>NC_142867.1:154482500-155697500 GCF_051225735.1 Oryctolagus cuniculus
TCAAGTAAGCTTGAGTTGCTATCAATTACTTGCAAAAAGAGTCTTGACTAAGACAGTTTGCCTATACTTTTGAAGAAGATGGAATGACTTCAAGTGTCAATTGTATACAGTCATGACCAGCCAGTTTCAAACAGGCTTTCTGAAAGTCAAGTAGTTTTTATCTCACCAGCAAAACCACTAATCTTCTCTCATTTAATGTTGTCAATAATGCATTTGCACCAGTTCCTCTGAGATGAGATTCTCATTGTTGTCAGTAAAGTCAGCGGGAAGGGATGTGGATCCAAATTCTTTTGCCCCATGAAGAGCTGAATGATACAAATTCAAAATGACACTCCAACAGGCTCTCACTGATAGACACTACTCTTTTTAAGATAAAAGAGTTTTATTAAGGTGCCAAATCCAACAAACAAGATGGATCTTGAGGACAGAATGATGGACGTGCCTCCCTTCATGCGAATTGCTTCTCATTATTTTCTTGTGCAAAGAGGAAGCTGATTCTTCCCTATGTGTATGTTTGTTTTCCTGGGGGGATTCTATTTCAGTGAATGAATACTGAGAACTCATATCAAACACACTCTGAAGCTCACAAAAACTGGCAGGAACAAAATTGACTGCTAGAAGTTCCAGGGGACAGTGTTTTCTTCTGTATTTCAGGGTTATTATTGCTACATGGGGTTTTGATTCTTTATCCATTCTTTGGGGACAGTTATTAAAACACTCTTGTATTTAAAAGTTGCTGTTGCAGAAATTGATTTGCTTTTAGGAGATTCCAAGGGAGCCTAGATTCTTCTTAGTCTGATAAGTTTGTTCCTTACTTCCTTGTTTCACCAAAGCAGAGCACTTTCTCTGCCCAAGGGTCCTGGAACCTGATTTGTGCAATGGATGGAGCAGGAGCAGCTTGGGGAGGTAGGCTTCATGATGCAGAAGTCCTAAGTACTGGAACACGGTTGTTTGCTTTTCATTGACTGATAAGCTCTGACATTTATTGAACATTAGCTATCTTTAGGCAGTTTGTCTGTAGCCATCATCTTACTTTACTCTCATAATTTGCATGATTATTGTAATCCCATTTTACCAGTGAGGAATCTGAGGTGAGGTAATCTACCCAAGATCCCTCAGTGACAGAGTTGGGCTTTGGACTGAGGCTGTTGGGTCCCGGAGTCTTTGTTAGGACTCACATGTTATGGATGAGTTCCAAAGTCCACACTGCTTGCTTTGCAGATCTTGCCTCTGATATTAGAAATTCCTCATTAAAGTGAGTAGTTTACTCACTTTACAGATGAAAGAAAACTAAAGACCAACAATTGAAAGTGGGCTATTTAAGACTTTTTATTTCTAATAATTTGATTTTAATAATGTTTAGTGTGTTTTTCTTTGTGCTTATCCTGCCTGGTACTAACTGAGATCATTGGATCTGTGGGTTTAACTGTTTTCCAATTTGGGAGTTTTCCAAGCACTATTTCTTCAGATGATCATTTTTGACTACTTTTCTAACTCTGGGAGAATTAAAATTAGACTGCTTATTATTGTTCCACAGGGTACAGAGACTCTGCTTGCTTCCTTTCAATCTTAAAGCATAGTTTTCTTTACAATAAAAGTTGAAATATTTACACACAGAAGACAAATCTGGGATGTGGGGGTGAGTTTTATAATTCCAAATATATTGGACAGTAATAATTATGAAAATTTCTGTACCTCTCACGTTGTTTGCTAGAAATTAACAAAATAAGAATTCAATGTGTGTACACTTTTTTCTCTTTGATCTCATCTATTTTGTAGAATAAGATACATAATGCATCTAGTTGTGCTGGTGTTCATTTACTTCTTTCAATAATGAATTGTATTGATTAATAACCAATCACTTGATAGTCAACTGCTATGTGCAAGACATGGCTTTGGCCTTTTTAGGGAGATGAGAAAAGGAGTGAGAACAATACCAAAGGGTAGGATACAGTTCCAACACTCAAACTTCTCATGATAGGAAATAGAGAGACTTAGTACATACAAGCAAAAAGCTAGTCAACAACAAGACTATTGTCCTAGCATCACATCCATATGGTCTCTCTGACACTATCCCTTTATCCCTCATGACCACTCTAAGCATTCTACCCCTCCATCTCACCTCTTTGCCTTAATAATCTTCTCCAAGATGTTTGTCCACAGATTCTAGTTTAGGATAGCGATCCTCTCATTCAAGTCACGAATATTTATTGATAATTTACAAGATGTCAGAGATATATCAGTAAAGTATTTCTCTGATCTCATAGAACTTATATTTAATCAAACTTGCATTACTTTTAATTCTAACTTTCCAATGACAATTATGTTTAATGAAGTTATATTTTATGCTAACATATACCTGTAGGATCTAGAACACAGCAAAATTTGGTTTATAAATGGTGAATGAATAAATAATAAAGGGAGTAATGAATGATCTAGATAAGGATTTTATAACCACAGGATCGTGGATATTTTGGATCAGGTAATTCATTGGGAGCTGCATGAAATTCAACCTCTGGAGGTTTATACTTTATTTGGTCATATTAAGTAAAATTCTATAACCCACACTATATACCACCCAAGCTCCTGCTGCCGGGTTAATATACATCACTTATTATACTAATACTATGTACATATTTTACATACAAGCCTTTACTAGTACAGCGTGTGCCTGAATGCAGCTTATGTGATGTAAAGCACATGACAGTCTTACTGTTAGGAACAGCAGACTTAGACCTTTGTAAGGGGAGAAAAGACTGAATATGGAGGTTGAAGATTGAAAACTGAGCCATGGCTCCCCAGGCTTGGCCTTGTACCTACACTGTCTTCATGATAAACAGTGATTTAGATCTTGGAAATGAAAGATGTTTTCTCTCTATTGCAGCTTATTCCTCCCAATTCTATTGAAAATGGATCTTTAGCCTATTAGTTTAGGACTTTGCTAAAAGCTTTCATGTGTTTCTTAGATAAAATTTTTCTCGAATGATTTTCTCTATCTTAGGCTCTATCTTTAAAGCC
Organism: Oryctolagus cuniculus; assembly: GCF_051225735.1. NCBI lineage: Eukaryota > Metazoa > Chordata > Mammalia > Lagomorpha > Leporidae > Oryctolagus > Oryctolagus cuniculus. Next base: position 154,485,519 of record NC_142867.1, read on the forward strand.
AGGAAATGGAGCAGGGATTGAAAAATTGAGTTTAAGCACTGAGAATCTATAGGAGCCAAACTGACAGAGCTCAGGCCAGAACACTGGAAGTAAGGGCCCGGGAGGCACTGGATTGAATGCATGTAGTCCTTCCATAGCCTCTCTGAGAGATCATGGCTAAGGCACTAATCTCGTTGTACTCAGGATATTAAATCTCTCTCTTGGTGGGGCTTTGTATTCAGCTGCATATAGCAAATGTCAGTTCAGTGGCTAGTTCAAATAATGTTTATTTTTCTTGGGTAACAAAAAGGTATAGGTAGTCCAGGGATGTAGCGATGGTCCCCAAGGAACAATAGATATTCCATACTTTTCCTATAGTTTTGCCTCACCACTCTTAATGTATGGAACAAACATGCAAGTTTCATTCTCATGGTCTCAAGATGGTTTTTGTATCTGTAGCTATTCATATTCTAGACAAAATGAGAGGGAAAGGGAAGGAAGTAAAGCATGAAGGTTTTCTCAGAAAGCTCTGAACTTTGGAAAGTTCTCTCCCCCATCTCATTGGACTGAAGTGCATTCTGTAACCATGATAGTGGGCTGGAAATTGTGCTAATTTAGCTGGCCATTTTGCCATGTTCAAACAAAATTACAGTCTTAAATGGGTGCCCTGTTATCTTCCTTTAGAAGGGAGTATTTAATTGGAATGATGCTTAAAAGTAACAGAAAAATTGAAGAAGCTTTGTTTGTTAAAACATACCAAACATTGTATATTTAGGGTTTTACACTTTTTTTTTGCTGAGATGCTTTGAAGCCATGAAGATGTGAGCTATAATAATTTGCCTTCAAGTTATTCATAAAAATAATGGCTTTTCGATCAAGTTTTGCCCTAAGAAAAATGCAACTTCTAGTGGAGTAAAAAAATAAAAAGATATCATAGGTATACTATTATTTGTTACCTGAGGGGTGTTTCAATTTTGTCTTGTCTTACAAAAATAAATGAGATTTCAAAAGTGTTCATTGGGGAGATAGTGGAATAATGATGAAAGTGATAGGGTACTTTTCGAGAAAGAAGTGTGCAACTTGGAAGAATTGTAGAATCATAGAATTTCCAGACTAGAAGGAGCCTTAGAGCACCGAGCATGTCATATGTAATGTTGCAGATAGAAATGACAAAAAAGTGAGCTGGTATTGCAGAATAGAGGCTTTGTGTTTATATTTATATATATATATATATATATATATATATATATATATATATATTCCATTTTCAACTTGGGGAGTTTTGATGTGAATACTGATGCAGCCAAAAGAGGTCACCTCCATCTCTATCTCTTTGAACATATTACTCCGAGCATTATGTTCTGGAAAGGGAAGGGAATCATGAAAGTTTCTCGGGAAGCTCTGCTTTATCATCAGTAATGTAAATACTTAAAGTTCTCTCCCTATCTCATTGGACTGAACTGCATTCTACAACCATGAATGTTAGGCTGGAAATTGTACTAATTTAGCTGACCACATCGCCATGTTCAAATTAAGTTAGTCTTAAATGGATGCAAGGAGAGAAATGGATACTGGCTAAGCAAATTGCGATATCTAACACTTGGAGTGATGTTGGGTGCACCAAATGAGTTAGCACTTTTAAGAAACTAAGAACCATGATGAAACACAGGTATCTGATGATCAGTGAGTGTTTATAACAAACTCAGAATGAAACACCTGTATAATAAACTATTACAGTCAATAAACTACTCAGAACTTAAAATTTTAGAATGAATTTAGGAAAATTCTTCAGATTCAGTTTTTATTATGTGAAATACAACAAAATATATAAACAAACATTTCATTTTCTATTCATATAAAACATGTGCTAATGTGCATAGCATTAAAATATATGACACAATATGTAATAAAAAGACTGGAAAATATAAATCAGTCTTAGGAAGTAGATGATGCATACTGTGGTTTTGCCAGAATTACTATGACAACTGTAACTTTTGCATTTCCTGATTTTTTTTTTTCAGTTTGAATTCGTGACTTAAATGTCACATTATCATAGGTTTTGGCTTTCTCTTTTCTATGTAGTTCAAAAAGAAAAGTCACACACCAGTGCTTCTGTTAAATCCTCATTTAATTAAGTGTACTTCTTGAGTGTGTCACATTCATCCAGGGATCAAAACTCCGGGTGGGTCCTTTTGCAGTTAGCAGGAAAAAGAGAGAGAAAAGAAAGATGAAAGGGATGTCTTAAAGATTTGTAAAGTGTGAAATTAACAATCAATGTGTCAAATTCTCTCATTACAGATTTCTTTTTTCCAAGTTTTTCACTGATAGACAAAAACATAAGAAAAAGTAATCATTTGATTCTTAGGATGTGAATCTACGTAGATTTTCTTGCTATGGTTCAGAAAATGGATTAAAGGAGAATCTCTTTATTATGTTTTGCCTGACTTTTACTTTATCTTATGTTTAACTTTATGAAGCGATCACTTTTCCAAAGTCTGATTTACCCTGTGTTTTTATCTGAATCTACAGAACTTAGCAGCGTGTTCATGGAGATACAGGGTGCCATGTAAAAGTCTACAAACTGTGTTTGCTCATCACTTTTGTTATTCATTACCTGAGTTCACCATTTCTGGTTTTTCTGGATGTCATTTTAAAAATAACAAACATTAATTTAATACTCTTAAGATATTTAGTAGAGTCTTTAAATATAGTCCATGATCTTAGGGTTCAAGTAATATTATAAGTGGATTAAATCCTACTCATTCGTTTAACAACTATTTTTGGGGAAACCTACTCTATTCTGCGTGCTACACACACACACAGAAAGAAAGGGAGAGAGAGAACAAACTAGAGATAATATGAATCTAATCTTGCACAAATGTGGGAGAAGCTGCCGAAGCAAAGGTCTGGAAAGGGATAGCTGGAATATTAGAGACTGAGCCACTATAATCAGTTCATCAAGAGATTTGTGCATATCGACAGTTTGGAGCTTGCAGAGAAATCCAAGAAGCTGAGCACAATATGATGTCAAAGAGACAGTGAAGGGGAGTTCTGCTGTCTCTGGATTGAGCATCTGCAGTGGGTCTACTCTGCTGTTAATCAGCATGGCCAACATTCAAGGAAGCAGTGATGTGGAGCGTGGAGACTTGGGACAAGTTAGGGACCTGCTGGGCATCTCTGCATGCTTCATGACAGGGTGTGGTCATGAAAAAAGATGTTCTGAGATTGGTGACAGTTGCTTCACCAATCCAAAATCTCATGCGAGTTTCTCCTTTGTCCAACTCCAGCCAAAGGGGAAAGGGTTCTAGTTCTTCACTTACTCATGGTGACTCCAGCATAGTCCAGCCCAATGATCAATACTAAAATTCTTGCTGTTTTGAGGATACTTGGGGACTTATAGCTCATAGATTTAAGTCATAGTGGAAGAAGTGAAGAAATGAATCTAAGTTTGTTCTGATGGGATAGAGCTGTGGGGAATTAAGAAAGGCTTTGGGAGTGGCTCATGGACCTGTAGTTTAGGAAGAGGAAAGACTAGAAGACAAAGAGTTTAAACATTCATGTAAAATACATATTGAGCCAAACACTGAAGTTGGATGAATAAGATGACTTTGTTCTTGTTTTTGATTTAGAGAATTGAGTGGGGAAGGCTAAGGTGATCTACCCACGGTTGTAGAACTGTCAACACTGATCCAGAGTTTGAACTCAGTTTCCCTGGATCAATGCCCTATGCCCTTCCTCCTCTACTGTTGCTACCTTCTGAGTGGCTGCTTGATTAAAGACCTTCCTTTATTCAATTGTCACTTTTTGAATGGTCACACAATATACAACTTAAAAACTCAAGAATGATTTCTGCTTTTGAGGAGCACATGACCCAGCAGAAGAGACAAGCCTTGAGCTAACTTATAGAAAAGGAAGTTTTCCTTAAATGATAGGGAAACAAGCAGATATGGTTCAGTGGGAGCTCTGGGGAGGAACAGAGAAATGAGTAGTGACAAGGAGTTTCACAAGGGTCTGATGGAGTAGCATTTAAAAGCAGAGTTACAGAATTAGATAGTTTGGGTTCAAATCCCAGTGCCGCCACTTAGGTGGCTGTCTCCCCTTGGAAGATTTACTTAGGCTATTTGCCTCATTTACCTAAGCAAAAAAAATGGGAATGCTAGTAATAGTTTCTTTTCCTGGGGTATAAGGATTATTAACTGAGATGATATTTGTAAAGTTCTGAAAGGAGCACTTGGCATTCACTGATAAGAAAAATTAAGGCTGTCATATTTAGTTTCCATACAATATAAAGGAAATAGAAGGAAAAGAATAAAGGAATATGGGTGTGAGAAACTGAAAGGAATACCCTGAGGAAACTTAAGGCCAAGACTAAGAATTGAAATTGAGAAAATGTGACCAGTAAGGAACCATGGAAAGCAGACTAACCTTCTAGTGTGGGTGTATCTCTGTGTGTATATTTGGGTGGGTGGTGTGTGTGAACGTGAAACCAGCTTGAAGAAGGTTAGAGATCTAGAATTCATCAGAATGATTTGCAATATCATAGAGTCGAGAGACAAGACTGGACAAAAGCACAACTACCAGGATTTCAAAGCATAAGAACATTGGGGGTGCAACCCATTATCAGATATGCAACCTCTCAGGTTAGGGAGTACCAGAACTAAGCCCAGGGATTTGTGGGTAATTTTAACATAATCTTTGACTACGATAGGAACACAGGGCAGTAGAAGAGAGTTAAGATTGTGAAAAGGACACACACCGGGGAGGACCATCAGACATTGGATCACAGATGCTGTCAAGAGGAAGATGGTGATGTTGATTAGAGGAAAGAGAGAAGCCAGAAGACAGCAGATTTCTATCTGGCCTGTGAGTGACAGGAAAAGCTGCAGGAAGCACCACTTAGGGAGAAGGCCGGAGATCTTCAGTGAAAAACAGATGGATTTCCTGTAAGTTTATTCTTGATGAGCGATTGGCAAGAAAGCTTTCTCTGAACCCCAAAGAATTATAGTACAAATTAAAATAACTTAAAAAATTCTTGTAGTTAGAAATAAAAAACTTTACAAATCACAATAGAACTTATACAATTATTAAAACTGACTAATATGGAAAATATTGCTTATTTGGGTGAGCATTTTGTACAGTGATTAAGACTTCTTTTTTAAGATTTTATTTATTTATTTGACAGGTAGAGTTACAGACAGTGAGAGAGAGAGACAGAGAGAAAGGTCTTCCTTTTCTGTTGGTTCACTCCCCAAATGGCCACCACAGCCGGAACTATGCCGATCCGAAGCCAGGAGCCAGGTGCTTCCTCCTGGTCTCCCATGTGGATGCAGGTGCCCAAGCACTTGGGCCATCCTCCACTGCCTTCCCTGGCCACAGCAGAGAGCTGGACTGGAAGAGGAGCAGCCGGGACTAGAAACCAGCGCCCATATGGGATGCTGATGCCGCAGGCAGAAGATTAACCAAGTGAGCCATGGAGCCAGTCCCAAGACATTGTTTGGAATGCTTGCATCCCATGTAAAAGTCGCGATTTGAGTCGGCTCCTCTGCTTCAAATCCAGTTTCTTGCTAATACAGATCCTGGGAAGCAGCAGATACAGTACCAGTGCTTGGGTCCTTGTCACCCACATAGCAGACCTGGTTTAAGTGCCTGGCTTCCACCTGGTCCATCCCTGGCTGTTGTAGGCATTTGGGGAAGGAACCACAGGATGGAAGATCTCTCTCAGAATAAGAAGCAACTTGTTCAACAAGATGAAAATCATTAAGATTGTGTTTGAAAATCCCACAGTTAACATCGTATCTAGCAATGAAAACCAGAGTACTTTCTCCTCCATTGACATAAAGAAAACGGGGGCTGCACTGTGGTATAGTGGGTAAAGCTGCTGCCGGCACAGCTGACACCCTATATGGGTGCCAGTTCGAGTCCTAGCTGCTCCGCTTCTGATCCAGCTCTCCTCTATGGCCTGGGAAAGCAGTAGAAGATGATCCAAGCTCTTGGGCCTCTGCACCCACATGGGAGACCTGGAAGAAGCTCCAGACTCTTAGGTTGAGTATATTGGAGGAAATCAACTATAAGGACAGATAGGGTGGTTGGTGAGTGGGATGTTTGAGATGAATTCTTGGAGGAGGTATAGTTATCAGCAGAATACATTCCAGGATTTAGAAGTAGATGCTTAAGGTAGTGTGGGAGAAAAGTGTTCTGTGTTGTGTTGTAAGAGTAAAGTAGAAAAAAAAAGATTATTTCCTTCTCATTCATATTATGTGGAAATTATCTATAGCTATCTACCTAAGCTATCAATATAAATAATTATGATATCCATATCTAGTATGTTTTATATTTTTCTAAGTAGAATTTAAGATCCAGGAGATAGTTATGAAATTACTTTTATACATTAAATACCTTTTCTTGAGATCCTTATATTTTGCTTTACCCTGAATTTCTTAAGCAATGTTACAGCATTACCTAGGCATTTGGAAATCTGAATATTGCCCAGATCTGTCATATTCTGACTTCCCAATCTTTGGACCACTTGGTGTTGCTTTCTCTCAGTTGGTAGGAGGATAACTTAATTCTTTCTGAGTGTATCCACAGGTAAGTCTGTTTTTTGGGCCTTTTCAAGCCTAAGAATATCTTTCTGTTGCTTTCATATCAGAATGGGATTTTTTTATTATAAAATTATTGGGTCATAACATTTCTCCTAGAACTCCAGGTGTTATTCCATTATTTTCTGGAATTTGATGTTACAGAAAAGGAGTTTGTGGTAAATTGATTTTTATTTCTTTGTTAGAAATGCCTTCTTTTATTATGCCTCAGTGTTAGTAAGATGTTTTTTCTCTACTCATGGACCTTACAAATTTTCCCCGTCTATATTTAGAAATAAGCCTCTTAATTAGTTTTGCCTGTAGTGAGCTTGTTCAATACATAGCTCTTTCCTCAACACAAGAAAAGTTTGTTTCCTGCTGTTGCATTCATAGCAGGCTCCAGCCTTCATTCCTTTTAAGTAAGATCTTTCACATTTTTTCTTCTGATTTTCATTCCATCACAGAAAAGTCTTAAAGTTTTGTCTCTATAAGGTCAGATCTTGTCTTTATTGAATCAATTGTGTGTTTTTTGTTTTGGCACAATTTTAAGGTTTTTATTATGTAATATTTAACACAAAATAATGTAGTTAATACACATATACATTTATTATGCATACATGTGTAAAATGAAGATTTATTATTTAACATCACTCTAAGAGTGGAAGCTCTGCTTATCATTAACCTCAACCTCTATACTTGTTATGAGAGGCTAACTTGATCTTGAATTTTGTGTTTATCATTCTCTTCTTATATTTTTTAAAATACTTTTTAAATTTTATAATGGTTTTAGATTTACACAAAATTATGAAGATAGTACAGTTTCTGCATAGCTCTTGTAAATTTACTTAACGTGCTGTAATTTAGATTATTTTTCAAATACTCTGAATCTAAAACATCTTAGTTTTATCTTGCCTTTTTTTTTTGTTTTTTTTGGCTTGTAACAGTGCCCAAATCTGCTCACATTTTATAGAGGATATTGCACTGTTTACAGAAAATTTCATGTGTGTTCTTCAGCAATTTTTTAAAGTATGTTTTTCTTTTGAGCTTTCTGGATAGTGACTTCTTTTATTTCAGCAATACATTTCAATAGCTTTTGTGTTGGTTTCCCAGGGTGGCCATAATAAAACAACAGAAATTTATTCTCTCCTGGTTTGGGAAGATAGAAGTCTAAAGTCAGCATGACAGTGTCCAGCCGCTCTCCCTCCAAAGCCTCTAAAGGGGGCTCCTCTTGTCTTTTCCAGCTTCTGGGAGCCCAGTGTCCCTTGTAACTCCAATTTCTATCTCTATCTTCTAACTTCTTTTTTCATGAGATGCGATTCAACTCATTATAGGCCTTGTATTTGATTCAACCTGCTCAGGCAAAATGTTGAGTGGATTATCTATCCTTCATCTTACAAATGTCTTGATTGTGTAGTTGCCACAGCAGTATCTCATTTCTAGATTCCCTGCTGTTTTTCAAGTGCATCTTTTATATTATTCTATTCCTATCTTTTTTTTTTTCTTCTCTTCACTTTCATTTTTTCCCTCTGAGTTGATGTAGAGAGCTACATTTCTGCATTACCACTCATTTCCTTCTGGTTTCTGATGGTTTCTTTTCTGGAATTTTTCAGAAGCTGTCTTGGTATTAGAACTTGGAATCAGGAGGAAGAATGGGGAAAGAGTGCCTTGAGGAGTCTGAGGGACAGCCACACATTTTGATTTAGTTTTCTTACTGATTCAGATCCAGAGGGAGGGGCAGAAAGTTGGGATGCTGAGTGGTAACCCTATCCTTTGTGTACATGCATCTGAAGTTCTAGTACTAGCTGATCTTTCAGTCTTAATAGATTGTGTTGTTGAGAGTATTTGTTTTTGTTTTCTGTCTTGTATTTTTATACTAATTTAAATATTTTTTAAGAAGGTGGGAGAGGGTGGATGAAGAACTGGGACTTCATGGATTCTTGAACAAAAAGGCCATGTATTTTGAGTGCTCAATATTTGTGCTTCCTGGAGTTACTTGGCACTATTATTTTCCCGTCATCTCATTCAATATCCCTTTACTTTTTCTTCACATGTTAAATAAAAGTATGGTAAGTGATAATAATTGCCAACATATGTGATTACTTCTGTATTTTATTTAGTATTACTGTTCACTTTTTAAAAAGAAGATAGTCTGCTTGAAAACAAAACAGAAAATCCACAAATATCCTAATTAAAAAATGGGCAAAGAAATTTAATAGATCTTTTTCTAAAAATACATTCAAATGGATAATAAGCTCATGCAAATATGCTCTACATCACTAATCACTACAGAAATGCAAATCACATAATGAGATACCACTTCACACCCATTGGGATGGTGATTTTAAAAATGAACATTAAGCCACAATTGTTGGTGAGGATGTCAGAAAGTGGAAACATCATGTATCATTCCTGGGAATGTAAAATGGCGCAGGCACTGCAGAAAAGAAGTATGGAGTTTACTAAAAAAGTTAAACAGAATTACCACATGATCCAGCAATTCTACTTCCAGTGTATACCATAGAGAATTGAAAGCGGGGACTCAAATCAATGTACACCAGTGTTATAGCAGCCTTATTTGCAATAGCCAAAAGGTGGAAAAAACCCAAATGTCCATTATATGAATAAATAAACAAATGTAGTATAGACCTGTAATAGAATATTGTTCAACCTTCAGCAGGGAAGGAATTTGAATGCAAGTGACAGCATGGATTGAAAATGTTTTGTTAAGTGAAACTGGCCAGACACAAAAAACAAAGATTAAATGACTCTGCTTATACTAAATACAAAGAATATGAACATTCATAGAAACAGAATGTGTAATAGAGGTAACCAGAAATTAGTGGAAAAAGGAAAGGGAAGTCACTGCTGAGAGGGAATGGGTTTTTTGCTTGGAATAATAATTCTGTTTTTTTTTTTTAAGATTTATTTATTTTACTTGAAAGTCAGTGTTACACAGAGAGAGGAGAGGCAGTGAGAGAGAGAGACAGAGAGAGAGAGAGAGAGAGAGAAGTCTTCTATACACTGGTTCACTCCCCCATTGGCTGCAACAGCCGGAGCTGCGCTGATCTGAAGCCAGGAGCCAGGAGCTTCCTCTAGGTCTCCCACGTGGGTGCAGGGGCCCAAGGACTTGGTCTCGAACTGGCGCCCATATGGGATGCCAGCGCTTCAGGCCAGGGTGTTAAGCGGCTGCACCACAGCGTCAGCCCCGGAATAATAATTCTGGAAATGGGTAGTGATGATGATTGCACAAAATTCTGTATATATTCTATAACACTGAATTATATATTGAAAAATGGTTAAATCAGTAAATAAGTTATGTTAGGTATATTTTGCAATAAAAACAGAAAAGATCAACCCCTCCTACCAAAAAAAATGGTAATAGTCTATGAAAGAACAGGAAGTGCTGGGGCAAATTACCAGTCACCTAGTGCTTCTCTGCAACCAAATTTCAAGGTAATTGTGTGGTTCTAGGTGGTTCCACATTGAACTCTGAGGCCAAAAGCGTGGCTGTGAAGAGTCAATGACCAAGGTCAATGATTTTACTCTGTAGCTGATCTTCTTTAAACTTTGCTCTTTAGAGTTGCATTTTGCATTTTAATACCGTTGGCAAATAGAGAAATAAGATTTTTTTTTCTTTTAAACAAACAATTGTCTGATAGAAGAGAAATAAGAAGGCATAGTAATAATTATGTTTTCAAATCTAAGCTGTGGCATAGTGGGTAAAGCTGCCACCTACAGTGCCGGCATCCAATATGGGCACCAGTTCAAGACCCGGCTGCTCCACTTCTGATACAGCTCTCTACTATGGCCTGGGAAAACAGAAGATGGCCCAAGTCCTTGGGCCTCTGCACCCACATGAGAGACCTGAAAGAAGCTCCTGGCTCCTGGCTTTGGATTGGTGCAGCTCCAGGCATTGCGGCCAATTGGGGAGTGAACCAACAGATGGAAGACCTCTCTCTCTCTCTCTTTCTGCCTCTCCTTCTCTCTGTGTAACTCTGACTTTCAAATAAACAAATCTTTTTTAAAAAAAGACAATATTGGTAAATGGACAATATTTAGAGAAGTATCAGCCATTTTCAAAGACTTTGAGGAAATATGTGAGCAAATAAATCAGTTGGTGACTATATGGGTAGATAGATAGAGAGAATCACTAAATAAAATAGCTATAGGGTTTGAAGACAGCCAGTTGGGTCAGTTAAACCAAGAAATATCACAAAATGTGCTGTCCAACATGGTATCAATTAACTATGTCTGGCTATTGACTGCTGGGAATATGGCTCATCCAAATTGAGGTATTCTGTACCTCAGATTTTAAAAATATAGTACTAAAATGCAAATATTTTAATCTGTTGATTATAAGTTAAATTACAACTTTAGATATATCAGATTAAGTTAGATCTATAATTAAAATAAATCTCATTTTTACTTTAAAAAATGTGGGTACTAGGACAATGAAAATTACAAGTGGCTGGGATGGGCATTTGGTACAGTACTTAAGATACTGCTTCCCATTTTGAAGTGCCTGGATTTGAGTCCTGGCTCCACTCTGGATTCTAGCTTCCTGCTAATGCACAACCTGGGAGGCAGAAAGTGATGGCTCAAGTATTTGGGGTCCTAGACACCTTCTAGGACTTGGGTGTTCCAGCTCTGACTGTTGTAAGCATTTGGGGAATGAACAAGTAGATGGATTTTCTCTCCCCTTTTCTTTTCAAACAATAAAATAAATATGTAACCAAGTGGTTGATGACTAACATTTGTGATTTGTACTCTATTAACACTGGTCTAGACCAAGTAGAATATGATAAGTAATGGACAGGTATGTGAGCTATTGTTTCGTTGCTTTTCTGGCTAATGGAGGACTTGGAGGGAGCATGACTGATTTAACCCTACTAGAGAAAGTCTGAAGAGACCAGAGTTGGTAGTGAATAAGAAAATTGTTATTTTTGAGTTTCCATACCTCTGGGAAGCCTACTTGTTAAAAACAACTAAGGTATCACTGCTTGCCTGCTGTTTATGTAAGCTCTTGGTGAATGCAGAGTATAGAATATTACAAGTGACTAAACCAGTCCCAAAAAGACAGATAGCATGTGTTTTTCCCTGATCCAAGGTAACTAATAGAGTACCTGAAATGTAATCTATTGGAGTGAAATGGACATTTTGATATTTGATGATTGTTTACAGCCCTTATCTCTTCCATTGAAGAACAGTGCTTTTTTTTTTTTTTCTTTCTTCATACTATTTGTTGGACTCTTTTACTTAGGGTAGGGTTAACTTTACAATCGTTAAGTAAACTGAAAATAGATCTTTGTAAAAATTGAGAGTGGGAATGTGAGAGGGAGAAGGAGGAAGGGTTGGAGCATGGGCAAGAAGGTGGAGAGGGAGTGTCACTATGTTCCTAAATTTGTACATATGAAATACATGAAACTTATAAAACTTAAGTAAAATTTTTAAAAAAGTACATGCGACTTTTTACCAAGAAGGTGATGTTACGAAGTGGTCAGGGAACAACCACTAGAGTCACACATTTCTAAATTCCAGCAGAGAACCTGTTAACTTACAGGCTGCATGGGCTTGGCCCAATGAAATAATTTCTCAGGACCTGATCTTCCACAGCTGTACAATGGATTTATTAATATCTACCTAGTAGAGGAGGTGTTAGGTTTGGCATAACATATAAAATATATAGCACATTGAGTGTCAAATAAATTGCTCTTGAATTCATTGAGAAATATAAAGAAAACACAATAAACATTTAATAGACCTTAACCAGAAAAATTCTAAAGTTTTGTTTTTTTGTTTTTTTTTGTTTTTTTTTGTAGTGTCTTGGGGTAATTAAGACCCATCCTAGGCCAATCCACACCTTTGGTTTCCACAGCAAGCAATGAAGATAAAATCACAAGACATTTCCTCTTTCTCCTGTGTGCAGTTAGCTTCAAGGAATTAGCACAGGATAACAGAGAATCACTCTGCATTCAAACACTGAGCAAAGACAACCTGCTCCTTCTAGCCCCAGATGTGAGCAGGCCACCCCATCAATCATTCTCAGTCATCCATCCGTGTGTCATTTTAGTATCAGAGATCTGTTTTGGCAGGCTCACAGCAGGGTATGTACAATCAGTAGAGACACTACACTTAACCATGATTGATGCTCATCTTTTGACAATTTCTCCTGCCAGACCCTTCCATCATTATATGGCAATGTTTTCGTAAGTGCTAAGTAATTCCTCTGAATTATCACAGCCACTTTGCAGACCCACTTCCAGGGATGTCTTCTGTCACAGCTGCCTTTGGAAAGGTTTTTATCTTCTCTGTCCCCCTTTTTTTCTTTAACCTCTGCTGCTTCTTTCCATGTTTCTATCACTTCCTCCATTCATCACAGCAAGGTATTTTTTTGAGGTCAATAAAAGGGATATTATTATTAGTCTAGTTGGGCAGATGTTCCAAATACATTTCCAATTCCTAACTTAACTGGCAGCATGACTTTGAAAACAAATATTAGTATGCCTTCCTATTTCTCTTCCATCAGACATCATGATTTTCAATAATTTGAGGCTGTGGAGGGATGTAAATAAGGTGATCTTCCCTGCCACTTCTGATCTGGCATTTGATGTTAGTCAGAGAAGCCTTCCAAGTTTGCACTTCTGCGACATGGACTCAACTCCTTCCTTCTCCTGGGCAACCCTTGCCCCAGTTCCAGGCCTAAACCCAGATTCATAATTGTCATGGGACCATTAGAAATGATAAATTCAGATGGCCCCACATTTCTCTGTTACAAGAAGAGATCTGTAACTGAAGATAGAGACATGCAACAGAAAACACTTGGCCCTCCTTCCTGGAAAATGAACAGCACTTTCATTTGGGGATATCCAAAGGATCAATGAAAAGAAAGGATGGCCATGTTAAAATTGATAAAACATATTCTAAACTGACTTCAGCTCCATTCAACACTGGCTGTTGCTCCTCTGTAACATACTCTGTCTTCCTCGAAAGGAAAAATATCCTAACATGATCATTTCTTTCAAATAATCCATGAGTTTTTCTTTTTCTCTTGCATAAGTTCCTGAAAAATCTCAGGAAACAGAATAACTGATACTGATATAAATTCTCAGCAAAACATAGAATATGCTCACTTAATCAATAAGGAAATTACCAAAGAGAATATGAGGTAATGTTATTCTTTTCTTCTTATATATTTATCTTTGAAGTTCGTCTCAATTCAAATAGTACCTGAAAAGGCTGCTCTAATAACTTTAGTTATCAAGTGCTTTTTCATAATTCTTGCTTACAAATTATATAAACTCCAAAACAACATTATATCACATTCTCTTTTGTTCCCCACTTACACAACCTATATTCTTTCCTATATGACATAAGGAAAGTGAAGCAGAAAAACTTTTCATGAAAATTTTCAAAAAAAAAAAAAAGATAGTGGTTTAGATTTAACAATGCAAGACAAAGTGCCTTCAATACTTGGAGCAACTACCCTCACCATAAACTAATTGTCTTTTTAAAAAAATATTCATAGCTTCATTCAGACATAATTCGCATGCTAAAAGTTTACCTACTTAAAGTGTGAAATGAAATGGTTGTTTTGAAATTTACTGTCTCAGGTTTACACAGCGTTGGCAACTATCACAACAAATTTTAGACCTTTCCATCTCTCCAAAAATAAACTTTGCACCTAATAGCATTCATATCCAACTTTCACCCAAACCCCTCAGCCCAAGGTAACCACCAATCTACTTTATGTCTCTATATATTACCTAAACATTTCAGATGAATGAAATATTTAATGTGTAGATTTTGCCTCTGTAGTAAGTTTTCAAATGAAAAAGTATGTGTCCTCCAAGTTCTGTTTTAAGGTTATTTTGTTTTATTGGGTCCCTTGAATTTCCACTTGCATTTTGGAATTGGCTTGCTAATAACTGCAAAATGGCCAGCTCGAATTCTGATAGCAATTGCACTGATTCCACTGATTGGAGAGTATTACTGTTTTTAAAATATTAAATATTTTGACCTACAAAATGGGATATTTTCCATTTATTTAAGTCTTTCATTTCTTCCAACAATATTATGTAGTTTTCAGAAGGTAAATTCTGCACATTTTTGTTAAAATTACTCCTTAAAGTTGATTCTTTTTGATGTTTTGTACATGGAATTGATAGCTTTATTAAGCTGATTTTTAGTGTTCATGGAAATGTTTAGAAATACATTTGGAAATAGCCAATATATGGAGTCAACCTAAGTATCCACTAATGAATAAATGCATAAAGAAAATGTGGTATATATAGACACCTGATACTATTCAGCCTTTTTCAAAGAGGGAGGAATGGTATGGGCATTTAGTCTAGCAGTCAAGATGCCTATTAAGATGTCCACATCCCATGCCAGCAGAGTTATGTTCAACAACTGGCTCTGGCTTCAGATTCAGCTTTGTGCTAATACAGACCCAGAGGCAGTGGTGATGGATCAAGTAATTGGGTTTCTGTCATACATGTGAGACAGCTGGATTGAGTTCCTTGCTCCTGGCTTTGGCCTAGCCTAGTCTCAGATGTTGTAGGAATATGGTAAGTGAAGCAGCAGGTGGAAGTTCTTTCTCTCTGCCTCTGTCTCTCTCTATGTGCCTTTAAATAAAAATAAATAAATAAATAATCGAAGTTCAATAAAGAGTGTGAGATTCAGAGTATTATTCCTAACCTTAAATGGAATAGTTTGAGCTTTCAAACGTAAATTATATTAGCCATGGGTAAGCTGACTTTATCAGATTGAGGAAGCTGCCTTTTTTGCCTGCATCTATTGATGTAAGAATGTATTTTTGGTTCTTTTTTTATTAATATGTTATGATGTTATGTTGATTATTTTTATAGACTGAATTGACTTTGCATCTAGGGATAGATTACACTTGCTCCTGGTATATCATTATATATCCCTGGATTCAGTTTGCTTGTGTTTGTTGAGGAATTTTGTATTCATAGTGATATTGAAATAGCTTTCATTTATTGTGATATTTTTGTCTGATTTTTTACCAGGATCATGCTGGCTACACAAGATGAGTTGTAAGACATTACATCTCTTTGCAATTTTTGGAACAAATTGTGAGATGTTGGTGTTAGTTTTTCTTTAAGTGTTTATTAGAATTACCCAGCAAATTTGCTTGTTCCTAAATTTCTGTTCATGACCAAAAATTTTGATTCTATCTCACCTTTATGCTTTTTGAACCTTTATTAAAATTTTTCATTCCTTCTTAAGTCAGTTTTGGTAATTGTATATTTTAAGCATTTATCCATTTCACCTAATATTCCTAATTTGTTGGAATGGAATTGTTTGTAGGATTTCCTTATACTTCCTTTCATATCTGTACGTTTGATAGTAATGTCTCCTCTTTCATTCTTGATTCTAGTAACTTGAGGATTCTATTTTGCTTGGCCAGTCTAACTAAAGGTTTGATAATTCTGTTCATCTTTTCATGGAACCAGCTTTTGTTTTCATTTGTTTTTCTTTTTTCTATTTCATCAATATTTTATTCTTTGTTAAATCTTGCATTAATTTGGTGTTTTTTCTAGTGTTTTAAGGTAGAAGTGTATCAATTTGTGATCTTTCTTTCTTATTATTATAGTCATTTACAAGTGTAAATTGTCCCCTTAACCTTGGTTTAGTTGCATGTTATCCATTTTGATGTATCCTGTCTTATTGTTCTTTTATCTCAAATTATTCCCTCATTTTACTTGTAATTTTTTCTTTACTTACATCAGTTTTTTTAAAGGGTGTATTAATTCCCCAAATTTATTTCTGCTATTTATCTATAATATTACTCTATTGTACTTGGGGAACATATTTTGTATGATTTTAATGTTTTTAATTTACTGAAGTTTTTTGCTTACTTAGCATATGGACTATATTAGAGAATATTTCATGCTCACTTGAAAAGAATGAGTAGTGTTCTGTTGTTGGGTGGAGTATTCTACACATGTATATTGTGTCTAGCTAGTTTATACATTTATTCGTGTCTTTTATTTTCTTGCTGGTCTTCTACCTAGTTATTTCCATTATTGGAAGTGGAGTATTAAAGTCTGAACTTATTACTGAGTTGTCTACTTTCACTTCAATTATGTCAAGTGTTGCCTCATGTATTTTGGGACTCTTATTAGCATGTATGTTTATTATAGTTAAATCTTGATGGATTACTCTTTGATCACTTTGATGTTAGGTTTTACTAATTGCCAGATGACTGCACTATTGCTTTTGACATTGCTTGTGGCATAACTTGCTCCAAAGTCTCATGCAATTAAATTCAGAGTGCTTGCTTTGCAGGAACAAATTCTGAAACCAGTTTTTCAGATTTGTTCTGATCCCAGGAAGGTCTTCATTCACTTTTTCGTTGGTTCTTTCTGGCAAACTGGAAGTCTTGTGATTTTCTTTGTTGCTCTCATAGAGCCAACAACTTCCTCTTAATTGCCTATCAGCAAAATTCCCATTGTATTTGAGAGCTTCTTTAGGTTTGAATTTACCCACACAATATTTCAAATACAGTCAGCTCTCTGGGGAGACCTTCGGCGCGCTCTGTTCTTATGTTGTGCCTTTTCTTTTCGGAAAGTTCAGCACTGCTGCCCCAGTGCTGGGAGCAGAAACCACATTCTTGCTTTACTAACAGGGCTCTGGGCAGCAATGGCAGTGAGGTGGAGGGGAGAGAGGAGGAAAAAGTGAAATGGGTTGTGACTGCTGTGCCACAAACTCTTGCTGTTTTTTCCATGAGTTCCATGTAGATATTCTTAAATAAATATTTCTTTATTTGGTGTATCACATTGAGACAATTTCCATCAGCTTTAAAGGTCTTTTGTTGCTCTTGTTTTAGTTTATCCTGCCAATATTTTTCACTGGTTTTGATTGTCTTGCTGGGGAATTGGTCTTTGGAGATCTTCACCTTCGTGATCCAGACACAGAAACTCTTACCAGCCTTGTTTTATTTTTCATTTAAAAATAAGACTACTATTGTTACCTCACAGGCCATACAAAGATAGACGATGGTCCAGATTTGGCCTGCTGGCTGTGGTTTGTCGATCTGTGCTCTCCAGTACTGACGCTGAGTTCCATGTCATGTATGGCATCCGGATCAGAATGCTCTACTCATACATCACATGTGGGATTTTAAAACATCTTCTTCTGCCATGAAAGAGAGGTTTTATTCATTGGGGTATATACATTCTCATTGTTATGCTTAAAGTTGATCAATTCTGTTTTTTCTTAAATATTTATTTTATTTATTTGAAAGGCAGAGTTCAGAAAGGCAGAGGCAGAAAGAGAGAGAGGTCTTCCATCTGCTGGTTCATTCCCTAGTTGGCCGCATCAGCCGGAGCTGCACCAATCCAAAGCCAGGAACTTCTTCTGGGTCTCTCACATGGGTGCAGGAGCCCAAGGACTTGGACCATCTTCTACTGCTTTCCCAGGCCATAGTAGAGAGCTGGATCAGAAGTGGAGCAGCTGGGACTCAAACTGCCACCCATATGGGATGCCAGCACTGCAGTTAGCGGCTTTACCCACTAAGCCACAGTGCCGGCCCCTCAATTCTGGTCTTAATAGCTATATCTTGACAATATTTACCTCTGTTTATTGTGTGTGGAAAAAAGTAAATGTAAAAGAACTAACTCCTGGGGCCGGCGCCATGGCTCACTTGGTTAATCCTCCACCTGCGGTGCCGGCATCCCATATAGGCACTGGGTTCTAGTCCCGGTTGCTCCTCTTCCAGTCCAGCTCTCCGCTGTGGCCCGGGGAGGCAGTGGAGGATGGCCCAAGTGCTTGGGCTCCTGCACCCACATGGGAGACCAGGAGGAAGCACCTGGCTCCTGGCTTTGGATCGGTGCAGCGCCGGCCGTGGTGGCCACTTGGGGAGTGAACCAATGGAAGGAAGACCTTTCTCTCTGTCTCTGTCTCTGTCTCTCACTGTCTGTAACTCTACCTGTCAAAATTAAAAACAAAAACAAAAACAAAACAACTAACTCCTAATATGCCTGTCCTGGCATAGTTGCTGTACACTTCTGATAACTATCACTCCTAATCTAGTTATCCATAAACTTCACAGGATTGGCAATTTCTTCATTAAGCGCTGGAGTAATTCTCAAATAGTGGATTGCTGCTCCCTTGAGAACTTTGCTCTCCAAGGCTTTACACCCTTGTCCTCCGGTAATGCACCTGCACCTTCAGTTTCCACACTGTGAGAAGTCCCAGTGACTGCAGCCTCCGGGCTCAGTAGTCCTCTGCGGTCCCTTTTCTACAAGGCATGAGGAAGGAAAGAGTCATATTGTCCACTTCCCAGGAGTGTGACTTTGGGAAAGTCGGTATTGCTTCCTCATCTCGGACCTTACCAGCATCATCTGAAGTTCCTCCAATAGGAGTAGTCACCAGGCCCAGTAGTTAGGAAGACAAACCATCAGGGAGCAAGATGCCTGTATCCCTTTCTCGAGGTAACTATCAAACCCTAAAAGCAATTTAAAGGGGGTCATTTCCCTTGTCTGCAAGACTATATCTTGGCTGGGGCCCAGTTTGAAAAATTTTGTTATTTTGCAATGGAAAAAGAAAAGGGATACTGTACTTTACCCAGAAGTTCTTTTACCCTCCCAGCCATTTCACACATTGACCAATTTATTAACCATGCTTCTGTTGGGAATGTTCATTCTGCCTCAATGGTATCTCTCAGTAAATTCCGTGGGTTGCTATCTCATTCCTTAAACCTGAGGGGCTATGAAATGACCATGGAGCAGTTAGTCTCCATTTTCATAGGCTTTGGTCATTTTCCAAAACAAGAAGCAGGATCTCCATCTGCAACATTATCCTAATGCAATAAAAACATAGTAATAACGTATTGAATTTTTGAGGGTTAATCAGTAAGAAAACAGAAACAAGCACATCTCATTTATGAGGCTGACAATATAGCATAGAAGGTTAAGCTACTGCCTGCAGCACTGGCTTCTCATATGGGCACCGGTTCAACTCATGACTGCTCCACTTCTGATCCAGCTCCCTGCTAATGTGCCTGGGAAAGCAGCAGAGAATGGCTCAGATCCTTGGACACCTGCATCCACATGGGAGACCTAGATGAAATTCTGGACTCCTGGCTTCAGCTTGACCCAGACCCAGCTGTTGAGGCCATTTAGGAAGTGAACCAGCAAATAGAAGATCCCTCTATCTCTTCCTCTCTCTGTGTAATTCTGCCTTTTAAAATAAAGAAAGTAAATCTTAAAAAAAAAAGAAAAGATAAAATTTATGCTGGTGCAAAAAAAAGTGAAATCCAAATATATACAATGGTCTTCAAAAATTTCATGGAAAATTCATGTCTTGGAAAAATTATGCGTGGATTTGGAATTTTTGCACCAAAATTAATTTTTTTTTGACAGGCAGTTAGATAGAGAGACAGACAGAGAGAAAGGTCTTCCTTCCGTTGGTTCACCCCTCAGATGGTTGCTACGGCCGGCATGCTGCACCGATCCAAAGCCAGGAGCCAAGGTACTTATCCTGGTCTCCCATGTGGGTACAGGACCCAAGCACTTGGGCCATCCTCCACTGCACTCCTGGGCCACAGCAGAGAGCTGGACTGGAAGAGGAGCAACCGGGACAGAATCCAGAGCCCCGACTGGGACTAGAACCCAGGGTGCTGGCACCGCAGGCGGAGAATTAGCCTAGTGAGCCGGGGCGTCAGCCCCAAATCTAATTTATCTTTTAATTCTATTTTTTTCCATAAATTTTTGGAAATACCTCTGTAAGAAAGAAATTGCCTCTGTTTGGTTAATGATAAAAGCCACAAAGCAGAGTTATAATCCAGTGACTAAACTGAACTGAGCAAATCTATCTTTTAACTTCTTGGAACAGACTTCTTACTGTCTGTCCAGGAAACAAGCAATCTCCTTGCTGTTGAGTGGTTCCAGCTCATTCTCCTTTCCTCTGCCATGGTTCACTTCTTACTTTGCCATCAGTCATCTCATGGATTCCAAGACTTTTATTCCTTCTTGACCAAAAGCTTCAACAATAGTCTTAGGAAAAATAGGGTTGGGTAGGAGGTAAATAGTTTTATTCTTTCCCAATGTCTTAAGCATGGACACTGTTAATTACAAACTCTGCTACTCAAATTGGGCTAAAACCTTTAGAAAAATTTTACTGAGAACCTGAGTATAAAAGGAGGGATTGACATGTCATGGAACCTCACTACCTGGCAGTAGATATGACTGGTGGGACCCACCTTGGGACTGGCAGTTAAATCTTGTTTTACAGCTGCCTCCTACAGGGACAGCAGACAACTGCTTTTATCCTGGTTTAAGCTGGTTTAAGAGGAGAACTTGTGGGTTTGGAGGAGAGCTCCTGATGTGAGTCATGATAAGAGGTTCATAGTCTGAAACTGTGTGCTTATTCTTAGCAGTTTCTATAAGAAAGAAGTTTCCAATATCTAAAATGCTGGGTTCTAAGAGGCAGGCGTAGCTTAGTCTCCACCCTCCAGGGCAAATGCTAGGGGACAGAGTTTTCCACTTGCAGCCTGAAAAGAAGCAAGATCCCTTCCAGCCAGGGCCAGATGTTTCTGACTCTCTCCATCTTCCCACTTAATGAAAATGGCCAGCAAAGAGTGACCTGGGACTTCCCTCCTAAATTTACTAAAACTATAATTGCTAACCTTATAAATCAGACTAGCAAGAGAAGTAACTATTTAGTGCATTATTGTTTCTCTAACCATGGTATTCTAAAAGTAACACAAACTCCAAAAACTCAAGTTTGATAGCTTTGAACTGCATAGATCTTGAAGGATCTCAGTGCCTGTGTGGGTTTTCCAAGATGCCTCACTTAACTCCCAGGTGACACGGAGGCCAAGGAAAAGAGAGCCCACTTATTTCATGTCTGTACAATCACACCTTTTTTTCCTGCAAATTCCTGATGTCAGGGATTATGCTGCAAAAGAAAAAAAGCTAATTTCCTTAAAAATTTTAATAAAGAAAAAAGGACAACATTGTCTTTAATTGTATTGCAACCTCAAGAAATCTTTCATGGTGAAAATTCCTAAATTTAAGCCATAAAGATGTCTTAAAATATTTCTTTATGGAAATAGAGGAAACTATCCCCCTTTTCAGTAAACATTTTCCACTCTTTCTCATGCATTGGACAATATACTGACAATATTGTAATAAAAGGGACTTTTTCTCCGATTACCAGTGGCACATAGATACTGCACCTTGAACTGCCATTGCTAATGCAGTGACTTCAGACAAGTATTTTATATCCATAGATACCAGTGTTCTTATCAGTAAAATAGGAATACGAGTGACATTATAGTGGAATTAAGAGAGAGAATGGAGATAAAGCACTGGCATGAAGTAGGTATTTAGGAAATCACATGTAGTTTCCTCTAGCATCAGAAGGAATCAAAAAAAAAAAAATAAAAGTAGAAGAGAAAAATTGTGGACAACCAGAAGACATAAAGAGTGAGCATGAAGGGGTAATAATAAAATATTAACACTATGTTAGCGTCATTGGTTAACTCTCTGCTAAGTGATCCAGGCACATTGTGCTCTTGATTCTTCACAACAACCCTGTGTGGCCGATGTTACTACCTCTCCATTTAACAGATCTGGAGATGGAGACATGCAGAGGGAAGCCTGACTGAGTGGCCTTGGGGCACGGACTTCTCAGAGGAGTATTATGTAGGCTGTCATCTGGGAGGATGAATGGATGGGATTCAGATGAATGGAGGCTGAGGGGACAGAAAGAAGGCAGGTTGGGCCCAGGAAACTGCACAAGACATAAAAAATCAAAGGAATCGTAAACAAAATGAAAGGGCCAGCTGCGTTGAGAGTGGAGGAAGGGTAGCATTACAAATGATACCCACTACTTACAACATTTGGAATCCTACCATACAAAGCGAACTCAATAAATGCAGCACAGTAGGTGAAGGGCGGGAAGGGAGTCCCTGGCTCCAGCACGCACTTTCGCTTCCACCTGGCTACATTCATTGACACTGGCTTTTTGCTTACCCTGAAGGCACTTTTATTATTGTTTTTGATCCTTTAACCTGTTTCATAATTTTTCCCTTTCCCATAAAAAGGAATTGTAGTCACAGGCAAATAACTGACTGGTAGACCAAATGAAATGGAAAAAGGAAAAAAAAATCTATCTTGTCAGCACAACAGCAAAACTGAATAAAAGTTGCCACACAGTGACAGGCAGAAAACTTGAAGAGTATTAAAACAATGGCTCCAGGGATAGAAGCAAGCCAATGTTTGTGAGCATCTGCTTTGTGCCAGCATTTTATCTCTCTTATCTCTTCTAATTCTGTAAAAGTGCCAGTCATAGTCCCATTTTACAGATGAGAAAACTGATACCTGTGGATGTAAATGTTTGCCCGAAGTTGCTGCATTAGCCATGGCAGATTTACCTCTCAAATCCCTACTTCTTTTTCTTAAAGGTTTATTTATTTATTTACTTACTTACTTATCTGAAAGGCAGTGACAGAGACAGAAACATAGAGATACATCTTCCATCTGCTTTTTCACTCCCCAAATGCATGTAATAGCTGGAGCTTGGCCAGACCAAAGCCAGGATCGGGGAACTCCATCTTAGTCTCCCACGTGGGTGGCAGAAACCCAAGTATTGGACTATCATCTGCTGCCTCCAGGTGCCTTAGCAGAGAGCTGGGTCAGAAACAGAAGTGGAACTGAATCCCAGGCACTTTGATATGGGAGATGAGCGTCCCAAGTGGCAGGTTAACCTGAGACACCACAATGCCTGCCCCTAGATGACTTCAATGTTCTTTCCATGATTACATATTGCCTCCACAGCAACTAGTGGTCATTTAGGATATTACTGCAGAGTCTTTACATATAAACATGATCTAGTATATACATAAAATATATACATGCATACTCTATATAAATTATACATTACATATGTAAGTATATACAGCATAATATATAAATGAATAAAAGAAAAAGTTTATATAAAATATATTAGATTGCATTTGCATTCATTATAACAGGGCTATTTAATATATTATCTACTGGAAATCATGAATAAATATTGAGCCAGTCAAGCTCTGTGATCCATGGCAAGTCTTCACACATGAGTACTTGAGAGACAGTGATGAGTAAAGCAGAGACTGCCTCTATTTCCTGTTCCGTGTTGCTATGTTAAATGAAAACTATGAAAAAAAAAACACAAAAGCACTACTCAATCAT
Organism: Oryctolagus cuniculus; assembly: GCF_051225735.1. NCBI lineage: Eukaryota > Metazoa > Chordata > Mammalia > Lagomorpha > Leporidae > Oryctolagus > Oryctolagus cuniculus. Next base: position 154,509,280 of record NC_142867.1, read on the forward strand.
TAAATACTTTTACTACTTCTCGTAGTTTTTAATAACTTTAGGTAGTCTGAAGATAAAATGGTTGACCTTTCAAAAACCCTGAGAAGCTGTTTGATAGAGCAGAGGAGAGCATGCAATCGCGGAGAGCTTCTTACTGTCTATGTGTAGTCTTGCCCTGGATCATTTTCTGTCTGCTTTCAGAGGTGTCAGTCTTCCCACAGACTGTAGTGGTTATACACAATATCATTTTCAGGGCTGGCGCTGTGGCGCAGCAGGTTAATGCCCTGGCCTGAAGCGTCGGCATCGCATATGGGCGCTGGTTCGAGACCTGGCTGCTTCACTTCTGATCCAGCTCTCTTCTATGGCCTGGGAAAGCAGTAGAAGATGGCCCAAGTCCTTGGGCCCCTGCACCGGCATGGGAGACCTGGAAGAAGCTCCTGGCTCTGGCCATTGCAGCCAACTGGGGAGTGAACCAGAAAGGAAGACTTCTCTCTCTCTCTGACTCTCCTCTCTCTCTGTGTAACTCTGACTTTCAAATAAATAAATAAATCTTAAATTTTTTTTTCACTCAGAAGCATTTAGAATTGGTTTACCTGTAACTTAAAGAGGAGCAAGAAGATAATGTTATTGATTGAACCATACAAATAGAAATGATAGATATGTGCCATTTATTGGATCCTAAGCACGCCTTATGTCTGTGTAGGGCATAAAAAAAGTGTAAAAGTCAATGAAGTTATGTGTGTTTATTTTTGTATTGAATTTGGCCAACATCGCTATGGAGTAGAAAGGAAACAGAATCAGTACTTACTATATGAAAACTTGAGGCCTAGAGATAGTAAGCAACTTTCCTAAGATCTTAAGATTAAGGATGAATTAGTGAGGGATACACTGTTTCTCTTCGTGATGCCTATCTTGTGGCTTTTCTACTACCCTAACACCTTCTGAGACAAGGCACATCACTGCGGCTCTCACATCCCTCTCTTGATGACTCTAGAGGAAAAGAGAGGTCTGTGACCTGAGACTGATTTCCTAAAACATGCCAGGAGATTATTTTTTGTCAGCAATTTTGGAATACTCTACCCATTTGGTAAACATCTGAGCCGACAGCAACATATCACAGAAAGGTTTTCTTTTTCACATTCAGCCTTATGCTAATTTTCAGAACCACAGATGAATAGGACTTGATCAGATCCTGAAGGCAGAGTGCTACACATAGAGGAGATCCTTGTGCAACATCCCGTAAGTGAAACAGAGGCTGGATCATTCACAGAACTGAAAAAATGCAATATAGTTGCACGGCAGGTCGTAGGGTAGAGTGGGATGAAGTGAGGCTCAAGAGATAAGCAATACCCGGTCATTATGATTCTTGGCATTGAACAAGTGTAAGCAGTAGATATAGATGATCAGATTTGTGTTTGAGATAATTTTATTACACTTGCCATTATGTAAGAGTAGATTGAAGTGGGGACTGTCTAGAGGCATAAAGTTTTATTAAGAAGCTTTTTTACACAGGACAGGTGAGGTATGACAAGGATAGTGGCAGTGAGAATGGAGGGAAGTAGATATATTTAGTAGAAGAACAGGACTCAGTGACTGATTTCACATTGGAATAAGAGAGAAAGAAGCTCCAAGAATAAACTTGAAGCTTCTGGTTCGAGTAATTGAGTATGAGATATAGAAGAGATATGTCTTGGGATGCCAATGGTGATTTTGTGAAGCTTGTGGTGTATCCAAGTGGAATGTTCTGTGGGTGGCTTTTTATATATATATATGTCTGAACCTTTGGACTGGAATCCTGTGTGGGAGATGTACCACTAGAATCCTATGCTGCAACTGAAGAGACGAGTCACCGTCCTAAAACGTATCGATCAAATGGAAGATGCTGCAGGAGCATCATAGTTTTAAATCTTCCTGAATCCGCCTGTGAAAGCAGACAGAAGCTGGGATAAAAACCAGTGATCAACATCTGCAATAAAACAGGTGTCAAGGTGACTCTATGAACCTGAAAATATGATCTAGTAGAGAAAAACCACTGGCAGTTATACAGCCTGCATGGAATGAGCACCTGCATAGCAGGAACCGGAAGGAAGCCAGAATGCATGTGAAATAGGGACTGACTGGAAAGCTCTAAGGGCTGTAATCCACAATGATAATGAAGACAAACACAGGCACTTTCATTCCTAGGTTTGGAATATAAGCTTACACCTAAATGTTTGCCCAGGGTCTACTTTTGCATGAGCCCAAACAAGCCAGGGACCAAGAAATTTTTAGCACAAATCAAAATTTTAGATTTTTCTTTATGAAAACTGACTGGAAAAATGCTAATCAATGGTGCTAGCCTGAAATAATAATAAAAACTAGTATTTATTGAGTGCTTAGTCTCTCCTGAGTATTGGCTTAAACTCATTATATGGATTTAGTCTGAAGACAAACCATGTGAGTTAAGAACTCTGATTATCCCTGTTTTACAGATAAGAAAACTGAGACATGGAGTCACCAGGTCATGTGCCCGAATTAAAATTAGCATGTGGCAGAGTTGATTTATATGGAAACGAGCTTATGGCAAATCTGGGTTTTAGGGACAGGTGTAGGATGAGCATCCAGGTGGGTAACTCGGGAATCTGGTTGGAACCTGAGAAGGGTGGAAGGCAAACCCATTGACTGAACAGTTGTGTGCCTGAACTGCCAACTCTGCAGAGCAGGAAGGTGCTCTGGAATCAGCTGGCCCTTCTGGCTGCCCTGGAGCTGGGTACCACATTCCTCCAGGGGAGTCTGTGTTTAACCTATAAATAATTCAAATGTAAATTGTCATCCCACACTGGCCTCCCCTCCTTTTTCCACTTTGGGATATAAAAAGTATCTATAAACATATGCTCCTGCTGGATTTTTCTTTGAGGTGCTCTCTGCACAAAAACACAAAATATACAGCAGCCTGTTTCTGAGCCTGTGCCTCTGGTTTGTCATTTACAAAGGACAGAAATACTCCACATGTGGTTGATGGCAATGCCAGGAGAGAGAGAGAGAGAGAGGAAGCTTTGTTCTTTGGTGGCTCAGGTTACTTGTGAATGAAGGACTGTGGTTCAAAAATGAACCAGGGATGCTGCACATCATAGGTGCCCACTTCCACTCAGGGCTGAAATTAAATTGAACTGTGACCACAGGGAAAAAGGCTGCTTTTAATGACATTGTACAGGAGAGGAACCACTGAGCTTCCTTCCACACTACCTCCTGGCTCGTGGGTTATTGCTATTATGACTAATATTAGTTATAATGCCATGCACTTTAAATGCCAGTTTCAGTCTATGCCATAAATGAAAGCTAAGTGATAAAATTTCACCTATTAAAGCAATCAGGAGGATTTTTAATTTGGTGAAGGAGTAAACTTCGTCTTTATTGACATTCCAGATATCTGCTGCAATTGCAGCCACAGCAGGAACCAAATAAGCTGATGAATAAGTAAAAACCCAAGGAACTTCCTTTTCTCCTTGGAAACTTTTATACTGAGAGGTAGAGGATAGCATTCTAGATATGGTTGAGATACCAGGTCACACAATGGGTCCTTTTGGGGGCTCTCTGTGATGAATTTGATATCAATACCTAAGCAGACAGCAACGTTATGATGTGAATATAAAAGAGTTCATGCCAGGCTAGAGGTTCCACTTAGGGTTTCTGAATGTGCTGAGTGACATGTCTACAGCTGGCTGCCTCTCAGCAAGGCTTTGAAGAGTAACTCCTGAAGTCGAGGGAGAGCTTCCCAGGTGCCTAAGTGACCTCTGCATGTTTGAAAAGCAAAGTGTTAATAATTGAGTGGAAGAGAGCTGAGCTGAATTGAATATTCAATCCAACAGCAACAAGTAGAGTAAATAATTACATTTTAATGTCTTCCAAAAAATCAATGAAATAAACTTTTTTTTTTTAAAAAAAATGACAATCCTGATTCTTCCCTTTCTGAAAACACTTGCATTCCTCAGAGGAAAATGGATTAGTTTTCCTCTTTCTGTTCTTATCAGTGGTGCAAAATAGTAGTAGTAGAAGAAGAAGAAGAAAAAAAAGAAGACAAAATGTGTGTGCCTAGATTTAATGGAGGTAAAATATAAAATCACTCAATATGGGACAGGCTTTATTATACCTGTCCAGGCTGGGACTATATGGAGGCAACTTGGGCACAACATTTAAGGAGGGGCTTGCTCTTGGGACTATTCAAGTGTTTGATCCAGTTAGGCAGAAGCCTCTGGCACAGGCGTACCCCACTAAAGTGTGAGTCAGTCAAACTTTGGCCTGTGACTACAAGCATATTGCACTACAGTTCATTCATTCATCCACTAATTACTCAACACATTTTTAAAATATTGTTTCTTTGAGATGCAAACACACAGTGACATGCATGCACACACCTGGGAGAGGGGAGAGAAAGGGAGGAAGAAGAGAGAGAGAGAGAGAGAGAGAGAGAGAGAGACAGAGAGACAGAGTGACTCCTATCTGTTGGTTTTCTCCCTAAATGCCCACAATGGCCAGGGCTGGGATGGAATCAAAGCCAGGAGCTGGGAATACAATCTAAGTCTCCCATGTAGATGAAAGGTCAATTACGTGAGCCATCACTTGTTGCTTCCCAAGACCCGCACTGGCAGGAAAGGAAACTGGAGTCAGGAGCTTCAGCCAGGAGAATTGGGCACTGAACCCAGATACTCTCTTGTGTGACATGGTTATCCCAAGCATTAGGCTAAATGCTCATCCTCCACTCAAAAAATATGTACTGGGGTCAGCGCTTTGGTGCAGTGGGTAAAGCTGCCGCCTCCTGTGCTGGCATCCCATATGGGTGCTGGTTCAAGCCCCGGCTGTTCCGCTTTCAATCCAGCTCTCTGCTATGGCCTGGGAAAGCAGTAGAAGATGGCCCAAGTCTTTAGGCCCTTGCACCCATGTGGGAGACCCAGAGGAAGCTCCTGGCTCCTGGCTTAGGATCCGCACAGCTTCAGCCACTGTGGCTATTGGGGGAGTGAACTAGCAGATGGAAGATCTCTCTGTCTCTCTCTGTGCCTCTGCCTCTCTGTAGCTCTCCTTTCTTTTCTTTTTTTTTTTTTTTTTTTTTTTTTTTTTGACAGGCAGAGTGGACAGTGAGAGAGAGAGACAGAGAGAAAGGTCTTCCTTTGCCGTTGGTTCACCCTCCAATGGCCGCCACGGCCGGCACGCTGCGGCCGTTGCACCGCGCTGATCCGATGGCAGGAGCCAGGTACTTCTGGTCTCCCATGGGGTGCAGGGCCCAAGCACTTGGGCCATCCTCCACTGCACTCCCTGGTCACAGCAGAGAGCTGGCCTGGAAGAGGGGCAACTGGGACAGAATCCGGCGCCCCGACCAGGACTAGAACCTGGTGTGCCAGCGCCGCTAGGCGGAGGATGAGCCTAGTGAGCCGCGGCGCCGGCTGCTGTAGCTCTCCTTTCAAATAAATAAATAAATCTGAAAAAAATGTGTTGAGCTTCTTGTATGCGCCTTAGTATTTTATGTGTTCAATGATAAATGCTCATACCATAAAGATATTTATTGAGCTTATCATATGCACCTTACCACTTTATGTGTTCAGTGAAGAAAAGCAAAAAAGTTCCTGCTCTCATATTTGACTAAGGGAACACAAATAATAAAGAGACAAGCATCATAAATAAGGCATGATATGGTATGTCGGAATGGGATAAGTACTCTGAGAAAAAGAGAAAGATAAGGGAAACCAAGAGTGCCAGAAATAGTTAGAATTTTAGGTGGAGGTGTCTAGATTCATGGGGATCTGCTGTCATCACTGAGAAGTAGACATTTGAGCAAAACTTGGGGCAAGTGTGGAACAAACCATGCAAATATTGGACTGGAAAATATTCTAGGCAGAAGGAATAGCCAGCACAAAGTCCCAAGGCAGGAGTGTGCCTGATGTGTCTTTTGTTTTTTTAAGATTCATTTATTTATTTGAGAGGCAGCGTTACAGAAAGAGAGAGGGAGAAACCCAGAGGTTTTCCATCTGCTGGTTCACTCCCCAGATGGCCACTACTAGGAGATAGGAGTTTCTTCTGGGTCTTCCATGTGGGTGCAGAGGCCCAAGCATTTGGGCCTCTTCCACTGCTTTCCCGCCATTAGCCGGAAGCTGGATTTGAAGTGGAGCAGCCAGCACCCATATGGGATGCCAACACTGTAGGCAGAGGCTTAACCTACTAAGCCACAGCGCCGCCCCACCTGATATGTTTTAAAAGCAGTGAAGAGTACAGGCTAAACAAAATCAGCATGGGGGTGAATGGTAAGGGATGCAGCCAGGAAGAGAAAAGGGCACAGGTAGGATTTACTCTATGTTGAAAGGACTGTAGACTAAATTCTGAAAGAAATGGGGAGCCACTACAAGATTGTAAACAGAATTCATTGTAAGTTTAGCTGGACCAGTTTGGCTGCTTTATTTATAGTGGTCTGCAAACAGGAAGGAACCAAACTAAAAGCAAAACGCCAGCTAAGAGCCTATCATGATAGTCTAAGCCCAAGGTGATGGACCTCCCTGGTGATACAAAGCAGGTAGTTTCTTGACATATTTTAAAGGTAGAGCCATGGGAACTTCCTGAGGGATAGGAAATGGAGAGAGATAGAGATAGAGATGATATATATAGTGAGAGAGATCAAAGGTAATGCTGAAATATTTGGTCTGAGTCACCAGAACAAAAGTTTACAGGTACTGAGATAGAAAGAATACGGGTAGAGCAATTTAATGGATAAAGAACTGCGTTTCTATCATGGATAAATTTGAGATGTGTATAAGATGTCTGATTAGAGCTCTTGAGAAAGTGGTTAAATATGTGAGTCGAGGAGAAGTTGAGGCTGAAGATGAATATCATGAAGCCATGAGCATTAAGGAGGTTACCGGAACCTCTGGAAAAGATCACCAAAGGGTTGAGCAGCTTTAGTTTTAGTGTAGAGAGGAGACCTAAGGGCTGAGTCCTGGGTACTCCAATGTGAAGGAATTATGGAGAACTGCAGAGAAGTCTGAGAAGCAGCAGCCTGGGAAGTACGAAGAAAACCCAGGGAAGCTGTCAACAGGATGCAGGATCACACGTCAACTGTTGCTAATTGTAAAGGTATAAAATTCCATTCATGTTGGCATCAATAGTTTAAGAGGTTTAGGTATAAAGAAAAGTTAGAGAAATGGTAAAATGACTTTTAGGGAAAAACATAGTTGAAAAAGTATTTTTAAAAACAAGATTTGAGAAACAGTGATGGAAAATATAGGAATGTGTTTCTATGCTAATGGGAGCTGGCTCTTGCCAATCTGATTACTTCATGGTGGCACTGTTATTAACATTCTATTTTACCAGAAAATATCTTTATTTATACAGTAAATAGTTTAGTGCTTTCCACAGAATAATAATGAATTTGGGATTATTTTAATGTAAAAGAAATTGGTCAGCAAATTTGGATTTGCAGGAGTAAATAGCAGCAGTTCTCTTTATATCTCTAATTTAAATGTTTTAATTTTAAAACTCATGGTCAGGAAAATTGTATTCAGGATACTAAAATGCAGCTTAAGTATTTAAAAATTGGCCCCTATCCATTAGGAAAGTTGGTTTGATGTAAGTCAACCATCCAAAGAGTTCTAAAGTGGAGGAGATTAAGATACCAACCAATGAAACAATAATTGTATGTTAATCATTATAATATATTGGCATGTTAGGAATTTATTTCCACAGAGACTATGCCAAATGATGCTTAATCAGTTGTTGCTTCAATACCCAGGAAATATATTTGCTAACATTTTTTTTAAAAATCATGGTTTTCAAAAAGAGTTCTAAAATGGAAGTGACAACTCTAGACTCAAGCACACAGCAGGCAGGGACTCACAGCCAGCCCAACTGCATGCAAGACATTTCATATTAGTTCACTCTTTTCAGTCCAACTTCTGATCTTGTTAGGGTGGTGAAAAATTCAATCTCAGTCACACCTGGGGGTTCTCAACTCCAAAAGGACTGGGGTAAAGTCCTGGGGTGAGGCTTACCCAGCACAGATCTTTTAGGGAGATCCCTTAAGCTTTCCATCTATGATGGACACTGTGATGTGCTGGGGAGGGGGGTGGGAGGGAGGAGGGCGAGTCAATATAGTCTGTCCTTTGAGGACGGATACCCAGGAGCATGACTGTGGAGTCCAGAAGCTTATGCTACTAGCATTTCTTCCTGCTCAAATGCATCAAGTTGCTTGTTTTCTTCAGCTCGGCCTCTTATATTAGGCAGAGAAATAGCAAGGTAGGAGGAATAGGTTTGGGTTCCTGAAAAACACACCTTGACAGTCTTGGACATTTCTCCCTCTCACAGATAGACAATATCTACCTTTACCTTAACAAACACTCTTCCTTCTTCCCCATCCTCCCCTGTATCAGTCAGTTTATGCAAATTATGCTATACCAACAAACAACTGCAAATTCTCAGTGGGCTTACAACACAAAGGTTTGTTTTGTGTCCATGTTTTGTTTGAATTGCAGATTAGATGTGGCTCCAATTCACATCTTCTTCATTTGTGGATCCAGGTTTTCAAATCCAGCCCTACCCAGCCTAGTGGCAAAGGGAAAGACAGCAATGTCGCAACCGTGAAATGACCCTTAACTGCTGTTTGAAAGCTGCAGGCATCACTCTTGCGCACGGTTCATTGTCCAGAACCCATCACACGGCTGTGTTTCATGCTGCTGGGTAGGGAAGTACATCACTCACTGGGTGGAGCATAGGAAAACTAGGAACAATAACACAAACTGCAAGACTTCCCCTTGAGATATTTTAGGAAAACGAAATGTTAAGTCTCTTTCCTGGAGGTAAAGAAACTACCATGTTTTTCCTTATGAACTCAGTTTGTTGTGCTGGCAAGTACTATGATGTTATATAGGTGCAAAAGAGAATTTAAGAGGCCTCTTTAACAATTCTATAGTATTAACAAGAATCTAACTTAGCATGTACATGTTATTTAATCTAATCCTTAGAACAATTCCATGAGGTAGATACTATTTTTGCTCACCCCCCCCCTTTTATAGATAGAGGAATTTAGGCATAAAGCCACTTGTTAAGGAAATATGAGTAATAAGTGTAAGTGCATGATTGGTACCTGGAGTGCTTGGCTCCATGAGCTGAGCCTTTAGCTTCTCTCCTACAGTACTACTGAAGATAAGATCCACTAAAACCATAGATAGGGAATCCTAGTAAGAGAGTCAGTGGCAAGCTTCATGCTTTATTCTGTAGGATAGCCTTCTGTAGATGTCTGGAAAAGAGATTTTTTCCTTCCTTTTCTTTTGAAACTTAAAGTCTTGTTATGCCATTTTCAGATTAAAGCCCAATTAAGAGAATATCATACTTGTGTTCTTAGTCTTTCAGGAGGGAGATTACAACAGTAATTACTCACTCCCATGTGTCAATTACCTTCCGGATACTCAGCTATGAACTTTCTTTCACTTATGGGGATAGCTGACCTCATAATTCAGGCTCTGACATGCCTTGTTGTGCCAAGAATTAGCCCCAGATGATTAGGGTTCTACATGCAGGTCCTGTAGTAAAAGTTTCTTCCTTCCTTTTATTTTCCCTTCTCCCTCCTTCACCCTACATGAGGACTGGGATTTATGAGAACAATATTGCATTGCCATAAGGACTCTCCTTCTCTCTGTTCCCTTTGTGTGCTATAATGGGAGGAGGGTATATTTTCCAGGGTGAAATGCCACATTTCTGTATCTGTACTTTTCCCCTTAATACATGTGTAAACACACTTAGCCCCTACTCTATACTGTATTATTATGGATTAAATGTATTAAATATTTGTGTTTTTTCCTCCCTAAGTTTATATATTAAAACATTAATCCATGATGTAATGGTATTTGGAGATGGGGCAGTAATCAGGCTGTGAGGATGGAATCCTTGTGATGAGATTAGTGATCTTATAAGAAGAGAAAGGAGAGGCTGGCACCGTGGCTCACTAGGCTAATCCTCTGCCTGCGGTGCTGGCACCCTGGGTTCTAGTCCCAGTCAGGGCTCCAGATTCTGTCCCGGTTGCTCTTCTTCCATTCCAGCTCTCTGCTGTGGTCCGGGAGTGCAGTGGAGGATGGCACAAGTGCTTGGGTCCCTGCACCCACATGGGAGACCAGGAGGAAGCACCTGGCTCCTGGCTTCGGATCAGCACAGTGCGCCAGCCGTAGCGGCCATTTGGGGGGTTAACCAATGGAACGAAGACCTTTCTCTCTGTCTTTCTCTCTTACTGTCTAACTCTGCCTGTCAAAAAAAATAAAAAAAGAAGAGAAAGGAGAGAACTTGCTTCCCTTCTGTCTGTTCTCCTCCTTGTAAGGACTTAACAAGAAGATGGCCACCTGCAAATCATGAAGTAGGTCCTCACAAGACATAGAATCTTGATCTTGGATTTCTCAACCTTTGAACTATGAGCTATGATTGTTTTTTGTTTAAGCTACCAGGTCTATGGTAACTTGTAACAGTAGCCCAAACTAAGAAATATATACTGTGCTAAGTGCCATGTCAGGACTTTCCACCAAGTAACTGACAGATGATGTCACCTCCTCTGACCAGTGGTTCTTTAGGGCAAAGTGAAGGTGATCTTTCATGTCTCTTTCAACTCTTAAACATTTTATAATTCACTGTAGTGTCAGAAAAGTATAATTTTCATGTGCAATTTATAACAATCAAAGCTATTTCACAAATTGACTTGAGAAGGCATAAAAATACATGTCTTTCCCTTTCTGGTTTGTTCCAAAATCTCAACCTTGGATGAAATTGGTGTTGAGAATGAACAGGACACACTAGGGAGTTACTTTACAACTGAGCAATTGCAGACTGCCCATTGCAATCTGTCAATGCCATTTCCAAAATCAATTCAATGATCCCCATCGTTTATCTCCAGGGAGGGGAACTTCTTGTCAGTTATAACATTTCTAACAGGTATTGCCAACATTCTTATAAAAAAATCACGGGATACATTTGAATTGTCATGAGTGAAAAAGCTCGGATCAACTGGCACTTCACGGTAACAGGAGTTAATTCAAAACAGACATTCATCACCTTTATCACTTTGCTCACGAGAATTCCAAAGCCACAAAGCACACTGGCAAAATCCCTCCCCAAAGAAACAACTGTTCAGCAACCACTGTATTATTTGCTGATGCTTTATGCATGGAACACAGAAACATAATTCTGTTTCCAATATTTCCTCAGCCGAAACCTCTGTTACTTGTGATTTTAAAGTGGCAAACCTAATCTATTGGTTTCTAGAAAAAAAGAAAACCCTCCCTCCCCACCCATGGGTAGATGTCTCTGGTTTCTTTGAAACATTTTGTGTTGTTTTTGTATTTATTTGACTGCACAAAATAATATTTGCCTTTATCCTATTTCCAAAAAAATGTAATTTTTAAGTCTTTTAGGGGGGCAGTGATAATAATACAGGTAATCGAAACATGCAAAAGGATTCATTTCACTATCATTCCCCAGGATTGCTCCCAGTGTAATGTGAATCAAGAAGGACTAATTCTGCAAATGAATCCAGCAACTAGGCTGTGCATTAAAAACATCAAAACAACATTAGTTTGCAAATCACTTCTGAACGTTAATGAAATCATTTCTAATAGCAGAACATAGAATTTACAGTGGCTTCTTAGATGAGTATGATTTTGTCTGCCTAGATTAAAATATTTCCCTAGTTAGTTGTCAGGGAGAATTAATTTATAATGAGTGTTATATAAAAAAGGTTGAAATAGCTCCTTAGAGAGGACTATTTTATGGAGATGTAACCAGAGCCGAACAATTCAAGGCCTTTGCTAGTGCATCCGATTTATAATAAAAGGCAAGTGACAGTCTTTTGGTTCACAGTATTTCTCAGCTTTGATTGGAACCATATTTCTGTGTAAAATTCTTTCAACTCTGCTCACACTTTTGTTCCTTTCCAAATCAGGGCTACATATAAATTTTATTTTGTGTGCATGAGAGTCTTCTATGCTGTGTTTAGCAGTGACCAAATTAAACTGACAGAAATCACTAGTCAGCCATACAAATGAAATGCAAGGGGCAGGTGTGCCAACAAACCAAGGGCCACCTAACCCTGTTCCTGGTCTGTCAACCTTAGGAAGATAGCATATTGAGTGTGTGTGTGTGTGTGTGTGTGCGCATGTATGAGAGAAAGGGAAAGACAGACAAGAGTGAACAAAGAAGATAGTAGTGTGTCAAATAGATGTGTTTACAAATCTTAAGTTCTTGGTGCACTTGAAAAAATGAAAAAATTTACCAAACTAGAGTAAGGTAACCATACAATTGTTAAACGGATAGAGCAAAGATGGGGAGACATAGATTTGTCCTAGAATTCTGAAAACATGAGAAAAAGTCACATTTCTTTATATTTCTGAATTCTGAAAGTTGGTTCAATACTAACCTCCTAAGGATTGATGGATGTCTACTCTGAGTCACATTCTGTAATCCTGTTCTCTTTCTTGGATATGGACTATTGAGCAGCCACATACCAGGAAATCGGACAAAGCTCCTTGGGTGTTTCATACATCCTCACTGCTGCTCCCATGCTCTTTGAACCTCAGCTGTTAACTATCTAAAGGCAACATTAACACTGAGTAATTCACAAACAGACATATTCTCTATGAATCTTGAGATACAAAGTTCAGGACTTAGCATCCTAGAACACCACATGTGCATTTGAGATTCTGCCACCCACAGTGGTGCTGGACACAAGCAGAGTCATGAACTGTAACTCATGAAACTTGCAACTTGTCTAAGTCCCCAGCTTCACAGAAACCAAGAATTGGTTTTCCCTCTGAGATTGGCTTACTTTCCTTATATCAACATTTTTCTTTCTATATGTACTTATATAGCCCTTACTCTTGAACAAACACATTCATGGGTATCTTTAAGTGATATTCTAGAGACATAATGGAATTTTTCATCTCCATTACTACTTGGGCAAGAATCTGAGAGAGACACTTAGTCTTCCTTCCAGAAGACAAAGGGAGACTCCTACAGTAAATCTAACCTTTGACAATAAAGTAGAATCTTTATTATACTAAACTCTTCTGATAAATAAAGCATGTTAAGGAGTTTGGGATCTAGAGCTGTTCTCAATTGCTTCCTGCAAAAAGGAAAGAGGGAAGATCCTGTTTACAGGATTCAATAGAAAGCGCCATCTGAAATCTGAAGGACTGCCCAGTGGAGATCCAGGCAAGGAGGCCTCTGAGGAAGCTAGGGCAAGAGAGAAAGTGACCCAACAGACAAGGATGCACAGAATTAAGGCATGTGGGGAAAGGCAATAGTTGGGCACATAGGCAAGGGTGGTGGAGACACAATGGAGCATTCCAACCATGGACGCTCAAGAACAAATGGCCAAGTCAAGTAGGAGTTTTAATCCAGGTTAGTAAAATGTGTACCACATCAGCTCCTGGATACGTAGTAGGCAGTTAATAAATGATATGTATATAATCACTGCCCAAATCCCACATATGTACACATACAACCACCTCCAAAAAAAATAGCCACCTAATTGTCTTAATCAATAGGTTGGCCAGAAATAATGTCTCTCCACATTAAATATAATTTTTATACCAACTCCCACTATAGAGGACATGACTTTCCAAATACCCAAGTTAGCTGTGGGAAGATTTTGAACCAAACTGGAGCATCCAGCTTCACATTACACACTGTTATGAAGAGTTATTTTCGGATTTTAAACTTTTCCTTTAATGAGTTATGACTAAATCAGAACTGAATGAACTGAATTATTTGCCTTGACACTTGATTCAATGATTTCACACTTGCTTTCTTATGATCAGTTATCTATTTTTAAAGACTAAAAATTTTCTTTTCTGAGATAATCCCAGTGGAATTAACCAAAAAAGCTCAGCACCAACTTGTTGGTGGGTGTGTCTGTGTCTCTAGTACTAGCCCCTTTGTGGGTGTAATGACCTCAGTGGGTGAAGTGGGTGATTTGGGTCATCTTAGGAGTGGGGTGTGTCTCCAGTACCTGCCACTCTGTGGGTAATGACCTCAGTATGTGACATAGGTCACATAATGGTGCTCCATTCTGCTTTAGGAGCAGCTGAACTAATACCACTTTCAAGGAGGATCTAAACACTCTTTCTCTGGTGGACAAAGATGTTCTTATTTAGATGTCCTTCATGTGCTTAAAAAATAAACATGAAGCCCATTAGTGACAGAAACAGAATCTGGAAGAACACTCATGATATCTCCACTCCCTACCATTTTCTATGTGCCCATGGAAGCTTTAACTTTTCTTTTCAAAGCTGAAACTGTTTGAATTTTAAAAAGTTTATTGTGAAATGTTCATAGAAAATTATGACATGAAATAAAAGTACATTTTAAAGGCCAAAAAAGTGGGTAGACATTGTGGTGCAGCACGTTAAGCTGCCATCTTCAGTGCTGGAATCCCATATGGGAGTCACTTTGTGTCCTGACTATTCCACTTCCAATTCAGCTCCCTGCTAATGTGCCTGGGAAAGCAGCAGAAGATGGCCCAAGTGTTTTAGCACCTGAATCCACATGGGAGACCCCAAAGAATCTCCAGGATCCTGGCTTCAGCCTGGCCCAACTCTGGTCATTCTGGCCTTTAGAGGACTGAACCAGTGGATGGAAGATCTCTCTCTCTCTTTCTGTCTGTCTCTCTCTCTCTCTCTATCTCTCTCCTTCACTCTATGTAACTCTGATTTTCAAATGAATAAATGAATCCTAAAGAAAAAGCCAATAAAATGTGGTCATTCATGAAGTTCATCACAGTGAGGAAGAAGCAGAGCATAGTCATGAACTTTACCGCCCCCCATGTGTCTATTCTTGAATGCTTGCAGATATGACCTCTACCTTGTGTTTCTTTTTTTCTTTTTAAGATTTATGCATTTATTTACTTGAAAGGCAGAACATCAGAGAGAGAGAGAGAGAAGGAGAGAGATCTTCCATCTCTTGGGTCACTCCTCAAATTACTGCGATAGCCAGGGACTGGACCAGGATGAACCCAGGAGCCAAGAACTCCATCTGGGTCACCCATGTGGCAGTAGGGAACCAAGTACTTGGGTCATCTTCTGCTGCCATCCCAGCCACATTAGCTGGGAGCTGGATGGGAAGCAGAGTAGTCAGGACTCAAACCAGCCCTTTGATATGGGATGCCAACGCTGCATGCAGCAGCTTAACCCACTGCACTACAGTGCTAACCCCAACCTTGAATTTCTTGATAGTCATTCTTTTTCTGTTTTTCAGTGGTTGTAGTGGTCAGAGTTCTCCAGAGATGCAGATTCAGTAGGATGCGTGTAAACAGAGAAAAAGATTTCTTTAAAGAATTGGCTCCAGCAATGATGGACACTGAAAAATACCAAGATGGTTGGGGGGAATCAGCTAAATGGAGATCCAGGAAAACCAACAGTGTAGTTCCAGTCCAAAGGCTGGCAGGTGCAAAATCCAAAAAGAACTGGGGCCAGTACTGTGGCATAGCAGGTATAACGGCCGCCTGCAGCACTGCATCCCATAGGGTGCCAGTTCAAGTCCTGGATGCTCCACTTCTTTTTTTTTTTTTTTTTAAAGATTTATTTATTTATTTGAAAGTCAGAGTTACACAGAGAGAGAAGAGGCAGAGAGAGAGAGGGGTCTTCCATCTGATGGTTCATTCCCCAGGTAGCTGCAATGGCCACAGCTGTGCCGATCCGAAGCTAGGAACCAGGAGCCTCTTCCAGGTCTCCCACGTGCATGCAGGGTTCCAAGGACGTGGGCCACCTTCTACTGCTTTCCCAGGCCATAGCAGAGAGCTGGATCAGAAGAGGAGCAGCTGGGACTAGAACCGGTGCCCTTATGGGATGCAGGCGCCTCAGGCCAGGGCGTTAACCCGCTGTGCCACAGCGCTGGCCCTGGATGCTCCACTTCTAATCCAGCTCTCTTTTAAGGCCTGAGAAAGCAGTGGAAGATACCCCAAGTGCTTGAGCACCTCCACTGGCCTGGGAGACCCAGAAGAAGCTCCTGGCTCCTGGCTTTTGATTGGCCCAGCCCTGGCCACTACGGCCATTTGGGGAGTGAACCAGCAGGTGGAAGACCTTACTCTTCATCTCTCCCTCTCTCTGTGTATTACTCTACCTCTCAAATACATAATCTTTAGAAGAAAAAGGAAAGAAATAACTGATGTTTCAGTTTGAATTTGAAGACAAAAAAAGTTATTTATCGCAATTTGAAAGCCACAGAACAGGACAAATTTTTTCTTACTGTGGCGAGAAAGTCAAGTTTGTGTTTTATTCAGGCCTTTAACTGGATGAAGATCACCTACAGTGTGGAAGGCAGGCTGCTTTATTCAGGCCTCCAATTTAAATGTTAATATCATCCAAAAAACACTCTCATAGAAACAGCCAGCATAATGTTTGACCAAATGTGTGGACACCCTGGGGTCCAGTCAAGTTGATACATGAAATTCACCATCACAATAGAAGGTTACTAAATCATAAATCTTTTAGTTCTGCCTCTATTAAAACTTGACATAAATGGAATCATTCTGTGTGCTATTTTCTGTGATTTTTCTTCACTCAACATCATGATTGTGGCTTAGTTGACGCATGTATTTATCTCCTCCCTCCCTTTTTTCTCGCTATTCTGATAGACTACAATGTTGTTGTCCATTCTATAGTTGATGAGTTTTGGGTTGCTTGTGGTTTTTTTCACAATTCTAAAAATAGCAGATAAGAATATTCTGGTGTATGTCCTCTGTGACTTTTTTTCTTTGTGTTATTGGAATCTATTAGTAGTTAAGATGCAGACCAGCTTACAATAGCAAAGGCCCAACAGATCTGTAACTTAAACCAGGCAGAGGCGTTTCTCCCTCCCCAGGTAGTCTAAGCATGAACAATCCTGGTCTGGCAACATGGTGCACCTACACAAGCACACCACACATGCTTCTTACTCTCCAGAACCCCACCCTCTATAACCAACGACAACAAGCCCTCCATGAATTCCCTTCCAGAAGTGGACGCTCTGCGTGATGCCCTACTCATTCTGCCATTTCTGGCTATATGGGCCCAGCCACTATGTCCCCTCTTTTTTTTTAAAAAGAGTTTATTTTATTTATTTGAAAGACGGAATTACAGAGAAAAATAGAGCCAGAGAGAGAGAGAGAGAGAGAGGTCTTTCATCTGCTGGTTCACTTCCTAATTGGCCGCGAAAGCTGGAGCTGAGCTGATCCAAAGCCAGGAGCCTCCTCTGGGTCTCCCATGTGGGTACAGGGGCCCAAGGACTTGGGCCATCCTCCACTGCTTTCCCAGGCCATAGCAGAGAGCTGGATGGGAAGTGGAGCAGCCAGGACTTGAAACTGTGTCCATATGGGATGCCAGCAAGGCAGGCTAGGGCTTTAACCTATTGCACCACAGCGCCGACCCCCACTATGTCACCTCTTATCCCCCTCCTACACAGTGATGAAAAATGAATAGGTTGGTAGGAACAAAAGCATCTTACTAGAAAAAGGGAATGTTGGTGACACCCGGCAGTCACTCCTCAGAGCAGACCTTGTCCTGGCAGTGGGGGAAGATTCTTGCTAAGCCCAGGTGGCAGCTGGTATGGCGTGCTTCTGTCAGGGACTCTTTTGTCCTGTGACATTGCCACAAGAAAGTGTTTCCAATCTGTTACCTATCCCATGGCTACACAAAGTGGCATTGGAACACGTGCCCTCCTCAGTGATGCAGTGCTATTATAGGCAATTTTTCCTTGATATGGGGACACAAAAATTGCTTTAAGGAGTTAGCAAGCACAAACTTCTGCAAGCTAGATTTGTGGGTTCTTTAGAACAATTCCTAAAGGCTTCTTATATTGCTTGCTTCTGGTCAATTCTACTGTTGGAGTCACTACCTCCAAAGATCATATATGAAACAGAGCTATCAGGCAATGCACTGGGTGTGCTGCTTAGTCACAAAGAGGTTACATGCAAGTCCAAGGTGCAGTTCCACTTAGGGCCTGCAAGGAAAGGCCAGAACCTCTGGGCTGGTTTTCACTGGTCATGAGTAGCCTCATTCATGTACCTCTAAAACTACACAAATGTTAGAGTATGTAATGAATGTGTGATGTAGACAAGGTTGGAAAACCCTAATCTAAGCAGATTCTGGAACTTTGTTAATGATTTCTGCATTCATTCAATTTATTCTGCTTCACTTTGAAGTCATTCGAAATAGATTGACAGTGAGGGTTCTGTCAGCTTGTGCAAAACCTTGTACAAAAACCTTGATGAAATTAATCACTTACAGATATACCATAATCTTCTTTCTCTCATGTAATATTTTTAACTTGTCTTGCAGTTTTAAAATTTATGTGAAAGGCAGAGAGAGAGAGACAGACAGGGAGAGAGTTCCCATCTGCTGCTTTACTGCCCAGATGCTCACAACAGCTAGGTCTGCATCAGGCCCTCGGAATTCAGGCCAGGTCTCCCACAAATGGGTGGAAGAGATTCATTTACTCGAGTCATCAGCTGCTGTCTTCCGGGGCTTGCATTAGCAGGAAGCTGGAATCAGGAGCAGAGCTGGAACTCAAACTCAAACTCAAACTCAGGCACTCCAATATGCGATGCACTCATCCTAAGTCACTTCTTCACTGCTACACCAAATGCCAGCCCCTTTTATAATTTTGGTATGAAATTCTATTCTGTCTAAAATTCATTTATTAACCTAGTCCTCTTTTTAAAATAAAGATTTGCTATTTATTTGAAAGGCATAGTTACAGAGAGAGAGAGAGAGAGAGAGAGCGAGCTTCCATTTGCTGGTTCATTTCCCAAATGGCTACAAAGGCCAGGGCTGGGCCAAGCCAAAACCAGGACCAGGAACTTCATCTGAATCTCCCACAAAGGTGGGCCATATTTTGCTGTTTTTCCGGGTACATTAGCAGACAGCTGATCATAAAGCGGAACAGCTGGGACATGAACCCGAGCACATTTGGGATGCCAGTGTGGCAGGCAGTGACTGAATCCACTGTCACAATGCTGCCCCTGCTCCTTTTCTTGTGATCAATGTTTGTCTGAGGTATCTTTTTCTATTCTTTTACTTTCAATTGTTTTCAAGTTCTTTTATGATTGATATATTTCTAATAAACAGCACACAGCAGAATTCTGAAATTTATATTCAGTCTATCTCTAGTACTCTATTACAGTAATGTAGTCAATCTAGTTCTTAAGGAACATGTGGGTTATTTTCAGTCTTTTGCTACAATAAATAGAACTGTGATTGTTAGCCAGGTGCTGGTAGCAATTTGTATTTTTTCTGATGTATTTTTGGGATAGATTCCTAGAAATGGGATTGATGCATGAAAAGTAGGTATATATAAGTTTATTAGATGTTCTGCTTCACTGGATTCAAGCATCTGTAATACCAAAAGCAATAAATGAGAATGCTCGCTTTACCACAGCAGCAGTAAAGATGGAGAACTCTGGTGTTTTTGCCAGTTCAGTATAGTAGCAGTAAAATGGCACCCCAGTGTGCTTTTATTATGAATGGAGTTTATCATCATGCTGTATGTTAAGGAGCTATTTGCATTTGTTCTGTGAACTGTCTGCAATACTTTAAATTACACTTTTGTTCTGAGGATCTTTGGTCTTCATATATTTTTTTTTTTTTTTTGGCCAGGCAGAGTTAGACAGTGAGAGAGAGAGACAGAGAGTTATAGACAGCGAGAGAGACAGAAAGGTCTTCCTTCCGTTGGTTCACTCCCCTAATGGCCGCTTCGGCCGGCGCTGCGCTGATCCGAAGCCAGGAGCTGGGTGCTTCCTCCCGGTCTCCCATGCGGGTGCAGGGCCCAAGCACTTGGGCCATCCTCCACTGCCCTCCTGGGCCACAGCAAAGAGCTGGATGGTCTTCATATTTTAATACAAGACCCAGTGTCAGGTGATTGAAGGCTACAGTTATGAATTCTCAGAAAAGACATTTTTCCTGCTCTACCCAAAGTGGAGCATGAAACTGGAAAGAATTCTTTCTGTGGAATGGAGTAAGCGCTACTTAATCCCCCTGAAATATCTTTTTTTTTTCAAGATTTATTTACGGGGCCAGTGCTGTTGTGCAGCGGGTTAAAGCTCTGGCCTGAAGCGCCAGCATCCCATATGGGCACTGGTTCTTTTTTTTTTTTTTAAACTTTTATTTAATGAATATAAATTTCCAAAGTACGACTTATGGATTACAATGGCTTCCCCCCCATACCGTCCTTCCCACCCACAACCCTCCTCTTTCCCACTCCCTCTCCCCTTCCATTCACATCAAGATTCATTTTCGATTATCTTAATATACAGAAGATCAGCTTAGTATACACTAAGTATGGATTTCAACAGTTTGCTCCCACACAGAAACATAAAGTGAAAAATAATAGATGATTTTTTTTAAATGATGATGAAATCAGAGCAGACCTATTGTCATGTTTAATCCCAGTAAGAGTCAAGTTGGGAATTGATAATTTCTTTTTTTTTTTTTTTACAGAGGATCAGTTTAGTATGCATTAAGTAAGGATTTAAACAGTTTGCACCCACATAGAAACACAAAGTGAAATATATTGTTTGAGTACTCGTTATAGCATTAAATCTCACTGGTTCTAGTCTCGGCTGCTCCTCTTCAGCTCTCTGCTATGGCTTGGGAAAGCAGTAGAAGATGGCCGAAGTCCTTGGGCCCCTGCACCCATGTGGGAGACCCAGAAGAGGCTCCTGGCTCCTGGCTTCGGATCGGCTCAGCTCCAGCCTTTGCGGCCATCTGGGGAGTAAACCAGTGGATGGAAGACCTCTCTCTGTCTCTACCTCTCTCTCTGTAACTGTCTTTCAAATAAATAAAATAAATCTAAAAAAGATTCATTTACTTATCTGAAAGGCAGAATTACGGGGGGGGGGGGGATGGAGAGGGAGAGACAGAGAGGAGGAAATCTTCCAACCCCTGGTTCTCTCCTCAAATGGCTGCAATGGCTGGGACTGGGCCAGGCTGAAGGCAGGAACCTAGAACATCCAGTTCTCCTAGATGCTGGTAGGGAACAAAGTATTTGGACTATCTTATGTTGCTTTCCCAGGTGAATGAATTAGCAGGGAGCTGGATTGGAAGTGGACCAGCTGGGACTTGAACTTACACTCATGGGTTGCTAGTGTCATAGGCAGCAGCTTAACCTGCTGCACCACAGTGCCAGACCCACAGTACTCTGTGATTCCAGTTCCCTGTAGGGTTTTCTAACCTGATCTCACCTCTGTGAGCTCCAGGATTCTTTCCTCATCCACTCTCACTAAGGCTCATTGAAAACCTGCCCGTAGCACCCCTGGGGTGCAGACTTTGATACCCTCTTTTCTTAGAACAAATCACACCTATTCAAATCAAACCTAATTATTTTTCTTCTTATCAGCCAACCAGCTATTGATATGGGAATGTAGGTAGTATTAGCTGGCAGAAAGGGGCTGATGTGACAGCTGCAGTTAATCTCTGCAGTGTCAGCTCTGGCTGACCCCTGCAGCAGAGGCTAGTGTCTGAGAAATCCAGAATGACCCACCACACTGTGGGATGGCTCCACTGGCCAACCAGTTATGGGACAGCCATGGGCAACCCCTGCATAATAGCCCTGCCTGCATGGCAGCCCAGCAGGCCCACGTGACAACCTTCTTTCTGTGTTTCACCTAAGCCTCCCTTTCTGTGTGGTGGAAACTGCAAGTTTCATAATGTTAAAATCAGAATCAGTGCCAACTGGAAATGCCAAGTGGCTGCAAGATGTGTCCCTGATGATCTTGGGTCATTGTACTAAAATGACTATGGCTGGCACGCCCACTCCTGTGATGCACCTGATGCTGTGACGCTTCCCATATTTGCAAACAGGGCATGGAAATAGGCAGTACTCGAGTACTGCCACCAAACTCCACCCCCTTTTGACTATTCAATTAAGCTGCACCCCAGACATCACCCCCCACGCCTCTAGTTAAAGGTTTTGCCTAATCTTGTTGAAGGCTTTTTTTTATTTGTAAGGAGTTTTTTCTCTTGTATGGGATCTTTTTGTGTTGTGGCTTTTTGTTCATTCTCTCATTCTTTCAAGCTTTCCTGAACTGTCGCTTTGCCTTGAATAAATCCTGTTTCCATGCACATCTGTATGCCTCTACTTTGAATTATTTTATGCATTGAAGGAAGAACTTGGAATAAATCCATCTGGGGACCCCACCGTCCACAACACTATGAGTTTTTAAAAAGTGTTTGCAAAGCAATTTTATCTAGTATTTTCAAGTTGTCAGAAGGAAAAAAAATATTTTCAGCAAAAGAAGTTTATTATATTGAAATAAATTAAGCCTTTGGGGCTATAGCCATATAGATACACAAATGAAGACCTGAGAATTGTCTATTACCTTTATAATATGGTCAAGTTCATGAGGACAGGAGCGAGGGCTTCTTTGCACTCCATGGCATTCCCAGGGCCTACCTCAGGAACTACACAAATGCAAATACTATGTCAGTTTTTGAATGAATACAAATGAATGTGATTAACATGAAGACCCTTAAATGTAAATGAGACAGTAGAAATACCAGGGGTGGTGTTAAGAAGTGAAGTTAAACACGAGGGTTGCAATTGTTCCATGAGACAAGTGGGCAGCGCTCTAGGAGTTATGCATTCACACCAGTAATCAATACTAAACAGAAGCAGGAGCTGAGGCAGCAATGTGTAAGCAACACAGTCAATTAAAGACTGAATTACCCAGTCATTGGTTAAAAATAAGATGCTATTCTTATTTCTTTTATTTAAGAACTGGAGACAAGGTGACAAGGACTAAAATCTGAGTTGAACATTGTAAAGGGGCAAATTATTTGTTGATAGAGATTTTATAGGTGGTTGAACAAGAGTGTGGTAAATAAAAAAGCAATGTGTGGGACCTGGCATTGTCTCATATTGGAGCACAGGTTTGAGTTCTGACTGCTCTGCTTCCAATCCAGCTCCCTGCAAATGTGTCTGGGAAAGCACTGGAAGATGGCCCAAGGACTTGCTCTCTGCTACTCATGTGGGAGACCCAGATGGAGTTCCTGGCTCCTGGCTTTGGCCTGTCCCATTGCCTGCCAGCCATTGAGGTTATTAAGGGGTGGGGAGGTGGTGAATCAGTAATGAAAGATCAGTCTCACTCTGTCTCTGTCTCTCCCTCTCTCTGTGTTACTCTGCCTTCAAATAAACAAAAATAAATCTTACAAAGCAACATTAAACAACAAAAAAAGCTGTAGATATCATAATACCATATTTTAAGACATACTATAGGGTAGTCATAATCAAAACAGCCTAGTATTGGCACAAAAACAAACAGACATGTAGACTAATGGTACAGAATAGAAACCCCACAAATCAATCTACACATCTACCACCAACTAATATTTGACAAAGAAACAGAAATAAATCCCTGGACCAAAGACAGTCTAGTCTCTTCAATAAATGGTTCTGGGGAAATTGAATCTGTGCATGCAGAAGTATGAAACAAGACTCCTACCTTACACTTTAAACAAAAATCAACTCTAAATTCATCAAAGATCTAAATCTATGACCTGATGCCATCAAATTACTAGAGAGGAACACTGGGGAAACTGCAAGACATTGGCAAAAAATTCTTGGTAAAGACCCCAGAAGCACAGGCAATCAAAGCCAAATAAACAAATGGGATTACATCAAGCTGAGATGCTTCTGCACTGCTAAATAAACACACAACAAAGTGAAGAGACAATCAACAGAATGGGAGAAAATATTTGCAAAGTATGCAACTGATAAATCATTAATATCAAGAAACTACAGAGCTCAAGAAACTCAACAGGGGATGGCACTGTGGCATAGCAGGTAAATCTGCCATCTGCAATGTTGGTATCCCATATGGGCACTGGTTCAAGACTTGTCTGTTCCACTTCTGATCCAGCTCTCTGTTATGGCCTGGGAAACCATTATAAGATGGCCCAAGTCCTTGAGCCCCTGCACTCATGTGGAAGAGCTTAATGAAGCTATTGGCTCTGGATCAGCCAACCATTGCAGCAATTTGGGGATTGAAGCAGTGGATGGAAGATCTCTCTCTCTGCCTCTGCCCCTGCCTCTGTAACTCTGCCTCTCAAATAAATAAATATATTTTTAAAAAGAACTCAACAACAGCAGAACAAACAATACAGTTAAGAAGTGGGAAAAGGGGGCTGGTGTTGTTGTGTAGTGGGGTAAGCCTCCACCTGTGGTGCAGGCATCCCATATGAACACTGGTTCATGCTTGTGGCCTGGGAAAGCAGTGGAAGATGGCCCAAGTGCTTAGGACTCTGCACCACGTGGGAAATCTGGAAGAAGCTCTTGGCTTCTGGCTTCAGATCGGCTCAGCTCTGGCTGATACGGCCATTTTGGGATTGAACCAGCAGATGGAAGACCTTTCTCTCTGTTTCTCCCTCTCTCTGTCCGTTACTCTATCTTTCAAATAAATAAATCAAATCTTAAACAACAAAAAAAGAAGTAGACAAAGGACTTGAATAAGCATTTTTGAAAAGATGAAATTTCTTTTTTTTTATTTTTGACAGCAGAGTAGACAGTGAGAGAGAGAGACAGAGAGAAAGGTCTTCCTTTGCTGTTGGTTCACCCTCCAATGGCCGCTGCGGCTGGCACACTGCGCTGATCCGAACCCAGGAGCCAGGTGCTTCTCCTGGTCTCCCATGGGGTGCAGGGCCCAAGCATTTGAGCAATCCTCCACTGCACTCCCTGGCCACAGCAGAGAGCTGGCCTGGAAGAGGGGCAACCGGGACAGAATCCGGCGCCCCGACTGGGACTAGAACCCGATGTGCCGGCGCCGCAAGGCAGAGGATTAGCCTATTGAGCCGCGGTGCTGGCCAGAAAAGATGAAATTTCAATGGCCAACAGACACATGAAAAAATACTCAGGATCACTAGCCACCAGAGAAATGAAAATCAAAACAATAATGAGGTTTCATCTCATCCCAGCTAGAATAGCTATCACACACAATCAATGCTGGTGGAGCACATGTGTAAAAATGTTCCAGAATCCACTATTGTTGTGATTGCAAACTAGTACAGCCATTGTGAAAGACAGTTTGGAGATTCCTCAGAAAGCTGAAAACAATCTATCATATGACCCAACCATCCAACTCCTGGGAATTTAACCCAAATGAAATGAAAGCAACATACAGAAGTGTGATCTGTACCCCCATGTTTATTACAGCTCAATTCATAATAGCTAAGAAATGGAATCAACCCAAATGTCCATCAGTTGATGACTAGATAAAGAAAATGTAGTAGATATACACTATGTAAAAAAGAATGTAAAAAATGCTATAAAAAAGGGCCGGCACTGCGGCTCACTAGGCTAATCCTCCACCTTGCGGCGCCGGCACACCGGGTTCTAGTCCCGGTTGGGGCGCCGGATTCTGTCCTGGTTGCCCCTCTTCCAGGCCAGCTCTCTGCTGTGGCCAGGGAAATGCAGTGGAGGATGGCCCAAGTGCTTGGGCCCTGCACCCCATGGGAGACCAGGAGAAGCACCTGGCTCCTGCCTTGGGATCAGCGCAGTGCACCGGCCACAGTGCGCTGGCTGCGGTGGTCATTGGAGGGTGAACCAATGGCAAAGGAGGACTTTTCTCTCTGTCTCTCTCTCTCTCACTGTCCACTCTGCCTGTCAAAAAAAAATGCTATTAAAAAGAATGAAATCCTGTCTTTTGCAACAAAATGGATATAAGTGGAAACCATTATACTTAAAGAAGTAAGTCAGTCCCCAAAAGACAAATATCATACGTTTTCACTTATCCGTGGTAACTAATAGAGCACAAAAAATGTAACATATATGAGTGAAATTGACATTCTGAGATTTGATTATTGTTTACAGCCCTTATCTCTATGATGAGGAACAGTGGGTTTTTTCTTCTTGCTATTTGTTGAATACTTAGTGGAGGGTTAAACTTATTATTATAAAAAAACTGAAAGTATGTCATTGTAAAAATTTTAAAAAAAAAGAATAAGAAAGGAAGGAGGAGGGTGTCGCTCCCCGTCTTCGTGGAGGAACGACACAGGACCCTGCGCTGTTCTTTCGTCTGCTCGGCCCTCCCCGGGTTTGCTGCTGGTTCTTCCCGGGTTGGCTACCGTCCCTTCCACCTCCGTGGAAAGGCGGTTCCCCCTGCCACTTTCCCCACTTCCGCGGGGGAGTGGCACACCGCCGGCCGGCTCTCTCGGGGGCTGCTCAGGTGTTCCTTCAGATAGATGTTCCCCTTAGATGTTCCTGGTGCATGTTGTCTCTCTCCTCCTTTATAGTCCTCTTCCACCAATCCCAACTCTGCTACCCACACGCTGAGTACGCTGCTCTCCTCCAATCAGGAGCAGGTCCTACAGTTTATTGGTTCAACTGGAGGCAGCTGTGTAGAAGCTGTTTCTCCCTTCTCAGCGCCATATTGTGGGAGAGCAGATACATAGAATAAGTCTTATTTCCAGTAACTTAGTCTAGTCCAGGTTGCTCCCCACAGAGGGAGTGTAGGATCATGAGTAGGAGGGAGGGTTGGAAGTATCACTATGCTCCTAAATCTGTATATATGAAATTTATGAAATTTGTTCATCTTATTTAAGTAAAAAAGTAAAAAAAGCAATGAATGGCCTGCTATCTGCCAAGATGAATAACAGGGAGAAGATTTACATTCCCTCCCCACCCACCCTCTAGTCTTAAAGGACTAAATAATATGGCAATACATGAACTAATGTGTTTCAGATATCAGGCAACAAACATTGCAGGACAATGATTTCCAAGAGAAGGAAAAGAAAATGAGTTTTACCAATGATCCAGTTTACTGCTTGGAGAGAGTTTCCTGTCCACAGTGTAGGAAGGGGAAACTGAGGTAAAGCCGATGTTCTCCTGGAGATGTGATTTTTTTCAAAGATTTATTTTCTTTATTTGAAAGACAGAGTTACAGAGAGAGATGGAGAGATAGAGAGAGATCTTCCATCTGCCACCTCACTCCCCAAATTGCTGCAACAGCCAAGGCTTGGACACAACAAAAATAGGAGTCAGAAGCTTCTTCCAGGTATCCCACATGGGTGAAAGAATCCAAGTACTTGGGCCATCTTCTGCTGCTTTCCCAGGAGCTTTAACAGGGAACTATATTGGAAGAGGAACAACCGGTACTCAAACCTGCACCCATATGGGATACTGACATTGCAGGTGATGGCTTAACCCATTGCACCACATGGGAGTTTTTTGAAGATTCACACAACCTGAGTTCACAACTCAGAGAGAAGACAGATGCCCAGAGAGAGCTCTGGAGAGCTCCGCATTAAGCAGCAAATGCCTGTGTAGTTGCCCAACGCCAAGGACAGAACTTCCCAAAAGCAACAGGTACAGCAAGCTCTGAAGCTCATACAGGGTTAGCAAACTTCCTGTCCCCAAGAAGCTATGATTTTAACAGTGGAGTAAAATCAACCCTAGAATAAGGACTCCTCTGACCCTATCTTATAGAGGTTAAAGTAAGCCTTGAAAGATCTAAGCATTTCCATGTAACTTATCTGGATGCTAGAACAAAGTTCATGGTTTTTTAAAAAATATATAAAATAATAAATAACACCCATCAAAGTAAAATTCAAAAATTTAGCATATAATCCAAAATTATCAGTTATGCATGAGGCAGAAATGGATGACCCATGATGATCAGAAACATCAACTTTTGAAACTAATGCAGAAATAACAAATACAATAGAATCAGTGTCAAGAACATTTAAACAGTTGTTATAACTGTATCTTCTATGTTCAAAAAAGTCAACAGAATGTATGAGGATGCTAAGGAGAGATAGAGTAAATGAAGAAGAATCCAGTGGAAAAATACCATGTTTGAGAAGAAAAGCTCACTGAGTGGGATTGAAAGGATACTAGATATTGCAGAAGAAATGATCAGTAAATTTAGAGATAAAAATAGATGAATCATAGAAAAGGAAAATATCTGAAAAATAATGAACATCAATGTGGGACAAATTAAATGTACCCAATTTATGCATGGTCCTGCATCACTTAACAGCAGTGAGGGGTTCTGAGAAATGCATTGTTAGGTAATTTTGTTATGCATAATCATAGAGTGTGCTTACACAAATGAATACAGTTACAATATTACTAGGTGATATGATCTTAGGGGACTTCCACAGTATATATACTCTGTCACTGACTGAAATGTCATTATGTGGCACACAACTGTATAACTTTGATGGGAGCATTCTATATCTTGAGTTTTGTTGTTATTCCATGATTAGTTTACAAAACTGCAAAACTTTGCACTACACATAGGCTAGATTTTTCCTTTTTGTAAGTTATAACATAATAAGTTTAAAAATTGACCAGGTGTAAAATCAGGATCAAAATGGAGTGAGTGTGACTAAAAGCTAATTGCAGATCTCTTGCTTCTGTACATATTAGCTTTGCTTGCTAAAGGCTAAGGATGTATCTTGTGAAACTATGTGGGCCCAAATTCCCAGGAACTAGGTTGACCGAAATGTGTCCTTCATTGCTACCTTACAACAGTATCTTGGATCTGTTACTGGGTTTGTTATTGTTGACTGTTATCTTACAGTCATATTCTGGTTTTCCTCTTTATTGTTAACGGCATACCAGCGGTCCGTTTGAAATTGTGAGCCCTAGTGGACAGAATACTATAAAAAGCTGTGTAACCTGCTGTTGGGGGCTGCGCTCCGGTAAGGAGTGTTAGTCCACATTGGTGGCCGGTCACGATCGGTTACCTTGCCTCTCATTTGTCTCTCATTTGCTTCTCATTTTCAATAAAATTCATGTGTGACTGTCCCTGGTTTTTGTAATACTCTATTTTAGCTGACAAGTGGATGCAACACAGGAGTAAGTATTGGACCAAACTGACTTTCTGGCAATATAAGCTAGGCAGAGTTTGTACTTGTTGCGTCTTTCTCCATATTTGATGCTTTATGTTTCATTGCTTCCTAAGGAGAAAGAACAAGGGTCTCTATGCTGGTTGTGCCCTTATTATGGTGAGAACTCACATTATCTGATCTCTTTGGGACTCAGTTTATTCATCTTGAAACTGGAGCCAATTGTGAGTCACTCACTTAGTTCTGACTTTGAGCAATACTTACTGAGTGCAGTACTCACTGATTGATGACTGAATGCAGAAAGGGAAAGGCTGGCTTCAAGGTGCTAGATCACAGAGTCAGAGGATAAGTGAGAAGCAGAAATACACAGAGATCATTTGGACTGCAAAAAGCAACGGAGAGCCTAGCAGAAAAAGTGCCTTGCTCAAGAACTTTGACTTTGTTAGCGCTGCACCTGTGCATACATCTCGAGTCTCCTTGTCTAAAATGCAGATGTATTGTTAATAATACGGCTACAAACAGGAAAATATATCTCCCAAAGTATATTCCCTCTTTAATCTGAGACAGAAATTTTAAATCAGTAATGTTTACAGAAGCCAGGCTTTATGGATTAGTGCTATTTTATTATTTTTACCTGAATTGTGTTTTTTAAGAACTTCAGCAAGCCAGCTACATTTAAAATGCAAGACATTTACATATAAAAGTTGGATTTTTTTTCTTTGAAGAATTTTAATAGCTGGCTGTTTTACTGGGACTGAAACTCACATTCTGTGTGTTGACAGTCACTGAAAAATAGGTAATAGCTTCTTTAAGAAGCAAGAGTGTAGACTCTCCATTTCTCACTCAGCCTACCTCTTTATTTATGTTACTTGTGTGGCCCCTAAGAGACATTATATTTTGTAAGCCCCTCCTTAAGCTTATAAGATTACTCTCTAATGATTGGTTTTAGTTATCACCCAGCCAAGATTATTTTAACATACAATCTTTACTCTGAATTGCCAAAGCAGCTATCAACATAAAATACCAACAATACAGGCCCCTAGTCAAGCTATAATGGTACTCAGTAGTAAAGAAACCTCAAGCTAATAACACTTAGAGATGCAGGTAGTGAATAAATATATACAAATAAATGCTAAAGATGCTGCATTTCTATTTTGATTTGTAAATTGATTTTTAAAAGTTTGAGTCATTTGTACTTTTCAAATGAGGAATCCATATAGCAAGAGATAATTTCTGGTTTCATCTTGCAGTTCAAGCTAGTTCCAGAAATCTGCATTATGAGGCATCACATAAACACAGAAAGCTATCAATAAGTCTAACTGGCTCCTAAGAACTTGGCTCTTCCTTTATTAGTACTACAGAAATGTTTGAATCATTGTCAGACAAATCTGCCCATGTTATCTGAAGAGCTTTTGTTTTTTAAAGATTTATTTATTTATTTGAAATGCAGAATTACAGAGAGGCAGAGGCAGAGAGAGAGGTCTTCCATAGGCTAGTTCACTCCCCAGACGGCCTTAAGTGCTGGAGCTGCGCCGATCCGAAGCCAGGAGCCAGGAGCTTCCTCTGGGTCTCCCACGTGGATGCAGGGGCCCAAGGACTTGGACCATCTTCTACTGCTTTTCCAGGCCATAGCAGAGAGCTGGATCAGAAGTAGAGCAGCCAGGACTTGAACTGGAGCCCACATGGGATGCTGGCACTGCAGGCAGGGGTTTCACCCACTATGCCACAGAACCAGCTCCCTCTGAAGTTTTATGAGAGTACAAACTTGTTCACACTTCAGAGTTGATGTGCCCTATCTAGGTGGCTGGCTATTCAGGGAGGTTTTAATGCCATTACGTGACAAGTTAAGCTGCTGTAGCACTATGACAAAATATGTCCCCAGAGCTCATAAGGTGAATGAGTCTCTGGAAAGGTACAGCTGGAGTGTCAAAGAAAGCCGATTGCCTAATGATACAGAGCGGCATTGTGCAACACTAACTAGCATGTCCACTGGCCATGCAGATGGTGCCTTCAGGTTGGTGTGCTTCCAGTAACTGAAAGGGGAAGGGAGTGCTTTCTGCATGGCATTCATTAAGCATTGCATTGAAGAGTGCCCCAGATTCAGGTCCACCTTTAATGTTAGAATGTTACCTCATTTGAAAATAGGGTCGGGGCTTGGCACTGTGGCACAGTGGGTAAAACCACCACCTGCAGTGCCGGCATCCCATGTGGGCACTGGTTCAAGTCCTGGCTGCTCCACTTTGATCCAGCCCTCTGCTATGGCCTAGGAAAGCAGTAGAAGATGGCCCAAGACCTTGGGTCCCTGCACCTGCATGGGAGACATCAAAGAAGCTCCTGGCTTCTGGCTTTGGATTGGCCTAGCTCTGACTGTTGTAGCCATTTGGGGAGTTTGCCAGTGGATGGAAGACTTCTCTCTATCTCTCTACCTCTGCCTCTCTGTAACTTTCACTTTCAAGTAAAATAAATAAATCTTAAAATAAAGAAAATAGGGTCTTCACTGATATAATTAGTTGAGTTATCACTGGATTACCATCCAATTACTGGCATCATTAAAAAAGCAGTACAGAGACGAAACATACATTGGGGAGAAGGTTATATAAATTCAGAAGAAAAAATTGAAGTGCTGTAGCTACATGCCAAGGAAAACCACCAAGGGATACCAAGAGTTCTCAGAAACTATTAGAAGCTACGAAGAGGGAGCATGGCATCTTAATTTTGGCTGTCCATGTACCAGAACCATGAAAGAACATATTTATATTTTCACTGACGTAGTTGTAGCAATTTCTTACAGATGCCCTAGGAATCCAAAGTAAATTACAATGCAAGCTTGCAATTGAAAGAGAAGGTGATGCTGCCCAGTCCTGTCCTTGGGCTGGACACAAGTTCAGGACAAAGGCAAGTCCTTAGTATATACAGGTTAATATAGGGATTATGAGGTAAGATCAGGAAAGACTCAGTAATATTCACTAGGAGTGTAATACACACCCTATAATATATATTATTTATAATATTCAAAAGCTCATATATCTGAGATAATTCCTGTGGGGAGCAACCCGGACTAGACTAAGTTACTGGAATTAAGACTTATTCTATGCATCTGCTCTCCCACAATATGGCGCTGGGAGAGAAGAAAACAGCTTCCACACAGCTGCCTCCAGTTCAGCCAATAAACTGTAGGACTTGCTCCTGATTGGAGGAGAGCAGCGTGCTCGGCGTGTGGGCAGCCGAGTTGGGATTGGCGGAGGAGGACTATAAAGGAGGAGAGAGACGGCATGCACCAGGAACATCTAAGGGGAACATCTAAGAGGAACATCTAAGAGGAACATCTAAGGGGAACACCTGTGCAGCCCCCGAGAGAGCCGGCCGGCGGTGTGCCGCTCCCCTGCGGAAGTGGGGAATGTGGCCAGGGGGAACTGCCCTTCCACGGAGGTGGAAGGGACGGTAGCCAACCCGGGAAGAACCAGCAGCAAACCCGGGGAGGGCCGAGCAGACGAAAGAACAGCGCAGGGTCCTGTGTCGTTCCTCCATGAAGAGGGGGAGCGACAATTCCTTTCCTTTTATCATCATGGCCTAAATGGGTAGATAGGTTGATATCCCACTCATATAGTCTATAAATCCATAACAATTCCCTTTCAAAGGAAACACCCTAGGAAGAGGACAGGAAGGACAGTGTTTGCAAAGAAGAGAGAAGATGAGTAAGAAATTAAAGATAAAAATAACTTTTTTAAAAAAAGATTTATTTATTTATTTTAGAGGCAGAGCTAGAGAGAGAGATAGAAACATCTGCTGGTTCACACCACAAATGGCCTGAACAGCTGGAGCTGGGCTCATCAGAAGCCAGGAGCCAGGAGCTTCTTCCAGATCCCCCACATAGGTGAATGGACCCAAGCACTTGGGCCATCTTTTTCTGCTTTCCCAGGCATATTAGCAGGGAGCTGCATCTGATGTAGAGCAGCTGGGACTTGAATCGGTGCCCACATGGAATGACAGCACTGTGGAGGCTTAATCTACTACAGCATAGTTCTAGCACAAGAAATAACTTTTCAAAGAGAGATACAGTTTCTTGGTGATTTGTGTGGCTCAGAGCCAGAGTAAAGTTGCAGGCAAAAGGTCATCAAAAGAAATTTAGAAATAATTTGAGTCTTTTATAAGTATCCCTGGAACTGCATAAAAGAATCTAAAATTTCTGACAATATTTAAATCTCCTATTTTTATTCCCATTCTAAGCACTACCATTACATGCCACAGTTACTTCTGTCCACACAATCCCTCTAATTCATCCAACTCTTCCTCTTATGTGCCCCTTACTGTCTCCTACTTCTTTCCTCTAGATTATCCTCTACGACAATGTAAGAGTCTATTTGACAAGGCATGACCTTCCTGGGGGTGTGGCTGGAGGGCACTACTGGGGAGTAGATAGATTGAGCTATCAGAGGCAATATTCTCTTCACTAAGTGGGAGCTTGGGGTAAGACCAAGAACATCCATGATAAGCTTTACTACTCAGTACATGTGGGAGGAGGCTCAGGTTTTCCTCACTGGCTATGCTCTGCTATGTTGACCTTACTCCCATGTCCCCAGTTCAGGGCAGAGTTGTTACAGCAGAAATATAAAGAAAAATAAAGAAACAATGCTTAGCTTTATAGTTTCAAAATATTTGATATAAATTGTGATACAGTAGCTTGAAAAAAAAGATTTCTGATCTTCACTATTAAAAAACAGACTTCCAAAAGCATGATATGATAATGTGTTTAATCCTACCATGGAGGTGATGAAGTTCTTCTGGACTTGTAGGGATAGAGGTTGGGAGAGCAAAATCAGAGAAAAAATAGTAAGATGTAGGCAAGTATTCCTGAGCTGTTCTTCATCACAGGCTTGGCTTGAGAGGATGTGACTGTGGAGCCAGGGACCATGTTTCTTCAACCTACACTATGATTTTAAAACAGAACAGTTCACATGGGTGAACTTCTTCAGCACCTGTCTCAACCAAGTGAGATACACGTCTACTGCTGATCTTCGTGATGGAAAACACTCGCATTGCCTCTAAGTGGTATCTTGAGAATCTTCTGAGACAAAAGTCAATTGAACACATCATCACTTTGGCAAATTAAGGAATACTACAGTTTCCCAATCAAGGGTTTTTCCTTAACAACAGGGTGTAAAATTTTGTTCTAACCTTAAATAAATGCTTTTAAAATCAAACTATGTTTGATTAGGGGAAAGAAAAGAAGAACAACATTAACATTCACTGCAGCATGTATTTTCCATGCTTGTTCTGATTAGTAAACACTTCAAGTAATGTCTTCCAAGGATGATTGATTTTAATTTTATTCATAAAATTATGGCTTCTATTATGTGATTCCTTGCGAGCTTTCTTTGTGGAGAAACAGTACTGTTAAGTAAGTTGATATTCCCTGAATGAGACATCATTCCAAATATGAAACTAGATTAAACTTGACAAGCCTTTTCCCCAAAGTGGTTTGTTCTTGTTTTCATACATATGTAAAAATTATATTGTGGGAATCATACAAAAAATTTAGTACAGCAAGTACCTTGATGTGATGATTAGGAAAACTATTTGCTTTCTATCTTAAATATACTGTAAGCAATTTAGAGGGACCAGATTAGCTACATGTATTTTGACTCCTGTTGGAAAGGGAAATCTAAATAATGACTGGATTATAAACTGGAATAATAAAAAAGATGACAACACTTAATTGAAAAAGAGAAAGTGTATCTCAGGAACCACTAATCATATACACAGTCCTGGATGAGTTCTCTGGTCCTTGGAATTGAATCAAAGATGTATATGAATTCTTAATCCACCAGCTCTGCTTCTCTCTTCTTCTTCTTAATAACCCTCTTAAATGTCTTCCTCAGCTTTCCATGGCTGGCTGTAGCAGTAGCAGAATTAGTTCATTAATTTTATTCAGGAATACATCAGAACCTTAGTCCCCCAAGTAGCAGGAACAGATACTGTATTGCAAATTGTAAGACACTGCAAATTGAACTGGGAACTATGCTTGTGCTCATTGCTAAGCTTGGGCAGCCATACCTGGAAGGAACATCTCCTTGCTGGAGGAGACAGTAAAGGTGGTGTGAGGGATGAGAACAGCAAGGTGAGAAGATGCCCTGGGTTCCTATGACATCAACGACACAAGGTCCATCCCCTTGTCAATTTTGGGAGCCGTAGTTTTCCTCTTTGTAGAAGCTGTTTTAGTTGCTTTTCTGTAACTTCCTACAGGTGGAATCCTGAACAAGGCAAAGGCAGGAGACTTCAGTTAGAATTCAAGTTTATTCATTCTCCAATAGACCTCTGCTTCAGGTCTGCCTTGTGCATGATTGCTTGTCTAGGGTCCATCATTGGAAGCATGGAGCTCTATCTTGTGCCCAGTCCATGGAGAGCTTGTTGTCCTAGATGCAACAGTGAGGTAGACTCCAAAATTGGAAAATATTTGGATATTTTCCTTTCCAATCTAATACAAATCAAAGCATGGTGGGCAATGTAGAAAAGAGATTATACTTGAGATTACTTTAAATACTGAATTAGAGCTTAGCCAGGTATAAAGGCAAAGGTCAAGGAGAGAAAGATGGAAAGACTGGGATGGAGAATAGGAAGAGTGAAATGCATGCTATACCTTATTATGCACTGGAATTTTCTAGGATTTTATTAAAATGCACAAACTGATTGAATAAATCTGGGAGAGGGTCCAAAGGTCTGCATTTCTAACAAGCTGCTAACAAGTGACACTCATTGCTGCCAGTCCCAGATAGTACTTAGAGTAGAAACACTATTTATTTATTTATTTATTTATTTTTTGACAGGCAGAGTGGACAGTGAGAGAGAGAGAGACAGAGAGAAAGGTCTTCCTTTGCACACCGGGTTCTAGTCCCGGTCGGGGCGCCGGATTCTGTCCCGGTTGCCCCTCTTCCAGGCCAGCCCTCTGCTGTGGCCAGGGAGTGCAGTGGAGGATGGCCCAAGTGCTTGGGCCCTGCACCCCATGGGAGACCAGGAAAAGCACCTGGCTCCTGGCTCCTGCCATTGGATCAGCGCGGTGTGCCGGCCGCAGCGCGCCGGCCGCGGCGGCCATTGGAGGGTGAACCAACGGCAAAGGAAGACCTTTCTCTCTGTCTCTCTCTCTCTCTCACTGTCCACTCTGCCTGTCAAAAAAAAAAAAAAAAAAAAAAAAAAAAAAAGAAAGGTCTTCCTTTGCCATTGGTTCACCCTCCAATGGGTGCCACGGCTGGTGCGCTGCGGCCGGCGCACCGCGCTGATCCCAAGGTAGGAGCCAGGTGCTTCTCCTGGTCTCCCATGGGGTGCAGGGCCCAAGCACTTGGGCCATCCTTCACTGCACTCCCTGGCCACAGCAGAGAGCTGGCCTGGAAGAGGGGCAACCGGGACAGAATCCGGCGCCCCGACCGGGACTAGAACCCTGTGTGCTGGCGCCGCTAGGCGGAGGATTAGCCTAGTGAGCCGCGGCACCGGCCAAGTAACACACTTTAAAGTATAGCTGTTCCTCAGTGCCGTAAGGGAATTGCTTCCAGGATCCCCAGTAGTTAGTGAAACCTGTGGATGCTCAAGTGCTTACACGAAGTGGCCTAACCTATGAACATCCTCCTGTATACTTTGAATCATCCAATGATCAATTCTAACAAAAACAATATAAATTCTATGCAAATAGTTATTACAGGGAATTGTTTTAGGACACAATAAGAAAAAAAAGAGTATGGGCCGGCGCCGCGGCTAACTAGGCTAATCCTCTGCCTGTGGCGCCGGTACCCCGTGTTCTAGTCCCAGTCAAGGAGCCGGATTCTGTCCCGGTTGCTCCTCTTCCAGTCCAGCTCTCTGCTGTGGCCCGGGAAGGCAGTGGAGGATGGCTGCCAGAGCGGCCATTGCAGGGTAAACCAACGGAGTATGTCTCTCTCTCTCACTGTTCACTCTGCCTGCCAAAAAAAAAAAAAAAAAAAAAAGGAAATAGTAAATGCCTCACTAGTATATATCTGTTTAGAATGGAGTGAAATTGTCACATGATGTCAGATCTGCACAACTGATATTAAACTACTATGCCACATCAAAGTGAGTCCACCAGGATGAAAATAAATTGTTGACCCTTTCTTATTTTCTCCTGGGAGATTCCATAGTAAACCAGGATTTTCCCTCCACATGTCTTCCCAAATTTTGCTCCTGTTATTTTCATAAATTAAGAGGAAGAGACTATCAGCATCTTTTTCCAAAAATCTTTTTTGTAGCAGTTATACAAATTTCATGCATTTCACATGTACAGATTTAGGAACACAATTATATTTCCCACCCTACCCTTGCTCCCACACATGCTCCCACATTTTTTCCTCCTTCCTCTCCTATTCTTTCTTAATTTTTACAAAGATCTATTTTCAGTTTACTTTATACTCATGAAATTAACCCTACAATAAAAAAAGAATTCAAAAAATAGTTTGAAGAGTAAACATTTTTTCATTGTTCCTCAAGAATGGAGACAAGGGCTATAAACAATCATTGAATCTTAAAATGTGAATTTCACTCTATAGGTTACCATAGATCAGGGAAATCATACTGTATTTGTCTTTTGGAGACTGGCTTATTTTACCAGTATAATTGTTTCCAGTTGCATCTATTTTGCTCCAAAAGACTGGATTTCATTTTTTTTTTACTGCTGAGTAGTATTCTATAATGTTATCTAAACTAATTTGGTCTTGTGGTTGAAACAGCACAGAAGTTATATTATCAACTAACAAAAGAGTTATTTAAAACACCCTTTTTGCGTTTTCTGAAAAATCATTTGACAAGATGCCACCAAAGTGGCTCAGTTTAAGAACAGCACCACTGTGGACACAAAAACAAGTTCAGTGATGACAATTAACTGAAGTGCATCTACTGTTGACATAGCA
Source organism: Oryctolagus cuniculus (assembly GCF_051225735.1). Classification (NCBI taxonomy): domain Eukaryota; kingdom Metazoa; phylum Chordata; class Mammalia; order Lagomorpha; family Leporidae; genus Oryctolagus; species Oryctolagus cuniculus. Next base: position 154,546,973 of record NC_142867.1, read on the forward strand.
TACAAATTCATCGCTAATGGCTCCTAATTACATGTGACATGCTGATATGAGATTTCTTAATGGAAAAGGTGAATTTCACTGCCTTCCTAATATCACACACAGACACACTTATATAGAAGTGTATTCAAAAAACACTCCTGTTTTTGTCAAGAATAGACAATGAAAATACAATAATTTGGAAATAAAACACAATGGAATGAGGCTGGTGTTGTGGCACAATGGATTATGCCACCATCAGGAACATAGGAATCCCATATGGGCACTGTTTTGAGTCTTGGCTGCTCCATCCAATCCAGCTCCCTGATAATATGCCTATCAAAGAAGCAAAAGACGGCCCTGGTCCTTGGACCCCTGAACCCACATTGGAGACCTGGAAAGAGTTACAGGTTCATGGCTTTGGCCTGGCCCAGCTCCAGTCATTGTGGCCATTTCATGAGTGAACCTGTGGATGAAAGTTCTCTCTCTCTCTCTCTCTCTCTCTCTTTCTGCCTTTCAAATAAACAAATAAGCCTTTAAAAAAGACACAATAGAGTAATATAGACCAATGAAAAAGAATAGAAACTCCAGAAATCAATCCATCTTTGACAAAGAGAGCTAAAACTAATCTTTGACAAAGGAGCTAAAATAAATCAGTAGAGAAAGGACAGTCTCTTCAACAAATGGTGCTGGGGAAATTGGATCTATGCATGAAACAAGACTCCTACCTTACTCCTTAAACAAAAATTAACTCTAAATTCACTAAAAATCTAAATTTATGACCTGATACCATCAAATAACTAGAGAGGAACACTGGGGAAACTGCAAGACATTGTCATTGGCAAAGACTTCTTGGTAAAGACCCCAGAAGCACAGGAAATCAAAGCAAAAATAGATAAATGGGGTTACATCAATCTGAGAAGCTTCTTCACTGCAAAGGAAAACTCAACAAAGTGAAGAGGCAACTGACAGAATGGGAGACAATATTTGCAAACAATGAAACTGATAAAGGATTCATATCCAGCATCTATAAAGAGCTCAAGAAACTGAATAACAATAAAATAAACAATCCAGTTAAATGGGCAAAGGACTTGAACAGCCATTTTTCAAAAGATGAAATTCAAACAGCCAACAGACACATGAAAAAATGCTCAAGATCACTAGCCATTTAGAAATACAAATCTAAAACCACAGTGAGGTTTTACCTCACTCCAGTTAAGATGGATCTCATGAATAAATCAACAAACAACAAATGCTTATGAGGATGTGGGGATAAGGTACCCTAATTCACTGTTGGTGGGAATGTAAACTAGTACCATCATTGTTGAAGAAAGCATGAAGATACCTTAGAAAACTGAAAAGATATATACCATATGACCTAGTAATCTCACTCCTGGGAATTTACACAAGGGAAATGAAATCAGCATATGAAAGAATTATCTGTACCCCCATATTTATTGCAGCTCAATTCAGAATAGCTAAGATATGGAATCAACCCAGGTATCTATCAACTGATGACTGGATAAAGAGATTATGGTATATATACACCATGAATTATTACTCAGCAGTAAAAAAAAAATGAAAACCTGTCTTTTAAATGTTTTGCAATGGATGCAACTGGAAACCATTATACTTAGTGGAATAGGCCAGTCCCAGAAAGACAAATACCATGTTTTCTCTGATTTGTGGTAACTAATGAGTACAAAAATATAATGGACAGGAGTGAAACAGACATTTTGAGCTTTGATGATTTCAGTTATTCAACTGTTCAACAGTTTCAACTGTTGAGAAGCAGTGATTTTTTTTCTATTTTCACTATTTGTTGAACTCTTTACATAGTGTAGGATTAATCTTATGAGTACAAAGTAAACTGAAAGTAGATCATTATAAAAATTAAGAGAGGGAATAGGAGAGGAAGGAGGAGGAAGGATGTGAGCATGGATGGGAAGGAGAGTAGGGTGAGAAGTTTCAGTATGTTCTTAAATCTGTATACATGAAATTTTCATTCTTTAAATACAATTAAAGAAAAATAAATCAATCACTATGGCCTGGGAAAAGAGACACAATAGAGATTATGGATAAAAGCACATTGAGAATAAAGCAGTGGGACTCTCAAGAACATCAAAAGAATGAAAAGATGAGAGAAAGACTATTTCAAATTGTCTACTTGGTTAGAAAAAAAATCTTAAAAATAAAATAACAAACATGACCACAATTACCAAATTGAAAAACCAGAGTCTTTATTCACTGTGTTATACACATTTTCAATTTCAAAGAAAGTACCTGGCAATTTTGGACATGGGTGAGGTAGGGAGCTGAGTATACAGTTGTCATCAGTAAATCCAAAGGGCTGGCAATTCACCTCGGTGGTTTGAACAGCCTGAGTTTTATAGTCTCAGAAACTGTAACACCTCAATGCTTCAAATATGGTTGGGTTTAGGTATGTTGAATCAAACAAAATAAAGTCACAAGTGGCTGCCATATATAAGCCATGTGGCATTTAATAACCAATAACCAATAATATGAATCTCATGAAGAGTGACTCATTAAAACATAAAGCCCAATTTCTACCTCTTGAAAAATCTTACAAAGAGGCAAATAAAACTTGAAAGTTTGCTTCGTGAGTATGGAATTAACTTCAGTTTACCAAAATGTAATTTTATGAGAAAATGAAAGAGCTCTGTGTCCATATCCACAGTTAAGATCAGCTGCAAAGTGGGCTTCTTCTGAGCAAGACACTGTATTGGACAACACTGTTGGGGTCCTTTCTTCTCTGACCCCCTTTCATCTAGATTTCATTGCTGCCCCCCCACCCCGTCATTAGCCTTCTGAAGTGCTTATTCCTTCTTCAGAGATAATAATACCAGGTAGGTATTATTATTGCTTTTCTTAGTCTGCATTTTAGTCCATTTTCACATCCTTAAAGAAGAGTCAGCTCCACCCCCATCTGTGTGTTCCTTCCATAGATTCAATCAACTGTGAATCAAAACTAATAACAAAAACTGAGACATTAATGAACATGTTCATACTCTTTTTTCTTTTCTTTTCTTTTCTTTTCTTTTCTTTTCTTTTCTTTTCTTTTCTTTTTTTGACAGGCAGAGTGGACAGTGAGAGAGAGAGACAGAGAAAGGTCTTCCTTTTCTGATGGTCCACCTCCCAATGGCTGCTGCGGCTGGCGCACCACGCTGATCCGAAGCCAGGAGCCAGGTGCTTCCTCCTCGTCTCCCATGGGGTGCAGGGCCCAAGCACTTGAGCAATCCTCCACTGCCTTCCCGGGCCGCAGCAGAGAGCTGGCCTGGAAGAGGGGCAACCGGGACAGAATCCAGCGCCCCGACCAGGACTAGAACCCGGGGTGCAGGCGCCGCAGGCAGAGGATTAGCCTATTGAGCTGTGGCGCCGGCCTACTATTTCCTTTATTCCTCCTCAATCACTTGTGAAACTAAAGATGAGTTTTACTTTTAAGTTTTCTGTATCCCTCACAAACCAAGTCAATTTATATAAAAAGTTCAAGCACCTGACATTTTATCAGTGAATCAAATTTTGAGGCAACATATTAAACACGCCATGCTGCTTTAGTCCACATCTAATTCTCATTTCCACTTTCATAACTATGCATGCATAAACCCTTTTAAGACAAGATTTATATTCTGGTTTGTGGAATTCTAAATTTAACAGTATATTAATTGTTAAGCCTGACTATAGCCCAATATTTTAAAAGGATGTAGAAAAAATATTAAATGGCTAAATAAGTTTCTAATGTCTGTTAAGGTTTTCTCTGATCAAACCTTCCTCAAGAAAGGTCATCAGAGAGGTATTTCAGTGCCTGCATTTCCACTGCAACAGCACATGTCATCATCAAGCACTGATACCAATTCCTACTCCTCATAGGTTGCACAATTCAAACAGAGAGAGTCACACACACACAAAAAAAACCATAGAGTTTTTGCTTTTAAGCTTCCTGTTGAGTCTTCCTGCTTCTACTGGGAGGTTAACCTGGCAGTTCAAAAACATTAACAGCAATGGAGAAAGTCAGTAGAATAGGGGGAAAATATTATGAGAAAGTCTATAGCAGGTAAAGCCACTGCCTACAGTGCTGGCATCCCATGGGACTCTGGTTTGAGTCCCAGCTACTCCACTTCTGATCCAGCTCTCTGCTATGTCTTGGGAAAGCAGAAGAAGGCTCAAGTCCTTGGGCCCCTGCATGCATGTGGGAGACCCAGAGGAAGCTCTTGGCTCCTGGCTTCAGATTGGCATAGCTCTAGTCGATGCAGCCAGCTGGGGAATGAACCAGCAGATGGAAGACTTCTCTCCTATATGCATCTCCTTCTCTCTCTGTGTGTGTAACTCTGACTTTCAAACAAATAAGCAAATCTTTATAAAAGGACTATATTTAAGTGGTCTAAGAGGAAGTGGAATAATATATGAAGTACCCATGGGTCAGCACAGAGGGCAGAGAATTCATGAGACATGGGAGGCATTCCATGTTCTGTACATATTGCACAGTGTGCATACTCCGGCTTAATAAAGATGATGAATGGGAGCAGGAACATGAATCTCATTGGCTCACTGAAAAGCAGTTCTGATTAGGAGGCCTTATTAAAGGAGGTCTCTTGTGCAAACACAAAAAGGCATTCACTTGGTTGGGAATAGTTTCCTATGTTTTTCCCTCTATATTAAAAATAAAAGCACCGGTTAAATTCAATGTATAGAGATTTAGTAACTAATGGCTAGTAGCCCACATGGGTTGTTTTAATAATAACAATAGCGAACAGTTACTATTAAAAGATGTCAAATTATTTAAAGACAACAGTTCAGTAACTATGCCATGGTGGTTCTAGATTGGGAAACAATGTGCACTGCAGAGATTGAAAACTGCTTGTCTGAATGCATTCTGACTTTCTTCTTTGGTAATCAGAGTGCTGATGGTTAGCAGTCATAGAGACAATCAGATCAAAGGTCACAATTTCCATGCAGCTGTGTGACTTAATCTTGGCCAATGACATTTTAGCTTAAGTATTATATGAAAAGGAGAGAAAACATCTAGGGTTGCTCTGGTTGCTACTCTGAATAAACTACAACATTTCCATCATTCTTGCCACCCTGTGAAATGGAACTTTAAGAGTCCATCATTGGCTTCCTTGACTTCTGACTTCCCTGTAGGCTTGTCCAAGAAGGCAGAGGAGACCTCGAAGATGGGAGAGGAGAGAGTTTGGGTTATTACTAACTATACGATTATTGACTTTATTCAGGATTTATTTGCATTTCCTTTTGTTTTTGGGATATTTCCAAATAGGTATTATATTTTTTTAACTTTTATTTAATAAATATAAATTTCCAAAGTACAGCTTTTGGATTATAGTGGCCTTTCCCCTCCATAACTTCCCTCCCACCTGCACCCCTCCCATCTCCTGCTCCCTCTCCCATTTCATTCACATCAAGATTCATTTTCAATTATCCTTATATACAGAAGATTAATTTAGTATATATTAAGTAAAGATTTCAACAGTTTGCACCCACACTGAACACAAAGTGTAAAGTACTGTTTGAGTACTAGTTATACCATTGATTCACATAGTACAACGCATTAAGGACAGAGCTCCTACATGGGGAGTAAGTGCACAGTGAGTCCTGTTGTTGATTTAACAATTGACACTCTTGTTTATGGCGTCAGTAATCACCCGAGAGGCTCTTGCCATGAGTTGCCAAGGCTATGGAAGTCTTTTGAGTTTGCCAACTCCGATCTTATTTAGACAAGGTCATAGTCAAAGTGGAAGTTCTCTCCTCCCTTCAGAGAAAGGTATAAATAGGTATTATATTAAAAATAGATTACTTTAAATTCACTTGACAAAAACATTCTTTGCTCTGTGTGTCATGCTATAGTTTGGCACGGTACATTTCTTTACTAAAAGCCACTTCCTCTCTGATGACCCGTTCCTACAGCAATAGCTCTCTCTCTAGATTAAGATAAATATATTCAACCTCTCCTTGTCCCTTCAGGCATATTGGTAATAATGGCTCTCCCAGCTGATAGTCCCAGGTTTCTGGACTATCATTTGTTACTGTTCCCTTAACGCTGATTCTTTTGTCAACAATCCTTGCATTAAACACTGATCACTTACCTCACTTGAATATACCATTTATTACCTAATAGATTATTTCATTAAGAGGGTATGGATTAATAGTTCTCCTCTCCATCCTTATTCCCAATAGTTGAAGTGAATATGTGACGAGTGGCGCTAGAGCAACCAACTTTGAGCATCTGGAAGAAAGAAAAAGGTTATGAAACAGTAAGATAAAAAGGACCCTTAATCTTTGATGACCATAGACTGATATATCAACTGTTGGCTGCTAATCTCCAGTTGTTATTGCTGTTACTGCTTTATACCTTATTCTCACTCAGGTGTCCTCTTAGTATCCACTGCTCATGGTAATGACACAAGGTCTGTTGTTTACATCCTAGACATCTCTGCTTGCTCAGTGGAACTCTTCTTAGCTATGGAGTGATGTGTTTCCTGAGGAAAACCTGGAATTTTAACTTTGTCCCAGATCCTTCAGGCTAAAGGAACACTGTGATCTTCTCTGCTTCCACATTTACAAATGAGAAGTGAAACAAAATAATCTGATTTTGAATTTCCCTTTGAATTACATAAATTACTTCCTTGCTCCAGGACCATGTCCAAGAGTGTGAAAGTCAAGGCAAACATGTATCATGATCTGTTTATAGACTTCCAAATTTTTCTTCCCATAATTCATTGAGACTGGAAGAAACTGGCAATATCCCCATTCTTTCCATTGCATCTGGAATTATAGTTTATAATAGGTCTTCATGTTTAAGCCAGTCAGGATCCATATACTAATTGGAAAATAAATGAACTTAGAAATTTCAGGTGATTATCTTGTGGTATGTTAAGCAAATATTCTAATTTTTAGTCAAAGGAAAAATCTACCTTTCTTCTGAGGAACCAAAGCCATTATTTTAGTTGATGTAGACATTCAGGGTGATAGGACTTGGGTATGAAGACACCCAGAAACATTTAAAATAATACGATCCAATTATATAAATATCATTTGAGACAAGAAATGTCTAGCTGTATGGCTGTTGAATGACTATATAACAATTAACCATTAAATACTGTGAGTTTGGCACTGGTTATAGAAAGAGCTGGAACTCAGGGTTACTCCCTCCAAGAGCTGATGACATATGGGGAAATAGTTGCTAAATGCTAAATCAGCGAGGTGCAAGATGTTTTAAAAGTGCTTTCTTAAATTAAAACTTAATACATGTTCCTATGAATCATCTGGGGATCTTGTTAAACTTCAGAATCTGATTCAGTAGATCTGGGGCATAAAATTTGTATTTCCAAAGTTTCCATGAGATCCTGATGCTTTAAGAACATGGATCTAATTTTGATCAGTGAAGTTAAAGAGAACCAGACAAAAAAAGGGATACTTTAAAGAAAGAGAGGATTGACTTAAACTCCAAAATATGAGTAGAATAGAGAGAAGAAGAACCACATACACTGAGCCCAGGCAGGGTTGAAGAGGCAATGATGTGAACAAGAGGGAAGATGATCTCCAACATGGCTGGGAGCTGGTGATTAGGCTAGTGAAGAGGAGTTGATGATAGGACTAGAAAAGAAAGTAGGACAAAAACAGGTAGAAATCTGATTCCAAATGATGCAAGAATTAGGAGAATCTGACAAGCTAGCTCCACCACCAATATCATGTTGAAGGCCATCAGTAGGTTTTGATGCCATAGTGACATCTGGAAAAAGGATGTATTGATAAATACAGGCTGAAACTACACCAGAGTGCCTAGTAATTGGAATTTACTTTCTTCTAAGTCCAGTGGAGGGAAATGGGTTCTACAGTCACATAGAAGAAAAGGAAATAACAGCTTATGCTTCCTCAGTGACTGGTCTTTCCCACTCCTACGTTACAAAGCTTCAGTACATTATTCTCCTCTTGGAATCACAGTTACAGTCATACCTATAAACTACCCATGGTGCTTGCAAATTTCTTCATTGGAAATATGGAGACAGTCAAAGAGAACAGGAGAGGATCTGGAGCAGAGTTCTCCAGGGGAAACAGAACACTGAAATTGAAAAATTTAAAACCAGGGAATGCTGATCAAAACACAGTAAAGACTGGTTAATATTCTTACCCAGTCTTTTCTCACTAACAGATGGGGGACAGTTGGCCATAGAGGCATGTGGAGAGAGTTGGGTAGTTTTATTCTTACTTCAACACAAAAGGGGGAAATATCCAACTTCTTTTCATAAAACAAGCTATGCTTGCAAATCCCTGGAGACTGCTGCCCTGTGTTGGTGGCAATTGTTACCTTCAAAATACTTAGGGAAGATGACAGAGGTCTTCACCTGCTTATGACTTGCCAGTGATGGGGCTAAAAGGGCAATTTGTTTCTGGTAGGTACAGCTGAAAATCAACATTTCTTACCAGCTTGAAATTTGGCTGCCAAGATTTTTATTGTTGTCCGAAAGAGTCTCAGTAAGTTACTGGTCTGTTGAGAGACTGGAATATCCAAGAGGTTCGTGCTTCCCTTTCTATACCTCTTTCTCATTTTTTCAAGAATTCTTTGCAATGCCACTTTCTCTAGGCATCCTCTGTCCTCCACCATACCCTTTATGCTTATTATAGAAAAAAATAAATTAACAAATGAGTTCTGTTCATATTGTAAGGTGATTTTAATCTATGCATTTAATTTTGAATCCAGGCTCTGCCACTAACCAGCTCTGTGACTTTAGACTTGCACTTGAGACACAGATGGTTCAAGTGTCACCTCTGGTGCTGCATCTACTGGCAACACCACTCAGAATAGACCATCCTTGGCAAGTTATGTTTTCTCTTACCCTTACAACAGCTGCATTGGGTTATGGTGTTATTTGGGAGGGGGCAAAAAAAGCAGTGGGCACCTAGATGTAGGTAGGATGGCCCCTGCCTGCTGATGCATTCAGCAGTTACCCAAAAGCATTCCGAATGTCTCCTTCTATGACTTCTCTACAGAACAGAGTGACTAGAATAAGATCCTTTCCTGGGACACAAATCCATTATTTCAAAGAGAACTGCATAATAACGATGACTAACAACTAGGAATAGTTTGTTGGGGTAGCTAGCATTATAGATAAATATTCTGAAGTAGTGGGGCAAAAGAATAGTTAAGTTTTTATCAGTGAAATTGGGCAACAAACAACAACATGAGAGCAATAAGTTTTTAGAAATGTGGAATGACAAAAGCTCAGAAGAAAAACTTGCAGAAGGCAAACTAATTCCATGAAGGAGATGAATCACTCCCAATTCACAGATTACTAATATGCAGTTACAAGGTCCTGGTGTCCTATTGAGAGCCATCCTAAATAGGACATTTGCCTTTACCCAATGTGCTTTGAAGTTAACAGAGTCAACCCTCGTTTACTGATCATTTCTCTGTCTCTATTTCCCACTGCTTCTGCTAGTCATTTTGGGGTTTGTGCACCTAGGGCTGAAACAGGAACTTAAAAGTTTAAGACATGAAGGGGAAGGTAAGAGACAGATGATGAAAAAGTCCCCATGAACAGAGACCACCAGACATTAAGTGCAGAGGTGTTTGGGATAGAGAACATTGAAGGTAGTGGCGAGATAAACATTCACAGGAAAATAGTGAAGCATTTACATTTGAGTCAAAGAAACCTGTAATCCACAATTATCTAATTTTAAAAGCTAGATGAGCCCCTAGAGTCTCTGAGTCTAAAAATTCCACCATCTTCTTTCACATCTTTGGCAACTGGTAAATTGTGACAATGTCTACCTTTGGAGAGCTCTCATTGTGAGAAGTTCTTCCTTGGGCTCCCACCACAAACAGAGGGAGATGCAGGGTATTACTTTTATAGCTCATATCAAAATTAAAATACACAATTAAGCTACAGTGTGTCAGAAGGTCACCTGCAGAGTGCTACTCAAAGCTCAGCTATGAAACTTCAGTTATTAAATAAAGACATTCTATCTTGCTTATGCCAATGTGCAGGAGTGTTATGAAGATTTGTATTTGGAAACTTTTACATCTATAATGTAAAAACAGCAAAATTTTGATTTATAGAAACCATTCTATCATCTCAAAACATTAGTTATTTATTTAACTCCATTCCCCTCAAGCAGAACTAAGAATGGATAGGTAAGAAGAAATACCATTATTTCCTTGTTTGAATAAATTCTGTCCTGGAGGATACTTCACAATGAATTCACACTTAATTCCTGTGCAAATATCTAATGTAAAAATTAAATTCATCTTCTTATTGAGGGACCTCTTAAAAATGATCAATCAGTAAATTCCTCTTTCAGATTTTTTCAGGCGCTTTATTATATTGCTGCACATTTTTATTTTTTTTACTTTTATTTAATGAATATAAATTTCCAAAGTACAGAATATTGATTACAATGGCTTCCCCCATAACGTCCCTCCAACCCGCAACCCTCACCTTATCCACTCCCTCTCCCCTTCCATTCACATCAAGATTCATTTTCGATTCTCTTTATATACAGAAGATCAGTTTAGCATACATTAAGTAAAGATTTCAACAGTTTGCTCCCACACAGAAACATAAAGTGAAAAATACTGTTTGAGTACTAGTTATAGCATTAAATCTCAATGTACAGCACACTAAGGACAAAGATCCTACATGAGGAGTAAGTGCACAGTGACTCCTGTTGTTGACTTAACAAAATGACACTCTTGTTTATGGCATCAGTAATCAACCTAGGCTCTTGTCATGAGCTGCCAAGGCTATGGAAGCCCCCTGAGTTCACCGACTCTGATCATTTTTAGACAAGGCCATGGTCAAAGTGGAAGTTCTCTTCTCCCTTCAGAGGAAGGTACCTCCTTCTTTGATGACCCATTCTTTCCACTGGGATCTCACTCACGGAGATCTTTCATTTAGGTTTTTTTTTTTTTTCCCCCAGAGTGTCTTGGCTTTCCATGCCTGAAATACTCTCATGGGCTTTTCAGTCGGATCTGCATGCCTTAAGGGCTGATTATGAGGCCAGAGTGCTGTTAGGACATTTGCCATTCTATGGGTCTGCTGTGTATCTCACTTCCCATGTTGGATCATTCTCTCCCTTTTTGATTCTATCAGCTAGTATTTGCAGACACTATTCTTGTTTATGTGATCCCTTTGGCTCTTAGTCCTATCATTACGATCAATTGTGAACAGAAATTGATCACTTGGACTAGTGAGATGGCATTGGTACATGCTACCTCGATGGGATTGAATTCGAATCACCTGGTATGTTTCTAACTCTACTGTTTGAGGTAAGTCAGCTTGAGCATGTCCCGAATTGCACATCTCGTCCCTCTCTTATTCCCACTCTTACATTTAACAGCGATCACTTTTCAGTTAAGTTTCAGCACTTAAGAAGAATTGTGTATTGATTACAGTATTCAACCAAAAGTATTAAGTAGAACAAACAAAAAAAATACTAAGAGGGATAACATATTAAGCTGCTCATCAACAGTCAGGGTGAGGGCTGATCAAGTCACCATTTCTCATAGTGTTCATTTCACTTTAACAGGTTTCCTTTTTGGTGCTCAGTTAGTTGTCACCTATCAAGGAGAACAAGTGGTATTTGTCCCTTTGGGATTGGCTTATTTCACTCAACATAATGTTTTCCAAATTCCTAACAGGGATCACTTTTCAGTTAAAATTTAAACACCTAAGAATAATTGTGTGTTAATTACAGAGTTCAACCAATGGTACTAGAACAAAAACAAAATACTAAAATGGATAAAGTATTACATTGTACATCAACTGTCAGGACAAGAGCTGATCAAGTCACTGTTTCTCATAGTGTCCATTTCACTTCAACAAGTTTCCCCTTTGGTGCTCAGTTAGTTGTCACCGATCAGGGAGAACATATGGTATTTGTCCCTTTGGGACTGGCTTAATTCACTCAGCATGATGTTTTCCAAATTCCTCCATCTTGTTGCAAATGACTGGGTTTCGTTGTTTTTGACTGCTGTATAGTATTCAATAGAGTATATGTCACATAAGTTCTTTATCCAGTCTACTGTTGATGGGCATTTAGGTTGGTTCCAGGTCTTAGCTATTGTGAATTGAGCTGCAATAAACATTAGGGTGCAGACCGCTTTTTTGTTTGCCAATTTAATTTCCTTTGAGTAAATTCCAAGGAGTGGGATGGCTGGGTTGAATGGTAGGGTTATCTTCAGGTTTCTGAGGAATCTACAGACTGACTTCCATAGTGGCTTGACCAGTTTGCATTCCCACCAACAGTGGGTTAGTGTCCCTTTTTCCCCACATCCTTGCCAGCATCTGTTGTTGATAGATTTCTGAATGTGAGCCATTCTAACCGGGGTGAGGTGACACCTCATTGTGGTTTTGATTTGCATTTCCCTGATTGCTAGTGACCTTGAACATTTTTTCATGTGTCTGTTGGCCATTTGGATTTCCTCTTTTGAAAAATGTCTATTGAGGTCCTTGGCCCATCTCTTAAGTGGGTTGTTTGTTTTGATGTTGTGGAGTTTCTTGATTTCTTTGTAGATTCTGGTTATCAACCCTTTATCAGTTGCATAGTTTGCAAATATATTTTCCCATTCTGTCGGTTGTCTCTTCACTCTCCTGACTGTTTCTTTTGCAGTACAGAAACTTCTCAATCTGATGCAATCCCAAATGTTAATTTTGGCTTTGACTGCCTGTGCTTCTGGGGTGTTTTCCAAGAAGTCATTGCCGGTACCTATATCTTGCAGGGTTTTTCCAATGCTCTCTAATAATTTGATGGCGTCAGGTCGTAGATTTAAGTCTTTAATCCATGTTGAGTGGATTTTTGTGTAAGGTGAAAGGTAGGGGTCTTGCTTCATGATTCTGCACGTGGAAATCCAGTTTTCTCAGCACCATTTATTGAATAGACTGTCCTTGCTCCAGGGATTGGTTTTAGATCCTTGATCAAATATAAGTTGGCTGTAGATGTTTGGGTTGATTTCTGGTGTTTCAATTCTGTTCCATTGGTCTATCCATCTGTTTCTGTACCAGTACCATGCTGTTTTGATTACAACTGCCCTATAGTATGTCCTGAAATCTGGTATTGTGATGCCTCCGGCTTTGTTTTTGTTGTACAAGATTGCTTTAGCTATTCGAGGTCTCCTGTATCTCCATATAAATTTCAGCATCATTATTTCTAGATCTGAGAAGAAGGTCTTCGGAATCTTGATTGGTATTGCATTGAATGTTTAAATTGCTTTTGGGAGAATGGACATTTTGATGATATTGATTCTTCCAATCCATGAGCATGGAAGATTTTTCCATTTCTTGGTATCCTCTTCTATTTCTTTCTTTAAGATTTTGTAATTTTCATCGTATAGTTCGTGAACGTCCTTGGTTAATTTTATTCCAAGGTATTTGTTTGTTTTTGTAGCTATTGTGAATGGGATTGATCTTAGAAGTTCTTCCTCAGCCATGGCATTGTCTGTGTATACAAAGGCTGTTGATTTTTGTGCATTGATTTTATACCCTGCTACTTTGCCAAACTCTTCTATGAGTTCCAATAGTCTCTTAGTAGAGTTCTTTGAGTCCCCTAAATAAAGAATCATGTCATCTGCAAAGAGGGATAGTTTGAGTTCTTCCTTCCCAATTAATATCCCTTTAATTTCTTTTTCTTGCCTAATAGCTCTGGCTAGAACTTCCAGAACTATATTGAATAGCAGTGGTGAGAGTGGGCATCCCTGTCTGGTACCAGATCTCAGTGGAAATGCTTCCAACTTTTCCCCATTCAATAGGATGTTGGCTGTGGGTTTTTCATAGATTGCTTTGATTGTATTGAGGAATGTTCCTTCCAAACCCAGTTTGCTTAGAGTTTTCATCATGAACGGGTGTTGTATTTTATCAAATGCTTTCTCGGCATCTATTGAGATAATCACATGGTTTTTCTTCTGCAGTCTGTTAATGTGGTGTACCACATTGATTGTCTTGCGCACATTAAACCATCCCTGCATACCAGGGATAAATCCCACTTGGTCTGGGTGGATGATCTTTCTGATGTGTTGTTGCATTCTATTGGCGAGAATTTTATTGAGGATTTTTGCATCTATGTTCATCAGGGATATTGGTCTGTAATTCTCTTTCAGTGCTGCATCTTTTTCCGGCTTAGGGATTAAGGTGATGCTGGCTTCATAGAAAGAATTTGGGAGGATTCCCTCTTCTTCGATTGTTCTGAATAGTTTGAGAAGAATTGGAGTTAGTTCTTCTTTAAATGTCTGGTAGAATTCAGCAGTGAATCCATCTGGTCCTGGGCTTTTCTTTGTTGGGAGGGCCTTAATTACTGTTTCAATTTCTGCCTCAGTTATGGGTCTGTTTAGGTTTTCGATGTCTTCCTGGTTCAATTTAGGTAGGTTGCATGTGTCCAGGAATGTATCCATTTCTGATAGGTTTCCCTGTTTGTTGGCATACAAGTCCTTGTAGTAATTTCTGATGATTCTTTTTATTTCTGTGGTGTCTGTTGTTACGTTTCCTTTTTCATCTCTGATTTTATTGATTTGGGTCTTTTCTCTTCTTTTTTTAGTTAGTTGGGCTAATGAGGTGTCAATTTTGTTTATTTTTTCAAAAAAACCAGCTCCTCGTTTGGCTGATTTTTTGTAATGTTTTTTTTTTTTGATTCAATCCTGTTGATTTCTTCTCCCAGCCATCCCCTCTCTCTTCTTCTATCTCTTACCCCTTCTTCCCTTCTCTTATTTGTTAATTTTTCTACATTTTTCTCTTCTTTTCCTCCATCATTCTCTTCTCCTACTAGATTTGGGTCTGGTTTGCTGTAGGTTTTCTAGATCCTTGAGGTGAATTGAAAGCTCATCTATTTGGTGCCTTTCCAATTTCTTGATGTAGGCACCTATTGATATAAACTTTCCTCTTAACATTGCTTTTGCTGCGTCCCATAAGTTTTGGTATGTTGTGCTGTTATCCTCATTTACTTCCAGAAAATTTTTGATTTCTCTTTTAATTTCTTCTATGACCCATTGTCCATTCAGGAGCATGTTGTTCAATCTCCATGTGTTTGCGTATGCTCTAGGGATTCCTGAGTTGCTAATTTCCAACTTCATTCCTTTATGGTCTGAGAAGCTGCATGGTATGATTCTAATTCTTTTGAATTTGCTGAGACTTGCTTTATGGCCTAGTATGTGGTCAATCCTAGAGAAAGTTCCATGTACTGCTGAGAAGAATGTAAAATCTTTAGCTGTAGGATTGAAAGTTCTGTATATATATGTTAGATCCATTTGGGCTATAGTGTCGTTTAAATCTACTGTATCCTTGTTGATCTTCTGTCCTGTTGATCTGTCTATTTCTGAGAGTGGAGTATTGAAGTCCCCCAGTACTATTGTATTGGTGTCTAAGTCTCCCTTTATGTCCCTTAACAAATCTTTTAGATAAAGTGGTGCCCTGTAGTTAGGTGCATATACATTGATAATTGTTATATCTTCCTGTTGTATTGATCCCTTAATCATTATATAGTGCCCCTCTTTGTCTCTCTTAACAGTTTTTGTGGTAAAGTTTATGTTGTCCGATATTAAGATGGCTACGCCCGCTCTTTTTTCATTTCTGTTGGCATGGTATATCTTTTTCCAGCCTTTCACTTTCAGTCTGTATGGATCTTTGTTGGAAAGATGTGTTTCTTGTAAGCAGCAAATAGATGGGTTTTGTTCCTTAACCCAATCAGCCAATCGGTGTCTTTTAACTGGACAGTTCAGGCCATTAACATTCAATGTGACTAATGATAAGTGGTAACTTTGCCCAGCCATTCGCCAAAGATAAGTTCTAATATATGCTTTGAATTCCCTGTGATCTTTTGCTGTGAGGTTTCCTTCCTTTACCTTCTTTCATATTGATGACCATGTTTCTGTGTTTCTGTGTGTAACACATCTTTAAGCATCTGTGCAGGGCTGGACGAGTGGCGACAAATTCTTTCAATTTCTGTTTGTTATGAAAAGTCTTTATTTCACCTTCATTCACAAATGAGAGCTTTGCAGGATATAATATTCTGGGCTGGCAGTTTTTCTCTCTTAGTACCTGGGCTGTATCTCGCCATTCCCTCCTAGCTTGTAGGGTTTCTGATGAGAAGTCAGCTGTGAGTCTGATTGGAGATCCTCTGAGAGTAATCTGACGTTTCTCTCTTGCACATTTTAGGATCTTTTCTTTTTGTTTCACTGTGGAGAGTTTAATTACAACGTGTCATGGTGAGGATCTCTTTTGGTCGTGTTTATTAGGGGTTCTGTGAGCTTCCTGTACTAGGATTTCTCTGTCTTCTCCAAACCTGGGAAATTTTCTGCTAATATCTCACTAAAAAGGCCTTCTAATCCTTTCTCCCTCTCCATGCCTTCAGGAACTCCTAGAACCCGAATGTTGGGTTTTTTAATAGTATCCTGAAGATTCCCGACAATATGTTTTAGATTTCTAATTTCCTCTTCTTTTCTTTGGTCTGACTGTATCCTTTCCTGTTCTCTGTCTTCTAAGTCCGATATTCTCTCTTCTGCTTCACCCATTCTGTTTGTAAGGCTCTCTATTGTGTTTTTCATTTGATCTATTGAATTCTTCACTTCAGTCACTATCACAGTTTCCTGTTGTACTAGTTGTTTCGTTTCATTTTGATTCCTCCTTAATATTTCATTTTCACGAGAGAGATTTTCTATCTTGTCCATTAAGGATTTCTGTAGTTCAAGAATTTGTTTTTGAGAACTTCTTAATGTTCTTATCAATTTTTTGAGATCTGCTTCTTGCATTTCTTCTATGTCATCATCTTCATAATCTTGAATTGGGGTGTCTTTTTCATTTGAGGGTGTCATGGTGACTTCCTTGTTTTTATTACCTCGGTTTTTGCGTTTGTTATTTGGCATATTGGAGATATTTGGTTTCTTCACTGTGGTGCTTTTTCTTGTTATACTATGACTCTAGATTAAGTGGACTGTCTGTTTTTGATGGAGCCTTAGAGGCTTGAGATGGGTGTGGCCTGAGAGCTCTGTTTGGTTTGCCAAAGGTGACACTCCAGGTTAGGCGTGGTAAATCTCTCTCTCTTTCTCTCTCTTTCTTATTTTGATTCAAAAGGGAAGTAATTCTGCACAGCTGAATGAAGTTGGAGGTAGTTAGCAGGCAAATGATATACCCACAGGAGCCAGAGATCGGAAGCTCTTTCCCAAGGACCACACAGGGAATCTGTTCTGCCCTCGGAGTGGGTTCAGATTCTCCTTCAGTCTCCCACTGGGTTGCCAAAGTTACGGAATTGTAGCGTCTCTGGAGAGTACTCACGTGAATTCCATGAGTTCTCTCCCCCACCGTCTCTTTTTTCACAGTCTCAGTTCAGTAGCACCACAAATTTACTAGGTCCTAATCTCCTGTTAATTCGCCCCGCCCAGAGTCAGGTTTTTCTGCTAGGCTCAGGGCCGGTGCAGACCTGAGGTCGCTCTGCTTATGACGTATGTCCATGATGGCGCCTGCTCTTTGTCTTGCTCGCCCTTGAGAAGTGAGCAGAGAGAGAGAAACCCGTGTCCGTACCAGTCACCTTTTTTCTCTCTCTCTCTCTCTCTTCCAGTTAGCCTGGTGAACTCCCCCCCCCCCCCGGGGTCGTTCCCTCTAGTCTCCTCTTTCTGCTTGCCTGGCGGTGTCTCGGGCTATTGAGGTTCAGCTCACCTCGCGTTCCAGCGCTGGTGTGTTGCGTCTGCTGCTGGTGTCCCGAACTGTGGGCTCCCACGCTCTCCACACAGGTCCACTGTGAATCACGTGTTCCGGAAGAGTTTCTTCTGCTGTTTCCTCCCCTATTCTTCCTTGAATCTGCAGTATCTCCACTTTTATTAAACTGTCTCTCCCCAGACTATCAGTGTGCTCCCTTCCTATTCCGCCATCTTGTCTCTCTCCCGCTGCACATTTTTAGAAAGTTCTAACATACATTTTACTTTCATAGCCAATATATAGTAATTCTTATAGTTATCCCACCATGTGGACATTGGAACTTATGTTAAAACTCCCATTCTATACCTCAGAAAATTCTATCCAAAACAAAGAAACCAACTGGGTTGGCTCTTAGAATCTGACTGACTTCTGGAGGACCACGAGTTATTTATTCCTTCTTGATTTAGAATAGCACTTAAATCAAGACAGGCAACTTTCCAGAATCCAGAGGCCACAGTTCTGCTTTCTCCACTCCTGTCCACATAATGGCCTTAAAGAGTAGGAGAGTTATGAAAAGACTGAAACATGGAGGAAATACAAATCCATACCAGGATCGTGATCTGATTGTGTATCCTCTCCTAAAGAAAGGACCATAACAGAGCTTCAGATTTGGAACAATCTGACGAAATGGCTATAAAATCCCTTAGGCTAGTGCCAAGGTTCATAGTCCACTCCCTCTAGTGTGTCTCTTGAAGTGTAGAGTGTCCCATAGTCTGACAATTAAATAGCAGCTGCCCCTTTCACCACTAGGATGTCAATCCTGTGTCTGTTGGGTACTCCTTGCTCAGACATGTCCCTTTCACAACTGACCATGATTCTGGAAACCATTCTGCCTGAATTTCCCAAGCCATGAGAAGGACAGTGACGAGGACAAACAGGATCAGCACTACTGGGTTAGCTACAAGTACCAGCACTCAATGTTGAGTTTCAGTGTCAACAATTTCAATGGAAAGAATTAGCACTTTATCAGAAAAAAATAATTGACACTGTAAAATTAATACCAAGAACAAGTCATTAAATCACTGAACTTCATTCATTCATATTGTAGAAGCAACTTCATTGTGTTTTCACAATGTATATTGCAATGTAAGAGATCTTCAGAACACTTCTTATTCTAAACATAAATACTTAGACAATTAAACTGAAATTATATGTAACTCGGATGTGGTCTTTTAATACCTTTTTACTAAGACATTCATGAACCCCTTGCTACTTGATGTATTTCTGTACTTGTACACTTGGATGCCATCTTCTTCTTCCCTTTCCCCAGCTCTCTCTCTCCCTTATCTTCTGCTCTCCCTCTCTTCCTTCTTCCCTTGCTCTCTCCCAGCCATCCCCTCTCTCTTCTTCTATCTCTTACCCCTTCTTCCCTTCTCTTATTTGTTAATTTTTCTACATTTTTCTCTTCTTTTCCTCCTTCATTCTCTTCCAACTTTTATCCTCATCTTTGCCATTTCTTTTCTTAACAAAAAGATATGTAAACTAAAACTGTTCCTTTCTTCATGGAGCTCATGAATTAAAGTAAAAAATACTACTACAGACCATGATGGTTTATTCACAGCATTAGCTTTTCCAGTTGTTTGGAAAAGATGTTTGAAAAAAGTAGACTTTGCTAGAGTTGGCAAGGTAATCAGGGAACTGAACCTGAAAGAAATTGTACAAGTCTGTTGAAAAACAGGTTTGTTTTATCAAGCGCATTTATGGTATTTTGGAGAAAGAGAATCAACTCTGGTGAGTAAAAGTGTCTGCCTGTTACAGACGACCCATTTTGGTATAAGGAAGGAAAGTCAAAGAATTGGAGTTACAGATCTTATTGTTAGGGACCTGAAATGGATGTCAGCAATAAAAAAACCTTTCTTGAGAAAACTGTCACTGTGATAAGTGTCTAGATTTGAAAGTAACCAAAAGGGAGAGAAAAGAGAAAGTCCTCTTTATTCTTAACCACTTCAGAGGCTGGCACAGTGCCAGCTGTCTAAGGAAGCTACCTTCTAGGTATGGGAAGAACTATACCTAGTTTTATGAACACAAGGAATAACATTCAGAGAATTAGATTTAGGAAGGGGTCAGTTTAGCGCAAGTAGATCAGAAAGTGTGGATAGATGGAAGAGTTAATAGATCACACCAATTTATTCATCCATCATGAAAAAACAGAAACAAAGGTCTTTACCTATATTAAACCACCACTCTAGCTTGAACTGGACCTTTACGAATTTGTCAAAGTTCTAGCTGGTTTTTCAAAAACCACGTTAGCCCATTCTCTGCTAAAAGTGAAGCACTTCATTTGTCTGTCCCTGGAGGTGCTTGTCCTTTGAAATCAAACCTCAGCTCTGTAGTACTCGAGAAGTATAATGATTTTTATCTAACATTTTCTGTTATATTAAAAGGGATATTTGCAGCATTCTACATCCTAAGTAGATGCAGAAGTTCGTTTTGACTATTAGAAATAAAGATGCTATGAACATTTGTGACCAAGTCTTTGGTGGGCATCTGTTTTCTTTTGGGTAGACATGGAATTACTGGATTCTTTGGTGAAAGTATGTTTTTAAAGAACTTCTGGTACATTTTCCACAGTGTATCATTTTACATTCTCAACAGTAGCACATGGGAACTTCAGCTGCTCACATCCTTACCCATATTTGCTACTGTCCTTCTAAAATTTTACTAGCTTTTCTGTGGTTTTATTTATTTATTTGGCAGGTAGGGTTATAGACAGTGAGAGAGGGAGAGAGAGACATAGAGAGAAAGGTCTTCCTTCCGTTGGTTCACCCCCCAAATGGCCGCCACGGCCGGCACTATGGCTGGCACTGCACTATCTGAAGCCAGGAGCCAGGTGCTTCCTCCTGGTCTCCCATGTGGGTGCAGGGCCCAAGCACTTGGGCCATTCTCCACTGCCTTCCCAGGCCACAGCAGAGAGATGGACTGGAAGAGGAGCAGCCGGGATAGACCAGGTGCCCATATGGGATGCCGGCGCCACAGGTGGAGGATTAACCAGGTGATCCACAGCACCGGCACCTTCTGTGGGTTTTTTATAACAGCATTAAGCACATAACAAAATTAAGCAGAGGTACATATTTTACCCATAGAGGCATAGACACTGACATCTTATTATCACCCAAAGTCCCCAGTTTATATTAATCCAATTCATAGGCTTGGGCACAGATATGGTTTGACATTACAGTGTCAAACATAGTAATTACACTGCCTTACAATTCCTTTGTGGGCATCTATTCATCCTTGACTTCAATCTAACTCCAACTACCACTGATCTTTTTAAATGACTCCAAAATTTTGCCTTCTGCAGAATGTCATGTAGTTTGGATCATACAGTATGTAGATTTTAAGATTAGCTTCTTTCATTCAGTAATGTGCATTTAAATTTCCTCCATTTTTCCTTATGTCTTTATAGATTTTTTTTTTAAGCTCTGAAAAAATATTCATTGTCTGAATGTACTACAGTTTATTTATCCATTTGCCTACTGAAGGACATCTCGATTGTTGCAAGTTTTAGCATTATGATTAAAGCTGTTATAAACATTTTTGTACAGGCTTTTTTTGTGCCATAAAAAAGTAAAAGAGTAAGCATGATTGCTCTATCATATAAAAGAGTTTTCTTACTTTTTATAAGAAACTGCCAAACTGTCATCCAAAATATCTTTGCTATTTTACACTCTCATCAGCCATAAATTAGAATTCTTACTCCACATCCTCATCAGCATTTGGTGTTGTCATTTTTCTGGATTTTAATCCTTCTAATAGGTGTGAAGTGTTATTTCTTTCTAATTTGCATTTCCCTAATCACATATTATGAGAAGCATCTTTTCCTATGTTTATTTGACAACTGTATATCTTCTTTAGTGAGGTGTCTATTAAAGACTTGGATCCATTTTTTAAATTGGGTTGTCTGGTTTTTTGTTTTGTTTTACTTTTGAGTCTTAAATATTTTTTGCATGTTTTGGATAACAGTTCAATATCAAATATGTGCTTTGCAAATATTTTTTTCCTAGTCTGTGACTAATCTATTCATTCTTTCCATGGTGACTTTTGTAGGGCAGAGATTTTTAAAAAATACATAGATTATTTTAGTTTTAAAGTTTATCAGGTTTTTTTTTTTTTTAGTTTTTATCAATATAAAGAGAAACAGACTTCATGTATTTCATAGATAAAATTCTAAGAATATAAGGATACTTCCCGGCCGGCGCTGCGGCTCAATAGGCTAATTCTCTGCCTGCGGCACCGGCACACCAGGTTCTAGTCCCAGTCGGGGTGCCAGATTCTGTCCTGGTTGCCCCTCTTCCAGGCCAGCTCTCTGCTGTGGCCAGGGAGTGCAGTGGAGGATGGCCCAAGTGCCTGGGCCCTGCACCCGCATGGGAGACCAGAAGCACCTGGCTCCTGGCTTCGGATCAGTGTGGTACGCTGGCTGCAGCGCGCCCGCCACAGTGGCCATTGGAGGGTGAACCAACGGTAAAGGAAGACCTTTCTGGCCGGCGCCGTGGCTCACTAGGCTAATCCTCCGCCTTGCGGCGCTGGCACACTGGGTTCTAGTCCCGGTCGGGGCACCGGATTCTGTTCCGGTTGCCCCCTTCCAGGCCAGCTCTCTGCTGTGGCCAGGGAGTGCAGTGGAGGATGGCCCAAGTCCTTGGGCCCTGCACCCCATGGGAGACCAAGATAAGTACCTGGCTCCTGCCATCGGATCAGCGCGGTGCACCGGCCGCAGCAGCCATTGGAGGGTGAACCAACAGCGAAGGAAGACCTTTCTCTCTGTCTCTCTCTCACTGTCCACTCTGCCTGTAAAAAAAAAACAAACAAAAAAAGAAGAATAACCAGAGGCTTACTGCAACATTAACCAAAATATTCATGAAGAAAAAAGTATAAAGACCACAGTTCCACAGGAGTATCAAAATGGGCTAAAAACAGCAATCAGATCACAAGATTTCTATTTCATTCCTATACTTTTTTTGTATTCTATATTAACCACACAAAAAAAGCATAAGATAGTTGTCTTTGGGGTGCTGGCTTATTCCACTAAGTATAATGGGTTCCAGTTGCCTCCATTTTGTTGCAAAAGATGGTATTTCATTCTTTTTTATGATTAAGAGGTATTAAATAGTGCATATATATCACATTTTCTTTGTCCAGTCATCAGCTGATGGATATCTGGGTGAATCAAGCTACAATAAACATGGGTGTAAAAATAATTTTTTTCTATGCTGATTTCATTTCATTTGCATAAATTCCGGAGTGGAATGGCTCTGTCATATGGTAAATCTATTTTCAGATTTCTGGGGAATCTCCATTCTGTCTTCAATAATGGTTGTATTAGTTAACATTCCCACCAATGGTGTATTAGGGTACCTTTTTATTCATGTCCTTGTCAGCATTTGTTATTTTGATTTTTGGGTGATAGCCATTCTATCTGGGGTGAGGTAAAACCTCATTGCGGTTTTTATTTGCATTTCCTTGATGGCTAGTGATCCTGAGCATCTTTTCATATGTCTGTTGGCCATTTGAGTTTCATCCTTTGAAAAATTTCTGTTGATATTCTTTGCCCATTTCTTTACTGGACTGTTTGTTTTATTGTTGTTGAGTTCCTTGACCTCTTTATAGATCCTGGATATTAATTCTTTATCAGCTGTATAGTTTGCCACATTCATATCATATGTTGATATTGTATACATATACATCAGCTTTTCTTAAAAACAGGGATAATAAAATCACAAAATGAGAGATTCATGACAATGATCATAATGTGGAAAAACAAGAGTATGTTGTCATGTACATGCTATAACTCAGTGAAGCATTATTTATAATTATATACCACTTATAGCAGAAATCTTTACTTTTTAATGAGTTACAGCTCATTGATTCTTGTTTCATGATTAATGTCTTCGATATCGTATCTAAAAAATCATCATCAAACTTAAAGTAATTTAGATTTTGCCCTAAGTTTTCTTCTAGAGGTTTCACAAATTTGTATCTTACAATTAAGTTTGTAGTCTATTTGATTAATTATTGTGAAAAATATAAGTTCTGTGTCTAGATTATTTTTGTCTTTTTAAGTTGATTTTGTAACTGGCATTAAAAATTATATATACTTCTGAGCGTCTTCCATGATGTTTATATATGTGTATATATATATATACACATATACATATATATGTATATATTTATACATATATATATACACATATACATATATACTGTGTAATGTTTCAAGTTAAGTCAAATCTATTTATCTCCTCAAACATTGATCATTCCTTTATGGTGAAAACATGAAAAATCCTTTCTTTTCCCTTTATTTAAAAAAATATACAGCACATCATCATCACTATAGTTGCCCCAGTATGCAATAGAACTCCAGAAATTCTGGTCGGCACCACGGCTCTCTAGGCTAATCCTCCACCTGCGGCACTGGCACTGCATATTCTAGTCCCAGTTGGGGCACTGGATTCTGTCCTGGTTGCCCCTCTTCCAGGCCAGCTCTCTGCTGTGGCCCGGAAGTACAGTGGAGGATGGCCCAAGTGGTTGGGCCCTGCACCCGCATGGGAGACCAGGAAGAAGACCTGGTTCCTGGCTTCGGATCGGCACTGCGCACCGGCCTTAGCAGCCATTTGGGGAGTGAACCAATGGAAGGAAGACCTTTCTCTCTGTCTCTCTCTCTGTCTAACTCTGCCTGTCAAAACAAACAAACAAACAAACAAAAAAACTCCAGAAATTCTTACTCCTATCTAGTTATTACTTTAGCGCTTAGTCAAACCTTTACTCACCCCTCCCTGCCCATTACTCTCCCTAACCTCTGAAATCACCCTTCTACTCTCAACTTTTATGAGATCAAATTTTTTAGAGTCTGTTTGATAATGCAATACTTCTGTTTTTGTGCCTGGCTTATTTCACTTAACACAATGACATCCAGTTCCATTCATATTTTTGCAAATGACAAGACTGTATCCTCTTTTATGGCTAAATATTACTCCATTGTACACATGTATTACATTTACTTTATCAATTCATCAGCTGATGGACACTTAGGTTGTTTCCATTTATTGCCTGTTTTAAATAAATCTGTGACTTACCTATGTGTCTTTGACAGACTGATTTTATTTCCCTTGGATATACACTCAGTAGTGGGATTGCAGGATCATATGTTACTTCTAGTATTAGGTTTTTCAAAGTCCCTACATACTGTTTTCTGAAATGGCTATCCTATTTTACATTTCCACCAAAAGCATGAAAGAATTTCCTTTTTTCTACTTCTTTTTCGCACCTGGGTGAGGGGGGGAGGTGAGATCTCACTGTGATTTTGAGTTGCATTTCCCTGGTGATTAGTGATGCTGAGCACTTTTTCATGAACCCATTTGGTCATTTGCATGTTTTCCTTTGGAAATTCTCTATTTAGATCTGCTTCACATTTTAAATTTGGATTATTTGTTTGTAATGAGTTTAAGTTCCTTATTTATTCTGATTATTAAACCTTTGTCAGTTTTGTAATTTTCAAATGTGTTCTCCCATTTCATAGACTGCCTCTGCATTCTGTTGATTGTTTCTTATGCTATATAGAAACTTTTTAGTTTGATGAAATTCTTATACACACACACACACACATGTTGCTGAACTCTTCCAATTATTCTAGAATAATTTGTTGAAAATGTTTTCTTTGCTTTTCCTTAGCTCCTCTGTCAAAGATCAGTTGAATTTATTTATATGGATATATTCATGGGCTCTCTATTCTCTATTCTCATTGATATATTGGTCTTTCATAACATCACTTTCTTGATTATTATAGCTTTATCATAAATCTTAAACTTGGACTGTGTAATTACTCTAACTTAATTTTTCTCTTTAGATATTATTAGCTGTTCTGTTTTGTTTTGTTTTGCATTCCCATCTAAACTTTACAGTTAGGTGCCATTACCCATAAAAGATGTTGTTGAGATTTTAACTAGGATTGTATTGAAATCTATAGATGATATTGGAAAGTCACAACAATTGAGAATCGTCACTTTTGACAATATTGAGGCTTCCTATCAAAGCAAATGTTACATTTCTCCATTTCTTTATTAATTGACTTATTTCATCAGATAGTTTTAGTTTTAATTTTAGACATAATTGTTAGATATATACTTAAATATTTCATTTTTGGTGATAATGTAAGTAGTATTGTTTTTTAAATTAAAAAAAATTTTTATTTGAAAGACAGTGTTAGAGAGGTAGAGACAGAGACTGAGAGAGAGAGAGTCTTTCATCTGCTGGTTCACTCACCATACAGCCACAAAAAAAAAAAAAAAGAAAAGAAAAGAAAAAAAAGGTCAGGTATTGCCATCCTAGTATCAGACAAAACAGACTTTAACACAAAATTCTTTAAAAGAGACAAAGATGGGCATTCTGTAGTGATCAAGGGATCAATTCAACAGGAAGATGTGACTATTATAAACATATATGTATAAACATATATGCACATAATTACAGGACACCTTGCTATTTAAAAGAATTGTTAATGGATCTAAAGGGAGACATAGACTCCAAAACAATAGTAACAAGAGACTTCAACACCTGACTTTCATCAATGGACAGATCAACTAGACAGAAAATCAACAAAGAAACAACAGAGCTAATCAAAAATATGGATCAAATGTACCTAACTACAGAACTTTTCAATCCACAGTTGCAGAATACACATTCTTCTCACCAGTACATAGAACTTTCTCTAGGATAGACCATATAAAGAAAGTCTCAGCAACTTAAAAATTAATCAAAATACCAGTCAGTTTCTCTAATCACAATGGAATAAAGCGGGAAATCAAAAACTTAAAAATCTATAGATCATATGCAAATATAGGGAGACTGAACAACATGCTCTTGAATGAACAGAGGGTCATAGAAGAAATCAAAAGAGAAATCAAGAAATTTCTATAAGCAAATGGAGACTGCAATATATCATGTCAAAACTTTTGGGATACAGCAAAAGCAGTGTTAGAGGGAAGGTTATAGCAATCAGTGCCTACGTGAAAAAACTGGAAGGGTACCAAATAAATTAGTTATCAATGCATCTCAAGGACTAGAAAAACAGCAACAAACCAAACCCAAAATTAGTAGGAGGAAAAAAGTACTTAAAAAGAGAAGAAATAAGTGGAATTGAAACCAAAAATCTAATACAAAATATCAGTGAAATGAAGAGTTGTTTTTTTGAAAAAATAAACAAAACTGACTCACCATTGGCCCATCTAACCAAAAAATAGGTAAGAGACACAACAATGACTTGATCAGCCCTTGTCCTGACTGTTGATGTACAATTTAATACTTTATCCCTTTTAGTATTTTTTTCTGTTTGTTCTACTTAATACTTTTGGTTGAATTCTGTAATTAACACACATTTATTCTTAGGTGTTGAAATTTAACTGAAAAGTGATCCCTGTTAAATATAAGAGTGGGGATAAGAGAGGAAGGAGATGTACAATTTGGGACATGCTCAATTGGACTTGCCCAAAATGGTGGAGTTAGAAATGTGCCAGGGGATTTCAATACAATCCCATCAAGATTGCATGTACCAATGCCATCTCACTAGTCCAAGTGATCAATTTCAGTTCACAATTGATCACACTGATAGGTCTAAGAGTCAAAGGGATCACACAAACAAGACTAGTGTCTGCTAATACTAACTGATAGAATAAAAAAGGGGAGAGAACGATCCAACATGGGAAGTGGATACACAGAAGACTCATAGAATGGCAGATATCCTAAACAGCACTCTGGCCTCAGAATCAGCCCTTAAGGCATTCGGATCTGGCTGAAGAGCCCATGAGAGTATTTTAGGCATGGAAAGCCAAGACACTCTGGCAAGAAAAAAAAAAAAAAAAAAACACAACACCACCTAAACGAAAGATCTCTGTGAGTGAGATCCCAGTGGAAAGAACGGGGCCATCAAAGAAGGAGGTACCTTTCTCTGAAGGAAGGAGAGAACTTCCACTTTGACTATGACCTTGTTTAAATAAGATTGAAGTCGGCAAACTCAAAAGGCTTCCATAGCCTCGGAAACTCATGACTAGAGTTTAGGGAGATTTCTGATGCCATAAACAAGAGTGTGAAATTGTTAAGTCAACAGCAGGAGTCACTGTGTACTTACTCCTCATGTAGGATCTTTGTCCTTAATGTGTTGTCCAATGTGAATTAATGCTATAGCTAGTACTTGTGGGGAGCAACTCAGACTAGACTGTAACTGGAATTAAGACTTATTCTATGCATCTGCTCTCCCACAATATGGCGCTGAGAAGGGAGTAACAACTTCTACACAGCTGCCTCTCGCCAACTTGAGTGATGACCTGCAGGAGCTGATCCTGCTCCTGATTGGAGGAGAGCAGCATACTCAGCGTGTGGGTAGCAGAGTTGGGATTGGTGGAAGAGGACTATAAAGGAGGAGAGAGACAACATGCACCAGGAACATCTATCTGAAGGAACACCTGTGCAGCCCCCGAGAGAGCCGGCCGGCGGTGTGCCGCTCCCCCGCGGAAGTGGGGAAAGTGGCAGGGGGAACCACCCTTCCACGGAGGTGGAAGGGATGGTAGCCAACCCAGGAAGAACCAGCAGCAAACCCGGGGAGGGCCAAGCAGACAAAAGAACAGCGCAGGGTCCTGTGTCGTTCCTCCGCAAAGAGGGGGAGCGACAGTACTGAAACAGTATTTTACACTTTATGTTCTGTGTGGGTGCAAACTGATGAAATCTCTACTTAATACTAAATCAATCTTCTGTATATAAAGATAATTGAAAATAAATCTTGATATGAATGGAATGGGAGAGTGAGCGGGAGATGGAGGGGTGCAGGTGGGAGGGAAGTTATGGGGGGGGAAAGCCATTGTAATCCATAAACTGTACTTTGGAAATTTATATTTACTAAATAAAAGTTAAAAAAAAAGACCCAAGTCAATAATATCAGAAATGAAAAAGGAAATGTAACAATAGATACCACAGAAATACAGGGACTACTACAAAGAGCTGTATGCTAACAAACTGGGAAACTTAGAAAAAATGGGTAGACTTCTGGACACATAAAATCTACCAAAATTTAGTGATGAAGACATAGAAAACCTAAAAAGACCTATACCAACATGGAAATTGAAACAGTAATAAAGAGCCTCCAGAACAGATGGTTTCACTGCATAATTCTACCAGACATTTAAAGAACTAACTCCAATTCTTCTCAAGTTATTCAAAACAATTGAAAATGAGGAATTCCTCCCAAACTCCTTCTATGAAGCCTGTATCACCTTAATTCCTAAACCTGAAAAATGTACAAGAAAGAGAACTACTGACCAATATCCCTGATGAACATAGATGCAAAAATCATTAATAAAATACTAGCCAACCAAACTAACAACACCTGAAAAATTCATTCACCTGGACCAAGTAGGATTTATCCCTGGTAAGCAGGAATGGTTCAACATTTGCAAATCAATCAATGTGTTACATCATATTAACAAACTGAAGAATAAACCTTAAGCAAATTGGTTATAGAAGGAAAAATTCCTAAACATAATCAAGGCAATTTATGACAAGTTCATGGCCAGCATCATATTGAATGGATGAAAGCTGGATGCATTTCTCCTAAGATCCGGAAGCAGACAAGGATGGCTACACTCACCATTGCTATATAATATGGTCCTATTCTTTGCAGGATACACTGTTCTAGGTTGAGAGGTTTTTTTTTTTTTTTTCTTTTGAGATTTTGACTGTGTCATTCCATTCTCTCCTAGCCTGTAGGGTTTCTGATGAGAAATCAGCTGTCAGTCTAATTAGAGATCCTCTGAAAGTAATCTGGCATTTCTCTCAAGCATATTTTGGAATCTTTTCTTTATGTTTCACTGTTGGAAGTTTGACTACAATGTGTCATGGTGAAGCTCTTTTTTGATAATTTCTATTAGGAGCTCTATGTGTTTCCTGTACTTGGACGTCCCTTTCTTCTTCCAAATTAGGAAAATTTTCCATTATTATTTCACTGAATAGGCCTAACCCATTCCTTTTCAGGAATTTCATCAATCTCTTCACCTTCACATTCTAATATTGAAGAGCTGTGCTTCTTTGTGGTAGTCATATTGTCATCCTTGTTCATGTTTCTATATTTATTTTTAGGCATTTGTGAAACCACAGGTTGGTTTTCTTCTCTGATGGATTTTATCTTTGAAATTTCCTCTGTGGCTTAGTGGAGTATTTGCTCCTCAGTGGATATTCAGAGGTGTGTGCTGGGTTGGGCCAGAGAGCTCCAGTCAGTGCTTGGGTATGGTGAAGAGGCAAGAGTGACACTCATGTTGGGTGTGGTAGATCTCTTCTATTGTAGCAAGGGGGGGTTCTGATGATGTCAGCTTGTGTGAGTGCTGCCTCACCTCTCTGTCAAGGTGATAAATGCCACAGCAAGTTAACAGTAGCTATACAGCTGACACATGCATTTGAAGAACCACACAAAGGAACTGTGCAGTCCTCAGTGTAAGCACTGAACCTTCTGCAATGGCCCACCCCAGGCACTTAGAGAGCGCTGAGCTGCTGAAGCCAAATACAGTGATTACACAGAGACCTGACTATAATGCACACTCTACCATGGGAATTCTGTCACTGCATGGTAGGGCATGGAGTACAGTTGGGCACTCTCTCTCTTCTATATCACTGGCACCTGGACTCAATCTGCCAAGGTGCAACATGACAAACATATAGTATTCAGGGCTCCCACAGTCACAGGGAGCTCGGGATCCACTGCCAGCCTCGCAAGGCTGCTTTACCCATGGCGAAAGCCGAGGTGTTCTCAGAGCCAGCTGTCTGTCAGTGTTGTGCCTTGGCAGTTGGAGTCCAGGTGCCAGTGATATAGAAGGGAGTGGAGTACCTCACAGGGTTAAGTTGGCACCCTTCCGGGCCAGACTCGAAGTCTGTTGTGACAGCAGATTTGTCCCTCAGATAAAATCCCCTAGTTATACGTGTGCGAGCTGCTGCAGCCTCTGCTCGCCTTTTAAGATGGTGCTTCCTCCCTGCTGGTTGCCTGGCACCCTTGCTGGGGATTGGATGGGACACAGGCAATATGTACTTGCTTCACAGGTTTAGATGTTTAGATGGGCACTTGAGGAGTGCTTCAGGTTGGACTCAAAGCCTATGTGGTTCACAAGGTTCTCCCTCAGGCAACATCACCGGTGATACTGCTGCTTCAATCTCCTCTCATTTCTCTTTAAAAAGGTGGCACCTCTTCCTGATACTGATTCTGATACTGGTAGGAGTGGAACAGAGGAGCACTGCCCAAGTGTTCACTGCCAAGTATTGTGATCCTCAGGAGCTGGGGAGGGGAAGAATCAGGTCGGCTTACCTGCTCCAAGCCTGGGAGTTGCATGGACCCCAGTGTGCTTCCCAGGCTGAAGTAAAACAGTGAGTCACTGTGAAATTCTCTCTCAGCTAAAGCTGCCAGTGGCGGGGCTTGCAGCTATTTCTTCTTTCCTTGTCATGGTATAATGGCAGCTCATACTGGCAGCTGACCATGCTGCACAGCTGACGGCAGCAGTGTCCTGTCCTCTCTCTTCCTTGTTTCTTCAGTTCTTCACCAAAAATTTGCATCCATCAGTTCCCTGGAAACAAGGTCCTTCCTTTGTTCTTCTCATATCCCAGAGGAGCGGAACTTTGTGTGGCTATTCAGCCCTCTTGGATCTTCCCTGGATATGATTTTTATGCTTGCTCTTCCAAAAGTAAGATGCTTTTTCTCCTGTGACATCTATCAAGATTTTTTCTTTACTTTGAATTTCTCTAGCTTGAATATCATATACCTACATGTAAGGGTGTTTTTTTGTTGTTGTTGTTGGTTTGCTTTATTTACATTTATCCTGCTTAATGTCCTCCTGTCTTCTTGAATCTTTGGCTTGATATTTTACATTAATTAGGGGGAAAGTCTGTCATTAAGTTTAAAATATTTCCTCTATTTGTTTTGCTCTTTTATTTCCTTCTGTTATTTCCAAAATATGTATGCTATACCTTTTTTTTTTTTTTTGACAGGCAGAGTGGACAGTGAGAGAGAGAGACAGAGAGAAAGGTCTTCCTTTTGCCGTTGGTTCACCCTCCAATGGCCGCCGCGGCCAGCGCGCTGCAGCCGGCACACCGTGCTGATCCGTTGGCAGGAACCAGGTACTTCTCCTGGTCTCCCATGGGGTGCAGGGCCCAAGGACTTGGGCCATCCTCCACTGCACTCCCTGGCCACAGCAGAGAGCTGGCCTGGAAGAGGGGCAACCGGGACAGAATCTGGCATCCTGACCAGGACTAGAACCTGCTGTGCCGGCGCCGCAAGGTGGAGGATTAGCCTAGTGAGCCGCGGCGCCAGCCTATGCTATACCTTTTGTAGTTGTCCCTCAATTTTTGGATATTCTGTTCTATTTTTAATATCTTCCTTTATCCCTGTTTTTTCAGTTTTGGAAGTTCCTATCAACAAGCTTCCAAGCTTAGAATCTTTCTTCAGCTATGCCCTCTGCTAATAAGCCCAATAAAGATATTCTTCATTTCTATTACAGTGTTTCTGATCTCTAGCATTTGTTTTTTAATCTTTCTTAGAATTTTATTTTCTATGCTTACATTCTCTTTGTTTTTGTATGGTATCTACTTCATCCATTAGAATTTTTAGCATATTTTATAGTTGCTTTTAATTTGAGATCTGATAATTCTAACATCCCTGCCATATCTGAATCTGGTTCTCATGCTTGTGTTTATTCAAACTGTGTTTTATGTCTTTTAGTATGCCTTGTAAGTTTTTCTTGCAATGCATTTGTTTACTTAGAAATTAAATAGGACTTTCGTGACATTATAGAAGCTGTGGAGGGATGGAAAGTGTCTGAAGTCCTGAGATGAGGTCCTAGTCCTCTAGTGAGCCTTTGCCTCTGCATTGTGAATTTCACACTTGCTTCTCAGTTTCCACTCCCCACTTAGAAGAATGGGATGGTTAAAAAAAACCAGAGGTGGATATTTTCATTCTCCAAAATAGCAGAATAGAGGGAGCTGGAATTTGGTATTTCTCTTACTCCGCTGGGGAACAGCCAGCTGGAGTTGTGTATTTTCCTCCCTCTACATCAGTTAGTCTCTGATGAAACCCCAGTAGGCTTGGCTCTGGTTAAACAGCTTCTCCAGAGGTCAGATTTTGTTAAGGAAAAATTGTTGGACATATACCAAGATTTTTCTTTCTCCTTTCCCCCTATTAGATGCATGAGGAGATTTTTCTCTTCTGTGTCCTGTGATAATCTAGTAAATGTTACAAAAATGTGGGGACTTCCCAATGACAAGGTCCCTGTGGAGTATTTATTTCTTGGACTTGTCCACACTGAGACTGTATGTAGCAATTTGTTAGTTACTGTTTAGAGATCCTACTTCAAAACTGGTTCCCAGAGAGGTTTCTGCTCCCAGAGAGATTTCATTGCCTCTCTCTTTGATGTGGGGCCTCATTTGTTTGTCCTGTAATCTCATGAATCTGGTCAGCACTGTTGATTCTTGCAGGTTTTTTTTTTTTTTTCACCTTTTAATTTGTTGTGAGGATGGAGTGGCCACTTCTAAATTCCTTACATGCTAGACTAGAAAACAGAAATCCAGTGTCATTTTTCTACTCTTATCTTTATTACTGCCTCCTTTACTTGCTTTTGACTTACTTATGCTTCCTTACTTAGTTTTTACAATCTACATAAATTTGATATTGTACTATTTGATACAGAAAATAGAAAACTTGAAAATATATGTCTATTTACTAGCAAACTTGATGCTATAGTTGATACATATATTTATAGTTTATATATATTCATTTTAATAAATTTTAAACCACAAGGCAATATTCTAATATTTTTGTTTTATCACATATATTACATGTTTTCAAAAATTAAGTTTAAGATAGTTTACTTAGATATTTATCATCTGACACTATTTCTTAACCAAAACTCAAGTTTCCTTCTAATATAATTTTCTTCCCATTAGAAAAAAATTTTTAAGCATTTCATATACTTAAATTCTGCTGGCAATGATTTTTCTCAGAATTCTTTGGTTTAACATATATTTTACACTTATTATTGGAAAAATTTTTTAGTTGTTTCGATTGCCATATATTTTTATATTCTTTTCATCATTTTAAAGAAGCCATCTAATGTCTTCTGATTTTCACATTTTCTGATGAGAAATCTGTGTTCTTTAGAACAGGTGCTCTCTCTATATATAATTTGTCACTTTTTCTCTCTTTTTTTTTTTTTTTTTTTTTTTTGACAGGCACAATGAACAGTGAAAGAGAGAGACAGAGAGAAAGATTTTCCTTTTCTGTTGGTTTACCCTCCAATGGCTGCTACAGCCGGCGCACCACGCTGATCCGAAGCCAGGAGCCAGGTGCTTCTCCTGGTCTCCCATGGGGTGCAGGGCCCAAGGACTTGGGCCATCCTCTACTTCACTCCTGGGCCACAGCAGAGGGCTGGACTGGAAGAGGAGCATCCAGGACAGAATCCGGCCCCCGACCGGGACTAGAAACCGGTGTGCCGGTGCCACAGGTGGAGGATTAGGGAGACCAGGAAAAAAGCACCTGGCTCCTGGCTCCTGCCAGGATCAGCGCGGTGCGCCGGCTGCAGCGGCGGCCATTGGAGGGTGAACCAACGGCAAAAGGAAGACCTTTCTCTCTGTCTCTCTCTCTCACTGTCCACTCTGCCTGTCAAAAAAAAAAAAAAAAAAAAAAAAAAGGATTAGCCTATTGAGCTGCAGTGCTGGCCACCCTCTGTTTTCATTATTGTCTTTTTATCTTTGTTTTTAAAGTCTGTTCACTACGATATGTGTAGGCATGGTTTCCTTTCTTTCCTTTCTTTCTCTTTCTCTTTCTCTCTTTCTCTCTCTCTCTCTTTCTCTCTTTCTAAGATTTATTTATTATTTGAGAGTCAGAGTTACCCTAAGAAAGGAGAGGCAGAGAGAGAGAGAGAGGTCTTCCATCTGCTGGTTCACTCTCCAATTGGCCGCAACAGCCGGAGCTGTGCCAATCTGAAGCCAGGAGCAAGGAGCTTCCTTCAGGTCTCCCACCTGGGTGCAGGGGCCCAAGGACTTGGGCCATCTTCTACTGCTTTCCCAGGCCATAGCAGAGAGCTGGATTGGAAGTGGAGCAGCCGGGTCTCAAACTGGTGCCCATATGGGATGCTGGAGCTTCAGGCCAGGGTGTTAACCCACTGCGCCACACCACTGGCCCCAGCTTGGTTTTCTTTACATATAATACCAGAGTTGTTAAACTTTTTGAATTTGTAAAATTTTATCCTTTACAAAATTTAGGGAATTTTGGCTAATTTCTTTGCATCTGTGTTTAAGTTCACTGATTCTTTTATCTATTATCTCTATTTTGCCTACTAAGTCCATTTTTTAGATACAGTCTCAACTATTATTTTAGTTCTAGTATTTCTCTTGGGTTCTGTTTTATGTTTTACATTTCTTTGCTGAGACTTTTTGTCCTTTCATTTGTTAAGAGAATATTTGCCTTTGCCTCATTGGACACAATTATAAAAATTTACTTAAAATGAGCCGGCGCCGCGGCTCACTAGGCTAATCCTCCGCCTTGCAGTGCTGGCACACCGGGTTCTAGTCCCGGTTGGGGCGCCGGATTCTGTCCCGGTTGCCCCTCTTCCAGGCCAGCTCTCTGCTGTGGCCAGGGAGTGCAGTGGAGGATGGCCCAAGTCCTTGGGCCCTGCACCCCATGGGAGACCAGAAGTACCTGGTTCCTGCCATCGGATCAGCGTGATGTGCCAGCCACAGCACGCTGGCCGCGGCGGCCATTGGAGGGTGAACCAACGGCAAAAGGAAGACCTTTCTCTCTGTCTCTCTCTCTCACTGTCCACTCTGCCTGTCAAACAAAACAAAACAAAAAAAAATTACATAAAATGCCATTTGATAATTTCAATATCTGGGTGTTCTCATAGATTGTATCTGTCTATTCTTTTTATAGGTAACATTTTTAAAAAAAATTTTAAAGATTTATTTTATTTATTTGTATGACAGAATTACGGAGAGAGGTAGAGCCAGAGAGAGAGAGGTCTTTCAATCCATTGGTCCCTTCTCCAAATGACCACAATGGCCAGAGTTGAGCTGATCTGAAGCCAGGAGCCAAGAGAGAGCAGAGGCAGAGAGAGAGAGAGAGAGAGGTCTTCCATATGCTGGTTCACTCTCCAGTTGGCCACAACGGCTGGAGCTGTGCCAATCCAAAGTTTCCTCCAGGTCTCCCATGTGGGTGCAGGGGCCTAGGGACTTGAACCATCTTGTACTGCTTTCCCAGGGCATAGCAGAGAGCTGGATCGGAAGAGGAGCAGCTGGGACTTGAACCAGCGCCCATATGGGATGCTGGCACTGCAGGCTGGGGCTTTAACCCACTGCACCACAATACCGGCACCCTAGGTAACATTTTCTTGTGTGTATGGCATTGTCATTAGTTTTGAATAATTTTGGATGATATCCTAGACATCATGGACGTGACATTTTGTAGTCTCTGAATTTTATTACATTTCTCTTAGTAATGTTGATTATTTTGTTCTGGTGGGACAGATTTGGTTACACTTAAATTAAAAGCTTCCTGTTATTTGTGATGGGAGGCAACTCAAATATTAGATTAGTTCTTTTAGCTTAAGCTGACAACTCCTTTGAATCTTCCTGAGTAAGAGTAACCTATACGCCAGCCTGATTCTTGGGGATGTTTTATATGCTATCTATGGCCCACTTTTCTTTATGGTCCATTTTGAAGGCATTTCCTACTCACCTTCCAGTTTTTGTGGTTCTTTGGGCTAGAAGGACCAGGTTTCCCAGCAGTGATTTGTCTTTGGATATGGAAACTTTTCAAGTTCTGACTCTTTTATAATACCTGTATGATTTTGTTCATTTCCTAGAAACTTCAGGTAGATTAATTTTTTTCTTCGTATTTCATCCAACTTATAGATGTTCATCTGTGGATGTATTGCTCTATTAGGAGTTTTTACAACTAAAACAGAAGCAGAAACCCTGGAGTGCTTACTTTTAATAATCTCTGAAAATAGTTTTGGTAAATAAGGGTATAAGAGGATTTATGTCCCAATCATATCAACAATGTATGACTCTCTAAGAACGTGGGGAAATATGTTGAAATCAGTGAGGAAACAATGTATTAGAGATGGTATCTAATGAATATTAGTCCTATTTATTTCATTTTTTGACATGCCTTAGTCATACCAGTGTCTTTAATGAGTTCAGGAAAGTACATGTTAAGAAATATGAATTTCAAAAATTTTTGCACCCAAATAAACTTTTAATTTGATTTTCCAACAACTTTTGAAGTATGAGCTTTACATGATTGGTTCTGACCAACGTTTTTGTCAACTACTCTACAAATCCGTTTGTGTATCATGTCACTGCCAACTTACTATAAACATTTATACATGCTTGACCTTGAATTTTGGATTTATCTCCTTGTTAACTGGTAATCAATGGGTCACGAGTGAGTATCAGCTACAGTTGCTGAGTTGTAACTGGCTTCACAAACACAGCTTTCAGGGTTTATTTCCTCCCCTGTCTCACTTTTCTACTTCCCTGCTGGTATCTGGGACCTCTTCCCATATAAACGCCTTGTTCTCAACTGCTTGCTTCTGGTCTGCTTCTGGGAGAATCTAACCTTAGATGTAAGAAAATCCACCTACGGATCAAACAGAACACTAATAGGAGTGGTCAGTACTGAATCAATAAACAAATTTAAATATTCTTTTTTACTCATTTAAAAAGAAATTCAAACTTGAGATGTTGAACCATTCACTAGAATCTTTGAAGCTGGAAGTCGAAACTAAAAACAAAAGTGACTCAGACTCATAATTTAATTCCAAAATGGGAGAAAATCTGATCTCAGAATCCTGATTGCATGCTGCTACCATCCATCTGATGAAAGGATGCCATTTTCTTTGTGAATCATGTGATTTGATTACTTCTTTCATAATATCTCAGTAGGCCTTCAAAAACAATGACTACTTTTTTTCCTTTGGCTTAAATAGTGGCTTATAACTGGACACGAAAATGTTTCTACAACAGTTAAAATAAACATAGTCCCTTCCTTTTTTGTCCTAAGATGCCCTTTCTTATCCTGGTACTTCATTAGAATCTTTCAATTTTAAAAAAAGAATCAATCAGGGGTAAAGTGCAAAAACATATTCTACTTTGGACTGGAGTTTTTATTTTTATTTGTTTGAAAGGCAAAGAGAAAGAATGCTAGAGAGAAAGGCAAACACAGACAGAGATATCTAATATCCCTGGCTCACACCCCAAAAGCCCACAGTAGCTGAGGCTCATCCAGGCCTAAGCCAGGGCCCCAGAACTCAATCCCAGTCTCCCACACAGGTGGCAGGATCCAACTGCTTGAACCATCACCTGATACTTCCCAGGGTGCACAAGTAAGGAAATTGGATTTCAGAGTGGTGCCAGGACATGATCACAGGCATTCTGATAAGGGATACATATGTCTTCAGCCATTTTTTAACTGCTATGCCAAATGCCCAGGCCTAGGTTGGAGTCTTTTTTTTTTTTTTTTTTAACTTTTATTTAATGCATATAAATTTCCAAAGTACGACTTATGGATTACAATGGCTTCCCCCCAATACCGTCCCTCCCACCCACAACCCTCCCCTTTCCCACTCCCTCTCCCCTTCCATTCACATCAAGATTCATTTTCGATTATCTTAATATACAGAAGATCAGCTTAGTATACATTAAGTATGGATTTCAACAGTTTGCTCCCACACAGAAACATAAAGTGAAAAATAATAGATGATTTTTTTTAAATGATGATGAAATCAGATCAGACCTATTGTCATGTTTAATCCCAGTGAGAGTCAAGTTGGGAATTGATAACTTCTTTTTTTTTTTTTTTTTACAGAGGATCAGTTTAGTATGCATTAAGTAAGGATTTCAACAGTTTGCACCCCCATAGAAACACAAAGTGAAATATATTGTTTGAGTACTCGTTATAGCATTAAATCTCAATGTACAGCACATTAAGGATAGAGATCCTACATGAGGAGTAAGTGCACAGTGACTCCTGTTGTTGACTTTACCAATTGACACTCCTGTCTATGGCATCAGTAATCTCCCTATGCTCCAGTCATGAGTTTCCAAGGCTATGGAAGCCCTCTGAGTTCTCCGACTCTTATCTTGTTTAGACAAGGTCATAGTCAAAGTGGAGGTTCTCTCCTCCCTTCAGAGAAAGGTACCTCCTTCTTTGATGACCTGTTCTTTCCACTGGCATCTCACTCGCAGAGATCTTTTGCCAGAGTGTCTTGGCTTTCCATGCCTGAAATACTCTCATGAGCTTTTCAGCCAGCTCCGAATGCCTTTAGGGCTGATTCTGAGGCCAGAGTGCTATTTAGGACATCTGCCATTCTATGAGTCTGCTGAGTATCTCACTTCCCATGTTGGATCACTCTCCCCTTTATTTACTCCATCAGTTAGCGTTAGCAGGTACTAGACTTGTCTATGTGCTCCCTTTGACTCCCAGTCCCTTCACCATGACCAACTGTGAACTGAAACTGATCACCTGGAACAGTGAGATGGCATTGGTACATGCCACCTCGATGGGATTGAATTGGAATCCCCTGGTATGCTTCCAACTCCACCACTTGGGGCAAGTCAGCCTGAGCATGTCCCAAATTATACATCTCTTCCCTCTCCCATTCCCACCACCATGTTCAACAGGGATCACATTTCAGTTAATTTTCAACACTTAAGAATAACTGTGCATCAATTACAGATCTAAACCAGTCATATTAAGTAGAACAGATAAAAAAACTACTAAGAGGGATAATGTATTTAGTTGTTCATTAACAGTCAGGGCTATGCTGATCAAGCCACCATTTCCCATAGTGTCCACCTCACTCCAACAGGTTTCCCTCTTGGTGTTCAGTCAGTCGTCACCGATCAGGGAGAACATATGGTATTTGTCCCTTTGGGACTGGCTTATTTCACTCAGCATGATGTGTTCCAGATTCCTCCATTTTGTTGCAAATGACTGGATTTCGTTGTTTCTTACTGCGGTATAGTATTCTAAAGAGTACATATCCCATAATTTCTTTATCCAGTCTATCGTTGATGGGCATTTAGGTTGGTTCCAGGTCTTAGCTATTGTGAATTGAGCTGCAATAAACATTAGGGTGCAGACCTCTTTTTTGTTTGCCAATTTAAATTCCTTTGGGTAAATTCCAAGGAGTGGGATGGCTGGGTCGAACGGTAGGGTTATCTTCAGGTTTCTGAGGAATCTCCAGACTGACTTCCATAGTGGCTTGACCAGTTTGCATTCCCACCAACAGTGTGTTAGTGTCCCTTTTTCCCCACATCCTCGCCAGCATCTGTTGTTGGTAGATTTCTGCATGTGAGCCATTCTAACCGGGGTGAGGTGAAACCTCATTGTGGTTTTGATTTGCATTTCCCTGATTGCTAATGACCTTGAACATTTTTTCATGTGCCTGTTGGCCATTTGGATTTCCTCTTTTGAAAAATGTCTATTGAGGTCCTTGGCCCATCTCTTAAGTGGGTTGTTGGTTTTGTTTTTGTGGAGTTTCTTGATCTTTTTGTAGATTCTGGTTATCAACCCTTTGTCTGTTGCATAGTTTGCAAATATTTTTTCCCATTCTGTCGGTTGTCTTTTCACTCTCCTGACTGTTTCTTTTGCAGTACAGAAACTTCTCAATTTGATGCAATCCCAATAGTTGATTTTGGCTTTGACTGTCTGTGCCTCCCGGGTCTTTTCCAGAAATTCTTTGCCTGTGCCAATATCTTGAAGGGTTTCTCCAATGTTCTCTAGTAACTTGATGGTGTCAGGTCGTAGATTTAGGTCTTTAATCCATGTTGAGTGGATTTTTGTATAAGGTGTAAGGTAGGGGTCTTGCTTCATGATTCTGCACGTGGAAATCCAATTTTCCCAGCACCATTTATTGAATAGACTGTCCTTGCTCCAGGAATTAGTTTTAGATCCTTGATCAAATATAAGTTGGCTGTAGATGTTTGGGTTGATTTCTGGTGTTTCAATTCTGTTCCATTGGTCTATCCATCTGTTTCTGTACCAGTACCATGCTGTTTTAATTACAACTGCCCTGTAGTATGTCCTGAAATCTGGTATTGTGATGCCTCCGGCTTTGTTTTTGTTGTACAAGATTGCTTTAGCTATTCGAGGTCTCTTGTGCCTCCATATAAATTTCAGCACCATTTTTTCCAGATCTGAGAAGAAGGTCTTCGGTATCTTGATTGGTATTGCATTGAATCTGTAAATTGCTTTTGGGAGAATGGACATTTTGATGATATTGATTCTTCCAATCCATGAGCATGGAAGATTTTTCCATTTCTTGGTATCCTCTTCTATTTCTTTCTTTAAGGTTTTGTAATTTTCATTGTAGAGATCTTTAACGTCCTTGGTTAAGTTTATTCCAAGGTATTTGATTGTTTTTGTAGCTATTGTGAATGGGATTGATCTTAGAAGTTCTTCCTCAGCCATGGCATTGTCTGTGTATACAAAGGCTGTTGATTTTTGTGCATTGATTTTATACCCTGCTACTTTGCCAAACTCTTCTATGAGTTCCAATAGTCTCTTAGTAGAGTTCTTTGGGTCCCCTAAATACAGAATCATGTCATCTGCAAAGAGGGATAGTTTGAGTTCTTCCTTCCCAATTTGTATCCCTTTAATTTCTTTTTCTTGCCTAATAGCTCTGGCTAGAACCTCCAGAACTATATTGAATAGCAGTGGTGAGAGTGGGCATCCCTGTCTGGTTCCAGATCTCAGTGGAAATGCTTCCAACTTTTCCCCATTCAATAGGATGTTGGCTGTGGGTTTTTCATAGATTGCTTTGATTGTATTGAGGAATGTTCCTTCCAAACCCAGTTTGCTTAGAGTTTTCATCATGAACGGGTGTTGTATTTTATCAAATGCTTTCTCGGCATCTATTGAGATAATCATATGGTTTTTCTTCTGCAGTCTGTTAATGTGGTGTACCACATTGATTGTCTTGCGCACATTAAACCATCCCTGCATACCAGGGATAAATCCCACTTGGTCTGGGTGGATGATCTTTCTGATGTGTTGTTGCATTCTATTGGCGAGAATTTTATTGAGGATTTTTGCATCTATGTTCATCAGGGATATTGGTCTGTAATTCTCTTTCAGTGCTGCATCTTTTTCCGGCTTAGGAATTAAGGTGATGCTGGCTTCATAGAAAGAATTTGGGAGGACTCCCTCTTCTTCGATTGTTCTGAATAGTTTGAGAAGAATTGGAGTTAGTTCTTCTTTAAACGTCTGGTAGAATTCAGCAGTGAATCCATCTGGTCCTGGGCTTTTCTTTGTTGGGAGGGCCTTTATTACTGTTTCAATTTCTGTCTCAGTTATGGGTCTGTTTAGGTTTTCGATGTCTTCCTGGTTCAATTTAGGCAGGTTGCATGTGTCCAGGAATCTATCCATTTCTGATAGGTTTCCCTGTTTGCTGGCATACAAGTCCTTGTAGTAATTTCTGATGATTCTTTTTATTTCTGTGGTGTCTGTTGTTACATTTCCTTTTTCATCTCTGATTTTATTGATTTGGGTCTTTTCTCTTCTTTTTTTAGTTAGTTGGGCCAATGGGGTGTCAATTTTGTTTATTTTTTCAAAAAACCAGCTCTTCGTTTGGCTGATTTTTTGTAATGTTTTTCTTGATTCAATCCTGTTGATTTCTTCTCTGATTTTAATTATTTCTCTTCTCCTACTAGATTTGGGTCTGGTTTGCTGTAGGTTTTCTAGATCCTTGAGGTGAATTGAAAGCTCATCTATTTGGTGTCTTTCCAATTTCTTGATGTAGGCACCTATTGATATAAACTTTCCTCTTAACACTGCTTTTGCTGCATCCCATAAGTTTTGGTATGTTGTGCTGTTATCCTCATTTACTTCCAGAAACTTTTTGATTTCTCTTTTGATTTCTTCTATGACCCATTGTTCATTCAGGAGCATGTTGTTCAATCTCCATGTGTTTGCGTATGCTCTAGGGATTCCTGAGTTGCTAATTTCCAACTTCATTCCTTTATGGTCTGAGAAGCTGCATGGTATGATTCTAATTCTTTTGAATTTGCTGAGGCTTGCTTTATGGCCTAGTATGTGGTCAATCCTAGAGAAGCTTCCATGTACTGCTGAGAAGAATGTAAAATCTTTAGCTGTAGGATTGAAAGTTCTGTATACATCGGTGAGATCCATTTGGGCTATAGTGTCATTTAAATCTACTGTATCCTTGTTGATCTTCTGACCGGATGATCTGTCTATTTCTGAGAGTGGAGTATTGAGGTCCCCCAGTACTACTGTATTGGGGTCTAAGTCTCCCTTTAAGTCCGTTAATAAATCTTTTAGATAAACTGGTGCCCTGTAGTTAGGTGCATATACATTGATAATTGTTATATCTTCCTGTTGAATTGATCCCTTAATCATGATATAGTGTCCCTCTTTGTCTCTCTTAACAGTTTTTGTGGTAAAGTTTATGTTGTCCGATATTAAGATGGCTACGCCCGCTCTTTTTTCATTTCTGTTGGCATGGTATATCTTTTTCCAGCCTTTCACTTTCAGTCTGTATGGATCTTTGTTGGAAAGATGTGTTTCTTGTAAGCAGCAAATAGATGGGTTTTGTTCCTTAACCCAATCAGCCAATCGGTGTCTTTTAACTGGACAGTTCAGGCCATTCACGTTCAAAGTGACTAATGAAAAGTGGTAACTTTGCCCTGCCATTTGTCAAAGATAAGTTCTAATATATGCTTTGAATTCCCTGTGATCTTTTGCTGTGAGGTTTCCTTCCTTGGTTTCCTTCCTTTACCTTCTTTCATATTGATGACCGTGTTTCTGTG
Source organism: Oryctolagus cuniculus (assembly GCF_051225735.1). Lineage (NCBI taxonomy): Eukaryota > Metazoa > Chordata > Mammalia > Lagomorpha > Leporidae > Oryctolagus > Oryctolagus cuniculus. Next base: position 154,590,502 of record NC_142867.1, read on the forward strand.
TTTCTGTGTGTAACACATCTTTAAGCATCTTTTGCAGGGCTGGACGAGTGGCAACAAATTCTTTCAATTTCTGTTTGCAATGAAAAGTCTTTATTTCACCTTCATTCACAAATGATAGCTTTGCAGGATATAATATTCTGGGCTGGCAGTTGTTCTCTCTTAGTACCTGGGCTATATCTCGCCATTCCCTCCTAGCTTTTAGAGTTTCTGATGAGAAGTCAGCTGTGAGTCTGATTGGAGATCCTCTGAGAGTAATTTGACGTTTCTCTCTTGCACATTTTAGGATCTTTTCTTTATGTTTCACTGCGGAGAGTTTAATTACAACGTGTCGTGGTGAGGATCTCTTTTGGTCGTGTTTATTAGGGGTTCTGTGGGCTTCCTGTACTAGGATTTCTCTGACCTTCTCCAAACCTGGGAAATTTTCTGCTAATATCTCACTAAAAAGGCCTTCTAATCCTTTCTCCCTCTCCATGCCTTCAGGAACTCCTAGAACCCGAATGTTGGGTTTTTTAATAGTATCCTGAAGATTCCCGACAATATGTTTCAGATTTCTAATTTCCTCTTCTTTTCTTTGGTCTGACTGTATCCTTTCCTGTTCTCTGTCTTCTAAGTCCGATATTCTCTCTTCTGCTTCACCCATTCTGTTTGTAAGGCTCTCTATTGTGTTTTTCATTTGATCTATTGAATTCTTCACTTCAGTCACTATCACAGTTTCCTGTTGTACTAGTTGTTTCGTTTCATTTTGATTCCTCCTTAATATTTCATTTTCACGAGAGAGATTTTCTATCTTGTCCATTAAGGATTTGTGTAGTTCAAGAATTTGTTTTTGAGAACTTCTTAATGTCCTTATCAATTTTTTGAGATCTGCTTGATAGTCTGGGGAGAGATAGTTTAATAAAAGTGGAGATACTGCAGGTTCAAGGAAGAGTAGGGGAGGAAACAGCAGAAGAAACTCTTCCGGAACGGGTGACTCACAGTGGACCTGCGTGGAGAGCGTGGGAACCCACAGTTCGGGACATCAGCGGAAGACTCAACACACCAGCGCTGGAACGCGAGGTGAGCCGAACCTCAATAGCCCGAGACACCGGCAGGCAAGCGGAGAGAGGAGACTAGAGGGAACGACCCCTGGGGGGGGGAAGTTCACAAGGCTAACTGGAAGAGAGAGAGAGAGAGAAAAAAAAAAAAAGGGTGACTAGTACGGACACGGGTTTCTCTCTCTCCGCTCACCTCTCAAGGGCGAGCAAGACAAAGAGCAGGCGCCATCTTGGACATACGTCATAAGCAGAGCGACCTCAGGTCTGCACTGGCCCTGAGCCTAGCAGAAAAACCTGACTCTGGGCGGGGCGAATTAACAGGAGATTAGGAGCTAGTAAATTTGTAGTGCTACTGAACTGAGACTGTGAAAAAAGAGACGGTGGGGGAGAGAACTCACAGAATTCACGTGAGCACTCTCCAGAGACGCTACAATTCCGTAACTTTGGCAACCCAGTGGGAGGCTGAAGGAGAATTTGAGCCCACTCTGAGGGCCGAACAGATTCCCTGTGGGGATCTTGGGAAAGAGCTTCCGATCTCTGGCTCCTGTGAGTATATCATTTGCCTGCTAACTACCTCCAACTTCCTTCAGCTGTGCGGAATTACTTCCCTTTTGAATCAAAAAAAAAAAAAAAAAAAAAGAAAGAAAGAGAGAGAGAGAGATTTACCACGCCCAACCTGGGAGTGTCACCTTTGGCACAGAGCTCTCAGGCCACACCCATCTCAAGCCCTAAGGCTCCATCAAAAACAGATAGTCCACTTAATCTAGAGTCATAGTATAACAAGAAAAAGCACCACAGTGAAGAAACCAAATATCTCCAATATGCCAAATAACAAACGCAAAAACCGAGGTAATAAAAACAAGGAAGTCACCATGACGCCCTCAAATGAAAAAGACACCCCAATTCAAGATTATGAAGATGATGACATAGAAGAAATGCAAGAAGCAGATCTCAAAAAATTGATAAGGACATTAAGAAGTTCTCAAAAACAAATTCTTGAACTACACAAATCCTTAATGGAGTCTTAACAGGAAGTTTGTCCAGGATGTGTTAATGATATGGAAGACTCTTTTTTTGTAATGATGCCTATTATATAGAGAAACACAGAAATATTTTAGCTTCCTGTAGCGATAAGTTTATGGTTTTTAAAAATTTAATTCCAATTGCTCTGGCTTGAACTCTGATCTTATAAGTTACTAACTCTCTTGTGATATACACGTTTCCTTAGTGGATTTAGTGATTACATGTATCTCTCAGGGATGTTGAGATTTAAATTAAATAATATATTTGAAAGTGTCAGGTTCAGGTGAAGCAGTAAATTAAAAATTATTTTAATACCCAGTTCCACTGTAATTTTTATAACTGGAAACAAACACATGGGAAGTAAAGTGTAGTGTTTTAGTAAAAGCAAGAATGGTCTAGTGTTGTTTATCATTGCTTTACCAGATGGACTCTGCCAATCCACCCCTCCCCTTCTTCATCAACTAAAAGGGACAGGCTGCTTAAATGGAATACAATGTATTAAACAGTGATCTCCCTGAATTCCTTTGTGCTCTGTGGAATGAAATGAAGCTAAAAAAATAAGAAAGAAAATCAAAGTAATGTCTCCTGCATATGAGGCCACAAGGACACTCAATGTAACCATATCATAAATCACTAAAGAGAAATGCCACGAAAGATCTATGTTTCTGGGACAACTTGCCTGGTTTAATATATCTAATGCTGCCATTTTAGCAATTCTTCAGTTCCCCTTTTCCTTTGTTCACTGATAATTGTCCTGCTGCTGGACCATTCATCTCTCATGTAATTGTCTCTTGACCAGGGAAGATGTGCGACGGCCTCTGAGTTATGGGTTCTCAGTCTGGAGAACCTGCATTCGGTAGTGCTCAATATTAAAGGGAAGAGAAACCAAACACACATTGGGAGAAAAATGGACCTTGGAAAATCGGTTGCATAAAAGAATGGATAAGACAAAGCATGTTCACTTGCTTCTCTGTGTCTTAAACAAAAAATAAAAAAAAAGAATTAGTTTTGGGGAATAATTATAAGAATATGACAACCAGGATATAAAAGCCATGAATACGCCAATTTTAAGAGCCCAAATATTGCATATCACAGTCTTTATATGATCATAAATAGGAGACAATGAGACTTTCATAATGTGGTTTAAAGCCAGTGAATTAAAACAAACATTTATTTCTAGTTTTACCAGCTGAAATCAGTGTGCAAAAACAATTACAACCTACAAAATTCTTTAGGATATGCCATACCCACTAGGACTACTCATAATCGTGAAGCTGTACTGAAACTTTAAAAGCTTTAGTCTTTTTCAAGTTGATAGTTAAACCTCCCACTGGAGACCTATCTAGGCATGAAAGAGATTAATAGATTTAGCTCAGAATTCGAGGATAACAACTGAACAAAATACAAAGACTCAGCCCAAAGGAAAACTACAAGAGTAAAAATAGAAGAAGTGGCATTAGTATTCTTATTTTCCTTCATACACAACTTATGAAACCTTCAGAAATAAAACATACAAAGAAACATTACAATGATTTGAAGGATCTGATGTAGCCCTATAGAAGAAAAAATTAAAATCAGAGAAGAAGAACCATTAAAAGAGGATTAGCTAAATATCTGGGGTAGCTGGTTAAAATCACAGGTATCTTTCTTGATGAGATGTGCAGTCAAACCTTTTACTTGACTTGTAATACAAAAGCAACATGTATTTCCTTATTCTCATTCACAGCAGTATGTGATGCAAAGATAAAACCTAACTTTTCAGGGACTAGAACATGAGCAGTATAACCAACACACCCACTTTGTCTTCTGAAGGACTGAGGTGACACCAGCAGAAGGCAAAGCAATACTCTGTGGATCTGAAGCATTCAAGTTCCCTTTCAAAACTGACAGAGTGCTGGCGCTGCGGCTCACTAGGCTAGTCCTCTGCCTTGCGGCGCTGGCACACCAGGTTCTAGTCCTGGTCGGGGCGCCGGATTCTGTCCCGGTTGCCCCTCTTCCAGGCCAGTTCTCTGCTGTGGCCAGGGAGTGCAGTGGAGGATGGCCCAAGTGCTTGGGCCCTGCACCCCATGGGAGACCAGGATAAGTACCTGGCCCCTGGCTTCGGATCAGTGCGGTGTGCCAGCCACAGCGGCCATTGGAGGGTGAACCAAAGGTAAAGGAAGACGTTTCTCTCTGTCTCTCTCACTGTCCACTCTGCCTGTCAAAAAAATAAAAAAATAAAAATAAAAATAAAAACTGACAGAGCAGACAGCTAAGAAGCAATGGAAGAGCTGGGCAGTGAGATGAGGGACTTGAATGGTGTGGTGGATGTCCAAGGAGAAGGATGGAGAAGTCCAGTAGACATTTGGAGTCACGTGCCATTGACATCATAAGGCTAAAGACAATAACTCTTCAGTTGAGAGGCAGTTGTGTTTGGGAGAACTTCTCCTGACAATTCCCTGTTTTCTTAGTCTTGATTGAGTTCTTCAGCTACTCTACTTCCCCTACTTTAGATTTTTGCACTTCATTTTTTGGCAGCTGTTGGAAGGAATCCAGTTGAATCACTTTTATTTTTAATACAATGTGCATATGTCTCATGGCCCATTGCTAATTTTTTTTTTCCATTGTTGCTTTCCTCTATTCACTCTCCAATGTGACCTAGTCAATCTTTGGATTTTTCAATTTACACCATGTCTTCAGGCATGAATTCTAGAAAGTCCATGTGAAAACTCCAAAGGACAAAATGTCTTAGAATTCATATGGGGCTATTGACAAAACTATGAGGCAAAGATGATTTCCAACTTTTCAGATTGAGAAATAATTAATAATTGATACTGCAGTTTAGAAAGAGACCAGGAAAAAATTGTTTCTGAGCTGAGAAACACCCTGGGCTTTTCATTCCACAATAATTCTTTTATAGAAAAGTAATAAAGTGCTGAAAATAGAGTTTTGTTCCTGGATATGTGACAGCCCCTTCCTAAGTGACAAGACAGGTCATAATTTTAATGAACATTGTGACACACCCATCAATTATCCTTGGATGCGGATGTGACCATGTGAGTTTGAAAAAGCTTGAGAGTAGATAGTTTGCCAGCTCACTCCTGCACATTTGTCCACAGTTATCAATATTCTAATTGTTCTGTACCAGATAAAATTGATTTACCGTTTAAAAGACTCACTTGCATATTCAAAGCACCTTGAGTTTAAAATACTACTGATAAAATTACAGAGCAACAATCAGTAAAATATGAGACTGAAGTTCAGTAATGAAGAAAGAGGGGGAAAACATCTCAGAATTTAGTGCCACTGAAGTTAAAACTATCAATGCTACCGCACGTTGTCATGGAAACCTGATGTAATTGAGGAACTAGGGAAGCCACTTCTTAGCTATATCACATAGAAAAGTTCAAATACTATTCAGAACAATTGAATTGTTTGAGCAATGACTCTCCAAGAGAACAGTAACCATATTAGTGATGGGTCTAAAAATTATGACTAACAGATCTGAATATTGAAAGAAAAGAAATGAGATTTTAGACAGTTCTAACCAGGAAAAAAATAAGTCCCTAGGAACATGCAGTGCTAAATGTGGAAGGAATAGGTGAAAAAATATTTAGAACCAGTTGGATCTTCTGATAAGGTTAAGGATAAAATATAAGTGATTTATGAATGGAAGAAAATAGCAAAATCAGTAAAGCATACACTCTTATCAGTATTAATTACAAAGTAATATATTAACTGTTAATTAATTTACCTCCCCAGTAGATTATAAGCTCCTTGAAAAAGGGATGGAAATGCTTATTGTTACAACTTCTGGGACCAGTTCACAGTGGGTTCCCAACCAATATTTGATGAATGATAATCATTACTATCATTTATTTTTAAATGACTGTGGACACTCATTGTAGCAGTATGTAGATCACTTTTTCCAGGTCTTAACACATTTTATGATTATCTTCATTTTACAGGAAAGTGATCTGATTTCCAGAAAGTTTAAGTAACGCTTCAATGGACATGTCTGGGAAGGAGTCAAATGGAGATTCAAATCCAGATTTCTTAACTTGATGGTCCATGTTCTTTACAAGATACATGAATGAAAACTAAAACAGAAGTTACTTAGAAGTGAACTGAGAAATTTAAGCTAATAAGTGTGGGACTGTCATCATCTTCAGGTTTAGAATTGAAAAGGCACTAAAGATCTATTTCATAGATGAGGAGACTGAACTTTGGGGTGGTAAGACATTTTGGTCTCTAAAGTTTCATTTTGTGTCTTAAACACTCAAATTTTGCCTTCTAAGAATTACTCTCACACAGGATCAGGTATATTTTTCCAGTCTTTACGTGAAGGACTACAAATCAATGATTTATTAGTGAGAAGAAAAATGAAAGACATGTGGAAGCCAATGTGGGAATCTGGGCAAAGACAAGCTCATCTTTCACTTAGAAGAATTCGTCTTTTATGGTGATAAAAACAGGCACTGTTGCTGCTGTTGCTTGTTTCAATATACTTTTAAAGCAAAGCTGATCTTTATCTATTAATATCTGCTGAGTTCCTCCTGTTCATTTAAACAGAATTTCTCTTGAATTAAGTAGCAAAAGCGCAGCATGCTTTCCCACATAAAAAGAAGTGAAATTACTTCAAAAATTCTAAAGCAATCCACTCGATTATGCCACTAGCTACTCAGAAAACGGCAGTGCTTTTTTCCATTGTTAGAGATACAGGGGTCCCTAGGAAATTCTCTGATGAGGGCTCACAAAGGTACATTTGTAAATCGAGGCAAAGAGAATACATGGCAGCTGATAGACCCTGCCTTGACCTTTAACCATAGCTTGCCTTCTGTACCTCCTTCAACTGGAACAAATCCATACATAGAAGTTCTCTCATGAAGAATGAAAAGTCTTTAAGAAGACAGTCAACTTCCTGCTTATGGAGATCTGAAGTTAATGGACTGATTTAGCTTCTGTAATCTTAGGCTTTGTGGGACCCACACTCTCCTACATTGCCCTTGTCTATATCAGCAGAACCTGTCAATTAGCAGGATACAATTCTGGGACCTTTTGTACTGGTTATTGGAGCTTTATATTCTGTGGTTTCACCATTAACTCCCATCTCCACCCACTGGGATCTCCCAAGAGATCTGGAGTCAGCTCTAGGAGCTGTCCCATCAGCCTTCTGCATCTGCAGATTCTGCATCTGTTGATTCAACCAAATTCATATGGAAAATATTTGGAAACAAATATTTTTGTATCAAACACTTACAGGCTTTTGTCCTGTAACTGTTACCCACAAAATACAGTACACCATCTATTTACATAGCATCTACATTCAGTTACTTAAGTAATGCAGAGTTGATTTAAAGTATGCAGGATAATATGCATAGGTAGTAGGCAAATGCTATGCCATTTTATATAGACTTGAGCATATCTGCAGGTTTTTGTTATCCTTGAAGTGTTTGGGACCAAGTTCCCCATGGATAATGTGGGGCAACCATACCAGAGAGAACCCAAGAACTTTCCTTAAATTAGTGGCTGCAGAGCTCTTTGGGGGTGGCTGTATCCCCCTTCTAACAAGAAAGCTTGAAAAACAATAGCAATTTCCAATCATTGCTAAAAAAAAATTATCTTTCTAGCTTGTGTCTCATAGCACACAGCATTCAGTGAAGTGTAGTAAGGGCTGGATATAAAATATCTTGCCACAAACAGGGTTATACTACAGACAAGGCTACACAAGCCGATACTTGAAACTTGAAACTATTTGGGGAACGATGATTTGAGATGGATGCGAGCAAAAAGGAAGAGGATACAAGGAAAAAGGGACGTGTTTAGGATAATTCTGTGAATTCCTAATCTGTTGAATACCACTGTGTTCCAGGCACTGTGTGACATTCTGGGCTTAGGGCTAACATCAGTCATACCCAGGCCTTCCCTGGGAAGTTCTCAGGGCTGAAAACTAGATGACCATTTTTGTTTTCTACTTTTGTTTTTAAAATGCAATTTTGATAATGAGTATAGTAATAAATCTTATATAACTCAGAAGTTCAATAACACAAATCTTTGGTATAATTACTGCAATTGTGGGAATCTTTTTCTCCCCATTTACAACTTTGTCTTACAGTTTTTAAATGATATTTTCACCTCAGATGTTTAAAAATAATTTAAGTCTGAAAAATTATTCCATTCTTAATTTATTAAGAGAAATATATACAAGAATACTTCAAAAATTTCATGAAAATTAAATTACAAAATTTGGAATCTGTGTATATGAGGCTACTTTGAAATGTCCATGGGAAAATGGAATTAAAAGTATGAGTTCAGGGGCCAGCATTGTGGCATAGTAGGCTAAGTCTCCACCTGCACTGCCAGCATAACGTATGGGCACTGGTTCATCTCCTGGCTGCTCCTCTTCTGATCCAGCTCTCTGCTTATGGCCTGGGGAATCAGTGGAGGATAGTCCAAGTGCTTGGGCCCCTGCACTTGAGTGAGAGACCTAGAAGAAGCTCCTGGCTCCTAGCTTCAAATCAGCCTAGTTCTAGCCATCGTGGCCATTTGGAGAGTGAACAAAAGGATGAAGGACTATCTCTCTGTGCCTCCCTGTCTCTGTCTGTGTAATTCTGTCTCTCAAATGAATAAACAAAATCTTTTTTTAAAAAGTATGTTTATTTAAAGAAGAAATTAAATCCATATATAGTATTTAATAACCTACATTTGCCATGTATTATAAAGAAAACCCTTTTGCACCAAAATAAGCTCATACATTTATTTTCATTTTCTGTGAGCTTTCTGAAGTACTCTCATATATATTCAAGTGTAACTATACACTATAGAAGTAAACACTTTTAAAAGACTACTTTTTTAAAGAGTTCAGCTTTTATGATTAAGGAAGATGATATAACAGCAATTTTTCATCTTTACCATTTTGTAAGAAAAGGGAAGGATATTGCAAATATCAAGGGGAACTTCTTGGGTGCACAAACTCTCTTCTTTTTCTCCCTATGGATTCAGCTTCACCTTCAATAGCGCTCAAACCCTGCCTATGAAAGATAGAGCTGGAGCAATTAAATAATTACTTCGCAAGTTCTATAGAGGAAAGGTGAAATGCTAGGCATCAACAGACCCCAAATCAGAATAAAAGCTGCTTTCACTGAAATTGTAAGGTGCATCGTATTTCTTGCCATCTGTCCCAGCTGAAAAAAGAGACTTTACTCTCAGAGAGAAAGCAAAATGAATGGCACTCATAGTGTCTAGACCGAGACAGAGCATCTTAAAATCCAGCAAGAAAGCCACTTCACAGAGAATTAGAGCTCCTCTTTACGGATTGTGAAGAGGAACTATTACTGTGCTTTCTCTTACTGACACTCTTACTCTCTTCCCGAGAATTCATTTCAATCCTTACTGCTACTGCCATTATCTTCGTTCTTAGCCACGAAAGCTGGATAGTTGAAAAGTCCTTTCAGACTGAAGTTAAATCTCTCTCTTATTTCAAGTTTTTTTTTTCTTATTTCTCTCACGTTGTGTTTTCTGTTAAAAAGTGTAAACGATAAACATAGGAAAAATAGGAAGATTATTATAGGTATTCAGTTTTTAAAATGAATATCAACTTTAAAAGCTTAGAGAAGCAGTTGTCAAGTGTGTTTATTGTACTGCTTGTATTATAATAACTTCTAGAGGTTGAGATATAATTTCACACTGTGTATTTCACTCATTTAAATTACATGTCAATAGTTGTTAGCATGTTCACAGAGTTGCTGTCAGCAAAGCCAATTTTAGAACACTTTCATCATTCTCAAAAGAAATGCCCCCAATCTATTGAGAGTCACTGCCCCTTTACCTTGAATCTCCTCAATTCTAGGCAACAACTAATTTATGTTGGATACAGATGATTTTTTTTCAATTTGTGACATGTTATGTAAATAGAACAATAAAATACATGGTCTTTTGTGACTGAGTCTTTTCACTTAGCAAAGTATTCTCAAGGTTTGTCTATGTTGTTGCCTGTGTTAGTACTGCATTTCTTTTTAGTGTTGGAATAGTATATGATCATATGGTTTTATCACACTGTATGTATGTATGTATGTATTTTTAAAGATTTATTTTATTTATTTGAAAGACAGAGTTATAGGGAGAAGTAGAGCTGGGGTTGGGGAGTCTTCCATCAGCTGGTTCACTCCCCAAATGACCGCAATGGTCAGAGTTGAGCTGATCCAAAGCCTGAGCCAGGAGCTTCTTCCAGGTCTCCCATACTGGTGCAGGGGCCCAAGGACTTGGGCCATCTTTTACTGCTTTCCCAGGCCATAGCAGAGAGCTGGATCGGAAGAGGAGCAGCCGGGACTAGAACCGGCGCCCATACAGGATGCTGGGGCTTCAGGCCAGGGCTTGAACCCGTTAGCCACAGTGCCGGCCCTTCACATTGTATTTAGTCATTTAGCAGTTGACAAATATTTGAATTTTTTTTTCACTTTGAGACTATTATAAATAAGGTGTTCAAAAAGTTTTGTGGTCATCAGTTTTCAATTCGCTTGGGTATATATATGAGTGGTAACTCTATGTTTAGCTCTTTGAGGAACTGCCAGATTGCTTCCAAAGTGGCTTCTTGGTTTTATATCCCAGCCAGTAGTGTGTGAGGACTCTTAATTCCTTCACGTTATTGCCAAAACTTCTTATTACCCATCTTTTCAAATGTAGTCAGCCTAATACGTCAAAGTGATGTCTCACGTTTTTGATGTGCATTTTTGTGTTAGTTAGCTTGTAACCTAACCCTGAATTAGAATCTGTGAGCTGTACTTTAATGAGACTCATATATCAGTTGTTTGTTGCTGTATAACAAATATGTGTTATTCCTCCTAGTTTCTGTGGGTCAAATAATTCAGAGAGGTCGAGTTAGGTTTTCTGGTTTGTTAGCTGATAACATTGACTTAAGTATCAGGGCTGCAAAAATTTGAAGACTTGACTTTGACTAGTCTGCTTTGTGGGCTTGTAAGTTGTGTAGTCACTGAAGGCATCCTATTTTGGAGGTATCCGTATGTGATTTAATATTCTACCACTGCCTCTTAAAATTCTTAAAAACTTGTTTTCTTTGAACTTTTAAATTGTAATTAAAGTTCAATGGAACAAGGAAGCAATGTAACAACAGAGGACACTGCTCTTCTTGTTGCATGCACATAGCTATTACAATACCCTCTGAGCATGAAAGTCTGGAGGACATTCTGTGTGTTAGAGTTTAATGAGTCTCCAAGCAAGTACGATATGAAGCATCTTATGTTCAGGATTGAGTAAATAGGACTTTGGAAAGTCCAGAGAAGCAACACTTTTGGTGTTTCAATAACATCTGATTTAAATGCTCTCATAATTCATATTTAAAACCCTCATTGCAGGACCAGCTTTGTGGTATCTGCGATACCAGTGTCCCATATGGCCACAAATTTGTGTCTGACTACTTCACTTCCAATACAGCTCCATGCAAGTGGCCTGGGAAAAGCAGAGGAAGATGGGCCAAGTGTTTGGGACCCTGTCACCCACATGGGAGATCTGGATAAAGTTATTGGCTCATGCTTCAATTTGCCCCAGCCTTGGCAATTGTTGCCATTTGGTGAGTGAGCCAGCAGATTAAAGATTCTCTCTCTTTCTTTCTTTTGTTCTTTCTTTCTTTTTTCTTTCTCTCTCTCTCTTCCTTTATTTCTCCCTTCCTTCCTTCCTTCCTTCCTTCCTTCCTTCCTTCCTTCCTTCCTTCCTTCCTTCCTTCCTCTTTCTTTCTTTCTTTCTTTCTTTCTTTCTTTCTTTCTTTCTTTCTTTCTTTCTTTCTTTCTTTCTTTCTTTCTTCTCCGTTTCTCCCTCTGTATCTATAACTCTGACTTTCTAAAATGTGCATAAGAAAAATGCCAGGTTAACTTCAGAGGATCTCCAATTATACGGACAGATGATTTCTCATCAGAACCCCTACTGGCTAGGAGAGAATGGAAAGACATAACTCAAGTCCTAAAAGAAAAATCAGTCAACCCAGAATACTGTTCCCTGCAAAACTCTCATTTATTAATGAAGCTGAAACAAAAATTTTCTAAAACAATAGAAATTGAAAGAATTTGTCACCACCCATCAAGCTTTACAAATGGTACTTAAACCTTACAAATGACACACAGAAACACAGAAAGACATTAATCAATATAAAAGTATGTGGGATCAGCACTATGAAAAGCCAGTAAAGCTGCCACTACAGTGCTAGCATCCCATATGGGCACCAGTTCCAGTCCCAGCTGCTCCACTTCTGATCCAGCTTTCTGCCATGGCCTGAGAAAGCAGTAGAAGAAGGCCCACGTCCTTGGGCCCCTGCACCATTTGGGAGACCCGGAAGAAGCTCCTGGATCCTGGTTTCAGATCAGCGCAGCCCCAGCCATTGAGGCCATCTGGGGAGTGAACCAGCATATAGAAGACCTCTCTCTCTCTCTCTCTCTCTCTCTCTCTCTCTCTTCCTCTACCTTTCTGTAACTCTGACTTTCAAATAAATAATAAATCTTTAAAAAAGAAGCAAGAATATGAAGGCAGAATAGGAATGGGAATAGGAATATTTATGGGAAACATGGCAGGGCCAAGCCCTTGCTTATCAGTAATAACCTTGAATGTAAATGACCTAAATTCTCCAGTTAAAAGAAGCAAACTGGTGAAATGGATGAAAGATCAGACACATCTATGTTCATCCTAGAAGATACACACTTCACCAACAAAGATACACAGAGACTGAAAGGGAAAGATTGGATAAAGACATTCTACGCTAATGAAAAGCAAAAAAGAGCAGATGTAGTCATCCTAATTTCAGACAAAATAGACTTTAACACAAAACTGTTAAAAGAGGCAGAGAAGGGCATTTTGTAATGAATAAGGGATCAATTCAACAAGAAGATGTGTCTATAGTAAACATATATGTACCTAATGCTAGGGCTCCTTGCTATTCAAAACAAATGTTAGTGGATCTAGAGGGAGACAAAGACTCCAATACAATAATAACTGGGGACTTCAACACCCCAATTTCATCAATGGACAGATTTACTAGACACAAATTCAACACAGAAACATGGCTAATCTACACAATGGACTAAATGGAACCAATTGATATCTATAGAACATTGCATCCAACAACTGCAGAAGACACATTCTCTTCATTAGTGCATGAAACTTTCTCTAGGATAGACCATATGCTGCATCACAAAGCAAGTCTCAGCAAATTCAAAAAAATTGAAATCATACAATGCATCTTTCTGACCACAATGGAATGAAGTTTGAAATTAATAATTTAAGAAACTCTAGAAAACATGCAAACAAATGGAGATTGAACAATATGCTCCCAAAGGAATACTGAGTCATAAAAAATGAAGAGGAAAATAAAAAAAAATTCCTGGAAATGAGTGAAAATGACAAATCAACACATCAAAACTTCTGGGATACAATGAAAGCATCGTTAAGAGTGGTGTTTATAGCAATTATGGCCTACATCAAGAAATTGGAAAGGCATCAAATAAATGATCTAATAATCCATCTCAAGGACCTAGGAAAAGAAGAAAAATCACCCCAAAATTAGTAGCAGGAAAGAAATAATTAAAATTAGAGAAGAAATAAACAAACTGAAGCAAAAAAGATACAAAAGATCAGTGAAATGAAGAGCTGTTTTTTTGGAAAAGTAAACAAAATTGCTACCTCATTGGCCCAACTAACCCAAATTAATAAAATCAAAGATGAAAATGGAAATGAAAACAGATACCACAAATGTAAAAAGAATCACCAGGAATTACTACAATAAGCTGTATGCCAACAAGTTGGGAAACCTAGAAGTAATGGAAAGATCCCTGCACACATACAACCAACCTAATTAAATTATAAATACGGAAAACCTAAACAGATAATTAACCAAGATGGAGATAGAATCATTAACAAATATCCTCCAAAAAAGAAAATTCCAGGACTAGATGGCTTCACTGCTGAATTATACCAGATATTTAAAGAACTAATTCGAATTCTTCACAAGCTATTCAATACAATTGAAACAGAGGCAATCCTCCCAAACTCTTTCCAGTATCACCTTAATTCCTAAACCAGAAAAAGATACAATAGAGAAAGAAAACCAAAGACCAATATCCCTGACAAACATAGATGCAAAAAGTCCTCAACAAAATACTAGCTAATTGAATCCAACAACACATCAGAAAGACCATTCGCCTGGACCAAATGGGATTTATCGCTGGTATGCTAGAGTCATTCAATATGTGTGAATAAATAAATGTGACAGATCACATTAACAAAACTGAAGAACAAAAAACATGATTATCTCAATAGATGCAGAGAAAGTGTTTGATAAAATACAACATCCTTTCATAATGAAAACTTTAAGCAAACTGGGTATAGAAGGAACATTCCTCAACACAATCAAGGTAATTTATGACAAATATATGGTCAGCATATTATGAAATGGGAAAAATTGGAAGCATTTTCACTAAGATCCAGTATCAGACAACGATTCAACTCTCACCATTGCTATTCAATATAGCACTGGAGGTCATGACTGGTGCATAGGGAGATTACTGATGCCATAAACAGGAGTGTCAATTTGTAAAGTCAACAACAGGAGTCACTGTGCACTTACTCCTCATGTAGGATCTCTGTCCTTAAAGTGCTGTACATTGAGACTTAATGCTATAATGAGTACTCAAACAGTATATTTCGCTTTGTGTTTCTATGGAGGTGCAAACTGTTGAAATCTTTACTTAATGTACACTAAACTGATCTTCTGTAAAAAAAAAAAAAAGAAGAGGGAGGAGGCAAGATGGCGGAATAGGAAGGGAGCACACTGATAGTCCGGGGAGAGATAGTTTAATAAAAGTGGAGATACTGCAGGTTCAAGGAAGAGTAGGGGAGGAAACAGCAGAAGAAACACTTCCGGAACGCGTGATTCACAGCGGACCTGCGTGGAGAGCGTGGGAGCCCACAGTTCAGGACACCAGCGGAAGACTCAACACACCAGCGCTGGAACGCGAGGTGAGCCGAACCTCAATAGCCCGAGACACCGGCAGGCAAGCGGAGAGAAGAGACTAGAGGGAACGACCCCCGGGGCGGGGGAAGTTCACCAGGCTAACTGGAAGAGAGAGAGAGAGAGAGAGAAAAAAAAGGTGACTGGTACGGACACGGGTTTCTCTCTCTCTGCTCACCTCTCAAGGGCGAGCAAGACAAAGAGCAGGCACCATCTTGGACATACGTCATAAGCAGAGCGACCTCAGGTCTGCACTGGCCCTGAGCCTAGCAGAAAAACCTGACCCTGGGCGGGGCGAATTAACAGGAGATTAGGAGCTAGTAAATTTGTGGTGCTACTGAACTGAGACTGTGAAAAAAGAGACGGTGGGGGAGAGAACTCACGGAATTCACGTGAGCACTCTCCAGAGACGCTACAATTCCGTAACTTTGGCAACCCAGTGGGAGACTGAAGGAGAATTTGAGCCCACTCTGAGGGCCGAACAGATTCCCTGTGTGGTCCTTGGGAAAGAGCTTCTGATCTCTGGCTCCTGTGGGTATATCATTTGCCTGCTAACTACCTCCAACTTCGTTCAGCTGTGCGGAATTACTTCCCTTTTGAATCAAAAAAAGAAAGAGAGAGAAAGAGAGAGAGATTTACCACGCCTAACCTGGGAATGTCACCTTTGGCACACCAAACAGAGCTCTCAGGCCACACCCATCTCAAGCCCTAAGGCTCCAGCAAAAACAGATAGTCCACTTAATCTAGAGTCATAGTATAACAAGAAAAAGCACCACAGTGAAGAAACCAAATATCTCCAATATGCCAAATAACAAACGCAAAAACCGAGGTAATAAAAACAAGGAAGTCACCATGACGCCCTCAAATGAAAAAGACACCCCAATTCAAGATTATGAAGATGATGACATAGAAGAAATGCAAGAAGCAGATCTCAAAAAATTGATAAGAACATTAAGAAGTTCTCAAAAGCAAATTCTTGAACTACAGAAATCCTTAATGGACAAGATAGAAAATCTCTCTCGTGAAAATGAAATATTAAGGAGGAATCAAAATGAAACGAAACAACTAGTACAACAGGAAACTGTGATAGTGACTGAAGTGAAGAATTCAATAGATCAAATGAAAAACACAATAGAGAGCCTTACAAACAGAATGGGTGAAGCAGAAGAGAGAATATCGGACTTAGAAGACAGAGAACAGGAAAGGATACAGTCAGACCAAAGAAAAGAAGAGGAAATTAGAAATCTAAAACATATTGTCGGGAATCTTCAGGATACTATTAAAAAACCCAACATTCGGGTTCTAGGAGTTCCTGAAGGCATGGAGAGGGAGAAAGGATTAGAAGGCCTTTTTAGTGAGATATTAGCAGAAAATTTCCCAGGTTTGGAGAAGACAGAGAAATCCTAGTACAGGAAGCTCACAGAACCCCTAATAAACACGACCAAAAAAGATCCTCACCACGACACGTTGTAATTAAACTCTCCACAGTGAAACATAAAGAAAAGATCCTAAAATGTGCAAGAGAGAAATGTCAGATTACTCTCAGAGGATCTCCAATCAGACTCACAGCTGACTTCTCATCAGAAACTCTACAAGCTAGGAGGGAATGGTGAGATATAGCCCGGGTACTAAGAGAGAACAACTGCCAGCCCAGAATATTATATCCTGCAAAGCTATCATTTGTGAATGAAGGTGAAATAAAGACTTTTCATAGCAAACAGAAATTGAAAGAATTTGTCGCCACTCGTCCAGCCCTGCACAGATGCTTAAAGATGTGTTACACACAGAAACACAGAAACACGGTGATCAATGTGAAAGAAGATAAAAGAAGGAAACCTCACAGCAAAAGATCACAGGGAATTCAAAGCATATATTAGAACTTATCTTTGGCGAATGGCAGGGCAAAGTTACCACTTATCATTAGTCACATTGAACGTGAATGGCCTGAACTGTCCAGTTAAAAGACACCGATTGGCTGATTGGGTTAAGGAACAAAACCCATCTATTTGCTGCTTACAAGAAACACATCTTTCCAACAAAGATCCATACAGACTGAAAGTGAAAGGCTGGAAAAAGATATACCATGCCAACAGAAATGAAAAAAGAGCGGGTGTAGCCATCTTAATATCGACAACATAAACTTTACCACACAAACTGTTAAGAGAGACAAAGGGGGGCACTATCTAATGATTAAGGGATAAATACAACAAGAAGATATAACAATTATCAATGTATATGCACCTAACTACAGGGCACCACTTTATCTAAAAGATTTGTTAACGGACTTAAAGGGAGACTTAGACCCCAATACAATAGTACTGGGGGACTTCAATACTCCACTCTCAGAAATAGACAGATCAATAGGACAGAAGATCAACAAGGATACAGTAGATTTAAACGACACTATAGCCCAAATTGATCTAACAGATATATACAGAACTTTCAATCCTACAGCTAAAGATTTTACATTCTTCTCAGCAGTACATGGAACCTTCTCTAGGATTGACCACATACTAGGCCATAAAGCAAGTCTCAGCAAATTCAAAAGAATTAGAATCATACCATGCAGCTTCTCAGACCATAAAGGAATGAAGTTGGAAATTAGCAACTCAGGAATCCCTAGAGCATATGCAAACTCATGGAGATTGAACAACATGCTCCTGAATGAACAATGGGTCATAGAAGAAATTAAAAGAGAAATCAAAAATTTTCTGGAAGTAAATGAGGATAACAGCACAACATACCAAAACTTATGGGACGCAGCAAAAGCAGTGTTAAGAGGAAAGTTTATATCAATAGGTGCCTACATCAAGAAATTGGAAAGGCACCAAATAGAGGAGCTTTCAATTCACCTCAAGGATCTAGAAAACCTACAGCAAACCAGACCCAAATCTAGTAGGAGAAGAGAAATAATTAAAATCAGAGAAGAAAGCAACAGGATTGAATCAAGAAAAACATTACAAAAAATCAGCCAAACGAGGAGCTGGTTTTTTGAAAAAATAAACAAAATTGACACCCCATTGGCCCAACTAACTAAAAAAAGAAGAGAAAAGACCCAAATCAATAAAATCAGAGATGAAAAAGGAAATGTAACAACAGACACCACAGAAATAAAAAGAATCATCAGAAATTACTACAAGGACCTGTATGCCAGCAAACAGGGAAACCTATCAGAAATGGATAGATTCCTGGACACATGCAACCTACCTAAATTGAACCAGGAAGACATCGAAAACCTAAACAGACCCATAACTGAGACAGAAATTGAAACAGTAATAAAGGCCCTCCCAACAAAGAAAAGCCCAGGACCAGATGGATTCACTGCTGAATTCTACCAGACATTTAAAGAAGAACTAACTCCAATTCTTCTCAAACTATTCAGAACAATCGAAGAAGAGGGAATCCTCCCAAATTCTTTCTATGAAGCCAGCATCACCTTAATCCCTAAGCCGGAAAAAGATGCAGCACTGAAAGAGAATTACAGACCAATATCCCTGATGAACATAGATGCAAAAATCCTCAATAAAATTCTCGCCAATAGAATGCAACAACACATCAAAAAGATCATCCACCCAGACCAAGTGGGATTTATCCCTGGTATGCAGGGATGGTTTAATGTGCGCAAGACAATCAATGTGATACACCACATTAACAGACTGCAGAAGAAAAACCATATGATTATCTCAATAGATGCCGAGAAAGCATTTGATAAAATACAACACCCGTTCATGATGAAAACTCTAAGCAAACTGGGTTTGGAAGGAACATTCCTCAATACAATCAAAGCAATCTATGAAAAACCCACAGCCAACATCCTATTGAATGGGGAAAAGTTGGAAGCATTTCCACTGAGATCTGATACCAGACAGGGATGCCCACTCTCACCACTGCTATTCAATATAGTTCTGGAAGTTCTAGCCAGACCCATTAGGCAAGAAAAAGAAATTAAAGGGATACAAATTGGGAAGGAAGAACTCAAACTATCCCTCTTTGCAGATGACATGATTCTTTATTTAGGGGATCCAAAGAACTCTACTAAGAAACTATTGGAACTCAAAGAAGAGTTTGGCAAAGTAGCAGTGTATAAAATCAATGCACAAAAATCAACAGCCTTTGTATACACAGACAATCCCATGGCTGAGGAAGAACTTCTAAGATCAATCCCATTCACAATAGCCACAAAAACAATCAAATACCTTGGAATAAACTTAACCAAGGATGTTAAAGATCTCTACGATGAGAATTACAAAACCTTAAAGAAAGAAATAGAAGAGGATACCAAGAAATGGAAAAATCTTCCATGCTCATGGATTGGAAGAATCAATATCATCAAAATGTCCATTCTCCCAAAAGCAATTTATAGATTCAATGCAATACCAATCAAAATACCGATGACATTCTTCTCAGATCTGGAAAAAATGATGCTGAAATTTATATGGAGGCACAAAAGACCTCGAAAAGCTAAAGCAATCTTGTACAACAAAAACAAAGCCGGAGGCATCACAATACCAGATTTCAGGACATACTACAGGGCAGTTGTAATCAAAACAGCATGGTACTGGTACAGAAACAGATGGATCGCCCAATGGAACAGAATAGAAACACCAGAAATCAACCCAAACATCTACAGCCAACTTATATTTGATCAAGGGTCTAAAACCAATCCCTGGAGTAAGGACAGTCTATTCAATAAATGGTCTGGGAAAATTGGATTTCCACGTGCAGAAGCATGAAGCAAGACCCCTACCTTACACCTTACACAAAAATCCACTCAACATGGAATAAAGACCTAAATCTACGACCTGACACCATCAAGTTACTAGAGAACATTGGAGAAACCCTTCAAGATATTGGCACAGGCAAAGAATTTCTGGAAAAGACCCGGGAGGCACAGACAGTCAAAGCCAAAATCAACTATTGGGATTGCATCAAATTGAGAAGTTTCTGTACTGCAAAAGAAACAGTCAGGAGAGTGAAGAGACAACCGACAGAACGGGAAAAAATATTTGCAAACTATGCAACAGATAAAGGGTTAATAACCAGAATCTACAAAGAGATCAAGAAACTCCACAAAAACAAATCCAACAACCCACTTAAGAAATGGGCCAAGGACCTCAATAGACATTTTTCAAAAGAGGAAATCCAAATGGCCAACAGGCACATGAAAAAATGTTCAAGGTCACTAGCAATCAGGGAAATGCAAATCAAAACCACAATGAGGTTTCACCTCACCCCGGTTAGAGTGGCTCACATACAGAAATCAACTAACAACAGACACTGGCAAGGATGTGGGGAAAAAGGGACACTAACCCACTGTTGGTGGGAATGCAAACTGGTCAAGCCACTATGGAAGTCAGTCTGGAGATTCCTCAGAAACCTGAAGATAACCCTACCGTTCGACCCAGCCATCCCACTCCTTGGGATTTACCCAAAGGAAATTAAATTGGCAAACAAAAAAGCGGTCTGCACCCTAATGTTTATTGCAGCTCAATTCACAATAGCTAAGACCTGGAACCAACCTAAATGCCCATCAACGGTAGACTGGATAAAGAAATTATGGGATATGTACTCTTTAGAATACTATACCGCAGTAAGAAACAATGAAATCCAGTCATTTGCAGCAAAATGGAGGAATCTGGAACACATCATGCTGAGTGAAATAAGCCAGTCCCAAAGGGACAAATACCATATGTTCTCCCTGATCGGTGACGACTGACTGAACACCAAGAGGGAAACCTGTTGGAGTGAGGTGGACACTATGGGAAATGGTGGCTTGATCAGCATAGCCCTGACTGTTAATGAACAACTAAATACATTATCCCTCTTAGTTTTTTTTTTGTCTGTTCTACTTAATATGACTGGTGTAATTCTGTAATTAATACACAGTTATTCTTAAGTGTTGAAAAAAAAAACAAACAAACAAAAAAAAAGAAGAAATTATCAATTCCCAACTTGACTCTCACTGGGATTAAACATGAAAATAGGTCTGATCTGATTTCATCGTCATTTAAAAATCATCTATTATTTTTCACTTTATGTTTGTGTGGGAGCAAACTGTTGAAATCTTTACTTAATGTATGCTAAACTGATCTTCTGTATATAAAGAGAATCAAAAATGAATCCTCATGTGAATGGAAGGGGAGAGGGAGTGGGAAAGGGGAGGGATGCGGGTGGGAGAGACGATATGGGGGGGAAGCCATTGTAATCCATAAGCTGTACTTTGGAAATTTATATTCATATATAGTACTGGGAGTTTTAACCAGAGCCATGAAGCATGAAAAAGAATTCAAAGGAATGCAAATTAGAAAGGAATAAGTCAAATTATCCCTTTTTGTAGATGACATGTTATATATATATATATGTTATATATGTTACATATATATAACATATATTACATATATGTAAATATATATAAATATATACACACATATAAATATATGTGTAAATATATATAATTACAATATATTATATATAATATATATGTAAATATATATATGTAAAATATATATATTATATATATAGGGGATCCAAAAAACTCAAATAAGAGATTAATGGAACTCATTAAAAATCTTGGTTTTGGTAAAATGGCATGATATAAAATTAACGAAAATCAATAGCTTTTCTGTACACAGATAATGTCATGGCTGAGGAAGAACTTCTAGGATCAATTCCATTCACAAAAGCTCCAAAAAATGAAATACTTTGGAATAAATTTAACCAAAGATATCAATGATCTCTATTATGAAAATTACAAAACATTAAAGAAAGAAATAGAAGAAAACTCAAAAATGGAAA
This sequence comes from Oryctolagus cuniculus, assembly GCF_051225735.1. NCBI lineage: Eukaryota > Metazoa > Chordata > Mammalia > Lagomorpha > Leporidae > Oryctolagus > Oryctolagus cuniculus. The sequence goes on from NC_142867.1 coordinate 154,612,342, forward strand.
AAATCTTTCATATTCATGAATTGGAAGAATCAATATCATCAAAATGTCCATACGACCTAAAGCCATTTATAGACTCAATGTGATCCCAATCAAAATGCCAAGAACATCTTTTCAGATCTCAAGAAAACAATGCTAAAATTTATATGGAAACACAAGAAACCCAGAATAGCTTAAGCAATTTTATACAACAAAAACAAAGCCAGAGGCATCACAATACCAGATTTCAGGACATAATATAGCACAGTTATAATCCAAACATCCTGGTAGTGGCTAAAGAAGTGAAAAATAAAAATAAAAACATCAACAAAAAAAGTAACCAAACAAAACAAACCCTAGACATGTAGAACAAAGGAACAGAATAGAAACTCCAGAAATCAATTCACACATCTATAACTAATTTATTTTGACAAAGGAGCTAATATCAATCCTTGGAGCAAGGACAGTCATCAATAAATGCTGCTGTGAAAACTGGATCTCTGCATGCAGGAATCTGAAGTAAGATCCCTATCTTACACCTTACACAAATATCCATTGAAAATAGATCAAAAACCAAACTGTATGACCTGTTACCATTAAGTTACTAGAGAACATGAGGGAAACTCTGCAAGACATTGGGCATAGGCAAAGACTTCTTAAAAAGACACTACAAGCACAGGCAATCAAACCTGTAATTGACAAATGGGATTACATCAAGCTGAGAAGCTTCTACACTGCCAAAGGAACACTCATCAAAGTGAATTGGAAACTGACAAAATGGGAGAAATATTTGCAAACTATGCAACTGATAAAGGATTAATATCCAAGATCTACAAATAGCTCAAAAAACTGAACAACAACAAAACAAACAATCAAGTTAGAAATGCACAAATGACTTGAACAGGCATTTTTCAAGAAAGGAAATTCAAATGGTCAATGGACATTTGAATATAGCATCACTAACCATCAGGTAAATGCAAATCAAAATCATAATGTGATTTCACTTCACCCCAGTTAAAATGGCTCTCATACAGAAATCAGCATACAACTAATGTTGGCAAGGATGTGGGAAAAAAGGTACTCTAATCCACTGTTGTTGTTAATGTAAACTGGTATAGCCATTGTAAAAGACAGTATGGAGATAATTCAGAAATATGAATACAGACCTAATATATTTCCCAGCAATTACACTCCTGGAAATTTATTCAAATGAAATGAAACCAACATATGAAAGAATGATCTTTACTCTCATGTTTATTGCAGCTGAATTCACAATAGCTAAGATTTGGAATCAACCCAAATATCCATCAACTGAAGACTGCACAAAGAAATTATGATATATAGACCCTGTGAAATGCTATAAAGTGGCAAAAAAAAAAGAAATCTGTCATTTGCAACAAAATGGATGCAACTGGAAACCATTATATTTAGTAAAATGTCAGTCCCAAAAGAAAAATACTCTATGTTCTACCTGATCTGTGGTAACTAACAGAGTACTTAAAAGGTCATCTATAAGAGTGAAATTGACACTTTGAGATGTGATGATTTCTCTAAAGATTTATTTTATTTATTTTAAAGTCAGAGTTACACAGAGAGAAAAGGAGAGGCAGAGAGAGAGAGAGAGAGAGAGAGAGAGAGAGAGAGGTAGGTCTTCCATCCACTGGTTCACTCCCCAATTGGCTGAGCTGATTCAAAGCCAGGAGCCAGGAGCCTCCTCCAGGTCTCCCATGAGGGTGCAGGGACCCAAGGACCTGGGCAATCTTCTACAGCTTTCCCAGGCCACAGCAGAGAGCTGGATTGGAAGTGGAGCATCCGGGACTTGAACCGGCACCCATATGGGATGCTGGCACTGCAGGAAGAGGCTTTACCCACTACACCACAGTGCAGGCCCAAGATGTGATGATTTTTAACAGCCCTTGTCTTAACTGTTAAAGAACAGTTATTTTTTCCTTCATACTATTTGTTGAACTCTTAACTTGTTGTAGGGTTAATGTTATGAGTATGAAGTTAACTGAATATAGGTTTTGTAAACAGTAAGAATGAGCATAGAGAGTGAGGAGCAGGAAGGATGGGACTGTGGGTGGAGGAAGGGTAGGGTGGAACGTATCATTATGTTCCCAAATCTTTATACGTGAAATACATTAAATTTGTATTCCTTGGATAAAATTAAAAGATAAAAACATGGGAAGCATCAGAATTCTGTGCACAGCTAGGCTAGAGAACACAGGGCTCAACATGGCAAAGATTTCAACTCCATTCAGCAAGCCTTACTGATGAATCCCTGCCTTACTGTTTAACATTACATTGCTATTAGATAATCCTATCATAGACTTTATAACCAGAAGTGTTATTTCTGCACACAAATATAATGAACACATTTCTGAGAAAGAAAACTGTTTTTAAAATTATTTTACATCTCAAAAGATGTGTACTATAGGAAGGAAGAGAACATGTGTTATTATTATCATCATTATTATTATTTTAAAGATTTATTTATTTGAAAGGCAGAGCTACAGAGAGACAGAGGCAGAGAGACAATGAGAGGTCTTCCACCTGCTAGTTGACTCCCCAAATGGCTGCAATGGTTGGAGCTGTGCTGATCCAAATCCAGGAGTCTGGAGCTTCATCCAGGTCTCCCACAGGAGAGCAGGGGCCTAAGGGCTTGTGCCATCTTCTATAGCTTTTCCAGGCCATAGCAGAGAGCTGTATTGGAAGTGGAATAGCCAGGACTCGAACCAGTGCCCATAAGGGATTCCAAGACTGTGCAGTGGCCTTCACCCATTATGCCACAGCACTGGCACTGAATTATTATTTTATCCTGTGCTACATTACTTAGTTTTATATATATTTAAGTCTAATTATACATGTGCTTTATCCTCCAGTCTCATACATCTAGCTATTTACTCAACACATGCTTTGGTGTCCAACTCATCTAAGCAATTCTTTATTCAACCCTTCAGTTGTGGCTGCTGATGGGCAACAAACTAAACACATCTAAAACCAAACTCTTAATTTCCCTTATACTCCTGTCCCATCCATTTGGCCAGACCTGTATTCATGTTATTAAATGGTCCTTCTCTTCATTCCACTGCGCAGGATTGCACCTGTGATGAACCCTTATACTCAGCATTTGATGAACATCTTGCCTGGGAGGATCATTTCCAAGGACCCCCCTTCTCAGATCACTCATGTCTTCTGCTCCATACCACGCACCATGGAGTTTCAGAACCCACCCTATACCCTACTTCATCTTTCCTCCTTCTTACTTATATTACATTTTCATAGTATCATCACTATCTGAGAATTCACATATTCATTTTCTCCCTGCTTACAGGCATTCTTCCATGAAGGTCTTTCAGGAGAGAGACATTCTTTTCACTCAGGACAGGGTGTGCACCCAGAAAGGTACATGGTAGGTACCATGTAAGTATTTGCTGAATGAATTAATGGACAAATCAATGGCAGAATTGTTTGCAAGTAGATCCAAACCATGATTATCCATAAGCTGCCTGGATTTTGCCATCAAGTAGAATATCGTATTTTTTTTACTCATCCATCACTGACATTTAGCATGATTTCATATATTGGATACTGAGAATACTGCTGAAATAAACATGAAAAATAGGCATTTGGCTTGTGCTTAGCACACTGGTTGAGGTAGCCACAACCCATATCAGAGTGTCTGAGTTTTAGTCCAGGCTCTACTACAAGTTCCAGCTTCCCACTAATGTGCAACCAAGAGGGAGCAGGTGATGACTTAAGTGATTGGGCCCCTGACATTACGTAGGAGACTTAGATTGGGTTCCCAGTTCTTGGCTTTGGGCTGGCCCAGACCTAGCTGTTTGCAGATATTTGGGGAGTGAAACAAAAGATGGAAGATCTCTGCCTCTTCAATAAATACATAAATTTTAAATGAGAATGTAAAAATTTCCTTTTTTTTTTGAGTATACACCAGTAGTGAGACGTCTGTATCATAGGGTAGCTCTGTTTTTGTTTATTTGAGGAATTTACATTTTTAACAACAGTGTGTAAGAATTCCCCTATTTTCACATACATCTCATTTTTCTGTCTTTTTTATAATAACCATGCTAACTGGGATAATGTGCCATCCATCTCATTCTCACCCTGTTCTTAAGTTTCATTCATCTAGTTGCATAATATTTCATTCTATGAATATGACCTAATTCTATTATGTAGACAGGCACTTGAATCATTTTATTTCCTCTAATATAAACAACACTTCTACAAACATTCTTTTACTTAGATCTTGGTGCATAAACACAAGTTTTTCTGGGAGGGGTTCCAGATCGTTTTGAAGAGTTCCTACTAATTTAAATACTCACTAGCATTATATAAAGTATATATTTATCCATATTCTTGCCAACACTTGGTATTTAAGATTTCTTCCTTTTTGCCAATTTAGTAGATGGAAAATTTCAATTTCTTGTGGTCTTAGTTTGCATTTTCTGGTTGCAAATAAGGCTGGGCACGTTCTCATGTGTTTATTGGATACTCATGTTTCCTTTTTTAGGGAACACATGGCTCATGTCATCTACCCATCTTTCTGTTTATTTGTTTTTCTTTCTTCTAAACATGTAGGTCTATACATATACAAACATTTTCTCAAGTTTTAAAATTACCCTTTTAGTCTCTTAGTTGTAACGTTGAAAAGATTGAAAATTCTTGATTTTAATGCAGCCACATTTATCAATTGCTTTATATTTAGTGCTTCCACTAGGTCTGAATGATTTTTTTCTCCCTCACCTACAATTTATATATATATATATATATATAATTTTTATTTATTAATATATAAAGAAGAGATTCCATGAATTTCATAGATACAATTCCAAAATTTGATACTTTCCTTCTCTGATCCCTCCTCCTTCCTTTCTTTCCTTTTTTGTGTAACATATTTTTAATCTTCTTTATAATCACGGGCTAAATGCTCTTATCAATACTGAGCTTTACAATAAAAGACAGATAAACCACTATTCTGCAGCAGTGTAGACAAAGTTATAGACAACAATCAATTCACAAAATGTCAGTATAGCTCAATATACATTAAGGTTTTTTTTGCACTCTGTATTTTAGCTATAACCAATCAGAGAAAATGTCTGATATTTGTCTTTTTCGGTTTGACTTATTTTGCTAAGCATAATGGTCTCTAGTTGCATCCATTTTGTTGCAAATGACAAGATTTCATTCTTTTTATGGTTGATTAGTATTGCATTGTATATACGAACCACGTTTCACATTTTCTTTATTCAGTCATCAGTTGATGAATATCTTGGTTGATACCTTAACTCAGCTATTGTGAATTGAGCTGCTATAAACCTAGGGTTCAGATAACTTTTATGTGCTGACTTTATTTTCTTTGGATATATTCCCAGAAGCAGGATGGCTATATCATATGGTTGATCTATTGTCAGATTTTTGAGGAATATCCAGGCTGTCTTCCACAATTGTGGTACTAGTTTACTTTCCCACCAACAGTGTATTGGGGTACTATCATCTCCATGTTCTTGCCAGAAGTTGTAACTGTTTTGATTTTTGGATCATATCCATTCAAACTGGGATGGAGTGAAACCTCATTGTAGTTTTTATTTGAATTTCCTTGATGACTAGGGACCCTGTACATTTTTCATGTGTCCATTGACAATTTGTATTCCATCTTTGAAAATACCAATTCATATCCTTTGCACACTTCTTAAATGAATTTTTTGCTTTGTGGTTGAGTTTCTTGAGCTCCTTATTTGTCCTGGATACTAATCCTTTGTCAGAAGCATACTTGCATATGTTTTCTCCCATTTGAAGGTTGTCTATTCTCTTTGATGAGCATTTCTTTTCCTGTGCAGCAGCTTCTTAGCTTGACATAATACCATTTGTGCATTTTTACTTCGATTGCCTGAGTTTTGGAGATCTTACCCAGGAAGTCTTTGCCTATGCCAATGGTTTACAGTGTTTCCTCTATATTTTCCTCTAGTGATTTGATGGTTTCAGGTTTGGGTTTAGGTCCTTTAGGTATAAGGTAGGGGTCTTTTTTTTCATTTTCAATTATCTTTATATACAGAAGATTGATTTAGTATATATTAAGTAAAGATTTCATCAGTTTGTACCCACACAGAAACACAAAGTGTAAAATACTGTTTCAGTACTAGTTATAGCATTACTTCACATTGGACAACACATTCAGGACAGATCCCACATGAGAAGTAAGTACACAGTGACTCCTCACAGCAGACTTCTCATCAGAAACCCTACAAGCTAGAAGGGAATGGCAAGACATAGCCCGGGTATTAAGAGAGAAAAACTGCCATCCCAGAATATTATATCCTGCAAAGCTCTCATTTGTGAATGAAGGTGAAATAAAGACCTTTCATAGCAAACAGAAATTGGAAGATTTTGTCACCACTCACCCAGCCCTGCAAAAGATGCTTAAAGATGTGTTACACACAGAAACACAGAAACACGGTCACCAATATGAAAGAAGGTAAAGGGAGGGGTCTTGTTTTATATTTCTGTATGCAGAGATCCAGTCTTCCCCACATCATTTATTGAAGAGACTCTCCTTTTTCCAAGGAGTAATTTTTAGCTCATTTGTCAAAGATTAGTTATTAGTTATTAGTTATGGAATACTTTCTGGGGTTTGTATTCTATTCTGTTCCATTTGTCCACATGTCTATTTTTGTGCCGGTATCAGGTTGTTTTGATTGATAACTGTCTTGTTGTATGTCTTGAAATCTGGCATCATGATGTCTCTGGCTTTGTTTTTATTGTTTAAGATTGCCCTCACTGTTCTTGCCTACAAATTTGTGCATTGAAATCCTCACTCTCAAAGTAATAGAGTGAAGGTATTAGGAAGTGAGGCCTTTGTGAAGTGATTATATTATGGGTTAGAGCCCTGAAGAATAGGATCAGCCTTTATAAAAGAGGCCTAGAAAGCTGCTCTCACTCCTTCTATCAGGTGCGGACACAGCAAAGGACCATCTATGAGCCAGAAAAGATGCTCACGAACTGAGTTTGGTTGTGCCCTGATCCTGGTCTTCTCAGCCTCCTGAACTGTGAGAATAAATGTGTCTGATTTATAAGCCATTCAACCTGTGCTGTTTTTGGTATAGCAGACTAAATGGACTAAGAAAATTTTTTTTGTTTGAAAATGTTTTCCCTTATTCCAAAGTCAAGGATATTATCCCATATTTTTTTTTTCAAATGCTCTTGCTTTTCACACATGACTCTCTAATATATCTTGAAATGATCTTATATATGATACAAGGTAGAGACACATTTTCCCCTATGTAGATAGATAATTATCTAGGCAATGTCTATTAAATAGTATCCCTACATTAAGGATTGATAAATGTGCAGGTCCATGGCTGGGCTTTCTCTTCAGTTTGTAGCAGAGTCTTCACCAAGGCCAGGCTGTCATAATTAGTAAAGCTTTGTAGTAAGTATTGGTGTGAGGTGGGGAAAATACCCTTGTAATCTACTGTTGGCTTTTTGTTCTTTGAGATGCATAATTTAGAACGGTTTTCAAATGTCTAAAATTGTGTTGAGGTCTTCTCTTATGGTGATGTTGTTAATCTACTAGATAGAATTAAAATCTTTATGCTCTTGGATCTTTCTATCCAATTACCCAGCTATTTAACAAATTGTCTGTAATGTCTTTTACTATAAACTTTTATAATTTGTCAGAAGAGATTCTAAACAATATTTGTTAGATTTAAGCCCAAGAATCTTTTATTTTTAACTGATATTTTAAGTTTCAGATGTTTTGGGAAAATAAGAGTTTTGCTGGTATTTAAAGATGCAACTGATGGCCGGAGCCGCGGCTCAATAGGCTAATCCTCCGCCTTGCGGCGCTAGCACACCGGGTTCTAGTCCCGGTTGGGTCGCCGGATTCTGTCCTGGTTGCCCCTCTTCCAGGCCAGCTCTCTGCTGTGGTCCGGGAGTGCAGTGGAGGATGGCCCAAGTGCTTGGGCCCTGCACCCCATGGGAGACCAGGATAAGTACCTGGCTCCTGCCATCGGATCAGCGTGGTGCTCAGGCTGCAGCGCGCTGGCCACGGCGGCCATTGGAGGGTGAACCAACAGCAAAAAGGAAGACCTTTCTCTCTGTCTCTCTCACTGTCCACTCTGCCTGTCAAAAAAAAAAAAAGATGCAATTGATGTTTATATATTATTCTAGTATACCCCTATTCAGCTTTAATTTCTTATTTATTGTAATATATAATTTAACCATCAATCTGAAAATAATGAGCATTTTACTACTCCCTTCCTAGTCTTTATGCATTTAATCTGTTCTTCTTCTCTTGATTAACTGACAAGGGCCTTACATATTGAATATATACAGTGATAGTAAACACCTTATTTTTATCTTATTGGTGAAGAGCACACTTCCAATATTTCTCCATTAAGAATGAAGGTTAGGTATTTTAAAATAATCTTTGTCAGGATAAGAATGCTTCCTTTTATTTCTATATTGCTAAATTATTTTTAACCTGAATAGGAGGTGATTATATTTTGTCATTTTACTGCTTCTTCTGAAATGATAAATGCCTTTTCTTCTTTAATTCATTAATGTGGTGTATTACATTTATAAATTTTGTAGTGTTAAACCAATCTTGGCATTCCTGAGATAAACTACATTATAACCATGATCTAATAACTTCTTTACATTCTGACAACTTTAGCTTGATATTTTGTTTAGCCTTTTTTTAAATGTTTATTTTATTTATTTGAAAGACAGAGTTACAGAGAGGTGGAGACACAGAGAGAGGTCTTCCACCCACTGGTTCACTCCCAGATGGCCACAACAGCCGGAGCTGAGCCAATCCAAAGGCAGGAGCCAGGAGCTTCCTCTGGGTCTCCCACATGGCTCCAGGGGCCCAAGGACTTGGGCCATCTTCTACTGCTATCCCAGGCCATACAGAGAGCTGGATTGGAAGAGGAGCAGCTGGGATTAGAACTGGTGCCCATATGGGATACCTGCATTTCAGCTCAGGACTTTAACATGCTATGCCACAGCACCAGCCCCATAGTCTTTTTAGATCTATGTTCCTGAAGCAAATAACATGGTTATAAATATTCCACCACACTATGTTATACAACGAGTAACTATTATTAGTTAACAACAGGTATTGCATGGTGACAAATATTTAATAGTCACTCATCAGATATTTTTGATAATGAAAACAATAAAGTTGAAGGAGTTTTTGTATCTGAAAAATTTCCACTTTGTGGTTTAGAATATAAGGGAAGGGACAGTTCCAAGATGGTGGAATAGGGAGGACACTTACTGATATAGTCCACGAGAAGATAGTTTAATAAAAGTGGAGATAGTGTAGTCTTAGATGAGTTAGGAAAAAACGGCAGAGGAAACTCTTCCATAATTAGAGGCCAAAGTGGATCTGCATTGAGGGCATGGGTTTCCATGGCTTGGGACCCATGTTGCCAAGACCCTCCACACCAGCATGGAAAGTGAAGTGAGACCACAGTAGTCCAAGACATTGGCAGAAAAGTGGCAGGAAGAGCCTGGAGGGAATGAGGCTTGAAGACCCGTGGGGGAAAGTACACCAGCCTAATCAGAGGAGAGAAAAAATAAAAGGGATGGTACAGACACAATTCTCTCTCTCCACACACCTTACAAAGGCTGATAGAGTGGGCGCCATTTTGGACATACTTAAAAGCTGTATCATATTAGGGCTGTGCCCGCAATCAGCTGAGCAGAGAAAACTGACTCTGGTGGGGAGAGATAACAGGAGACTAAGACCTAGTAATTGTGTGGAGCTTCTGAACCAAGACTGTCAAAAAAACAAAAACAAGAACAAAAACAAAAACAAAAACAAAAACAAAAACGAAGGTGTGTGGGAGAACTCATAGTGTGGGTGAGACTTTGAGTAGTCTTAGAGTAGACGCCACAAGTTCAGGAAACCCTGGCAACATGGTGAGAGACACTGCAAGAGAATCTGAGCTTACACTGAGGCCTAGACAGATCCTTGTGTGGTCCTTGGGACAGAGCAGATGAATATTATACCCATTGGGGTATAATTTATAACCTTAATTTCCAAACCTGAAAAAGATGCAGCATTGAAAGAAAATTACAGACCAATATCCCTGATGAACATCGACGCAAAAATCCTCAATAAAATTCTGGCCAATAGAATACAACAACACATCAGAAAGATCATCCACTCAGACCAAATGGGATTTATACCTGGTATGCAGGGATGGTTCAGTGTGCGCAAATCAATCAATGTGATACACCACATTAACAAACTGCAGAAGAAAAACCATATGATTATCTCAATAGATGCAGATAAAGCATTCAATAAAATACAACACCTGTTCATGATGAAAACTCTAAGCAAATTGAGTATAGAAGGAACATTCCTCAATACAATCAAGGCAATTTATGAAAAACCTATGGCCACCATGCTATTGAATGGGGAACAGTTGGAAGCATTTCCACTGAGATCTGGTACCAGACAGGGATGCCCACTCTCACCACTGCTATTCAATATAGTTCTGGAAGTTCTAGCCAGACCCATTAGGCAAGAAAAAGAAATTAAAGGAATACAAATTGGGAAGGAAGAACTCAAACTATCCCTCTTTGCAGATGATATGATTCTTTATTTAGGGGATCCAAAGAACTCTACTAAGAGACTATTGGAACTCATAGAAGAGTTTGGCAAAATAGCAGTGTATAAAATCAATGCACAAAAATCAACAGCCTTTGTATACACAGACAATCCCATGGCTGAGGAAGAACTTCTAAGATCAATCCCATTCACAATAGCCACAAAAACAATCAAATACCTTGGAATAAACTTAACCAAGGATGTCAAAGAACTCTACAATGAGAATTACAAAATCTTAAAGAAAGAAATAGAAGAGGATACCAAGAAATGGAAAAATCTTCCATGCTCATGGATTGGAAGAATCAATATCATCAAAATGTCCATTCTCCCAAAAGCAATTTATAGATTCAATGTAATACCAATCAAAATACCAAAGGACATTCTTCTCAGATCTGGAAAAAATGATGCTGAAATTCATATGGAGAAGCAAGAGACCTCAAATAGCTAAAGCAATCTTGTACAACAAAAACAAAGCCGGAGGCATCACAATACCAGATTTCAGGACATAATACAGGGCAGTTGTAATCAAAACAGCATGGTACTGGTACAGAAACAGATGGATAGCCCAATGGAACAGAATAGAAACACCAGAAATCAACCCAAACATCTACAGCCAACTTATGAAGATCAAGGGTCTAAAACCAATTCTTGGAGCAAGGACAGTCTATTCAACAAATGGTGCTGGGAAAACTGGATTTCCATGTGCAGAAGCATGAAGCAAAATCCCTACCTTACACCTTACACAAAAATGATCTAAGCCTATGACCCAACACATTGGAGGATCTCTGCAAGAAATAGGCACAGACAAAGATTTCTTGGAAAAGATTCCAGAGGCACAGGCACTCAAAGCCAAAATTAACAATTGTGATTACATCAAATTGAGAAGTTTCTGTACTGCAAAAGAAACAGTCAGGAAAGTGAAGAAGCAACCAATAGAATGCGAAAAAATATTTGCAAACTATGCAAAAGATAAAGGATTAATAACCAGAATCTACAAAGAGATCAAGAAACTCCACAACAACAAAACAACCCACTTAAGAGATGGGCCAAGGACCTCTATAGACATTTTTCAAAAGAGGAAATCCAAAGGGCCAACAGGCACATGAAAAAATGTTCAGGATCACTAGCAATCAGGGAAATGCAAATCAAAACCACAATGAGGTTTCACCTCATCCTGGTTAGAATGGCTTACATATAGAAATCAACCAACAACAGATGCTGGCAAAATGTGGTAAAAAGGGACACTAATCCACTGTTGGTGGGAATGCACACTGAAAAAGCCACTATGGAAGTCAGTCTGGAGATTCCTCAGAAACCTGAATATAACCCTACCATACAACCCAGCCATCCCACTCCTTGGAATTTACCCAAAGGAAATTAAATTGGCAAACAAAAAAGCGGTCTGCACCCTAATGTTTATTGCAGCTCAATTCACAATAGCTAAGACCTGGAATCAACCTAAATGCCCATCAACAGTAGACTGGATAAATAAATTATGGGATATGTTCTCTATAGAATACTATACAGCAGTAAGAAAAGTGAAATCTGGTCATTTGCAACAAAATGAGAATCTGGAAAACATCATGTTGAGTGAAATACGCCAGTCCCAAAGGGACAAATGTCATATGTTCTCCCTGATCAGTGACAACTAAGGAAACCTGTAGAAACGAAACTGACACTATGAGAAACAGTGACTTGATCAGCTCTTGTCCTGACTGCTGTGGAACAACTTACTATTTTATTGTTTTTAGTACTTTCTTATTCTACTTAATACCATTGGTTGAACTCTTTAATTAACACACAATTATTCTTAGGTGTTAAATTTAACTAAAAAGTGATCCCTGTAAAAAATAGTGGGAAGAAGAAAGGAAGGAGATGTACAGTTCGGCCCATGCTCACTTGGACTTACCCCTAATGGTAGAGCTAGAAACATGCCAGGGGGTTCCAAATCCCATTAAGTTGGCATGTACCAATGCCATCTTCTAGTTAAAGTGATTAGTTTCAGTTCACAATTGATCATAAAGATAGGATTAAGTGTCAAAGGGATATCATAAACAAGACTAGTATCTGCTAATACTAACTGATAGAATTAAAAAGGAGAGAACAATCCAACATGAGAAGCAGGATACACAGCAGACTCATAGAATGGCAGATGCCCTAAATAGCACTCTGGCCTCAGACTCAGCCCTTAAGGCATTCTTATCTGGCTAAAAAGCCCATGCGAGTATTTTAGGCATGGAAAGCCAAGACACTCTGGCAAAAAAAAAAAAAAATGACCTAAATGAAAGATCTCTGTGAGTGAGATCCCAGTGGAAAGAAAAAGCTATCAAAGAAGGAGGTACCTTTCTCTGAAGGGAGGAGAGAACTTTCACTTTGATTATGGCCTTATCGAAATAAGATCGGAGTTTGTGAACTCAAGAGGCTTCCATAGCCTTGGCAGCATATGACAAGAGCCTCTCGGGTGATTTCTGACATCATAAATAAGAGTGTCAATTGTTAAATCAACAACAGGAGTCACTGTGCACTTACTCCCCATGTAGGATCTCTGTCCTTAATGTGTTTACTATGTGAATTAATGGTAAAACTGGTCTTCAAACAGTACTTTATACTTTGTGTATCTGTGTGGGTTCAAACTGTTGAAATATTTACTTAGTATGTACTAAGTTGATCTTGTGTATATAATTAAAAGTGAATCTTAAAGAAGAATAGGATGGGAGAGGGAGTAGATGGTATGGGTTGCAGGAGGGAGCATGGTTATGGGGGGAAAAACGGCTATAATCCAAAAGTTGTACTTTCAAAATTCATATTTTAAATAAAATTTTTAAAAAAGAATATAAGGGAAAGTGTCCTCTGCTTACAGAGATCATTGCTGACACTATAATTATGGCAGGTTCATGCGTTCCCAGTTAATATCTATATAGCCCCGCAGAATCAAAACATTTCCAAAGCAGGAAAATATTTCTAAGGTTCTGAAACACCAGAGTGGAAATTATTTTGGGACTGGGATGTCCTTGCTCACTGAGTAGAATTTTCTGACTTTAAATAGAGTATCCTGACTCCCAAGAATACATTTCACCCTAAGTCCATAGCTCTGCAGTGGAAATGCAAAGGGACAAGATAATTGATGGCTGCCTCAATTCTGCATGTCACTTGTTACTACAATAATTATGCTTGCTGTCCTCCTCATATTCCATGCCTTTCACCTTGCCTCAAACATCAGAATTTATATTTGTTTCTCAAACTGCTTTTTATGTGAACTGCAATAAGAACCATCTCCTTTTAAAGCCTTGGTTATAGTGCATTCTATAACTGGTCTTTTTTTTTTCAATTTCTCTTTGATTTAATCATTATTTCAGGATTTAATATTATCGTTCTGTCATCATTTTTTGTAATATGTCATGATATTACTTTATGACTTACTTTCACATACCAAGAAATGTATCAAGATCAATACTATAAAGTAGTAAAGCAACTTCAAAATAGACAAACAACTCAAAAACAAAGAAACCACGTAAGTAGAAAATGAAGACACATCTACAGACTGCATGCTAATATGGTTTGAAGCTTCAGATTTTCTATTTTTTGCAAGAAACAGTGACTTTGAATTTAAGAAATAGCAATAAAAATCGAAAGAACAAATGGGCCATGAAATTTTCTCCTACAAAACGAGAGAATTTCTCACATTAGTGTCCTCCCAATCTATTATTTTTATCCTTCAGCTTATGTGAGAATTATAGAGGCTAACAAGTGAATTGTTTTTGCCATGATAAAAATAGAAGGGGAGCTACACAGCAAGAACGTGTCTCAGGCTGTTTCTTTGATGAAATAGTCTCAACATGGAGATATAACTGAACACAGAACATGATGAAAGTCATTTAAATCCTAGTTCTGAAACAAAGAAATAAAAAAAAAGCCCTCAAATAGTTGTACTGTAAGGTCGATTTGTTCATTTCTGAGGTATAGCATACAACGGGACTGTCACATTTCACTCTTCGTCCTGATCAACTGTCATAGTTACCATTATTTTCAAGACTTGTTCCATCTCTATCTAAGTGATTCACTCTGTGGTACCCCAATACTAGGTGTTAGTAGTCTACACTTCTCTCACTGATATGTTTTATTGTCATTCATTCCAATACACTCATTTTATTAACAGTAGGGGAGGACAATAGTATATTTCTAGGAAGAGTAGAGTTTCTAGCGAAAAAAAATGTGTCTTTGTTTTGAAATATTGAAGGCAGTTTGGAGCATCCTGGGTAAAGCTCCCCAAATGAGCATTTACTTTAAAGATTCACTGTTAAAGTAGCTTCTTTTACTTTTTGCTTTCTAGAATAGCTTTGGGTTTCAATAAACTTTCATGGATAGCACATGACACCTAGCAAAGGAGAGGACTTTCAAAGGAATCCACACATTTAAATTAATATTAATAACTCCACAAAAAGCCATAGAATTTTAAGCGGGACTTTTATCAGTTTGCTCTGTGCCCTGTACAGTTTCCCCAGATTGTAATTAAATATTAGAACTGATAAAAGAATGAAAGGCATTGACATAGAAAGAATATTGAGAAGTCTACCTTTATATCTGTTATTGGTAATACAATACACCTGTAGTCACCTATATTTTTCATTAACATTTTAGTGGATGCTACCAAGGACATGTAATAAAGACCACGGGTAACAGCCATATACACTCCTGATCCCACTACCCCACCAGCATAAATGCCACTCCTAGGGAAATGGAGGAATGAGAAAAAAACTAAATTAATTGAGTTGAAATCTGAAGTTACCGAATCATTCCAGAATATATTAAAGTTTTTTCCCCTATAATAAGACAGAGTGGAGTTTAATGTAGAAATTGTGTTGACTTATAAAAAAAAGGAACATTATTTTCTTTCTGACACATGAGTAACAGTTCAAATTAATACTCACATTTTTGGCTTGTGTATTGGCTATTTATTGTTCTATAATAAATTAACCCCCCCCCAAAACTAGCATTTTGGAAACTGTAGACATTTATTTTCCATCTTTTCTGAGACTTGGAAATTCCAAAGTGAGTGGGATGGCACTAGATCAGGGTGTCTCATGAGTTGCCATAAATAGAACAATTGGTATAGCAGGCATCTGAAGGACTGACTGTGGCTGGAGGAATCCGTTACAAAACATGACACTCAGTCATTGGCAAGTCCATGTTGTTGGCAAGAGGCCTCAGTTCTTCATCATGTGTACTGTTGCAAACAGCTGCCAGAGTGTCCTTATCACACAGTGGCTGACTTCCTCCCAAGTGAATAATCAAAGAGAACACAGGTGAAAGCCATATGTCTTTTATTTTATAGCCTCAGAAATCACACACTATCAGTTCTACAATAGCCTACTGGTTACAACTGGCCAATCCTATTTAATAAAAGAGGTAGGCTTCATTGGGAGAATATGTTAGAGGCTCCCTACTACAATTTGCAAACTAGAACTACATATTGTTTAGAAGGCATTTCAGATTAACTATGTTCATGTAAATGGGTTTTCAAGAAATATAAATTCAGATGCAAACACCCAACCAATCTGATAATTTAGTATTGTGTTGTTTTCTTGTGGGCACAACATCATCTGATAAAAGCATTTTCAATGGTACATAGCTCCTTTTTTCTATTCCAAAGTGTTATGCAAATATCATTTAATCAACTGTCACATAATGTTAAAACACAGGTTCCTTGCTAAAAGTCACACACCATGACAGAGATGAGTAAGGCTCTCACTGAAGTTATTTCACACACAGGAAGCATTTACTCGACACGTCATTGTTACTGCAAATAAGAAGCAGTAAAATGAGAAGAGTGGAAATAGTGGAAATAAATGTTTGAGTAGAAGGGCAAAATGCAATACTTCCATCTGATTGGCAATATTATAAAACACAGCCCTCCTTTCCAAAGGAAAACATGATAAAAGATAAGAAAAGAAATAAAAGGAGATGAATCTCCAATTGTGCCTTCTATTTCAATCCCTTAATTTTTCAAATGTGGAAACTAAGGTTTGACACATTTAATTGACTCACCCAAAGCCACACAGTAAATTAACCAGTTATATATTCAGAAGATATTTCATAGACCTGGAACTCTTTTTCCTTAATTTTGAATTATACAATATCAAACAACAGTTCAAAAGTACAAAGTGAGTCAAATCAGATATTATCTCCTCAACAAATAACAGAAGTAGACTGCAAGAGTTCTAAGTTTTTTTAGAAACATAAATTTAATCGGACAGCTTTACATTGGGAAGATGTTTCCATTCATTATAGGAAATTCTTCTTTATTACCTGAATACTTGAACTCAATGTGTTGTCTTAAAGAAACATTTCATACCTCTTAAGAAGACATTGATACAAAGTGGAATACTTCCATTTATTTTTCCTTTCATAAACACTCGCATGAATATAAAATAAACTTACTTAATGTAGGAAGTGTTTATCATAGAAAATAATTCCTTGTCATGCCAAAACTTCTGATCAGAAGAAACTATTATCCTTCAGCTGTGTGTTTTGTTAGTTGGCATTTTACAAGGGTGTTTAGGAATTATTTTCCAAACTGTGGTGTGACTCATTGCCTCCTTTCAATTCTGCTTTGTCTGTCCCTCTTTAGTGTGCAAAACTTTCTGATTGTCATAATTTTATTTTCATGCCACATTGCACTACAAAATGTTCTTCAAAACAATTGCTGTCAAAAGGCAGAAGAGGCGCTATTTATCTTGGATTCTACTGAATAAAAACAACCCATAATGGTCTATGGCTTGGTTTAAAAATGTTGCTGAATTAGCTCATGCTAAATGGCAACTCAGCCAGCACTGCAGCTCACTTGGCTAATCCTCCACCTGCGGCACCGGCACCCTGGGTTCTAGTCCCGGTTGGGGCACTGGGTACTAGTCCCGGTTGCTCTTCTTCCAGTCCAGCTATCTGCTGTGGTCTGGGAGGGCAGTGGAGGATGGCCCAAGTGCTTGGGTCTCTGCACCCGCATGGGAGACTGGGAGGAAGCACCTGGCTCCTGGCTTTGGATCAGCACAGCGCAGGCCATGGCGGCCATTAGGGAAGTGAACCAACGGAAGGAAGACCTTTCTCTCTGTCTCTGTCTCTCTGTCTCTCTCTCTCACTGTCTAACTTTGCCTGTCAAAAAATAAAAAATAAATGAAATGGCAACTCTCAGTGTCTGGGACAAAGTGGAAGAGGTCCATGGACAAACTGATTAGAGATTATGAAAAATCAATGGGTTTCGTAGATGAAGAAACATAGTAATGATGTGTAGCATTGGAATTATTTTATGCAATTAAGCATTTAGTAAGGACCTAACATCGATTGAGCACCTGCTATTGAACATGAATAGTGATATTTTTAAACATTAAAGATTGAGTTTGGGTTTTAAGGTTCAAATTCTGTTGCTTAACTCATCTCTGAGTTTTATGTTAAATGTATCAAACACAGAATAGAATATGGTCAAATGTCTTAGGAAGCACCCACTAATCAGGGCTTTTCTAATAAATACTTTGTAGCATGACTAAGACCAAGAGGATTTAATAAGGTCTTCACCTGTGCCAACATCCTACCTCTATTCCCGACCTATTGAAAAGTCCATTTGAAACACACTCAGCAGTGCTTATGACAAGGAAATAAGAAGGAAGTGAAAAAAGAAAGAAAAGAATGTAGAAATTATGTGGTTTTCACCTCCAGCTACTATTTGGCTGCCTAGGTTATCAGCTCCATGAGCCTGGGTCATTGACTCGTAGGTGACTGTCACTGGGGTGATAGAGTCAGGAATGGAGGGCATGGCTTCCTTCTATGAAGCCCTGGAGCAACCTGCCTTTTAAAGGTAAATCAAAAGCGCTGTCAAGGTGGCCCTACTGTTTGAGAGCACAAGGTCACAGGGAGGAATGGAGGGGTCACAAGTTTGAGAAAGGGATTTGCCACCAGCCGAAGGAAACACTGATCGCTGATGCTCATTGCAATGCGACCCAGAAAAGGTCAGGCTTAGAACAACACCAACAACAAATTCCTCTATGTCCTGAAAAAGTTGCAGTTAAAATTGCTGGTTATTTCTTCCATTGCTCCTCTTACTGGTTAAAAGAATCTGGAGGAAAAATCCTGTCTTTCCTTTGAACAGAAACTTCCAAGTTCAAGGGGAAAGGATTTTCCATTCCCCTCAGATACTAATGTACCTCTTAAGGAATGTGGAATCCCAAAGCTTGAGTTCAAGACAAACACTCCTTCCCACCAACCACCATCCTCAAGCAACTGGATAAACTGGGCACTTATTCATCACCTGTCGGTCTCAGTTCTCTCTGAACAATATAAATACAGGTTGCATATCCCTCATCCGGAATTCTTGGGACCAGAAGTGTTAGTTTTTTCTTGTTTTCGGATTTTGGGATATTTGTACAATGAGATCTTTTGGAGGTGGAACCTAAGTTTAAATATATATGAGATTCATTTAGATTTCATATATACTGTATCCACAAAGCCTGAAAGTAATTTTATCCAATTTTTAAAAATAATTTTGTCATGGAACAAAGTTTCATGATGTGGAATTTTCCACTTATGGCATCATGCTGCAGCTTTACAGATTTTGGATTTTCATAAGCTTAACCTGTACCACTTCCCACTAACTACTCCTGAGCAGCCCTGGATGTGTCTTACGCCCTGGAGGAAAAGATGGCATATAGAATACAGGGTTAAAACTTGTCTCACAGCACAAGGCTTGTGACTTCAGGGATTCCACTGAATAATCTCTATAGATCCTCCTGAGTTTCCAGGACTGGTTTCTACCTGGATCTCTTAAGTGCATTCCAGGTTGACACCTCTATGGATCTAGAGGATTAAGACATGACTCTTATCCTGACTCTTTTCCCTTGAAGCTGCCAACTACATCTCACTGCAAAGAAAATGCTATTGGTTGGCTAGTCGTCACAGTGTGTCTGCCAGGAAATGCTGTCACCATCTTTGAGTGTTCGCTCCAAGGTCACACACTTCTGGTTTAGCACCATGTGCACTGCGGGTGAGCTCTTTGAGATCCAGCTTTGTGGCACACTTGTGCTAACCCTGTTGGCTGTTCTTGCATGTGTCTCCAGCTTCTCTGATTTCAACTGCTAGGCTCTTGAAATCCACATACTTCTTATTCCAATTCTCCAATCTCGAGAAGTCTACAAAAGCGGTGGGTCTAATGGTGCTTCAAAAACAGTACAACAGCACCAGTCAGGGACAAATGGTGGCGATTTTAAGTGGACAAGGAAGGATCTCTCCTGATGTGCAATATGGCTAAGAAGTGTGTAAGGCTTCACATTAAGAAGACAAGCTGTTGTTTCCTCCACCAGGAATGTTTAGGCGTCTTCTCCGTTCAGCCAACCCAAGCAAAGATATTGTTTGTGACATACCTGTTAGATATCTCTATGGTCTTACTGGCCACTCCATATTGTAACTGTGACTTTCTTTGTAATTAGTATCTATTACTTACCTCAATTGTTTCAATTGTCACATCATGTTATAACTATTATTTTCTTTTTAACAAATGCTTATTACACGTCTACTATTTCACTGATCACATTATGTCATAACTGCTGGGTTTAGTCTATTTCTCAATTTTGTTGCAATTTGAGAAAGGCCAAGACCCTGTATGAACTGTCTGTATTGTCAGCACCAATCACCATGTCTGTTATAGTGGGCCTTCAAGAAATGTGTTGTATGCCTGGATATGTAGACAGATGGATAAATAAATAAATGAATCGTGTAGTTGGATTGGGTATCAAAGCATACAAACATAAAATATCTATCCATGCCAGCCCACACTATTATGCTAATATGGAAGATCCTGTCAAATCCCAATTTATAGGACACATTTTCAGCTTTAAAGACATAAATGTTTTTCCTTTTTTTATTCTTTTTTTGGACAGGCAGTTAGACAATGAGAGAGAGAGAGACAGAGAGAAAAGTCTTCCTTCCGTTGGTTCACCCCCCAAGTGGCTGCTGCGACTGGCGCGCTACGCAGATCCGAAGGCAGGAGCCAGGTGCTTCCTCCTGGTCTCCCATGCAGGTGCAGGGCCCAAGGACCTGGGCCATCCTCCACTGCTTTGCCGGGCCACAGCAGAGAGCTAGACCAGAAGAGGAGCAACCGGGACAGAACTGGCGCCTCAACCACGACTAGAACCCAGGGTACCGGCACCACAGGCGGAGGATTAGACTAGTGAGCTGCGGCGCCAGTCTTTTCCTTTATTTTAAGTCCTTGAAATAAGAGACATCTCCCAATCCCTGTTGGCTGGACAGCAGTCAGGAAGTTGTTTATACATGTATCAAAGGTGTTCTCTGTTTCTCTCTCATTTGACCTCCTAAATATATACTTTTAAAATTATAGAAATTTAAAAAATAAGTACTCAGGTGGGTATCAGAGGGTTCAAATGTCACTCCGGATATCAACTTAAAGAGGATAGTTGGAACTCTCTTTTAAAGAAATGCAGCATCACCAATACTCAGAATGCCACAAAGGAAAATCTTATGTAAAAAATCACAATATCTACTGCTTTGAGTTGAAAAGATTTCAAGAGAGTGAATGTCTAAATGAAAAGAAGTTTTAGGAATACCTTAACCAATGGCTTTGCTTATGCTTCTTTCCTCTAAGTGTTGTGTGAAAGTGCTACATCATAAAAACCTGTGCCTAAGTCAGTCTAAAATAGCTCTTTCAATAAGTAGAAAATAAAAACCCTGAGAGAAGAACGTTATGTAAATCTACAAGCAGTATTTTTCCTTCTTAGTAATCTAAGAAATAATGATGGTATTTATAGTCAATAACACTATATTCCATGATATACAGGATACTTGCTATAAAATTAATGATTTTTCTCATCTTTGGGAGAATAAATGGGGTTAGTAAATTGTAACTGTTCTCTTTTACTGAGCTACAGGCACACTGGGATCCACATGTACCTTTCTCAGAAAGCTGAAATTCTCACTGTTACAATACACAGAACACGCCAAGCTTGCAAATTCTCTGGGAGAAGTTGTCCTGTTCAAACTGAAATTTAGCTATTCTTCAATGTGACTGCTTTAAAAAAGAGAGAATATCTTTCCCAGGGAAGCCATATTAAAAAAAAAAAGAGTCATTATACTTTTGACAAATACTGTCAATCATTTCTGCATGTATATCCTCCATCTTTACCCTCAAAGGGAAGTAACCCAATGGGGAAAACAGGCTCCTAGCTTCAGCCACCCTAACTTTGATGCAAACATGAAGTAGCTGCTGTATCTTCTCTTCCTTTAAATATAAATGGTTAGTCACATCTTCCAAGATAATCAAAAAGAAGGGGGCTAGTGTTGTGATACAACAGGTTAAGTTGCCACCCACGACCCGGATGGAATTCCTGGCTCCTGGCTTCTGCCTGGTACAGGCCAGGCCATTGCAGCCATTTGGGGAGTGAGCCAGCAGATGGAATCTCTCTCTCTCTCTCTCTGTCTATAACTTGCCTTTCAAACAAATAAATTATTTATTTAAAAAAAGGAAAATAACAGTCAGCAACAAAGGAAAGACGCTTATAAGCCTCTGCTAAAAGATTAAGTGGGAAAACCCTTTGGGTAGTTGTTCTAAATTTTCCACCTTGCTGCTTTTTTAAAATAACCTAAATCAGGTCTCACCCATAAGGAGAATTGGCAAAGAGTACAACGAGGTACAACTGCCCGGCCTAGCTAGTGCTGCCACTCCCGAGCTTTCTTCCCCCTTCCCAGCCAACTCCATGGCTTTCAAAGTCTTCCCCCCACCTCCATCTCCTCCTCAAAATCAACAGAGAGAAGCACAATCAGGAGGGCGTGAGTGCCATGCTTTGCTCGTGTTACCCAGATGGTACATTAGACAGTGCTGGATCCGGAGTGACAAACAGGCCATGCACAGCCACTTCCTGCCCATCCAAACAGAGGAAAGAAGTGACTGTAGGACTAAACAAGAGATTTCCTTTTCAACGGCTGTCCCCAGCATGCAATTACAGAAAGGTCTGTAATTCCCAGCAGTGTCATTTCAGTCCTCATCTCTTTAGTCTCAGGGTGGATTGTAACATTGCTGATTTACCACCTTTCTTGGTGAGTTGTCTCTGGAAATGCACACTCTACTTTACTGCACACTTGATAAAATACTGGAGTCCAAAAGGTTTAGAGACTCACATCTATATTCTATATTTGTTCCAAGAAGAAAAAATATTTCACTGGAGGGTTTTTGGTTTGTTTGTTTGTTTTTGGTGGAGGGGAGGGAGAGGCACACAAACACACACACACACAAAAGAGCAAGACAGAGAGTAAAAAAGATTTGGCATTCCAGGGATGGCAAGCCCCAAAGCTTCCAAAGTCTTGTCAGTAGTATTCTCCAAAACACATGAAGCCCGTCTAGCTTTGTTAGTCTTTGCCCAGAAACAAGCTGGTCTCCATAATTACGTAAACCTGAAACTCCGGTGTGTTAGATGGAAACAGCAACACTTAGCACTGCTAAAACTTGGTTATAGGATCTCTTTTCTTAAAAGTGTGTGTCGTACCATACAGGGTTGGACACCACCCTGGGCAGGTTACACATGGCGTGGCTGCTGCGGTGAGCCAAGTGGAGGTCATGAAGTAGTGTCTCATCAGAAGGAAATGAAATACTGCATGTGGAGGGTTTATTAAAACCTTCACGCTTGAAAAATCTGCAGTAAAAGCAAGCCTTGGGAAACAGACCATTTCCTCTTTGCTGGTCCTGTTAACTTTATAGTCAGAAATGTGAATGCAATTTTGACATTTGTATGGACTTAGGACAGAAAAACAAGATAGTAAAGCATGAGGCCAGTGTTTATAGAAAACACATAGTCAAGAACAAGGTTTCTCAAGGCAGCACTGGGCCAGCAACTAAGGCGCAGGCTTTTCTTCTTGGGTCCCAGAGAAAGTATCGAAGTTCTACAGGATATAAAATAACAAGGTGGTGAGGTGCCAGCCCGGGTCATGACTCTCCTAAATTGTCCTAAAAAAACGATTCCAGAACATTGTAGCTCTAGCTCCAGCAAGTCTGTGTTCCCCAACCTTACCTTGGAAAAACTCAACTATGCTTATTTTTAAACATAAGTTTTTATGTTCAAGATTTTTGAATAAGTAATTCATGTACATGATATAATGTTCAAAAGGTACAAATAGTACTGTCATGTTGTTCCCTTTACCTCTCTCCCCTTCTTAGAGGCAACCTCTTGCCCTTTCTTGCATATCCTTCCAGAATTCAATGGCACATACCAGCACATCTTATATAACCTTTTGTTTTTTATATGGGCTTTATTTTCTCTCAAAAAAGTTTAATGAAAATGCAACAAATTTATTGAAATGCATAATTTCATACAATTTGATATTATAATTATTTTCTAGGTTCAACCAGATATTTTTAAGTATTAGCCTGCTATTCAATGACTTCTCAACTTACAAACGGTTTTTATATTTCATACATGTATCCATACCATCTTCAGCAGATGACTTCCAATGCAAGAACTTATCTTACTCGTCTTAATCTTTGTGTGTTTATGCATTCTTCCATTAGAACTCTCTCTCTTACCCCACTTCATCAAAATCTTTAAACATCCTCACCAATGTTTATCATTTCAGCCTTTGTTTAAAATTTTGTAAGTCATTTTTCAAGGGTTTCTAGATGGACTGGCAAAAATCATGACTTTTTTAAATGGGCCAATAAAAATCAAGTCATTACCTCTCGCCACCTATGACTGATAATTGGCAAGAATGAGAGAAATGCTGCAATGCACAAATAGCAGTTGGCTGGGATTTCAGTGGATTCCAGTCTATTTATTGTAGTCTTATTAGCATCTAGATCTCAGCCAAGGCTTCTCCATGCCCCTATTTTCTTCTTCTGTAAAATGAGGAGAAAATCTCAATTAGAAATTCCTTGCCAAAGCTTTTTATTTCTCCCCTGATGCTTCACAGTTTGGCCCATGTGCTTCTAGACCCAAAGTCCCCAACTGATCAGTGCAACAAGGTGCTTTTCCTTAAGTTAAAATTTAAAAGTGAGCACAAATTGGAATTTCTTTGTTTCTTAGGAAGTTCAGCAACTCAAAGAAGTATTCTAGCTGATGCCAATTAATCTTTGCTTCATTGAATCATGTAGGCCCCCTTCAACTTCAGTGCTTATAAGGCTCCTGTCTCATGCTGAGTATGGGGTAAGCCCTATTCTTGGTGTAGATGCAAGTCAGTGGTTACATTCCCAGGAGCATGGTCCTGGCACTGTACTCACTGAAAGCCAAGAGCAGGAGTAGGGCGGTGACCTCTTCCAAACTTGCCTACCAGGCAATCTGTATTCTAGGGGACTGGATTGAGCTGATCTGGGTGTGAGGACCTAACAAAGAAAGGACGGTAAGCTATGGATACTGGAACAAAGAGGCACATGAAAAAACCTTTCCTGGGATTAAGCCAAATCCTAAATCCCAAACTTGGACTTCTGAAGGAGAGCACCATGATGTTTAAATCAAGAATGAGATAAATAAAACTTTTTCTTCTAACTGTTTTTGTAATTTCAAATATATGCTACACTCAGCAGATTTCCACTAAAGGCAGATTATGTCATAAGCATTATTCTAGGTGATAGGATGCAGCAGTAAAGAGACTTGCCTGTCTAAAAAAAACCAAAGCAAAAGAAAATTACACACACACTCACACACACAAACACTCACACACACTCACACTCACACTCTTTCCACTGATGTGAGGATATAGTGTCCTACTCTTCTTTTACAGATGTACTTGTACTGTGTATATTATTATGTTTAATAATTATGCTTTTAGAGTATATCTTCCTTCATCTAAACAAGTTGTTTCTAAAAATAAAAAATCGGGAAACAGATTTACATGGATCATGATTGTGTAAAAGCTGATGATGACAGAGTCATGTAATGTGCTAGCATTATATGTTCTTCTCTAAAATATTTCATGGTATGATCCCTGAGTTAATACTAATTGAGACTATTCCAGCATTATGGTCAAGTGAATTCTCTGTTCTTATACCTAGTCAATGCAAGGCTTAAAATTTTAATGTGCTGCTAACAAAGATTATCTCCTTAGGTGAATTCCAGCTGGGTTCCTATGAGTCAAGTCTCAACCAGATCTTAACCTTGGCCTATAAAGACACTGAGAGAGACAGAAAAGTCTTCCTTCCGTTGGTTCACCCCACAAATGGCCACCACGGCTGGCGTGCTGCGCCAATCTGAAGCCAGGAACCAGGTGCTTCCTCCTGGTCTCCCATGCGGGTGCAGGGCCCAAGCACTTGGGCCATCCTCAACTGCCTTCCCGGGCCACAGCAGAGAGCTGGCCTGGAAGAGGAGCAACCGGGACAGAACTGGCACCCCAACTGGGACTAGACCCCGCAGTGCCTGCACTGCAGGTGGAGGATTAGCCTAGTGAGCCGCAGTGCCGGCCAATACTTACAGTTTCTTTCTTTTTTTTTTTTTTTAATTTTTTGACAGGCAGAGTGGACAGTGAGAGAGACAGAGAGAAAGGTCTTCCTTTTTGCCGTTGGTTCACCCTCCAATGGCCGCCGCGGCCAGCGCGCTGCGGCCGGCGCACCGCGCCGATCCGATGGCAGGAGCCAGGAGCCAGGTGCTTTTCCTGGTCTCCCATGGGGTGCAGGGCCCAAGCACCTGGGCCATCCTCCACTGCACTCCCTGGCCACAGCAGAGAGCTGGCCTGGAAGAGGGGCAACCGGGACAGAATCCGGCGCCCCGACCGGGACTAGAACCCGGTGTGCCGGCGCCGCTATGCGGAGGATTAGCCTAGTGAGCCGCGGCGCCAGCCAATACTTACAGTTTCTAACAGCCCAAGTCACATCTCCAGATGACCCTGTCTGTCTTTAAACTCTTTGGGAAAGCTCAGTGCTACCCAAAGATTTAGGATTTGTTCTAGCCAATACCCAAAGCGAGGGCTCCTGTCCCCCAGTCTCTGCAGGATGGTAGGCGGCAAACATTGAAAAATAGCAGTTAGCAAACTAACATGTGTTACACATGCACTAAACACCTTTCTTTTTGTAATGTTTATCTTCCTTGACTCTTCTTGAGCACCTCCCACTCCTCCCTACTCTGTTATTCTCCTTTTAACATGATTAGTCACCCCTACACAGATCAGAACGGAGCCCAGCTCTTTTCTCAATCATCTGTATTTGCTGAATAAAATCTGCTTTCACCACTTTAACTAATGTCCAACTTTGTTAATTTTTAACATCACATTCAAAAAATCCATGACATATTTTACTTTATTTCATAATACCTGATCCATAATTTGGAAGTAACTTTTTATTTTTCCATAAGACTGTAATTGTTGAGATAAGAATGATGAACCTTTAACTTATCCTCAAGTTTATGTAGACTTTCAACCATACTGTCCAGTGCATGGAATCTCTCCACGAACTCTGCATTTTCCTGCTCCAATCATGAGTAGTTACTTCTGGAGCCCACTGTATAGCTAGAGCCTCCCTACATTCTTTCAATGTCTTCCTAGACTGCTGTTTCCAGTATCTTACATATTCCTTTTTCTTAATAACTCATCCTTGTTTTCTTGGAGAACACCCCAAAGTAATTTTCTATGAAAGAATCTGAGAAAGTCCTGAGATATGTACACTCAAAAACAGGTTTTATTTTTGTTCTCATAATCACTTGAATGTTTGGACAATTATAGAATTTGGGAAAAGACAAGGCACAGTCTATAAAATGATTGCAATACACATACCTGAAAATATATAGAAGAACTTGTAAAAATCAATAAGGAAATAGACAAGTGACTCAATTTTTAAAATTAGGCTAATACTTGAAAGGAACTTCAGAAAGATGATACAATGACTAAGAAGTCTGTAACAAATTTCTCAATATCAAGTCTTATCAGGGAAAACCAACTTAAACCCACAAGGAGAAATCACTGCACACTGAAGTAAATAGCTTCAAATTAAAATTCTGATAAAAACGAAGAACTGGAGTAGATGAGGAGTGACAGGGATTTCAAAACATATTGTTGATAAGAAGATAAAACTCTGAAATACTATACAGCAATTTCTCATAAATTTTAACAAACCTATCCATGAGCAAGTAACTCCAATCCTAGGAATCTGGAAAATATCATGCTGAGTGAAATAAGCCAGTCCAAAAGGGACAAATATCATATGTTCTCCCTGATTGATGGCAACTAAACGAGCATCTAAAATGATACCCATTGAAGTGAAATGGACACTATGAGAGACAATGACATGATCAGCCCTTGTCTAGACTGTTGAACAACTTACTTTTTTATTCCTTTTAGTATTTGGTTGTTGTTGTTGCTCTGTTTGTTCTACTTAATACCACTGGTTGAACTCTGTAATCAAAACACAATCAGTCTTAGGCATTTAAAATTAACTAAAAAGTGATCTTTGTTAAATATAAGAGAGGGAGTAAGAGAGGGAGGAGATATATAGGTCGGCACATGCTCTCTTGGACTTACCTCCAATGGTGGAACTAGAAATGTGCCAGGGGATTTCAACTCAATCTTATCAAGGAGGCATGTACCGATGCCAGCGCACTTGGTAAAGTGATAAGTATAAGTACAAAACCGATCATAAAGATAGGGTGTCAAAGAGATTTCACAAATAAGACCAGTGTAGCAAATAATGAAGGATAGAATTAAAAGGGAGAGAATGATCTTGCAGGATAAGCAGGACACACAGCAGACTCAGAATGGCAAATGCCCCAAACAGCACTCCAGCCTCAGAATCAACCGTTGGGGCATTCAGATCTGGCTAAAAGGCCCATGGGAGTCTCACGGGCATGGAAAGCCATGATACAGTAGCAAAAAACAACCTAAATGAAAGATCCTGGTAAACAAGACCCCAGCAGAAGGAACAGGCCTTCAAGGAGGGAGGCGCCTTTCTCCGACGGGAAGAAGGAACCTCCACTGTGATGTGGCCTTGACTAAAGAAGTTCAGAGTTGGTGAACTCAAGGGGCTTCCATAGCCTAGAAAGCTCATGGCAAGAGCCTCGGGTGATTGCTGACGTCATAAATAAGAGTGTCAATTTGTTAAATCACCAACAGGAGTCACTGTGCACTTACTCCCCATGTAGGATCTCTGTCCTTAATGTGTTGTACAATGTGAATTAATGCTGTAACTAGTACTCAAACAGTGTTTTACACTTTTTGTTTCTGTGTGGGTACAAACTGTTGAAATCTTTAATATATACTAAATTGATCTTCTGTATATAAAAATAATTGAAAATTAAAAAAAAAATACACAAGTAACTCCAACCCTAAATATATACTCCAAAGAAACTGTTAGATTGTTCTCAAACACTTTTGCTAGAATGTTTGTAGTAGTGTTGGTCACAATGGCTTCAAATTAGAGACAACACAAACCCACCAAAAAAGTGGGAAAAATACTTTAGTAATAATTGTACAATGGACTATTACTCAGCAATGGAAAAGAATGAACCCCAGATCCACCTGCCAATTTGGATGAGTATTGAAAAAAAAGAAACAAATAATCCAGACATAGAATGTACATACATGGTGTGCTTACATTTATTCAATTTGAGTAGAAATGACTCGATTTGAGAACTTGGAAGGAGGATCTATAGTGATAGAATATAGAATGTTTATTACCAGGGTGGATGGGCAGTCAAAGGTACAGACTAAGAAAGGACATAAGGGAACTTTATGGGGCAGCAAGAAGGGGCTATATATGGAGAGTGGCAACATGGATAGATATTTGGCAGGCTGTACACTAAAGATTTTTGCAGACATAACTTGAGAATCTTGCCTTGATTTTTAAAAAATAATTTAATAGTGAAAATAATCTTCCTTCGGTACTTTGAAAGCTTCTCTAATTGTCTTTTACTGTCCACTGGTAACAAGTGGTGTTGTAAGAGTCTAATTTAATTCCTTTGAAGTCATCAGTTTATCCTTTTTGTAAGACTAAGAAAACTTTCTTTGAACTTCTTTTTTTTTAATGCTGATGAACTGACCAGTTGACTAATGAATGCTTCACTCATGGTCCAAGCAGGCACAGTCTTTTTCTTATAAATTTAGTTATTTGAGAGGCAGAATGACAAACAGAGAGGGAGAGACAGTGAGATAGAGATAGAGATAGAGAGAGAGAGAGAGAGAGAGAGAGAATCTTTCATCTGCTGGTTCACTCCCCCAAATGGCCAAAACTGCTAAGGCTGGGCGAGGCTGAAGCCAGGAGCCAGTCTCCAGCATGAGTGTCAGGGGTCCAAGCACTTGGGCCATCTTCCATTACCTTTTCAATTGGAATATTTTTGTCTGTGTTTACCTTTGGAACGTCTATGAATTTTCAAAAAATTGTCACTCTGTTATGGATTGAATGGTGGTTTTCCAAAAGATCTAACCCTGATTGTCTGTAATTGTGACCTTACTGGAACATAGAGTCTTTGCAGATGATCAGGTTAAGATGAACCTACACAGTAGGTTCTCATCTGTAAAGGCCTTAGAAATAGGAGAGGGGTCAGTGCTGTGGCATAAGGGGTAAGGCCATCATTTGCCATGCCAGCATCCCATATAGGCACCAGTTTAAGTCCTGGAGGCTCCACTTCCAATCCAGCTCCCTGCTAGTGGCCTGAGAAAAGCAGTAGAAGATGGTGCAAGTACTTGGGTCCTTGCCACCCACGTGGGAGACCCAGAAGTAGGTCCTGGCTCCTGGCTTCAGACTGGCCCAGCTATGGTCATTGCAGCCACATGGGGAATGAACCAGTGGATGGGAGATCTCTCTCTCTCCCCCTTTCTGTAACTCTGAATTTCAAATAAAGCTTTAAAAGAAGAAAGGGGAAAAATTTAGACACCAATATCAACCTTCTCACTAGACCACTGTGTAAGAGGAAGTCAGAGGCCAGTGTGATGAATCTGTAAGAGAAGGAATACTTAAGATTCCAAGAAGCCATCGGCATCTAGAGGAGGGGCATGCAACGGAGTCTGTCATAGCACTTGAAAGAAACCAATCCTCCCTCAGCTTGCCACTGGACTACTGGCCTCAAGTACTATGAGGCAAAAATATTGCCTTCTTGATTCTGTCCCAGTTGCTCCTCTTCCAGTCCAGCTCTCTGCTGTGGCCCAGGAGTGCAGTGGAGGATGGCCCAAGTGCTTGGGCCCTGCACCCACGTGGGAGACCAGGAGGAAGCACCTGGCTCCTGGCTTCAGATTGGCGCAGCGCCAGACGCCGCGCGCTGGCCGTGGTAGCCATTTGGGGGGTGAACCAACGGAAGGAAGACCTTTCTCTCTGTCTCTCTGTCTCTCACTGTCTAACTCTGCCTGTCAAAAAAAATGTTTCCTAAGCTACTCATATTGTGGCATGTTGTTATGTGAATCCCAGTAAACTAGTACATACACTTTGGTTTCATTATGCTCTATTGCTCCTGGACTTTAATTATTCAGAAGAACGGACTTCTTAAATTAAGCCTCTGTGTCTTGTATTTCTTTCATTTTTTAACCCTCTCTTCATATTTTTCTTCTGAGTTTTATAGATTTCCTGTTCCATCTCAGAGTAATTATATTTAATTTCCAGGCACTCTTACTTGTTCTGCTTTCCTGTTGCACAACCATTTGATTCTATTTTATGGATATAATATCTTCTTTGAGGGTACTAGGGTATATTTTTAAAGTTTTCTTCCATTTTCTGAATCACATCTACTTTCTCTGATCTTCGTGGCCTTTCTCTTTCATGCCACTTGTTTTCCTCATGTGTTTGATCTTTCTTGAAGAGTTCATAGTCACGAGAAACCAGTGTCGATTTCCTTTTGTGTTTAGTGGGTACATTTTTTTTCATCCATCACCTCTTGCCTGGGGAGTCAAGCTGCAAGATCTGTGCAGCAGGATGAAAGACCAACTTTATGGCTGAGGGTATAGACCTAAGTATGGATTGAGTGGTATTCAGCGGCCAGAAGAAATCATCCCTTCTTCTGAGGGGTCAGAGTACTTCCAGAAGAGGCCATGGAATCCCCTGGTTGATTCAATCTCTTTAGAGAATGACCCCAGAGGTAATGGCGAGGCTACTTGCAGTGCTGCTTGTGTCAGGGAGAAAACACAGACCATCACAAAATGCTGCACCTCTCCACTTCTTCTGCTCATTCCTTCTCTTTCATTACCCTGTGACTCCACGCCCTTTACCCCTTGGGTAGTGGGGAGCGCTGCTTGTGGTAGATCCTCACATCTCATTCTAGTCTTTGGCTTTCCACTGTTTCCTCTGTGTACCTCCAACCACTTCCCATTGTCTAAAAAGGTTTTGAAGTTTCTCCCTCCCATTCCCTTCCTAATCTTTAAAGAATTTTTACTAAAATTTCTTTTTTTTCCTTTTTTAACTTTTATTTAATGAATATAAATTTCCAAAGTACAGAATATGGATTACAATGGCTTCCCCCCCATAACGTCCCTTCAACCCGCAACCCTCCCCTTTCCCACTCCCTCTCCCCTTCCATTCACATCAAGATTCATTTTCGATTCTCTTTATATACAGAAGATCAGTTTAGCATACAGTAAGTAAAGATTTCAACATTTTGCTCCCACACAGAAACCTAAAGTGAAAAATACTGTTTGAGTACTAGTTATAGCATTAAATCTCAATGTACAGCACACTAAGGACAAAGATCCTACATGAGGAGTAAGTGCACAGTGACTCCTGTTGTTGACTTAACAAATTGACACTCTTGTTTATGGCATCAGTAATGACCATAGGCTCTTGTCATGAGCTGCCGAGGCTATGGAAGACCCCTGAGTTCACTGACTCTGATCATTTTTAGACAAGGCCATGGTCAAAGTGGAAGTTCTCTCCTCCCTTCAGAGAAAGGTACCTCCTTCTTTGATGACCCATTCTTTCCACTGGGATCTCACTCGTGGAGATCTTTCATTTAGGTTTTTTTTTTTTCCCCAGAGTGTCTTGGCTTTCCATGCCTGAAATACTCTCATGGGCATTTCAGCTGGATCCGCATGCCTTAAGGGCTGATTATGAGGCCAGAGTGCTGTTAGGACATTTGCCATTCTATGGGTCTGCTGTGTATCTCACTTCCCATGTTGGATCATTCTCTCCCTTTTTAATTCTATCAGCTAGTATTTGCAGACACTATTCTTGTTTATGTGATCCCTTTGGTTCTTAGTCCTATCATTACGATCAATTGTGAACAGAAATTGATCCCTGGGACTAGTGAGATGGCATTGGTACATGCCACCT
Organism: Oryctolagus cuniculus; assembly: GCF_051225735.1. NCBI lineage: Eukaryota > Metazoa > Chordata > Mammalia > Lagomorpha > Leporidae > Oryctolagus > Oryctolagus cuniculus. Next base: position 154,645,167 of record NC_142867.1, read on the forward strand.
CAATGGGATTGAATTCGAATCCCCTGGTATGTTTCTAAGTCTACCGTTTGAGGTAAGTCAGCTTGAGCATGTCCCGAATGTAACCTCTAGGAGAAGGAGATGAACATGTGTGTTTACCTCAAATTGAAATGTGCATTCTTTCTTTTCCTTTTAAAATTAATGTGAAAAATGTATTTGAGAGGCAGAGACAGAGATAGAGACAGAAGCAGAAATCCTCCATCTGTTGATTTACTCCCCAATGATGCACAACAGCTGGCAGTGGGTCAGGCTGATGCCAGGAACCTGGAACCCAACCTGGGTCTCCTTCACTGATGGCAGCTACCCCACCACTTGAACCATCACCACTCTCCCAGGACATGCATGAGTAGCAAACCAGAATTGAGAGTGAAGCCACGACTTGAACCTAGGCCCCATGATAATAGATATGGACATCCCAATTGGCAGCTTAAAAACTGTGCCAAACTCTCACCCCTTCTGTTTTTAAAAGAGTAAGTTGATCTATTTAAAAAATAACTGAAAGGATACCATGAGGGCATTGACCTTTTCTCTCTAAGCACCTGGTGGCCATTTCCATGTATTTCTTCACTTATACATTACACATGCTAACCCAAGTGTGCACTCTCCTGCCTCGGTCCCCAGGAAGCCACCTTTCCCCATTGTGATGAGCCTCTGCCATTCTGCAGCTTCTCTGCACCTGCACATGGACCAAGCTCTTTCCTTTTTGTCAGTGAGTCTTCAAATTCTCTAAGAATTCTTTTCTATTTTCTTCCATGTTTGCATTTTGTCATTTAGCTCAGGCTGTGCATTGAAAATAAAAGGGACTAACCAGCACTTAGAGAAAGAAAAACATATTTGTCCCAGGGAAGAATTTAAACCCATGTTTTAGAAGGGTTGAATGCAAAGTAAATACATTTTTTTGACAGGCAGAGTGGACAGTGAGAGAGAGAGAGACAGAGAGAAAGGTCTTCCTTTTGCCTTTGATTCACCCTCCAATGGCCGCCGTGGCCAGTGAGCTGCGGCCGGCACACAGCACTGATCCGAAGGCAGGAGCCAGGTGCTTCTCCTGGTCTCCCATGGGGCGCAGGGCCCAAGCACTTGGGCCATCCTTCACTGCACTCCCTGGCCACAGCAGAGAGCTGGCCTGGAAGAGGGACAACCGGGACAGAATCCGGTGCCCCGACTGGGACTAGAACCCGGTGTGCCGGCGCCGCAAGGCGGAGGATTAGCCTATTGAGCCGCGGTGCCGGCCTAGTAAATACATTCTTAGAGCAAAATTGAATTTCAAGTCCAATAGGCCAATTCCAATCTCTCCTACTTTGCTGCCATTCTGCTCAAGTCATTACCTCATTTCATTTATTTCCTCTTTATGTAAATATAAAAAAGCAGTATAAGTGTAAGAGATACCGAACGATCACAGTAGGTAAAGGCAGAATCTTCTAATAACTGAAATACATGTGAGTAGAAATCAGCCACTCTCGCACCTGCCTGTGTGGTTTCAGTGCTGATCTGATGACTGCAAAATCAATTGTAACTAGAAACATACAAAACTGCTATCAGATTGAACACTTGATAAGCTCAGTTCAAGAATGTAAGAGTTTAATGCTTCAGGTCATACATGAACACTTTACACATAGACACATGGAAAACTCAACTTGCTATTATGTTGTAACCTGTGTACCCCTTGGGTAATAATAAATTGATTGGAGAGCAACCCTGAGGCCCACTGTGGTGAAACAAGAGAGGGGTGGTGAGGGAGTGAGGTTCTGATGTTAAACAGAAAAGCAATCACAGATGGGGTCTGATTACATTGGATGACTGCCAACAACTCACAGGTAGAAAGCAAGGAAAAACTGGATGTAGCACCCATTAAGAATCTGATTCTTAAACCTTAGTACTCTGGAGAGGCATGGGATTATGTGCCGTGTCACTACTGCTGACATATGTAAATATACAGATAAACATATGTATATGAAATGATACATATGTTATTTTATATATGTCATTTTATATATAAGCCATTTTATATGTATTATATATGCCATTATATATATGTTTCATTTTAAGACACTTTACTCCAAAGTGGAAATGTAATTAACAGGCACATTAAGCAGAATATAACCCATCACAGAAGAAGCCTCTGTGACACAAAAATTATTTTACAAAATAATAAATGCCCCCAATGAATTTAAAATTTGAATTATTTACAAAATTAATTTTCTATGAAGCTTTGTTTACTTATTCAATCACTTCTAAATGTTTATTGCTACCTCCTATAATCATGTGTACAAAAATACCTGTTTATGTGGAACCAAATAACTTATAAATCAGGACATAAGATGCTGATTACATGTGTTATCTTTTAGTTTTCACCTACAAAAGTGACAGTGTTTCAATTTTTGCTCAGTAGGAGCTGCTGATTGGCAGTTGATTCCTAAATTTATTGAGGATTATTTATTGGAAACTCTGGGATTGCATCTTGATTTTTCATGATTCCCCAGATTTTAAAATATCTTCACAATCTCCTACATGTTGTTGAAAATAGGAAATGTTTACACAGCCAGTTGTTTGTCTGTCATACAATGATGTAATGAAATCAGCTGGTTTCTACTGGAATATGATGGATTTAAACTAAATACCATCGATCTGAAATGTGTTGATTTGCTAGTGAGAAAAGAAGGCCATGCACTAGAAAACAGAGATCCAGATTCCTGAGATGCACTCTTATATGCATGAGGGCCGTACCTAAGCAAAAATGAAAGTAAAAAAATGTTCTATCATTTCTGTGAAAAGAGAAGAAAATACAACCATGAGTAGAGGAAATTAATACTAATGCAAAGAAGACCCCTTTAAGGTAAAGAGTACAGGTTGAGATCCAGGAACAGGCTACCTAGATTTAAATCCTGGTCTTGTGCCTACTAAGCAGAGTATTTAGGACACTTTATTTAAATTATGGGGCCTCAGTTTTTTAATCTGTAAAATGGGAATAAAAATAGTATACTTGTCATATGGTTGTTTTAAGATGGAACAAGTTACTACTAAGTGCTTGGACAGTGCTGACACATCAAAAGTACACTTTTAAATGTTTGCTGCTCCATGCCAGCATGCTGCTCCATGCTCCATTTCATGTTAGTAATTACAGTCCATTATTCCAGGTGGGTATTAGATAGTATTATCTCTTTTTTCATTTAACTTCAGAAAGCAAAATAATTTTCTGAAAACAACATAGTCAATAAATGGTTCATTTGGATTTCTTTTTCTGTATCTGTTTAATTTTATTTAAGGTATACAAATTCCATGCACTTCATATCTACAGATTAAGGAACATAATGATTCTTTCCACCCTATTCTCCCTTATGCCCACACTCTAACCCTTCTTCCTCCTCTTCTCTCATATTTTCACTCTGAATTTTTATTTTATTGACTTTTTCTTTTCTTTTTTTATTTAGTAAATATAAATTTCCAAAGTACAGTTTATGGAATACAATGGCTTTCTCCCACCCATAATTTCCCTCCCACTCGTACCCCTCCCATCTCCCGCTCCCTCTCCCATTCCATTCACATCAAGATTCATTTTCAATTATCTTTATATACAGAAGATTTATTTAGTATATATTAAGTAAAGATTTCATCAGTTTGCACCCACACAGAAACACAAAGTGTAAAATACTGTTTCAGTACTAGTTATAGCATTACTTCACATTGGACAACACATTAAGGACAGATCCCACATGAGGAGTGAGTACACATTGACTCCTGTTGTTGACTTAACAATTTGACACTCTTGTTTATGGTGTCAGTAATCTCCCAAGGCTCTAGTCATGAGTTGCCAAGGCTATGGAAGCCTTTTGAGTTCGCCGACTTTGATCTTATTCCGACAGGGTCATAGTCAAAGTGGAAGTTCTCTCCTCTCTACAGAGAAAGGTACCTCCTTTCTTGATGGCCCCGTTCTTTCCACTGGGATCTCACTCGCTTTCCATGCCTAAAATACTCTCATGGGCTCTTCAGCCAGATCCAAATGCCTTAAGGACTGATTCTGAGGCCAGAGTGCTATTTAGGACATCTGCCATTCTATGAGTCTGCTGGGTATCCCGCTTCTCATGATGGATCATTCTCTCCCTTTTTTATTCTATCAGCTAGTATTAGCAGACACTAGTCTTGTTTGTGTGATCCCTTTGACTCTTAGACCTATCAGTGTGATCAATTGTGAACTGAAATTGATCACTTGGACTAATGAGATGGCATTGGTACATGCCACTTTGATGGGATTGTATTGGAATCCCCTGGCACAATTCTAACTCCACTATTTGGGGCAAGTCCAATTGGGACATTTTACTTTATACTCATAAGATTAACCCTATGCTAAGTAGAGTTCAACAAATAGTATGAAGAAAAAACTGTTCCTCTTTAACAGTACAGTCAGGGCTGTAAATAATCATCAAATTTCAAAATGTCAGTATCATTACTATACATTATATTTTAGAATAATCTACTAGTTACAAAGATCAGGAAAAACAAATAGTATTTGTCTTTTTGGGACTGGCTTATTACACTAAATATAATGGTTTTCAGTTATTTGATTTTGTTGCAAATGACAGGATCTCAATTTTTTACACCATAGTAATATTCCATAGTGTATATAAACCATAATTTCTTTAGTCAGTTATCAACTGATGGACACCAGGGTAATTCTGAGCTGTACATATAACTCTTTAATATGCTGATTTCTCTTCATTTAAGTAAATTCCCAGGAGTGGGACTGCTAGGTCATATGGAAGATCTAATTTCAGATTTTTGATGTATTTCCATATCGTCTTCCACAATGGTTGCACCAGTTTACATTCTCACTAACAGTGGATTGGGTACGTTTTCCAACACATCCTCAACAGCATCTGTTGTTTGTTGATTTCTGCATGAGGTCCATCCTAACTGGGATGAGGTGAAACCTCATTGTAGTTTTGATTTGCATTTCCCTGATGGCTAGTGATCCTGAGCATTTGTTCATGTATGTGTTGGTCATGTGAACTTTTTTCAGTGTGATTTTTTTCCATTTTTTGTGTCCTCTTCTATTGTTTTCTTTAATATTTGGTGGTAGAGATCTTTCACATCATTGGTTAAATTTATTCCAAGGTATTTATTCTTTTATAGTTATTGTGAATCAGATTGATCTTAGAAGTTCTTTCTCAGCCATGGCATTGTCTGTGTTTCCTATCAGACATTTAAAAAAGAAGTAACTCCAATTCTTCTCAAGCTATTCAAAAGAATTTTATGGAGGGAATACTCCTAAACTCTTTCTATGAATACAGAATCACCTCAATTCCTAAGCCTGAAAAGATGCAACAGAGAAAGAGAACTACAGATCAATTTTCTTGATGAACATAGATGCAAAAATCCTCAACACGATAATAGCCAATCAAATTCAACAAAACACCAGAGAGATCATTCATTCAGACCAAGTGGGATTTATCCATGGTATGAAAGGATGGTTCAACATTCTCAAATCCGTAAATGTAAAACATCATATCAGCAAACTGAAGAATAAAAACCATATGATCACCTCAATAGATGCAGAAAAAACTGTTGATTTAATACAATAACCTTTCATGAAGAAAACCTTAAGCAAACTGGGTATAGAAGGAACATTCCTCAACAACTTCAAGGCAATTTATTAAAAACCCACAACTAGCATCCTATTGAATGCAGAAAAGTTGGAAGCAGTCACACTAAGATGCAGAACCATACAAGGATACCCATTCTCATCACTGCTATTCAATATAGTCCTGGAAGTTTTAGCCAGAGCCATCAGGCAAGAAAAAGAAATCAAAGGGATATAAATTGGGAAGTAGGATGTCAAATTATCCCTATATGCAGATGACATGATTATATATATGGGGATCCAAAATTCTCCAATAAGAGACTAGGGGATCTCATAAAGCAGTTAAAGTGGCAGGATATAAAATCAACACAGAAAAATTAATATCCTTTGTATACATAGACAATGCCATGGTTGAGGAAGAACTTCTAAGATCAATCCCTTTTGCAATAGCTACAAAAATTAAATATCTTGGAATAAATTTAACCTACAACATTGAAAATCTCTCTGATTAAATTACAAAACATTAAAGATGGTGATAGAAGAAGACACAAAAATTTTTTATGGAAAAATCCTCCATATTCATGGATTGGAAGAATCAATATAATCAAAATGTATATCTGAAAGCAATTAACAGATTCAATGTGATACCAATGAAAATACCAAGGATATTCTTCTCAGATATAGAAAAAAATGCCGAAATTCATATGAAAACGTAGGATACCCAAATAGCTAAAGCATTCTTATATGACAAAAACAAAGCTGGAGGCATCAAAATACCAGATTTCAAGACATACTACAGAGAAGATATAATCAAAACAGCCTGGTACTGGCATAAACACAGATGGATAGACCAATGAAACAGAATAGAAACTCCAGAAATCAATCCACACACCCACAACCAACTTATTCTCGACAAAGAAGTCAAAGTCAATTCCTGGATCAAGGACATTCTCTTCAACAAATGCTGCTGAGAAAACTGGATTTCTGCATGCAGAAGTATGAAGCAAGACCCCTACCTTAAACATTATACAAAAATACAGTCAAAGTATGTGGTGGAATGAGAAGACCATGCAACATGGCCTCTGGCAAGCGAGCGTCAGTTACTCAGGAATGGCTTCGAAACCCACCTGGCAACGGAGCCTGCCTGGCAACAGGCTGCAATTGGATGGCTTTGGAAACCACATGGCAATGGAGCCTGCCTGGCAACAAGCTGTGACTGGTTAGGGCATAAACCACCCATTGACCAGATTGGCTGCCTTGGCTACTTAAGCTGCCATACCAACTGAATAAAACGAGTCTGCAGGCTGCTTGCCTCTGGCCTTCTTTCATTCAACTCCTGGGGTCTGTGTGGTGACTCCGTGCCTCTTGCCCCCACCACGCTTCTCCTCTCAGAACAAATCCACTCAATAAAAGTGGATTATAGACCTGAATCTACGACCCAATACCATCAAATTATTAGAGAACATTGGGGAAATTCTTCACGACATTAGCATAGGCCAAGAGTTCTTAGAGAAGACCCCAGAAGCACAGGAAATCAAAGCCAGAATTGACAACTTTGATTACATCAAGCTGAGAAGCTTCTTCACTGCAAAAAAACCCTCAGCAAAGTGAAGAGGCAATTGACAGAATGGGAGAAATTATTTGCAAACTACAAAACTGATAAAGGATTAATATTCACAATTTATAAAGAGCTCAAGAAACTTAACAGCAATAAAACAAACAATCCAGTTAAGAAATAGGCAAAGGACTTAAACAGGCATTTTTCAAGAAAGGAAATTCAAATGACCAACAGACACATGAATAAATGCTCAGGATCACTAGATGTAGGGAAATGCAAATCAAAACTACAATGAGATATCACCTTACCCCAGCTAGGATGATCTCATGCAGAAATTGATAAACAACAAATACTGGCAAGTATGTGGGAGAAAAGGTACCCGAATCTGTTGGTAGGACTGTAAACTGGTACAACCATTGTGGAAGACAGCATAGAGATACCTCAGAAATCTGAATATATACTCACCATATTACCCAGCCATCCCTTTCCTGGAAATTTACCGAAAGGGAATGAAATCAGCATATGGAAGAGTTATTTATACACCAATGTTTATTGCAGATCAATCCCCAATAGCTAAGATACGAATCAACCCAAATTTCCATCAGCTGAAGACTGAATAATGAAATTATGGGATATGTACACCACAGAATACTACCCAGTGGTAAAAAAAAAAAAATGAAATCCTGTCATTTGCAGTAAAATGGATGTAACCAGAAAACATTATACTTAATGAAGTAAGTCAGTCCCAAAAAGACAAATACCACATGTTCTCCCTGATCTGTGGTAACAAAGAGTACCTAAAACGTAATCTATATAAGTGAAATTGACACTTTGAGATGTGATCTTTGTCTCAATTGTTGATAAACAGTTTTTTTCTCATACTATTTTTTGAACTCTTTACTTAGTGTAGGGCTAAACTTTTGTGTATAACATTAATTGAAAATAGATCTTAAAAAATAAGAATGGGAATAGGAGAGGGAGGAGGAAGAAGGATGAGAGAGTGTGTGGGAGGAAGGTTGGGGGAGGGAAGAATGCATTATTTGTACACCTTAAATAAAAATTTTAAAAAAGACTAAAATGAATAACGTTGCTATAAATATTAAGATAACAAAAAATAAATGTCTGGTAGAATCCATCTTTTTGTTGGGGAGGTCTTTGTTACTGATTAATATCCATATTGCTTGTTGGTCCATTTATGTTTCCCATGTCTTCTTGACTCAATTTTGGTAGATTCTGTGTGTCCAGGAATCTATGCATTTCTCCCAGATTTTTGATTTACTGGGACATAGCTTATTGTAGTAACTCCTGATGATTATTTTTGAATTTGATGAGACTTGCTTTGTGGACTAGCATATGATCTATTAAATTCTTCATTTATAATATTTCCTTTTTATTTCTCTTTAGAATCTGAATTTCAAGGGAAAAATTTTCATTCCTGTCATTATGGATTTTTTTTTAATTCATGGATTTGCTTCTGATTATTTCTGAGTAATATTACAATTAATTTTTTGAATTATATTTCTGCTATTTCTCCAATCTCTTCTCACATTCTAGTATTCAGTTAGTGTTGTGTTCCTTTGGAGGTGTCATTTTGCTTTCATTATTCTTGTTTCTTGAATTTCTAGTTCTAGGCATTTGTGGAGATATTTGTGTTTTTTTTTTCCCTGTGATGGCTTTTATCTTTGGACTGTGCCTCTGTGGCTTCATGGAATGTCTACTCTTACCCAGAAGTGTGTGCTGAGTGTGGCCAGGCAGCTCTGCTCTGAGCTCCAGTGTGGGGTGAGTACCTAGGATGACACCCAAGTTGGGCATGAAATAGCTCCTCTTCTTTATCAGTAGGGAGTGTTTGATTACCTCTGTATGTGTAATCATACACTCACTTCCTTCTTCCAAGGTGATCAATGCTCTGCTATTAGCCCAAGTGGGCGCAATACTCATTCATGCAGCTTTAAGAACCACACAAAGGATTTGTGCTGTCCCCAGTGTGAACATGGATCCTGTTGAAATGGCCTACCTCAGGCAAACAAAGAGCTTGAATGTGTGGAGCTGCTCACGGTGACAACCCAGAGTCCCAGCTACACAGATTTCTCAGCACACAGGCTCCTACATTCATGGGGTGCAGATAATTTGCTGTGCCCCACTAGACTGTCCTGTCCACAGAGAGTCAGAGACGTTCCCAGAGCCAGCTGCCCATTCCTGCTGCACCTCAGTAGTTTGAGCCCTGGAGCCTTTGATTTGTTGAGAGGCTGGGGGTACCTTAGAGTCCTACATGGGTGCCCAGTTCCCATCAATATACCCAGCCAGACTCAGAGTCAATGGGGAACGTGGATTTTTCCCTCTTATAAAATCCCTGGATCAAACACATGCACAAGAGCTGATGATCACAGCCTCTTCTTGTTCCACACTGGTGCTTTCTCCATGCCAGGTGCCATGTATATGACTACTGACAAGATGGGGTCTCATCTCGGCCAGTTGCTGGGCATGCATAGAGTTCATGCAGCTGCTACATACATCCAAAATGGCACCCACCTTCTCTCAACCAGTTGATGGGTGCTGTTGTGGGGGGCATGAGGAGAGAGAAATGTGCTCCCTTTTCCTGTACCCCACAGGGCTCCAGGCTGGACTAATGCCAGGCTCTCACTCCTGCTGTATCTCCTGTGACATGGGCTGCTGCAGTGTGAACTCATCTCACTCTCCAAAGCCAGCACTCTCTTGAGCTTTCGGCTGCTGGAGTCCTGTGTTGTGTCCATGTTCATGCTGCCCATCCACACCCTCAGCATAGATCCACAGTGTCCCTATTCCTTCAGTTTTATCCCTAACTCTCCCCTGAAATTGTACTCCCTCCACTTTTTTCTTAAACTATCTGCCTAGCCTAGAGCAATGCATTCCATTTCTACTCCACCATTTTGGAATCAGGCAATTGTGTTTGATTCCATATCCAAATCTTTCTAATTCCAAGCCAGCTAACTAGCTTACTATCTCTTGTCTCAACTATTTATCACAGTGTTCTGTAAAAGGGTCCTGGCTGGAATTGTACAGCCACTGTAAAAGTGCCACATCTGTTCCTGTTGCCTGTACAGTATAAAAACCTAATATTGTCACCCTGAATGTGGCTCTGCAGGGAAACAGGGGACGGACTGAATGATCACAGGACCCAGATCCCAACAACTTTCTCTTTCCTTTATCAAAGAGGCCCCTTGTGGTGATTTCCAATCAGCTTATATGAGTTGCTTTCTTTCCCTTTCAAAATGTTTTAATTTTTTCATAGCATGTTTAATATTTCATTGTTTCTTGTGGATGAAAGGAGAAAGGCTTGTTCTGAAAAATACATAACTCCTCCTCCCACAGAAGAGTTCCATCCTGGAGCAGTGTTCACAGCCAGGGCTGCCAACTTCAAAAATAAATGGTTCTGATAGCTTCAGAAACCAGATTTTCATATTTGTTCTCTGAAGAGCAGAATAGGTTTTTAATAAAGCTCTCGTTGTGATAAATGACTGACTCAAAAATAGCAGGCAGAGGCTCAGCCAGTGCAGTGGCCTAGGAGCCATCAGGTGAGTAATTTGCCTATAAACAGGAGCATGGGGAAGTCTCACATAAGCTCAGCTCATTTTAGCTTGGTGACTTCATTTTCCATCACTGGGTGTGATCTCACCAACGGTGATCTGCTTGCAGTTCATGAGAACCACCTGTGGCACAAAACTACCCTATCTAACCTCAACTCCAAATCAGACAGGCAGAGCCTCATCTTTCCTATCACATTACAGTATTTTAAAGTACATTGTCAACACAGCTTGCACATACTTATTTGTAATAGGCTTAGGGCTTGGAAAACCTTCTGGCTAAGTTTCTTACACATTGCAACTGAATATAGATTAATTTTTATGACAAATAGAAGCACATATTTTAATATCAAAAGCAATCTCTTGTTGCAATAGCTAGGGTAGCTAGATGTTACCTAGAGCAAAGTGCAATTGGCTAAATAGAAGCAAATAGCAAATTCTTCATCTTGCCTCTCTCTGAGCTCATGAGCTATGTATTCAGTCCAAATGTCCACTGTAGGTTACAAGGGGTAGGCAGCCCCATGTAGGCCTCTTGTGTCAAATAATCATTGATCTAGCTGTGGTTAGAGTTCTGACATGAAGTCCTTTGGTGCATCCCTTCTTGTTGAGATATGAAGCTGACACCATCGACCAAGAATTGATTAAGGAAGAGGAAATACTGACATAGCTGTAGAATAAACACCCCATAACAGGGTGCTATTTGGGCAGGCAGGCAGAGAAATATGTGCCTGCATGTTGGCTTTCCTTTCACCAGCATTATTGAGGGAATGTTGAACTCGTTTCCAGCTAGAGGTCATGCTGTACAGAACATGGAACAAGGGACCACATCTAGTCCTCTCTCCTCTATCTGCCCCATACACCTTAGAACTTTGAATGTATTTGGTGATTACATCCCACTGACGTGCAAATTACAGGAAAATACATCTTAATTCAGAGTTCTAAAGGAGGAGGATGTGTTGGATTATTCTTTTACCCTTTCTAGATACATTCTGCATCTTGCCCCTTCTCTGTGTTGTGGGAAACTGAAATGCTATGGATTGTATCAGTGGACTCCCTGACCCTCTGGATTCCAACTGAGATCAGTCAATGAGAAGAGAAAAAGGAAGACAGAAAATAAATAAGATTTGGGCACTGATCCATAAGCCCTTCTCTGTGGAACCACTGAGGGTTATACAAATCCCTCAATCAGTATCGCAGCTCCTGTCTGGTCCATCTTGCAGGGGTAGGGATTAGACTCAGAAAGGACACTTTGTGACTCTTCCACTGTGACCGGTGCAAAGGTGCTTCAAAAAGTACATGGATAAATAGAATTAAAAATGTTTATTTCTGTGCAAAGAAATTCTGAATGCTAAAGTCAAAAATAGAAAGTCATTGGAAAATAGAAAGTCATTGGAGCTCAACAGGTGAGAAAAGATCAAAAATCACTACTGCGTTGAGAGGAAGATTCAACTAATGCCTAAATCTTTGGTATATTTGAACAAAAGAGGAATAGTTTCCAGTACAAGATGTATGACCTGAAGCTCAGTGGTACCTACTTCTGTGCATAAGAGGGTGGTTTAATAGCCTAAGAGCAATACTGGGTGTAGGAGAATTTTTGCTCTTCCTTCTTACTCAAAGATCTTTCAAAGGATCAACCCCCTTAATAAAGCTGCCAGAAAAGCAGCACTTTCAGAGGGAGCCAGGATTCTGCATAGACAGGGAATGCAAGAAATAATAAATAACGAGGCACAGGAAAGAGAAAAAAATGTATTGCTCACATATCAGGGGTACAATAAAAGGAGTGAGTTGAAAATGATTAGGGAGTAGTTGAGTAGAAATAGAGATAATCAGAACAATACGCAGTGTAGCCTCTATGAGGCTGTAGGGAATGATGAGTTTGGTTTAGCCTCAAGTGGTCAAATGGACTGATTGTACTTTACCCAGGCATTAGGAGAAGACTAGAGAAGCAGGAGCATTCCCAGCTGTCCCTGGAAGAAATTAGACCATACTGCAAGACTGATCGAACTTTGAAGAATCTGTAATCCAATGAGCAGGAAATTATGGGAGGATTATTTAATTTCCTGAATCCTTACCACAGTGGTTTTCAAGCTTTTTGGTCACTGAATCTCTATATACCCTTAAAACCTATTGAGGCTCCCAAAGAGTTTTTTGCACGTATGGAAGTATTCATCTATATTTACTGTATTATTCATAATGATAGGATTAAAAGTCAAAGATATCACATAAACAAGACTAGTGTCTGCTAATACTAACTGATAGAATTAAAAAGGGAGAGAACGATCCAACATGGGAAGTGGGATGCACAGCAAACTCATAGAATGGCAGATGTCCTAAACAGCACTCTGGCCTCAGAATCAGCCCTTAAGGCATGCGGACCCAGCTGAGAAGCCCATGAGAGTATTTTAAGCATGGAAAGCCAAGACACTCTGGGGGAAAAAAAAAAAAAAAACCTAAATGAAAGATCTCCACAAGTGGGATCCCAGTGGAAAGAATGGGTCATCAAAGAAGGAGGTACCTTTCTCTGAAGGGAGGAGAGAACTTCCACTTTGACTATGGCCTTATCAAAATAAGATCGGAGTCAGTGAACTCAAAGGGCTTCCATAGCCTTGGCAACTCATGACAAGAGCTTCTCGGGTGATTTCTGACATCATAAATAAGAGTGTCAATTGTTAAATCAACAACAGGAGTCACTGCACACTTACTCCTCATGTAGGATCTCTGTCCTTAATGTGTTGTACAATATCAATTAATGCTATAACTAGTACTCAAACAGTACTTTACACTTTGTGTTTCTGTGTGGGTGCAAACTGTTGAAATCTTTACTTAATATATACTAAATTGATTTTCTGTATATAAAGATAATTGAAAATGAATCTTGACATGAATGGAATGGGAGAGGGAATGGGAGATGGGAGGGTTGTGGGTGGGAGGGAATTTATGGGGGGGGAAGCCACTATAATCCATAAGCTGTACTTTGGAAATTTATATTTGTTAAATAAAGGTTAAAAACAGGAAAAAAAAGAAAAAAAGAATTAAGACAATAACTTATAAAATATTTATTCATTATGTGATTTTTAAATATTGCTAATACACCCATGGCCTGGTAATATAAATAACATTTTTGTAATGGAAATAAACTTACTGAAAATAATTTGTTTTGATAAGAAACTATACATTGTTCAGAGGACATTCATTGTTTGGGCTACCAAATTCTACCCTATCTTTTCTTTGGACTATTTTAAACTTTAGATGGCTCTTTTTTTTTTTTTTAACTTTTATTTAATGATGGCTCTTAGACATGCAAATTCTAGCCTGATTAAATCTTTTTTGCCTCCACTTACAGTTCATTTCCAACTACCTTCACTCCACATAAATTTGGGCTTAGCTTCCTTTTTGAACTGTTTGTAATATCTATGTGGATCCCTCATTGATTGATGAGTAGAATGAGATCTTTTAACCTCTGTTCTTTTTTCCATTTGTATGAGAGCCATGATTACTTTTTTAAGAAAATTATCTTTTAACAAACTGTATTTTATAACACAAAAAATAGTGAGAAGAGTAAAGTTGTTTTACACTTTTGCAAATCTTTTTAATGCCTGGCATAATAGAAGACAGCTGGCTTCTCAGAGCTGATTCTGCAGTCAATCTGCTGCAGATTTGTTGTTTTACATGAAGTAGCTGAAGAAAATCTGGCTTTGCACAGATACGTATTTGGAAAAGAGAGTAGTATTTTAATAGCCTTTTTAGATAATTGTGGATATTCTTTAATACTTCATTAAAACTTGCCAAGTTGTAGTTTTGTAAAGGTTAGCTGCAATTTGAAATCTGAAACCATTTCAATGAATTTTTCATACTCCATTAAAACTCTTTTGGTCTATGTTTCACTTTGAGAGAATCCCTTTCACATAAATGATGTTCTAATATTATGTACTGGTCATTTGAAATATATTGGTTCACTTTGTTATCCAGATCTTCCAAACATTGACACATCTCATCATATAATATCAAAAAATTACTCTTCTGATATCATAACCAATCTCATTTTAAAAAGCCTTGAATATCAGGATGCTGTCATACTTACAGGTGGACATGTTTTCCAAAATTCTAATTTTTACTTGAAAGCTTGAATTTTATCATTGGCAACAAATACAGTCAGTTATTTTCCATAAGCAACAGGCTCACTCATGTATTTTTAGGAAATATTTGTCAAATACTCAAATTTACATACCCGTAGTTTGTTCATCAGTCATTCTTTCAAATAAAATTGGCACTTCCTAAATAATGGTTAGTCTGAGTTACAACTCAACTAACTGTTTGAGTGCTTTTCCTCCAGATAGCCATTGTACTGCAATACACAGCAGAGTCATTTAATGCATACTTATTTCACCACAAAGAAGACTATGAAAAAGACTTATACTCAAGGGTTTAGATTTAAGATTAATAATGTTTTCTGCTTCATTGAGGACATTCTTAAGTGAAGCTGGAATTTTCTTTTACTGTGACTGTAAGGCAGTGGAGAATCCAAAAACTACTAGTTTACTGCTACTGATTTGATTCATTATAAGGTGCTAAGAAGTTTTATCTAGTATGACTTTTGCATCATCAATGCAAATGTCAATATGGTGGAATGTCAAATAATGTCTTATGATTAGTATGAAAGTAACTTTGCATGCGTGGATCCTCTGAGAGGGCCTCAGGGAGCCCATGGGCCCACAAACCTCACATTGACAACTGGATTTGCCAAACTCCCTTGCATATTTCCTTTGCTACAGAAACTTGTACTTCCAGAGTGACTTCTCTGCTGGTACGTGAGCTGCTTCAATCTCTTTTTCTTTGGGGCTTGGCATAAAGTAAGTAATTATTAAAAGTATGACTGAAATAAGTTGACTTGGGTGGGCATTGTGGCACAGCGGGTTAAGCCACCACCTGCAATGCCAGAATTCCATTTGGGTGCTGGTTTGAGACCCAACCTCTCCACTTCCAAACCAGCACCCTGCTAATGCACCTGGGAAAGCAGCAGAAGATAGGCAAAGGGCTTGGGCTTCTGTATCCACCTGGGGAAACCAGATGGAGTTCCTTGCTTCTGGCTTCAGCCCAGCATAGCCCCAGCTCTTGCAGCCATCTGGGGAGTGAACCAGCAGATGGAAGCTTTCTCTCTCTTTCTCTCTCTCCTCTCTCTCCTTTTCAAATAAATAAAGTAAATCTTTAAAAAAACACTGAAAATAAGGAAGTTCACTAGAGTGGATCCCAGAAGACAAAGTGGTCAATTCCACCTGTAGATCTGAGACAGGTTTGAAGAACTGAAGGGAATTCCACAGGTGGCAGCAAGGTGTAGGAATTGGCAGAAAGCATTGCGGGTAAAAGGAACAAATGCATTCATGAGATGTCTTTCCACATTGTGTTGATTTGCCAGATGATAATAGCCACTACATTGCTGGACTTGTGAGTCTTATACTTGACTCATACATTTAAGTGAGAGAGATTTCAGAGCAATCAAAATATTGGCGTCAGTTAGAATCATGACTGTGGATGTGATTTCTACAGAAACGGTGTATAGTGAGGGAAAATAGGGGTGGATGATGGAAATCTTTTGAGAACCTTCTCTATAAAGGTAATCAGAGGAAAAGATGTTAGCAAAAGAATCTGAAATATCAGGTATCGGATTTAGGAAGAGTAAAATCCCAGATCAAAGAAGGAACAAGTTTAAGGAAGAACCAATGTCTAGAACAACAGGGAACTCAAGACTGAAAAGAATCCATTAAATTGGTGATGATGGGATGAAAGGTTGCCTTTGCTTGGACCATTTAAAGTGAATAGTGAGGGCTGAAACCTCCTTACATGAAGTGACGAGTATATTAAAAAATGAAAGGAGGTGCAAGATGATTAATGATTCTTACAAAACTTAGGTATAAAGAGGTGACAGTAGAAGAATGCTGCTCCAGAGAAGGATTTTTAAATGTAGGAGATATGTGTATACTTGAATCCACAGGGTAGGATTCACAGAAAAGGAGACAATGAAGTCAAAGAGGACATTTTAAAGACTGGGTCCTGGAGGAAGGAAGAGGACAGGTGCTAAGGCATAATGACAGCAGTTAGACTTACATTAGAGAAGTGATACCTCTTCTCTGAGCCTGGGGACAAACTTGTAGCAGATAATTAAGTTTACATCTGTGTGGCACAAATGCTGAAAATGTTCAAACCTAGGAGCCTCTATTCTTGGTACACTAGAAGACAAGTTGTCTTTTCAGAGCCAGGAAAGTGCAGTGCAGGCAGTATTTCAGCCTATCTCAGCCTGGATTACTCAGCTATCAGAGCCCAAGGAAAACAGCTTATTTTCTAAGCACTTTGTGTTGAGTATATGGGTTGGAGGGTGGGTGAGGTAGCATAATTCCAAGAAATCACGAAAGAGAAATAAGTGAGACAAGGGCATAAGAACAGGGATGAGAAGGAGGATTACTGGATGTTTGCTGCTTGGTACCAAGTATAACTGATTGTGCAACACCAGAGGTCCATCGCAGAAGGTCATGGGAAATATTGCAGGGCTCTCCATGGAGGGAGTGAGAGCAAAGAGAGAATTTTCCCTGTAGTTCCTATCTCTGCTGGTTCAAGTTTGGTCCCAGAGCTTGTCAAGTTCCCTGCACTACTAGTTTGCTGATATCTCCGTGCCTAGAAGGTTCCCAGGAAGGTCCCAGAGTCAGTGGTGAGCTGCTATGCACCATGTAAATATTAGGGTGAAGCAAACAGCAGATATTTGTAGTACAACAAGGTTGAAGGTGCATGATAGAGTAAAGCCAAGAGGTCCTAGTACGATTTTTGAGAGGTGACTTAAAGAGGAACTTCACTTGAAATAATGGTGCAATTTTCAAAAGTCAACCACCTTTCATTTTAAGAAGAGAATTTTGGAGCAGCACTGACAGCACACTGGATACATGTGTATTGGCAATAATTTACAAGGCCATGGTATCTTCTCCAGAAATATCCAGTGGCCCCAACATAAGAAGGATACAACTATGTTGTAGTATGTAGACTGGAGATTTCTGCGAAACAATTACTTAAAAGTGAAAAGAAGTGAGACTGCAGATAGAAATGAGTTGAAGTTTACCAATCATAAGATTTGGAGTAGGTAAGGAAGGGATTTTGTTTCAAGGTGGGCAAATAAAGCCAGAGAAAGAGACTAAATGTCTTAACATTTGAAATACTATATATTGGAAATAGAAGCATATAAAATTAAGTTATAAAACATTGAGATTTACTGTTTTAGAGGGGAAACCATTTGGCAGAACAACAAGAACCATTCCTGAGTCGTGGGAATGGATTCATGAAGCAGAATTGGTAAGATTCCATCTGACTTCAAGTCAAGGATGTAGGATATGTAGACCACACAGAAGTCTCTCATGACGATAGCATGAAATGGGGACGTGAAGAGTGAAGCAAGATGGCAAAGTTATCTGTGAATGTTAGGAAAATGAACAAAAGGTTGGCAATCCCAGTGACAGTAAGAAATAGGAAGAGAGACTCACTAATTCTATTGTTTATCAGTGCTGAGTATCAAAGACATATTTGGCATTACCCTAGGTAAAGGAAACACAAAGATGAGTAAAATAGTCCCCATAACCTGATAGAAAGACAAACAGAAAAATAAGTATTAAAATATAATAAGGTGTGTTCTTAATAAAATTATGTACCCCACACTTCCAAAGACTCAGTAGCTGATGCTGAAGCAAAATCTTAAAAATTGAATCTGAGTTTTGCCTAAGAAAGACAAAGTGTGTGTTGGAGGGGAAGGACAGTGGGAGGTGGTGGGAAGGAAGGAAGGAGGAAAGACAATTCAAAGCAGAGGCAAGAACACAGTCATAACCACTGAGAGAGAGCGATTCAACAGAAAGAAACCAAGAACTTGGTCTTGATGAACTTGTTTATTTTGACAACTTTAGAAATATATTTATTATGTGTTGAGTGCTGTTTAGAACATCTTCCAAGATTTTTTATTTTTGTTACAATGTATAAATTTATATGTGAATATATAATTTAATTACAAAAGTAATTCATGCCTTCAGCATGTTTATTTTTTTGGTATTCACATGTTTTAGCTCTTGGGAGCTCTGAAGGAGGGTTCCAGCAGTAAGTTAGTACTGCATCTTCCAGCATGCCTCAAATCCCAGGCGTGTAATAGGAGGTCACAGGCCTCTTCAGGACAAGGTCTGCCTCAGGATCAGGAAATTGAAAATGCCCACTGCAGAGCACAGAAGACGAGCAAAAGAAAGCAGTAAATGAAAATCAAGGGATTATCTCTAGAATTGTCTGCTTATTTTAAAGGATATATTCTAGCACTTTTTCTTTCTTTCACTACTTTTAGAGGAAGATTAACTCATTTTATTTTTATGGCTTTGCTTGTACTTCCAATTTTTACAGAAGTAACAAAATAGGGAAATAGCCTCATAAACTATCACTGGCCTTTTAAAATGGTCCTTGGATAAGTGATTAAATGTTGACTTCCTTGAAGATTTTTCCCTGCCTTTAAATGGTCACCAGCTGATGTGCTGCCCAACGTCAATGTCTCATGTTCAATTTTAGAGAAATTAGTGGGGACAGCACAGGATGGGGGATGGAGTCCAAGAGACTTAGTTTAACGTTATTAACTAAGAACAGCTGAAGACTATGCTGATTACTGGCTGCAAGAGTAAGCTAGGAACTGGCTATAGGCAGGTTTGTCTTCACAGGAACCTGGTTTTCTAATATGTAAAATTAGCCCCAGGCATGGCTCTGATAGGGTAGACTTGGGTTCCCCAAGCTCAAAGCTCGCAGCAGGTTAATGCCCTGGTCTAAAGTGCCGGCATCCCACATGGGTGCCAGTTCGAGACCCGGCTGCTCCACTTCCAATCCAGCTCTCTGCTATGGCCTGGGAAAGCAGTAGAAGATGGTCCAAGTCCTTGGGCCCCTACATACATGTGGGAGACCTGGAAGAAGCTCCTGGTTCCTGGCTTCGGATCAGCGCAGCTCCGGCCATTGTGGCCAACTGGGGAGTGAACCAGCAGATAGAAGATCTCTCTCTCTCTCTCTCTCTCTCTCTCTCTCTCTCTTTCTCTCTGCCTCTCCTCTCTCTGTGTAACTCTTGACTTTGAAATCAATAAATCTTAAAAAAAAAAAATCTCAGCCAGCAAGAGTGATCATGCAGCTTTGACACATGTGCAGTGCTCCCTGGAGCTATAATTGGTCCTGCGTACACCTTCCTAATCTGTCCTCTGTGGTTTGCCTGATCCTGGATGCTGTTGCTTAACTGTCAAATCACCTGCCTGTGACTCCCCAACCACTCTATTCAAGAAGGACCTGTGACCCAGAAGAGGTGGGGAAAGAGGACTTACAGTGGCCGTTCTTCAGCATCAGCGCGGCCAATCTCCAGCTGGAAAGCAGGGGTAGATGTAGGTGAGAAGCAAATCTATTCAATCAGCCCATGGCTTGAGATCAAGTTAAAAAGTAAGCATAGTCAATTACCAGCCAATTGGAGGGTCTTGTTGATTCCATTTCACCACATATGAAAGCAAATACTATTTTCAAGAATGCTGTGTAATTGCTTACTAAATCATACTCTGTCCTTCAAAAAGTTTTTCTGAATTTAAGGAAAGCCCTGGCAGCCATTTTATGGAATTCAGAAGAAAATCCTAAGGATATGCACACATTGGATCTCCTGTCATTGATCAAGTGAACCCCAACTAAGAGTAGAATTTTTAAATTATTTATTAATATTATTATTTGGAAGGCAGAGAGACAGAGATAGACATCTCTTTCCTGCTGCTGGGCCAGGCTGAAGCTAAGAACTCAATCTAGTTCTCCCATATGAGCAGCAGGGATCCCAAGTACATGGGAACTGACTCTCACATTAGCAGGAAGCTGGAATCAGGAGAGGGGCAGGGTCTTGAGCCCAGACACTCCCACATGGATGAGGACATTGCAAGGGGCGTCTGATCTGCTGCTTCCAGTGTCCACCCCCAAGGACAGTGATTGCTAATGTGTATCCTCAGGTACCCAGTTCACTCAACATACACAGGTAGAAGAAAATTAAATGATTCAATGAAGTCTTTCCAGACTCCATTCTAAAGATTTCTCAGTCCTGCTTTACCTCAGTGTCCTCATGTATTATCAAGAAATTTAGACCAGATTAGTGCTTTTCATAGTATGGCCATGAAATAGTCTGCACAGAATCATATAGAGTTTCTATTTAAATTGCAAACTTTCCAGATGAATCTCAAAAGCATATTTAAAGGAGAAAAGTCAAACACAAAAGGCTACATACTGCATGATTACATTTCTATGCAACTCCAGAAAAGGCAAAATTCCCGCGACGAAAAGCAGATGGGGAATTGCCTGGGGGCTCTAGAGGAGGGAAGAGAAAGGAGACAGATTGCATTGGACACGGAAAACACTGTAGGGTGATGCAATTATTTTATATCTTGTCTGTGGTGGAGGATGCATGGCTGTATACATTTATCAAAATTCTCCAAGCTGCACAGTTCAAGTGGGTGAATTTTGCTATAGAAAAGTTATAACTCATGCAAAAATTTGCAAATTCCTGAGCCTAATCAGAATCTAAATTTTTAACAAGCTCCCTCAGTGGATGTTTTATTCACTGAAATTTGGGAACTACTGAATTTAATAATTTATTCTTTCCTTACAAATTTAGGATCTCATAAAACTCCAATTTGGGTGACAGTGGCAAAGTGTTCCTTGAAGTCAAAGATAGATGGAAAAGGCTATTTTTAGCTGTTATTCAGACTATGAAATAAATGGGAAACTAAGGACTCTAAAAGTTAAGAAAAAATTGCCTTTCAAAGTGTGACAAACGCCTATCCAGGGAACAGATGTAGAGAAAGGGCCGGTCGTATTACCTGGCTGTACCTGGCAGAGTTCCTCCACCTGTGGTTTTAGCAGCTCCCTATTGACACCCAGAAGAAAGCAGGTTTTGAGACCAACAAGAGCCAAAGCAGATGCCAGCATTTTTTTTTTTTTTTTTTTTTTTGCTGTGACTACCAGAGTCGTTCTCTTTCCTGTTAGTCTGAGTTTAAATAATTTCAGTAAGCAAAAAAA
Organism: Oryctolagus cuniculus; assembly: GCF_051225735.1. Lineage (NCBI taxonomy): Eukaryota > Metazoa > Chordata > Mammalia > Lagomorpha > Leporidae > Oryctolagus > Oryctolagus cuniculus. Next base: position 154,666,960 of record NC_142867.1, read on the forward strand.
CTTTTCCAAATCTCCCAGGCCTATCCCATTGTTAAGAGAAATAGAACGCAGGGGCCTGCATGCAGCTCTTTGGAACGTGGCTCATCACCCTCTGAGGAACTGAACACAGAAAGGGCTGGAATTGCAGCTTTTCTGCCCCTGATGTGCATTATGACATCATCCAACTGGACTGACTGCATTCCTATCTACCTTTCCATTTGGGACCACGCATTATTGAGAATATTTTTTTGTTAATACAAAGCAAAAAGTGTTCCCTCTCTGGAAGGGTGCCTCAGTGTCTGAGATCACATTGTTGATGGCTAACTGCTGTGGATGACTGGGGAGGGACCACAAGCTGCCGGCTATTGCCTGGGAACTGCCTCCAAGTGGGCAGAGGAGGCCTTGAGAAGATCCAAAAACCAAAGAGGATTTCAACACTTGGAGTATAATAAATGAACAGCTACTCAACAAACAAATACTATAGAAAGAAAGAATCAGGCAGTACGGCCAAAATGAGAAGCAATGAATTAGGAACAGCCAGACTTGGATGTATAAACACTTTCCAGGCCCCTTTAGACAGCAGAGGAAAGATGGCTCATGGATTCATTCTCCCCTGCCTCTGTTGCTGCTCTAACTGCTGGTTTTTGCCTGCCTTCTCTCCCTGTTTCTTTCTCTCTGCCTCCTTTCCTCTCTCCCCTGATATAACATTTAAATAAACACCTTTGACATAAGGTCAAAAGGAAACTGGGGAAATGCAATGGGTATGGAAGACACAGTTACCTTGGAGCAGCTTATAATTTGTGGGAGAGTCTGACAGGTGAGTGATGACAATTAAGCATGAAAGTGTTTTAATGAAACTAAGTGTCACAGGAGCCCAGGAGAGTGAACAGCTTGTCATCACTAGGGAAGCTTTCTTAAAACAGTGGTTTTCACCCAGCAGAGATTTTTGCCTCTCAGTGGTCATCTCGAAATATCTAGAGACATATACAAGCATACTTCAAAATGCTCATGGACAAATGAAATTAAAATATAGTGTGCAGTCCCATGAACTTCTTGAAGTTCTTCATATAATAAAAGAACAAGAGTGTAGGAGGCGACAGAATTCAGGTGTTGCTGTAGGTCTGGCACCTGTAGAAGGAGAGAAGAAAGAAGGGTTAAAGAGGATGAGCCTCAGACATCAGGACAGCTGATGAGGAATCCCTGAACAGAGACTGTCCACCAGAGGAGTTGTATACTGTCTCCATCTCCAGTTTTTTTCATCCCTGCACCCAAGGTCAGTCGTTGACTGAGAGCTATCAGAGTAGACTACAGCCTTTGGATGCATTGTGCATTGGACCCAGAGTAATGGCAGCAGCTGCCCTCCATTGTTTATACCCCTTTCCACAGCTTCTCTCTAGAAAGGACATTGCATCTGTCTATGTTGCTAAGCAATGTTTGTTAAAGGTGTCTATTTTCCTTCCAAAAAATGAGAGTGTACATCTGATCAAAGAGAATGTGTAACACATGCAAATCTTATTCCTAAAGACTATTTGTTGATGAGACTGCCGTCCTGGCTTTTTATTGCATGCTTATACAGTAAGAAAAGAAAGATGCTCCCCTTTGCATGGCAAATTATGTGAAGAAAAGTTGTGATGGCATATGCCTCTTGGAGACCATCATTTGTGCTCCTGGAATGTTAAAAAAAAAAAGAATCAGAACACATACATACACACACACATTGTTTTCTGCAGTGAGTAACTTTTAACTCCATAAGGCATTGGTTATCAATGGCTACAACCAGCCTTGTGTGTCCAGTTCATCACCAAAAGATCTGCCTCAACTCCAGGGTGCAGGATCTTTCATATGTTTGAATAATCCTTTCCTATTGGATGATGGAAAGCAATACAGGAAGTATCTGATCATTTGCGTCATTCTATTTGGATGAATAGAATAAGAAAGTGTAACTCTTTGTCTAGTTTGTCTCTCTCAGCATCTTGGATTTGGCAGGTCTACAACAACACGTGGGGAGCCATCTGCCTTTTGTGCTTGCCTCTTAAGAAGAAAACATGGTTCTTGTGTTGTTAATTTGCTGGAGCCTATTGTGGTCCCCAAGAAAGAATGTGGACCATCCTCAAACCAGAGACTTCTGGTGCCTGCAATAAGCAGAGCACATGGAATGAATGCAATCTCCCCTCACAGTTACCAAGACCCCCATAGTCAACAGCTGGTGTATGAATATGCTCACTAACAATCAGGAGCCACTTCCATGTTATGGATTGAAGAAGATGTAGAATACTATGCAGTCCTGCATGGAATTTTTAAAAAATCCAACAGTGAAGACTAATACCTCTGAAATAGAAGAAAGATAAAATGAAGATAGTTGCTGTGTTTATTTGAGCTGGTGAGCTCACTCTTCATTTTCTTTGTGTGTGTGTGTGACATTTTGAGGAAAGTAATTCTAGCATCAAACCTCACAGTGAAACTGCTCCAGTTGACACCCAGCTACAGGAAATTAGAAAGGAATAGAATACATTTTGCCAGCAAGCTCATGACATTTATAAAATCTCATCACATTAATTCATGAAATCCCCAGATTGAAATGACCCCATATCAGGAACTCGTGTGTGGAAAGCATCACACAGCAGGTCATTTATAGGAAAAATCCTAAGCTTCCAGCTCTCATCTATCAAATGTAGCCAGAGAGCTGAGAAAGAGGGGCTTCTTATATTATTATTTTTCCAGAGGACTCACCATATTTATTTTATCTGGAAATGATTTTCAGGGAAAAGACAAGCTACCGCACTATGCCTCATCAATGTCAGAAGAGTTATCGTACACAAACACTCAATAATGACTTTAAAAAGTGATTATGAACTAGTTCATTTCTCGATGCAGCACACACTACAGTAATAATCCAAATTGCCTGTGACTTATGAGTATATTTGGCAACAACCACTAGTTCCCACTGTAGTGTGAAATTAACACCACAGACTGTAGCTGTGGCATTTATTGAGCACAAGGGAGCTGATTATAGCCTCATAAATTCAAAGGCAACCTCTGCTATTACTTAATTAGAATCAGTATCTATGCATAAATTACAGTAGCAATAACTAGTACTGTTATACTTAAAGATTTGTCAGCTTCCTTATTATACAACCCTTTATTTTTCCACATAAACCTGTAATTTAGGGAGGTTGTAAGTTGTCTGTAAAAATGGCTCAGAGGGGAAAATTGGCACATGGTATCTTGGAGGCCAGTAGTGTTTTGTTTCTAAGTAAACTTTTAAAATATTAATCTTGTGCTTTTGCTCTTTTTTTTCCTTAAGAGTAAAACCACTAAATCCCTAATCCATCCCATGTAATAAATTGCTCTGGCTACAGACGTATGTTTTGAGAGTATAAAACTTAAACAAGTGTTATCTTAGCATTTTTTCCAGGATAGATTTTAGTTTGTAAATTATTATAAACCAAAATTTATTATCACATATACACATACACATGAACATTAGACAATTATCCTCCAAATTTATTCTAGTTCTCTGCTAATGTGTATATAATGCTTTTATGTAGGTGAAATCAATGTGCACATTTTATTTAGGGTCCAGCTTTTTTATTTTTCAAGCTTGACTTTATCTCATATGCACACGAACTTTACTGACATAGCCCACATATGGCTTAGCATTCTATCAGATTAATCTTCAATAATACTTCAAAGGGATAAAATCATCAGAGTCATATGATAGCTATCTTTGCATGATATAAATACGTGCCAGACTAAAAGGTAATTTTTAGCCATGGGAAGAGCCAAACATGTTAAATCATAAGAGAAATAGTTGATCAAAAATGGAACAGGTCCATGAAATAAAATTAATCCACTTTTTGGCACTATGTTATGTTTTTAAATACCACTTGGCTAAATTAGCAATTTTTCAACTGGATGTTTTTCTACTCTGTGGATGCTACCTAATTCATTTTCAGAGTTACAGCCATATCATTTAAAAATGAGAAATTGCTTATAAAGAGGCAAGATAACTTGCTTTCTGATTTCAATTAGTCACTAATCTATTTATTTTCCAGATGTATACAGTTTAACCTTTAGAAGATAAAATTTCTAAAAATCACATTTTCAAATTTATCTCTGTGTAACTGTTTTAAAACACATCATGCTGATCATTTGAAATACAGGTTTTACTACTGCTAATATTAAATTATTATCATTGCTGTTTTTCTTATTTTTTTCCATTCTGAAAAGTGTTTTCCAGCCAGACTTTACCTAATTATTGGGATATGGGTGTCTTAATGGCAGAGAAAGAAATCAAACAGATTTTTTTCTCTCCACATCCGGAAATAATCATTATTTATTCTGGCAAGTGGAAAAGTAAACAGCTCTTTTCAAGGCTGTGCTTGATTATCAGTAGGCAGGCAGGCATTGTACATGACTAACTTTTCAAGTTTAATCATTTAACTTAATGTATTTGGAAGACAGAGAAACAGACAAAGAGAGAGGGAACAAGACAGGGTGAGGAGAGAGAGAATCTTCCATCCTCTGGTCCACTCTCCCAAATGCCCTCTACAGCTAGGAATAGGGTCAGGCCAAAGCCAGGAGCAAGGAATTCCACCCAGGTCTCTGACATGGATGGCAGAGCCCCTAACTCTTGAGCAGTCACCTGTTGCCTTCCCAGATGGCTTTCTTTAGCAGGAAGCTGGATCAGAAGCTGAAAATCTAGACTGTTAGCTGCACTCCAGCAATGGGATGTGGGAATCCCAAGTGGCATCTTAACCCTCTGTACACCCACAAGATTTATCTTTTAAAATTACATTCCACAAGCAGATTTTAACAAAGGAATTTATTAATACCACATTCCAAGCTCTGCTTTACAGAGGGGCTGCTTGACCCCAATACTCAAAGCCAGCCTCAGCCACCTCCGTTCCATACAGATGACAATCAGCAGGAATGGGCTTGTGAACACTGTATTGCAATAACGCAATGAACACAGTCATGAATTGAGCTGCCTAAATGATAGAATTGGGCTGACTCTGTTTAATGTCATTAAATACTTATAAGCTTTTATGATGATTGGGGAAAAGCACGGCTGGACAACGGCAGCTCTAAGAAGTATGTAGGTATGTAAATGCAGAGAAATTATTACTGAGGAGCTCAATTTGTCCAGTAAAGGGGAAGAGTATAGAATTTTGCTTCATGGAATAATTTCTAGGCTTCTGATATGACCCCATGGGCTAAAAAATGAGCTTTCTTAGTTTATATTTTCTGTTAGAAGTCCTCACCTAAGACACAGAAGGACACTACAATTACAAACAATCCTGAGAGGGGTATATTTTAAGAAATTCAGGCTGTATTTGTTTTGGAAGAAAAATGAGAAGTGTAGATTGAATCCAACTTCTCAGTCAATAAAATAATTACATGTGTCTCCTTTGTAGTGGTGTTTGGTATGTAAGCTGGGGGAGAGGGTATGGATAGGTCAACAGATAGCTGTGGCTGCGGTTTCTCCTTCTTCCAGGTCTGTAGGTTGCACTGGGATATGTGAGAGGGTGCACCTGGCAGAAGCCTGGAGATAGGATGACTGAATAGAAGGTGACTGGGAGTTGAGACTGGTGTTTGGGAGTGAAGGATACAAGAGTGGGAAGAAAATTTCCTCACAGGCTTAATCCTTAGAAAGAGACAGCAATAGAGGAAATTCTTGGAAAATATTTACAGTGTGATGGGCTGTATCTCTTCAAGGACTAACAGAAGAGATTTGCACTTTTCCAAGGCTGGTTTCACATTTGTACTTCCGTTGGGTACACTGGCAAGCTGAGATGGGCTGTGCCGCCTACATACAGGTATATATTTTAGAATGAATGGGTTTGGGATCCTTTTGCAGAAAGACAAATTAAAGAAAATGTACAAGGGCAAAACCTTTTGGAGGCAATTTTGAAGTATTGGAAGGATTGTCAGATTTAGCTAATAAAAATATAGGTTGTCTAAGTAAACTTGAATTTCACATAAATATTTTTAGCACAAATATGCCTCATACTACGTCAGATACACTAATACTAAAATTCATTGTTTTTCTGAAATTCAATTTTAGCTAGACATATTATTTTGTGTATGCTAAATGCAGTAATCCTACTGCAGGGTGGGCTAGAAGATAGACAATGGAAAGAAGAGACATGAGAATTATCTTTTCTTTTTATGGAATCAAAGCTTAATTCCAGCAGCGTTACAAATTCTCCTTCTGATTTTAAAAAAATTAGATTTTTAGGAGGGAATATGAATGTTTGTTTACTAAGTACTGGAACCCAGTAAAAGGGGTAGCATGCTAATATGAAATGATGAAAGCATGAATGCATACAATTTATGAGAATAAAAATCCATTTCTTCATAAGGTGATTTAATACTGTTTATCAGCAAGAGCCATAAAACTCAAAATGACTCACTAACTTATATAAAGTAGAAATTCTATGGTATGCCTTTGTGAATTTACTGAAATATATATCTGCATTTATTGAATTTCCAAATCCATAACCCACTGGGAGAATTGGTTGTCATGTCAACGTCCATGTGTTGTATTTTTGTGTGCTTAAGTTTTTTAAAAAAGCAAATTATACAATAAAGCCAAAAAGGCACTACAGGAAATGGACAATAAAGAAATAATTTACATGTTTTGTAATGAACAAGGAACAAAATTAACTAACCATAACCAGATATATCCCTTTGGTAACTTATTACCAAAGATGTGACATATGGAAAATGAGCTATTAAAAGATATTGTCTTTGTTCTTCTGGTTCAAGAATTGTATTGAATTTATATTTATTAAAGGGCCACAAAGTGTACCTGGCCGTATTAAACGAGTGTGCTGTGTATACGGTGAGAACACTGTTTCTAGGAGCACTTGGTCCATGAAATTTCTGCATATCTAAAACATCTTTCTCAGGAAGCTTCAACCCCAGATAACACCAATATTTTTTAATGGAGGACACTGTTCACTGTAGGTGACGGACTACGCTTTTTGCCTTTCAATAAGGAAATGCTGCCTACATATAATGTTGCCAGGGAGACAGGTGAATTTTACTATTAAACAGGTCACATACCTATTAATATGTTATCCCTCTTAGTATTTTTTTTTGTTTGTTCTACTTAATACTTTTGGTTGAATACTGTAATCAATACACAATTCTTCTTAAGTGCTGAAACTTAACTGAAAAGTGATCGCTGTTAAATATAAGAGTGGGAATAAGAGAGGGGAGAGATGTGCAGTTCGGGACATGCTCAAGCTGACTTACCTCAAACGGTAGAGTTAGAAACATACCAGGGGATTCCAATTCAATCCCATCAAGGTGGCATGTACCAATGCCATCTCACTAGTCCCAGGGATCAATTTCTGTTCACAGTTGATCATAATGATAGGACTAAGAACCAAAGGGATCACATAAACAAGAATAGTGTCTGCAAATACTAGCTGATAGAATCAAAAAGGGAGAGAACGATCCAACATGGGAAGTGAGATACACAGCAGACCCATAGAATGGCAGATGTCCTAAACAGCACTCTGGCCTCAGAATCAGCCTTTAAGGCATGCGGATCCAGCTGAAAAGCCCATGAGAGTATTTCAGGCATGGAAAGCCAAGACACTCTGGGGAAAAAAAAAAAAAAAAAAAAAAAAAAAAACTAAATGAAAGATCTCCACAAGTGAGATCCCAGTGGAAAGAATGGGTCATCAAAGAAGGAGGTACCTTTCTCTGAAGGGAGGAGAGAACTTCCACTTTGACCATGGACCTTGTCTAAATATGATCAGAGTCGGTGAACTCAGGGGGCTTCCATAGCCTTGGCAGCTCATGACAAGAGCCTAGGGTGATTACTGATGCCATAAACAAGAGTGTCAATTTGTTAAGTCAACAACAGGAGTCACTGTGCACTTACTCCTCATGTAGGATCTTTGGCCTAGTGTGCTGTACATTGAGATTTAATGCTATAACTAGTACTCAAACAGTGTTTTTCACTTTATGTTTCTGTGTGGGAGCAAGCTGTTGAAATCTTTACTTAATGTATGCTAAACTGATCTTCTGTATATAGAGAATTGAAAATGAATCTTGATGTGAATGGAAGGGGAGAGGGAGTGGGAAAGGGGAGGGTTGCGGGTGGGAGGGACGTTATGGGGGGGAAGCCATTGGAATCCATAAGCTGTACTTTGGAAATTTATATTCATTAAATAAAAGTTAAAAAAGAAAACAGGTCACATACCACTCTCTTTTACAAAACCCACCTCTTTATGTTTTTAAGAATATCCATGCCTGGCCATCACCGTGGCTCAATAGGCTAATCCTCCACCTGTGGCGCCAGCACACTTGGTTCTAGTCCCGGTTGGGGCACCGGATTCTGTCATGGTTGCCCCTCTTCCAGGCCAGCTCTCTGCTGTGTCCCAGGAAGGCAGTGCAGGATGGCCCAAGTGCTTGGGCCCTGCACCCACATGGGAGACCAGGAAAATCACCTGGCTCCTGGCTTCGGATCAGCGCGGTGCTCCAGCCGTGGCGGCCATTGGAGGGTGAACCAACGGTAAAAGGAAGACCTTTCTGTCTCTCTCTCTCTCACTGTCCACTCTGCCTGTCAAAAAAGAAATATATATCCATGACTGAAAACCATCTGACAGCCGGTCTCTATTCCTTGTTTGTTTACTGCAATAACATGATGAGTAATAATGAGATGAGGATGAAGGTGATGATGAGAATGATATAACAGTACATTCTTACTGTTTTTGTCTGCCCAGCAATCCTTATAAGTCATTCATGTGGTATTTTCACCTTCTGTCCTTTGGGAAATTTTGTGTCGTCCTCTCCAAAGGATTTTAGCGAATATGATTATCATAGTGGGCATCATATATACCTGTCTCAAAGACTAGCTAGCAATGGCCAAGTGTTTAAAGAACAGACCAACCTGAGATTTAGGAAAGTGTGACTTTTGTGACTGAGAGACACTCCAAAGACAGAGAAAAGATGTTTTCTATCATCTGATGCTACTAAAGTGAGGTTACGAAAGCTGAAAGTTGTGTCTAGTCATGTCCTGGTAACACATTTAATGACTCATCTACAGTAGGGACATAAAGCCATTGGATATCAGGAAAGCATGAATGACAGACACTTCCCATGTTCTGGAGTCCAAGACCAGCTTTTCATCTCAACACCCACTCTAGCCCCAGGACACATGAACGAATAAATTCCATTTATTTTCTTAAGTAGGTTTATAGATGAGTGAACATAGCTACCACTTATTGAGAATTAATTCAGTGCTCTAAATTCTATATTGATTTGAATTTATATGTCTGTGTGTGTAGAGTTGGGACTATATATTTATAAACTGTCAAGATTACAAGTGATAGAATACAATTATGAGCATTATTCTCAAAATCTATAACACATTGAGTATAAATAATAAAAAATGTAAATTTCTTCCTACTACCTACTTAATTTTTTAATTTGATTGTCAGGGAGCTGAGATTCAAACATAGGCACATTGATATGGGATGCAGCCACCTTAGCCATTGTCTAAACTACTAAGCCATACACCTGCCCCTACCTATCCAAAATGTTACTCAGGAAAAGAAAATGCTTCCTTATGGATTGTTTCAACAAATTCTTGGGGAAGATTTTGATTTGCTAGACATAGGTCATAAGCTTATATTAGAACAAACCATTGTGGCCAGGGATATATAATAACACTGGCTTCCTGGTCACAACTGTCAAATCATTTAGAATAAAAATAGGAAAGGAGGGGCATGCATTTGACTGAGGAGTTGAGACACCACTTTAGATGCCTACATTCCATATCAGTGACCGGGTTTAACACCCAGCTCTAATCCTGACTCCAATTTCCTGCTGACACAGACCCCAGAAGGCAACAGTGACAGTTCAAGTGATTGGGTTCCTATCACCCATATAGGAGACAGGAGACCTGGACTGAGTTCCTGACTTCTAGTTTTGGCCCCCTGGTCCAGGGATATTGGGAACATTTGGAGAGCGAATCTGTGGGTTGGAGTGTTCTCTCTCCCTCTCCTTCTTCCTCCTCCTCTCCCTCTCTCCCTCCCTCCTTTCCTCCCCCTCCCCCTCTCCTCTGTCTAGGCACCATCTCCCACACAGTTTAAATCATCTCTAGATGACTTATAAAACCTATTACAATACAATTTTTAAGTAAATAGTTGTCTTATTGTGTTGTTTAAGGAATAGTGATAAGGAAAAAAGCCTGTACATGTTCAGTACAGATGCAAATTAAAAAAATATTTTCAATCCATGACTGGTTGAATCCACGGAGGAGAATCTGTGGATACAAAGGGCTAACTGTATTTCAATATTTTAGAAATACTAAGACCACCCTAGGAAATAGAAGCTTCAGTTTCTCCTTAGAGCCTGGAGCCAGCAGCCACTTTTCACCAGGGCCCCCCACTTCCTGCAGCCAGGCCTCTTAAGAGTCTGGCCCACCCCAGGTAGACCTGAAACAAAGAGTCTGGAATCCAGGTGCACAGCTATTCAACTGTGGCCAAAGCAGGTTCTTAACATTTTTCTAGACATGAAGGCATTTCTCTGATGTTTGTTCTCATTAATCTTGCTTTTTTTCTCCTTTGCTCAGAGTAGCTGTCTTCATATTTCACTAGGGTCTAAGTTGCACAAAAAGCTCATACCAGATGCTCATGCATATCTCTGCCTGTCTACTTGAAAGGAAACTCTTTCAGAGGGAGCAGATCTGCCAGGTCACGCTGTGGGAGGAGACAATGAAGCCTGTAAAGCTGGAAAAAATACAGAGATAGGGACAGGTACAATGGGAATGACTTAGGATGAAAAGTAGATGCAAATATGTCAATTGAAGTCATACACAAAAGCATCAGGCCATGCCCAAATGAATTAGGAAATTCCATAATGCAGAAAATCTGGGAATTATAGAGGAATCAGAATCTAGGATGCAGTTAAAAGTCTAGAAACAAAATCTGTAGGTATTCAGTAAAAATAAAGAGGTGGAGAGATTTGCACCAGAGTTGAGATGTTTTAGGACTGGAGCTTCAGACAACCTGGTATATCAGCCCCCAAGTCACCTAGATTCTCTATGTTCCTATAGATTCCCCCAAAGAAGGGTGGATGAAGATGAGTTGGATTTAATTAGGTTGGATTCGACAGGAATGGAATGGATAAGACTAAACCGTATTGAATTGAAAGGAATTGACCTCTAGTGGCTGTGCCTGGTCTGACTGAAGAGACAGGCAGTTCCCAAAAACCACAACCAGAGAATCAGAGAAAAAAAAACCACATAACTTTCCACACTTTGAGAACAGGTTGGAAGGGGAAAAAGAAAACATTTGATTTCTTAATCACAAGATTTGGCCCCAAGAATCTTGTGTTTAATGTCTGAAAAGAATATCTGGTCTGCCAACTTTCTGTTTTGCACAACTGCCCAAATGGGTTACAGCTGTTCAGTTTCAAAGTTCCTGATTCTAAACCAACTATATATCTTGGTCTTATGATTTGAAAGCCATTGAAACCTTTATGTTCTTTTATGGAGAAATCTCATATCTGCCCATTCAAAACTTGATTTTTCTTTAGAGAGCCAGAGCTGCATATGTCACTAACTTCAATCTATGATTTCCCAGGAAAGTCCAGTACAATCCTTTAAGGCTTGCACTTCTAGTGACTGAAGATAAGTTTACTCCATGGTCTGAGAGAACACCTACACAATTACATTCCAACCACTTGTCCAGGAACAGTTTATACTCACCACAAAAATAGTCCCTCTCTGGTTTGGTAAAGGCTATTTTTACATTTCTTCTTTTACTGTTTATCTCTATACACAGAAGCCGTCTGAGATTTTCTTACAAGTTTTGTGAACTCACAATGACTATACATTGATCACCTACCCCATGAACGAATAATAGCAGAGCTCTACTGAGCATGAGAAATAAAGTTTTATGAGTTACATGCAATGGACTAGAGCAATGGCTTTATAAGATCCAGTTGCAGGGCCAGAGACAGAAGGCTTTCTGCTCTAGAAGTCATCTGCCATGGAATAGTAACCTGGTGGAAAATGAAATAAATGAGCACAATAAGCTGATATAGATGGAAAAGCCAGTACTAGTGCAATCAGTTGGATAGCATCATCATCCAAATCTACAAATGGATTCAGAACCCCAGAACCCTTTGTGAAAGAGAATTGACATAAGCAAAAAAGGTCAAATAGTCCTACAGCCATTGTGTTGACTATAGAGCAGGGCTCTGTTTGAATCAGCAGTAGAAGCCAAATATACCACCCCACCCCAGCCCAAAATGAGAAGTCAGGAACAGGATCTTAGGTTTATTACTGATGTTCATCCTAAAGAATAAACAAATAAATAAGATTAGCATACTGTAATTTTTCCAGGATGTGGTTGGCAGCAAAGGATCCTGGATTCTAAGTAGGATCCTGGCAACATTCTATCCTACTTAGAGAGGGCCAAATGGTTTCATGAATTTATTAAGACCTGAACCAGCCCATCAGGTCTTGGGCACTAGCACAGCAACTGGAAACAATTAGAGAAGTGAGAGGGAGCAAAACAAGGCAGGTGGAGTGGCTCATTCCAAAGATTGTGATATAGATTAACAACAAAAAGGAACATAAAGGAAGCAATGGATGCCAGTACTTAATAGTAAGTGTCTTCTCAATCAGTATTCTTAAGATTTTTGTGCAAAGTTCTGGATGCTATACGTGTTTAGAGTCCAAGGCACCCAAACTATTTCTCCAATCAGGAATATGAATCAGAGTGATAAATCTTGTTTACTTTTCTATTTTGTGGTTTTATTTAGACATGATAATATGGTGTCTCAGAAACGTCTAGTTTATTTTGCCTTTAATTATTTTGTGATTGCTATAAAACTGGTCTTTTAAAATCTCCTTACAATAATAGGTAGACTGGAAATTCATATTTTCTCTTTAAAAAAACCTTTCTTGTCTCCAGCAGTCTCCTCACAGATCTCTGCTATTGTGTTCATTTACTTGTGTTGCTTGGACTGTGCCCTAATGATGTGTTTGTTCTCTCATTACCCTCCAAGGCTGGAGCCAATTCCAAGAGCACATTCTTAGGAAGTTGATGTCTTGTTTAATTCCACATATTTCTCTTCTTAGAGAGAAAGGGCAGACAAGGACAACAATCAGTGACAAGAAGTGTAGAGCACATAGATAATCTAGCACTCTATTGGGAAGCTTATTTGTGTGAAGAAGATCCAGCAAACTATCTTTCCACTTAGATCATTTATTCCTTTCATATAACTTATTCCCAGCCTCCCTGCCTCCTCCACTTCCATTTCAGGAATCTATTTTCTATCATCCCACAGCAGACAGTTGACATCATTGCAAAGGTTGGCTATGAGGGTTTTGATTCTCCATTAGGCTGATTCCCCCACACCCCAATTTACTGTTATGTTGTAGCGTTCCAGAGGCTATGTTATCCTAGGCCCCATGCCTATATTTGAGATGGGCTGTTACCAACAAAATCCCAGTTATGTCCTTGGGGTATGAACAGCATGGTGTCTCCTAAGCCGAGGCAAGTCAAATATGTATGTTCTTTCCTTCACAAGTTTTTATTTTTTATTGAAAACTGAATAGAAAAGTACGTGGTTCTTTTCTCAGAGAACTTTATAGCAGTGTTCTTCTAACTGAACATCATTATTCATTAATGAGTGGGGAAATGAATTTAGAGCCTCTTGACCAGCATTACTTCTAATAGATAAGAGGAATAAGACAAGACAAACTGTCAGAAGATAAAACACACAGTGAGGGTAAATATCACCTTCTTTTAAAATGGAACTCCAGTTAAATATAAGTTATATATGTTACTATGAATTTCATTTAGAAAGATGAAAAACTACTATCTCAGAGCCATCCTCCATCAGGCTACCTTTACACAGGATCATACAAAAACAATTATAGCTCCATGATGCCATATATAACAGTGTCATTTATTAAAGAAACAACAAGAATCACTGTGCATTAACTTCCCACACAGGACCTCTGTCCCCAAAGAGTGATACCACAAAACATAATAGTAAAACTTGTTCTCAAGAATCACTTCCTTTTAGTATATTAAAAGGAAGATATTATTAAGTCTCTTAAGTTACAGTTATGTATAAGAGCTACAAAAGATGTATCATCCTTGGAGTCTTCTTTAAAGACAATTAAGTTTCTAAGAGGAAAGAAGGGGAAGGAAGGAAGGGAAAAGAGGAAGGGGGAAAAAAGTGAAATCACCTTCGAGAAGCAGTAACATAGATCATCCCTTCCTGTTGAGGAACACGTCTCTTATTTTTTTAACTCCATTTGTTCTTTTTATATTTATTTTTCAGAAAAAAAAGGAAAAGGGGCAGGAAGGGGAGGGAGGATGGGTGGGAAGGCAGGTACAGTGGGAAGAATTACTATGTACAGAATGTTGTATTTATGAGATACATACAAATTAAAAATAAATAATAAAAATATCAAAGGTTAGAAGGCACAAGAATCCTGTAGTGCAATAGTGTTCTCAGTGGCTGTTTATTGGGGAGTTCACAAAGGGGTGGTTTGAAAAAAATCACTTTGGATGTTCAACCTTTGTATGACTTCCTTTCCTAAAACTAATTCTACTGGCAACCTTCAACAATCAAGCCATCCCTTTCACAATTATGCCTTTCCACTTTGAGAAAGAATAGCACAAGTTCTATTGCAACACAGTGTGAGGCACACTCCACAGTATGAAAACCTTTAAGGCACGAAAGGAGATAAAGTACTGGTGTGTGTGTTGGGAAGATCCTAGTCAAACTGACCATTGGGTAACAAATCCATGTGTATTTTAGGCAATTTTCAAGCCATACTTGAAAAAAATGGATAAAGGAAAAATTATGTTGTCAGGTTCTAGATCATTCAAAATAATTTTCCAAAATATATCATGTGCTTTTGATGACTAGTACAAAATGAGTTTACAAAATGTCTAACATTACTGTAACGAATTTTTTTTCTTACATAATCAATAGGTAGAGGCCGGCACTAAGTCACAGCAGGTTATAGACCTCTCCTGAAGCACCAGCATCCGATATGGATGCCGGTTCTTGTCCCGGATGCTCCTGTTCCCATCTAGCTCTCTGCTATGGCCTGGGAAAGCAGTAGAAGATGGCCCAAGTCCTTGGGCCCCTGCACCCAGGTGGGAGACCTGGAAGTAGCTTCTGGCTCCTGGCTTTGGATCAGCTCAGCTCTAGCCGTTGTGGCCATCTGGGGAGTGAACCAGCAGATGGAAGACCTCTCTCTCTGTGTCTCTACCTCTCTCTGTAACTCTGTCTTTCAAATAAATAAAATAAATCTTAAAAATATATATATATAATTAATAGGTAAACCCTCATTAATTAGATTATAAAAATAAAAAAATAGAAAAGATGCTGATCCCTGCCACATTTTGAAACCAGAAATACTTATTCATAGTAATGTGAATTAATCAGAAAAATGATTATATCCATCTCAATAAAAGATTTATTTATAATAAATTTTATATTTTATGTTTAATACATTTAAAAATGTATAATTTTGGGGTAACTGCTTTAATGATTTACTGTTACAGGAAATATAGATATTTTAGTTTCAACTTACTTTACATATTTTTGTATAGAATTAATCAACAAAGATAATTGACTAAAGACTTTTTAATAGATGATAGATATAAGTTCATTATATTTAGATTACATCGGAACCTTTAAAAATATTGTAACAATTTCATTTTACATTTTAGCATTGATGCCTTTTGCCACCATTTAATCTGTTCATTAAATACTATATACTTGAAGTATAAAAAGGTACCTTTTGAAAAATAAGTTTTCAAAAAATTTTAAGTACACACACACACATACACACAAACTAAAGTCACTAATCTAATACTGTTATGGGTTAGACCATATCAATGTAAGAACATTTTTTTTTGCAAAATTATTTTATGAAGCTTCTCCTGTATAATTTTTCTAGGAGTGAATATATAGTAAATGCAGACTTCTATCATCCAGATTAGTTTTAGCTGGTATGTTTTATACTGGTTGGATAGTAACTATCAACACTGGCCAGAGCAAGCAGCAAAGACTGAGGGAAACCAAGAGGAAGTGATGGCTTCAGAGGGTAATTTAGCTAAAGAGGAAGCCAGACACAACACCAAAGAAGCAGTAAACTATAGTGAAAAGTGGCACAGAAAAGGGAGATTATGTTCAAAATCTGTGTGACGAATCTGATTTCTATTACTTTTCTCCAGGTAAAAATAAAGGGTCATTCTTTTTTTAAACTGTTTTCATTTTTGATCTTAGAATTGTCTCTTACCACGGAAGTCAACTCTCCTCGTTATTTTCCTTTGTTCAGTTTTATTTTGTTTATTGACGGTCCTTGCTGCAAGCTTTATACCAATGCGTGATGGTGTTTGGTTATCTGTTCTCATTCAAGAGTGAGTTGATAGATGGGCTGTGTGGAAGCTAGAAAGCGTACTGTAAGCTAACAAAATATTACACTGGGACAATCTTTTCTTTTTTTTCTTTTCTTTTTTTTTTTTTTTTTTTGATAGGCAGAGTGGATAGTGAGAGAGAGAGAGACAGAGAGAAAGGTCTTCCTTTTTGCTGTTGGTTCACCCTCCAATGGCCGCCACGGCTGGCCCACCGCGCTGATCCGAAGGCAGGAGCCAGGTGCTTCTCCTGGTGTCCCATGGGGTGCAGGGCCCAAGCACTTGGGCCATCCTCCACTGCACTCCCTGGCCACAGCAGAGAGCTGGCCTGGAAGAGGGGCAACCGGGACAGAATCCGGCGCCCCGACAGGGACTAGAACCCAGGGTGCCGGCACCACAGGTGGAGGATTAGCCTATTGAGCCATGGCACCGGCAGGACAATCTTAATTATAGGGTAAGAGGATTTTTGCTGTTGGGTCTTAGTATCCATATTTGGAATGTAAACTGGGGAAACTTCTAGTAACATAGGTAAAATAGATACAACTACAAAAACCATGAGACAAAGGACAAAATGACGTTAAAATTTTAAATAAAAGACTCAACATCTGTCTAATGGAAGTTCTAGGAAGGCAGAATAGAGTATATGGAAGAGAAAACTTCAAAGATACAGTAAGATAGTTTTCTGAAGCTAAAGAACATAGATTCTCTGTCCTGAGTGCCCCAACAAATGGATAGAAATGGTGAAATATAATGCAATTTCAAAAGACAAAAGATAAATAGAAGATCCTAAAAGTTTTCAGGCCAGAGTTTTGAAAGGACTCTATTTGGCCAATCTAAAACCTGTGTCTGAAAGCAGAATAAATATATTTAGGGAAACTTAAGACTCAGAAATTCTACCCTCCAAGCATACTTCCTAGGAGGTGATTTGAAGCTGCATCCTAGGAAAATGAGCAAGTAAACCCAGAAAGAATAAAACACATGATCCAGGAAAATGATGAAACCAATCCTGAAGAGCAGTGTAGGGAAGTCCTGGATGACAACTTTGCAACAAGAAATAAAGCACAATCTTGGATTCTGACACATATCCATGAGGAAAAGGGAGACAGTTCATGGATTTTCAGTACCTCTGAACTTTTCTCTTACCATGGAACAAATAAAAAGTAATAATTTGTCTACCTGGATAAGGCTGCACTCCCCTGTAGGTGCCCCACCTGCCTGCTTTGTGAGTCTTGGGGTCCTCAGGCTGAGATAGCAAGAACTTGATTGATCTGGACCCCATTCATGGAATCAGTAGTTGGGAGGCTCTGAGTTTCACAGTATGATTAAAGCCTGAAATAACTTGATAAAACTGTAGACAACTGATCATTTTTTTGAAAGAGGAAATAGAATCCAATTTCTGACCTGAATATTTTCTTTGGAGTGATATTGATTCATGAGGGAAAAAAGGGAAACTGAACACACTAGTTGACTGCAGCAGAAAATATAGCCATGATATGATATTACGATTTACAGATTTTCACTTTTCAGAATTAAGGGTAATGTCAGGTGTTTAGCCTAGTGGTTAAGATGCCAGTTAAGTTGTATGCAACCAGTGTCAGAAAAACTGGATTTGGGTCCTGGCTCCAGCTCCTGACTCCAGCTTCTTGCTAAAGTGTACCCTGGGAGGCAGCACATAATGATTCAAGTAGCTGGGTCCTCGCCACCTATGTGAGAGACCTGGATTGAGTTCCATGCTCCTGGCTTCTGCCCCAGCCCCAGCCATTGTTGGCATTTGAGGAATGAACCAGTGAATTGTTAGTCCCTCTCTCTCTTCCTCTCCTTCTCTCTTTATCTCCCCCCTCCCCAAATAAAAAAAATCAGGGTATATAAAAGGAAAAACATGTAAAAATGTAAATATTCTCAACATTGACTATATTAAAAGAATGATATTGCTATTGGGATTAGATAATAAAGAGGACAAGAATAGATGGATGGAGGACTAATAACTTTGTCTTATGTATTTGGAAGCCAAGAGATACTGTCTGAAAAGTAATAGGATTCCTGCAGATTTCTGTCATCTACCCTCAGCTACTGAGTTATAAAATAATTGAAATAGCAAGTCTTTAACCTGATTGGTTGTCTTTGATCAAGGAACAAGCAATGTGAAAAGGAGAAGCACCACTTCCAAGACACCAAAGGGGTGGAAATTAAAAGCAACTGAAAGCAGCATTGAAAAGCTCCCAAAGAAAGAAAAGTGATGATTTCATATTTCTGTTGCCAAATTGCTAAGAGGGACTCAATAAACGTTAAATGTTGAGAGACAGAGATAGAGATAGAGGTAGAGGTAGAGATAGAGATAGAGATATTGTGGTTCATTAAATAAAAATCAGATTTTTAAATCCTATTTTAAATTTCTTTTCATGGAAGGACTATATAAGCAGGAGAGACTTGGGGAGATGAGTATAGTTAAAACAGAAAAATCCCCATGTTCTGATTCATGGCTGAAAGTCAACGATGTCTTAATTTGATACTTCAAGAAACTGTACCATAAGCATATAAATTAGACACATGAAGATAACCAATAAGATATAAAAATAGAAAATTTTACTGCTTTGCTTCTAATATCTGGAAAAGTGGTTGGCTAATTGTATGAGAGTTCTTCAAAAAGTTCATGGAAAATGTGTCTTATGAAAAAAACACACAGGGCTTCAAAATAAAATGCACCAAATGAGCTTATCTTTTAAATCCAGTTTTCTGCAAGCTCTTTGAAGTATCCCCATAATATACTCAAAAAAAAATTCACTGGAAAGCATGAATGTGGTGAATGATTTGCAGAAATAGGGGAGGAGGCTGAGAGAGTCAGAAACTTGTTTGCATTCCTGATAAGCTTGCAGCAATTCCATTTGCTTCTCTCTCCTTGTTAACAGAATCCAGAATTTTACTCTCAGAGACAGTGATCCCATCTCTAACCAAGGAGAAAATTCTGGTTAGTATATTGAATCATGGTAATTCTATTTCCCTAACCAGTGATTGGATTAGAATCTGTCCAATGAGATGTAAAGGGAGACTTCTTAGAAGGCTGTTTTCCTCTTCTCTCTTACAAAATTGACATGTGTGAATTTGATGCCTGGACTGTTTCATGACCAAGAAGAAACCTGGACTAAGAGAAACATCAACATCCACAGAATGGCCAAACATGGAAAGAACATGAGTGCTTCATGACATCACTGAGTTCTCCATTAAACAATCCTATCTCAATATGTCTTGTATTGAGATAATAAATTTTACATTATTATCAACTAGTTGAATTGGGGACTTCTGTTATTCTCAAAGCATAGCAACACATAAAATATCCTTCTGAAATTTGTTGTGAAAATAACCATATGCCTGTGTTAATGTTTATGAAAATTTTTAAAGAATGAAAAAAGCTGTACATAATGTCATCCTATTACAAGTATATATATATGTATATATATATATATATTTAAAGATTTATTTTATTTATTTGAAAGAGTTACAAGAGGTAGAGACAGAGAGAGGTGTCTTCCATCTGCTGGTTCACTCCCCAGATGGCCACAATGGCCGGAACTGAGCAAATCTGAAGCCAGGAGCCAGGTCTCCCACCTGGGTGCAGGGGCCCAAGACTTGGGCCACATTCCACTGCTATCCCAGACCACAGCAGAGAGCTGAATCAGAAGAGAAGCATCCAGGACTAGAACCGGCACCGATATGGGATTCTGGTGGTTCAGGCCAGGGCTTTAACCTGCTGCACCACCAAGCCAGCCCAGAAGTATATATTTTTAAAAATCTGTATCTCAATTGTTGTGTCCTCTAAACTTTGGTGACCATGTTTCAAGCCCCAATTATCATCTCCTGAGTGCTTCTCTCAGTCTTGTCTTCCAAGATACATTTTGTAAAAGTTTTCCCTGTAACATAACCTCAGAAATTTCACCACAGTAATCTCTAGTTGAAAGGGGACATCTCTATAAAAATGAAAGTAGAACATATGGCTATGTTTGCCTATTTCATTGCCTTATGTTGATGTTTATTCCTTAAAAATAAGATGAAATGAGCAGCTGAAAGGAGGTAAGAAAATGAGTGAAGGATGCGAAGTGAAGAGAGAAGATCAAACAATCACCTTAAAGACTAAGGGAAATAAATTACCAATGTAAAAGGATGTTGACCAGGATTATTTTCTTTTATTTCATAATTTCAGTTACAGCCCAAAAGCTGAGAGTACCAAAAAGTCTTCTAGACACTTGTTTAAAGGATATACCTAAAGTTAGTAAAATGGCCTGATAACCATATCCTATATACCAAGGACCAAGAATTCATGAAGAAGGAGCTTGAAAGAAAACAAACATAAAGGAAATGATAGAGTTTTTTATGATTTATTTTACTGCCTTCCATGATCAGTGGAAAACAGGAAGGAACCTGAAGAGACCCAATAGACAGAGACTCAAAAAAAAAAAAAAAAAAAAAAAAGTAGAGCCCCAGGTGCTTGCTTCCTATGTTAACTGGTTTAAGATGAGAGGGCAAGATATTAGTGGTGTCATCCTGAAATGTGAGAATTTAGCAGAGCAAGGATGTGTACTTTTCACTGTAAAACATGAGTGGTCACCAAGGGTAGTCGGATCTGCAGATTCTTACATAATCTTTTGCACAATGAATTCTTTGCATATAAGACTGAGGTGCTCTGGTTTAAAAGGCTGTTCATGTGCCTCTTGTGGTAGACTGGAGTGCAGACATTGAAATGGGAGTCCCAGGGTATACTGATTCACAGAGAAGAGATTATCTCTGCCAAGGGAAGGGATCATTGAAAGCCTTCACAGAAGAGCTAGCATTTGAATACCTGCCTTGACAGAATTTAGCTGACAGGTAAGAGAAAACATCATTAGCCATGGCTAAGTAGAAAAATATTTTTACATTTTCCATTCATTCAACATTTCCTGATCACTACAGGAGCCAGAAGCAACATACAAGAGTTGGAGAAAGTAGAAACAAAAAGAGAAAGCAAGGTGAAGAGACATTGAAAATATAGACTACGCTGTTCTCCCTACTGAATGTCCTCAATACAGTGTTTAGTCTTGAGCTGGAGGACAGAAGAAATTTTGAACTGAATGATAAAGTAGAGCTGGAGGTTAGACTGAACTACGTTTTCCCCTTTCACCTGAGAATGTATCTGTCCATGATTTTTTTAAAAGATTTATTTATTTATTTGAAAATCAGAGTAACACAGAGAGAGGAGAGGCAGAGAGAGAAAGAGGTCTTCCATTGGATGGTTCACTCCCCAGTTGGCCCCAACAGCTAAGCTGCACCAATCTGAAGCCAGGAACCAGGAGCTTCTTCTGGGTCTCCCACACTGGTGCAGGGGCCCAAGGACTTGGGATATCGGCACTTCAGGCAATGGCGTTAACCCACTGTACCACAACGCCAGCCCCTGTCCATGATTGAAAGTGAATGGAGGCCAGTGCCATGGCTCACTTGGCTAATCCCCCACCTGCGGCGCTGGCACCATGGGTTCTAGTCCTGGTTGGGGCTCCAGATTCTGTCCCAGTTGCTCCTCTTCCAGTCCAGTTCTCCGCTGTGGCCTGGGAAGGCAGTGGAGGATGGCCTAGGTCCTTGGGCCCTGCACCCGCATGGGAGACCAGGAGAAAGCACCTGGCTCCTGGCTTTGGATTGGCATAGCATGCTGGCTGTAGCAGCCACTTGGGGGGTGAACCAACGGAAAAGGAAGACCTTTCTCTCTGTCTCTCACTCTCTCACTGTGTAAATCTGCCAGGAAGGAAGGAAGGGAGGGAGGGAGGGAGGGAGGGAGGGAAGGAGGAAGGGGGATGGAAAGTAGTGGATGGGCCTGAGATACCACCAGTGGTTAGAGAGGACTCCATCTCACTAGGTTGGAATGCAATGACTGGAGAAAATTAAAGATACTCCTTGATTCCTTCCTGTGGAGGGAAGCCCATTCCTTAAATTTTCCCACTCAGTGAAAGCCCTGTAGCTGGATATTGACAGACAAAACCCTTTTGGATTTCCAGTCATGGATTTCAGAGGAAACCAGTCAACCAAATTGTGATTCCACCCACTGGCTCCCGTTATAAATATTCTGCTCCTACCATATGGGCACAGAAAAACTGAAAGCTTGAGTCTGACCAGGGCTGAGGTTTTGCTACACAAATAGAAAGGAAGAGAATGAGGAAAAGTGAGCTGAGAATATTTTCAAGGAAGTGGCTTCAGTGACAAAGAATGGAGTCTACATTGGCTAAAGAGGAACATAGACATAGTAGGAGAATGGACAATGAAAAACAAGAGGAATTATCAAGCACGGCCATCATAAAGCAAGAACTTCTACAGTTAGGAAACTACAGGAAGCAAAGTTGTAGAGGCCCCAGACTGGGTTGCTCACATCTGAACATCTTTCTGACTAGGATTCCTACTCAGACATTTTTGTCTTTAAAACCTTAAATGACATTTCTCAGTTCTCATTTCATTCATTTGTCACTACTATGTCTTAGCTCTAGCCTATAAATTTGTAAGCAGTATCACATAGGCAAAGAAGATGGGGAAAGTTTATTTATTTCATGAATTGTAAATTATACTTAGAAGTCAGAAGTTATGGTGTTCTATGACATAGCGGGCTGCCTATATTTCATGATAATGTACTGTAATGTTTCTAAAACAATGCCTAGAAGAAAGCATTTTGAATGTTTTCACTGTAAAGAAATAATAAATGTTTCAGCAGCTATATTTACCCTGAATGGACATTGCACAATGTATACATATATCAAAGCATCTCATGATAACCCATAAATATTTATAATTTTATGTCAGTTACAAATAAAACAATTAAAAAGCCTTCCCTTATAACTAGATGCAATCTATTTGTAAATATATTGAAGCAATATCTATGAAGAAAAGCACACTTCCAGCAATACTCTCCAAATCATTTTACTATGTCAAAGTTACGTGTGAATAGGAAGGAGACCAAGGGTTTATAATTGGAATCCTCCTTTCCTCCCTTTCAGATGAGGTAAGCCATAGCTCTCTGGTCATGCCAAACCTGACTGGTTCTTCATACCTATTTAAACGTGAATCCTGGGGGCTGGTGTTGTTATGTGGTGGGTTAAGCTGCTGCCTGAGATGCCGTATCAGTGCTGCTTCATATATTAGTTACTCTACTTCCAATCCAGCTCCCTTCAAATGCACCTGGGAATGCAGCAAAAGATGACCCAAGTACTTATTCCCTTGCTACCCATATCGGAGATCAGGATGGAGTTTCTGGCTCCTGGCTTCTGCCTGGCCCAGCTCAGGCCGTTGTGGCCATTTGGGGAGTGAACCAGTATATGGAAGATTGATCTCTCTCTCCTCCCCCTGTCTCTGCCACACAGCATTTCAAATAAATAAAAATAAATCGTTTTAAAAACATGAATCCTGTGTTCTATGTTTCATACATTCCTCCTTCATAATTATAACCACGTGTTGTTAGAAATTCCTTTGATCCTTTCTAGCACATCCTTGAAGATAGGTCATGCCACAATCATAAAATAAAGATTAAAAATAAATTTTAAATATTAATTTGCTATGAAGTCACTTTGTAAGTTTCATTTCACATTATTGGCAATATCACATAAACCAATATTCATAAAAGTGTAGTTTTAGGATCCTGTGTTTGAGTAACCTGAGATCATTTTCACAGGGCAAAGTCCAGGAACAAACCATAACCCAACTGATTTAGACTCTTTATGGTGGAATGTCTAGGAATTGAAAATTTTAAGAAATTCTCTAGCTAGTGCTTGTACCAAGGAAAATTTTGAGAAAAATCTTTAGAAATAATAAGTATCCTCATTTCAAAAAGCTAGAAATAGTAGATATTTAATTGCAGATTGCTTGAAAATATTTTAAAATACATGTATGAACTCAAGATTATGTTTCCCACATGGATGGCAGGGATTCAAGTACTTATGCCATCATCTGTTGCCTTCCCAAGCACAATAGCGGGAAGCTGGGTTGGATGCAGAGCAGCTGGGACTGGAAATGATGCTCTGATAAAAGATGGAGGCATTGCAAGCAGATTCTTAACTAACTGTGCCACAGAAAATTGAAAACAAATGTTGCTGAAGAGTGGAGAAATGTTGGATAATTCAGTCTTTCTTTCCCTTTGTCTCCTACCATACCCAGGTCCCATTATTATTATTATGGAATATGAAGTCTGACTCATCCATTAAATTTCCTCAATTCTGATCTTTCATTTCCCTGTGTAAATGTTTGTCTTGAAGATTATTTCAAATTAATGAGAGATGAAAGGTTGCCTTGTAAGTTATAATTCAAGTGCATTTTTTTCTGGATACTTCTGCCCAAGTGTCCCTGTTGACTCCTGTTTCCTCAGTTTCCCCATAATTGCACCTTGCTTTCTTTCCCCAGAGTCTGTATCTTAACATTCAATGTCATGTATATTCCAACCTTTTCTCTAGTTTTAGTTTCTACCATCATTATCTTCCTGTCCAAGGTCACCCACCTCATTTTTAATTTGTACAAATCTTATTCAGCTTGCATAGATTAGAATTTTGCTGGCTTCTTGAGGTACTCATTCTATACTGAAAAGTATTTATCTCTCGAGACTTTTGAGCCTCAACTGTTCTCTCTCTGAGCCTGATAAAAGTTGAGTCAACTGTTGAAGGTGCATTTGAAGTTGCTTTGGGGATGTTAAAGTTTTGATTATCTGTGTTCTTTACAGAGGAGCCATTCAGATTGTCAACATTTTTATTTAGACAAAAGCTACACGGAGAAATTGTGGAGAAATTGGCTTTAGAAATTTGCTCATAGGAAAGTGATAAGACACAACCGTCAACTGTGTCATCTGAAACAACTCACCTCCCTCACATATGTCCTGGTGCATACACATGTAGATATGACAGGCAGTGAGAAAGAACATCTGCTCTATGTAAAGTATGATGATAGGATACATGGTGATAATTAAAAATCAATCTATGCTTTCAGAGGCATTTCCATTATAATGCCATAGGCAGATATGTACAGATTCTCAGAGAAAGCTAGAGAAAGAGGCTCCATAGGGTTTCTGGGAGTCAGTGAAGAGCAGTCTTCAGGGAAGAGTAAAATTAACCAATGGTTTAGGATCAAACAGACCTGATTTTAAGTCTTAGGTAAACTCTTCTATGACCTTGATCAAGTGGTCAACATTTGCTGAGCCTCTGTTACTGAGTTTCTATTGGTCAGCAGCACCCTACTTCTAAGGTACAACAAGGAGTAGAGATGAAGTAGGCAATGTGCCTAGCACATGGTAGGGATTCAAGAAAGGGGAGCTATTACTATGGAAATAGCCAGTACTTGCAGTCTTCAAATTGAGTTTTCCACAACTGCAAATGTACCTGGAATACAAAATCAACAATCTCTGCACCCAAATGCAAACTGATTTTTATTCCAAGAGGTTGACTTTAAATCAAAATGTGCTTTTTTAAAGGCCAGGGGTCCATGTTTATTGCTGTTACAGCAGTATGGGCTGTGTCAGAGGCTCAAAGGCAAAAATAAGGGGCCAACTAAAAAGCATAGTTTTTAAAATCAGTTAGTCTGATCAAATGAGCGGAAACTTAAGATAACTTTCCCCGTTAAGAAAGGTTTTGGCATCCATACGCAGAAAACACCACACATTTTAAAAGGTTAAATCTGTGTGTGCCCCAATATATAAATGTCTATGGCATACTGATATATGAAAAAGTGTAATGAACACCTGAAGTTTGGTTTCACACATCAGTTTCCTCAGCTTCTAGTAATGGAAATATATTTTATGTAGAGATCATCTCTCCCCATTGTCACTCAAATTGTCCTAGCCAAGAAGCAGGCCGATGACCTGAAGCAGCCACAGACACTTTACTGGGAGTTCGAATACCAAGAGGTATTTACACAGGCATGGAAAAAGTAGAATTGTTGTGTGCGTAGGGTAGCACCCAAAAGAGACTCCAATGGGTTACTGCTTCCAGAAAACCCAGATCTATTCTGATTCTTGTCCTTTCTAAAGATCTAACTCATTCTTCAACCTTTGCTCCTTAAGGAAGAAATACGCATCAGGACACCAGTAGGTATTCTTTCTGATCCCTTAATTTTTTTGCCCATGAGTTATTTTCCAATTGGAGTCACCCAGAGTAAACTTCACTTGTTTTCAAATAAAGAATGCTAAAGGAATGGGCATTAGCCTAGCAGTAATGTGACTGAATCTGGGACCTACCTCTGAAGCAGGTTAAGCCACCACTTGGGATGACCTTATTCTTTTTTTTTTTTTTTTGTATTTGAACTTTTATTTAGTAAATATAAATTTCTAAAGTACAGCTTATGGATTACAATGGCTTCCCCCCCATAACTTCCCTCCCACCCGCAACCCTCCCCTCTCCTACTCCCTCTCCCATTCCATTCATACATCAAGTTTCATTTTCTATTATCTTTATATACAGAAAATCAATTTAGTATATATTAAGTAAAGATTTCATCAGTTTGCACCCACACAGAACATAAAGTGTAAAATACTGTTTCAGTACTAGTTATAGCATTAATTCACATTGAACAACACATTAAGGACAGAGATCCTACATGAGGAGTAAGTACACAGTGACTCCTGTTGTTGACTTAACAATTTGACACTCTTGTTTATGGTGTCAGTAATCTCCCAAGGCTCTAGTCATGAGTTGCCAAGGCTATGGAAGCCTTTTGAGTTCGCCGACTTCGATTTTATTCTGACAGGGTCATAGTCAAAGTGGAATTTCTCTCCTCCCTTCAGAGAAAGGTACCTCCTTCTTTGATGGCTCATTCTTTCTGCTGGGATCTCACTCGCAGAGATCTTTCATTTAGGTTTTTTTTTCTGTTTGTTTGTTTTTGTTGTGTGTGGTTTTTTTTGTTTTTTGTTTTTTTGTTTTTTTTTTTTTTTTTTTTTTTTTTTTTTTTGCCAGAGTGTCTTGGCTTTCCATGCCTAAAATACTCTCATGGGCTCTTCAGCCATATCCGAATGCCTTAAGGGCTGATTCTGAGGGATGCCCTTATTCTATATTAGAATGTGTAGGATCAAGACCTGTCTCCATTTCCAATCCAGCTTCCTGCCAATGTGCTTGAGAGAAGAAGATGCAGAAGATGGCTCAAGTACTTGTGTTCCCATCACCCACACTCATAGACACAGATGAAGTTCCTGGCTCCTGACTTTGATCTGGCTATTGTGAGCATTTGAGAACTAAACAAGAAGATAGAAGAACTATCTTTCTTTGTCTCTTCCCCCTCCACTCTGTCATTCTTTCAAATAAATAAATAAAGATATTTTTAAAAAGATGTCTTTAAAAATATATATCTGTATCCCATATTTGAGTGCCTGGGCTCTGATTGCCCCACTCTGGCTTGTGACTCCAGTTTTCCAGCAGTGTAGGCCCTGGGCAGCAGAAAATAATGATTCAAATAATTGAATTCCTGACACCCATATGGGAGACCTCAACTTCATTCTTAGCTCCTGCCTCCGGCCCCAGCCCAACATCGGCTGTTTTGGACATTTGGTAAGTGAACCAATGGAAGAGAGCTCTCTTGCTATCTCTCTCTCTCTCTCTCTCTCTCCCTCCCTCCCTCCCTTTATTTTTCCTTATCTCTATGCCTATCAAATAATTTTTGAAGCCTTAAAGTACAGTGATAAAGTAATAAGCACTGTGTATATTCTACATGTATATTGTCAACTCATTGAATATAAATTTTCATACTAAAATTTTTGTGTATAATATGCATTATTTTATAAGTAAAGAACACTATTAAAAGAAATACATGTAGGCAAAATGTTCTCCAAGATGGCAATAAACCTTACTTGAATCTTACTTATAAACTAGGAGCAATTTTCACTGGGAACTGAGGGCATCAATTAGAGCAAATTGTCACCATCACCTGAAGAAAGTGGAGGGGAAAGAAGGATTGAAATTGAAAGGTCAGGAGTATTAGCAACAACTCAGTCTAGATAAGACTGGTTTGAACTCCTGCCACTTCCATAGTTCTTATCAGTCCAAAGCCCTCCATAGTATTCTTTGCTCAGAGAAATCTTGGTTTCTGGAATTTTGAATTCTTATATGTTTTCTTTGTTCTACAACATATAATCCCAACATACAATGCATTTCTTTATTTTTTCAGTTTCCAGAGGGAGGGGAAATCACATTAACCACATGGTTTGAGAAAAGAGTATTCTACTCGGATGGGTGAAGGTAGTCACAGATATAAGTCATGTCATCTTGGATCAACCATCTTGCTGTCTTTTGTCTTCTCTTTGCCCTCCATGACATATTAGCCCCCAGAACTCAAATTGCAAACTCCATTGCAAAGTAATTTTCTTTCCCCTATCAGTCCTTTGCTTTAGCTAGCACTAGGTCTAATATACCTTCTCAAGTAAGATCAAATACATTTTCATATTTTTCCAAACAAAAACACTTTGCTTACTAAGAGAAGTTTCTGGTCAACCTGCTAGGATCACATCTATCCCTACCTTTCACATTCACATGTGAAATAGAAGAGCTCAATGAAGGTGCTGCATATAGTGGCCGCAAGTACTAAGAACAGAAGATATTGGAATGTTAGGAAAGGATCAGGCTGGTAGTACGACATGGTGGGTTTAGTCTCCACCTGTGGTGCCAGCATCCCATATTGGTGCTGGTTTGCATCCTGGCTGCTCCCCTTCTGATCCAACTCTCTGCTTATGTCCTGAGACAGCAGAGTAGAAGATGGCCCCAGTGCTTGGGCCCCTGCACCCACCTGGGAGACCCAGAAGAAGCTCCTCGCTCCTGGCTTTGGATCTGCCCAGCTCTGACTGTTGTGGCCATTTAGAGAGTTAATCAGTGGATGGAGGATCTTTCTCCCGTGTCTCCCTTTCTGTCTGTAATTCTACCTCTCAAATAAATAAAGTATTTTTTTAAAAAAAGGAAAGAATCTATTAGAGAATTGCCTCAGTCAGAAAACTGTCATGACTGCATAATTCATTCACTGATTCACAAGTAGTTATTGAGTGCTTACTATGCACCAAGAGGCAATCAGCTATATGCTGGGAAACACAGAGATAAATAGAGCATGATTTGAGGAGTGAAATGTCCAAAAGGAGAGAGATAAATATAAACTGACAGGCATAAGTCAATGCTACAAGGTAGACTACACTGCATAAAGTTGGAATGATTTACATGTACAAGACTTTCCCAGTTATTTGGGGCCTAGGCAAGTGAATAAACAGAAGATTATTTATCATATGTCTAAATATTTAAAAGATGTAAGTCAAGCTAACAAACTGCTGAATAAAAGGTGTTCTATTCTCCTGCATTGACAAACAGAACTCCATAGTCAGATCTGAGTTCAGAGTTCCTCGCTCCTTAGAGTTTTTCTCAGACATGGCAATGCAGGGAGAGGTGGTCCCTGGCTCCAACGTGAAGACCCCTGGCAATCTTCCCACCTTTTTCTGCCCCTCTGTTCCTTTCTACTATCATATGCAGGTGGACACTCAGGCCATGTGTATAAGCTCCAGTTCCATCTCCACACACAGTCACTTTTTGTACATCACTCAGCCTAGGATGTATCCATGAGTGGTGCCCTTTTGTCCTTAGGAGCAAGGACAAAAGTAACAGAATTGTCTATGATTTGAAATCAGGGTCAAAACCCTTTAGTCAGAACATCCCAGGTCCTAGATATCAAAGTGTAGTCTAGGATAAGGTACATCTCTGGATGGCCCCACATAGTGGGGTCCAAGGACTCTTCAGCCTACAGTGTAGGGCACAGCCAGGAAAGGGATATCATAAGACCTTCTGAAGCACATTCTTCCTCTTTCCTGGGCTAAAATGCAGTATTGCTTAAGGTATGTCATCATCTTTTTCTTGAGTTAAATCATCCTAAAATGTAAGCAGATTTCTAGCTTCAGATACACTGGTTTTGTGCATAGGCAAGATATATGTGTATCCTTGGTTTTCAGTCCTCACCTGATGGGTTCACTAAGAAATACTGTCTCTTGTTAAGTATTACAACTCTACTTTCCAGTGACTATATAAGCTACTAGCTACCACCAGGAAAAAGATTATAAGAGAAAATTCTTTTTGGCTGAAAATCCCAATTTGGAGCCCAATGTATAAAAGGCAATCTTCAAAGACAAAAACCATGTATGTTTAAGCTTTCCTTTCAACCAGACATGTTTCTACCAATTGGCTGCTTTCATTTACCACCATCTGCAGACCAGGTTTGTCCTGTATTGATTTTCACCACAGTCACTAGGAAACAGCAAAGCTTGGGTTGGACAATACCCAGGTGACTCTTCACTGGAGGCATCTGCTGTGTCTGCTCCCCTGCTTGTGTGTTCTTTACCTCAATTCCATGTTTAGCTTTGCTTTCTGTTTATTTTTCACTATTTTTTCTTTTTCTTCTCTCTCAGTGACTACACATATCCTTGATTATTTCTGGCCCCTCATCATGTTTTGTTTTCTAATACTTCTGTTCTCCTGGCTTCTGTTGTTTCCCAAGCCTGATAGATTGCTATCTTGACCCTTTAGCTGTCTGTGATTTGTGATAACCTAAACCAATCTCAGCATCCTACCTAGCTCCCTGACATATAGCCACCCTCACATTGTCTGGGAGAGAAGAAGCAAACAACACATCATTGAAGCAGAATCCCTTTCTTCAGTGTTTATTCTTCTAATTCCTAGTAGTCAAGACAAGAGGATTTTCTCTTTGTCTACCAATAACCTTTTCCTCCATATTGGGGGTATCAATATTATATCAAACTGCTCTATCTCCAGGTGATGAACCCAAGCATACTACCCCTCAGCCACAATATTATCTGTCTACTAACCACTCCTAATTGTTCTTACTTTGGCCTAATAAAATCTTCTGGTCTATCCATCCCTGTATGTTTCATCAAACCTTCAGCCTGCTCCTTCCCTCCTTCTGCAATTTACATGTCATAATTCTTCATTTCGCAATCACTCTCATTCATATCCCAAGCTCTTTAATGCACTTGTGTCTTATCACATCCAAGCAGGGACCAACTCTGCTCTTGGGCTTTGTCTCTGATAAAATTTCACCATCTGATAATTGCCGGAGAAAAACATAGAAGAGCAAATGTTACTTTTATCAATCCATAATCACTAACCTCAAGTGATCCTTCAACTCTGCCCATCAATGCTATTCAATATTTCACAGCCAGTTAGCTCTCTTTGGTTTCCTTTTCCCTCAAAGCTGTGATAATGCCTGTTAAACTTGCCCCCACTATGATTGGCCAACCATTACAAATTCTGGAAACTTGCTATTGTTCTCAGGATGAAGACAAATCCATATAGCACATCCTGCTTTCATCCCACAGCCCCATAACTTTTATGCATCAGCCACATGGGCTTTCTTTCAGTTCCTTTAGTATCTATAATCTAAAACTCCTATGATGATGAGAATCACTCAAGTTTTTTGATAAGTTCATGTTTTCAAGCACATAGGATAATACTTTAAGGTGAAGGAACTAGAAAATGGTCTACTTTACAGCTACTTTTTGTCATTCTTGCCATCAGGAAAAGTTAGGAAACTCATACCATGTTCTCTCTTTTCACAGGGTTTTTCATAAGCTGCTCACTCCATATGGGAACCTCTTTCTACCTTTCTTTCCTTCCCCCTGCCCACTACTCCAGAGTCACCTTATTCATCTTAAAACTTTCTACTCAAGCATTACATCAGCAGGAAATGTTTCTTCATAATCACCACCACACCATCTCCATTGCCACCATCAGGTTTGTCATATGCACTCATATGAACCCTCATCACAGTTTTAATAGCTTGCACATATTGTATGATTATCTGGTAAATCTCCCTCTCTAACTCTATGACATTAAAAGACATAACTATTGTTGTTAATCATTGTTTCTAGACTATTAGGAAGTACCGAGTATATAACAATTCCTGAGTAATAATTAATACTTGAAATAATAAATTAGGAATGAGTTAATAAATGAATTGGCTCTTAAAATTGACAAGCACTGTTGGAGATTATCAAATTATAGTCTCATTCGAGAGTTAGCCAGTCTCTCCCTGGATAATTTTATTATTAGGCAATCTATTCTATTGTTGAATAGTGACAGAAAATTCATTTTTCTATTAAATTAAAATATGTCTCCTTGTAACTTCCCTCTAATGCATACAGTTCAGCCCTGCTGGAAAGATGATCAGAGTCTGTTTCCTCGTAATGATACTCTCTTCCAATATTTGAATACTTTTAGCATGTGTCTCCTATGCTTTTTCTTCTCCAGCACGAATAAACACAGTTGCTTCAACAGTTCTTGATTAGAGACAGTTCTCAGACTCAATTTTCCCCTCCCTAGTTTGAGCACACTGCAATGAATACAGGAACAAGATAAAAACAACTGAGTTCTGAAACTCTCATGTCTGCAGAATAGTAGCTGAATATCATTACTTGGAGAAAATGAGTCATTTTCTATCTTTTTATCAGTTGGAGTTTAAATTCTAAAGCCATTGAACCACCGAAATGCAGTATCTCCAAGAAAGATCACACCTACAAGGCAGCGAATCCACAGGACACATGGGATTTATTACAAGTACTTTTATTGGAGCAATTTGTTGATAAATGTTCAAGAAGGAGTACAGAGTGATCAGTAATCATAAAATCTGATGGAGATCATTTCCCAAAATGCTGTCTAGGAGTAAAACTGATATAGATTCTTTAACCCAAGGTAGGTTTTTCTGTACCTTTCCGCTAGTAGTTTTTATATGTCATCTCTGGAGAAATTTCAGATGTTTCAAATCTAAACCTACATCAAAGCTGGGATTTATAAAAACAGCAAAGGGGTTCTGTGTATTTATTTCCATTTGCTAATCCTAGCCAGCAGCTGAAAAGAATTGGAGTTTAAATCCTATTACTCTCCCTCAACCCCCGTCTCATAAGCCACAATGTCAAGTTGATAGAATCACTGCTGGGATGAGCAAGGAAGCTGTCACACTGACCAACCATTTCCAGTGCTCAGGAAAAGGGGAAAGTTTTATCTTTCAGATTAAGAGAAGTCTGTTTCTCCAATAACTGTAAACCTTTACATGGGTAACTCTTATAGGTTGCCCCCAAAGCCAAAGGCAGAAGAACTGTGATTTCTTGGCTTTGGGCCCAGGCTGTCATTTTAAAAAGAGTGTTGACAGTTACTTCATAGTGTATTTTAAGATAGTGCTGCTCCTTACCTTAAGTAAAGTAGGGTAATGGATGGTAGCTGCTATCTGACCATAGTTAAGTTGCTCACTGGATCAGGACAATGCAGGAATTGTTGATTCAGTATTTTTAAACTGAGAAAGTTAGGGACAGAGAGGTGGCAATGATATTGGAATGGAGAGGAAACGATATATAAGAAAAAAAAATCAATGAGCAGAATTGAGACACATTCAAATCATGTTATAGGCCAGCACCGCGGCTCAATAGGCTAATCCTCCGCCTGCGGCGCCGGCACATTGGGTTCTAATCCCAGTCGGGGCGCTGGATTCTGTCCCGGTTGCTCCTCTTCCAGGCCAGCTCTCTGCTGTGGCCAGGGAGTGCAGTGGAGGATGGCCCGAGTGCTTGGGCCCTGCACCCCATGGGAGACCAGGATAAGTACCTGGCTCCTGGCTTCAGATCAGCATGATGCACTGGCTGCATGGCGCTGGCCACAGCGGCCATTGGGGGGTGAACCAATAGGAAAAGGAAGACCTTTCTCTCTGTCTCTCTCTTTCTCTCACTGTTTAACTCTGCCTGTCAAAAAAAAAAAAATCATGTCATATTCTAGCAAACCCCACACTGCCCAATGCCTGGCCTTTCCTTTCTTGCTATGGTTATACATGCTAACAACAAATATTTTTTTCCATTTATTTATTTTTAGTTTTTTTTTCTTTTTTTTTTTTTTAACAGATGCAGTATAGTTCACAGATACAATTCTAAAAATATAATGATATTCTGGGGCCAGCACTGTAGCATAGCAGGTAAAACCACCACCTGAAGTGCTGGCATCCAGTTCAAGTCCTGGATGCTCCACTTCCAATCCATCTCACTGTTATGGTCTGGGAAAGCAGTAGAAGATAGCCCAAGAAGTGCTTGGGTCTCTGCACCTGCATGGGAGATCTGGAGGAAGCCCCTAGCTCCTGGCTTAGGATCAGCCCAGCCCTGGCCATTGCAGCCATTTGGGGGAGAGACCCAGGGGGTGGAAGACCTCTCTCTCCCCCTCTCTTTCTCTCTCTCTCTGTCTTTGCCTTTGCCTCTGTCTCTCTGTAACTCTGCCTTTCAAATAAATAAATGAATCTTCAAAAAATATATAATGACATTCTCCTTCTCTCCATCCCACCCTCTCTCTTACCTTCCCTCCCTCTTCCTTTCTTGCTAACAAAAATGTTAAATGATGAATAGGATCCAAGACTCCTGCATTTGAGTGTGTTTTTGTGTGTGCATCCTTCTTTGAAGTTCCTCTGAGCTTCTAACCATTTCTGTCACATTTTTATTGCTGTTTCCCTCTTTCTATCTTTGTACCTGCTTTTCCCATTTTCTATCTTTGTAGCAGCATGTTTCCCCACCTAATACATACAAATCTATCTAGAACTAGAGGTCAGAATTATTTATCTCCCATCCTCCAGTCCTGATCTTCTCAGCTAGAAGCAATGTCCCTTCTGAACTGCTCTGACAATTTTTCTTTCCTTTCTTGTGGCATGAATCATACTTACGAATAAACTTCACTTCCTCTCCTCATCTGTCTTCTACTAAGAGTGGAACTGGGAGTGACTGCTGTGGTGCAGCAGGTTATGACGTCAGTGGGGACTCCCTCAAACCATATCTGAGTGCTGGCTAAAGTTCCAGCTACTTCATGTTCCAATGCAGCTTTCTGCTAATGTACCTGGGAGGCAGAAAAGATGGCCCAAGTAACTGGGTCCCTGAAACGCCCATGGGAGACCCATACAGAGTTCCAGACTCCTGGCTTTGGCCAGGCCTAGCCCTGGCTGTTTCAGGCATTTGGAGAGTGAACAAGCCGATGAAAGATTCTCAATTTCTCTTTCTCTCTTCCCCCAACTTTCCAATGATAAATAAATAAATAAACCTTTGAGAGTAGAAATTGCATCTACTTCATGTTGCTTCTTTCTCAATTTCAAAAACACCCAGACATGAGGAAGAGATGTCCTCTAGGTACAGGGGAAACAAGAGAAATAAGCCGTAGGCATGATTAAAAAAAGAAGAAGAAAGCATTAACTAGTGTGCATAGAACTAGTGAAAATTTAGAGGGCCAAATGAACATTGGCTTTTTTAAACTACATGCCTGACTATTTTCATCTTTAGGCCTAAAACCCAATAAAAATGTTTCTGCTCTTTCATTGCCCCCATATTATAAGAATCTGGAGTTCTTTATTCATGAGAAGCCATAAAGTAAAAATTTGGTAAGTATGACTCAATAAAAGCTTTAAAACAATATATGTAAAAATGGAATAGACAAAATAAAAACAAATTTTAAAAATGGAATAAATGCATATTAACATACCTGTTAAGGCCAAATAGACATATTAAATTAAATAGAAATAGCTCCTGTTCATTGATATAAGTTAATACAGATTAATACAAACAACCCAGTAGAGGAATAGGTAAAATTTTAAGGGTTATTATAAGTAATAACTTTCGTAGGAACTTTAAAATATTAAGTAATATGTCTAGTTGTTTGTTCAGACTTAGACTCCAGCAGTTTGGACAAGGGCAATAAATAGAGATGCTGTATAGTTCCTATTGCATCCCATGAGGTGACATAACAGCATGTTCCACTCTTAGTGTTGCTGAGTTTAGGACTTGGTTGGCAATCTCTAAATCTCTCTTTTGTAAATATACAGTATTTGCAAGTGGTAAGTAATCTTCAGAGTGATATTTGAAGAACACAAGGATATCTGTTCTCAACATCCTTTCCCCCAGGAATTTTAGCATCCATTGAGGATCCTTGCCTGATTCAACTAACTTAAATTGGAGGCTGCAAAATTTAGATTTAAACTTTTAAGGTAAAATCAAAGTTTCCTAATTATACCATCCCTTCCACATTCACCAGCTACCATTCCTCTGGGGAGAAGAGATTTCTCTTTTCTCCTGGATCTCTCATTTTCACATGAATTATTTATTTACATTTTAACTACTATTGATTTCTGGCTTTTCTTTTTAATCACAGCATGTTGTGACACATGGCTGTCATTATTCTTTTTGATACTCAGATTGTCCCAAATTTTGCCAGTGGGATGCCTCTTAAGCCAGCTTCTCTGTCCTTTCCAAATGTCTCTATTAATAACAATCAAATCCTTGAATTCTAGCACAAAATACCCTAGGCTTACCTTATACTATTCTGTCTCCGAATCTGGAATCATCCTTTTCTCCAGTTACTCTGCATGGGGAAATGGTAATGGGCTAGTGATGCTTATTCCTGCTGGACCCTTTCAGTGGACAGAGCCTGGAGATATGGATATGTGTTCCCACTAATTTTAATGCAATAAAAAATTCTTCTGTCTCTCCCATTCCATATCTGTAACAACCGTTTTCCACTATGAAAACATTGCTTCCCAGAAATATTGATGTGTTTATTCATTTGCTTTATTCCTACACTGCTAAACAAAACAATCATACATTTATGGCATCAGCATCACTACCAGCACCACCACCAAGGAAAAACTAAGATTTAGTTGCATTTCTTTATAATACATACTCCTGAAGAAAGATAGAATAATGAATTTAAAAAGTACTTGACCTAATTCCTATCTTGGTGTTAATATGTTGGCACTTTGATATATAGTCATGGTTATCTGTCTCTGTCTGTATTCAGTTCCAGGGCTTACTCTTTTTTAAATCCTTATTTAGGGGTTGGTGTTGTGGCACAGTGGGTTAAACTACTGCTTTGCAATGCCAGTATCCCATATCAAAATACTAGTTCAAGTCTCGGCTGCTCTGCATCTAATCCAGATCCTTGCTATTGTACCTGGGAAAGCAGCAGATGACGGCCCAAGTGCTTGGGCTCTGCCGTACATGTTGGAAACCCAGATGGAGTTCCAGGCTCCTAGCTTTGGTCTGACTCAGCACCTGCTATTGCAGGCATTTGGGGAGTGAGCCAGCAGATGGAAGACCTCTCTGTCACTCTGCATAACCAATAAATAAATAACTAGATAAATCTTTTTTAAATCCTTATTTATTCACAATATTAAAATGTCTATATAACCTAAATGTCAAAACTTAATACAAACTTATTCTCAGAGAGGTAACACTTTATGC
This sequence comes from Oryctolagus cuniculus, assembly GCF_051225735.1. NCBI lineage: Eukaryota > Metazoa > Chordata > Mammalia > Lagomorpha > Leporidae > Oryctolagus > Oryctolagus cuniculus. Next base: position 154,704,616 of record NC_142867.1, read on the forward strand.
CAATTCCATCACTACTACTTCCATCCATAATCATTTTCATTTGTCTCTACTTTGTACTTCTTGGGCAACTAATTGTGAAAAATAAGAAAACTTGTATATAACACATATAAAATTATATATATAAATTTATATATAATGTAATAGCCCATTCCCTCTTTTTAAAAAGAAAAAAGGTATATGCTACTACATGCACTCCATTCTGCCTTGACTTTTACATTTATCATTATGTCCTGGAAACCATTCTCTTTCAGTCACAGAGATCTTCCTCAGTCTTTTTAAAAACTGCCTGGTATTACATTCTGTGAATGTTTTCTACTTTATTTAATTAGCCTCCTCTGAGTGGGCATTTCTGTTGTTTCCAATATTTTGTTTATCCAGATAATGCCACAGTGATGAATCTTGTGCATCTGTTTTTGTTTTTCATGTTGTGGTTTGTATCTTCTGAGTAAAATTCCAAGAAAAGAAGGGCCTTTGTAGAAGGCCAGATGCAAATGAAGTTGTGTCAGGTATTGCCAGATTTTTTCCACGTACTTGTACCACCTTGCACTTGGAGGAGAGATGTCTTTGAGGGGCAGAGTGTGTACAGAGGGAAAGGGTTTTGCAGAGGAAGGCTATCTTCTAAAAGCTCTGGAAACCTCTTTGCTCTGGCCAGGACAGATCTGTAATTAAGACTCTGTTGTCAAGGTTTTTCCCTCTAAATGTATCACTGTTTTCTGTTCAGGAAGCCACTGAAAACTGAACCTGAAAAAATTGGTGGCCTCATGTATTTTCTGTACTCCTAGAATTCTTGTCTCTAATTGCAGTTTCTTCTTGGACTAAGCCAATACAAACATAAGGAAAATTATCTAGACCTGTTGCCATGTCTAATACTTACTACTGGTGTAGTTGTGCTGTTTTAGCAAGGCTTTATGTCTTGATACAATACAGATTAACAAAAGAAAAACATCAACTGGTTTAATACAAGTTTTACATGATGAGGGAAATGAAGCAAATGAAGGCCCAAGGATGCTGTTAAACACATAGTGAACTGGATAAAGAGTAGTAAATTCTGGAAATGTGACCAGGCAAAGGAAAGTTAGCTGGACAGACAAGTTGTTAGAGAGGGCAAATGTATTGAGCCTATTTGCACAGATTTCCCTTGGTTCATCCCTCATCCTTGATGTAGGAATGGAACTTTTCCTGTGAAGTAGGAAGGACATCCTGTAAATGGAATTTCACCTCCTGCTTTTAAGAAACAGGTGGAAGGTTGGTGATCTTCTTGCACCTGCTGTTTTTCAGTTGCCTTTAACTTACCATAGTCAATATGCTGGAGTGGCTTGTGTTGGGGTTCCTGTTCTGAGCTCCTTCACTGGGCTATTCGTACGTTGGAAATACTGCACCAGGTAATGTTGTGGACCCTACCTCAACCTTTCTCAGCTTCTCAACCTTAGCTTCACAAGGACTTTTCTCCCTGTACCATCAATTTATGTCCTTCCCCTTCCCCCAGTCATCATCAGCAGAAGCATGTAAGTATAGTATAAAGACAGTATAATACCTCTTATCTTTATAAAGAAAAATAAACTCTCCATGAGATACTTTTTAACATTTTGCTCTATTCCTAGTTCAACTTTTTAGAAGCTTGATCTCTACTTCTCCATTCTAGAATGTTTTTCTACCCTAAAACTTCACTTGGAATCTTATTTAAAATCACCAGAAAACACTAGGTTATCTATCCCACTGGATATTTTCCTATCTCCATTGTCCTTTGGCAGCTTTCAAAGCTAAAGACTTCCCTTGTTCTCAAGTTGTTCCCCGTCAGTAGCTTCTGACATCATGATTCTCTTTATCCTTTCCTCCATCTTTGACTGTTCTTGTTTTCTTGTATGACTTGTTAACGTGATTCACATGATGCAGATCCTTAGGGTTCAAATCTAAATTATTATTGTCTCTGTTCCCCTTAGTGAGCTCATCTATTTCTGCAACCTTTGCCAATGATAGCCATATTTACTTCTCTGAGTAAGTATGCCCCCTTCTCTGAGCCTTAGACACACAGCTTACTGATACCTTCAAAGTTCTACTGTGTTGCCTCACCCATATCTCAAATATGGTAGGTCCAAATTGGAACTCCGATTCCCCTCCCCAAACCTGTGTGCTCAACACCAGGACAATCATCCTTTGTTTGATATTTCTCTTAAGTTCCCACACCCAATCTGTACTGATTCACTAGGACTGCCATAACAAAGTACCATATACTGTATGAGTTAAACAACAAAAATTAATTTCTCCACAATTCTGAGGCTAGATGAAGATGCCAGCTTTGATGTGAAGCCCCTCTTCTCAACTTGATGTCTCTGTCTTCTCCCTGTGTCTTTGCATGGTCTTTCCTTTGTGTATGTTTATGTCCTAACTCTCTAAGGACCCCAATCATATTGGATTAGGGCCCATCCTAATATCTCATTTTAACTGAGTTATTTTCTTAATCCCAGGTGAAAATGTAGCCATATTTCAGTGTACTTGAAAATAGGATTTTGATACATTAATTTTTGGATGCACACAATTCAGCCTACAACAGTAGAGACACACATCAGCTCATAACAAAATACATCAACAAATTTTGATTGTTCTAACTTCAAAATGTTCCACCTATCATTTTCATTTCTCCCCTTCTCTCTTCTAGTCCATAGTGCCATGATCTTTTGACTGAACTATAAAACATGCTATTGACCAATTTCCTCACTTATACTCTTGCCTCTCCTATCCATGCTCTTCCAAATAGTCAGAGATGTTCTAAACATGAATCAGCTCAACACTTGTATCCCACCATTACTGACAAAGAGATGTTCAGTAGCTTTTGGCTGAACTGAGAATAACCAAACCCTTAAGGTCCTCGTGCATCTGGCTTTTTTGTTTGTTTAATTTTAAAAGAGTAAACTTGTTTCACTACAATTTTATCAATTTATGGATAAGATATTTCAAACCATAAGTTTAATATTTTGTATTCAAGAATTGACCATTTTTTTCTTTATATTTTTTACTTACGTTAAGTGAACAAATTTCATGTATTTCATATACACAGATTTAGGAACATAAGGTCACCTCATCCTACTCTTATTCTTTTAGACACTTTTCTTCTACTCTGCACAAGTATTTCATTTCTTTAAGATTCAGCTATAATTTCAGTTTTTTAAGGAAGGCTTTCATAAGATCCTTGCAAAGGAAGAATTTTACATTTCATTAATTTCTATTTTTAAGTGTGTTTCATTCATAATAATACATCCACTCCAGAAATATTTTCTGATCTGTTTCCTGCACCTATCACACAACCAAATGGTAAACATTGAATAAATGGTTTCTTGGAACTGAATAAATGGATGAATGGATGCTCTGCTCCATGAGAGTAGAGGCAGGTTCTGCCTTGTCCATCTGTGTCTTCCTTGCCTGAAACAATATAGGAACTCAATAACTATGTTTTGAATTATTCAACTTACCCATTTATAAGAGGAAACAGAGGTGTAAGGGGTTACAGCAACTGCCCGCTAATCAGCCAGCAAAGAAGCAGAGCCAGGATTTACACCCTAATGTTTGACAACTCCAATTCTTGAAATATTAATGTTGGAAACAGCTGTAAGGATTATCTCATCCAACAGCCAGATTTTACAAATGAAAAAAAAATGAAACCCAGGATGGTGAAACAACATACCTAACTCATCTATTCTTGTCTATAATGTAGGGCCAGTTCTGTGCTTAGTCAAGTAAACTTATATTGTCCTCTCTGGACTTCATTTTTCTTATTTCTTAAAAGGAGTTGAGAGATATTGATGGTATGATCAACGCATTCATGGATTTAAGCATTTCTTCCAGCTTAGAACTTCAGTGATTCCTCCTTTCTCAGTCTGTTCCTATCTCTTCCCATCATCATTTCTCTCTCATTTTATGATGAGGAAGAAAATTGCTACATAATACATGCTTTGCTCTCCAAAGACACCATTTAAAAAGAAATTTAAATCACAAAATTCCTCAATCTGTATGTACCTTAGAATAAGAATTCCTGCCATAGAGAACCCTAAAGGAAAGATGAAAGTTATGTTTCTAGCTCCTAGCAATCATTGAAAAAAGTATGTATTTAATAGCCATGCTGATGAAATATCATTATCAATTCCTATAATGAGGCAACAAATTAGAAAAGTAAAGGATAAAATAATGTTCACAGCAACAACACAATATTCAATTCTTTGGTGTGTATTCAAGAATACAAATAAATGATTTTTTTGGTTTTCACTTAATTTTAACTGCTGGTGAAGAATGACTTATATGCAAGAAGACAAACCATCCTTTTTACACTCAAAATATCAAATCCCATTTGCACTCAAAATGTCATCACCTTGCATAATGCTACCAACTTACCCTGCACAGAGAAGAAAAGCAAAAGATGGTATACATAGAGGCTTGGAATATTAAATCTCATCTATTTTCTCCACAGCATTGATCAAATACCCTGATTTGCTGCAACCATTCCAAGATGGAAGTGTTTTGAATTCTAAAATAGCTTAGCACCAAATGTGTCATAATTAATCTGAAACTATATTTAGACTGATGAAATTTGCCATGGAATCTGAAATATGCTTCAAATGTCAGTCTTATTTTTAATTAATATGCCAATCCACCTTTGCAATAATCAAGTTTAACAGTCTCCCAGGGCTGGATAACATAGATGATGTTTTGTGACTGTGTTTATTTTTTTAATCTCACAATTATGATAATGTATTTCATCCACAGATCCTCCCTTCTCCCACAGATTATCAAAGGGAATCTAATTCCTTATTTCATCCCAGTGGTCTATTTTGTCTATAAAGAAAATGATGTAAAATGAAGTAGGCTGTCATACTGGTCACAAGTCAACAAAATCATGCTCACACCATCACATCCACAATCCTTACGACTTGATATGTCTTATAATAGTGTAATATATTATGGTGCCATAATCAACCAATTTTGTTTTCACTTAGACTCTAAAGTAATGAAAATGAATGCCCCAGATTTAAAAGAAATATCTTTTACATCTTAATGTAGATAAGCAGTTTTAAAATATCAATCAAATATGAAATTCATCACTCTTTTTCACCCCTTCTGTGTTTTTCATTGATTTTTTGAATATTTAATAGTTGCTAGAAAGGAAATTTAAAATAGTATCAGAGAGTTCCAAATTGCGATAATTCTGTCATGTCCTCAAATTGCACCACATGAACAAAAAGCTTATTTGTGGACATTGCTTTTTCTTTTTTTACATGCTTTTTTGTCAAGAAAGAAAGACAAAATCTTTCTGCTAGTTTCACATACATAAGTGCAAACTGAACTGATGTCTCAGGACTTTTTCGGCCATTGCAAATAGTAAGATTATCAGCTGTGGATCAAGTAAGGTTGCCATGAAAAACAAGAAAATGAAAAGTACCAAATTGAGAGTGGCTAGAAAATTTTTGAGTGATTGGACACAGTACTTTTAGTAAAATGTAGGATCTTATTTTGCATGTTCTTATTTATTTCATTTCACTAGTAATTTATTTTATTCTATCTTTATGTATGTATTTATTTATGTATTTAAGTATGTCACCAAAGATTGATACTTCCCCAGTGATAGTTTGAAAATCACTGTCGTAGATGAATTTCTTTTTACAAAGAACCATTTCATTCAAAATAGACATTACAAATGCACAAATGTATGTAAGAAGCAGTTGGTATATATTGTTGAGTCATAGATAGTCACTTGGTTTCGCTCAACTGGCCTGAAATGAACATGCTAACTTTGGACACAAGTCTAAAAGCCATCATGACATTTCTCAGAACAGAAACTCCAAGTAATCATTTCAGAAGTGTTCTCAAGATGACAAGATGGAGAAACCTTTCTTTCCTTTGGCCACCATGTAGATTTAAGCTCTTCTGTTTGATGCTGCTGAATATCTGCCCACATTTATTATCTTTACAAAGAAGACAACACAGGGGCCGTCACTCTGGTGCAGTGGGTTAACACCCTGGCCTGAAGTGCCGGCATCCCATATGGATGCCAGTTCGAGTCCCAGCTACCCCACTTCCCATCCAGCTCTCTACTATGGCCTGGGAAGGCAGTAGAGGATGGCTCAGGTCCTTGGGCCCCTGCACCCACGTGGGAGACCAGGAGGAAGCTCCTGGCTCTTGGCTCCGGATCAGCGTAGCTCCGGCCATTGTGGCTAATTGGGGAGTGAACCAGTGGATGGGAGACCTCTCTCTCTCTCTCTCTCTCTGCCTCTCCTCTCTCTGTGTAACTCTGACTTTCAAATAAATAAATAAATCTCAAAAAAAAAAAAAAAAAAACAAAACAAAGAAGACAACATAGTCTTTCTTAGAAAAGTAGAACAATGTTTAGAATGTTAGAACTCTCCATTGGAGAGTTTATGCTTATAAATTTATCTATCAAAACAATATATAATGCATATTTTATGAGAGGTCTTCAAAAAGTTCATGAAGATATATATTCTGAAAAAAAATGATGCATGGACTTCAAATTTTTTACAGCAACATAAACCTATCTTTTAATTTCACTCAATTTTCCATAGACTTATTCAAGTTCCCTTGTATATGTAAGAAGCACTATACTTGGTGGGCAAATTTTGCCCTCATGGAGTTTACAGTCTAGTGGATAAGACAAAAACTAAGCAAGTGAGCAAACATATAAGATTAAAGCTGTGATGAAGCTATGTCAGAGAGAGAAATGGAGTTATGAAATTTTGTAGCAGGGGAATCTGACCTAGTTTAGGGGTTGGAGTAGACTTGTCCAGGAGAGGCAGTGTTTAACTGGGATCTGTGGCAGATCAGGAGGAAGCACTGAAGAGCAGCTGGGAGAACAGTCCCATCAGAGGAAAACTGATTTAATTTGTTCCCACTGCCCCTGAACCTGTTTGATTTTTTGTGTGTACATATCTCACTGGAAAATGTCAGCCTCCCATAATTATGTTTCAATCATTGGAATCTTGCCTTTAAGTGTCACAAATCTTCATCAGTAAAAATCCCCTGAACTTTTCTCACATTTATACTCTCAATTCACATTCTAGCTCTAAAGCATTCTTTCTAATACTGCTGTCTAAGCAGGCACAAACATGACTAGGGTTTTTCCTTCAACTTAGGCAGCTTTGAAGAGTTACCTCTCCAAGCCATCTTTGTCCCAAGTTCAGTCATGGCTACTCGTATCCCCTCCAATCATTTTGCTAAAATATAAAGGAGCTTAACTGGGCAATTCCCATCTCTCCAGCTCTTGTTCCCTATGGGTTTGGTGAGTTCATCCCTAGATACATGGATGAACAATATGACCTAGGCTTGGCTGGCCCAAGCAGTACACTTTTCTGATCCTCCTGAGATGAACTTGTGTGGCACCAACAAAGAAGATGGACTGTTCCAATAAAGTATAAAAAAGAATGAGAGATGGGCCAGCGCCGCAGCTCAATAGGCTAATCCTCCGCCTGTGGTGCCGGCACCCTGGGTTCTAGTCCCGTTTGGGGCACCGGATTCTGTCCCAGTTGCCCTCTTCCAGTCCAGCTCTCTGCTGTGGCCCGGGAGTACAGTGGAAGATGGCCCAAGTCCTTGGGCCCTGCACCCGCATGGGAGACAAGGAGGAGGCACCTGGCTCCTGGCTTCGGATCAGCATAGTGCACCAGCGGTGGCAGCCATTTAGGGGGTGCACCAACGGAAAAAAGGAAGACTTGTCTCTCTGTCTCTCTCTTTCTCTGTCTAGCTCTGCCTGTCAAAAAAAAAAAAAAAAAAAAAGAATGAGAGATGGACTGGAGCAATTTACATTTATGTTGTTTCTGTCTTCAGTATAGACTTTCTTCAATCCAGATATATACTTGGACTTTTTAAATGAGAGAATGAATTTCTCCCTTTTTTTTTTTCTTAATGAGTTTTTCAGTTGTGCTTTCTTTCACCTATAAATTAGAGTCTCTCTCTATATAAAACACATATAAATATATATATATGTATATATATATATATTTCCCTCCATCCATGCACATAAAATGCCCTTCAAAAAAGCTCATGGAAAATGCATATAATTAAAACACCATAGAAGGATTTCAAAACTTTTCTGCACCAAAAGTAACTCATCTTTTAATTCTATCTCCTCAGAAATTTTTGAAATGTCTTCATCAGTGTGTGCGTGTGTGTGTGTGTGTGTGTGTGAAGCATCCACATGTATGTGTGAATATGTGAGGATCTGATTTGTGTATTGAGCACAAGCTATGTGACAACTGAACAAGACCATGAGGTAGCTGATAGAAAGCAGTATTATCCCATTTTAGGCAGTGAGGTCACAAATACCTTCAATTAAAAGCTCCCAGGAATATATCTGTGGTTGAATAGCAAAGAGAAGGAGAAGATGTGCCATGTTGTGGGATGTGTCAGTGAAAGGATGTTAGAAAGAACCTATGGGGAAGAGAGGAAAAAAAAAAAAAAGCAGCAGCAGCCCTCCCTGGACCAAACCTTATCAAAAAGCAACAAGAATGCTATGATTGGCTATCTCAGGAACTCTTATCTACAGGGAGGGCAGATTGATGAAGAAATAAAGCTGTAATTGGCAAAGAGCCAGCAATTACTCAGATTAACCAAGAAATGAGAATGTCTTGCATTTTCTGGATTGCATAGGGAACATATTTTTTTTTCTCTGTGCTTAGACCAAATTATGAAGCAGACTTGAGTTTTCTCTTAGTACCATGTGCTGAAGGTGATCTTATTTGATGTTGGTTCTGTGAGATTGTTTACGTCCGACAAGAGGACAAAATGCCCTAGCTGTGAGATACGGGCCAGTTTCTAACACTGGGCCTGGGCTTTAGGCATCAAACTAGTTCCTGAATGTCATGGCTGCCTTTTTTCTGGAGGCTACAAGATGCAGAATCACAGTGGGAGGTCTCTAGACAATTTTAAGGTTGACCTTGGCACTGCTGTTCTCAGCAGCCACTCCATGCTCAGGCACAGTAAGAGCTAACCCTTCTGATTTTGTTTGGAGAGGGCTCAGAAGGCTTTTGTAAAACTTTGTTATTTTTCTGCACCTGACTAGTGATGCCAGAAATCCATTTAACAGGGATCAGTGTCTCACTTTCTAATAAAGGAAATGCCTTAAAACTCAAATTCCCCCAGGACAGGCAAAACATTATTGAACTGTCAATTTTCCAAATAAAGAAATAGTGTGCCACAATAATGCCATTGATATTGCTATAGGAGGGAATACGAAGAAATGGCATTTCTTTACTTGGCAGTGTACATGGAGTAAACCCAATCCTTCTTTCCAGTGAGAAGGGCAACCTAATTCCTTGTAATGAGTCCCTATTCTTCTATCCCACCTATCATAGAGGAACCACTAGGAGGTTAAAAATAGAAAGATAGAGCAGTTCTGGGTCCAAATCAGCTAACCTAGGAACCAAGAGGGTGAGTTTTGCCTCGAGAAAATGTAGCTCCAGGATTTATTACCTGATTGCAGATCTGGCTAGAAATGCAACGGGCTTGCCAAACTCCCAATCTCCTGCAGAGTTCAGGGGCGTATACAATTATTCCTCTGCATACGACAAACCTCTCTCCTTTATTTCCACTAGAACTTGGATTTCTTCACCTTTTGCTACATAACACATCATTAAACTGTAGTAATTTCCCTTTTGAATAGTCCTTTGTCCTTAGTAATGACATCAGGATAGAACTCGAGAAGGTACTAGAATAACTTGATTTTTGTCAAAAAAAAAAAAAAAGCTACTTTTCTCCTGCCACTTCTTCTTTATCTTCTTTCTCTAAAACAGCTGATGAACACCTCCTAGCCACATTTCCTTTCACTTGCCTTATTAAGACTGCAATGAGAAGATTCAAGTTTTATTTGTTTTTCCATTTTGTTGCCAAAATTTCCTATTCATATTGTATGACCCATCCATTCTCTTTATGTTTCTTTCTAAATATCAGTCCACCAAATTAAATGTAAAGAACTCATTCATTCACTCATGCATTCAATATTATATATTTATTGAAAATCTACTATTGGCTAGGCAGTCCGAAAAAACAGATGTCAGAGAGTTTCTTAATAAATAAAGGGAACAGAAAACAGCACGAGAGCCCTGGACGTGAGAGAGGGTGGGTATAAGGGGCTCATGGAGGAAGACAAATGGCTAAGAAAGGAGCATATCATCTTCTGTCACTTTCTTCATCATACGAGGGTCCTATCAGGATGCTCAGGCTTAGCACCAGCAGCATCCACACTGAGAATCAATGAATGAAAAACTTTCAGGGAAAAGGCTTAAAGCCTGACTCTAGGATTCGAAGACCCTGTCTCCAGTCACTTTCTTGGTGAAGTCAAAAATTTCAACATTCTCATGCAAGAATATAGAACAGCTAACGTGCTACTGTGGAAATAAAAACTAAACACTAAAAAATGCAGTTCTAAAACAATGTGGTCCAAGAAATTTCTGAGGTTTGGAATGAGATATGTTTGTTGTAGGGTAAGAATAGGTATGCTAATCTCATGCAATTTTATCCTTTGGGTTTCTCTGGCATTTTTAAGTGAACTGATCTTATTTTCAATAACCTTAATAAAATTTGAGTTTGAGAGAAGCGTAAAAAAATCCATATTTCATCCCAGGTTAATGTTATGCTCTGTCTATTCTAATTTTTTAGGCAATGTGAAGAGTTTCAAAAAACAAAACAAAGAGAGTCTGCTAATGCTAAAAACTGATGTGCAGTGGGCTCTGTATTGTGAAGCACAAGAACTTCTAACATAAATGAGTTCTTTTATGCCTTGCCCCCAGGTGGGAAAAGGGTCATGAAAAAATTGTTGAAATTGCTCTCAAAATTATGCTATATTTAGGAAGAAGAAAATGAAATTTGTGCTGTATACTTTTGGAAAGTGAATTGATCTGTTACCATATGTATGCTTTTTAAAGTTTTTATTCTTTATTTTTACAGCATTTTATAGTATTTTTAGGTATTTGAGAAGCCAAAGACAGCTACAGTAATAGCTGTACATACCCAGCTATGTAAATCAGTTTCAATCTCCTTTTGCATATATCTGCCACATTTTAGTCTGCCCATGTTTCTGCTATTCATCTACTGTTGAAGAAAACTCCCACTGGTATCGTACACAATGTCCACAGGTCTTATAAATATCCTTTCATAGATCTCTACTGAGGGATAAAGCACGGGGTCAATTCAAAGTCAATCTTAAATTTTTAAGGCAGGCAAGTATATCATTTGCATACAGATCAGCAATCTGTCCTTTACTTAGGGAAAGATTTACAGATACTTTAAAATCAGGCCTAATCTATAAACCAAACAAGCACAAAGCTAAAGCTAAGCAGAGGGAGAGGAGGAGAGAGAGAGAGAGAGAGAGAGAGAATGAGAGAGAGAGGGGGAGGGAGGGATGGGGAAGGGAAAACAGATCAAATTGTAATCACTTTGAATGTTTGTCAGAGAAGAAATTCTTGCTTGCATTTGGTCAAGATTGAGAAAGCCTCAATGTGAACTAAATTGAGATCCATGATCTGGGAGTGCTCATGAGTCACTGGAGGTGCTAGGCATCATTTATTTTTAAGTTACTACCATAAAATGTAGGTTTCAGGCACTGATTGGCTGGGATGGAGTGATTTTTTTTCAGTTAATCATTGCATGCCTGCAATGTGCTTTGGTGAAGAAGAATCCATCTGTAAAGGTCCTTCTCTGAAAGCCATTCATCTTCCTTTGACCATCCTGAAGAAAAGAATGCAATATCCTAGGAAAAACTAGGCCAGATGACCGGGAGACTCTTAGGATGGAGTTAGTGATGGAGAAGTCTCTCAGATCATCAAGGGTACTGCCTGCTGGGCCAGAAACTGTAAGGATCATGGCCAGTAAGAGCAAAAGAGCAGAGGAGAAAAGTGCTACAGAGGCAAACTGTACCTCAGCGAAACATGGACTGGCAGTGTCCTCACCGTCGGTACACCACATCACGGCACTGAGGCTGATCTTCTGACTCTCCCCTGGGCATGGCGTGGCCTCCCTCACTAGTCCTGACTGAAACCTTTTCTATAGAAAGGACTCTGTACTGTCTAATTTTCAATGGTGAATCACAGCTGAATGATAAACTAGAAGCAATGATCTATCTTTTAATTATTACAAAAAGTACAAAAATAGATTTAATAATTATAAAAGTATTCACAATTAAAAAATACAAATTACATAGTTGAAATTATTCTAACAATACAAAAACAAATGGAAAAACAGTTCTGGCAGTTTAGTTCTATGTGAGTAAAGGAGAAGGCTTTCCTGACACCCCCCCAAACATAGTCTAGAGCAGTGTTTCCAGTCTCCAAAAGTGCTGGTCTCCTTATTCTAAACACACACACACGACAGGAAAGATCAGAACTCTGGGGAGTATAGAGGGTAGGATTTCCCCAGCCTGTCCTAGGGTCTTTGAACTTTGGAACTCTAGAATATGAATGGTACATGCATTGTTTCCCGGCTGTTCATCCACAGAACTGTATTTTGCAGTATCTGTCAAGTGTAACCCTTTTGGCCACATGATCTCAACCATAAGTTTCTCAAAAGTATAGTTCTAAGATAATTCTTTTAATTTTTTAAGATTCTTCCTTGAACAACCAATCACTTTCCCTTCCATTTCTGCCCTTTTGCTTGCTCCTCTCAGCCCCACACACTAATCCCTTCAGCTGGCTCACTCCAACTTTTCTTCAAGACGTTCTTCATGCATTATCTCTTCTAGATGCCTTGATTGACTTCTCATAGCTTCTGCTTCCTATTAGTTTCCTGTGGCTACCATAATAAATTACCACTAATTGGGTGTCTTATAACAACAAAAGTTATTCTCTCACTGTTCTGGAGACAAGAAGTCTAAGATGAAGGTGTTGGTAGCACTGCCACCACTTTGAAGGTCTGAGGGGAGAATCCTCCCCTGCCTCTTCAAGATTTTGTGTCTCTGGATGTTTCTTGGCTTTAAAAAAGGCAACAAAAGTGCAATGTTTGCCTCTGTTTTCACATTTTCTCCTCTGTGCCTGTCTTCTTCTCTGTCTAAAGAACACCATCTTTGGATTTAAGACTCACACTAATTCCAAGAAGATCTCATTTTGAGATCCGTACTCATCCATTAAGACCCTTTTTTTGCAAATGATGTTACCTTCACAGGTTCTGGGTGGATATACATTTGAGGGGGCTATCATTCAGGTAGAGCTCAGGCCACCTTTCCTTCCATACCTTCCCAGCACCTTTGCAATGTCTTTGTCACAGCATTTATCCCACTGGGTTATAAAGCCAAGTACCCACCCCATCAAACCATCACTATATTGTAAAAGCCCAGTATGAAACACCAGTGTCTTATTTATCTTTAAATTTCGATCACACAGTGCATTGTGGGGTTTCCATAAAAGTCTGAAGCAAGTTTCATCCAGCACACTCCTAAGACTATTGCTGATATTCTATTTCATTTCCCTATGAGCTGTTATATGGTTAAAGACTAATAAGCCAAAGTTTATCTTCAAATGTTACTTTTTTGTGAAATTTGCAGGGGTTGTTTCATAATTTTGCTATGTGCTTGCCTTGCTGCAGAGGCTGGCATCCTCACATTGGTATTGCTGTGGAAACTGCCACCATTGTTGTGTTAGTGGACTGAAGGGGTAGGGAAATTCCTTGAGAAATGTATCATTGTCCAAATAATCATTTATTGCCCTGTTCATTTGCCATGACTGTTATCTACCAATGGTGTGGGAATCACAGAATGTTAGAATGCTTGGTGGCCGTCTTTTTTGGGGGACTTTGTTGTTTGAGAGTCTCAACATATCAACTCTTCAGTAGGTTATTTTCTTTATAGTTAGGGAATACAGACATTTAGGAAAAATACTCTTTACCACTCAGGAATCGAAAATCAACATTGGGTGAACAGAGATGGAAGCCAGTTGCTTAGTGCCTTGAAGTTTTTGAGAAGTATGTGGTGTGGTTTCTCCCCTAAGGACTCTATTGTTCACAATTCCCAAAGTGTCCAGACTTGAATCTTTGAGACCCTTTGATGCAATTAACCCCTAGTATGGTTTACAAAGATCTTTTTCTTATCCCTTCAGCCTTATTTCTGTTTCTTCCACAACATGCTTCGATCACATTGAGCTGTGTGTTGATTCCTAATATACTATATTGTCTTTCTCCGTGGGGCCTCTGAACATGCTGTGAACTTTTGCAATCCCATCATCTCTTGCCTCCTTTGGGTTCCCCTTGCCCCACTTTCCCTCTACACTTTTGGGGTGTCACCTGGCTGGTTTCACCTCCCACTAGCAGATGAAAGTACTCCTATACAATTTTCTCTGACTGCTCAATCCAGAAGTACAGGCAGTTCTTGATATATCCTTTAGGCTTTTAGAAAAGATCTTCAAAAAGTTCATGAAAATTGTGGTTTATGGAAAAACTCTGCTTGGGTTTCACTATTTTCTCACCCCAACATAAATTTATTCTTTACGTTGTGTTGGAGTAGGAGAGGGTGAGGGAGAGAAAAAGGAAGAGGGAGAGAGAGAAGGAGAGGGAGAGAGAGAGAGAGGGAACTCTCATCCTCTGGTTTACTCCCTAAATTCCCATAACAACCAGAGCTGGCCAGGCTAAGCTAGGGGAGATGGGAACTCAATCTGTGTCTGCCACCTATATGGCAGGTAACCATCATCTGCTGCCTCCTAAGGTGTACACTGGCAGGAAACTGGAACCAGAATTGGAGTCATAACTTGAACCCAAACACTCCTACTTGAGACATAAGCATCTTAAACACTAGGCCAAATGTCCACTATAAATTTAGATTTTAATTCCAATTCCATGAACTTTTTGAAGTTCGCTGCTAAAGTGTCTTAATTTTCCACTTGACTGTGAGCAAACTGAGAGTATGGTCACATCATGCTTACCTTTTTATTCCCAAAGCTAATAAATGGCCCTGATTGTGCTCAACATAGGCTTACGGAATGAATGAATGAAGCAACTTTCAGAACTAGCAGGGGGCCTGAGCATCCTACTTAGATAATGACCAAAGCAGCTCTTGAGTCTTCCCTCCCACCTTCCCCCAGCATTAAGTTTGGACTCACATTACAAGTGATGGATCTGTGTTAGAGAAGCCCCTGGCAATACCCAACAGAATGCACAGGCTCATCTGCTTCTGTATGCTTCCAGCCATGAGAGAAGATGATCTATTTTCTGACTTTGCTGCTTGTTGCATTTTAATGAAAATAAAAATACCATTTCCTTTTCTCACATTAACACTGAGAGGAGGCTCCCAGATAGGCAGAGTTGCCAAACTTTCTTTTCTCTTTTTTTCTTTCCCTCCCATACCTCATTTAGATTCCATTTTTTTTGTTACATCAGAATAAATCATAATGGTTTGTCCAAATTTAAACAGATGTTAGTACTAAAGAAAGGGACAGGCATTGAGCATAGTGGGCAGGACACCACTTGGGATATCCTCATCCCATGTCAGAGTGCCTGGGTGTAAGTCCTGGCTCTACTTGTGATTTTAGTTTCCTACTAATGTAGACCGAGGATATAGCAGTGATGGCTCAAGGACTTGGATTCTTGCCACTCACATGGGAGACCTGAGTCCCCATGGCCTGGCTTTGGTCCGGCCCAGCCACAACTGTTGCAAACATTTGGGAAGTGAATCAACAAGTGGGGACCCCCTCCCTTTCTCTCTGCCTTTAAAATAAGTTAACTAAATTTAAACAGCTGTTAGACCTCCTTGCTTCTTTTTTCCTTTGAATTGATAGGTTTTCCAGAAAAGTGCTTTCATATGGAATATGCTGCATCAAGATGAATTCTGATGGGTTCAAGCTGCTTGTAGAGCATGGTTATAACATTTAATGAGGTTCCTCTATTCAGTAAGACTTGTAGAATGAATGAATGAATGAATGAATGGTGTCTCTCAGGACTACTGGAGTGCTACTGGATTATTTGGCCTTTCATTAATTAGCAATTCCCTGTGTTCCCTGCATTGTTGTTGAATAGGTAGAAAATGTTATCTACCAGTATTTCTTCATTGTTCATCAGTTTTAATTCATAAGAAGTAATAAATATGCTAAGTACCTTGATGTTATTATTACACAATGTAAAATGTATCAAAACACCACATTTTTGCACCTCACATAACAATTTTAAAACATATGGGCTCCAAGATGGCGGAATAGGGAAGGACTACACTGATAGTCCAGGAAAGGATAGTTTAATAAAAGTGAGATACTGTAGTTTCAAGGAAGAGTTAGGGAAAAAACTGCAGAGGAAACTCTTCCAGAACTAGTGGGACACGGTGGACTTATATAGAGGACATGGGCGCCCACGGCTCAGGACCCCAGCTGCCGAGTCTATGCACCAGTGCTGGAAAGGGAGGTGAGGTGAAACCTCAGTAGCCTGAGACACTGGTGGGAAAGTGGCAGGAAGAGCCTAGAGGGAACAAGGCTTGAAGCCCCATGGGGGAAGGTTCACCAGGCTAACTAGAGGAGAGAAAATAAATAAATAAATAAATAAAAGGGACCAGTATGGACATGATTCTCTCTCTCCACTCAACTTACAAAGGCAAGCAAGACAAACAGCAGGCGCCATTTTGGACATACATAATAGCTACGCCACCTCAGGGCTGCAGCTGCCCTCAGCCAAGCAGAAAAACCTGGCTCTGGTGGGGAGAAATAACAGGAGGTAAAGAGGTAGTGAATGTGTGGAGCTTATGAACTGGGACTGAAAAAAAAAAAAAAAAAACTGAGGGTGTGTGAGAGAACTCAGAGTGCCTGAGACCTGAGTACTCGGTGGGAGATGCCACAAAATCGGTAACCTTAGCAACCTGGTGGGAGATTGCAGGGGTATCTGAACTTACACTGAAGACTGCACAGATCCTTTGTGTGGTCCTTGGGACAGAGCAGACGAACATTATGCCCACAGGGGCCAGTGCTCAGACACTGATTGCCTCCAAGGAGAATAACTCAGCTGTGTGGAATTACTTCCATACTGAATTAAAAAAGAGAGAGAGAGAGAGAGAGAGAGAGACAGAGAGATTTACCATGCCAAACCTGGGTGTGTCACCTTTGGCACACCCTTATTCCTGAAGAGCTGAACAGAGCTCTCTGGTCACACCCACCACAAGCCTCTAAAGATCCACCAAAAGCAGACAGTCCATTTAATCAAGGATCATAGTATAACAAGAAAAGCCACCACGGAGAGGAAAAAAAAAGAAGAAGAAACCAAAGAATATCTCCACAATGCAAAGCAACAAATGCAGAAACCGAGGTAAGAAGAAAAAGGAAGACATTATGACGCACGCAAATGAGCATGACACTCCAATTCAAGATTATGAAGATGACGAGATGGAAGAAATGCAAGATACAAACTTCAAAAAATTTATGATAAGAACATTTAGAAGTTCTCAAAAACAAATTCTTTAACTACAGAAATCCTTAGTGGACAGGATAGAAAATCTCTCTTGTGTTAAAATTTAAACACCTAAGAATAATTGTGTGTTAATTACAGAGTTCAACCAATGGTACTAGAATAAAAAAAAAATACTAAAATGGATAAAGTATTACATTGTACATCAACCATCAGGACAAGAGCTGATCAAGTCACTGTGTCTCATAGTGTCCATTTCACTTCAACAAGTTTCCCCTTTGGTGCTCAGTTAGTTGTCGTCGATCAGTGAGAACATATGATATTTGTCCCTTTGGGACTGGCTTAATTCACTCAGCATGATGTTTTCCAAATTCCTCCATCTTGTTGCAAATGACCGGGTTTTGTTGTTTTTGACTGCTGTATAGTACTCTATAGAGTACATGTCCCATAATTTTTTTATCCAGTCTACTGTTGATGGGAATTTGGGTTGATTCCAGGTATTAGCTACTGTGAATTGAGCTACAATAAACACTAAGGTGCAGACAGCTTTTTTGTTTGCCAATTTAATTTCCTTTGGGTAAATTCCAAGGAGTGGTATGGCTGGGTTGAATGGTAGGGTTATATTCAGGCTTCTGAGGAAACTCCAGACTGACTTATAGTGGCTTAACCAGTTTGCATTCCCATCAACAGTGGGTTAGTGTCCCTTTTTCCCCACAACCTCTCCAGCATCTATTGCTGGTAGATTTCTGAATGTGAGCCATTCTAACCGGGGTGAGGTGAAACCTCATTGTGGTTTTGATTTGCATTTCCCTGATTGCTAGTGATCCTGAACATTTTTTCATGTGCCTGTTGGCCATTTGGATTTCCTCTTTTGAAAAATGTCTATTGAGGTCCTTGGCCTATCTATTAAGTGGGTTGTTTGTTTTGTTTTTGTGGAGTTTCTTGTTCTCTTTCTAGATTCTGGTTATCAACCCTTTATTTGTTGCATAGCATGCAAATATATTTTCCCATTCTGTTGGTTGCCTCTTCACTTTCCTCAGTGTTTCTTTTGCAGTACAGAAACTTCTCAATTTGATGCAATCCCAAATGTTAATTTTGGCTTTGACTGCCTGTGCTTCTGGAGTGTTTTCCAAGAAGTCATTGACGATACCTTTATCTTGCAGGGTTTTTCCAATGCTCTCCAATAATTTGATGGTGTCAGGTCGTAGATTTAAGTCTTTAATCCATGTTGAGTGGATTTTTGTGTAAGGTGAAAGGTAGGGGTCTTGCTTCATGATTCTGCATGTGGAAATCCAGTTTTCCCAGCACCATTTATTGAATAGACTGTCCTTACTCCAGGGATTGGTTTTGGATCCTTGATCAAATATGAGTTGGCTGTAGATGTTTGGATTGATTTCTGGTGTTTCTATTCTGTTCCATTGGGCTATCCATCTGTTTCTGTACCAGTACCATGCTGTTTTGATTACAACTGCCCTGTAGTATGTCCTGAAATCTGGTATTGTGATGCCTCCAGCTTTGTTTTTGTTGTACAAGATTGCTTTAGCTATTCGAGGTTTCCTGTGTATCCATATGAATTTCAGCATCATTTTTTCTACATCTGAGAAGAATGTCTTCGGTATCTTGATTGGTATCTCATTGAATCTATAAATTGCTTTTGGGAGAAAGGACATTTTGATGATGTTGATTCTTCCAATCCATGAGCATGGAAGATTTTTCCATTTCTTGGTGTCCTCTTCTATTTCTTTCATTAAGGTTTTGTAATTTTCATCGTAGAGATCTTTAACATCCTTGGTTAAGTTTATTCCAAGGTATTTGATTGTTTTTGTAGCTATTGTGAATGGGATTGATCTTAGAAGTGCTTCTTCAGCTGTGGCATTGCCTGTGTATAGAAAGGCTGTTGATTTTTGTGCATTGATTTTATACCCTGCTACATTGCCAAACTCTTCTATGAGTTCCAATAGTCTCTTAGTAGAGTTCTTTGGGATTGGTTGAACTCTGTAATTAACACACAATTATTCTTAGGTGTTTAAATTTTAACTGAAAAGTCATCCCTGTTAGGAATATGGAAAACATTATGCTGAGTGAAATAAGCCAATCCCAAAGGGACAAATACCATATGTTCTCCCTGATAGGTGACAACTAACTGAGCACCAAAAAGGAAACCTGTTAAAGTGAAATGAACACTATGAGAAATGGTGACGTGATCAGCCCTCACCCTCACTGTTGATGAGCAGCTTAATATGTTATCCCTCTTAGTATTTTTTTGTTTGTTCTACTTCACACTTTTGGTTGAATACTGTAATCAATACACAATTATTCTTAAGTGCTGAAACTTAACTGAAAAGTGATCGCTGTTAAATATAAGAGTGGGAATAAGAGAGGGAAGAGATGTGCAATTCAGGACATGCTCAAGCTGACTTACCTCAAACGGTAGAGTTAGAAACATACCAGGGGATTCCAATTCAATTCCATCAAGGTGGCATGTACCAATGCCATCTCACTAGTCCCAGTGATCAATTTCTGTTCACAATTGATCATAATGATAGGACTAAGAACCAAAGGGATCACATAAACAAGAATACTGTCTGCAAATACTAGCTGATAGAATAAAAAAGGGAGAGAACAATCCAACATGGGAAGTGAGATACACAGCAGACTCATAGAATGGCAGATGTCCTAAACAGCACTCTGGCCTCAGAATCAGCCCTTAAGGCATGCAGATCCGGCTGAAAAGCCCATGAGAGTATTTCAGGCATGGAAAGCCAAGACACTCTGGGGGAAAAAAAAAAAACTTAAATGAAAGATCTCCGCAAGTGAGATCCCAGTGGAAAGAATGCATCATCAAAGAAGCAGGTACCTTTCTCTGAAGGGAGGAGAGAACTTCCACTTTGACCATGGCCTTGTCTAAATATGATCAGAGTCAGTGAACTCAGGGGGCTTCCATAGCCTTGGCAGCTCATGACAAGAGCCTAGGGTGATTACTGAGGCCATAAACAAGAGTGTCAATTTGTTAAGTCAACAACAGGAGTTACTGCGCACTTACTCCTCATGTAGGATCTTTGTCCTTAGTGTGCTGTATATTGAGATTTAATGCTATAACTAGTACTCAAACAGTGTTTTTCACTTTATGTTTCTGTGTGGGAGCAAACTGTTGAAATCTTTACTTAATGTATGCTAAACTGATCTTCTGTATATAAAGAGAAATGAAAATGAATCTTGATGTGAATGGAAGGGGAGAGGGAGTGGATAAGGGGAGGGTTGCAGGTGGGAGGGACGTTATGGGGGGAAGCCATTGTAATCTATAAGCTGCATTTCGGAAATTTATATTCATTAAATAAAAGTTAAAAATAAAAAAAGAAAATCTCTCTTGTGAAAATGAAATCTTAAGGAGGAATGAAAATGAAATGAAGAATCGAGTAGAACATGAAATTTTGATATTGAAGAGAAATCATAATGAAATGAAGAATTCAATAGATCAAATGACAAATGCATTTGAGAGCCTTAAAAACAGAATCAGTGAAACAAAAGAGAGAATATTGGACCTAGAAGACAGAGCACAGGAAAGTATACAGTCAAACCAAAGAAAAGAAGAGGAAATTAGAAAAATAAAAAATATTGTCGGGAATCTACAGGATATTATTAAAAAACCCAACATCTGGGTTCTAAGAGTTCCTGAAGGCATGGAGAGGGAGAAAGGATTAGAAGGCCTTTTTAGTGAGATACTAGCAGAAAATTTCCCGGGTTTGGAGAAGGACAGAGACATCCAAGTACAGGAAGCTCATAGACCCCTAATAAACATGACCAAAAGAGATTCTCACCATGACATGTTGTAATCACACTCACCACAGTGAAACATAAAGGAAAGATTCTAAAATGTGCAAGAGAGAAATGTCAGATTACTCTCAGAGGATCTCCAATTAGACTCACAGCAGACTTCTCATCAGAAACCCTACAGGCTGGGAGGGAATGATGAGACATATCCCAAGTACTAAGAGAAAAAACTGCCATCCCAGCACATTATATCCTACAAAGCTCTCATTTGTGAATGAAGGTGAAATAAAGAACTTTCATAGCAAACAAAAATTGAAAAAATTTGTTACCACTCATCCAACCCTGCAAAAGATGCTTAAAGATGTGTTACACACAGAAACACAGAAACACAGACATCAGTATGAAAGAAAGTAAAGGAAGAAAGCCTCACAGGAAGTTCAAAGGATATATAAGAAAATATCTTTGGGAAAATGGCAGGGCAAAGTTACTACTTATCAATAGTCACATTGAACGTTAATGGCCTCAACTCTCCAGTTACAAGACACAGATTGACTGAATGGATTAAGGGACAAAAGCCATCTATTTCCTGCCTACAAGAAACACATCTTTCCAACAAAGATGCATGCAGACTGAAAGTGAAAGGTTGGAAAAATATATTCCATGCCAACAGAAACCAAAGAAAAATCAGGTGTAACCATCTTAATATCAGACAAAATAAACTTTAACACAAAAACTGTTAAGAGAGACAAAGAGGGACACTATATAATGATTAAGGGTTCAATTCAACAGGAAGATGTTAACAATTATAAATGTATATGCACCTAATTACAGGGCACTGGTTTATTTCAAAGATATGTTTAGGGACTTAAAGGGAGACTTAGACTCCATTACAATAGTACTGGGGGACTTCAATACTCCACTTTCAGAAATAGACAAATCAACCAGACAGAAGATCAACAAGGAAACAGGAGATTTAATCGACATTATATTCCAAATGGACCTAACAGATATCTGCAGAACTTTTCATCCTACGCTTAATGAACTCATTCTTCTCAGCAGTGCATGGAACCTACTCTAGGATTGACCACAAACTAGGCCATAAAGCAAGTCTCAGAAAATTCAAAAGAATTAGAATCATATCATGCATCTTCTCAGAGCACAGTGGAATGAAGTTAGAAATTAGCAACTCAGGAATCCCTAGAGCATATGCAAACACATGGAGACTGAACAACATGCTCCTGAATGAACAATGGGTCATAGAAGAAATCAAAAGAGAAATCAAAAACTTTCTGGAAGTAAATGAGGATAACAGCACAACATCTCAAAACTTATGGGATACATCAAAAGCAGTGTCAAGAGGAAAGTTTACAGCAATAGGTGCCTACATCAAGAAATTGGAAAGGAACCAAATAGATGCACTATAAATGCATCTCAAGGATCTAGAAAAACTGCAGCAAACCAGACCCAAATCTAGTAGGAGAAGAGAAATAATTAAAATCAGAGAAGAAATCAATAGGATTGAATCCAAAAAAATCATTTCAAAAAATCAGCCAAATTAGGAGCTGGTTTTTTGAAAAAATAAACAAAATTGACACCCCATTGGCCCAACTAACTAAAAAAAGAAGAGAAAAGACCCAAATCAATAAAATCAGAGATGAAAAAGGAAACGTAACAACAGACACCACAGAAATAAAAAGAATCATCAGAAATTATTACAAAGAGTTGTATGCCAGCAAACAGGGAAACCTATCAGAAATGGATAGATTCCTGGATGCATGCAACATACCTAAATTGAACCAGGAAGACATCGAAAACCTAAACAGACCCATAACTGAGAAAGAAATTGAAACAGTAATAAAGTCCCTCCCAACAAAGAAAAGCTCAGGACTAGATGGATTCATTGCTGAGTTCTACCAGACATTTAAAGAAGAACAGACTCCAATTCTTCTCAAACTATTCAGAACATTTGAAAAAGAGGGAATCCTCCCAAATTCTTTCTATGAAGCCAGCATCACCTTAATCCCTAAGCCAGAAAAAGATGCAGCACTGAAAGAAAATTACAGACCAAATTCCTGATGAACATAGACGCAAAAATCCTCTATAAAATTCTGGCCAATAAAATGCAACAACACATCAGAAAGATCATCCACCCAGACCAAGTGGGATTTGTCCCTGGCATGCAGGGATGGTTCAATGTTCACAAATCAATGTGATACACCACATTAACAGACTGCAGAAGAAAAACGTATGATTATCTCAATAAATACAGAGAAAGCATTCGATAAAATACAACAACCTTTCATGATGAAAACTCTAAGCAAACTGGGTTTGGAAGGAACATTCCTCAATATAATCAAAGCAATTTATGAAAAACCCACAGCCAGCATCCTATTGAGTGGGGAAAATTGGAAGCATTTCCACTGAGATCTGGAACCAGACAGGGATGCCCACTCTCACCACTACTATTCAATATAGTACTGGAAGTTTTAACCAGATCCATTAGGCAAGAAAAAGAAATTAAAGGGATACAAATTGGGAAGGAAGAAGTCAAACTATCCCTCTTTGCAGATGATATGATTCTTTCTTTAGGGGACCCAAAGAACTCTACTAAGAGACTGTTGGAACTCATAGAAGAGTTTGGCAAAGTAGCAGGATATAAAATCAATGCACAAAAATCAACAGCCTTTGTATACCCAGGCAATGCCACAACTGAGAAAGAACTGCTAAGACCAATCCCATTCACAAAAGCTACAAAAACAAATACCTTGGAATAAACTTAACCAAGGACATTAAAGATCTCTACAATGAGAATTACAAAATCTTAAAGAAATAAATAGAGGAGGAGAACAAAAAATGGAAAAATCTTCCATGCTCATGGATTGGAAGAATCAACATCATCATCAAAATGTCCATTTTCCCAAAAGCAATTTATAGATTCAATGAGATACCAATCAAGATACCGAAGACATTCTTCTCAGATGTAGAAAAAATGATGCTGAAATTCATATGGATACACAGGAAACCTCGAATAGCTAAAGCAATCTTGTACAACAAAAACAAAGCTGGCATCACAATACCAGATTTCAGGACATACTACAGGGCAGTTGTAATCAAAACAGCATGGTACTGGTACAGAAACAGATGGATAGACCAATGGAACAGAATAGAAACATCAGAAATCAACCCAAACATCTACAGCCAACTTATATTTGATCAAGGATCCAAAACCAATCCCTGGAGTAAGGACAGTCTATTCAATAAATGGTGCTGGGAAAACTGGATTTCCACATGCAGAATCATGAAGCAAGACCCCTACCTTACACCTTACATAAAAATTCACTCAACATGGATTAAATATCTAAATCTATCACCCAACACCGTCACAATATTAGAAAACACTGGAGAAACCCTTCAAGATATAGGCACAGACAGACACTTCTTGGGAAAGACCCCAGAGGCACAGGCAGTCAAAGCCAAAATTAACATTTGGGATTGCATCAAATTGAGAAGTTTCTGTATTGCAAAAGAGACAGCAGGAAAATGAAGAGGCAACTAACAGAATGGGAAAATATACTTGCATGCTATGCAACAAATAAAGGGTTGATAACCAGAATCTAGAAAGAGAACAAGAAACTCCACAAAAACAAAACAACCCACTTAATAGATAGGCCAAGGACCTCAATAGACATTTTTCAAAAGAGGAAATCTAAATGGCCAACAGGCACATGAAAAAGTGTTCAGGATCACTTGCAATCAGGGAAATTCCAATAAAACCACAATGAGGTTTCACCTCACCCCAGTTAGAATGGCTCAATTCAGAAATCTACCAACAACAGATGCTGGAGAGAATGTGGGGAAAAAGGGACACTAACCCATTCTTGATGTGAATGGAAACTGGTAAAACCACTATGGAAGTTAGTCTGGAGATTCCTCAGAAACCTGATTATAACCCTACCATTCAACCCAGCCATACCACTCCTTGGAATTTACCCAAAGGAAATTAAATTGGCAAACAAAAAAGCTGTCTGAACCTTAGTGTTTATTGTAGCTCAATTCACAATAGCAAAGACGTGAAATCGACCCAAATTCCCATCAACAGTAGACTGGATAAAAAAAATTATGGGACATGTATTCTATAGAATACTATACAGTAGTAGAAAACAATGAAATCCAGTTATTTGCAACAAAATGGAGGAATTTGGAAAACATCATTCTGAGTGAAATAAGCCAGTCCCAAAGGGACAAATATCATATGTTCTCACTGATTGGCAACAACTAACTGAGCACCTAAAAGGAAACCTATTGAAGTGAAAGGGACACTATGAGAAACAGTGACTTGATCAGCCCTTGTCTTGACTGTCAATGAACAACTTAATACTTTATCCCTTTTAGTATTTCTTTTTTGTTCTACTTAATACTATTGGTTGAACTCTTTAATTAATACACAATTATTCTTAGGAGGTTAAATTTACCTGAAAAGTGATCCCTGTTAAATATAAGAGTGGTAATAATAGAGGGAGGAGATGTACAATTTGGGACATGCTCAAGCTGTCTTGCCCCAAATGGTGGAGTTAGAAACATAACAGGGGATTCCAATTCAATCCCATCAAGGTGGCATGCACCAATGCCATCTCACTAGTCCCAGGGATCAATTTCTGTTCATAATTGATCATAATGATAGGACTAAGAGCCAAAGGGATCACATAAACAAGACTAGTGTCTGCTAATACTAACTGATAGAATTAAGAAGGAGAGAACGATCCAACATGGGAAGTGGGATACACAGCAGACTCATAGAATGGCAGATGTCCTAAACATCATTCTGGCCTCAGAATTATCCCTTAAGGTATTCGGATCTGGCTGAAGAGCCCATGAGAGTATTTTAGGCATGGAAAGCCAAGACACTCTGGCAAAAAAAAAAAGACCTAAATGACAGATCTCTGCGAGTGAGATCCCAGCAGAAAGAACAGGTCATCAAAGAAGGAGGTACCTTTCTCTGAAGGGAGGAGAGAACTTCCACTTTGACTATGACCTTGTCTAAATAAGATCAGAGTTGGCGAATTCAAAAGGCTTCCATAACCTTGGCAACTCATGACAAGAGCCTAGAGTGATTACTGACGCCATAAAGAAGAGTGTCAAATTGTAGTGTCAACAACAGGAGTCATTGTACACTTACTCCTCATGTGGGATCTCTGTCCTTAATGTGCTGTACATTGTGATTTAATGCTATAACTAATACTCAAACAGTTTTTTTCACTTTATGTTTCTGTGTGGGAGCAAACTGATGAAATCTTTACTTAATATATACTAAATTGATCTTCTGTATATAAAGAGAATTGAAAATGAATCTTGATGTGAATGGAATGGGAGAGAGAGTGGGAGATGGGAGGGTTGCAGGTGGGAGGGAAGCTATGGGGGGGGGAAGCCATTGTAATGCATAAGCTGTACTTTGGAAATTTATATTAAATAAAATTTTTTAAAAATATGGAAAGAATCCAGGACTCACAAATGATATTTTGACTAAACTACAAGCAAATTGACTGTTAGTCAGAAACTATTAACAACATGTTAAATTGTTAGCAATTATTACAAACTTTAAAATATGTTATGAGGACAGATTTCATGTTAAGTGTTCTTACCACACACATACAAAAGGACATTGGAGATGATATATTTACCATCTTTAGTGTGGTTTATTACCTTTATTGTGATGGCACCTGAATGAATGCATAGGTCTAACCTCACGAATATGTATTCATTAAATCTGCACAATCTTTTGAGTGTCAATTTTGCCAGAATAAAACTAAATAAGTAAGAATTTAAACAAACAAAACTGAAATATCTAAAACTTTAACAATCACCTGTACTTTTACTTTCTGAGAACAAGCCATGTCTGAAGGTGGTATCCTTTTGTTTTTCCTCATCTGGGTCATATCTGGAACTGTCCCATAGTTTTCAGGGAAGAAAGCCTACCTCCCTTGTCGCTCCCCCTCTTCATGGAGGAACGACACTAAACCCTGCCTAGGCTTCATATCCGAGTCACGGCACCATTATGTCGCTCCCCCTCTTCATGGAGGAATGACACTAAACCCTGCCTAGGCTTCATATCCGAGTCACAGCACCATTATGTTGCTCCCCCTCTTCATGGAGGAAACGACACATGACCCTGCGCTGTTCTTTTGTCTGCTCGGCCCTCCCCGGGTTTGCTGCTGGTTCTTCCCAGGTTGGCTACCGTCCCTTCCACCTCCGTGGAAGGGCGGTTCCCCCTGCCACTTTCCCCACTTCCGCGGGGGAGCGGCACACCGCCGGCCGGCTCTCTCGGGGGCTGCTCAGGTGTTCCTTCAGATAGATGTTCCTGGTGCATGTTGTCTCTCTCCTCCTTTATAGTCCTCTTCCACCAATCCCAACTCTGCTACCCACACGCCGAGTACGCTGCTCTCCTCCAATCAGGAGCAGGTCCTGCTGTTTATTGGTTGAACTGGAGGCAGCTGTGTAGAAGCTGTTTCCTCCTCTCCCAGCGCCATATTGTGGGAGAGCAGATGCATAGAATAAGTCTTAATTCCAGTAACTTAGTCTAGTCCAGAGTTGCTCCCAGTTGCTCCCCACACTCCCTCTATACCCTGTTAGAAAACTCCAGAAGGAAGGTTAACTCTTTCAGTCTGAGTTGCCTATATTTAGGGAAATATATATTTGGGGAAATGGTAAAAAGAAAATAAAGATTTTTATATTTTTTCAGGATCTTATTCTTTCAAGCCACTGACAACCATAAGAGAGGTTTTTCAGATGATTCTTTAATAGTAGGGATTTTTAAAATATAAACTTGAAAATGAAATGTTTTGGTGTGAGAGAGAATGATAACAAAACAAAGTAATTACTTTTTAGGTGGTTTCTCTGGTTAGCTGCCATGGAGAGGAACATGTTTCATGGGGCTGGAATTTCCAATCAATTTACAGTCTTGGTGGTCAGCAGGGCACAATAGATTTCTACTTGCTCCTTAATTGTCAAAGTCAGACTCTCTTAATTTAAAGCTAAACTTTACTGAAAATCATTCCAATAGACTAACTCCTGTGGTCCCAAGCGAAATGAATGTAGAAGTTGTAGAGAAACTGCTTTGTGAAGGACTATGATAATTAAGCATCTGATGAAAATGCAATATGCCTACTATTTATGATAGTGTAGGTTGTTGTAGGTAGAATGGTACAATTATCTTGATCTTTTGGTAAATGATGTATTGAGCACTGCTCTTATTTTTGGAGATTTTTATTGGGCAGCTTTGAATCTTATAGCTAGAGTAAATAGATTATACATTTGCAAAAATGTATTTTCAAGCCTTTAATGTTTATTGAACTCAGGATGAAAATGTTTAGAGCACTTAGTTTAACTTTATATTCTTCACCACATTTTTACAAAAGGGCCACTTTCAATGTGGGACTTTCTTTACAGAAAAATGATCCAATGCCCTTAGTGGGTTTTCTTTGGGGTGAATATAAGACTGCTTCAATTGTACATTACCAGACATCAGTAACCTTGTCCCATACCACTAATCAATGATGCCAATCTTATACTACTGGAGATAATTATTCTGAGAGCATGACAAGTCTGGTGCAGTGGAGAGATGACCTCAACAGCCTTGGTTCTACAGGACACAACACTGACTGCTTACAAGGCTAGGTACACATTTTTATCCATAATTGGGAATTACTGATAGAAACAGGCTAACAAAAAAGAAAGAATATACTGCATGGACAGTATTATTCTGAAAATAGAAAAGAATCCTAAATTCTCACATGGGTAAATGAGATATGTATTTTCAAGACAGAATTCTAAACTCTCCATGTTGGAACCGTATTTCCTAATGGGAACTGACAGCACCTAACTCTCTCTCCTTAATGTGTTGTTCAATGTGAATTAATGCTATAACTAGTGCTCAAACAGTATTTTGCACTTTGTGTTCTGTGTGGGGGCAAACTGATGAAGTCTTTACTTCATATATACTAAATGGATCTTCTGTATATAAAGATAATTGATAATGAATCTTGATGTGAATGGAATGGGAGAGGGAGTGGGAGTTGGGATGGTTGCAGGCAGGAGGGAAGTTATGGGGGGTGAGCCATTATAATCCATAAGCTGTACTTTAGAAATTTATATTTGCTAAATAAAAGTTTTAAAAAAGTAGAAAGACATAAAAACAATAATAAAATCATATGATATCAGTTTCATTCTTATACATTTTTATATTCTATGTTAACTACCATATACCAGAGAAAGCATGATATTTGTGTGTTTTTGTGTGAATGGCTCATTTCAATAAGCATAATGGTCTCCATTATACAAAAATATGATTCCATTCATTTTTATGCCTCAGTAGTGTACCATTGTGCACATATACCACATCTTCTTTATCCAGTCATCAATTGATGGACATTTGTGTTGATTCTATGTCTTGGCTATGGTGAGTTGAGTTACAATAAATATTGAGGTACAAATAAAAACAAAACAAAACAAAAAAAGAAGTTAACCATGACAAGCCAAGTCAAATACTCAAGATTACCAATAACAGCCTACGTCAGACAAGATTGATCTATATTCATAAAGTGATTCAGAAAAAACTAATTGCCAAATTTGAGGTCTATGATTTAAAGTAACCCCCAACTGGAAATCTCTTGTGGATATTTAATTCAACTTGAATTTCCAAGTTTACCACATTGTCTACAAGAAGAGCCCTATGATCTGTGTTCATAGGGATAAGTGAAGGTTTTTTTCTCCATATCCTCCATTGTTTAAAGTGATACTTTTTCAAGGGTAAAGTATCCAATGTTAATTTCTATGGTACTGAAATTTTTGTGAAGGATACAAATCAAAAAATCCTTGAATATGTCATTACCTTACGAGTCCCTTTTTCTCATCCTACTGACATTGATTTTCCCCCTCCTCCATTTAATCTGCCTGTTCAAAGCCAAACAAAATCCTGGAAACAGAAGTCTTGGATGAAAGACATTCCCCTTGCATTCTCAACATATCAACTTTAATGATTATTCAACAATCTCAAATGGTCACATACAATGTAATGTGGTTTATGGCATATTACATGATAGTTTATAGATATGCATTTATCTTGGCACCGTGGCTCACTTGGTTAATCCTCCACCTGGGGCACCGGCTTCCCATATGGGCACCAGGTTCTAGTCCCAGTTGCTCCTCTTCCAGTCCAGCTCTCTGCTGTGGCCCAGGAGGGCAGTGGAGGATGGCCCAAGTGCTTGGGCCCCTGCACCCACATGGGAGACCAGGAAGAAGCACCTGGCTCCTGGCTTTGGATCGGCGCAGCGCCGGCCATAGCGGCCATTTGGGGAGTGAACCAAGGGAAGGAAGACCTTTCTCTCTGTCTCTCTCTTTCACTGTCTAACTCTATCTGTCAAATAAAAAAAATAATAAAGTAAATGAAAATAAGAACAAAAACCTGCCTACACCCATATGAAGAGAACCAATTTCTCTGAATTTTATATATATTTTCATATGTCCTGAAGAAAGGATCTCTCTTCTCTATTTTGTTGAAGAACAGAAAATATGAGGGTTTTTCCTTCTGAAAATGTTCTAGAATTGTCAGTTGTTATATTGCTAAGCCTTCAAAAGCTTAAATAGAGTAATAAGGAAACTGTGAACTCTGTTAACACTTATTAAAAATAATTGGGAAAAGCAAAGGAAGTTATTCATATACCTCATCAAGCCTCTAAAACAATCTTTGAAGGAGGTACTGCTGTTTTAGAAAATGACCTGCGGAGCTGGGAGGGACTACCTGCTCTAATTACAACTCTCAGATATTCTGCTAACAGAGCATGCTACCTTTGACTCCCTCCTTCCAATATTAGTAAGAAATGTATGTGATAATTGAGGAGGTGAGTTCATTCAGCTTGGACATGCCAAATGTACAATCAACACTACACCTAGCAATAGGCATGCTGTGCCCATAAGAGAATACACACACACACACACACACACTCAAGCAAAGCAGATCTTTGTGCAAAGGGACAGTTCAGAACCAATCTTTCTCTTTTTGTTTTTTGCTTAAGGGGAGAAAGCGGAGTCAGAAAAGAAAACTTTTTATTACCTGTATAATTACCTGACTTGCTCCCCTCATTTTGCCTCGGCAGGACAACAGTGTAAAACTAAAGGATGAAATAGGCCCTTAAAGGTTTAATTAGTGTCATATTGCTAGAAGTTCCTGCTAGTTGTTAAATGTTACTGCAATTTCCTTCTCCCATAGACATTTTCTTTTCTACCACTGCTAATTGCTATGATGTTTTCTCTAACGACACACCTTTGTCCTTCACCTTACTCAACAGTGTGAAGAAGATAAGAAAGAAATTCATTGAAAATTGGTGAGAAATTGTATTCGAGCTTTGGTAATAGATCATAAATTAGTGTCATTTCAATTCGCTCATGACCTTTGTGTTATATTCTATGCAAAGCTTAATGAACAAATGCATCTTGGAGAAATTGCCTGAAGTTTCTGTTTCATATACATAGAAACTTTATCATGATGCTCTAAGGTGATTGGAGAGGGTGGGAAAGAGCAAAAGAAGACTAATTTCTAAGCAATCTTCCTATAATGAGTCCATTTGGCACCTTAGCAATTAGATTTCTTTACTCACACCCAAATTTCATATGGATTATACCAAATTCTGTTCTATAGAGTATTAGAATCAACTCTCACAGTATTCTCTGTCAGCACAAATCTTTGGACTTAAACCTATAGAGATCTGAGCAAATTCAAATCATCCCTGGCCCTTTTGTCTTCAGAACTCTCCCTATTGTCATTGACTATTATCTTAGCTATTTGGCTATCTACCATCAGCTAGATAAAAACTACTTATAATTTGTCCATAAACTAAGTTTGCAGCATTTGTCTGCCTCCTTCTGTCTCAATGTGAGAGGAAGGAGACATTAGGAAGGTTTAGAAATGAATGAAAGTTAGATTGAGGTTTACAAGAAGTGATCCCGGGTCCACATCTCATTCCAAGGCAAGAAGTGATGGGCCCCAAATTTGGTCTGTAATCTCAAATACCTCATTACTCCCAGTGAAGCTACAATACTACAGCAACAAGGACAAGGAACTCTGAATCTCAAGTGCTTCTGCTTTCTAACTGGATGATTCTGTAGCATTGCTGAGGGCCACTCCCTTTATAGGTAAAAGGAAACTGAGGTTATCTACTCTAACCAGACAATTGTTGGGCTCAGCATTCTTTATGGGTGCTATCCATGGAACTTTCAGTGCACTGAAGCAAACTTCCCAAATGCAGAGATTTGCAAAGAATTCCTTATTGTTCTGAGACTCTCTTCAGAGCAAATAGATGCAGATAATAAATGCTTTGTGCTCAGTAACAATAAAGCAGGCCTTCAATAAAATCACCTTTTATTGCTGTAAAAGCTGTTCTGGGCTAACTTTATTCTGAAAAACTACAACCTACAACCAAGAATTCATATAGTAAAAGAAATCAACTCTTCACCCTACACACCCTATACACATTATTTTTGAAATACAAAAAAAATCCTACGAAAACTTAAGACAACGATTTATGGCAATAAACGTTCTGAAAGCTCTCAGACTCCCAAGAATTCTCCCTGGGCCTCACGCTTTACTCATTAATTTCTAAGAATATGGCATTCTTCACCATAGCCCCTTCTCTGGAGATGTCTTTATTTGATGTGTGATGAAGAAAAATTATCATTGATACAAGTTTTATCAGTCCATTTCCTCTCACATAAAGCAGTCCCTGAGTGGGCCTTACCATGTCCAGTGGTGTCTTTCTGCATCTTATTTATGCCCTACCAAAAAAGGATTCAAGTAACACATTTATGCTGACCAAAATGATAAAGCTATCAGCTATCTACAGTAATTCTCATAGTCTAAGGAGTATATATCAAGGCATTCTATCTCTGTGAATTGTAGTGCCAAGGTTCCCCCATGTGACATTCCCTTTGTAGTGGAATTGTTTATAAAGCTTAAGCTGTTTGTGTTTGCTGAGGGGAGGAGATGAATAAGTTATTAGAATTGTAGGGGAAAATCCTCATCCTCAGCAAAAAGCAACCTATTTATGGGACCATCTTAAAGGGCGAGGTATTTTTCATTCTAACCTTTAATGGCACAAGGAAAAAAATCAATATAGATGTTTTTTATGGAGGAAAGTGTAGATTTTCACTTTGGTACCAATTTGAAGTAATGTTTGCATCTTTCCATATTAGACTGAGTTGAGGATGATGAGTTTCTAGTTCTAACTTTGCACTATGTTCTTACCCACTTTCTGAAGTCCTTTTAGCAAAGGGTGTCACTCAACATATATTTGGATCTTGGCAATGAAAATCTAATCCAGGTTTTAGAGGGTACTGGGACAAAGGTTACCCAGGTTACCCAGGTCAAAACCTATTGGACCACTTTTCAATGGCAACAGAAAGCTACAATTTGGAACATAATCAGAAACCTGAGGTGAAGTTCATGAAACCTAATGGCTACACATTTTTCCCAGATTAAAACTCGGTGCTTTAACACCCAGCTTAAATGTTGAGGTTGGGGTGAAGCAGAGCTGAATGACAAGAGCTAAAGACTCATTTATTTTTATGGATTTATTGCTATTTCTAAAATGAATTATACTTTGCCTTAGGAAAAAATAAAAATAAGCAAATGCAGTCACAGAAAGCATTGTATTCTACTAAATTAACCAACTATTTAAGAGTTATTTTCTATTGCTGGGAGATTGTGGGGAAAATGGCATGCTCATTCATTGCCATGGCAGCAGCAAGTTGGACAGACACATATGCTTTCTTACGCACTTCTACAAATTTATTCCGTGGAAGAAATTCAAATGTAGGCGTAAAGCTATAAGCATTAAAATATTTATTGCTGTATTACCTGTGGCTGTAGAATTTCAACGAACTTGTGAATCCAAAAGTAAGGGAATAGTTAAATCAACTTGGTAGGTTAACTGCATAGAATATTATAAAGTCATTAGAAATAGTTATGAACACTATGTAACTGCATGGAACATATTTATGATACACTATTACTTGAAAAAGCAGAATGTAAAGTGGCTATGATTGCTATAATTACAGCAACATAAAACACATATGTGCTCAAAGACTGAAAGAGGACACAGAAAAGAGGTAAAATATTTTATGGGAGCAAGATTAAAAGTAAAAAATTTAATATATTTATTTCAGTGCTTTAAAAATATTTTTAAAAGTTTTGATAGGAAGGATGTGAAGATTTGAGTCAGTTAAATGAAATTTGAGTGAAATCAGGTTGCTATTCGACCAAAAAAAATGCTTACTCTTTTACTATTTAATTTTGTTTCCAAGTAAGATTCAAAACTAATACATCTAGGTAAGAAACACTGAGCTAGGGGGCTAGCCTTGTTGTGCAGCAAGTTAAACTACTGCCTGCGATCCCGTGTGGATCTCTGCTGCTCTGCTTCTGATCCAGCTACCCTAATGAGCCTGGACTAGCAGAGGAAGATGTCCCAAGTATTTGGGTCCCTGCCACTGCCATAGAAGACCTGGATGGTTTTCTTGGTTCCTGGCTTAAGCCTGGCCCAACTCTGGCTGCTGTGGCCACTCAGGAAGTGAATCAGGGGATGGAAAATCTCTCTGTGTGTCTCTTCACGCTGCCTTTCAAGTTAATAAATCAATCTAAAAAAAAGAGAGAGAACCATTGAGCTAGTCATCTGGCCTATAATGACCTCAGTTTCCCATCTGAAAATAGATATTATAACTATATCTATCTTAAAATTATTGTGAGGGCAAATAATTTTTATAAGACCTTGATTCTCAGTAACTGCTCAATACAGGTTAAGTATTATTACACTTTAAATAGAACTTAAATTCCTTTGGGAACTTTGGACTAAGATTATTGTTGGAAGCTGTGTAATTTAATTTTAAATTATGAAAGCTTCTTAATTTAGAGTGGTGGGATGCTGTGGGAAGTGGAGGGTAATTAAATGGAGGTGTCATTTGTAAAACGTCAGCAGTTTCCCACACATTTGTAAATCAGAGCTAATGTTGATGGACCAAAATAGTCAAGACAACTTTCTCTTAGGCCAAATTTAACCAAAAGCATGATCTATGACAAGATAAACAAAATCGGAAATCTCTTTATATCCCATCTGGGAGTTGCTGAATAACATTACAGATGCAAATTAGTCTCACAGTCTGAGGATGCACTAATCCATTCCAGTTTGTCTTTTTACACTGTATCTCCCTCAGATCACCATAATGTGTAGCCTTTTGTGTTGACATTGATTAACCTCACCTGAAAATGTATGGCTCTGTTGATAGACACAGATTCGTGTCACACATTTATGGTCAGAGCAACTGGACAGTGTGGCAGAATTGAGTAGTGGAGGCAGCTCTTTCTCAACGATTTATAGCCTGGTACTTTCCAGGAGTTCCCACCTGCAGATGAGCGGTCTATTTCTTCTCAGATTTGTAGGAGATAGCACTTAGGTCTGTACATGAGTTGAATATATCATGTCATTCATCCACCAGTCGCCATAGAGCAGACATTAGGCAATTAGGTGTTTCATTTCTCCTGATGGAGCAAGACACTACCTTATTTTAGGCTACCAACCTAGTTGCTTAACAGAAATCTTTAGTAGACAGAGTGTGCAGTGTGTGTGTATGTATGTGTGAGTGGGTATAGGGAGAGTATGACATTGAGAAATATTAGCAATTACATATATCTCTATGCCATTTTTTACTTCTTAGACTGGCAAAATTCTTAAAAGTTTGATAACAAACTCTGGCTGGACTACAGGGAAGAGCTTGTAATGTTATTGTAAATTGTTGCAACTAACATGGAGGGCAACATGGCAATAAATTTAAAATTACAAAAACACATATTCCTCTGGTAAGTAGCAGCAGGATAGCATGCATTGGCTGGTGTCTTCCATCCCTACATAGGCACCTTCCAATCTTCCAAGCATAGGAAGTACTCAGTCTGCCCATTTTACCCTCCCCTGGAGTCAGCATCGGGCATGGATGTGTTATGCCCCTTTCTCCTGTTTCATTCTCCTGAAATAACTCATTTCTATCCATACACCAGAGGCCTCCCTGGAAGGGTAGTCCTGCAAGCAAGCACATGGGAACTGCTGACTCACACTCTGTGACCTCCAGGTATACATGGAGATAAGAGTCATTCAGAAAGGGATTTCTGAGTTTGAGAGGAAATTGAGTAAAATGGGGATCATTTCTAAAACTCCTTAGGTCAGGCTACTAAGTAAAGACAGGGGACAGCTTCAAGTCACTTACAAACAGGAGACCACAGTTACCCAAACCCTCAGGATCAACAAAGCAAATAGGAGCAGCTGCACAGACCCTGGTGGCTTCCCTATCCCACAACTGCAGGACACCACTTATTGCAGGTGTGCAGCCAGTTCTCCACAGTACCTTGAGTCTGCACTGTGAAACCGGATAGTGACAATCCTCATTCCTGACAGCTTTTATCTAGAAGGGGCTCCTTGTCTTGCTCAGGGTGATGTACATGGCTCCTCAGTCCTAAAGAAGACTTAAAGGGTCCCTACTAACTCTTTCCTCTGCTCAGAGCATGTCTCACCCTAAAGCCATGCTACTGCTCTTGGCTGGAACTCTGCCAATTTCTCCCCACATCTGGCCCAGCCCCAACCCTCATCCTCCCTCATCCTAATGTCCTTATTGCAGATGAGGGTCTGTGGAGGACTGGATGAATGTTGTCTATCATATGACTGAAATTAGATACCTAAAGTGGTTATAGTTGCAAAATAAGCTGCAAAGTTTGCAGAATTTACTCTCCGAAGTCCAAAAATTTCAGAAATCCTTGAGACCTGCTACTCCCAAAGTTCCCCAAACAGACTTGCCTCCCAGGCTGTCTGCCAGTCTCCATCTTAGTCCCAGCAGTAAGCTCTGGAAGCAAGTCAAGCCTGAATTTCAAAAGAAGCAGTTCCAACACTGGTGGGGTCTGTCCTGTAGAATCCAAAAGTCTCTGGCCCTGGTACAGCCTCAGGGAAAATGACCAAGAACAGCTCAGCCAAAGGACAAGGAGGCATCCTCCCAGCCATTTGAGTTTAAGGGCCTGAGCAACAAGGGCCTAGGGGAGGCTGAATGGAGTCATCCAGGAAGTATCCTTGTGAGGGGCCCAGCAAAGTCTCAGCTAAAAAATGACATGGGGAAAGGTCTTGGGCATTTCCTGGGGAAAGAATCATAGGGTACTACAACAGGGGCTCCCAGTGCTAACTAGTGAAGGGTCTGGGGGCTTTGTCCTGAGAAGGAGACAAGAGACTGGACAAGTCACTTATGGAAAGACTTGGAGTGAATTACCAAGGGGCAAAGCGAGGACCTAGGCCAAAATCGCCTGGATAATACCCTAGAGGTCCATAGGGATGAGAGGTTGGGCAGATCCATTAGAGCTGGTCCCAGGGTTGAGCAAGCCTTTTCTGTCATTGGACTACTCTATCTTGGCCCTTGGGAATCTTACTAGTGAGTTAATGATGCTGTTTCTCTCTTTGGGGATGAGTGTTTCATTGTCAACCAGAAAGTCCTCTTCCAACACTTCTTGAGAAGAAAATTATTTTCAAAGAAGTGTTTTCACACAGTTTATAAGTTCATATTTCTCAATTATATGTGTTTCTCCCGACAGGAGAGCAGTGCCTTTGGACTGTATGTTGATCCGGGTTGAGGTTTTGATTTATTCTGGAGCTTAGACCTTGAAAAAGAAACTTCTCCAGCTTTCTCTGAGATCATGCTCTGATTTTCCAGGGGTACCAGGTACACGGGGGAGGTTGACATAGGATTTGCATACCCACCACCATCCAAGTTCTTTCATTTCCATCTGCTGACTTGGCGTTTGATGAGTTTGTTTTAGAAATTACAATAGCTCTGGTAGCTTAAGCAAAAGAAAGCCTGTTATTTTCTTGCAACTACAGGGACAGGTTTCAGTTTTTTTAGGGAGTCCAAGAGACAGCTAGGGAACTTGTGGTAGATACTCCCCTCAACATGCACATACTTCCTAAGAATCAGTGTCTTAGTTCACACTAAGACATACTGGATGGCTTAACATGAAACATTTATTATTTCTCAAGGTTCTGGAGGCTGAAAACTTTAAAATCAAATTTCTAGCCAATTAAATTACAAGGTAGGATCCTATTCCTTATATATAGATGGATACCTACTTGCTCTGTCTTCACATGGTGGGGAGATCATATCTCTTGTGTCTTCCTATAAGGGCACTAATCCCGTTAATGAGGGCCCTATACTTATTACCTATTTACATCTTAAAGGCCCCACCTATAAGTATCATCATATTGGGGATTCGAACGTCAATATGTGAATTTTGGGGAACACAAACATTCAATCCAATTTCATGCAGTTTAAGGGATGTGGCTATTCTTCAGTGTGGGATGGAGTTTAGGCTGGAAGTAATTAAGGATGATTACAATGTTTAGATACTTTGAATTTGCCCCAGAAATGATTGACCAAGGGATTGATTGTTGTCCCTACTCCCTTCAGAAAAGACTCCAGACAGGAGAAAATTTAATATGCTCCTTTCAGCTTCTGGAAAGTTCTTAGTTTCTGGCATCAGGACATGTTCGTGGCTGTTATTTCTCCCACCTCTAAACAAGTTCATAGGCACTTCTTTTTTTAGATTTATTTTATTTATTTGAAAGGCAGTGAAAGAGTGAGAGTAAGAGAGTAAGAGTGAGAGTCAGAGTGAGAGAGTGAGAGAGAGTGAGAGTCAGAATCAGAGTGAGAGAGTGAGAGAGTGAGAGTGAGGGGAGGGGGACTTCCATCTACTGGTTCACTCTCCAAATGGCTGAAATGAATAGGGAGCCAGGAGCAGGAGCCAGGAGCAGGAGCCAGGAGCTTCTTCTGGGTCTCCCATGTGAGTGCAGAGACCAAAGCACTTGGGCAATCTTCTGCTGCTTTCCCAGGTGCATTAGCAGGGAGATGAATTGGAAGTGGAGCGGCCAGGACTCAAGCTGAGCCCATATGGGAATGCCAGCACTGCAGGTGGTGGCTTCACCCTTTATGCCACAGCACCAATCCCACCCCTCCTCCTCACTTTATACATTCCTAGCAAAGCTCTCCTGTAGGACAAGAATTATCTGGTGTTCTGAGGAGAAGTAATTGGGCTGAAAGAGAGCACTTGAGGAAAGAAGGTAGAAGTGAGTTGCATAGGCAGAAGGGGCCTAAGGAGACTAAAAAAAAAAAAAAACTCCTATATGGTGAGCAGATGTCTTTTCTGGATGAAAGGGGCTAGAAAATGTCATTTATGTGCTCATACCAAATGAAATTCACTCAACTGAGTTGAATTTCCTTTGCAGCAGGTAAATGCATTTGGTAGACCTCTAAGAGATTGTCAAGGTGCTTTGCTTTTCAAGGGGCCTGAGGCCAGTCTCCTTCTACCAGCCCTACTCGGGAATGCTACTGCACTGGATCCCAGGGTGGTAATTACTTAAGGAACACGGCAAACCTGCAAGATGCCAGATGTCATCTGAAGGGAAGCGATGTCTCTAGGGTAAAACTTCCCACTGGGCAGATTAGTGAAAGACCAAACTCATTAACTTTATGCCTTTAACACTATCTTATTTCTCATTTTTTTTTCATAAAAATTTTTGAAGTAACTATGGAGTACCAAGCCCTGCTCCTGGTGTTGAGGTCAAAGCTAACCACATACATTTCAGGGAAAATGAGACTGTGGAGACCCTTGTTCAAAAAAAACAAGAGAAAGTTCTATTAAGAGTACTAAAATATAAAAGTTTTTCTTTTTTTCTGTGATGTCAAATTTTTCTAGTATCTTTAATTTGCTATTTAATGTTCTAAGGAAAAAATATTAAATTTTAGCATGAATTTTGCCATTTGCCTATTTTCTAATTCTAGCTTTAGAACACTGAGCTCATATATGGAATCACCAGAATTACAGTTTGTACATACACAAATATTCTATTCTTCTTGGAAGACTGTAAATGCTTCCAAAAGTAACTCAACTGTCTTAATTTTACTTCATGTGTGCACATTGTAAGATTACTGCGTTAAGCTTACTGATGACAAAAGAAGGACTGCTATAAAACAACATTACGTTGTCTTACCTTTCTTTTCCCTTTGTGTTTTCATTTCAACACAAGTAG
The DNA here is from genome assembly GCF_051225735.1 of Oryctolagus cuniculus. NCBI lineage: Eukaryota > Metazoa > Chordata > Mammalia > Lagomorpha > Leporidae > Oryctolagus > Oryctolagus cuniculus. Next base: position 154,744,887 of record NC_142867.1, read on the forward strand.
TTGACTACCACAGGAAAGTAACAGAAGTACAAAAGGATATAATAAGTCTTATATTTGTTTTTCTATGACTGCTGTAACAAGTTACCTGAACATATTGGCTTAAAACAAAACAAATTTGTTATCTTACAGTTCTAGAGTTGTGAAATTTGAAATGGGTCTTCCTTGGCTAAAATCAAGGAGCCAGTAAATTTGCCTTCTTTTTGGAGGCTCTGGGAGTAGCACATTCCCTTTCCTTTTAGCTTTTAGAGGTTGCTGTAATTCTTGACTCATAGTTCCTTCCTCCATCTACAGAGCCAGCAAGGACAGGCCAAGCCTACTCATGGCATTGTCTATCTGGTTCTCTCTCTTCTGGTCTCATCCTTAAGAGCCCTTGTGATTAACTAGGTACACTCAGATAATCCATGACAATCTCCCCATCTCAAGGTGAACTGATTAGAATCCTTAATTCTATCTCTACCCTTAATTCCCCTGTGCTGGTATATTCAGGTTTCTAGGTAGTAGGATGTGGACATCTCTGGTGAGGGGAGGTCATCATTCTGTCAAACAGGAGTTCTTGGTGGTTCTTGTTTCTTAGAATGCCATTTGTTTCCTTCTATGTTTAAAACAAGCTCTGGTTCCAATGGAAAGGAAACTGTGGCCTTTGGGTCTACTAGTGTCCTTACCCATTCAGTCATTGATGTTAACAGTTATCTGGTACACACTTTTAGTCTTACTCAACTCCTGCACGTTGTGGATTCATCACAATTGTATGCTCACAAGGCCTTGTGGCACCACATGTGAGTGAGGTGGCTGAGCACTGTGGAACTACATATTATGCATATCTCTTCTTCTCCAGGGACTCGCCATCATCCAGCAGACTTCACTCACAAAACACAGAGACAGTGATAAAACTATTAAGAAGTTCAATAAGGTGATAGTAAAGATTTAAATGAAGTTCAGGGTGCTTCTGAGTAGGGGACATTGTAAGACCTCATGGATCAGATGCCCAAAAAGTCAAGCAGCCCTGTGCTAATAAATTCCAGTAATATTATTGGCAAACCAAAAGCAAATTTCAAAAAGTTGATGTTAAAAAAGAGTAAGGCATGAATACATTAACAACAGAAACAGAATTTTGATACTCACGGATTGCTTAGTCATCAATTTTTCACTCTCCAACAAACACCTACACATACCTTCCCAAACTACTTGTTCATATTGATCATGATTCACTCAAATGTGCTATTTGTGGTTGTAGAGGAGAAATAACTGTTTTACCTGAGATGATTTAAATCTCTTCAACTGCAATTGGAACCAGTTGTTAGTTGATTTTTAAAAATTTTAAGCTGGAAAATTTTTCTCATTGCTTTAATTTTTTATTTGAAATGTCTTAATTGTCCATATTGGCATGGTACAGTCTCATAATATACATATAAATGTATAAAATGTATAATGATCAAACCTCTGTGACTCCTTAAATATTTATCCTCTTTTTTGAATTAGGAACCTTTAAACTCCTCTATTCTAGTTACTTATAAAAGACATCATAAACTTGCAAGCTTTAGTCACCTTACTATGCTCTATAATACTAGGACTATTCCTTCTATCTGTGTGGAAATTATTTTTAAAATACATAAGTCAATATCCTTTTTAGTTCTAGTTTAAAGTCTGGATATAAGTCTGCCTTCACTAGCAATCTTTAGATATGAAGTGATGGTCTTTCCTTTGTGTACAGAAGCTTTGATCAGTGGTCCAGATCCTTCTTGAATAAATCACACTCATGATGCATAACCTACCATTTTCAGTTACAGTTTCTTCAAAGTGATACAAAATTCTTTAAAGAACATGTGTATGCATACCTATATACAATATGGGTATAATCAGAGTTCAGAATCCCCTTCTAAAGTTTTATGTTTTTTGTCCACATCAAATTCAACAGAACATTTTTATTTTATGACATGGCTTTTGTGGAATCTTCCCAAAGCATTCAACGGTGTTTTCAAAGGGAAAATAACTTTTTAATACTAACGTTTCATTGATTTATTTAATATTTAATTAAATATTAAATATTAAAGTTCTAATTATGTAAGTATAATGGGCATAAATATTTAATCAAATTGTATAATTTGCTAAGTAAAATGGCCATATAAACTTAAAGAACCAAAGGAACTGACTCTGATAAGCATATGACCGAAGTGGTTGGAGTAGAACTCTGCAGGCTCACTGAGGTTACCCAAAGTCATGAACTCTGAGCATTGGGTGGATATCATGTCTTCTGTGGGGAAAGCTTCAGACTAGCACGTCTTACAAACAGTATGGAGAACATCACTTGACTCAGGCTTGTGGTTCAGAGGAAATTGGTTTCAAAATACTTCTACTTCAAAGGAAATTCTTTCAGATATTCCATTTCCTTAATTTCTTTTTACAGAGTTCAAGGAGGTTATCACTTCTTGGCCTTTTGGCTAAGATCAAGTGTAAAGTTCACACACAGCTTTCATACCCTAAACCTGAACACCATCCTCTAACCTGCACTTGTACCTCTCCCAGGTTGATTTTTAACTCAATATTTACTCTTTCAGCTTGACCAAACTTCTGTTTCTCAGCCTGTAAATACCTCCCCAACATCTTCTTAATTTACTTTACAAATTGATCCAGTTGATCATAAATCCAGCCAGTACTAATTCTTAGGAGGAAAAAATTTACATCATAAGTACAGATTTTCACATCATGGCAACCCTGAGTGCAGTGCCTATAGTGAAACCCAGAAATACTGAAGTTTACTTGATTTCTTTGGTGGGTTATTTTCAGAGTCACAATTGCCTGCAAGAATCACTACACTGTTTTTGAAATTTATAATCTGACATAAACATTAGCTAAGAAGATGACCTGAGATGGACAAGAAGTCATGGCAGAAGGGATAAAAGAGAAGACAGTGACACAAGTTTGGCAAGCGGGAGGTAAGACTTGGGAAGGAAGACATATTGGTCAAGATGGAGAGCATGTTCCAAAGAAGGTAAGGAAAGCCACCACACACTTTATGTGGTTCCACAAGTTAGTCACAGTCTTCATATTTTCAGACCCAAACTGAGGCAGATCAATTTAAGTCAAGTAAACAGTGGGATAAGATCTTTAAATCATGCATGATCCAGAAAATCTGTGGTCCATACATTTAGATCACATAATTAACTTAATTCCATATGGCAAAATGAATACTGGATGGGAAAACTTAATTCTTATTTGTATATTGGTTGCAATCTTCTTGCTTTTGTCTGTAATTCACCATTATGTAAATTTCTTTATGCTGCCTAAAGTACAGCTATCCCAGTTTTAATAGACTGAAGATGCACAAATGAGTCTCCATATGAGACTCTTCTGTGAGTGCTATTTGTTTCATATGTACAGAAAAGACTTTGTTTTTTTAAAAAAATACAAGCTCTGATATGTAACATGACAACATTGCGCACTAGAGCCAACTTATAAAACATTCCAGTAGAAGGTATGATAGAGTGGGATGAGGGTGGAAATGAGAGGTCAGCAATGAAGCTTTTTTTCTCAGAACTTTGAAGGGGAGGGAAGCTGACATTGCCCTTCTGCCTGAATTGTCTGTTAGCATAGTCTCACAACTATTCTTTACCTCATGCTGTATTATCCTTTGTGTTCAGCTAAACTCTTTCAGAATTTTTCCATTCCTCCACTCTCAACAAATCCTAAAATCTTTTTCAGCACTTTTATCATATAATTTATTTGAACTGTTCTTTCATGAGTCTATTGGAGAAGATAGATGGAGAAATTAATTTTCCCAGACTCATGCTAACCAACTGTTCTTACTAATCAGGGACTGAAGTATTTCCTTGGACACAGCATTTTCAGAGCTGCCCTTCTTAAAGCTCTGAGCAAAAAGGAATAAGTTAGTCAGCTTACATGGAATGTTTAAACAGCCCATTAAATCGAGAGAGTAAAAGAATACTTCCCCTCACCTAAATCCCATGAAATGGCAAAAAGAGTATTTTTAAATGACAGAACAAATTTGTCACTTTTCAGAAAAGAAAAAGAAAGGGAACTCCAGAAATATAGCCAAGATCCAATATAAATATCAACAAAAAGAGTTTAAAAGCTTTAAAATTACTTAGAAGGGAAAAACATAATGGTAGGAAATATCTGAAAATGATTCCAATCTGCAACAAGTAGAGACAAAAATTAGAGAAAAATCCGAAGTACTAATTAGGGTAAATAGTTGGGGATCTGTATTCCTAAAAGCTAAGCCATGCTCCCTCTTTTTTTTAAAGATTTATTTATTTGAGAGGTAGAGTTACAGAAAGAGAGGTAAAGATGGAGAGAGTGAAAGATCTTCCGTGTGCTGGATCACTCCCCAAATGGTCACAATGGCCAGGGCTGGACCAGACTGAAGCCAGGAGCCAGGAGCCAGGAGCTTTTTCTAGGTCTCCTTCATGGGTGTAGGGGCCCAAGGACTTGGGCCATCCTCCTTTGCTTTCCCAAGCACATTAGGAAGGAACTGGATGTGGGATGGGAAGTGGAGCAGCCGGAACTCAAACTTGTACCCATATAGGATTCCATGTTCTAGGAGGTGATTTTTAACAACTATACCACATTGCTGGCCCCCCCACTACTTTCCCTCTTGACACATTTGTCAATGTGTACTAAACATTGAGCTGCAATTACATGCAGCAATTATACTTTAATAAATATAAGCATTGAGAGCAAGGACAGAGTTATGCTCTCAGAAACAACCGAAGGAAAACTAACATAAAGAAATCAATCTTAAAATGATAGTATTTATATACATACATATATATGCACACACACAGACATATCAATATCTATCTGTCCATCCATCAATATACCTGAACCAAGGATATTACTTAATAAAGAAGCATTAGAAGCATCCCACCAAAGTCAGGGACAAGGCAATGACGGGCACTCATTCTATGACTATTTAATGTTATATTAGAGTTACTGGTCAGTTATAAGGGGAAATAATTATCCAAATTTATATATTTTATTATAATATACATGGAAAACTTTACATAATTAATGATAAAGCTAATTCTAACAATAAAAGACAGAAAATTGACATGAAAAATCAATAGTTTACCCATATTCAATATCCAAATGGAAGAATAAGTAAGATTAATAAGCTAATAAAATTAAAAGTCAATTTGCAATAGCAACAAAATGAACTTAACAGGAAATAAACCACAAAAACTTTAGGAAAAGATTTTACAAATAATGCTAAAAATCCATTAAGAAAACTTTAAAATAATCCACTCTGCACTTTGTTTTCTTTTTTTGAACATTTCAACATCATCAAAATATCAGTCCTTCATGAGTTAAAATCATAAGAAACTTTTTTCTAGTGCTGAGCAACTTTATAATCAAGTCAATGTTAAACAACATTACATAAAAATATAACCAGGAAAATACCAAAAAGAAGAGGTACGAAAAGGACCTAGATCTACTAGATATTAAAAGATTACAGGGGCCAGCACTGTGGCGTAGCAGGTAAGGCTGCTGCCTGCAGTACCGGCATCCCATATGGGCACTGGTCCGAGTCCCAGCTCCTCCACTTCCAATCCAGCTCTCTGCTGTGGCTTGGAAAGGCAGTGGAAGAAGGCCCAAGTTATTGGGCCCCTGCACCCACATAGGAGACCCAAAAGAACCTTGTGGCTCCTGGCTTTGAATCAGCACAGCTCTAAGCCATTGCAGCCATCTGGGGAGTGAACCAGCAGATGGAAGATCTCTCTCTCTCTCTCTCTGCCTATGCCTCTCTCTCTCTGTAACTCTTTCAAATAAATAAATAAATCCTTGAAAAAAATTACAAAGCCACAATAATTAAAACAATGCAATCATACATAGATGACCAGAACAACAAAATAGAAAAGAAATTCCAGAAGTAGAATAAACACAGTGTAGAAACCAGTACACAATGGAAGCAACATTGCATGATATGGGGCAAAGAGTTTTCAAGATTAGTGTGGTACATGGATAGCCATTTGAAAAATGATAGAGTTAAATTCATTCTTCATACAATTTAAAATAATAAAATCCAAATTGATAGAAGATCTAAATGTAAAAAAAGCTCCATAGACAATAGAAGAAAATACAAGTAGATTGTTTTATAATCTTGATGTAGAAAAAGATGTTATAGCCATGATTCAAAAGCCATCTACAATAAAATATGGACAAATTTAATTGCATGTTTTGTAATATAAGACAAAAATATAAGAAATTTTAAAAGGTAAATCACAAATCTAAAGAAAATACATGAAACATACATCTAAGAAACCATACTAATATTATTTTATTAAAATTAAGGGAAAAGAGACCAAAAAGTATGTGATCATGGGCAAAAGACATGTATAAATAATAAGTTGCCATTTAAACATGAAAATATATTCAATTTCACTCACAATAGAAAAATTCAAATTTAAACTGTTCTCACACACCATGTCTCACACAAGATTGGCAAAAATTAATATTAACAAGGTATTCTACTGGCATTTCTGTTGATGAATAAGAATTTTCATACATCAATGGTTGGTAAAAATGAAAAATGTCATAATTCTTTGGGAGAGATTTACAAATTGTCTATGTATTTATCTTTTGACCCAGAAATCCTACATCTTGGAATTTACTTTGAAGATAGACTTCAAACAATATGAAAACATACATACATATGGTTCTTCATTGCAGTATTATTTATAATTGAAAAATATTTGAAAGCAATTCAATACCCAAGCAGGATATAGGTTGAAAAACTACAGTATACCTACACATTGATATACTATAAAAACAAATGAGAAAAGTCTCAGAAAATTGATATTGGGTGTTTTCCAAGCTATTTGGTTAACTGAAGAAAGCAAAGGGGAAAGACAATTTTAAAGAAGAAATAGAAAAAAAATACAGATCTGCTTGGTTGAAGAAAGCAACACAAGAAGTTTACACAAAAATAAATGAAAATGGCTATCTACAGGAAAGGTTGTTATGAGTTAAATTATGTACCTCCCAAAAAATCATATGTGAAGCCTTAACTCTCAGTACCTTAGGATGGGGTCTATTTGGAGGTAAATTCTTTAATGAGATAATCAAGTTAAAATGAGATCATTTGAATGAGCCCTAACCCAACATAGCTTATGTCCTTATAAAAATGGAGTGATTTGGACACATGCAGAATAAGACAAAATGAAGTGATTGGGTGAACAAGGCCCTATGAAAGTTAAAGGGAGAGGCCTGGGGTAACCCCTTCCTCACAGCACTCAGAAGGAAACATACCTGCAGATGCTTCGATGTTGGACTCCCTAGATTCCACAACTGTGAGAGGATAAATCTCTGTTTGCTAAGCCACAGAGTCTTCAGTAGTTTGCTACAGCAGCCCAAGTAAATGAATCCAATGGTGGTAGTGGAGTTGAGGAAGATGGACTATGTTCAGGGTTATCTGAAACTGCTTAACAAGTCATCCCATAAGTATTGGAGTAACACAATTACTACTTGATTTGCTGGGTCAAGAACTTCCACAGGGCATGCTGGGCAACAGCTCATCTCTGCCCCGAGGTATCTGAGGCCTCAGCAGGGGCAGCTTGCCTTTCTCAAGGCCCAGGACAACTTAACTTAGGCAATATGCCTGGGTGTTGTGCCTTTGCTGGAGCAGGTGTGAGTTTTTTCTCTCACATATCTGGCATCCAGAAGAGCTGAGCTCTTGTTGTTGTCTCTTTATGTGGTTATGTTGGGATTCTCTATAACATGGAAGTCTTGGGGTAGTTGAACTTATTATATGTGGTTGGCTTCTATCAAAATGAGCATTTCAAGAGGCAGGAAGTAGGAAACCAAAATTGAGAGAGCATCACTTCCACCATCTAATACTGGTCAAAGCAGTCACAAGGTCAACCCAGATCCAAGGGGGTAGAGGAATAATCCACGTCTTCATGAGGTGGTAGCAAAATTGCACACAGAATATGTGGGATGGAAGGTGGTGTGATCATCATCCTTGGAAAATCCAACAAGCCACAGAGTGGAAAAGAACAAGCAAGGAGAGACATTTCTCTGGAAAAAAAAAAAAACGTTTTGACTTTGGAAAACATTTTAGTGTTATAGATCAGGGGTGAGCAAATAAGAGTCTACAGACAAAATACAGCCTGCTGCCTGTTTTTATAAATGAAGTTTTATTGAAATTCAACCATATTCATCTATTTTTATTTGGCCTATGGGTACTTTTGGGCTAAACCAGTAGACTTGAGTAGTAGCAACAGAGACTGTGATTCACAAAGTCTAAAATATTTACTGTCTGGCCTTTCAGAAAAAAATTGCTATTCCCTGTTCCAGAAAGTAAAATTAAACAAAGTAATTAAATCCACAGAATTAGGGAGAAAGAAAAATTACAAAAGTAAACCTGAATGCAAACAGTGACATAGGAACCTAGCTACAGTTCAAGTGAATGGCATAACTACAGTGAAAGAAAGGAAAAATAATAAAGTATATATTGAACTTAATGATTGTGTTCTCTCAATCTAGGAAGAAAAGCACACTGCAAACAAACCTTGGACTCTTGTGTAGGCTGTATGTGCATGTACTGATACTGCTGTGGAAACTAGGGAACTAACTTATATGTAGTATGGAATTGAACAAAAGAACAAATGATTAAGTAAGTACTGATAGTGCTGAGAGTGTGGGGTCATTACTGCAGAAGGATGCTCTTGAACAGAAGGGATGAAAGCAAGGAGGAGCCCTGTGGGGCTGGGTTGAAGCTGTTAAGTACCCACATGAATCTCTGCCTATGCCTACACCTGCGTCCACTCTGTATTTCCTACTCTGTTTGCAGAAAGGCTGAGAATCAATGACACTTGACATGCTAGTATCAACAGCCTATTTAGTGCCTACATACTAGTTTCTCAATGCCATTATCTATTAAAGAGAACAGGACTTCTTGGAGAAATAGCGAATTCCAGAACGGAAGAAGGAAAGGAGCAAAATGATCCTGAAAGTTCTTGTGCCAGAAAGTAACGAGGTACTCAGAGAACAAAAGCACAACTTGGGACACAGAGATGTTTTCTCCAAAACTGTCAAGTTTATAAAAACAAAGAAAGTCTGAGAAATTATCACAGGAGAGATGACAGTTAAATGTGATATTGTGTCCTCGTTGGGATACTGGAACAGGACATGGGTATTAGGGGAAGACCAGTGAAATTCACATAAAGAGTGGAGTTTAGATAATAGTAATGTACCAGTGTTGCTTCCTTAGTTGCTACAAATAAGCCATAGTAATATAAGAAATGCATAACAGGGGGAAATGGGTATAGAGTGTGCAGGGAATCTCTGTACCACCTTGCAACTCTTCTTAAAAAATGCATAATCAAGTGCTGCACAATGATTTTTCAGTCAATGACAGATCATGTTTACTCATATTTGTGGTCCCCTTAAGATCAAGATGGAGCTGAGAAACCTATTGCCTAATGGCATCATGGCCATTGTAACATTTTTGCACAGTGCATTGCTCACATATTTGTGGCAATGCTGGTGTAAACAAACCTACTGCATTGCCAGTCATCTTAAAGTACAGGAATGCAATTATGTACAGCACATAATACTTGATAGTGATAATAAACTGGTTTATGTACCAGCTTTACCACACTTTTAATCATTATTTTAGAGTGTACTCCTACTTTTAGACAAAGTTGACTGTAAAGCAGTCTGCTGTGTTATGCCAACAACAACTTCGTGCACAAATCTTGTTTACCACATTTCTAATTGCATCAAGAGGCCACATTGAGTAATTGAGCTATACCATTTAGTTTTATATGTCTACACTCTACGATGTTTGCACAAAGGCAAAATCACTTAGCAATGCATGTCTCAGAACATCTCTGGTTGAGTGACTCGAAACTTTAAGATTAAAAATTTAAAAAGACACACTTCAAAACACACACACACACACACACAAACTGGTTTGAGGGACACCCATTGATGAATGACTAGAACAGGAGCCCATGAGTACATACTAATAATAAATAAACGTTTGCAGTGGCAAAGGACAGCAATTTACTCTCAGTGAAACAACAACTGATAAATTTGGAGGATGTGTGAGTTGGGAAATCACTATTTTGCAGCAGGCAGAGTTAAAATGGTTCAGGTAAGAATCAATGATGGTAGATTTATTAGGGTTGGAGCTTGATGAAGACCATGAACCTCCCTAGAGCTTGTGTATTATTTCCAAGAGTGGGAAATATTCAATTTCCCATTTAAAAAAAAAAAGAAACAAGAGATTAGCTGAGTGATCAAAATCCGCATCTCTGAAGTGGGACTGCTGGACATACTGTGCATCTAGATAGGATACGCTGATAAGGACCTGTGGGTTTTTGCAGCACTCCAACCAGGGATACAGACTTGAATCTAATCATGAGGAAACCTTAAAAACAAAAAAAAGAGAAAAACACACACTGGAAAACAGTTTATAAACTAACTGGCTTATATTCTTAAAATATATCAAAGTAACGAAAGCCAAAACAAAAACCACAGCTGAAGAATTGCTTCTGATAAATGAGATGAAGGAAACTCAGCCATTAAGTATAATGCTAAATCCCAGGTTGAAAGAACAAAGATTATGCAAAAGACATTATAGGAACAATTGATAAAACCAGAAATCCGGGGCCAGCACTGTAAGCACAGCTGGTTAAGCCACCGCCTGTGATGTTTGCATCCCATGTGAGCCCAGTTCCACTGCTCCACTTCCAATTCCAGCTCCCTGCTAATGCACCTGCTAAAAGCAGTACAACATGATCAAAGTCCTTGGGTACCTGCCCTGACATGGGAGACCTGGAGTATGATCCTGGCTCCTGGCTTTGGTCTGGCTCAGCCCCAGCCATTGCAGCAGTTTGGGGACCGAACCAGTGGATAGAAAATCCATCTCTCTATCTCTTTCTCTACTCCCTCCCCCCACCCTTATCTGTTCCTCTTTCTCTATAATTCTACCTTTCAAATAAATAAAATAAATGATTTTTAAAAAGGAATCTAAACTGTAGAATATAAAAATATAGCATTGGTGGCCAGCACTGTGGCCTTAGTGGGATAAGCTTCCGCCTGCCGCACAGGCATCCCAAACGGGCACTGGTTGGAGTACCGGCTGCTCCACTTACAATCCAGCTCTCTGCTATGGCCTGGGAAAACAGCAGAGGATGGCCCAAGTGCTTGGGCCCCTGCACCCATGTGGGAGACCCAGAAGAAGCTCCTGGCTCCTGGCTTCAGATTGGCTCAGCTCCAGCTATTGCAGCCATTTGGAGAGTGAACCAACAGATGGAAGACTTCTCTCTCTCTCTCTGCCTCTCTGTAACTCCGCCTTTCAATTAAATATATAAATAAATAAATCTTAAAAAATATTGCACTGGTGACCAATTTCCAGAATATGATTAATACATTCTGTATATGTAAAAAAAATCCTTATGTTTAGGAAGAATACACTGAAGAACTATTGAGGGGTAAAAGAATATTAGGCATACGTTTGCTTTCAAATGGTTTAGGAATGTAAAAATAAGAAAGAGAAAGAGATTACAAAGTACTTCTGGCATAGTAGGTAAATCTGAATAAGGAAGTTTGTGAGTTCTACATATTATTCTTTGAACTTTGGGTCTGAAATTCCTCTGTTAATGTGGGAAGGCAAAGATTATTTAAATATGTATATACATGTATGTGTATATGTGTATATAAATAAAAGATACACATGCATAAATTAGGAATAAGTGTTAGTTTTTTTAATTCTTAACTAATTTGAACAATTTAAAGTCACTAAAAACAAGACTATATTGGAGAAAAAAAACATCAAAATTTTTTACCTTTAGAAATTAAGGAAAACAAACACTTGATATCCCACTTCTCCCCAAAAGAAAGGAATATAAATATTTGAGGATTTGGAGCATAAACTGTGCTTATCTTGGCTTCTTTTACTTGGAAGCTACCAGCTTAAAAATCTCTGGAAGGTGATGGAACAAGCAAACTTGTGGTTTCTTAAGTAAATGGACTGGATAAATAGATTTCTCAAAAAAGGCATGGATTGATGGATTGATGACGGGTCAGTTGAACTGAAGAAATCTGAGTGAGTTTTACAGTGTTATTCCCTTTAAGTACATCAGCTTATTTGGAGTCAGATTAGAAAATACAACACAAATCCACTTCCCTTTGAAACTGGCACAGGATTTGTGAAGCAAAAATAAACTAAAAGAAAATCTCAGCTAAAACAAAAGTTTATAACTGGGTTGATATGGATCATTCTAGATGTGTGAGTCTTTAATAATACCTTTCCAAGAAACTACTCTTCCAGAACACCCTAAGATCAAATCAGTTTAATCATCTGCTGTTTTTATTTTTGTTCCCATGCAAATTAATGGAAATCCTCCTTAATTCTAACCAAGGCATTACAACTATTAAATACATGGTTCAGAAAATGCAAAATACTTGCTTTCTTTCCCCATAAACCTTAAGTGTGTGACAAAATGCCAGGCTCTCAAGCATCCTTGCCAAACCATGGTCACTGTTGGCAGGTTTAGAGTCTCCTTGAAAGTTCTCACATTTCAACTGTTTCAGTATCTTTGCATCGCGTATATTTTGTGGCAGTAATATCACCTGAGAACCACACTCCGCATGGTTAATGTCATCTTTTCACAGTGTTATTGTACTCAAACCAATTGCATTCCAGCAAGATCTGCACCTCTATTGATATCAAAATATACCAAACCACCATCTTTGTACTTTGGCTAATATAATAGCCCTAAACTGGCCTCTTCATGCCCATACTTTGCTGTCTATACTGCATGTCCTGTATAACAGCCAGGAGGAATGTTTCAAAACATGAATCCTCTTCCTGAATAAAACCCATAAATGGCTTCTCATTCAAATAAAATGCAAACTATGATCTCCCCTCAAAATCCTAGAAACTCTGGTCCCTGCCTGCTTCTCGAACTTCACCTCAAACTCTCTTCTTCCTCCACATTTATCTAGCCATACGTCCTTTCTCAATACCATATTTGTCCTGACCCATGGTCTTCGTACTAGCTGCTCCTCCAGACTTGGCTGCCATACAGCTTTGATTGGCTGCCTCAGAATCATTACTTAGCTCCCACAATGAATATCACAACCCTTAAAGAGATTTTTCCTGGACACACCATGTAAAGTAGACTCTCCTCTACTCAAGTTATTTCTTTCTTCTAAAAAAAGATTGATTGATTGATTTGAAAGGCAGAGTTCAGAGACAGCTGGGGAGGGAGCAAGAGAGAGTGTGAGAGAGATCTATCTACTGGTTCTCTCTCCAAATGGACGCAATGGCCTGGGCTGGGTCAGGCTGAATGCAGGAACCGGGAGCCAGGAGCTTCATCCCATGTGAGCTGCAGGGGCCTGAGTACTTCGGCCATCTTTCACTGCTTTCCTAGGAGGGAAAGCAGGGATCTGGATCAGAAGTGAAGCAGCCAGGACTCCAATCAGCGCTCATTTGAGATGCGGATATCTTCAGCAGTGGCTTAACCCACTGCTCCACAATGTAGTCCTCTTTTCATACTCTTTCTGAGGCTCCTACTTTTGTTTATGTCAAACTTAGCACTACACAAATTAAAAACTTGTTACATGTTTATTTCCTCTCTCTTCAGCTTCATGAGAGCAGGGATCAAAGGTGAACGGTTCCCATTGTATTTCCAGTATCTATAATTTTAAGTACTTGATAAAATACTTGTTGAAAGGACACACAACTAAATGGACAATCACAATGAAAGCAATGATTTACTAATTTTCCTTACAAGATTATAATTTCCTCAAAATTTCCTGGTTTCTAAACAAATAGGATTATACATACACACAAATATTAGCATTAACAAACAAATTCAGCAAGGTTATAGAATACAAACCGAACACTAAAAATATCAGTTGCATTTCTATGTATCAACAATGAATAACCCGGGCTGGTGCCGCGGCTCACTAGGCTAATCCTCTGCCTTGCAGCGCTGGCACACCGGGTTCTAGTCCCGGTTGGGGCGCCGGATTCTGTCCCGGTTGCCCCTCTTCCAGGCCAGCTCTCTGCTGTGGCCAGGGAGTGCAGTGGAGGATGGCCCAGGTGCTTGGGCCCTGTACCCCATGGAGAACAGGTTAAGTACCTGGCTCCTGCCATCGGATCAGCGCACCGGCCGCGCCGGCCATTGGAGGGTGAACCAACGGCAAAGGAAGACCTTTCTCTCTGTCTCTCTCTCTCATTGTCTACTCTGCCTGTCAAAAATAAATAAATAAATAAATAAATATTAAAAAAAATGAATAGCCCAAAAAGAAGTAAAAAAAAAAAAAAAGAACCTCATGTATTAGACCAAGGAATATAGGAATAAAGTTAATCAAGAACATTAAGAAATTAAAGAAGACACAATAGAAAAAAAAATCTCATATCTGGAATTGAAAGACTAACATATTTAAAACATCTATACTATCCAAAATTATCTAAAGATTCAAAGCAATCACTGTCAAAATTCCAGTGGCACTTTTTTACAGAAAAGGAAAACAACCTTAAAATTCTAACCCAGCCATCCCACTCCTTGGAATTTACCCAAAGGAAATTAAATTGGCAAACAAGCAAGCTGTCTGCACATTAATGTTTATTGCAGCTCAATTCACAATAGCTAAGACCTGGAACCAACCCAAATGCCCATCAACAGTAGACTGGATAAAGAAATTATGGGACATGTACTCTATAGAATACTATACAGCAGTCAAAAACAACGAAACTCGGTCATTTGCAACAAGATGGAGGAATTTGGAAAATATCATGCTGAGTGAATTAAGCCAGTCCCAAAAGGACAAATATCATAAGGTCTCCCTGATCGGCGACAACTAACTGAGTACCAAAGGGGAAACTTGTTGAAATGAAATGGACACTATGAGAAACAGTGATTTGATCAGCTCTTGTCCTGACGGTTAATGTACAATGTAATAATGTACAATGTAATACTTTATCCATTTTAGTATTTTTTTTTGTTCTAGTACCGTTGGTTGAACTCTGTAATTAACACACAATTATTCTTAGGTGTTTAAATTTTAACTGAAAAGTCATCCCTGTTAGGAATATGGAAAACATTATGCTGAGTGAAATAAGCCAATCCCAAAGGGACAAATACCACTTGTTCTCCTTGATAGGTGACAACTAACTGAGCACCAAAAAGGAAACCTGTTAAAGTGAAATGAACACTAGGAGAAACGGTGACTTGATCAGCCCTCACCCTGACTGTTGATGAGCAACTTGATATGTTATCCCTCTTAGTGTTTTTTTTGTTTGTTCTACTTAATAGTTTTGGTTGAATACTGTAATCAATACACAATTCTTCTTAAGTGCTGAAACTTAACTGAAAAGTGATCACTGTTAAATATAAGAGTGGGAATAAGAGAGGGAAGAGATGTGCAATTCGGGACATGCTCAAGCTGACTTACCTCAAACGGTAGAGTTAGAAACATACCAGGGGATTCCAATTGAATCCCATCAAGGTGGCATGTACCAATGCCATCTCACTAGTCCCAGTGATCAATTTCTGTTCACAATTGATCGTAATGATAGGACTAAGAGTCAAAGGAAGCACATAAACAAGTCTAGTACCTGCTAATACTAACTGATAGAATAAAAAAAAGGGAGAGAATGATCCAACATGGGAAGTGAGATACACAGCAGACCCATAGAATGGCAGATGTCCTAAACAGCACTCTGGCCTCAGAATCAGACCTTAAGGCATGCGGATCCGGCTGAAAAGCCCATGAGACTATTTCAGGCATGGAAAGCGAAGACACTCTGGCAAAACAAACAAACAAACAAACACTAAATGAAAGATCTCTGCGAGTGAGATCCCAGTGGAAAGAACAGATCATCAAAGAAGGAGGTACCTTTCTCTGAAGGGAGGAGAGAACCTCCACTTTGACCATGGCCTTGTCTAAATATGATCAGAGTCAGTGAACTCAGGGGGCTTCCATAGCCTTGGCAGCTCATGACAAGAGCGTAGGTTGATTACTGATACCATAAACAAGAGTGTCAATTTGTTAAGTCAACAACAGGAGTCACTGTGCACTTATTCCTCATGTAGAATCTTTGTCCTTAGTGTGCTGTACATTGAGATTTAAGGCTATAACTAGTACTCAAACAGTGGTTTTCACTTTATGTTTCTGTGTGGGAGCAAACTGTTGAAATCTTTACTTAATGTATGCTAAACTGATCTTCTGTATATAAAGAGAAACGAAAATGAATCTTGATGTGAATGGAAGGGGAGAGGGAGTGGGAAAGGGGAGGGTTTCGTGTGGGAGGGACGTTGTGGGGGGGGGAAGCCATTGTAATCCATAAGCTGTACTTTGGAAATTTATATTTTTAAATAAAAGTTAAAAAAAATAAAAAAAATTCTAGTAGTATCTCAAGGGACATCAGATAACTAAAACAATTTTCAAAAAGAAAAAGAACTGGAGGTCACACACTTCCTTATTTCCAATCATATTACAAAGCTACAGTGAGTGATCCAAATAGTATGATACTGACATGATAGACATATAGCCAGAGAACCAAATTAGTAAACTAGCAATAAACTCTTGCAATCATGATTAATGATTTTTGACAAGGTTATCAAAACCCACAATGGGGGAAAGGACAGTCCCTTACATAAACAGTGCTGGAAAAACTGGGTATACACATACAAAAGAATGAATTTGGGTCCTTACCTCATATCACATACAAACTAACTCAAAATGGATTGAAAATTTAAAGAGAAGCTCTGAAACTAGTATACTTCTAGAGAAAAACATAGGATAAAGGCTTCATGACATTGATTTTGTCAATAATTTCAGGCATCAAGTAAAAAATGGCCACATAAGATTACACCAGATTTTAAGACTTCTCTCCATTGTAGGAAACAAAGAGTGAAAAGACAACTTACCAAATGGGATAAAATGTCTGCAAATCATGTATTTGATAAGGAGTTAAGACTCAGAATGTAAAACAAATTCCTGAAACTCAACTAGAGCAAAGCAAACAACCTGATTTTAAAATGGGCAAAGGACTTGAATAGATATTTCCCCAAAGATATGTCCCTTGGAATTATTCAACACAATTTTTTCTGTAGGGGTCCCTGGATTAAGCATAACTGATTTTAAAACAACCAACAGGTAGGTAGGCATGACTTTCTTCAGCTAAAGAAAAACTTGACAGGGAGCTTAGCATATTCAGAAGTGATTATACTCCGTAGCATAGAAAGTACTAAATAATGGTGGCTTACAGATACATGCATTTATTTTTCTCCATATTAAAAGAAAAACCTGAAATAAGAGCTTTCATCTGGGATCCAAGTTCATCTATCTTTCTGCTATACTATCGTCAGCATTGGTGCTTGTGCTAAAGGTTACCTCATGTTTCAAGACAACTGCCAGAGAGCTGGAGCTTTCATAACTATATTCCAGGAAGCCTGTAGGAAGAAAAGAACAGAACAAAATGGAATGAGCCTTTGGAGATGTTCTCTAGCTTGTATTTCATTGGCAGAAGCCAGAAAATATTGTTGTTTTCCTTAGCTGGCCATATTGTTTAGGTAGAAGGGGAAAATGGAGAATGGGTAGGCATTAGACAGCTGTGATCAATTGGAAGTTGTAAACTTAGCTGAATAAATGATAAAATGCATTTACTATGATAGACTTACAGAATTTATTTTTTCAGGTAGAGAAACAAATGCTACTAACTCACCAGATGAAATCAAGTAAGGTATTATACATTCTCTGAATTGTATATAAATATGTTTAAAATTGCTGACAATTAAAATATTGCTTACTAAGGAGACTTGCAAAGCTAAGTATTAAAAATAAGCCAAAAAATTTGAACATTTGTTTAGGTCTCTGACCCAGAGTCCCTTCATATGAATATTTAATTTAAAATTATCTATGATAACAATATTTTGCTACTTTACTATTTTACAAAAAACAATTTTTAGTTGTTTTAAATCAATAGCTTCTTGGTTACACAGTTGACGTGCTACAGAAACCAATGATGATGGAAGCATCTTTCCAAAGATCTAAGGCTACCGCTACCTTCTTGCATGAGGTAAAACTCAAATAATGTTCCCAACTAGAGTGGGGAAAAAAAGCACACACCTTGCAACCAAGAGTGTGGGATTTAGCAAATAGTGGAGGAGGGGGCGCTGGAACAGGAGCATAAAATCCAAATTTTCCTGAGCTTGGTTTTCAGAGAATGTTCCAGAAGAATTTACCTCGTAGCATGGCACTCAGAGGGGCCAGACCACCACAAACAGGGACGGTTGAAGGTGTATGACACTAGTTTGAGTCAGAGCTTCATGATCTAAGCTAAGTTTTCCTCGTTGTAATGGAAATTCTCCATCCAGGAGAAGAGTGTGCCACCATCTGCTGTGTGAAGATGCATGTCGCTCACTTGTGTGAGCAGGAAGAGTCTTCCTCCTCTTCTTTTGCTACCTCTTGAACACTCCCCTAGCCCTGGCTATAAAAACACTAGCAAAACCCTTCTCAGAGAGGTGGTTTCTTCAGAGAACTCTGCCTCCCCACTGTCCTCTTTACTTGTCAGAAATAAATCAAACTTTCCTCTTAGCAGCCCCCACTTCAGGCTGCTTAATTGGATACATCCCAAGCAGACTGATCCCTTGTGTCTGGAAACAACTCTGGACCTTACACATCCAGATGAGTCATCTTTCAAAATAAGCCCAGATATCTTGACATTTCCTTCTAATTACAATTATTATCTTTGAGGTTTTGACAACTTTCTTCTTCTAGAAATGGGCATTAAAGCAAGGAAAGGTGGCAGCAGGGCATTGTTTTATGATAGGTTAATAAGAGTCATGAATTTTTTTGGATCAATAATATTATCCAGCTTGATAATAATATATCCATCAGATGCAGCTCCAAATGACTAAGGAGTTGCTACCATTGAGGTCACTGGCATTGACAAGTTAAAACCAATCAATTCACTTCATCTGAACTCTTCATTATTTGAAAAATAATGAGGATAGATTAGATAGTCAGCTGATCTCTCAGTCCCCTTTCAGAAAGACGCTCAGTGACTCCATACAATTGTCTTTGGTACCTGCGGAGGATTATTCCAGGAACCCCATAGACACCAAAATCTACAGGTTCTCAAGCCTCATATAAAATGGTGCAATATTTACACAGAGCCTCTGCACAACTTCCTGTATATGTTAAATCACCCCTAGATTAGTTATAATATCTAATGCAGTGTGCCATGTTATTTAGGAAATAATTACAGAGAAAAGGTCTAAATGTGTTCAATTCAGATGCAATTTTTTTTCTCTGGATAGTCTCTATCAATTTGTTGAATTTGTGGTTATGGAACCCATGGATACAAAGAGCTGACTGTAATCTCTTTTGATAACTCTGTACTTTAGTTTTTACACTTAAAAATTTTGTAATTTATTATTTATAAATATTAATAGCTTTTATTACAATCTAAAATATAGATAATCAAAACCCCACATTAACATAGCCACATGCACAATATACACTGTATATATAAAATAAATGAATGCATATTTATTTTCAAAATACAACATACAAAAGATCTAATCGAAGTTCAAATTGAGTTAACTTATGTTACATCCCTGCAGGCTTCTCTAAAAGCTAAACCTCTGAAGAGGAGAAGAAGTAGGGAAGGAAATTAACACTTGTTAGAAGACTGCTAGTAGTTAGGCAATAGCTAGCAACTCTTGTTGTAAATCTTCAGTCAGTGAGGCTCCTGGAGTCATAAAGCCTACTAATTGCTTCCAACAGAAGGGATATATAATTTATTTTAAGCAACCTTTAAACACTGCCTACTTATTACCAACATACTGCCCACGCTGTTCCAATTAACATTTCTTCCTAACGTTTACTCCTAGTCTCAAGAACTCAGTAGACCAGCTACTACAGTTTTGTCAGTATAAGGTATGAGGAAATACAGATTTCACTGTTATGTGATCCCCAATTTGATTTATATGAAGAGACAGAAGCATATTCTCATACATGTGTCCTTCATAAATTCTAAATTGCTGCATTCCAAATACCCCTTGCCCATTTTCACTGAATTGCCAACAACATAAGCTCAGACATTTCAACTAACCAGTCTGGTAGTACAGAGTGCAGCCCTGTTACCACAGCCTAAAGCACTATATTTTTAACACAAAACCTTTGATATTTGAGATAAGCATTAAATTTATCTGAGAGGTTTCCATTTTAAACCAAATCAGTGTTTCATTTCTCACTTGCTGGATTTTTCAAACTGTTTACAGATGAAAAGAACTCTGTGTGCAATGAACCATTCAGTCCATTTCAGTTGGATGTATGATATTTTCGTTTCTAACAAAAGTGCCTGTAAATCCCAAGGCAGACCCATGCTGGTTTTTCCCTTAATGTAAATTACCCCTGTGGACTACTACTTTAAAAGTTCAGCCAATAGATAAATTTCCTGTGTCCCTTCCAGTCCTTCTGAGAGTAATTTCCACAATCTAGCAAAACAAGCTAGCTGTAATCAGATTTCTATGTTTAAAACAAAACAAAAAATATAAACAAGTTGATTGACACTGATAAACCACAAAATTTTCTAGGGAAAATTTGAGCTGAAGGCTCTAGAGGGAACTAGTCCCTGGCATAAAGTTGCACATATCCACTTTTTATATCTCTAAATTCCCACTGGTTACGGTGGCAAAACAAGAAGGAAACAAAAGTTGAGTCCTATTGGGTTGCTATGTAACTAACACCTGCAGATCAGAAGAGAAAAGAAAAGGTATCCAGGAATCCAATAAAATATACCTGAGCAAATGTTTATTTGAGCCTTGAGGAAATGTGCTAAAAAAAATGTATGGAATTATCATAGATTCATATGATCCTGGTGCAAGTCAACAGGATCCATTTACCGTATCAAGAGCTCCCGTTGGCACATCTGGGTCTCAGAACATGTTATTACTGCATCCATAACAAAACTGATGGTGTTCAGAACTGTGCTTCTCTGGTCATTGTCAGTAATAGTAACAATTTCTTCTATGGGAGACACTATGTTTCTAAGGTACTTGCACCTCTTAGGAATCTGCTCTTAACAACATTTATTTAATGTTCTCTCCCTTTTATAAGATTTCACTTATTTATTTGAAAAGTAGAGTTATAGATTGAGAGAGGAAGAGACAGGTCTTCCAACCACTGGTGCACTCCCCAAATGGCTGCAAGGGCCAGGGCCGTGAGAGGCCAAAGCCAGGAGCTTCTTCCTGATCTCCTATGTGGGTGCAGGGGCCCATGCACTTGGGCCATCCTCCGCTGCTTTCCCAAGCACCTTAACAGGGAGCTGGATAAGAGGTGGAGCAGCTAGGACTTGAACCAGTGCTCACATGGGAAGCCGACTCTGCAGGTGGAGGCTTAACCTGCTATGCTAAAACGCAGTACTCTCAATAACAATTGCTTAACAAAGTTTAAAAAAGCAAAATATTTATTAAAATCCAAACAGGAGGCAGTTTTTTTAGCAATCTCTTTTTGTAAATCACATAGTCCACAACAGCTCTTTAAGTCTAAAATATGCTTCCTTTCCTCCAATAAAAGTAAGAATTAAAAGGAAAAGGCACCTCAGGGCCTGCGCTATGACATAGGGGGTAAAGCCACAGCCTGCGGCATCAGCATCCTGTATAGACACCGGTTCGAGTCCTGGCTGCTCCACTTCCAATCCAGCTCCCTGCTATGGCCTGGGAAAGCAGTAGAAGATGGCCCCCTGCATGCACGTGGGAGACCCGGAAGAAGCTCCTGGCTCTGGACTTCGGATAGGCGCAGCTCCAGCCACTGCAGCCATTTGGGGAGTGAACCAGTGGATGTAAGACCTCTCTCTCTGTGTCTCTACCTCTCTCTGTGTAACTCTGACTTTCAAATAAATAAAAATAAACCTTTAAAGGCCGGCGCCGTGGCTCAATAGGCTAATCCTCCACCTTGCGGCGCTGGCACACCAGGTTCTAGTCCCGGTCGGGGCGCCGGATTCTGTCCCGGTTGCCCCTCTTCCAGGCCAGCTCTCTGCTGTGGCCAGGGAGTGCAGTGGAGGATGGCCCAAGTGCTTGGGACCTGCACCCCATGGGAGACTAAGAGAAGCACCTGGATCCTGCCTTCGGATCAGCGCGATGCGCTGGCCACAGCGCCCCAGCCGCGGCAGCCATTGGGGGGTGAACCAATGGCAAAGGAAGACCTTTCTCTCTGTCTCTCTCTCTCACTGTACACTCTGCCTGTCAAAAAAAAAGAAAAAAAAACTTTAAAAAAAAGGAAAGGCATCTTTGAACACCCCCTTCCTGCTGTCCCATAGCTTCACTTTTCTTTCCTAAGGAGGAGTATTAATCTGAAATGCTCAGTTTCAGGAATTATACAACCTGTTTGGCTCTGAGGAAATCTGTTTAGGAAATAATTTAGGATTAACAGCAGCAAAAATCAAAAGGTGTAGTGGGACAGGTACTTGAGAAAAGAGAGTAACAGAAACATATGATATTACGGATTGAACTATGCCACCCTCTCAGACCACACATTGAAGCCCTACCCATCAGAACCTCACAGTGACTGGAGAAGGAGGGGCACCAACCCAATATGTCTTTGAAGAAGGAGAGAGAAAGCATGATGCGCATGCTCAAAATGGCCATGTAAGGATCCAGTGAGAAGAGGGTCACTGCCAGCCAGAGAGAGAGGGCTTGAGAGAAGCCTGCCCAGCCAACCCCTGAGCTTAGACTTCCCTAACAGGGAAAAATAAATTTCCGTTGTACAAGCCGCCCAGTCTGTGGCACTTTGTGATGGCAGCCCTAAAAGACTAAGACAGATAGGAAAACATGATGAATAAGACAAAAGGAGGTTTTCTCTTTTTTTTATCTTTCTTAAAATTTTTAATTAGTTTTTAACAGATTCTATGTGATTTGTAGACACAATTCTAAGAACATAACAATATTCCATTCCCCTTCCCTCCTCTCCACCCCTTCCCACCCACCCTCTTTCCTTCTCCCTCTCTTTTTTTTTTTTTTTTTAGTTTTTAAGATAACATTTTAAAATTAGATTAGAGTAAAAAGGCTTACTGCTTCACTGCATAGGGAGTTTAACAAGTAGGAAACAAACAACACTAGTTTAGTAGGAATACAGGCAATAGCTATAAACAATAATTAAATGGTAAAATGACCATTTCACCCATGTACAGTAAATTTTAAAGTAATCACAGATCATTAAAACTATAGTAGTATAGCATCCTTAGCCACTGGTTTGACAAAGGCATAAAATAAAGTTTTACAAAACTATATTTGCAGCAATACTGATATATAGAATTCTTTCTAGAATTCCATTGAAAAATAGGACATAACATTTTAATCAATGCAGAGATTATTTCATAAAATGTTTGAAAAACCAAAAGTAATTATTTGGATTTAGATTTTCTATAAGTGTAAACATGAGCACAGATTTGACACAGAATATTTTGTGATTATATCTCTCTAATAGTCTTAAAATAATGCTTTACTTCACAATAAGATGATAACAGACAACTAAATATTTATTTCCATGCTGTTTTAATTACTATAGCTTTGTAGTATGCTATGAAGTCAGGTATTATGATGCATCCAGCTTGGTTTTTCTGGCTCAGGATTGCTTTGGCTATTCAGGATCGTTTGTAAATCCATATGAATTTTAGGACTGTTTTTCTAGCTCTGTGAAAAATGCCACTCGTTTTTTGATAGAGATTGCATTGAATCTGTAGATTTTAGGTAGTATAGATATTTGAATGATATTGATTCTTCCAATTCATGAGCAAGAAATACCTTTCCATTTTTCTGTGTCCTTGATGAATTCTTTCATCAATGTTTGATAATTTTCCTTGTAGAGATCTTTCACTTCTTTGGTTATATTTATTCCTAAATATTTTATTTTCTTTGTGGCTATTGTGAATGGAATTTTTTCTTGATTTCTCAGAGAGCTCATTAGCATACAAAAAAGCTACTGTTTTTTGTATGCTTATTTTATAATCTAACTTTACTGAATTGGCAAGAGGATTTTGCAAAAAAGAACAGAGTGCATTTTTAAATTGATTGAATTTGCTACAATAAACAGGAATGGATGAAAGCCAAGTAAGATCTTGACTCTGCTCTAAAGAACTTGCTTCCTGATAGAGGACTGATCAGAAAACCCAGGATCAAAAGTCTTCCTTGTTCCTGTGCCTATGACTTAAAAAATCAGCTAACTCTTCTCCTAAGTACACCCTGAGTCACAAGCACAGAACGTCCCAGTGGAGACATATCCACCAATGTTTTTTTCCTGTGTCGAAACACCTGCTGCAGTTTGTTAAGCCTTGACAGTTGGTTCTCTCAGAAATGGCCTGAAGCTTGTCAATTCTTTTCTCTAAATTGCTCAGCACCTATTGGGAAGTAATAGAACCTGACACATTGATGTACTCTAATAAAGTCCCATTCTGGAAGTTAAACTGATTGAATTATCAGTCAAGTGTGTAAAGTTAAGATATGGTTAACTTAGTCTATAGGATTTTAACAAAATATCAGAATTTATCCTCTCAGAGAAAAAAAAAGATACCTATTTTGGTTATAGTAATTATTTTAACTATAATATTTTTGTTATGACTTTACATACATTTTATATGCCATGGAGCCCGAACGATCTATCTTTACCTTCAACTCCCAAAGCCCCATACATCGCTTAGTACCAGTAGTCCCTCAATTAAAATTTGTGAAAGGAGTGGGTAAGTCTATCAATCAATCATATTTAATGAGAACATCTTTGTGACAGTACATATGCCTGAGCCAACACTTCTTTCCAGCCAAAGGTGAACTGTTTGTCTTCTCTGGGATCATCTATTTTACAAACAAGTCTATAAAGGCAGAATTTTCATGTGTACTACCCACTACCTAATTTCATGTTGGCATTTTTTTCCTTTTCCATTTATTTATAAAAGAATGTTCAAGTTTTTCCTTTAGATTCTTTTACTTTCAATGTACAGATGCACATTTCCATTGCACGTGGAGCAAATCTATAGATTTCCATTTGAGGTGGTTTAGCCCTAGATGGTTTAGCCTCTAGAAACTTCTAATGACATGTGGATTCCTATAGCCTTAGATACCAAGACGCACAGATTGTGTACTACATAACTCTGGAGGGTGTTGTTTACTACAGTAATCCATAGGAGTCTTCTGTAAACACACACACTTTTTTTTCCAATATTACCTATTATTTTATGTTTTACCTAGACAACTTTGGTGTTTAACTTATTCTGAGACAGTCATGTTTAAGGGGATATATTGATCTTAACTCAAAAATAATTCATTTAATACTTTTATTCTGTTTTTCAAATAGCTTTTTATTTCCCACAACTATAATAACATTTGCTCCTTTTTTTTTTTCAAATTTCATCCATATATTAACAAAGGAAAAAATCTCAATAAACAGGAATGGATAAAAGTGAAGTAAGAGGGCCGGTGCCGCAGCTCACTAGGCTAATCCTCCGCCTGCGGCGCTGGCACCCCAGGTTCTAGTCCCGGTTGGGGCGCTGGATTCTGTCCCGGTTGCTCCTCTTCCAGTCCAGCTCTCTGCTGTGGCCCAGGAAGGCAGTGGAGGATGGCCCAAGTCCTTGGGCCCTGCACCCCATGGGAGACCAGGAGGAAGCACCTGGCTCCTGCCTTCGGATCGGCGCAGTGCACCAGCAGCAACGCGCCTGCTGTAGCAACCACTTGGGGGGTGAACCAACGGAAAAAGGAAGACCTTTCTTTCTGTCTCTCTCTCTCACTGTCTAACTCTGCCTGTCAAAAAAAAAAAAAAAAAAAAGTGAAGAGCTCGACTCTGCTCTGAAGAACTTGTTTCCTGATAGAGGTCTGATCAGAAAACCCAGGATCAAAAGCCTTCCTTCTTCCTGTGCCTATGACTTAAAAACTCAGGTAACTCTTCTCAAGTATACCCTGAGTCACAAGCACAGAATTATCTGAAAATGATCTGAAATGCTACCATTTGATTAATTTACCACTCAGGCATATTGCTCAGTTCTACCAAGATAAATATTCTCCATA
Organism: Oryctolagus cuniculus; assembly: GCF_051225735.1. Lineage (NCBI taxonomy): Eukaryota > Metazoa > Chordata > Mammalia > Lagomorpha > Leporidae > Oryctolagus > Oryctolagus cuniculus. Next base: position 154,770,929 of record NC_142867.1, read on the forward strand.
TATTATTTCATGTATTTTTCACTGATCATAAAATCTTTAAATAAAATGTTGGTGATGAAAGGTGACATTTTATTTTGTTTGTTTCATGAATGAGGTCGTATTATACATAATTCTCCCATCTTTTCTTACTCACTTATGTATCCTGAGAATCCCTTTAAGTTGATTGGTAAAGATCTATTCCTTTTAGTGGCTGCATACTGTTTCCCTGTGTGGATTGCTAAATGTATTTATTCTTCTATTGTTGAATGCTTATTTTGCTTCCAGTTTTGTTGAGCCCTACAAACAATGCAACACTAACTTATATACATTACCTTACATATATAGATGGTTTTATTCCCAAGATTTTTGTTGTTGTATATATGTATTTTTAATTTCAATAGACATTGTTGTATATATAATTACAAGCATACTAATATCCATATCTAGATTTCTTATTCTGTTTCAATGATATGCCCATGTCTGTGCAGTCACCATGATATTTTGATCACATGAATTAAAAAATATGTTTGAATAGTTGATACTTAGTCAATATTTGAACATTTAATAAGGCAAGTATTAGATTACCATTCTTTTTTGTGTTTTTCTTGGCTATTCTAACACCATACTTAATCCCCCACATATTTGCAAGGTCCTGATTCCTAATGCCAACAAACTATCAATGCATAGGTATTTCAGCTCAATTTCATTTAATTCTTTTACTTCATAAATATGTTTATTTGAGTTATCAAGTCACCTCATACAACAGCATAGAGTTGCTTCCCAAATTGTCAGATCTTATTTATGTCTTTGATAAGATTTTACAGCTTTCTTCATTCAGGCCTTATATTTTCTTATTTTTGTCCAAATATTACATAGCTTTGGACAAATTTCTTTTTAAAAAAGACTTTATACATTTATTTGAAAGGCAGTTACAGAGAGAGGGAAAGAGAGAGATCTTCCATCCACAGGTTCACTCCCCAAATGGCCACAATGGCCAGGGCCTGGGCCCAGCCCAAGCCAGAAACCTGGAACTCCATCCAGGTCTCCCATGTGGGTGCAGGGGCTCAAGCACTTGGGCCATCTTCTGCTGATTTCCCAGCTGCATTAGAAAGAAGCTGGATCAGAACTGGAGCAGCCAGGACTCAAACTGGTGGCATATGGGATACCGGTATCATAAGCAGGGGCTTAACACACTGTACTACAATGCTGGCCCCCATACATATATCTTTTCTTTTCTTTGTTTGCTTCTTAAAATTTATTTATATAAAGAGAACATATTTCATATACACAATTTTAAGAATATAATGATACTTCAAGTTTCTTATACTTAGACATAGCACCTGCTTCCTGTAAGACTAGATCACCATCATTATGAACTTACAGAAATTTTTGAATCTATGCTTCTTGGATCCTGTTGATTCCTCCACACCTATTCTCCCATTGCCAGTGTCTGTCAGATGCCAGACTAGTGAGGTATCTGATCTTGAACTATGAACTTCTAGATTGGATTAAAAGTCTTTAGGAAAAAAATCACTGTATTCCTAAAGTTGTAAGTATGAAATTTGTACTCATTAAATAAAAGGTTTCTTTGGTGGGTGGGAGGGGGAGTCTATAGGAAATACCATGATAAATCGAAGGTAATTTACCATGATGAAATTATGCCCTGGATAATCTTGCCTCCAGGAATTTCTCGATTTCTAGTTTTAATTACTCATCTGCGAAAAATGAATGGAGAAAGAGACACCAGTCAAGTCCAAAACAGGGAAAGATTTCCTCTCGTGAACATATGGGGAAAAGACAAAAAGATAAAAGCAAATTAAGGGGGAAAGAAGCAGAAAGAGAGATCAGTAATAATAAATATTCAGGTTTGCAGAAAACTACAGCATTTGCGATATATTTGTTAAATTATTTATTAAACAAAACTGGAGAAGCACAGATATGAAGATGAAAAATAATCACTAATAATTCCACCATGTGTGAAAGCTTACTGGGACAAGTGGTTAAGATACCTGTATTTCATATTGGAGTGCCAGGGTTTGACTTTGGCTGCACTTTCAATTCCAGCTTCCTGCTAATGAGCAGTGTTTAGAGGCAACAGATGACGGCTCAAGTATTTGAGTCCTTGTTACCCACATGAAGACCTGGATTGAGTTCTAAGCTATTGGCTTCAGCTTGGTCCAGCCCTAGATGTTGCAGACATTTAGGGAATGAACCAGCAGATGGAAGATCTCTATCTGTCCGTCTGATGCTGTCTCTCTGTGTCTATATTCACCTTCAAATAAAATGAAAATGAATTTCTAAAATTTTGAAGAACTTTTGATTTCAAGCACAAGTAAAAATTCTGCTCAAAACAGGATCGCCCACTATTCAGGTTACTGATTACAACATAAAAAAATTTTCAAAATGTAGTGATTAAAAACAAATATCATCTCATTTTATCTCAGTTTTGTGGTCATACATTCAGAAAGAGCCCAATTGGCCACTTCAATAGTTTTGACATAAACAAACTGGCATCATGAAGTGATGTGCAGCTGCAACATACACTAACATGGAGAATCCATGAAGTCTTCTCTCACAAACTTGCTACCTTGACAGGATAACTGGAAGACTGAACTCACCTGGACTTTCTCCTTACCTTTCATTCTGAGTCTCTCAATATGACTTACCCAGCAAGATTCATATGATGATTCAGGCCTCCAATATACCAGGATGGAAGCTGTCATCCCTTCCAGATATCCACGGTCAAAACATGTTATAACATAGCATCACTTCTCTCATACTCTACTGGTTGGGCAGTTATAGGTCAACCCAGATTCAAGGGATAGGTAAAAATAAACCTTACTTCTTAATGGGAAAAGTGTTTAAGAATTTCTGATCATCATTAGTCTACCTCAACAGTCCTTTACTTATCCAAATAAACTAAAAGGAAAAAGTTTAACACCTATTTATTAACATCTTCTGAGAGAAATTATATTTCAACACACAAAAAAAGCAGATTCAAAAACCTATTATAAATGAATAAGTCAGATTTAGAAAAAACAGATGGTGTCATTCTTATTGTTTACATTTTTGACAGGTTGGTGAAATATGCCCAGTTTGGGAAATAACTGGGAGATCTGAGATCTTGCTTTAGGAGTATTCCTTTGTATTAAGTATGTTTTGATTTCAGGTTTCAAATTTTTTCCTTATTCTAAGTCTCAAGCTTCTCCAGGTTTTGCAAACCTGGTAAGGTTCCTTTTAACTCATATAGAAATGAAATCTTTAAGCTAGCCAAGATAGTTCTTCTCTATGGTAAGCACCTCTGTCATATCATATCATTCATATGATAATCTGATCCTGTCCAGGCTTCCAACACTGTGTGTTAGCTCCATGCAAAAGAAGAATTCAGCACAGGATGAACCTCTACTTCTAGATCCTTGATGGTCATAACTAGAAGGCAGCATAGAGAGTTTACCCATAACCAGCAGTAACCATTTTAATCCACATCACACAGCTAATAGGTCAGGTAAAATAATACAAACAGGATTTATTTGAAAAAATGAAACTCAGCCAGTGGAGTGTCACTGGATTAGGTAATGTCTTGATTGTTATGAACAGATGAACATACACTGAAAATATGGATACACAATCTGATCATTAAAATATCATACAGGGAAATAGATCAGTTTAAAAAGTATTTTAGAAACAATTAATGTTTTTATAGGGAAACATTTATATAAAAGTTTTTCTTGCTCTGTTGGTCACAAGTAAACAACTAGTCAAAGAAAATCCAATTTTGATCAGATTATATAATAAACTTGATGAGATCACCAAAGAGAATGCTATATATGAAAAAGAGAAATCTAGGGACAGAACTTTAGGACTCTAATAGCTAGAGATTCAGATAGGTAAGGAGGAACCCATCAGCAAGGAATTACTAATGAGTAGGATAACCTAAAATGAGTGGTTTCCTAGGAAGAAAATCATGTATTCAAGGATTAAAAAATGATAAATCTGGTCAAATAAGAAGATGCTTAAGAATTGGCCATTGGAGGGGCCAGCACTGTGGCGCAGTAGGTTAATCCTCCGCTTGTGGCGCCAGCATCCCATATGGGCACCGGTTTGAGTCCCGGCTGCTCCTCTTCCAATCCAGCTCTCTGCTATGGCCTGGGAAAGCAGTGGAGATGGCTCAAGTCTTGGACCCCTGCACCCACGTGGGAGACTGAAAGAAGCTCCTGGCTTCAGATCGGCGCAGCTCTGGCTGTGGCAGCCATTTGGGGAGTGAACCAGTGGACGGAAGACCTTTCTCTCTGTCTCTCTCTCTCACTGTCTTTAACTCTACCTCACAAATAAATAAATAAATAAAATCTTAAAAAAAATGGTCATTGGATTTGGCAATGTGGAGTGGCTGAAAGGAAAATCAAACTAGCATGGAGAGGAGAGCAGGTGGATATTGCAAACAGGAACAACCTTTATGGAGATTTGCTGACAAGGGAAGCAGAGAAATGGGGCACTAGTGGGGAGAAACATAGATCAAGAGAACTTTGTTTACTTGCTTGTTTGACTTTTATAAAAAGAAGTTTCAACCTTTCTATATAATGAATGTTACAAAAGTAAGGTAAAATTGACAGAAGAGAATTTGCAAAGAATGGAGAAACAGGCAAAGGAATCAAGAACATATGTGTCTCCTATGTTCTGGTTTTAATGTTATATAATGAAATTTAACACGAATAAAGGTCAAAGTACACTATGGTTGTGGTAATGCACAATAAATAAAATAAGATAAAATGATCAGTTTTAGATCTGAATTTGATCAATGATTGCAAGAATTCTCATAGAATGGAAGAGGTTATAAAAGGGACATACTAATTGGCAACAAGGAAGTCTGGGGTCAGATTATGGTAATGTGTATCTCAGAATGAAAGAGAAGATGAGATGCAGGACTTGAGAGTCCCTAGAAGTATATAGATCATGAATGTAGCTACTGAATTTACTTAAGTCAGTAGCAGTAAGGCTGGAGACAGTAACAGTAAAGCAAATTCCAAAATGTTCATATCATAAAGGAATGATTTTTAGAATGACTCTTTCCAAACATTTCTCATTGACCAAATTAGGTGTTATACCATTGCTAAACCAATTATTTTAGCAAAAGTGATGAGTTCCCCACCTGACTTACTTTACTGATATTCTATCCCTAGAGTTAAATGTGGACTAAATATAATAATAAAAGAGCATGCAAGGGTGAATACTCTGGTGCAGTGGGTTGGGTCACCACTTGGGATACCCGTGTCCCACGCCAGAGTGCTTGTTCAAGACCTGGATCCTTCACTTCCAATTCAGTTTCCTGCTGGTGTGAACTGAAAGAGACAGCAGATGATTGCTCAAGAGGTTGGGTCCCTGCCACCTGCATGAAAAAGTTTGATACAATTCTAGGCTCCTGACTTCAACCTGACCTGGCTGTGTGTTCGTTCATTTGTTCTCTCTCTCTATCTCTCTCTCACTCAAATTAAGTTTAAAATTTTTTTAAAGTATAAAAAGATAAAAGGTGGAGGAATATTTGTCCAAAAGAAATTTGAAAACTTTGAAGTACTATTGCTATAAAGAATGGAAAATATTATAAGAATCTCCATTATGTTATCCACAGTTGATGGATCATTTTACACTCCCACCAAAAGTGCACAGGATCCCAGTCTCTCTACTTCCTTGCCAACATTTATTGTTTTCTGGGATTTTTTATTTTTTTTATAATGATGATCCCAACAGCAGTGATATATAGTAGTTCATTGTGGTTTTCATTTCCCTAGTGATTTGTGATATTATCTTTTCATATACCTGTTGGGCATTTGTATGTCTTCTTTAGGAAAACTTCTATTTTAGATTTATTATATATTTCTACTTTATTGATTTATAGTAGCTCTTTATATATTTTAGATACTAATCACTTATCTGATAAATTATTTGCAAATATTTCCCTGCATTACCTTTGTCCCCAGCTGATTGTTTCCTTTGCTGCATAGAAGACATATAGTTTGATGTAGAGCCACCCTATGATCCAGCAGTCCTACCTACTGCTTTTGTTATACAAAACAATTGAAAACAGGTTGAAAAGATACTTGCACTCTCATGTTCATTAAGCCTTATATACAATAGCCAAGAAGTAGATGCCACTTAAATGTCCATTGTTGGATGGGTAATAATTTATACATTCCTAAAATGGAATGGTATTCAACTTTCAAAAATAATAAAATTCTATCATTTGTTGCAGTTTTGATTAATGTCAGATACATTTTGCTAAGTGAAATGAGACAGTCACAGAAGGACAAATGCTGTATGATTCCACTTCAATGAAAAATCCAAAGTAGCACAAACTCATAGAAGCAAAATATGAACTGATGGTTGCCAGGGACTGAGGTGAGGAGGCAATGAGGAGTTGTTCAATAGCCACAGGATTTCAGCCATTAAAGATGAAAGCATTCTAGATATCTGCCATAGAACACTGTACAAATAGCTAATGGTGCTGCTCTTAAACACATAGAAATCTGTTAAAAGAATATATCTCATGTTAAGTGTTTTCACCCAATAAAGACAGGAGGTGGAATGAGTTCTAGGTAGCAAACAACAATTGTGTACAATAACTATACAAATACTTAGGATACTAATACTATTTTATCAACGTTTTGATTTCTTAGATTCTGTATTTAATGATATGATATATACTTAAAATGATATACCATGACCAAAAGCTCCCAAAATAAACTCAATAATTACACTAATGGGATATTTCATACTTTGACCAACTAGATCAAACATGATGGAAAACATTTTTGTTAAATTTTTGAATCTAGCTATCCAATCTCTGCATTGCTGAGCTCTGATGGCCAAAACAATGGCTAGAACTTTTTGTATCTGGGTTGTGATTTCTGTAGTATTACTGGGCCTAACACTGTCCTTATTTTCTCCTACAAAAACACTTCACCAATCTAAGCAAATGATCTCTCCTTTCTGCTTTGGTCTCCACTCTTATTCCAGCCCTAAAAATACAAAGTCACTGAAATATAAAATTACATCTCCCACTGCTGCGCTCTACAATTTCTGGGTGTGTTACTAAATTCTAGCCCCTGAAGCATAGGTGTTAGGAAAAGAGTTGCAGATTGGTGCCACCTCACACAGGGCACCAAAAATGTTAGGAAAAAGAGGCACAGAATGGAGAGTAGGCAGAATATGAATCTGCAGGCAAACTGAATTTATTCAAAGAAAATAAATTCAGAGGTGGGTGACCAAGTGCCGGCGTGCACACTGATGGAACACGTGGCAGACTGCCCTGACCCCCAGGCGCCAGGGCCTTTTTATATTTTAGGAGGGCTAGGGATGGGGGGTACGAGTGGGGGTAGCAGGCAGAGGGGAATTTCTAGAACTGGGAATTTTTATATTAATTTGTATATTAATTTTCCCAGGCCATGGGGGGCCCTGGGAAACTGTGAAAGAATGAGGGGTTGGGGTATGAAGGCAACAGGGTGTGAGACCCAGTTTAGATTCAAGGGCAAGGAATACATTCCAATGTTCATTTATCTTTTGGGTGAGAATGGGTGAGAATGGCTGAGGCTTATTATGTCTTTGCTCCATCAATAGGTAGAAGTGAAATATACCACTTCCGGTCTTGGCCTTTTAATTATTTTCTCACATGACTGTAAACACTCTTTTTCGCCAAGCATGGGGCATGAATCAACATTCTCAATAAAATACACAAACAATGAAAGAGACTCTGGATATTGGAGTCACTGCTAGGAAACAGCTGTCCAGAAAAGCCATCCAAATAACACACAGATGACATGAGCAAGACACTGACTTGTTGTGTGAAGCCACTGTGTGTGGCTTAGGTAGTAGTATTGTGTAGCTTTATCTGATGGAAGAAAGAAGCCCAAGTAGTGCTATATACTATGTGACTATTGCTGCATATTTTTCCTAAGGAGCCTCCTAGGATCCCATGGTTTCTTAAGTCCATTTGGCTCTATCAGGATCTAATACCTGATCTGAAGGTTGAACCTCTCACTGAGGTTCCCCTTGAAATGCATATGGCAGCCAGTTTAGGGAAGGATCATCAATGTTGTCCTGAACATTATAGAAGCTGCTTCAACTCAGGAAGCACATAATGTTATCCAGTAAAAAATGACGTGGATTTCTTGGTTAATAAGTCTACAGACAGAAACTTTAATCGACATAGAGAAAATCAGAAGCCAGACAGATTACTTTCTCACATGAGTAAGCACTTTTAGGAAAGTTCAGGGCTATGCATATAATATACAGATGTTTGCAATTTATGCTACATGAATCTTCAACTGCCTCAGTCCCAAAGTGATATGCCCTAGTTATTTCTTGGCTGGAACTTTTTATTTCTTTCCTACTTTTAAAGAAAGAACTCTCCATCTAACATCAGATTTTAAATGGATGTACCATTAATTGCTTTGCCTTGGGCAGCTTACCCTATGCACACGAAATATAATTCTTTTAAGTATAGTTATCAAATAATGTAAAGTAAAGCCATAAGCTATAATGGGTGGATCATCATTTCTGAGTGAAATACTCAGCATATGACTCTTGCCCCTCAAACTCTTTAGGCTGTTTTCAGAAAAAGACAGCAATAGAGGCTGTTTTTCTGCCACTTCCTAGCAGGACATTGTCTGTTGTATAAAGATTATCTGTGTGACAAGCCCACAGATCATCTGCCCATCTGATTATTTTGAAATTTCCCAGTGTTGACATACTTTGAACCTGACATTAACACCTTCAGAAATAAATGGCCACTTTGGAAGGATCTCAGTGATAACCAACTGTGAAGAATAATAATAATAATTTTAGAAGTCATTCTAGCTCAAAACTCTTAGGCATTTTTCTAAAAGTTTGACTGTTTTTTTTCTCTAAATAGTGTGTTTTTGCCTTCTGCATGTTCTATTTTTGACCAGTATCTGACATTCAACATCATTTAGAAGTCAGCTCTGATACAAGCACACTGCTGTGACTGGATATAGGTAATGTCTACTCCTGAGATGCAATGTGACCTTACAAATGATTTGCTTCCAGGTTTCGGTATCCAAACCTGCCAACAAATGGAAATAATATCTGCTAAAGCTGACTGTGGCAGAAGCACTGGCTTTGTGTCATGTAAAAGTAGGTTCCATTTTCAACTCTGCCATCTACTGGCTGTGGCACCGTGAGCAAGATTCTTAACCTCTCTGAATCTTAATTTTACAAAAGGTGATATGAAGTGTCAGAGGTAAGAAGGTGATATGTAAAGTTCCTAACTGGGCACCTGACACACTACAAATACTACAAAGAGGGAGCACTGAGAGTTCTTAGCAGACCACTTTTATCCAAGACATGCAAAGATGGAGCTGAGGATGTCTACTGCACCCTGGGGAAGGAGAGGCAGGGTGCACCAAGAGAATATAATCCCTGACTTACAAGCGCTAAAATATTCTCAGGGATGACACTTTTGTCAAATGTGGCATCAAAATGGCCACATATGTCTCTGTGAGACAGATTAGGGCCTCTCTGCTGAGCAGGTAGGCTGCATCAGCCCTGCTGCCAAAGAGCCTGGAGAGGGGAAGGAAGGTCCCCAACACAGAGAATGCCTTGAGGCAAAACAGCATGGCCACTATCAGCCACAAAAATCACCAGGACAGGAAGTACATGTTCCCCCCACTCTCTCTAATATGGACCTGCTCGTTCAAACTGGCCAAAGTGTTGGGTTTCCTGCTTTTAAAATGAAATCCTTCTAGCTGCCTTTTTTAAATTGCAGGTTAAATCCTTATTAGCAAAATCACTGGAAAGGCAATCTTGAATGGAGGTAAAGAGCATTAAAATACAGTCATGTGCTACCGAATGACAATTTGGTCAACAATGCAGTACATATACTATGATGGTGCCAAAAAAATTATAATGGAGCTGAACAATTTCTCTCGCCTAGTGATATCATAGCCGTCATAAGGTCACAGTGCAACATTTTACTCATGTATTTGTGGTGATCCTAGTCTAAACAAATCTGTGCTTCCAGTCATGATAAGTAGCAATATAAGTACGTAGAATACATAATACCCAATAATGATAACGACTAACTGTGTCACTGGCTTATGTGTTTAGAATACTCTACTTTTTTATCATGTTAGAGTATACTATTAAAAAAACAAGTTGACCATAAAACAATATTCCATGTTACACCTGTAACAGTCTCACACATCCTGAATTTGCTGCATATCCTGATTGAATCAAGAGGCCATTCAAAGTGATTATCCAGCATCATCTAGATTTGTGTGTAAGTTCACTCCATGATATAACACAAACCTGAAATCACCTACTGATGCACTTCTTTTTTTAAAAAAGGTTTATTTTATTTATTTGAAAGGCAGAGTTACAGAGATGGAGACAAAGGCAGAGACAGAGATTCTCAATCACTCCTCAAGTGGCCATAAAGGCCGGGGTTGGATCAGGCCAAAGCCAGAAGCCCTGGAGCTCCATCCAGGTCTCCCAGGGGGCACAGGTCTCCAGGTCTCCCATGGGCCATCTTCTGCTGCTTTCCCAGCTGCACTGCCAGGAGCTGGATTGGAAGTGGAGCACCAAGGCTCAAACTGGAGCTCCCTGGGATGCCAGCAGTACATGCAGTGGCTTAGGCTGCTGAGCCACAACACTGGCCCCATACTGGCACATTTCTCAGAATGTGCTCCCATCATTAAGGCTGTCTAAGATACAATCCAAGATAATTTTGAGTTGTTATCTCCTGTTTTTATCTGTGGTGAGCCTCAGATGTGAATATATTCAAAGCATTGTGAAAGGGTCTAAAAGATTGTGTTTTCTGTCCCCCATATCTTATCGCTACCCTCAAAAACCCATATAAATGTCACATTAACATACTCGAGATCCTTTCAAATGTCATCTCTGCCTTCTCAGAACTTATCTTCATTAGTTACACATAAGAGTTAGGGTATAGGGCCAACATTGTGGCAAAATGGGTGGGACCACCACCTGCCATACCGGCACCACATATAGGCACTAGTTCCAGTGCCAGCTGCTCCACTTCCAACCCAGCTCCCTGCTGATGTGCTTGGGAAAGCAGCAGGAGATGGCCCAGGTCCTTGGGCCCTGGCACCCACTTGAGAGACCCAAAAGAAGCTCTTGGCTCCTGGCTTTGGCCTGGCTCAGCCCCAGCCATTGCAGCAGTTTGGGAGTGAACCAGTGGATAGAAAAACAATCTCTTTTTCTCCCTCTCTCCCCTCCCTCTCCCCCTCCACCTCTCTTCCCTTCTCCCCCTCCTACTCTCACTCTCTCTCCCTCCTCCTCCCTCCCTCTCCCCCTCTCCCTACCTTGCAAATAAATAAATACTTTGCTAAAAATTGGCTTCCTTCCTGTATGAGAGAAAATGGTCATGAAAGGAACCTGAGTTCTACAAATTCTGCTTCACTTCTCTAGAAAGGAACTGCCTTCTTCTTCCCTTTGCAAAACTCCCAGATGAAGACTCCTTTGGCTGAGCTCTGACCACGTGCCTCACTTTTAGGCCAATTACTTGTGGTCACAGTGGGATTGTACCATGGAAGAACAGGTGGTTCTTGAGTAAATATGATTAGACCTGGGGAAGAATCAGTTCCTAAGAGAGGGAGACACTGATCCTAAAGGTAGGGCTGACACAGGATGGAAAATAGCACCTAGTTGTACAATAAACTTTGATCATGTTATGCCACCATGCCTTCAAAACAAAGCTAACTCTGATGTAGTATAATGATTGCTATGTCTGCATGCATGAAGTATTTGGACGATTGGTTTGACAAGATCTCAGGACTAATACATCTCTAAAAAGATAGGGCCTCATGGGGCCAGCACTGTAGCATAGTGGGTAAAGCTGCTGCCTGGGGTGCCAGCATCCCATATGGGCGCCGGTTCGAGTGCCAGCTGCTCCACTTCTGATCCAGCTCTCTGCAATGGCATAGGAAAGCAGTAGAAGATGTCCCAAGTCCTTGGGCCACTGCACCTGCGTGGGAGACCTAGAAGAAACTCCTGACTGCTGGCTTCAGATCAGCGCAGCTCCAGCTGTTGTGGCCAATTGGGCATGAATCAGCAGATAGAAGACCTCTCTCTCTCTGCCTCTCCTTCTCTCTGTGTAACTCTAACTTTCAAATAAATAAATCTTTAAAACAAAGACAGGGACCCACAATGTTAATATTTTTTAAAAAATCATTATGTGCTGAAATTTTTAAAAATATGAGGCTAGCTTACAAATAAACCAACTTAAATGGATCATTTGATCAGCACAATATATATCATCCTGCCACCCCCAAACTTAAAATGTTCCAGTGTTTTCATATTGGTAAACATTAAGAAGTGATGTTATTTTTCTTTTCTTTATTTTTTTCAGAGTATGCAAATCCAGTGTTTTGAACAATAGACATCTAGATTTGAACAACATAAAATTAATAAGAAAAGGAGAAGGGAGAGGGATTTACTTTCTATTTTTCATAACAATAATAGCACCTCATTTTTAAAAATTCCACTGCAAATAAATATATCCAAAAAACTATCCTTTAGATTAAGCAGTCACACCCATGACCTCCTTTCAATAAACAAGTTGGAAATCATCGAAAAATTGCACCTTTCAAATAGGACATGTTAAAAACAGAACTAAGTGTAACCAATCCTATCAAGGAGGTCCCAGAAGTAGGAGATTCCCTGTTGTCACTATAAATGACAGTTTCAGGCACTATAGATTCTGCCTAACAGACAACTGGCAGCTGCAAGTTTTAAGTTTGCCCTATTTGCCAGCCAGTGGCAACCCAGTTTGCCTGGTGCATCAGAGTCTTGGCAGGAAAATGTGGGCTGTCTCTAACTGGGATGTGTAGAGACCTCTTAATAAGAGACTAGTTCCTGTTTATGAGCAGGAAACAGAGAAACTGCAAGGCAAGAAGGCAAGGACACTGTGTTGTAACCAGAGACAGTGAAAGCTGCAAAAGAGTAGCATCTAACAGAGCTATGGCCTACCATGCAAGGAGATAGCTGTGAAACACTTTGTCTAACTCTCTCACTCCACTGTCATCCTGCTAGGGGGCCCATTGGACCTTCTGACCAGAAACCAGAGGGCCAGGAAGCCACCTGATATGATGCTTATAGTTTCACCTCCCAGGACCCAGAGCAGCATACAGACTGGTGGACATTGGGCCCAGCACCCAAGAAGATGGTCTCCGTATACTCACTTTTTTTTTTTTAAGGAGAATGATATATGTAGTGCTCCATGATAGCTCAGAGCCTGCTTTTTTTTATTTGAAAGAGTTACACAGAGAGAAGAGAGGCAGAGAGAGAGAGAGAGAGAGCCCCTCCATCTGTTGGCTCACTCCCCAACCAGCCTCAATGGCTGAAGCTGTGCCAATACGAAGCCAGGAGCTTATTCCAGGTTTTCCACGTGGGTGCAGGGGTCCAAGGACTTGGGCCATTCTCCACTGCTTTCCCAGGCCACAGCAGAGAGCTGGATCAGAAGTAGAGAAGCCAGGTGATGAACCAGCTTCTTAGATGCCCACATGGGATGCTGGCACCTAAGGCCAGGGTGTTAACCCCCTGTGCCACAGCACTAGCCCCTCCATATACTCATATACACAGCCCTCTCCCTGGGTCAAATAAGTACTTTCACACTCTGGGTCAGCACTGTAGCATAGCAGGTAAAGCCACAGCCTACCATGCCGGCATCCCACATGGGCTCTGGTTCAAGTCCTAGGTGCTCCTCTTCTGATCCAGTTCTATGCTATAGCCCGGGAAAGATGGCCCAAGTGCTTGGGCCCCTGCACCCACATGAGAGACCTGGAAGAACTTCTGGCTCCTGGCTTCTAATCATTCCAGCTCCAGCTGTTGTGGCCATTTGGGGAGTGAACCAGCAGATGAGAGACCTTTCTCTCTGTCTCCTCCTTTCTCTATCTGTAACTCTACCTCTCAAATAAATAAGTAAATAAATCTTTTAAAAAATACTTTCATACTCATTCATTCAGTCAAGCCCCATGGTAAGAGATTTACAGGAAAATAAAAATCTCACATAAGTTAATGCCCTGCAAACTGTGAGAGAGCTGAGAATACTCCCTGCTTGAGGCATCAATTCAGCAGGGCTGTTTTCCTCTCTCCTTCCCTGGAGACGTGGGATGTCCATGGACATCCTCGGTGCAACACAAGGATTGCGAGGTGACTGGCTGCTTCTGACAGCACTCCAAGACAATGGCTCTTGTGGCCTCAGGCCCAAAAATTCTCTCCCAGTGTTATAATACAAGTTCAACTGCACAGCTTCCAGGCATCAAGTCCTAACCCCTGCTCCTGTGGTGCGTGGTGTTGACAGAATTATGGCCTCTTGCTCAGGGTTTCTGCAAATCCCCACAAGGGAACCAGTAGGATTACAAGTCAGAGAGCACTGTCTGCTTATGTGGGCTCCAGAGGACATTGCTGTAATATGAAATTGAAACTGCAAGTGTGTCCAACATAAGTTTTCCTAGCTCTTGGGGAAGAGTTTAAACTGTTACTGCAAAACAACACATGCATTACCAAACTATAATTTGCTTAGCCATCAGTATTTGCTCCATTCTATAAGAACCAAGGAGTAAACTCTTGCTGCCTCCCTGCAAGTAGTCATGGCTGACTTCACACTAAATATAAAAAAAATCACAATTTCCATTTCAAAATGAGCCTTATGGATAACTAAGTTCTTCACTGTGGTCTTAATTTATATAAACAACTCTTTTCAGAAAGAAAATGGAGGAAATACACACTTTTTACTATGATCTACAAAACTACACATTGGGTTCTTTGGTCTTCACAGTGACCAGGTAAAATAACAGGGAGATGCTATCATTGTCCCTATTTTAAATTGAGGTTAATTGACACTTTTCATCATCAGAGGGTCTGCAAAATCAATGCCTGACTTGGAACCTGGGTGTTAAAATATTGTCAGAAAATCTACACTGTTCTATGTTGAGTTTTATGAGACAAAACTAGAATCATACCAACACAGCATCTCTTTGGGACAGGAATGTCAACAAAGCCAACTTCACAAATAAATATTGAATTATTTCAGCAAATTTCTGCCTTCATCATTTACACCTGCTCATATCGTGCTACGAAAACACAATAAAGTGCTTCACACAAACTGAATATTTTGCATCCAACTCACTGAACATTCTGATATTTGAGAATAGCTTGTTGGGCCTCTATGATGATTATACCCATAGGGAGAATACATTTAAATGAAATAATGGAGTTATATTTATTCTTCACCTTTGTCATAGAATGACTTGCTACTAGGGCAGTTCAGTACGATTAGAGTTGTGCAGGGCCCTCTATGATGTGAACATCGACTTCTTCAGTATTGTTAGAACTTTCAACCCAAGAGTCCTAGAGAAATTCCAGGGTTTTCTCAGAATTTGAAAAATTAATTTCGGGGCCAGCGCTGTGGCTCACTTGGTTAATCCTCTGCCTGAGGCACCGGCATCCCATATGGCTGCTGGTTCTAGTCCCAGTTGCCCCTCTTCCAGTCCAGCTCTCTGCTGTGGCCCGGGAGTGCAGTGGAGGATGGCCCAAGTGCTTGGGCCCTGCACCCCATGGGAGACCAGGAGGAAGCACCTGGTTCTCGGCTTCAGATCAGTGCAGCGCACCGGCCATAGCAGCCATTTGAGGGGGTGAACCAATATAAGGAAGACCTTCCTCTCTGTATCTCTCTCTCTCTCTCACTGTCTAACTCTGCCTGTCAAAATAAAAAAAATTAATTTCGATACATAATAATGGATGAGACAATATGTGGCGGTATGACCTGCACATAATCTGCAACCAAACATCTATTAGATGGAAATGAATCTGAATAATTTCACTAGGGTTTTCTTGCAGGGTCATCATACCATTTTGTATTAACTCTGAAGAAGAGTAAAAAAGGTGATTTATTCCTCCTCTCCTTATGTCAAAAGGCAATCAAATTCACTACAATATAATGGATTGAGAAGGGAAAATATGTTTTGATAATAATAGAATACTAAAATGAAAAATAAAGGCAAAGAAATGTGTGTGCAAAGTATAAATTTAGCAGAGATAAATTTATCTTTCAAGTTTCCTTCTTACAAATTTATCAGACACTAAAATAGTCCTGAATTTATTAGTAAATGTGTAATTTGGTTAGCAAATGATTTAGAATGGAGAAAATGTATTCTTATAATTTTTCCTGAATGACGAGAGGTCAACAGGGAAATTGGCTCATTTTGTTACATGATGCATGTTTTGCACAAATCATGCTTCTATGGTCAATGCTAAATTCTTTTTCTTGGTCCTCTGTTTCCCTGGGGTGCAAAGCACATGCTGTAACTCAGCAAATATGTATATACATACACATATAGTACTATAACATTAAGTGACTCAGCGACATGAAACACAAGGACCACTGGTTCTGTCTCACTCTACCTGGGAAGGATTTAGACACGTGACTGTCCTATTTTTAATAACTCTCTCTTTTCTCCTTGTTGTCCAGACCTGCACTTTTTTTTTCCTTCCAGCGGCCTTTGTGGTACTGTGCTCTGTAGAGGTGAAATATCTGCATATACCCTTCAAAAATTTATTTCTCAACAATTTTCCATTGAAATGGGTTAGCTCATTAAGTAAGCTTTTTGCACTTTTCTCTCTCAGGGTTGTTTTTTTTTTTTAATTCAAGCTCTGTATCCTTTCACATTTTTGTTTTCTGTCTTGATATTTTTGGAATAGCTCCATTCCATTTCTAACTTCATCTGCTTGCTAAATAGGCCTATATTTTCTACTTGGAAGGAAAGAGCATGAGAAAAAAAATCAGCGGGAAATTGTGTCCTAGAGAATAAATAGGAGCAACTAATTAAAGTTATTGATTGTGTTAGAAATGTGTTCCTGAAAAATATTACAGTTTAACTGAGTGTCCAACAAGGGAGAATACCATGCATTTGCATTCTGATTCTTTTAGAATGGATCACTTTCCACTATATTCACTGATTGTGAAAGTTTATCACATTTAGAAAGTATGTTAAAAAATTGTTGACACATAGTAGGTCACACCTGAATATGGACACTCCTTTTTTCCCTTCCTCTCCCTCCTCCTCCTCCCCCATGACCATGAATATTCTACATCTCAGTAAATGATGCTGCATATATGCAGCCAGAATCCTGGACTCATCCTTGACATCTCCTACCTCTCTTCTCATCACCAGTCACCAAGAACTTTGTATGCCACTCCTTTAATATCTTTTGAGTTAGTCTAGTTTTCTCCATGTCCATTACTACCCTAAGTCCAGGGGGCCCACATTTTGACTTGACTGTGGTAACAACTGCATCCATAGCTGCCTTCCCACTTCCACGCTTTAGTGTTGGATTAAGCATAAATTCCTATATACCCCTCTGTCCTTACAATCTGTCAGTAGTCTTTGTACTCTCTCCTGTATGCCACTTGCTGTTTGAAAACAAACGGGGAAGCGTAGATAGAAGACTTGTACTTACTTCAGGAATTTGAAGTTAATTGAGTGACTATAAATTGGTGTAGTGAGGATAATCAGCCAGGAGAGAAGGAAGCCCTGTTCAGAATGAGGTGGATAGGACAGCATCAGGATGAGTTAGGAAGCCTAAATCCAGTGCTGCAAAGAAGAAAAAAGGATATCACTATGATGTCACTATAGACTCCAAAGTCCACACTGATATAGGATGGAGAACACCAAAGAGTACACCACAAAGAAAGAAAATGCAACAGGTGGATCATCTAATACTTACGACCTTGTGGGAAGGAGGGAGGAAGGATTAGTGATAGGTTTTTGTTTTCTTTTGTTTCTTTTTTTTTTTTTTAGAAACAGTAAAAGGAGGGATTCGTTAGCACCAGGAAATACACTATACAAACAAGCATACATAATTGTATAAATCATTATGTCTCAGATGTAAAGCTCTGAATAATGACTTAACCAAGAATTGTCCCTATCCATAGTAGGAAGACAGGGAGCTTCTATGAGAGAATTGTCTACACTACCTGCAAACCAACAGATAATGGTTAAATTAGAAAAAGTAAAAATTATATTTTAAATGTAGTATTCAAAAAATACAAAGGTAAATGTGGTACAGAAGACTACAAATAATTTTAAATGTTTTCCTGTGGAGGACTGTAGTTGGGAAGTGGTAAGAAAAAAATGATTTTTTGGGTTGGTTCCAGTCTTAGCTATTGTGAATTGAGCTGCAATAAACATTCATGTGCAGACAGCTTGTTTGTTTGCCAATTTCATTTCCTTTGGGTAAATTCCAAGGAGTGGTATGGCTGGGTTAGACTGGATAAAGAAATTATGGGACATGTACTCTATAGAATACTATAGAGCAGTCAAAAACAAGGAAATCCGGTCATTTGCAACAAGATGGAGGAATCTGGAAAACATTATGCTGAGTGAATTAAGCCAGTCCCAAAGGGACAAATATCCTATGTTCTCCCTGATCGACGACAACTAACTGAGCACCAAAAAGGAAACCTGTTGAAGTGAAATGGACACTATGAGAAACAGTGATTTGATCAGCTCTTGTCCTGACTGTTGATGTACAATGTAATACGTTATACATTTTAGTATTTTCTCTTTGTTTTATTCTAGTACTATTGGTTGAACTCTGTAATTAACACACAATTATTCTTAGGTGTTTAAATTTTAACTGAAAAGTGATCCCTGTTAAATATAAGAGTGGGAATAAGAGAGGGAGGAGATGTACAATTTGGGACATGCTCAATCGGACTTTCCCCAAATGGTGGAGTTAGAATCATGCCAGGGGATCCCAATACAATCCCATCAAGGTGGCATATACCAATGCCATCTCACTAGTCCAAGTGATCAATTTCAGTTCACAATTGATCACACTGATACGTCTAAGAGTCAAAGGGATCATACAAACAAGTCTAGTGTCTGCTAATACTAGCTGATAGAATCAAACAGGGAGAGAATGATCCATCACGGGAAGAGGGATACACAGTAGACTCATAGAATGGCAGATGTCCTAAATAGCACTCTGGCCTCAGAATCAGCCCTTAAGGCATTCGGATCTGGCTGAAGAGCCCATGAGAGTATTTCAGGCATGGAAAGCCAAGACACCCTGGAAAAAAAAAAAAGGAAGACCTAAATGGAAGATCTCTGCAAGTGAGATCCCAGTGGAAAGAACGGGGCCATCAAAGAAGGAGGTACCTTTCTCTGAAGGGAGGAGAGAACTTCCACTTTGACTATGACCCTGTCGGAATAAGATCGAAGTCGGCAAACTCAAAAGGCTTCCATAGCCTTGGCAACTCAAGACTAGAGCCTAGGGAGATTACTGACGCCATAAACAAGAGTATCAAATTGTTAAGTCAACAACAGGAGTCACTGTGTACTTACTTCTCATGTGGGATCTGTCCTTAGTGTGTTGTCCAATGTGAAGTAATGCTATAACTAGTACTGAAACAGTATTTTACACTTTGTGTTTCTGTGTGGGTGCAAACTGATGAAATCTTTACTTAATATATACTGAATTGACCTTCTGTATATAAAGATAATTGAAAATGAAAAAAAAGAAAAAAATGATTTTTACTAAATTTTGTAACACAATTTAATTTTTAAAAATTATTAACACATTATTTTAAATAAAATTTAACTAATATTTAAAA
Source organism: Oryctolagus cuniculus (assembly GCF_051225735.1). NCBI lineage: Eukaryota > Metazoa > Chordata > Mammalia > Lagomorpha > Leporidae > Oryctolagus > Oryctolagus cuniculus. Next base: position 154,790,556 of record NC_142867.1, read on the forward strand.
TGATACAAATGTAAAATGTATAGCTAAAAAGTTAACCAAAGACAGTAATGTTAACATCAAGCAAAATGGGGTTTCAGTCAAAAATAGTATTAGAAAAATATTTCACTCAGTGATAAAAGGAGCAACTCACCAGGAATTTACTATGATCCTGTATCTGTATTCTTCTGAAAACATTGACTCAGAATGTAGACAGTAAATGTTGGTATAATCACATAAATAAATAAGATACCCACAAGCAAGTTGAAAGAGGCAAAGAATAGAGAAATGTATACACTAAGCTTATGACCCAGCAATTTTCCTCCTGGGTATTTACCCATAGGAAATGGTTTGAGTGCAATTACTTAGAGAATTTATCCCTATTAGCCAAAACTGGGGAAATGTCACTGTTCGTTCATCAACAGGTGAATGCATAAACAAATTGTGGTATACTTAAAAACAGAACGCTATGGAGCAATAAAAGGGAGGTAACTACTGACCCCTTTACATTAACGAACAGAAAACCTCATTCTGAATAACAGAGGCAAACCAAAAAGAACATGTACTATGTGATCTGTTTATTTAAGATGATGGAATGAACAAAACTAATCCATCATGACAGTGAGCGGATCATTGGTTTCTTGGAAATGTGACGAAGGTGGGGGAAGAGGGCATGACAGCCAAGGTGCACAAGGGCATTTTGATGGCTACAGCAGCATTCTATAGCTTGACTTGTCAAGATCCGCTGAACTACCCTATGATCGGCGATTGTATGTGTCAACATGACTGGATTATGGAATGCCCAGGTCGCTGGTTAAACATTTTTTCTGAATCATGTTTCTGGAAGATATTTGAATGTGTAGACTCCATAAGAGGATTGCCCTCCCGGATGTGGTTGAGCATTGTCCTAACTGTGGAGGGTCTGAACAGAGAAAAGAGCCAGAGGAAAGGGAAATAGTCTCCCTCTGCCCTGTGAGCTAAGGCAGTGATCAACCCATAGCACTCCTGCTTCTCAGGACTTGAAACTCCACAGGCATTTTCAGCAGTTGTTCTCAAGCTCTGAGAGATCTGATCATATCCCTATCCTTCCTGATGTCCAACTTGCAGAGGCCAGAGGTGGGGACTTCATAGCTCCCACAATCACATAAAGCTAATATTCTACAATAAATCTCTTTATATAGATGTTTATATGTGTATAAATAAATATTGGTTCTGTTTCATCTATTTTTCTGAATCCCTGATTAGCACTAACACATATACCTAAACACCTTGGTGCATATAAATTTTAGTTCAATTAAATTTGGCATTTAAAGTTTTAAAGAAAGCACATACAGTTTGTCTTTTAAAGAGCTTCCAGATTCAGGCCAGGGAACCAGAACCACATTTACTGGCTGTGAGGACTCTGACTTTATAAAGCCAGACAAACTTTTAGAAATTAAACAGAAAAGGTAAAGGTGCCAATAGAAAGGACTAGCAATCATTCCTCTTGGCATGGCAACAGGAGAGTAGCACTGGCATAAAACCCACCTTACTAGTCAGATGAGGTAGGAAAAGTGGTAGGAGCCAGTCAAGGCTACCAAGCAGTGCCTTTTGGCACCAAAAGCAAGAGCAAAATCCAATTAGTTTCTGAGGTTACAGCTGGAGGCCTCAGTGAATTAGTTATATTACAGTAATTAATATTCTCCCCCCTCAGCTTGAAGTTGATATATTCTGGGTAAAATGAAATGCATATCTATTTTGCAGTGTTGTAATGGAACCTGAATAGGATTCGAGATTTAACTGATTTTAACCTAAGTTCCTTATTTTAAAAAAATGAAAATATCAGTCCAGGTGATTTGCCCACTCTTATAATTCTAAGGCATAGTCTCTTCATTTAAAGTCTATGGATGATAATAATATCCACACTTATTACAACAAAAAATAAATATGAATGTGTTGATATTAAAAACTCAGGTAATCTGTTATTACTATAATAATATATTAATATTTCTATATAATATAATAATTCAGGAAAGTAGATGGAAACAAGATAACTATAAAATTTTAAGAAATCAACATTATACCCTATACTATGTACAGCAGGTTAGTAATTATAATAGGAAAAAATTACATTTAAATGAAGATAAGAAAAGCAACAGTTAAACAGCAGCAACCACAAAAGAAATTTTCCAAAATCTATAGATAGCCACAAATTTTCCAGAGAACCATACAAAAAGATTTGAAAAAAATGACCGTCATAGATATTCCTTGATGAAAATCCAAATTACTCTGATCTCACATCTCCTTTCAGCTGCCATCAGCCTTCTAATCTCTTCATAATCAAAACTTTTAGAGTTGCCAACGCTGTCCAACATCATTTCCTTATTTCCCATTATTCCTCACTTGACTACAATGCATCTTGTGCCTCCTAGGCCACCAAAACTGTTCTCTTCAAGGTCACCATCAACTTGCTTATTGCTAAAGCCAATGTCAATTTTAAAGTCACTATCTTTTCTGATATCTCAGGAGCATTTGATAACATCAGATTAATCTGCTTTCCTTAAAAAAAATGCTTCCAAGATGCCACACTCTCCTGTTCTTGTGCCTTCCCTCTAGTTTCTTGTCTTGTCTCATTTGGTGGATTCCTATCCTCTGTTTGTACCTTAAATATTGATGTTCCTTAGATGTGCTGCTATGTCCATTATTCAGATGCTACATAAGAGGCTATCTCCTCTCTTAGAGCTTAACTTACCCTTTAAATGCTGAGGACACACAAAATTATAACTCCAGCTCATCTCACTTTCATCCAGACTCCAAACGAGTAGAGTCAGTGATCTTTGGATGCACCACACACATATCAAACTCCACATGTACAAAAATTAGTACCACCCACCTTATCTGTATCCCTCTCTGTGAATGGAACCCACTTAAGTGGAACTGCCCCATGGGTCATCCCTGATTCCTCCACCTTTATTTTACAACTACCGGTTTCTGTCAATTTTACGTGATAAATAATTTCAAAATATATATCACAGATATTTCTTGATTGTGAATAGGAACAATTCATCTTACCTAAACATTGTCAGTGATGATCCCCATGGTCCTCAGGTAAAGTTCATAACCGTTAACAGGATTCTGACCTCACTGATAAAGCTGTCGTACAAAACTATACCTCGACACTCTGCTCTATCCACACAGAATTCTTTTCAATTTCTCAAAGGCACCAGGCTCTCTATTGGCAATGGAATTTTCCTGAATGTGGCTCTGTCTTGGAGCATTCTGCTTCCTGTGTGCTTGCCTGTCTACCATAAGCCTCAGGGACTAAATCTAGATGTCATATATCCATGAATCCTCACTGACTCCTTACGAGACATTCTCCATATCTTCTTCCAGTACCCTGTTACTATTGGTTAGTTTTTGATTAAGTAGTAGAACAAGATTTTCTAAAGTTTGAAGTTGTTTAAAATACCTCAAAAACATGGGCTGTTGTGGCATAGTAGGTTAAGCTGACACCTGCAACAATATCCCAAACGGGTGCCCATTCAAGTTCCGACTGCTCTACTTCCAATCCAGCTCCCTACAAATGCACCTGGGAAATCAGTGGAAGATGGCCCCATACTTGGGCCCTGGCCACCCTTGTGGCAGACCCATAGGAAGCTCCTGGTCCAGCCTGGCCAAGCTCCCGCTGTAGTGGCCATGTGGGGAGTGAAATAGCAAAGGGAAGATCTTTCCCCCCCTATTTCTGTAACTCTGATTTCCAAGTGAATAAATCAATCTTTTAAAAAGTAAAAATAAATTAAAATGACACAAGACAGTCATTGGATGCCTTAATCATTGCAGATTAATCACAAATGCCATGAACCAAATTAAAAGACAAATTAAAAACTGTTTATTAAATATGACAGGCAAAGGGTTAAAATGTTTGAGTTTCTTCAAATTTTTAAGAAAACATGATGAGTCCAGATAAATAAGCCAAGGATATAAGCAGATGTGAAAAAAGAAATACAAATTAATAGTGATTCAAAAAACATATTTAACTTCTATTGTAATCAAAGAAATTTAATTTTAAAAAGAGGATTTTTTCTTTTTCATGCTAGTGTAGGTTTTTAATTATTAGAAATTCATCACTTCTCAGCCTTTTGGCTAAGATCAAGTGTAATTATTAGAAATTCAGCTCATGAAAGAGTAGTGAGACATTACTAGAGCAATAAGAAAATGATACAGCTTTTTTTTTTTTTTTGACAGGCAGTTAGACAGAGAGAGAGAGAGAAGTCTTCCTTTTTCTGTTGGTTCACCCCCCAAGTGACCGCCATGGCTGGTGCGCTGTGGCGCGCTGCACCAATCCGAAGCCAGGAGCCAGGTGCCTCCTCCCAGTCTCCCATGCAGGTGCAGGGCCCAAGCACTTGGGCCATCCTCCACTGCCTTCCTGGGCTACAGCAGAGAGCTGGACTGGAAGAGGGACAACCGGGACAGAATCCAGCGCCCCAACTGAGACTAGAACCCGGGGTTCCGACACCGCAGGCAGAGGATTAGCCAAGTGAGCCACAGCGCCCGCCATATACAGCTTTCTATTAAGCCTTTTTTGATACACATCAAGAGTCCTTAAAGTCTACGGACTTTAGAGTCTAGAATAAAGTCCTAAGAGTCTAGAATTCCTTGACCCTGGGTGAATCATAACTAAGGAAATAATCAAAAGAAGAAAATATGTCCACATAAAATGTTAATTACAATGTTATTTATAGTCAGGTAAATTTGGGAAAAATAAATATTAAACAGAAAATAAGAAATTGGTTAAGTAAATTCTAGCATATCCACAAAACAGAGTGTTTTGCAGCCATAGTTAGATAGGTAAGCAGGTAGCTAGATGTAAGGAGTTCATAGAAAGTATATTACTGTTGTAAAATTAAATGTGCACAACACACACAAAGAAGCTACAAGGAAATAAATATGTTGGCTATGCTTCCCTCTAGGTAATGAGATTATGAGACTGTTATTTTCTTCTTTATATGTTTCCATATTTCCACATTTTTATAGCAGTATTACTTTTATAGTCCAGCCAAACAAAAATAATAAAAATTGACTGTGACAGGCTCTGAGAAAACTTACTTAACTGAACAGAAAGCATTGAGACTAATGGAACCAGGTATTAATTTTTGCACTGGAAAGGCCTTTCAGGTGTGAATGAGGAGGAATCCTGGCGTCCAGGAATGTGTCTAAAGGAAAGCATTGCATGGGTTGTTGGTGCAGCCAGGGCACAGGAATTCTAGAAAAGCAGACAGGGTGTGCCTGAGGTCCTGGAATGGGGACTGGAAATCACACAGCAGGGAAACCGAGAACTGCCGTGCATCACAGGGCCCCACGTCCTGGGGATAGAAAGCCTGCAATCAAGGACAGAGATGTACATTATGGGCCAGTAGACTTAGGGAGGAGGAGCTAACAATATTCTACAGCATTCTTTGGAGGCAAGAACTCAAATAAGCTACAGATAAGACCTTTGGACTGGCATGTTATAAATCTATTTCAGAGTAATAACATGATACTCCAGAAAGTCTCTGGATTCTGTGAAAGCGATGATGCCAAACTATGCAAACAAGAAGACTGATTACCAGGGAGCCTGGAGAAGCAGGAGCTTCTGGGAGCCTATGGAAGAAGAAGAGAGGAGGGACCTAAAATATGTCCAAATGTTAGGGAAAGTTGGGGCCATCAATGGCTTTCACCCAGAGTTCTGTATTCCTGCACTTGTTGCTGGCATGAAAGTGACTTTTAAAGTACAAGACAATGGAGTGATTAAAATTAAATTTACCATGCGACGTAGACACAACATAACAATCATTTAAATAATTTAGAAATTTGTTTTCAGGGACAGTATGAGTGAAAGCGCAAGCCATCCAGCACCGAGTAGATTCTCCGCAACTGTCAGGGATTCGGCTCCTTCTACCCTTGAGCTTCACGGTGCACGAACTCTGTACTCAGTACTATGACAGGTCCTAGAGAGCTCCTCCAGCTGCAGCTATCTCCACCTTGCCAGAGATTTCCAGTTGCTGCTCCCTAAAACTTCTGCTACTATTCTTTTGGGCAGAACTTAGACACTGGGTGATACCTAGATGCAAGAGAAACTGGGAAATGGTTCTCTGTGCAGCCACATTTCCAGCTCAAAACTTTTCTACCACAGAAGATAAAGAAGAGGGTGCTGGTGGAAAATAAAGTTATCTAAAGAGAGTTTCCAATAAATGAAGAGGGAGAGAATTTCAAGAGGAGGGAACATTTTGTGCATAGCCAAAGAGGCTTGGAGAGCATCATGTGTTCAGGAAGTGGTGACTACCGTGGACAAACTGGAAACCTCTTGATGCAACTACGCGTGCACTTTAGGGTAAGCATAAATGCATTAGTCTCCTAGGAGTGCAGGTAAGGAGATAATGATACTATGAGTTAATAACTGTTCTAGTCTCCTTCAATTCTCGATTTGGTGGAATTCACACCACTTAACATTCTTACAGTGTACTGATGATTTGTTTTTTAAAGCATTTACTGCTCCAAGTTTGTGCTCATCTCCAGAGGATTATTAAAACAACTCAAACATCTACAATGATGTGAACTTTGAACTGATGGCTATACACTTACCCAGGATTTAATGAGCATAGATTTGCCAGTGTTAACTACCCATAGCCAGAGAAATCCAACTCAACTTACCTTTCCCTAATTGGCAGTTTTTATCTCTTTCTGCAATGCTGCACCCCAGAAAACAAATAAAACAGTCATGAGATATTCAAAGGTGAGACAGTCATTATAGGATGTCAGTTGTGATGTCTCATAGACACAGAAAAATAGCATTTGGCATCAAATATGATTGCTTCAATTCCAGTAAACTTGATGTGAAACAAGGCAACTATTTCCCCTAAGTCCGTCCCTTAACCCTGATTCCAGAAAATAAACATGACGACATTATCTGGCCCATGGGTGGGCCTCAAAACTTTTGGATAAACGCCTTTGTATTTTGCTGCACTTGAATGTCCTGAGGAAAGTGTGGTCATGGAAAGAATTAAGCATGCAGGGTCAAGTGTTCTTATCCATAACATGTAGCATCAAGGTAAATTTGTACTCACAAGAAGAGAATTCGCGACAGGAGGGCATTTTTTCCTGTAGGACCTTCCAGACTCAGGGCCAGCATTGTGACATAGTGGGCAATGCCACCACCTGCACTGCCAGCATCCCATATGGGCACCGGTTCATGTCCCTGCTGCTTCATTTCTAATCCAGCTCCCTGCTGATGGCCTGGGAGAAGCAGAGGAAGGTGACCCAAATGCGTAGGCCCCTGCTACATACATGAAAGACCCAGATGAAGCTCCTGGCTTTGGCCTGGCCCAGCGCTGGCCATTGTGACCATCTGGGGAGTGAACCAGTGGATGGAAGAGTGATCTACCTCTCTTTCAGTCTCTCCCTCCCTCTAACACTGACATTCAAAATAAATACATAAATCTTAAAAAAAAGAAACTTCCAGGCCAGTTGCATCATAGCCTTCTTCTGCAGTAGTCAGTGCAGAGGTCCCGGAATCCATGTTGCCTTTGGGGAAAGCTTTTGGCAGAAGAGGACATGGCTAGCTGGAAATAGTTACCTAATATATACACACTGGCCCTAGCATTGTGCACACAGTAGATAACGTTTGTACCTCCAGTTCAAGAAGCATTATGAGAAGAGAATACAATTATCACTACTTACATTATGCTCTGGCATTCTCTTACAGCACATAAGCTTGCTGCACTAATTTTTTTGCTCTGGAAAATGCTGACTCAGCTCCAACAGCATGGAGACATGAAATCCCAGCAGAATCTTTTATTAATTTCATATCTGAGCATCAAAGCATGGGACCAAACCCCCAACAGCTCTACAAATTCTTTGGAACAAAGGTTTCTTATGGTGCTTCTGGTCTTCCCTTGGTAACTACAATGTAGAAGGAGTTAAGAATCATCTCCTTTTGGTCACAGGGTGACCAATGTGCCAACATTTGATGTTGGAGCTTATTTTATTTTCACCAGCACATAATAATTGCACATATTTATAGGGTCAAGTAATAATTCAATGCATGTATTCAATGTAAGAGGGTTTGGGTTCTTTTAATTTTTTACTTACATAAGGTGAATAAATATCATGTAATTCATTTATACAGATTTAAAAGCATGATACTTCCAACACCCCCCTCCCTCCCGCCAATGCTCCCACCCTCCCTATCTCTTCCTTTCTTATTTTTTACTTTAATTTTTACAATGACATTCTTTGTTTATTTTATAATCACAAGCTTAACTGTGAGAGGGATTTTTTAAAAAAGATTTATTTATTTATGTGAAAGGCAGAGTTACAGAGAGGCAGAGGCAGAGAGAGAGCTTCCATCCTCTGGTTCACTCCCCAAATGGCCAAAACAGCTGGATTTGGGCCGATCCGAAGCCAGGAGCCAGGAGCTTTTTTCAGGTCTCCCATGTACGCACAGGAGTCCATGGACTTGGGCCATCTTCTACTGCTCTCCTAGGCCGTAGCAGAGAGCTGGATAGGAAGTGGAACAGCCAGGTCTCAAACTGGTGCCCATATGGGATTTTTTTAACAAATAAAACTGATGTCACGATTTACATACCAATGCTTTTACCTAAGTTTTCCAGACAGGATCATTGAGCTAGCAAGAATTAGTTTGGGCTCCAAGGTGATTTAAGAAGCACACGGCCTATCCTCATGAAGGTGGTGTAAAAGACCCTGATTTGAGTTAGGATTTGCCTTTTATTTATATATCATCCAACATTTACACTTCTTTTAGCCCTAGCTTCCTGACCTACATGTAAATGGAGATGTTAATAATAATAAGCAACATTATTATTAATGCACTATTCTCATAATGGTGTTAGCACTAGCAGAGTATATCTTTAGGGTGATGCTTAACGAGGAATTAATCATATTGCTGTTAGTTGGTCAGGTTCTTCTGCACAGTAGTGAGGAGTCATCTTCCCTAGACTACCTGTCACCTGCCTTTAATGCCTGGGTGAAACCTGCACTCCACAGGACACGAGCTGCCATCCATGACCTCACCTGGAGTGGGGTGAACAGTTTTGCCTTTGCTCCATGAAGATTTAACTCCAGACTTGGGCCACATCCAGTAAAGAACTGAGCCAACTAGTCCAGACTATAATAAAGTGGATATTTTTGAGTCTGAAAACACACCCATTTGAGACAATATGCTCAATTTCATAGAAATTGAGTTGCAATGTGGTTTAAAAACTGTTTATATCCTACCCAAATTATTTTTGGTGAAAACTTATCAAGAGGAAAAAAAAAACCTATTAGGTAAGGACAAAAGCAGGTGAGTTCAGATGTTGTATCAGGCTAATTGTTTATGGCTTGAATAGAACAGTTTTCCTGAGTGGCTGCAATTTGTGGACTGGTTTTCATGGACCTCAGCAAATCAAACTATTGGCATCTTTTTGTTAAATCTACCTTAGCTTTCCGGAGAGAAAGCCATTAGGAAAAACCATTTCCCCCTTTTGTTAGTTTGATTCATGCTCCAGGCTCCTCCAAACCATTAGAGGATGAAAATATTTGTTAACACTATTCCTTCCTAGCAGATCTCTGCTGGGTGAAAAAGAACCTATTCCTTCCTCTGCTTCAGAGAAAGGTGGTGTGGGTGGGGGAGGGGAAGACAACAAAAAGGAACAAGAGAGGGGGCACAGCCATATGACTAGATAGCATTTATTCATTTATGTTTCGTTTTAGAACAAATCTTCCAGCAACTTGTTTTGGTTTCATATACAGGCAATAGGCGAGAGACAGCACAGCATAAACAGTTTAATGGCCTTCTATGAACCAGATTCAATGTTTTTCCGTGTCTGGGACCCCCAAAATTCATTTAACAGGAATAATAAGCTATATGTCAGCATGACTAATATATTACCATTTTAAATTATAAAAATCTATATATAAATTCACACATGGAAAGGTACTTCAAAATATTTTCTGAGAAATGGAATTAAAAGTTATTTTGGTGCAAAAATATTCTGACATCCATGCATATGAAGGACATTTAAAAAGCTCATGAAAATATTATAAAAATTGCACAAAATCCAAAATTTTCCTCCAAAATAAACTTATCTTTTAATTCTATTTTCCATAATATATTTAAAGACCCTCATATATACATTTTGCTGTGAACATAATATATCCCTGGAAATACCAGTAAGAAATTATTGAACATAATTATCGTTGTAGAAAATTTGGCAGCCATGGGGCCAGCGCTGTGGCACAGTAGGTTGATCCTCCGCCTGCAGCACCAGCATCCCATTTGGGTGCCAGTTCTAGTCCCAGCTACTCCTCTTTCAATCCAACTCTCTTCTATGGCATGGGAAAGCAGTAGACGAATGGCCCAAGAACTTGGACCTAGAAGAGGCTCCTGGCTCCTGGTTTCAGATCAGTCCAGTTCCAGCAACTGCAGCTGTTTGGGGGAGTGAACCAGTAGATGGAGGGCCTTTCTGTCTCTGCCTCTCCAATAAGCAAATAAAATCTTTCTTAAAAATTCAGTGGTCAATAGATACAGTTATATCTTTTTGGCTCTTTGATTATCATGCCATTTGTATATAATCTTTGGTTAATAAAATAAATTACTTAAGAAAACTTTGTTATTACAAATACAAGATAACCATTCAATGAAATTAATGCTGTTATTTGTGTCCTGCTCCACTTTTGTTGTTAGAGGGACTGTGCCAATTTTAAGATGTTGATGACTAAACCCAGAGACTCTTCTTTATGGACCAGGGTAATGTGAGAAGTTCATGAAGGGATTGACATTGTGGTTCAGCAGATTAAGCCACCACTTCCAATGCCAGTATCCCAAACCAGAGAAGCAATCTGAATATCAGTTGCCCTGCTTAGAATCCAGCTCCCTACCAATATGCATAGGAAAGCAATGGATGATAGCCCAAGCGTTACAAGTGGCAGCTTAACCTGCTGTGTCACGCAATGCCAGCCTCATTCTGTGTTGTATCTTGAAAACAGTTTTCTAAAAGTCGACTGAGATTAGGGAGAAGCCAGTGATCAGAAAATGTTGTCCAAATGCCATAGTGAGCCACCTAGAAAAACAAATGCTGCCTTTGTAGAGGCAGAGCGAATAAATAAGTAGCACTGTTCCTGGTATGTGTGACACAGGAATGTCTTTAACTCTGAAAGCAAAGGAAAAAAGGCAGTGGATGCTTTAGCCAGACATGGACCTGGGCTGCCAGTTCATCCTCAGATGCTGGCCTTTGCCTGGTCAAGACTTTAGTACAGTGGTGGAGAAACCTTGACTTTGAAGACAGAAAATTTTGAGAATCATTGTTCTATAGGGGGTTGTGTCTAAAGGACATCACATTCATACCAGTCACCCAAATTAGACAATGAAAATAACCCATCCAGCTATATTTGCCTCATTCTGTGTTCCATGAGATGTAGAGATACTCACTGGGAAGAAAGTACATCCATGAAAAGCTAGAATCTTCAGCTAATGAAAGCAAACACATTTTGTGGGAAAATATCTCAGAATTTTCAACTGATGCTCTGTGTTTCCTAGAGCAGTATATACAAGCAAGCAGGATTTTCCTGACACTTGATCACTGGTCCTCTCTACACTGCCATCTCCCTCTTTTTATATAATATCTATTATCAATTATATTTTCAGAACTTTGAATTAAGAACATTGAGCAAAGCAGGCAGAGAATGCCTTAGGCTGTACTGCTCTGAATTCCCAAGATGTGTTCAATAAATGGTGGAGGAATAGATGAATAATTTAACCAAGCCAGAATTAGCTACTCTTCTATGATTGTTCTCTTAAAGAATATAATCTTTGTGGCCTCTTTCAAAAGACTATAAAAACATTTCCATTGTTTTATCAACAGCTTTAAGGAATACTTACACACACACACACACACACACACTCACACATACATGTGTAGTCTCATTTTCCTCTAAAGATGAATGCACACACAGAAAGTGCTCCCCATTATTTTTTATGCCAGTGCTAAGAAATGTATCACAGGAGCAAGTTAAGCCAGCAAGCACTCCACTGGAATCTTTAGACCTCATTATTTCTCAGCATAATTAAATCTTTATTAGATTAAATTGCACTTTTTCTGGAGTTCTCCATAAATTTAGTGCCCAGCCAACTGTTAATGTGCCATTAGATAAGACCAAGAAAGAAATTTAAAGAAAAATATCCTTTACCAATGCACTCAAAATTCTCAGTTTCACAGCGAAGTCTCCTCAGACACATGCTATCCACATTATATGGAAAGACATTCAAGGTGCTTTTTTCTCCAAATAAGAAACGGAAGAAATCAATAGAATTAGCACAAGAAGGGCTTCAGCTGGCAAGGGAAGGGAAGGTAAAAATGGAAAGCCTTTAAATAAAGAGGATGTGGTTTTTGACAACCCAGACATATTGGCCCAAGCTAGGAAGCCAAATAAAACGTAGCAAAACTCAACGCTGAAACTACAACCCTCTCTTTATGATGCTCGGCAGGAAAGCAGTACAATGGCCTAAAGGCTGCAGTCTCCCTGCTGGTTCATCACCCACCGCATAGCCCCACCCCTACCCCAATGTCTCTCCCCTCCAAATGGTTCCAATAAAGATAGTCACCTCCTCCCCACATTATTTGTTCCATCTGAGAGTTTCAATCCTGAAGGGAATGACTCAACACCTACCAGAGCTAGTGAGCAAGGAAGGCTGGGGTCTGACACTCACAGCACACTATGGCCTCACCCTGCCAGTTGGTGCAGGGCATCATCAGGAAAACAGTGCTATAGTGCAGTTGGCAAGGAAGAAGATGTCTCACTGCACACAGGTGTGGAAATAAAGGCTATAATTGTCTTGCCGAATATGTTTTCTTAAACAGCAAAGTTAAACTGGCCAAAAACATTGTGACAACTTTCAACTATGAGCACCCAAAATCAGCAGCAGTCTCCATTGATTGTGTAGCACAGTTGAATCTCCACTGTTCATTTATCATAATCTCAAACTAAGGCTACCCAAATCTATCTAAGGAGATGCTAATTCAACAAGCTGCAAAAGCAAAATATTTAGTCAAGCTACTTTTGTGTATTTAAGCCAGTGACAATAATGAGCTCTACCTCTCCTTTCCCTAGGAATTGACAGCTGGAGGGTAAACGGGTTTCCAAAGCACTCATTCTGTGATTACTCCTGGACCTCCACACTGCATCGAAATCTGTGTTCTCTCCATACCATAAACTTCTTGAAAAAAAGCATTGCTCTTTGGTTTCTCCTTGTATACCCAAGCATACAGAAATATTCTGGGCATGGAACAAGAACGTGGAAAGTGTTTGCTGAGATGCCGTGAATTAACTGGAAGTTGTTCTTGCAACAGGGAAATGTAGGCTGCCACTGATGTATATACCCAGAGGTTCTATCTAGAAAAGGGTCATTCCCCATGTGACACCATACAAATGATATGAGATCATAGCTAGTCTGTTTCACAAGGCAACTGGTGACTTCCAAGTTGTAGTGGCTGTTGAGACCTCAGGACCTACCCAAGAGGCGTCAAGTCCTTAGAGCCTTTTAGAGAAAAAGAAGTATTCACCCTCATTTCAATGCTTATCCACACCCACTACAACCCACCCTGTCCCCTGCCAGTGCTTGGCATTCCTCTAGAAGCAAATTTTATTGAAGAGATTGGGGCATCTTGATCTAATCCTGCAGCCAGTGGACCTGAATCTGCTAGGCTCTGGCTCATTCTCAGATCTGTTCCAAAAGTGTGCTGCATGAATTCAAACACTGGTACATTGAAAATGAGAGAGTTCTGCTTGTAAAACATTTCGTCCTCCTTAGCAAAGAGAAGCTCCTTTTGTAAGGCAGAATTTTAGAGGTAGATTTTTATATAGTCTGGTAGAATTCAGTAATGTTCCAGACAGGAGGATATTTGCCCAATCCCATAGTCTGTCTTTTTTTAACATAAATATACCTTTTGCTATTTATGGCAATACTTCTAAAACTCAAGAAATGAACAGATTCCCTATAAAGAAAAAACAAATTTCCCCTTGAGCCCCTGGTGTTAATTTTATTTTAATGTCATTCAAATCTCTACAACTTTAAACTTATAGATTTAAAAATACTTATGCTGATAGTTCTTGGATAACTGAAAAGTTTTATACTAAATACGAGCAATCTTTAAGCTAGTAAGGTTTTTTTTTAAGATTTATTTATTTAATTATTCAAAATAGTTACACAGAGGGAAAGACAGAAAATTCTTCTATCTACTGATACACTTCCCATGTGGCTCCAATGCCAGGAGCCAGGAGCTTCATCTGGGTTTCCCACATGGGTGACAGGGGCTCAAGCACTTGGGCCATGTCCACTGCTTTTCTGAGGCCATTAAGCAGGAATCTGGATAGGATGTGGAAAAGTCAAGACGTGAACCGGCACCCATATAGGATGCCAGTGTTGCAGGCAGTGACTTTACCTGCTACCCTGCAACAGCAGCCCAAGGCAGGGAATATTTTAATTTAGCAATATTGAGGGCAGGCATTTACACTGAAATGTTGCTTGGGACACCCACATGCCATACCAGCATCTCTGGGTTCCTGCTAATGTGTAACCTGGGAGGCAGCAGGTGATGGCTCAAATACATGGGTCTCTGCCACCTGTGTAGGAGCCTCATATTGAATTTCTGGCTTCTGACTTCATCCTGGCCAGCCTGGGCTGTTTTGTGGGTATTTGGGGAATAAGTCAGTCAATGATAGGTCAGTCTCTCTCTCTCTCTTTCTCTCTCTCTCTCTCTCTCTCTCACACACACACACACACTTTTCAAATAAAATAAGAATACAAAGAAATTTGAAATGCGGCAATGATGAAGATGCCTCTAAAAATAATTAGAAATCTTAATATGATGTGATAGGGAATTGTTACCTAGAGTTAATCATCACTTACAGTCTGAACCTAGCAGCCATGTCTGCCGTATGAGGTTTTTCAGGTTATTCAAGCTTGAAAGAGTAGTTATCATGTGATAACTCACTTCTCTTTATTGGATTATGGCAAAACCCTCTTTTTTGCATCATTTGCATATTAAATCAGCCTTCATTATTTTCTTGTTAGCTCAAGATAATTAAAGTAGTATGACTTGGCAGAAAAGATACTATAAACAGAAGCAGAAACATGGGCACTAAATTCATCCAATTGATCTTATGTAACTGTCAGGAACTTTTTTTAGTTCAAATAATAGAAAATCTAACTTAAATGGATCATAACTGAAAGAATACCTAAAAATCACTCCCATCAGCTCTGATAAGGTTAGGTGCTCATCCCTGATGTTAATGGAATTGGCTGCACTGACCACAATCAGAGCTAATGCGAGGAGCCATGGATGGGGTTAAACTCACCCAAGCTGTATACCTGAAAGAGGGAAATGATTTCCCAAGGAAATCATGCTATAGTTATCAAGACGGAATGAGAATAGATGTGCCCAAAGAATAAATGTCTACTATACACTTGCATTATTTTTTAAAATAATTATTAAAACATGAACATGGGGGCCAGCGCCGTGGCTCACTTGGTTAATCCTCCACCTGTGGTGCCAGCATCCCATATGGGTGCTGGGTTCTAGTCCTAGTTGATCCTCTTCCAGTCCAGCTCTCTGCTGTGGCCCAGGAGGGCAGTGGAGGATGGCCCAAGTACTTGCGCCCCTGTACCTGCATGGGAAACCAGGAAGAAACACCTGACTCCTGGCTTCGGATTGGCGCAGCACTGGCCATAGCGGCCATTTGGGGAGTGAACTAACAGAAGGAAGACCTTTCTCTCTCTCTCTCTCACTGTCTATAACTCTACCTGTCAAATAAATAAATAACCATGAACATGAATGTTTAAGTTATTGTAAATAACTTTCAGACCCTGCAGAAATGGTCCTTAGATATGCCTGCATTTCTTAAACTCCAGTTTGAAACACATTGATTTAGGGGACCATTTGCTAAACAAGGGTTGAAAATGCACTCAAAACTTGAACTTAAATGTTCAAAAAAGAGGGTTCAGATAAGTAGATAGAGTCTGGCCAACAAAATACCTAAGTTCATCCAGGAGCATGGAGGAGGAAACTACTGTTGTCTTTAGATAGGTTGATCTTAAAAATCATAATAATAAAAGCAGACTTTCATCTCTCTTACCACCTCACACAAAATAGATTTCATCAAACGAGTTTACATTAGGATGTCCTGACTTGCACTGGAAGCTACATGGCTCTGATGAAACCCATTTTGAGAGGTTCTGGGGGCACATTAAAGAGACAGTAATCTATCCAGGAAAACAGGAAAGCAAAGGTCATGGGGCTGACAGCCGGAGGACAGATGTTATGGACCCAGAAAACAAACAGCAATTTAAAATATGAGCCTTAAATCAAAAATTAAAAGAGTAAATATACTGCATAACAGGGAGTGATTTACCCCCAACTGCTTCTCTAATGAGTAACACCATGAAACCATGGGGATGTCAGTAATTAGTTTATCCAACAAAAGTCAATGGGAGGCTCTTGAAGAACACAGGTGCAGCTAGCTGGATTGTAACACAAACCAACGTGGCCTCTATGAGCACACTCAGGGCTTTTACTCCAGATAGGTGAGTGGACTTGAGCAGGCATTCGTCAAGAGAGAGGCCAGGTAAAAGTCCTGCTCTCCTCTTTTTCTCTTTGTACTGATATTCATCTTACTGTTCTGGAGACTGAGGTCATGAGAAACCTAAGGTTACTCAATAGCCTTTCATTGTTCATTGTTAGCCCAGTCATAACATGGAATAGCACAGGAGTTCAGTTTTTATACATGGGACCATCTAGATCATGTTTTCATTTTTTGTCATCCAGACAACAATGACCCTGGAATGACTCACGTGGAAATGTACTATCTAAAAGGTTCAACTCCTTCTTGCTTGCAACTTTCAGTAACATCCATCACCAGCTGGGTGGTGCATATTAACCAGGGCTCCTCTCCTGATTAAATCAGTCACCTGGACAAATCGTTTAATGTTTTTGTGGCTTAATTCCTCTGTCTATTTAAAAAAAAAAAGACACTGAACCTCACTCTACCTTACCCACAGAACTGATAGAAAAATAAATACAGGAGATCTTGTGGAAGACAGTATTGTAAAAATTAATAGCAACAAACATAGAACTCTACTCAATTATGTTATCGACCATCTACTCTCTTTTTAGAACTACTGGTAATTCTTTAGTTTTGTCCTGTGTTGGAGAACATATAAATTAAAGTTCATAAGATTGCTAGAACTAGAACTTCATGGTGAACTAGTTGTTGACGCATGTCTCCCACATGCAGTCTCATAGAATCACATGTGTATGTATAGAAAACTGAGGAGCAAAACTGAATTCATTCCCTATTGTTACAATTACTACAGCAATATTAGAATTTTATTACTGTACTTTAATTAAATTCCCCTTAGTGCTACTTAAAAATCATGAAAACCCACACAGATTGAATAGAATAGACTATTAAGTCACCCTCCCTTTATTCAGAGGATTCTGTTTTAGAGTATAAAAGGGACAATATTATAATGTAATTACCACTCTTAGTAGCAGTGAGTAATACCAACCCATCACCCAAACACCAGAAATTGACAACATTTTGTTTGGTTCTGTTGCTGCAGGACACATTTGCTTTCCCCACCCAGGACTAAAAATGCAGTAATGTTTTCATAAATTGGGGTGATGTGGCTTACGAAATATCTCTTTATGATTCATGATAATGAGTGTTCTGCTTTTCCTCAGAGGAAAACACATTCTATGTTGCATTAACTCAGCTTTGAGACAAAATATCACAGCCACATCATCAAATGAGAGCCTGAGTTGTCAACTGGTCTTGATATCCCTTCTACATCAGAAACCTTGGAACACGCTCCCAAATGGCTGTGTGAAAGGTATTACTGGGGCTGGTGTTGTGGCAGAGCAGGTAAAGCAGCCGTCTCCAACACCAGCATTCCCTGTGGGTGCCGGTTCCAGTCCTGGCTGTTCCACTTCAGATCTAGCTCCCTACTGATGGCCTAGGAAAGCACCAGAGGATGGCCCAAGTGCCTGGGTCCCTGCAACCACGTCAGAGACCTGGCAGAATCTCTTGGCTCCTGCCTTTAAACAAGCCCCGTTCTAGCCATTGCAGCCATTTGGAGAGTGAACAAGAAGATGGAAGATTTCTCTCTCTGTCTCTCCATCTCTCTCTAACTCTGCCTTTCAAATAAATAAATAAATATTCTTTAAAAAGTGTTACTGACTCCATCCTCCTGACAGGGGACCTGAAGTGGAGAAAAGCAAGGTGGCTTGAATCTTGATCAGAGACTTGTGGCTAATAGGATAAGAATGGTTCCAGAAACTAAAGTCTAATTATAAAGCTTAAATAGCAAACAAAAACAGTACTTATAGTCCCCATTTCGGGGATCAGGTTGTCCTGCCAGCTAAGCCCAGCCACCAAGGAAATAATGAGGTGAGCAATTTTCATATCCAGGGAACTTCTGGTTCTCCTCTACACTGTGGCCTGTTTTCCTAATGGTTGCCCAGGGTCACATCTCCTAGGTTGATCCTGGTTAGCTGCCTTAGACAGAAAGCAGTCTGATGAATGTACTGACCTTTTATTCATTTGTTCTTTCATAACAACATTTCTTGAGCTATGTCCAAAGCACTGTATTAGACTCTTGGGATTCAAAGATCAACACAGGAATATTCTGCCTTTAAACATCACAGTCCACTGTAATACTGAATAGGATAAAATTTAGTAGGAGACAAGGGTTGAATTAAAGTGCCAGTTGGAGAGAAAAGTGTAGTAGGTGACACAGAAAAATAGAATGGATTTAAGATGGATGAAATGAGCGATCATAACAAATTTTGTCGAGGTATGACCTTTATTTGCCAAACTATCAAATTAACTCTAAGACCCTAAGCATTTTCCTCAGATCTTGCCTCTATATCCCTTGTTCACCAATTCATTGTTATTTGGTGCCTACCTGGGTAAGGCACTGAGCCTACTTTATTAGTGCTACAAGGAGCCTACCCTGGAGCAGTTCACTGCATTGCTAAGATGACAATTGCTAGATACATAATGGCTGCATCATGTGTGAAGCATCATCAGTATTGGATGCTATGCTATGACAATGGGTTCAGAGTAATTCATTCTTACCATGGTAGTTAAGAAATGTTTCCAAAAACATAATATTTAAACAAATGTTTAAATGATGATTAGAACTCAAACAGTATAAATGGGTAGAGCAGTAATGTATGTAGTACATAGTCATTCCCTTGATAAATCAGAAGGTTCAATGATACTAAGTCCAAATTCCTGAGAATGGACATGTCTGCTAGTACTGGATGTAGTAGCCCTTTGAATTTGGTGTGTATTGAACTAAACACACTTTATTTACTTCCATGTTTAATCCCTGAAGCAGCTGAGTTTGATTTGTTGATCTGCTGATTCAGGCCTGAGTCCATATGACCACCAAACATCAATAGTGTTATTCAACAATGTACAGTATTACTTAAACCAGTTTTTCCTTTTTAACAGAATTTCTTGCTAGATATCTTGTGATAACTTACCTAACACTTACATAGGTATATTTGACTACATATAGCCATGATCCAAAATGAAGAATTAAATGTTGACAAAGTAGTAATGAATTATTTTGTCATTTCAACAACACATCAATCCTGCGTATTGAAGCTCAAAAGTCAATGTGGGGGCCAGCACTGTGGTGTAGTGGGTAAAGCCGCCACCTGTAGTGCCGACATCCCATATGGGCTCCAGTTCAAGACCCGGCTGCTCCACTTCTGATTCAGCTCTCTGTTATGGCCTGGAAAAGCAGAAGATGGCCCATGTCATTGGGCCCTTGTACCTGTGAGGGAGACCTGAAGGAAGCTTCTGGATTTAGTAGGAGGCTCCAGATTGGTGCAGCTCAGGCCATTGTGGCCATCTGGGGAGTAATTCAGTGGATGGATTTCTCTCTCTCTCTCTCTCTCTCTCTCTCTCTCTCTCTGCCTCTGAGTAACTATGCCTTTCAAATAAATAAATAAATCTTTAAAAAAAAAGTCAATGTGTCCTAGTAACCTCTATGCATACCAAGTACCACCAAGTCCCATTATGGTCCATAGAATTATACTTTATTTCTTTTTATTTTATTTGAAAGGGAGACAGAAAGATAGAGATCGTCCATCTGCTAGCTCACTCCTTAAATCCCTGCAGTAGGAGGAGCTGGGCCGAGATAGAGCCAAGAGTTGGAAACTCAACTCTGGTTTCCCACACAGGTGACAGGAGCTTAAACACTTGAACTGTCAAGCTGCTGCTTCTCAGAGTGTGCATTAGCAGGAAGCTCGAATTGGAAGTGGAGCCATGACTGAGACCCAGGCACTCCAATATGAGATACAGGTGTCCTCACCAACTTAACCCCTCTGCCAAACATCCGCCCCATAGAGTTCTACATTAAATGTGTCTATGGATAGTGGGACTATATCAACTAGAACTCTCAGACAGCCACTGTTTTGATACAGCAGGCTCTCAGTAGCCTAAATGGAAGTATAAGGCTTCTTCCAACCATGATTCCAATTCTACATCAAAATGATCCCATAATCTCATGACATACTGACCAGACTATAATGGGAATCTGGGTTCCAGTTTGATCTCTTTGCCTGAAGTTAGATATTAAGATAGATGCATCTGAAAACATTTGAGGGAAGATATGCATATGTGTGTATCAGATATAAAATTTAGAAACTGTACTGTCTCCTTATAAAACAGATCATGTGGCTATGCTGACAGCACTCTGACAGAACAATACTCCTATGAATATCTCATGAAAAGTTAGAGTATCTGAATAGAGCAGTATCATTTCGCAGCTTGCCAAATTCAGTTCTGTGTGGCTCTGTTTCCTGATTTGGTCTAGCTACACGAGTCTGTTTGACATAATTGACTTCAGTACACCCTCAGACTGGAATAACATGCAGTAAACCCACAATCACACTTTCACTCCAAAATCAGCACAATGAGTCTCCTCACTTTTTTTTTTTTTCAAAACCACTTTTTTCACACAGAGAAATGGTCGGAGAGTGGCTTGGATGTGTTCTTTTCACAAAGACGTGGAGAGCAAGAAAAAAAAAACAGATTTTAACAGAAAATTATATCCAAGTGACAGCTGAGAATAGGTATGCATGTACATGTGTTTAATGGCCACAAGAATGGATATGTAGGAATATAAGAAAAATAAATTGTTAAGATTTTAAAAGTCTAATAGTAAATAATGGGTTTCTTTAGGAGCAGTTTTTAAATTGGGGGAAAGGTAAGAGTATGTCTGAAAATTATAGAGTCCAGAAATTCTGCCTGATTCATTTTGCCCTGAGTATACAAGTTTACTGTAATATTAGTCCCAACTATGTGGTTACAACTGCCAATTTGGATGACTTTATATAGAGCCTCAATCTCCATCTGGCTGCCAAGTTCAACTGAAGACCAAAGTTGTGTCTACATGAGCAGGTAGAGCTAGGAAAAATGTCAGGAAGGGTTTTGTTTTCAAGTCCTATTTGTGAGAACCAGGACCCCATCCCCATTCAAGTAGTGAACTGGACCAACCCAACAGATGTCACCCCAAGAGAGACAAAAGAGAATGTTGATTTGCATCAATTCAAACCACAAAAAAAGAACTCATACCCTGAAATCAAGTGCTGATTTTTCAGAGTAAAATTTAATAAGGATAATGATTGTATTAACTTTAAGCTCTTCCAAAATGTGACTAATACCGATAATTCTGAAATGAAATTAAAAATTAATCTTAGCTATAGCATTTCTAAGATGTTTTTCTTTTTGATAAATATTTTTAAACTTATAATTTTATGTTCATCAGCAGAGCATATCTTTTGCCCTGATTTATTTGTTTTTAACATTACTTCTAATTTTTCATAGATGTTTGTATTCAGCAAAATTAGGGGAAAAACTGTATTCACTGTGTTTGTCTACAGAACAGAATGCACCAACCAGCAATTCAAATTAGTTGTTCAACTTTATTTGAATTTGAGGCTCATGACACCTGTACTTTAAAAAGTTCTGCGTATGTTATAACTCTCTTTTCAACAAATGTGACTCAGAAACAAAAGACAGAGATCCAAGCTGGAAATGATGTCCCCCTGCATTACTAAAGGTAATGGTAAAGAAAAGTAGGTGTATTTAGGGATTTTTAAATATCGCTCACCCTCTTTTATCAATATAATGTACATCTTTTACATAAGACCCTAGATTTACATAAGCACCGTGCATAATGAATTCTCATCTACTAGGACTCCGAGAAGACCATCTGGAATAAATAGTGTGCATGAATCAGTAGGTCCCAACAGCTGGCATTGATGTGTAAACCTTCTGCCACTCTCTCTTGGATTTTCATGGCTGATACACCATTGGTTCTTTAAATAAGCTTCCAACTTCTGGCTTTCCAAAATATCTTTGGAATTATTTGTCACATGACACTCCAAACAAACCAAAAAAGAACCAAACCCAAAAAGAAGTGCTAATTAACTGTAGGAGTTGCAATACTAAATGATTTTTTATAAACACCAAATACCAATATTCTGGAAAGAAGGCATCCCAGCACACTGGAAAAAGCAAGTACTCAAAGTGAGAAAAATGATGTGCTGACAAAGGCATTTGCTAACCTTTGTTTTTCTTCCTATAAAATTGGAGTTATCCTGCCAACCAGGAGAATGGAACTATACAGAGGATGTAAACTGTTAATTCAGCTTGGAAAGACTGAGAGAGTGTATAAAAAAGAAGGGTGGATTATACCTTCTTTAAAAGTATAGTTTATGGGGCCAGCACTGTGCCAGCAGGTTAAACCACTGTTTGTAGTGCTGGCAACCCCTAAGGGCGCCAGTTCGAGTCAAGGCTGCTCCACTTATGATGCGGTTCCCTGCTAAGGCACTTGGAAAGACAGTGGAGGACGGCCCAAGTGCTTGGGCCCTTGCAACCATATAGAAGACCCAGAGGAAGTTTCTGGTTTCTGGCTTTGGACCAGACTAGCTCCTGCCCTTGCAGCCATTTGGGGAGTGAACCAGCATATGGAAGACCTCTCTCTGTAACTCTTTTAAATATATACCTAAATCTTAAGAAGGAAGAGAAAAAGAAAATACAGTTTATGACATTTCAGGAGGGTCTCTATTTCCCTCTGGCCAGTTGGCAGCTCCTGTGGCTGGGAACCATGGTGAAAGGGATAGAGAAGACCATGGCACTACGCTTTCAAAGAGAAGTTGAACTATATAGAGAGCCTAGAGAGTTTCATTAAGGCTTGGCGAGTGACGTGGGAAGACCTGAATGCCAATGTGTTTGGCTGACATGATAGTTCTCCATTCCTTCTTTGAATGCAGAGTTACTCCAAGGAGCAGAGACAGGAGTTTTCTCATTTTTCATTAATGAAAGAGGGTGACCTTATGCACAATGCGCAGGCTGTGACCCCTATGGATTCAAAAGGATTCCGAGGGTTTTTTTTATACAAGGTGTGTTCCAATATATCTACTAAGAGATCAATCTTAAGCAGCAGCTCAGATTGCTCCGAATTTGTATGAGACAAAACCACTTGCCATTTTCCCTTTCTGTTACATTGGGCATCAATGGAGCCCAATGATATACACGGCAGAGAAGCAACCAGCACTAACCCCTGTGTGGAAACATCTCAGGAAATCATGCAGATTCACTGCCGTGGGAGGAGTTAGCCCAGGGGCCAAGCTTAATTAAGCAAATGAAATCTTTCCTTCCTCACTGAAGTCAAAAGGAAAGGGAAGGCAGGGAGGACATTTGGCTTGGTGGTTATGACACTGAGTGGGAAATCATTTTCACGCAGGACAGTCTAGGTTTGAGTCCCAGGTCCACTCCCAATTCTAGCTTCCTGCTAACACCCACTCCGGAGGTCAACAGGTCAAATAGTTGAGTCCCTGTCAGCCACACAGGAAGCCTGAATTGAATTCCCAGCTCCTGGCTTCAGCCTGGCCCAATCCTGGTCTGTCTCTCTGTCTCTCTGTCTCTCTGTCTCTACTTTTCAAATAAACAAACATTTAAAAAAAAAAAAAGAGGAAAGAGAAGCCTAACAGAAAAGTGTTTTGAGACAAGGGAAGTAAATGAGAACCCAAAACATAAGAATATACTTCAAATTGTTTGCGGAAAACTTGAATTAAAATATGATAAGTTTATTTTGGTCTGAAAAACAAAACATTTAAAATCCATGCATATAAAAGATTTCCAAACATTCATAGAAAATGTGTATTCTGAAAAAATTATGCATTGATTTCATTTATTCATACTAAAATGAACAAACCTTTTAATTCCATTTTTCCATGAACATTTTGAAGTACCCTCATATTCAGGGAAAGAATCAGAGCAATAAGCCTTACTGAATGCCAACTTTATTTATCAGCAATTTACAGGAAGGAAAGGCAATAAAAAATGCAGAATATAGTCCCTGTTTTCAAAAAATTTATAATCTCATATAGCAGAAGTGCCAAAACCATAGAAAATGAAATAATAGCTGATTTATGAAATAGGAAAAATGATGTCAGTTACATGGAAACAAGGATAGCTAGATGGATAGAAAGATAGATATCACCAATTAAGTGTCATGTTCTCCAAGTTGCATTTCACATATTTTTCATTTTAATATTAAGTCAAATACACACACACACACACACACACACATTTTACAGATTAAAAAAAAAAAAACCTTGGAGATGTTTACAAAACTAATTAAGGCTACATGACCAGTAAATGGTAGAGCTGACATCTGAATCAGTACATGGTTTTTCAGAGTTTAATAGAAGAGTGAGACTTACCTCTCTTCAGACTGCGTGTTTCCTCTCCTTAGGTAATGAAATGTTTCTTACTTGTCATGTTCTCCTTTTACAGTGCTGACAAGTGGCTCAGTGCCAGGTTTTTAGCTCTATTTATCTTTCATGATTGGCATATTTCTGCTATGTGGTTAATTCATTGCAACTGTCTTTTTAATGTTTTTGTAACTCTTTTTTGGAAAGAAGCAGGGTCTTCGTAAATAAATCGAATTGAATCAATTCAGAAGCTCACATTCTGTCTATTGTGTCATGCTCTGAATTAAAAGAACAGTTCTCAGAAACAATCAAAATTCAAAAGTTAAATAAGAATTGTTGTCAAATACATTGTTCAGATCTAAAAACAAAAGCTGTCATAAATAGTCATTAGTAGAGAGACCCTCTCCCTCTCACTCTATTGGATTCAGAGACATGGAGAGGTGGGATTCCAGTGGGGCCATCACACTCTGGAAGATGCAGGTCTGAAGTAGGGTGGGCTTCCCACACACTAAGCAGAAGCACCAACAAAGATGAAATGAGAAGCAGAAAGAACAAAGGAATTTAAAATCCAACAAGTAAAAACAGTTCAAGTTTGCTGTATTGCACTCTGTGCCATTGTTTAAATTTCTATTCTTCTTTTCCTAAAGGAGATTTGGGGTCCTTATTTTACATATGTTGAATTCAAATCGATACCTTCTTTCTGACTGGGAGATTTTACCTTTTCTTCTTTTGGCAGAAGGGTCCTGTGGGGAGCAACTCGGACTAGACTAAGTTACTCGAATTAAGACTTATTCTATGCATCTGCTCTCCCACAATATGGCGCTGAGAAGGGAGTAACAACTTCTACGCAGCTGCCTCTCGCTAACTTGAGTGATGACCTGCAGGAGCTGATCCTGCTCCTGATTGGAGGAGAGCAGCGTACTCGGCGTGTGGGTAGCAGAGTTGGGATTGGTGGAAGAGGACTATAAAGGAGGAGAGAGACAACATGCACCAGGAACATTTGAGGGAACACCTGTGCAGCCCCCGAGAGAGCCGGCCGGCGGTGTGCCGCTCCCCCGCGGAAGTGGGGAAAGTGGCAGGGGGAACCGCCCTTCCACGGAGGTGGAAGGGACGGTAGCCAACCCGGGAAGAACCAGCAGCAAACCCGGGGAGGGCCGAGCAGACAAAAGAACAGCGCAGGGTCCTGTGTCGTTCCTCCACGAAGAGGGGGAGCGACAGGTCCTCTAGGCAGAAACTCTGATTCTAAAGGTAGAGTGGCAGGTGGTCTGGTCATTCCATTGGCAAAGGATTCCTAGCAGTGTTCAGACACACCACCCTGGTGGGTTGAGCCTAGTTCCTCAAAGCTCTTTCCCTTACTTCCATAAGCTAATTTGAGAATGATCAAGTTCCCTTTGGAATGTAAGCTAAAAACTTTTTCCATCTCTTTTTTTTTTTTCAAGGCCAGGAAAGGACAAACTGCTGCTGATTGTTTTACTCTACAAACTCATCCTATTTCTTAGTAGAACTTGGAAACCTGCAAGTGAGGAAAAGGGACAGTTGGCACTACACCATTGTCCCCCACAGTCTCACAGTCACCAGGGAACGGCCCAGGTGCATGGTCTTTAAGGCAAAACTGCCTCTTTAGCCTTCTGGAGAAATTGGTTGTGCAAAAATCAAGGAATCCTGTAGGACTTTATCCAAACATAAAGAAAGTTTAACACTTACAAGTTCATGACCCTGTCAAGGTAAGCAAATATCCTTTCTCAAAGGAAAACGTCCCCTCATCAGGTCTACCATCAAATAGCATTTATTGAACACCCCTCCGCATGTGGTGCTGGATACAATACTACCCAAGGACTGTCTAATGCTTGAATTCTACTCTTCAGCAAGAACTCGTTTACCTTTCTTTGCTTTATCAATAATCAATGAGTCAACTTCTACCACCTACGAAGCAGAGCCCAGAGAGGCTGGAACCTGCACAAAAAGACTTTATCAAGGATCAGAGAAAGGACTTGGCTCCCTAAAATAGATACAGCACAGGAAGGTGTTTGTCACTCACACTTTGAGGGTACATACTTAAAGTTAGGAGATGCAAGGAAGCGGAGAGAAAAGCTATATCTAGTGTTTTTCTTTGTTTTCTTTCCTTTTTTTCACTCACTTTGAAAAACAATCTTATAATATAAAGGAACCTCAAAAATTTTCTTGATGAGTTTATTTTGGTACAACAAAAACATTCAAGCCAATGCATAGTTTTTGCTTAATACACATTTTTCATGAATTTCTGAAGACCATTTGTATGCATGCATTTCAAAAATAAAAATTTTGACACAAAAGTAAATTTATCTTTTAATTGTGTTCATATGAACATTTAAAAATGGCCTTGTATATATACATACTAAAAATGTATGTAGAAAATATGAGTTATGAAACATAACAATTAAATGAACACTATGAACCCATGATAAAAATTGTAATTAGAGCTTTATTCTTAGCATGCTTCTTCCCTCCCTAACCTTTCCTTAAAGAGCAATATTGTGGTGATTTGTGCTATAATTTTATAAGCTTATAATAAGCTATGTATTATTTACTCATACTTAGTTTTGAGTTTATAAAAGAAGTTTTAATTTTCATTACCCTACTTACAAATACATATAGATATCTTCTGTTACACACATTTGTCACACATGTTATCACCTCAGTAATACATCTTTTCCTCCTTCCTTCTATTGGAATGATTGTCTTTTTTTTTTTAATTTACTTGTCAGAATTTTCTCTACATTCTATAAATCAATCCTATTTGTTATATGTCAGGCAAATGTCATTTTCTTATATTTTAATTTACCTTATGGTGTCTTTGAACATAAGTTCCCAATTTAATGTAGTTAATTTTTTAAAAATTGTTAGTGGTTCCCACATCTTATTTGAATGTATGTTTCTTTACCCAAATATGCAAATGAATTCATACTTTCATAGAAAAGTTTGAACTTTCATACACATGTCTTAATTCAACTAGGATTAATTTTTTACCATCTGAAATAGAAATCAAATTTCTTTTTTACTCTGTATGGATAATAATTAACACTTTCAGTACCATATATTCAATACTATCTTTGGTCCTAGCCATTTGCAATGCTGTCTCTGTCACACAAAGTGCTATATTTGGGTCTGTTTCTGGGTTACCTATTCCTATTTGGTTTAATTTTCTGTGAAAACAGCACATTATATTGATTACAATAGCTGTATGCCTAGTTATCTGGTAATGCAAGCACTCCTGGTGTTTTCCTCTTGAGCAGAGTTGTGGGTTTTGTTGGGACTTTGCTCTTTATTTTAGTGTTAGAATTCTTCAAATATCATTGTTGGGGTCTTGGTAAAAGTCATGTTGAATTTAGAATTCAATTTAGAGAGAAATTACAAAGTTTACAGTATTGAGGCAGAAAAGATAGCTATTTCTGAATTTATTTTGATCTTCTTTCTGACTTTCAACAAAGCTTCATTGATTTACAAACAATTTTATTCACACAGATCTTGAGCATGATATGCAAAATGTATTCTTGAACTCTGCTTGTTAGTTGCCATTTATATTTTGTATTATATTTTCTGTTTACTGCTTGTTTTAGAAATATAATCTACCTTTTTAAAATTTTTCGTATCTTTACTACACTGGTAATGATTTTGAGGGATGAATGGAAGTGCTGGGTGCTGATTTCTTTGTCTTATTCTGACTTTAAAATGAGTGCCACTAAACTGCTTATCACTCACAATGTCTTAAATTATACTCAGCTAGTATTAATAGCTGATTTACTTAGCTTTGCTTATTTTCTCTTCTTGTAATATTTAGTTATTTGTTTGAAAGTCAGAATGATGGGGAGAGAGGGAGAGAATTAGAGGGGTTAGAGAGAGAGAGAGAGAGAGAGAAGAGAGATATGGATCTTTCATGACTGGTTTACTCACCAAGTAGCCACAACAGCTAGGTCTGGGCCAGGTCAAAGCCAGGAGCCAGGAACAGCATCTGGGTCTTCTACATGGGTGGCAGGGGCCCAAGTACTTGGACCATCTTCTACGGCTTTCCCGGATTCATTAGCAGTGAGATGAATCAGAAATGGACCAGCCAGGACACAGCCAGTGCTCCAATATAGGAAGCTGGCATCATAAGCAGCGGCTTAACCTACTGCACCGCAATTCTGGCCCCTGTTTTCCTTTTAACTTTTCTTATCCTTGAGTTTTGAGAGTATTCTTATATAAAAAAAGGTTAGCTAGATTTTGTGTCTTTCTATAATCTGATAATATCTAACTTTTAATTCATTATTTTATACATTTAATCCATGAATTTTTTTGCCCCATTGATATATATGAAATTCTATCACCTACGCTGTACTCCTCTAAGATCTTTCCACAGAGACAGACAATATTATATTCGAGAAAGAGAGAAGAATTCTAAGTAATTATCTCACAAAATTATGGGAACTGGCAAATCCAATATCCTCAGGGAAATCCAGCCAGACTGGATATTAAGGCAAGAGACCTATGATATAGTCAGTATTCAAGCATAGCTCCTTCTTCTCAGGAAAACTGCCCTTTTTTTCCCAAGACCTTCAATCAACTCGATTAGGCCCATCCACATTCTGGAGGGCAATCTGTTTTACTTAAACTCTACTAATTATAAATATCAATCATATCTAAATAGTACAGGCTCAGTAACATCTAAAGTGATGCTTGACCAAACAACTTGGCACCACAGCCCAGTAAAAGGAACAAATAAAAAAAATCACCTGAGCTTTCTTTTTTTATTATTTTTATTTTTTCTTGGCTTCTTTAGGTCTTTTCATTTATTGATTTAATTTTTGTTTGATGTATGTTAAATCTTCTCAGATTTTCCTCCATGTCTGTTAATTTCTCTTCCACCTTTTCCTCTTCTTTTATTCTGTGATATATCCAGATTACTTATTTGGTTCTCTCTTCCAGTTCACCAACTGTCACTTCGGCTTTGATAAATTTAATCAATTAAACTAACTCACTGAGCTTTCAATTTTCTCAGTTATATTTTTATTTCTAAAGTTATATTTGGTTGTTTTCACATCTATATAGACATTTTTGTTATTATTTCTTATTCACGTTTTTATTCGCTCAATTGCTTGCTCTTTTCTTACCTTACTTTTAAGAATTTCAAACACAATGGCTTCACATTCAGTATCTGATAATTCTAAGATCTAAAGTGTGCAGGAAGGTCTAATTCTAATTCTCCTGTTTGCTGATTTCCAATCGTAGTAGCTTGTTACACCTTGTGCTCTGTTCAGTTTTCATCCTGTGGGATATCTAAGGAATAAAGAAAATATGTTCCTCTTCCCCTCCCCAGTGAAAATATAATTTGCTTCTGTTGAGAGCTAGCAGGGTGGAAAGGTACTATCAGTTTGACCAACTCTGACCCATTTGCAAGTCCTTGCACCCTTTTCTTATCCTGACTTAATTGTCCCATCACAACTTGGTACTGTTTTCAGTGCTCACTTAACTCTTAGTTTACTGTTGTGTGGGGGTTGTTTTAAAGATTTATTTATTTATTTGTTTTAAAGTCAGAGTTACAGAGAGAGAGGAGGAGACACACAGAGAGATCATCCACTGCTGATTTACCCCCCAGATGGACGCAATGGTCAACACTAGGCCAGGCTGAAACCAGAAGCCAGGATCTTCAACCCAACCTCCCACATAGGTTCAGGAGCCAAAGGACTTGTGCCATCCCTGCTGCTTTTTTCAGACCATTAGCAGGGAGCTAGATCAGATATGGAGCAGCCACGAGTTGAACAAAAGCCATCGCCAACAATGTTTTTACTCACTATGCCACAATGCTGGCCTCAGCTTCTTGTTCTTCTTTCACTACCTCAGTCCTACAGTCTTGAAAACATTAGAAAGTGGGGGCCAAGATGGCAGTATAGCCACAGCTAGTTACAAGTCATGCAGGGCAAAATAGATAGTTAATAAGGAAAGGGGATACAGACCAGGGACAGAGTCGTGAGAATTTTGTGCAGAGAAGCCCAGGAGTCCAAAAGCGACTGGGCAGGTCCATACTGAATGAGCAAACTGCAAGGGAAGTGGCAGAGGCAAGGTGGAGGCATGAGGGAGAAGCCGAATGGGAAGACTGACTCCACTCCTCCCCTGGAGGACAGGTGAGATGCAAGGTTGCAAGTCCACAGAGCTGCGGGATACCCCTGTCCATCTATGTCCACCCCCTCCCCCTAACCAGACCTGTGGTTGGATGGGAGAAGCCATATTGTTTGTTTACATCCTCGAATGTAAGAAGGGTGCTACTGCATTTGGCTCCCTAGCACACACCCACCAATTGCAGGGGCCACTTCACAACACCCCCACCAGGGAACAAGGATCACAACATTACAGAGTAATTTCTCCTCCACCATGCAAACTGTACAACAAGGAGAAGTCCTATATCAAAATCTCAAGCTTGTTTCAAACGCTAATGAAAAATGAGCCCAGCCCCAGTAGGCAGGGCTTAGTGTAACACAGCTCTGAGATCTGCTTCTATCATGATCAAGAAGTGAGCAGGGCTCCCAGGGGCAGGGCTGCACGCTTCCACTTGCAATGCACAGACACATAGCAGCTCATAGCAGAGGGAAATCTCACCACAAGCATCAAGATACGCATTAAAGGGAAAAGCAACCAGAAATGCAAAAAAAAAAAAAAAACAAAGAAAAAAAACCTTAATAAGGAAGACAATATGAACCCTCCAAAAGAACACTACAATTCTTCAATAATAGAAGCCGAAGAAGAAGAGATTGAGGATATGCCAGAAATGGAATTCAGAAAATTGTCAATTACTTAGAATCAATCAGAAACAAATCCACAATATAAATGAAAAGTGTTCCCAAGAAATTGAGATATTAAAGATATTAAAGAGTGAAATACTAGAAATGAAGAATTCAATAGATCAAATAACAAAATTCAGTGGAAAGTCTTTACAATAGAATAAGTGAGACAGAAGAAAGAATATCAGAACTAGAAGACAAATGTCTGGAAATAATACAGTCAGACCAAACACAAGAAAAAGAAATTAAAAAATCAAAAAACATGGTTAGAGAGCTACAGGATTCTATCCAATGACCCAAAATATGGATACTAGGAATTCCAGAAGTCATGGAAAGAGAGAAGAGACTGAAAGGCCTTCTTAGTGAAATAATAAGAGGGAACTTCCCCAATCTGGAGAAAGTAAGAAAGAGACATCCAAATAAAGGAATTACACAGAACTCCCAATAGATAAGAGCAGAAAAGATCTTCACCTTGACACATTGTAACAAAGATCTCCTCAGTAACAGGTAAAGAAAAGATCTTAAAATGCACATGAGAGAAACAACAAATCACATTCAGAGGAACCCAATTAGACTCACTTTGGACTTTTCATCACAAACCCTACAGGCAAGGAGAGAATGGCGAGACATACTCCAAGTCCTAAGAGAAAAAACCTGTCAACCCAGATTGCTGTAACTTGCAAAACTCTCATTTATGAATGAAAGAGAAATAAGGATCTTCTACAACAAACAGAAATTCAAAGAATTTGTAACTACTAACCCAGACTCACATAATATGCTCTAGGATGTCCTACACAGAAACACAGAAACAGGAACACCACAAAAGTAGATAAACTCATAAAATGACCCAGCTAAAGTATAAATGAAATCCAAAACACATAAACAGAACAATTTACAGAAACATGGCAGGGAAAAGTTGGTACTTAACAATAGTCACACTGAATGTAAATGGTCTCAATTCCTCAGTTAAAAGACACAGACTTTCTGAATGGATTAAAAAAGAAAACTCATCTATTTGGTTCCTACAAGAAACACATCTTACCAACAAAGATGCATGCAGACTAAAAGTGAGGGGATGGAAAAAGAGAATTCATGCTAACAGAAACCAAAAAAGAGATGGTGTGGCCATCTTATTATCAGACAAAATAGACTTCAACACAAAAACTATTAAAAGAGACAATGAAGGATATTATATAATGATTACAGGATCAGTTCAATAGGAAGATGTGACTATTGTAAATGTATAAGCACCTAACTACAGGGCATTTGGCTGTTTAAAAGAAATATTGGGAGATTTAAATAGCGATATAGACTCAAATATAATAGTAATGGGAGACTTTAATATCCCACTTTCAGCAATGGACAGATGAAGAAGACAAGGAAACAACAGAGTTAATCGACACCACAGACCAAACAGACTTAGCAAATACCTAGAGAACCTTCCACCCTACAGCCACAGAATACACATTTTTCTCTCTGGTACATTGAACTTTCTCTAGGATTGACCACATGCTAGGACATAAAACTAGTCTCAGCAAATTCAAAAAAACTAAAATCATACCAGGCATCTTCTCAGACCACAATGCAATGAAGCTGAAAATCAACAACTCAAGAATCCCTACATCATATGCAAAGACATGGAGAATGAAGAACATGCTCCTGAATGAACAGTGTGTCATAGAAGAAATCAAAAGAGAAGCCAAAAATTTTCAAAAACTTCCATGTTCATGGATTGGAAGAATCAATATCACTAAATGTCTATTCTTCCAATCCATTCTTCAGATCTAGAAAAAATGATGCTGAAATTCATTTGGAAACACAGGAGACCCCAAATAGCTAAAGTAATCTTATACAACAAAAACAAAGCCGGAGGCATCACAATTCCATATTTCAAGACATACTACAAGGCAGTTCATCAAAACAGCCTGGTACTGGTAAGAAACAGATGGAACAGACTAGAAATGCCAGAAATCAATCCAAGCATCTACAACCAACTTACATTCAACCAAGGAGCTAAAACCATACCCTGAGGCAAGGACAGTCTCTTCAACAAATGGTGCAGGTAAAAATGGATTTCCACATACAGAAGTATGAAGCAGGACCCCCTACCTTATACCTTACACAAAAATCCATCCAACATGGATTAAAGACCTAAATCTATGACTCGATATCATCAAATTACTAGAGAGCATTGGGGAAAACCTGAAAGACACTGGCAGAGACAAAGAATTCCTGGAAAAGACCCCAGAGGCAAAGGTAATAAAAGCCAAAATTAACAAATGAGATTATAGCAAATTGAGAAGCTTCTTACAGCAAAAGAAACACTCAGGAAAGTAAAGAGGCAACCAACAGAATGAGAGAAATCATTTGCAAACTGTGCAACTTATAAAGCATTAGTAACCAGAATATGTCAGAATATATAAAGTGATCAAGAAACTCCACAACAACAAAACAAATGGCCCAGTCAAGAAATGGGCAAAGGACTTAAACAGACATTTCCCTAAAGAAGAAATCCAAATGGCCAACAGACACATGAAAAAAATGCTCAGGATCACTAGCTGTCAGGGAAATGCATATCAAAACCACAATAAGGTTTAACCTCACTCCAGTTAAAATGGCTTTCATACAGAAATCAACAAGCAACAAATGTTGGCAAGGATGTGGGGGAAAAGGTACCCTAATCCACTGTTGGTGGGAATGCAAACTGGTAAGATCACTGTGGAAGACAGTTTGGAGACACCTCAGAAACTGAATATAGTTCTACCACCTGACCCAGCCATCCACTACTTGGATTTTACCCAAGGGAAATGAAATCAGCAAATAAAGGAATTATCTGCACTTCCATGTTTATTACAGCTCAATTTACAATAGCTAATACATGGACAACCTAAATGCCCATCAATGGAAGACTGGATAAAGAAACTATGGGATATGTACTCTATGGAAACTACAGAGTGGTAAAAAAAAAAAAATGAAATGCAGTCATTTGCAAAGAAATCTGGTCGTTTGCAACAAAATGGATGAATCTGGAAAACATTATACTTAGTGAAATAAGCCAGTCCCAAAGGACAAATACCAAGTGTTCTCCCTGACCTGTGACAACTAACAGAGCACCTAAAAGAGACGGGTCCACGGGGAGGGCCGCCCTCTCGTGCGCGGCCCTGCGCTGTCGCCCGGTGACCTCCGGAAGGGGAGGAGCTGGTGTGAATGGGCAGGGGTGTGTGGCCCCAGCCGTCCCTGCAGCAAGTGAGGCCAGGTGGGTGTCTCTCCCTGCACGTGGGAAGCACTTCCTCTTGGAACCGGCGTAGAGATGTAGCATCCGGGACTTCCCGGGCTCCGGACACCTGCCTGGGCTTGTCCTGGACTCTGTCCATGCCAATCATTCTCTCCACCTCGGGGGACCTTGGACAGCATGGAGTAGTCCCTCCTTGCTGTCACAGACCATGTCCTGGTATCAACTACTACAGTGTTCGTGCTGCATCGTTGGAATCATTAAACTCATTATTTTTCTTATGTCACAAAAATATATATATATAATTTTATATATATATATAATTATATATATAATTTTACTCATTAAATAAAAGGAAACCTGTGGAAGTGAAATACACACTATGAATAGCAATGACTTGAACAGCCCTTATCTTGAGTGTCGAGGAACAATTTATTATTTTACTTTTTATTTTCTTTTGCTTCTTAATACCATTGGTTGAATTCTTTACTTAGCATAGATTTAATCATAGGTGTATAAAGTCAATTAAAAATTGATCAAAGTTAAAAAAAAAAAACGGATTCCAGTAAAAAAAAATAAGAGTGGAAATAAGAGAGGGAGAAGCTGTCAGTTCCAGTACACATTCCCATGGACTTACCCCTGAGGGTAATGCTAAAAACTTTCCATGGGACTCCAAATCCCATTAAGCTGGGTGGTACTAATGCTGTCTTATTTGCTAAAGTGATCATATTAAGTGTGTTATTGATCATATAGATAGGAATAAGTGTCAAAGGGATCAAATAAATAAGGCCAATGTCTGGTAATAACTATAGATAGAATTAAAAAGGTGAGAATGTTCCAACATGGGAAGCAGTCAGACTCATAGAATGATGACCTCCCTAAACAGCACTCGTACCTCAGAATCAGCCCTTAAGGCATTTGGATCTGGCTAAAAAGCCCATGAGAGCATTTCAGGCATGGAAAGCCAAGACACCATGGCAAAAAAAAAATGTTCTATATGAAGGATCTCTGTGAGTGAGACCCCAGTGGAAAGAAGGGACCATCAAAGAAGGAGGTACTTTTCTCTGAAGGGGGGAACAGAACTTCCACTTTGCTTATGGCCCTGTCTAAATACTGGCGAAGTTTGTGAATTCAAAAGACTTCCATAGCTTTGGCGGCTCATGTCAAGAGTCTCGGGTGATCACTGACATCATAAATAAGAGTTTTAATTGTAAAATGAACAACAGGAGTCACTGTGCACTTACTCCTCATGTGGGACCTCAGTCCTTAATGAGTTGTACTATGAGAATTAACTGTAAAACTTGTTCTCAGACAGTACTTAATACTTTGTGTGGGGGGGGAGGGTGCAAATTGTTGAAATCTTTACTTAGTATAGAGTTGGTCTTCTGTATATAAAGTTAATTAAAAGTGAATCTTAATGAAGAATGGGATGGGAAACGGAGTAGGAGGTGAGATGGGAGGGGGAGTTTAGGGGGAAGGACCACTATATTCCTTAGCTGTACCTGTATTTCTGTATTCATTAAATAAAAGCTTTCTTAAAAATAGTATTAACTAATTAAAAAAAGAAAACCTTAGAAAGTGACATTCACATCACAGATATAATATGATATGACGTAGTGATAGGTCATCACCACTATGTGAATGCTCCAATGCATGAATGATCTGTAGGAACACAAACAGAGGTGTTGCTCACCGCTTGTCACTTCCACCCTTCGGAACTTCCACATTTGGTGATAAAATCAGCAATGCATTGAAAAGTGCTTGCTGTCATTGTTTTTCCAGGACCTTCCTGTATTTGATGAAGCTCACCAGAGTATCTGGTCCTCTAAAATGCAAAGAGCTTATCTCTGTCTCTTCATCCCCTTTCCTTGCCAGCTCTCTGAAATTTGCTTCAGTCCCTTTGGACTAATGATACATCAATGTCAATTGTCATTGGTTGGCAAAACCACATTTTAATTCATTTTACCTTAACTCTGTGGGAACATTTGTCATGTTTATCACACTTTCAGTCTTAAAACTTCCCCCTTCCTTTGCACCCACAATTTTGTACAATTCTGGTGTCTTCCATAGTATTTTCACACACTGATCAATTTATTCTTCTAGCATTTGCTCTTCCTAGACAGAGAACATCTCTCTCTTTATCACAGTAAGGCCAGAAACTAAGAAAATTATATTCCTGGTTTTAGAATTTCCAAAGCAAATTTCCAGATATACAACAAAAGTAATTAAAAGGATTTGTGAATGGGAAAGTCATTATTTCTCCCACCCTCGACGAAAGCTTCTGAACTGTGTAAGGCAGAAAGAGAAGTGACAGTGAATAAAAGTAAGATCTGGTCTTGGTCCATTTTGTGTTGTTAGAATAGCTAAGACTAGGAATTTGTAAAGAAAATAGATGTATTTCTTACAGTTCTGGAGGCTGGAAACCCAACTTTGAGGAGTCCACATCTGTCAGGGCTTCTGTGCTTTGTCCTGTGGAGGAAGGTAGAGGACAAGAGAAGGAAAGGAAGTCAAACTCAATTTTATAACAGGACCGCTCTCACAATAACAAGCCCACTCAAAATAATAACAGCTTACGAGGACAGAGCCCTGGGTACGTAACCACCTCTTAAAGGCCCCATTTCTCGACACTGTTTTCTTGGAGATTAAGTTTTCAACACATGAACTTTGGGGCCATATTCAAACCACAGCAGGCCCATAATGGGGAACAGGGAGGGCACGACACCAGAGATGCAAGCAGGCAGGAAGAGAGTTATATCCAGTGCCATAACCTTCTATCAGCCTGAGGGATGCATGTGTGAGCCTGCCCAGGCCCCAGACCACCCAGTTTTCATTCTAATGAGCACCACACATCACCACCCTACTTACTGCTTTCCAGTGAGAACTTCCCATCAGCAGCCACCATCACTTCACCTAGGATCAATCAGTGGGAATGATACTCTTTCTGTTCCATGTCTGCCTTAATTAGAAACTGCTGTCCTATTTAAACAATTCCATTTCTTTTTCAGAAAACTCAAGAGTTCCCACAAAAAGAGGATTAGGACATTGAGATGAATGAGGGAGCACTAATGATCATACCCTCTGCTGTCAGCAATGGACTTTGATATCCTAAAAGCACCTGACAATCTGATGAAACCCAGCCCTCACTGACTGCATTCCTGCTCGCTGACTGTCCCGTCTTTCTCCCTTTACCTGGATTTGCTTCTGCCTCCCACCACCTAAATGCCTGTTCACTGAGATTTTATCTTTAGCACACCCTGTTTCCATTCTCTCCCCCTTAGAATAACAAATTCATATCCATACTGCTTTCTCTGGACAAATGTGACATGTCTTAAAATAGACATATGTAAAAAAAAGGTGCTACTGAACCATAGAGGAGAGACAGCTCAAGTTCGCCCCATCAGACAGTTCACATTCTTCCCCAGGGAGTCAATGACAGGCGATTCCGAGGAGCAGCATCACTCCAAGGCATACATCTGAGCAGGAGCAAAAAAGAGACCTTAGAATACAGAATTTGCTTGACAAATTGGATGGTCTACTTGTGTGGATCATTTTTGGTGACTACATTTGATAATCTTTGAATTTTTTTTATCTAATTTAGGAAAGCCTTTCCAAGGTCTCTCAGAAGTAGCATCAATAAGTTTGTAACTGGTGAGGGGTCTTAAGAGACTCCCTTTCCTTTTAAGATTTACTTTGTTTATTTGAAAGGCAGAATTGCACAGAGAGACAGAGCCAGAAAGATCTTTCATCCCCAAATGGCCACAATGGCCCAGGAAGGGGCAAGCCAAAGCCAGGAACCTAGAACTCCATCTAGGTTCCTCACAGGTATATCAGAGGTCCAAGTACTCGGGTCATGTTCTGCTATTATCTCAGGCACATTACCAGGGAACTAGATGGGAAGTGTAGCAGCCAGGACTCACACCATCACTCATACGGGACACTGGCATAGCAGATGATGGCTTAACCCACTGCACCACAATGCCAGCCCATTTAGAGGCTTTCTGAAAACTGATCTAATGCAGCAATGTAAAAAAAATTCACCCATTCTGAGCTAGTGCCAGATGGCTTGGTGCTGAATAACCCAGACAACATGAAATAGTCCCTGCCCACTATCTTGGCTTTATTCTTCCTTTGAATCACAGCATAATGAACCATTTTCCAAGTTGAATTAGGGATCAAACTTTATTCTTTCAAAAAGGAACTCTGCTGCAATTTTATGGCTACAATAACTTTCCCAATATTTTCATTACCTGGACATAACACAGCAAATGAAAAGGGCAAGTAGATTCTCAGGTTGTTAAAGTCAGTACGGAGTCTAGTGAATGCCCTTGAGATGCATGTAATTGCCTTGTAATACGCACCTTGTCATGTTTTCTTGCTGATTCTATTAGTGACTCTTCACTCTTTCTTATCAGTCTTCCACTTGCTACAATGAAACTGAGCTTG
This sequence comes from Oryctolagus cuniculus, assembly GCF_051225735.1. Classification (NCBI taxonomy): domain Eukaryota; kingdom Metazoa; phylum Chordata; class Mammalia; order Lagomorpha; family Leporidae; genus Oryctolagus; species Oryctolagus cuniculus. Next base: position 154,829,813 of record NC_142867.1, read on the forward strand.
TTGTAGACCTGACATTTGCAACAATATCATTAGTCACTGAAGACAAGACAAGGAGCATGGCTTCTAAGTTTCAAGAAAGCCACACACTCAAAGGCCAAGTAGAAGAAAAGGAGAAATTATTTTCCATGGGGTTCGTGCTGTGGAGCAGCAGGTTAAAGCCCCGGCCTGAAGCGCCGGCATCCCATATGGGCGTCAGTTCTATACCAACTGCTCCTCTTCCAGTCCAGCTCTCTGCTATGGCCTAGGAAAACAGCAGAAGATGGCCCAAGTCCTTGAACCCCTGCACCCACGTGGGAGACCTGGAAGAAGCTCCTGGATCCTGGCTTCGGATCAGCACGGCTCTAGCTGTTGTGGCCATCTGGGGAGTGAACCAGCAGATGGAAGACCTCTCTCTCTGTAACTCTTTCAAATAAATAAATAAATCTTTTAAAAAAAGAAATTATTTTCCATGAGGCCTACTCATAAGCTTTCAATCCCTATTACTCCAAAGCCCATGTTTGGTTCATTGGCTTCATGTCATAGCAACTCCTTTTCATACATACTTACAGGTTTGCCTTCCCCAACACACACACACACATACACACACACATGCACTATAATAAGCTCACAGTTTTCAAATGGCTCTTCTTTTCAAACACTGAGAAAGCCAGCATATGCATAAAACACTTCAGGAGCACATGGCACAATTTTCCACCTCAGACAAGCAGCAGATCAAGTTCACTCTGTGTTATCAATGAATTCTGCAGGCTTTGAGCTGGAAGTACAAGCTCAATGCCAGGACAGCGAGCTTCTTCACAGGATGGACCTTTCAGAAACCATTCCTTGTGTGTACAAACACTAACATACACACACTGCAGTTATCACATCCTCAGCAATGGCTGGTGCTTCCACAAATCAGGTATCCTTTTCCTTTTGCCTTTTGTCCTCCAACTGTGGCATTTGCAGTTGATGAAGAATGGAGCATTTATTCATAAGACTGGGAGATCTGAGCACTCCTTTTTGTGCATCCCGTGGGCCTCATTTCTTTGGTTGTCTCCTTTCACTACTGAAGAAGAAACAGAACACCTTCTCCTTTCTTCTTGCTGAGAAATGTGGCAAGGAAACATAATATCATGCATTCAAAGAAACTTTAAGCTTCTTAGATTAATGTACCATAGAAATTTAAAATGTATCAGAAAACTTCCTGTAGTTGGACTAAATCCTGCCCCATGTGAGTAAACCAGGTAAGAACAAAAATGCTGCAGAAGATATAGACAAAGAGAGGCACACGTGAAAGTGTGTGTCAGCCAGGTGATATGAACAGCATAACGTTATTGAAATCTGACAGCATTTTAATAAACAAAATTAAGAAAGCAATTTATATTTTATAATGTAATTGCTGATGTGAAAAAGGCTTTATTTATTATGAAATAGCAATTCACTGAGATAAGAAGTAGACTGTTGCCACAAATGATTTTTACAACGTTATAATTCCAGCTTTCACAGTTCTTGGAGGAGGATCTTGTTGACTGTGTAAGGTTAATGCTAAATGCCCTTCTTAACACAGACTAGCAGAATCCCACAGTGCCAGAGTCCTAGACAAAGACTCCAATGAATGCAGGCAATTTCTATGAGCATCTGTTAGAGTACCTTTTGCCTTAGGTAAGGGAGGCTTCGCCAAAAATGAGTTTAAGGATATTTTTTAACATGCAAAGCAATCTCTAGAGGTAGAGTGTTTGCAAAATTAGTTAATGAACTTTTAAAAATATGATCAAAACTGCATATCTTTTTTCATTTTTCTGCTCTGACACTTCTATGTATTCTCTATCATTCTCAAACTTCATCCTTTATGGTCCAAAGTTGGTACCACAGTTCCAGACATCACCACAAAGCAAGAAAATAAGTTTTTCCCTTTGCATTGATCTTTATGAAGGGTGAAAATATTTCCAAGAAGTTTCTCAGAGGTCGCATCACATGGTCTATTTGGCCTCTAAGTCACACCTACATGCCTTTTCTACAAAGGAGATGGGTAGGCAGTGTTGGCCATCTACCACTCGTGTATCAGGAGTGTTGGCATCAGGAAGAAGCAAAGGACAGACAGTCAGGTCACTCATTCTGAACATCTCTTACTCTTTGTCATGCTCTAAAAGGTGAGGGACGACCTGCTGGAAAAAAATGACAATGCATCCTTGTCTGGATTGGTTTGCATACCCTCAGCCAACTCCCTTGGTTTCTCGTCTTTTCTGTGTTTGTTTCACCTCCTGAACATTTTTTCTTCTCTACCTTTTGTTTCTTAATTTTTTTTTATTTCAGGGGTGATAGCAGGTTTTATTTACAAGTTTTGAGGATAGTAGAAATAGCTCTAGACCTGGCAAATGAAGTTCTGAGATCAAGAATCTGCCCTGCCCTCACTACTATGTGGTCACTGGCAAAGCTCTTAGACCCTGAGCTTCGTCTGTAAAGAGGAAATAATAAACCCCGCATCACCTATTTCTGGAAGCAATTATGGAGGCCAAATGAAGTAAGCTGTGTGAGATATTTTATTGTTTTTGTTTTTAATGTGTTTTTATTAACACAAAGAGAACAGATTTCAAGTACATCAAAGATACAAGTCTAAGAACATAAGGATGCCTCCCTCCCTTCCTCCCTTCTTCAATCCTTCCTTTCATTTTAATTTTTGTAAAAACATGTATTTTATTTACTTTATATCCACAGGCTTAATACTCCACAAATAAAGTGTTCAGCAAGTAAAAAGTAGAAAGATCATTTTGTAAGCTGTTGAGTACCATGCATATTAAATAGGGTGAGACTACCTAGGATCCTCATTTGCTCTTGAAACACCTACACCTTGAATTGCCTTGTCTCATCTACTGAGGTCATTTTGAAAAGGAAAGTTCTTCATGTGAATCAGATGTTTTCAAATATTGGCTTGAAAAAAGCCAATTTGTTCAGAAGTAAAGAGCATTTGAGCAGCTACACTTCAGAATCAGAAATTCAGGGTAGAATTCCTCCCCTTGACTACATCACCCTAAGCATATCACTGTCGCTAGTTACTTTTAGAAAAAGGAGCTGTGTATAGTGGAGAAGAGGCTACAGATGGTCAACTATTTGGACATGGGCATCCGCTGTCCAGAGGTTTCTGCTTCACCCTACTCTTCTCCATGGTCCAAGTATTTCACTCAGGATGCTTGGCTCCTCTCCTAAGGTCCAAGTGCTTCTGATGGGCTTCCCATGGCCCTAAGCAACATCATGTATTCTATCCAAAAACCCAGTATGGTATCTGTTCTCTGAGCACTACCTACTATACTTTTGAAGTAAATATATATCTATATCTATGTCTATATATATAAAGCTATCTCAAAAAGTTTATAGAAAATGGAATCAAAAGATGTTTATTTTTGTGCAAAAAAATTTGAAGTACATGCATAATTTTTTCATGATACATTTTTCATGAATGTTTTGAAAAGCCCTCATATCTACTATATACCAGAAACACTGAAATTGAAATATAGATCCTGCTCTCTGCACTCCAGTGAAAGAATTATACAAGAATACTACTCTGGTTCTAGGTGCAATACTGCAAATGCCAAGAAATTTCCAAAGTGATCAGAACTTTTGTTTCAACCTCAAAGCAAAAGAATAATGAATCCAAGCAGGAACATCAAAAAAGATTTGAAGTGATCTTAAGAAGATGATATCAGATTTACAAATGGCAATGCTGAAAGAGCATAGACCAGGTTCAAGGTAGAAAAGCAGAACCATGTTGGAGGAAGGGAAACTAATGGAAAATACAAGGAGACTTCAAGATATTCGTGGAAAACACATATTATTTTTTAAAATGCATGGACTTCAAAATCATTTGCAATGAAATTAACTTATTTCTTAATTCAATTTTCCACCAACTTTTTGATGTCACCTTGGATATGCCCAGAGAACACAGAGGCTTTGGAAAGATTGGAGTCATAGGCAAAGGTGCTGTGTGTTGGGATCTTGTTCTCACATAGCCACTTTGGCAACAAAGGACATTTCCCTCTTTCTTCCTTCTTCCATCTCTTCAGAACCTTGGCATCCTAATGTACCTTCCTATAGCTCTTCCCACTCACCAAAAATTATCATCAGGGAAAGATTTAATATAGGTGACTTATGGTTTCACAAGAAATGAAGGCAGACTAATGCTTTATTCTAAACCACAACTCAATTATAGAAAAAAGGTATGTTTTCCTATCAAAGGAATTCCAGGAACCAAGATGAAAAGGCCATCCTTCAGTGGCCAGAATTCCAATGGGATTAAAATATATCTGAATTCCAGCCCTAGTTATATTATTTATTTGTCATGTGCATAACTCATCTAACCTCTCTGTACTTCAGTATCCTTGTCTCTAGTTACATATATTATATATGATATATATATATTATATATATATATATATATATAGTCTGTCCTGTATCACAGAGCTGTTGTACAGCACAGAAAACAACCCACAGAAAAATAAAGCACATGGTGGTAAGGATGCAAACTCCTCTCCTGGAACCTCTCACTGCTGGTAGGAACCCTCAGTGACACTCCCAACAAGAGATTAATGGGTGCAATAGGGAAGTGCAGGTTGCTGGCTGACCTCTAGGATATACTCCCCTGCCTTAACCCTTCCTCCCATCTAGGTGTTGCCAAATGCCCAGCTCCCTAACCTGGCCCACTTGAGGGCACTGGTACACCCGCACATTTATCTGGGGTACTTCAAGGGGAGGCTACATGGCCATCAGAGCCCATAATGTACTGGGACTTAGTCTTCTCATTACAGCATTGTGATAAGCTTACTCTTTTCATGACCACATTGACAAAGCAGACATCAATGCGCTCCAATTTTCTTTTTTTTTTTTTATTTTTTTTGACAGGCAGAGTGGACAGAGAGAGAAAGAGAGAGAGAAAGGGAGAAAGTTCTTCCTTTTTCCATTGGTTCACCCTCCAATGGCCGCTGTGGCCAGCGTGCTGCGGCCAGTGCATCGCACTGATCCGAAGCCAGGAGCCAGGTGCTTCTCCTGGTCTCCCATGCAGGTGCAGGGCCCAAGGACCTTGGCCATCCTCCATTGCACTCCCGGGCCACAGCAGAGAGCTGGCCTGGAAGAGGGGCAACCGGGACAGAATCCGGCGCCCCGACCAGGGCTAGAACCCGGTGTGCCGGCACCACAGGCGGAGGATTAGTCTATTGAGCCGCGGCGCCAGCCTTCGTGCTCCAATTTTCAATTCTGACTCCTTTCTTATACCAGCTTTACCCTTGCCAACCCATGAGAACTTGAATTAATCACTGTTTATTTGAACATGGTTTCTTCTTTTATACTTCAAGAATGGTGCTATTGGACACTTCCAGACAGTATGCACAGGAAATCCTTTGTAATCTATCTCAAATGCCATCTTCTTGATGACAGTTTCCTCAGCTTTCTAGGTGAAATCAGCTACCATCCTGTGCCCCCTCCAAGCTGCTTATCTTCTAAATGCATGGGTGTGTACCTCTCCCACTAAGGTTACTGAAGCTCAGGAGTCCCACACTTTTTACCTTTGAATCCTCTGGGCCTGGGTTAGCACTGCACATTGTATTTGCACAAGAAACATTTGGGTAAATGAGCAAGTTCTCAGTCAGGGATTTTATTCTGGATCCTTTTCACCTGCAGGCCATTCTTGGTTGGAAGACAGGCCACCCTTTGGAGACTTTCTAAAGGCTGGGCTTAGAGCTTCTGAAGGTAAAGACGGGAGTATGCTGATAGGATGGGGACCATCAAATGCAGTGGAGGCATCTTTCTTTATACTCAGAGCTCTAAGGCAAAGGTGTTTGATTCTTCTTTTTCTATCTTAGAAACTGTGTCTTGTGGATATTTCTAATTGAAACACTGAAACTAGAAATGAGACCACATGATCATATTGACGGGTCTACTGCAGAAGAACGGCCAATAAATTACTCAATAGTCTCACACCACTGCTCGCTCTGGGCTCCATTAAATACACAATATTCCATACCCCCAGATGCCAAGAGGCATAAACGAGATACTTTCATTGTAAAGCAGAGGAATGTGAAGCAGCTAAACCAAAAATGCTGCTAAAGTTGTTTTTTTTTCCCCCTCTCTCAGTGTGATCTCAAGATGAAATGCAATCCAGCAGTTAAAAATGGAACAATTTAAGGGTGTTTGGTTCCAAAGCATGAAACATGCAAAAATGTAGTCTGAAGAATGTTGAGCTTGGCTGGCAATCTGATTCGCCAGCCATTCCTGGGCACCCTCCACAGGGAAGCATTACTGGGATACAGCTGAGCCAGGCAATGTCCCAATAATATTAACATCACTTGCTCCATTGCTTCTCGGAGTGAGAAGAATATCCCATAACGGTTTGCAATCATATTGCACAATGTTGTGTCTAAAGATACAGCTTATGAAGGAGTACATGGTCATGATATGTTTCTCCATGTGATAAAACACTTCTTTCTGCAAGCATCTAGGGCAAATGGAATATTACCAGTAATTCTGAGTGCTATGGAAGTTAAAACAAACTAGAGATCTTTGACTCCTGTTGGGTTGCCATTCTTTGTAATAAAATTGTCCCTGAGAGGAGTATGTCCTGTTTGGGGTTTGGAAGACATGCCTGTAACCCATTCAACATGTCAGAATTCATTTTATCATGTGCATTTTATCATGTTCTATATTTCCAGCAATCATTTCTAACATCAATGCAGGAGGCCATGGTTTCCATTACTGAGCAGTTAGACTATGCTAACATTTTTATGCATGTTACAGCATTTAATCTACTTAACAACTTTATTATCAGATAGGAATGATAATCCATTTTATCAATAAGTACCACTGATGCTTAAAGAGGCTAGTAACATAACAGCATCAACATCACAACTACTGTATAGCAAAACTCATTTTCTATTTCAGGTCCTGCTAACACGAAGCCCACAATTCCTATTTTGTGGGTGAAAACATCCAAGCTGAGATGTTAGTAACTAGGCCACAATTACTCACTTTGCATAGCAGGGAGGCAAAACCAAGTGTTTCCAACTCCAGAACAAGTTTCCCCTCCATTATATCATATTTTGCTTCTTTCACCTACCTGTCTTAAAATCCTCTGAGTGAGGACATGGAGAGAGACACCTCTCAGCCTTCTTCAAGCCTCAGCCTCTTAGGCTACCTAGTGCCCTATAAGAAACTCAGTAGACTCCCGACTCCTGAGAATAGAGAGGCTCTGTCATTCCGATAGAGTCACTGAGTCAGGGCCGGAGCTGGAGCCAAAGGTCTTGCTGTCTACATATTGGAGAGGCAGCTCGAGGAAGTCTGGGCATTTGCAAAGCCACAGGAATCTTACCAGAGGTATCAATATTCCTGCAGCAGTGACTCAGCCAGTAAAAAGTCCTTGAGTAACTCCCATGTATTTATTAGATACATTTTGTAGGCTTACTCTGAGCCAGCACTGGGACAATCTGCACGAACATTAAAAAGATAGATTTGGACCCTGCCATCAAGCCCAATAATAATAGCTCACATTAGTATGCTGTGCCTACGTTAATCCAATTAATCTTCACATACTCCATGATCAGTACACCTTATGGTCTCATTTTATAGATGAGGTCACTGAGGCACAGATAACTTAAGCATAAGCTTACCACAGTCTTGAATGGGACAGACAAGCAGAGAAACCTTGCAAATCCAGTGGGTGAATTGCTGGGCCCAAGGGAATGAAGGATGGTGTGGGCCTGACAGCAAAGCTGTTAGCTCAGCCCTGGGGACTAGGAAAGGCTTCGCAGAGACCACAGAAGTAGTTGTAATTAAGCAATTAGTAGGCAAAGCATGAGTGCTTGATATGCCAGAGCCAGCAAGCATAAGGGAAGGAGAGGCCCCTTCAGGTCCTAGACAAGGTCAATGATCAGAGATACGAAAAAGAATAAAACACAGAGCCAGAGCAGTAAGTTCCAAAGGGCAGGTGGCTCATTTCCAGGGCCTGAAATCCTCTTCAATCAGAAGCAGTCTCCCAAAGCCACAGACATGAACTAGACCATAGCCAATCAAAGGTAGGGAAGTCTGATGAATGTCATGTTTATCCACATTATTACATTTTAAAGAGTGGCTTAGTTTTTCAACTCAGGTTAATTGAGGTGTCTTGTTTTATATGCAGCTATGAGATGTATTGGGAGGAAGTAATATTCTATTTTTTAAAATTTTTAAATTTTTGTTTATTTGGAAGGCAGAAAGATACAGAAACAGAGACAGACATCTTGCATCTGTTAGTTCATTCCCCAAGTGCTGGCAACAACCAGGGCCTGGATAGGCCAAAACCAGGAGCTCAGAACTCAATCCAGATCTCCTACATGTGTGGTTGGGACCTAACTGCTTGAGCTATCACCTGCTCTCCTCTCAGGGTTCACCTTAAAAGGAAGCAAGAATCAGAAACAGAGCCAGGAATCAAATACAGATACTTCTATGGAATGCGAGCATCCCTCCTGGCTCTGACCTGGCCCAGCCCCAACCACTGGAGGCATTTGGGGTATGAATTGAGGGATGGCAGATCTCTCAACTCACTCTTACACGTAAATAAAACCGCCGGTGCCGCGGCTCATTAGGCTAATCCTCCACCTTGCGGCGCCAGCACACCGGGTTCTAGTCCCAGTCGGGGCGCCGGATTCTGTCCTGGTTGCCCCTCTTCCAGGCCAGCTCTCTGCTGTGGCCAGGGAGTGCAGTGGAGGATGGCCCAAGTCCTTGGGCCCTGCACCCCATGGGAGACCAGGATAAGCACCTGGCTCCTGCCATTGGATCAGCACGGTGTGCCAGCCATGGCGGCCACTGGAGGATGAACCAATGGCAAAGGAAGACCTTTCTCTCTCTCTCTCACTGTCCACTCTGCCTGTCAAAAAACAAAAAAAAACAAAAAAAAACAAAAAAAAAAAAACAAAAAAAAAAAAAAACAAGTAAATAAAACCAAGCAGTGTCTTGAATACTGCACCAAATGCTGTCCCCTTGGGTAAAGTAATATTCTCATCCCCACCCCCACCCCCAAGAACATTATCCACAGCACCACAGCAACCTTTTCACAAATTGCCAGCACATCAGCCTCGCTACAGGCAGGTGCACATAGTGGTACACATTAGGGCATGCTCTGATTCTTCTCCAGCTCCACCTCTTAGAAAACAGACCCCAAAAAAGTATAAATTACTTTATTAATCAAGCAATCAGTCCCTCAACTCTCCCCTTCCAAGAAAAAATAAAAAAGAGAGAGACCCAATAAAAATCTTATGACAAGATCACATATATTTCATGTCTAAGAGAATGGAGTGATTCAGAAAAGCAGATTCATTAAAAGTCCAGAGAAAACAATGTCATGTATTGAGCTTTGTAATCCAAGCCCTCCAAGAAGTCTGAAAACTGGTACTAAGCACATGAAAAAGACAGAAAATAATATACGGTATTAAGCCATGCCTCCCATGCTCAGTCGTGTCTTCACCCCTTCCCCACACATTCATGTCCCTATCTTTCTAGTGTTTGAGTACCCTTGAGAAAGGCCAGATGGTTCTCAACCACCTCCCTGGCCATGGGGGGAGGGGGGTTCAGTTGTTATAGTAAGGTAAACTCTGGCTTTGACCTCAAGTAGGAACTAAAAGGGAAAGATGACAATGACTTAAAGGCCCTCAAAGGGACATCTCAAACCCTTCAGCTCTGATCTCCTCATTCTGAGAACCCATTAATTTCTTCCAAATCTGAGGCTCATGGGTGGTGAGGATGGTTGACTGTATGCAAGAGAAAAAAAATAATAAGACAGTAGATACCAAAAACCTAGTGTTTTCACAAATTGAACCTCAGAGAACCTTTTACAGGGAAAGTCCAAAGTATAAAGGAAGGCTGATTTGGGTTTAAAAATAAAATACTTTTCAAGCTCCTATCTACTTCTTTGATGCTCAAATCCATAATTCAGTAAATTCCTGGCATTAAGGCAAGTGGGTTTCAGGGTGTACACTTTCGTTCTCTCTCCCTCTCCCTCTCTCTCTTTCCTCTCCTTCCCTCCCTCCCTCCATTCCCCTCCCCCCATCCTGGCCTGCCCACCTCGAAGTTCATAAACTGGCAACTCTCAGGTAGTATGGTCCTGCCCTGTGCCGCACAGAAGCCTGCGCCATCCACCTGCTCTCCAGGCAGAGACTACGCCCAAAGGTAACCTGTGCAGACACTCCAGGAGCCCTATATGCTGTGCCTTCCTGCTCTTCCATCCTCTCACCCCCTAGAAGGAGATGGTAAACTTAGGTATTTCAGAGGGAAAAACGATTAATTAGTTTCCAGAGATGTTTCATTTGGTGACTGGTCACGGTTTTCCGCCAGTTGTATCCCCCTCCCCTCACTACCAGCTTACTTCGGTGTATTTCGATATTCTCAGCCCCAACTTGCCGAACATGGTTTCTTCAAACTTCTTTAAACAAATTTCTTTCAAAGAGTTGGCTTCCAGAGCCCCTCTCGTGTGCTGAATACTGTCTACGACGATGGTCTCCTAAGGATTTCACTTCAAACTCTTCTGAGAATGCCCTGGCGGGACCGTTTCATCACGAATCCCCGCCTTTGTAAAGCACAATGTGTGATGCTCCGTCATTTCTACGCACATGAGCAAGGTCCCTGGAGGCCTGCAGCACCCCTGAGCTGCTAATCTCCGTCTTTTCCGACTTGGTGGGGATTTCTGATAATTAAAAAACGGTGCTTCCTCAGGCCCACGAGCTTTTTCAACCACAAAGGCAACCTCCACTGCAATTCATACCATCTGCTCCTCTGAACACTTCAAAAACAGCTGAGGCAGGCAAAGTTCTTCAGAGTCCAGGGCCCCCTGAATCTTGGCGTTGGTGAGGGGGGAAGGGATTCCTTTGTCTCTTCATAACCTCAAGACGACTGAACGCTGCCAGCGGAATTCTCTCTAGCTGTTCCCAACTTGACCTCAGGCTGTTAGGGAAACAATGTTTTCCGTGAGGAGCTCTTGCTTAAGAAATTTCCTCCCACCCCGAGAGTCCAACGAAGCAGTGGTTTACAAGCTCTCAGCCTTGATTCAGAGATTCTAGGCTGGGCCATCCAAGCTGGCAAGAACGATAATTTCCGAGTGGCTCTGCAAGCTGCGTGCTCTGTTGTCATTGCTTTAGCTGGGGAATTTATTTTTGAATACAGAATTATGCTTGGGTGAGAGGATGTTGGGAACTTCCGACCACATGGTCCAAGTTGTAGGGACAGGGCGTCTGCCAGACTAAGGGGAATGTGCGTGAGGGCGCTCTCTTTATTAGGAGAGGGTAGGGGAGGAGTGTCTGCTCTTCAGTAAAGAACTTCAAGATGGCTCCTGGTTCTTTTGTCGCTTGCATCCCGTCTGTGTCAGTTTCTCCTGACTAGCTGCTTTGTTGAGTGAAAATGCCTCCTCCCTAAGCAAGAACCAAGGGAGTCACCTACGGGGGGGGGGGGGGGGGGGGGCTGTTTTTCACACAACAGGGAAAAGAGGCAGAGTAGGAGGGAACGGAGAAAGAAAAAGAAAACTCACACTGCAAGTATCCAGATATGAAGCTATACCCATAAATACAATTTTCTGGTTCCATGCTAAAGACCAAAGCCATTTACTAAACCTGTATTCTCTGAAAAGTCAGTGCCTTAAATTATAACATAAGAGGACATCCGTGCACTCTTTAGGCTTTTCATTAAGGGGTGTTTCATAGCCCACACACTGTAATATCCTCATGAATCTGCAGTAAATAACTAATGGGTACCACTTCCAGAAGTAATCACTGGGTTTCTTCCTTCCTTTCCGGTTTAGTGTGCACTGAACCTGAGCATCCGTCATCGTCTTCCATTGGCCTTGCCAACCACCACTCAGGCGCCACCACCTAATGTTGAAACAATTTCACCTTTCTTTGGAAATATGTGGTCATCCCCTCACCTGTGTCAGGCCTGTTTTTGTAGCATTCCAGTTGTGCTAAGCCTTCACCGCTTACCTGCACAGCCACACAGCCATGTGCTGTGGGAAGTGCTCAGTATTGGCATGTCTGGGTCCTGAGGTGTTTGTGTTGCTATGGTTGGGATGCCCAGCACAGCAAGTTCTTCCCAGATGCCCCCAGGCCTCCAGCCCTTCAACTTGGAGTTCGCTTAGAGCTATATTTTCTCAGTTGCTATTTCCCCGCTGTGGCTTGCCATGGTGGATCACCCATTACAAGATTAACCCTAATCCACAACTTACTACTTACTTTCTCTTACAATAGGCACTGTTTCCCAGAAACTGTGCACACTGGCCAAGGTACAGCCGTGGAATGTAAGATCACTTTACTGGTCCACTTATATTTCAAATAAAAAGCTTTCTATCTCATCAGTGAAATTAAAATCACTACAGAATTAGCAAATATAAGTTCAGAAGGAGAAACAAAACTGATTTTGTCTTAGTTTTTGTGTCTTTTCCTACTGTAGGGACCTTTGAGAAAAACCTTGAAGAAAAAATGGTTTATCAACAACAATACAGTAACTGATTTGTTCAAAGCTCATAAATTTACCAAAAACAAAAGGAAAATTATTTGAAAATGATCTGCAATGTCCTGTTCAAACAGCCCTTGTTCCACCAACCTAATAATAAGATGCCAAGCTATCCCTTTTCTGCCTCTCTCTCCCCTGATAAGAGTGGATAACCCTTACAAAGCAAAAAATCATTTTGTAAAAGCAGCCCTGAATGATTTTTTTATCTCTTTGTTACTTGTAGTAGGCTTTTCAGCCCCAGGATCTTTTAATCCAATACAACTCATTTAAAATAGATGAGAATGTTCTGTCACCCAATCTAAACGCCTTTGGGAACAGAGGGAAGCTGTCATAATTGCAAATTGTGTGGTGCATACGGAAAATTGTCATCAGTATCTGCACAGCACACTCTGGCCGGGATGAGGAATTTTATAGACTAAGTATTCATGGCCAAGGTAAAGAATCAAGTTCAGACCTTCCCAGTAGGCTGAAGACAAAAGAGGACATCAAGGTTCAACAGGCTTGGTAGCTGTTAGAGGAGACTCACTGTTAAGTCTTTGTAAATTGAATTATTGTGATGAATCCCAAATGCTTTTTAATAAGGAGGTAGAAAATTGCTTCTATTTTGTGATATTTCTGTTGCAGGTGCTATGTAACTTCCTACTGCTCTGCCTGTGTTCTGATTCTAACTGGCACTATCAGCTGTCCCAAGTCTTACTATTGGTATTCCTCTGTGTTCAGAGCACACCAATTTCCTAGCTTTGTCCATTCAACAGATCTTTGGCACAAGCTTGCAACTGAAATATTAGATTTCCTGGTTTCAACACTTTACCTGGTGTTATCTCCTTCCTTGGCTGTATGCATCTGAGCTGCTCAACTCAGTCTTGACATACACCTGCATGAATTCATAGGGTACCTACTATGTGCCAATTTTGGGGAGATGAGTTCCTGCTGCTCCACTTCTGATCCAGCTCTCTGCTATGGCCTGGAAAGCAGTAGAAGATGGCCCAAAGACCTGCACCCATGTAGGAGACCCAGAAGAAGCTCCTGGCTCCTGGCTTTGGAATGGCACAGCTCTGGCCATTGTGGTCAAATTGGGAGTGAATCAGAAGATGAAAGACATCTCTCTCTCTCTCTCTCTCTCTGCCTCTTCTTCTCTCTGTGTGTAACTCTTTCAAATAAATAAATAAATCTTTTTTAAAAATTATAAATTATGGTAAGTACTATGAAGAAAAGGTGTTGTAAAGTAAGCTTACTGGACAAATCTTTCTGAGAGTGATAGTAAGCTGAAAACCTGAAGAGTTAGTAGGAGTCAAACGCACAAAGAACTTTCCAGGCAAGAAAAACAACATGACCAAAGATCTGCTGGCAAGAAAAGACTTGGCAAATGCAGCAAAATTAAAGCAAGTTTATGTGCCTGGAGAGTAATGAGACAGGGAAAAATCAACTGAGGTCGCAGAATTAGGCAAAGACAAGACATGGTAAGAATTTAGCAGTCTGGTCCAAGGCCATCGTAACCACTACGGAGTTGCAGGCAACAGAATGACTGTGCTCTTGTTTAAATTATTCAAAGGGCAAGGGCAAGACTGGAAGCAAGGAATCAGTAGGATACTATTGTCATAAACCATGGAAATGTTGGCTTTGACCATTTGGGTATCCATAGAGCTAGCCTGCTCCCAACATAAAATTTTTATTCTGGACCACAGCCTTGAACTGGTTCTTGTCCTGCTTGTGTCTTCTCTCACTATTCCTAGGTATTTGTGGAGCTCAAACATCATATTGATAGGGGCAGGCATTGAGTGTAGCAGTTAAGACCCTACTTGGCATGTCAATATCCCATATCAGGTTGGAGTCCCAGCTCTGCTCTCAATTCCAGCTTCCTGCTGATGTGAACTCTGGGAGGCGGCAAGTGATGGCTGAAGTAGTTGGGTTTTTGCCAACTGCATGTGAGAATCAGATTGAGATTCTGGCTTCCAGCTTTGGCCCTTGTCCTGGCTGAGAGTCATTGCAGACATTTGAAGAATGAACCAGCAGATGAGTGCTCTCTGCTCTCTTTCCCTTTCTCCCTCTCCCTTTGTAACTGACAATTAAAAGAAAAATCACAGTGGCTTGTCTTCGTTCAAAAGAAAACACCAGTCCAGAAAAGAGAACAAGGCAATCATGTCATGTTTTGAGGGAGTTTTCTTTATTTCCAACACTTTGCTTTCAGGAAAAATGTCAGAAATCACTCATTTCCCTTTTTTTTCCAGTCCCCTACCCAAACCAATATAACAATTAATTAGAAGAGAAAAATCTATATTTTTATTTCAGATATTTCCCTGATTATAGAAATAACAGAAGCTTAAGTTAAAGGTAGAATAGGCAATATCTGAACTGACTATGAGAAAAGCAATAGAATTGACTTGACAAAATTAGCAGTAGAAAGTTTCTGATGCAGGCACTGTGTCACAGCATAGAAACTTAAAGCTCTGAGAGGTCAAATCCAGGCTCTGGTCCTAGGGAATAAATCTTTAAACAGAGCAGGAAAAACAAATGAGCTGAACTTCACACTTACAGAGAAAATCCTAGGTACATCCTTCTCACAAATATTACTGAATTCTCACAGATACCAGAAGGTCCTTAAGGTCAGAGAAGGAAGCATCTATTGATTACAATCCTAGGTGTATGGAGGGGAAATTTAGTGAAAATCCTTCTCCATGGTCAGGAAATTGAATAGAGTTGAAACCAGAATTCGAATGTAAAGGTTTTTGACTAAAGGCCAGAGTAGTCTTGCAAGAAGCCCCAGGGCCCGCAAGTAGTAAATATTGATAAAAGCCCACAGTGAAGGTTGCTGAATTGTGTGGACAGTGTTTTAATGTCTGTCTCTCCCTTTGCTGTGTGGTGGGGAAGGACAGGACTAATAACACATGCAAGGTGAGTGTGCACATGTACATGTGCATGTTTGGTTTCTCTGAAAGAATGGTGATGATAGACCTCGAAGTACAGAAAAGATGTATTTCAGAGTGACAGCTCCTCCAGAAGATTGCATATAATCACCTTAGAAACAGGGAGATTTCACTTTTTAAATTCTGAAAAGCAAATAAACAGCACTGGCTTAATTCATCTTACAGCGTGTGTTGTAATTACCTGCTCAGGGTAAGTGCCCCTTCTACGATCACTTTAGACCAAGGTACATCCATGGGAGGACAGAGACATTTTATCTTCATGCTACCAACTCCTATGTTTAATTCTTTTGTGACATATCATGGATTGATTCCAAATTTGAATTCTACTTGACTCACAGGAAACTGGAAGGAAAATAAACGAGATTTCTGTGGATTCTGTGCTCAGCTCCAATACCAGGAAAACATAAAATCACAACACACGGTCACCATTCTGAACTTAGGCAAAATAGGGAAGAGACAAATAAAGGCAAAGACAGACCCAGCAGCACAGCTCAAGCTGATGTGTGTCCTTGGTCTAAGTGTCAATGGCATTTACTCAAAACCAAAAAGAATTAATCACAAGACAGAATGTGGAACCTGGAAGCATTTCCAGCTCATCCTACACAAGGACTTCATGCCTCGGCTTTATTATCTTCCTTTCACAGTTTGCCATAAGTTAAGCATTCCCACCTTGACCACAAAACACACACACACACACACACACACACACACACACACATAAAATACAAGTAAGATAATCTTCGATTCATCCACAGTTATTACCACCTTAACTCAGAAAAGTCAGAACAGTGTACAGTGTATTTATAAAGTTCCATGCTGTGCATCCCTTGAAAGTTGAAATTACATCCAAGAAGTGTTAATTTTGTCCCCTTATCCTTGGTCTAGATGATTCTCTACATGTCACATCAGGGCAAACACCAATTCATAAAGCAGGTTCAGAGTTCACTGAATGTTTCTTTTGAAGAAGCTATCAGAAAAATACAAAAAATGAAACCCGCTTCCCAGTGAAATCATGTTTATGCTTCTTTTCCATATGAACTAAGAATAGCACTGAAATGCCCCTCCTTACCCCCTCCTAGCTCTTGGGCATGTCATTGAGCCTCACTGAGTCTCGATCATGTCACGTACAAGCGGGGAGAAGCAGATGATCAAGTGATCAGATTCCAATACACACTCTACTACTTAAATAAACAAAAACCTTGCAGTCATGCCTGGCATATAGTAAATAATAAATGTCAAACACTTTTATTGTTGTTACCGTTAGTATCATCACATGTGTGATTAAGGCAAAACTGAACCTCTCCTGATTCTCAGTTTCACTTACCAAGTTAAAGAGTTATTATAAGTGTTAAACCAGATAACATCTGTGAAAGCACCGGGCACACTGCCAGGCAAACAGTAGGTGCTCAATAAATATTCTCTTCCTTCCTCTTAAGTTGTATGGTTTATGACTAAAAATAACAAAACTTTCTCTTCTCCATAGCAAGATCTCTAGGGGAGATAGAAAAAACTCATGTTACACAGCTCATTGGAAATTTATGTTCACTCACTAAAAAAAAAAAATAATAAATTTTAAGAACCTTCTTTAACTAAACAATCAAAACTTAACAAGAACCCCAAAATTTCAAAATTACTATATCCATTCATTTTTTTTCTGATCATAGTAAGAACTGATAACATAAAATTGACCATCTTGGGCCCAGCATTGTGGCACAGCAGGATAAGCCATGGCTTGCAACACAGGCATCCAACACAGGCACTGGTTCTGGCCCCAGCTGCTTCATGTCCAATGCAGCTCACCACTAGTATGCCTGGAAAGGCAATGGAAGAGGGCCCAAGTAATTAGACCTCTGATGGAGTGCTGGACTCCTGCCCTTAGTCTGGCCCAACCTTGGCTGTTACAGGCATTTGGGGAGTGAACCAGTAGATGAAAGATATCTCTCTTTCTGTGCCTTGCCCTCTCTAACACTCTGCCTTTCAAATAAAATAAATCTCAAAAAATTCACCATCTTAACCACTTCTAAGAGTGTAGTTCAGCAGTGTTGCATATAATCACATTTTTATGCAAGCAATCCCTAGAACCTGTACACTCTCCAAACTGAACCACTGTACCTACTAAACAGCACCTCCTTCTGTCCCCTTCCTCCACCCCCTGGTCATCACCACTCTAATTTCTGACTGTATGACCTTGACCACTCCAGGTAGCTTATATAAGTAGAATCACATAGATTCTATTCTTATGTGACTGGCTTTTTCATTTAGTATAATGTTAAGTTTGAACTGTAGTGTAGGATGTGACAGAATTCCCATACTTTTTAAGGCTGAATAATAGCTCATGTATGTGCAAGTTGTCATCAAAATATTCATGGAAAATGTGCACTACCTTTTGATTCTATTTTTTAATGAACATTTTGAACCTGGTGTATTATCAACCATTTCATTAGTTGATTCTCTTAATAGTTTAGCTGAAAATCTTTCTAAAGTAAAACTTTCAAGTATAGGGCGCCATGGCACAGTAGGTTAAGACTCCACCTTCATATTACAGGCATGAAAAGCCAAAACACTCTGGCAAAAAAAAAAAAAAAAAAAAAAACCTAAATGAAAGATCTCCGTGAGTGAGATCCCAGTGGAAAGAACGGGTCATCAAAGAAGGAGGTACCTTTCTCTGAAGGGAGGAGAGAACCTCCACTTTGACTACGACCTTGTCTAAATATGATCAGAGTTGGTGAACTCAAAAGGCTTCCATAGCCTTGGCAACTCATGACAAGAGCCTAGGGTGTTTACTGATGCTATAAACAAGAGTGTCAATTTGTTAAGTCAACAGCAGGAGTCACTGTGCACTTACTCCTCATGTAGGATCTCTGTCCTTAATGTGCTGTACATTGAGATTTAATGCTATAACTAGTACTCAAACAGTATTTTTCACTTTGTGTTTCTATGTGGGTGCAAACTGTTGAAATCTTTACTTAATATATGCTAAACTGATCTTCTGTATATAAAGAGAATTGAAAATGAATCTTGATGTGAATGGAAGGGGGGAGGGAGAGGGAAAGGGGAGGGTTGCAGGTGGGAGGGAAGTTATGGGAGGGGGGGAAGCCATTGTAATCCATAAGCTGTACTTTGGAAATTTATATTCATTAAATAAAAGTTAAAAAAAAAAGACTCCACCTTCAGCACTAGCATCCCATATGGGTGCCTGTTCATGTCCCAACTGCTCCTTTTCTGATCCAGCTCTCTGCTATGGCCTGGGAAAGCAGTAGAAGATGGCCCAAGTGCTTGGGCCCCTGATGGGAGACTCGAAGGAAGCTCCTGGCTTCGGGCTTCAGATTGGCCCAGCTCTGGGGAGTGAAACAGCAGATAGAAGACCTCTCTCTCCTTCTCTCTGTAACTCTAACTCTCAAATAAATAAACAAATCTTAAAAAAAAAAAAAAAGCTTCCAAGTATCAAAGCTGTATTGCCCTCACTTCCTTCTCCCATCCCTATTTAGCAAATTTAATTTGCTCAATCACCACCCTGGGGGAAATAGACCTCATTTGTGCTCCCTGCTCCCACCCCCCTCATGTGGAATTAACACACTGGCAACACACTTGACTCAGTCTTCAATAAGCACTCCCCCCTTCACTCCACCCAAACAATAATAATAATAATAATCTGCTCCCCCATTAGAAAATATTCTTTTACTTTCATTGAAATATTAGATGCTACTGAGGACCAAAGACTGCCCTGCTTAGGATACATAATTCACACCCCCTTGTTTAACCCCAGTGCTTCATATAACAAAAACTAACCCGGCACCTACCATGTGCCAAAGACCTGTTGTGGGCACTGGGGTTACAGCTGTGAAAAAGAGACAGGACCCTGTCATCATCGAACTTGTGCTCTAGAGAGGGAAGTAGACAATAAGCATGTATAATCATAACTGTGGGGGACTGGTTCCAGGATTCCCCATGGATACCCAAATCTACAGAGGTTCAAGTCGCTTATATAAAATAATGGCATATTTGCATATAACCTATGAGCATCCTCCCTGGTACTTTAATTCATCCCTGTATTGCTTAGAATATCTAGTACAATGTGAATACTATGCAAATGTTATGTTATTCAGGGAATAATAACAAGAAAAAAAACCTGTGCATGTTTAGAAAAGCTACAATTTTTTTTTATATTTTTGATTTGCAGGTGGCTGAATCAGTGGCTGCAGAACCTGCAGACACAGAGGACTAAATGCAATTGAATAGAGATCAGCCCAGATGCTGCTAATTGCCATGTGGGCAATAATGGCTATAGTTAGTAGGGCTAGCATCAGATGGCACTGTCAGTATCAGCTTCAGAAGGGAACCACTGCCTCTGTGACCAGAAGTTTGAGTAGGAACCTGCTGTTGAGAGAACAGGAAGGAACTGCTCGAGGGCTTGGTGGGAAGCAGAGTTCTGCATTTTCAAGGGCAACTAGAAAGAATGCCAGAGGGCTGACCTTGTAAGCAGCAGATGATGAGCTTGAAGAAGTAGACAGAAGGTGACCAACCATGCAAGGCCTTGCAGGCGCCATAAAGCATTCAACTGTATTTTAAGAGCACTGGAAAGGCACCGGAGGCTTTTATGTGAGAAAACAACATGATTGGATTTACGTGTTTAAAGATGACTCTGGGTGCTGCATAAGAATGGACGCGAGCGTGGTTTTTAAAGTGGGGTTCATAAACCAGTAGCATCAGTATTACCTTAAAACTTGCTAGAAATGCACAATGGGGGGGCTAGCATTGCGGCAGAGAGAGTTAAACTGCATCTTAAATTATATATATATAAATATATAGTCGTGTTATTATCTGGACCTACAGTGAAATCAAGAAGTCCTATTAGAGATCAAATCTCTCATCTTCTCTGAAGGGCTTTGTAGATGTGTCCTCACACGAGAAGGAAGGAAAACTTATACTCAACACCCTCTCATGGTTCCCTGTGCAGGAAGACACACTGTTCTTGACTTGAGGGGTCCTCTCCTTACGCACCACTGCCACACCCCAACTCCTTTTATGGATTCACAGAGCTGGGCTAACATTGTGGTTTGCCAGGGTCACCACCACCCCGACATCTCTTTCTCATGGAAACAGTATTACTATAAAATATGGTCTTTATGCCAGAAGAATAGACCATTGTATCTTTCACATTAACTCTGTTGGAAATGAGCTTAGTAGGCTGGCTAGCCAGCAAGGAAAGATTTAGGAATACTGATATCCAGGAAAGCAAAATGGGATCAGTAAGGGGCACAAAGGGAACTGGAGAAAAAGGGGGTTACCAAAAATGGAGGAAAAACTTAATAAAAATAATGGAGTAAAATGCAAAGATCAAAACTGACACAGCAATGGGTTCACTCAGCCCTTGTCATGTACTAGTTGCATGATACTGAACAAGTTACACTCCTGCTTTAGGCCTCAGTTTCCTCACTGATGAGGTGCAAGTCATAGCTGGAGCAAGTCCACGGAGATATTGTGACTTAAATAAAATCTTGTTTTTAAGTATCTGGTGTAGTACCCAGGACATAGAGGGGGTCAGTAAGTGCTAATGACCTCTTTCCTGGAACTCCTTGAATTTACTCCAGCATGTAGCAGGAGGAGGAGGAAGAAAATAAAATGCTTGAAAAGAGAAAAGGATAGAGGTGCCTGGTTCTTTTGCATTTTTCTATTCTACAAGTAAAGCTCTTGAAATTTCCATATCACATTTTTTCAAGGTTTACTGCCCCATATCTCCATGAGGGTTCAAACAGAGAAGGTAAAATTGCCCCTCAATCCTTGAGGAATAACTGGACATCCAGATGCTCCTGTCCCATACTGCACAGTATGTTCCCAGGGATGCCAACTCCCTCCAGAGCTACTCAGGCAATCCCAGCTCCTGGTGTTTGCAGATGTGTGCCAGAGGCTTAGAGCACAGTTATGCAAGTTTACTGCTCCTTGCAACTCACCCCAAACATTTTGAAGGATAACAGACAAGAGGACCCAAACTCGACAACTCAGAGGGTGAAAAAGTCCTAAAGGAACCTGTTCCTTCGCCACCAATGGAACAGATTTTGCAAAGTTCTCAAAAGGACCTTGGGCTACCTGAATTCCAAATTTAACAGATTAACACAACAAAAGTAAACCAATAGGTTCTTTGACTTATCCAAGGTCAAACAACAAGTTGAAGTATCAATACTGACCTTTTTAAGTCAACATCAAGCCCATGCTCTTCTCAAAAGGACACAACCAGTCCAGCCCAGCGTTTAGTACACAATGTTCCACTTTGCATAATTTGTACTCGGAAAGTAAGACTATCTTTAGAAATTCTCACTGTTCTCCTGAGACCAAACACTGCAACACTGATTTGAAAATGATTATATTTCAGAAACAACTGCAAAATGGAATCATTCATTATTGCCTCTCAGAAGCAAAGATCATCCCTGCCTTGCCACACTTGGAATTGATATTTAATTTGTGGGAAGACACTCTATCCAGTTGCCAGACAACCTTATTTGTAGCCTAATAATTTATTCACAAAATAACCCACTTTTTTGTGTTCCAGATATTTGTTTCCTAGGACTCTGTAGAGTTAGTGATAGCCCCACAAACATGCCCAATAAGAGTGCAACTTGCCACCGAGTAGAAAAAGGTATGTGAACAACACAACGTGGTTTCCAAATGAAGAACAAAAGAATTTCCTCAGTGTATATTGCCCCTGAAATACACAGGGGAGAACTGTGAGACAGAGCTGTTCACGTGGTCTACATGAGTAATTGCCCAGCAAAAGCTGAGAGCACAGGTCATAACCCATAACCAGCCATGGTGAAAGACAAGTAATATAACTGACAATAAAAACATGTTCTGCTTCCCAAAACTGATCTGCCTGCCAAGCAGGCCATTGTATAATTTGTTGCACTTTTTATGGAAAATAAAATGAACACATACCAAAAATAAAAATAACTATGGGGAAAAGGAAAAATTAAGAAATACCAACGCAGACCCATGCAACTAAAACAAACTGCTCCCCGCTTTTAAGATACAACTGATGTCACGCGTCTTCTGCTTTCACTAAAGAGATCTGTCTTGAGTCACCAGTGATGAACGAACTAGAACATCTGGCGTCCTCCTTTTGTCATCTACTTTAAAACCTCCCAAAGAGATCCAAAAAAAGGAGAGAGGTACAGTGATATTGACATCCACATCCAAAGAAGAGGCTCTGGCATCTGTTCGGTCCATGGAGACCTCTGCTTCTCACTGCCAGGTAGTACTGCTCCTCCCTGTCACCCAGGACTGCTACTCATCCAAGTCCCTACAGAGACCCACCCTGGCTATTCGTGGGAAGGTCCTGCTCTGCAAGAGTAGCTTCAATTCACGTCGTCTTTCTGAGTGCTCAGCTTTGCCCTTCTCAATCGCCCCTACAAGGCCCACGCCCACTTCCTGGCACCATCATGTAGTTCAATCATCAGGTCATGGTGGGCACAGACACATTCTCTGTTCCTGCCCCAGGATCCGTCACCTTGTCCCTCCCTAATATCAGGCAGTCAGCTTTCCTCATTTACCCCTGAAAGGAAAGGGGCCTCACTACATTTTTTTTGGTGGACAAAAGGGCTACTCATCAACCAGCTAAGCAGGCTGCTCAGATTGCTTCTAGGGGACATGTTAGCTTCAGAACACAAGAAATGCAATGGTGTATTTTTGCCACCTACCTCCTGAGATATATACCCTGATGATTTGGGGGTGGAAATTGGAAAGGAAAGTCAATCCCTTTTTCTTCAGCAAAGAGCCAACAGGATAAGCATGCCAATAATGACTTAGTCTCCTTAGAATGAGCAAGATGAACCATTGTCACTTCTTTTACAAGAACAGAAAAATAAAATAACCAAGTTTAATCAAAAGTTAAACATCTTGAGGCAGGTGGTTGGCCCATGGTTAAGATTCCTACACTTGATCAGCCCTCACCCTGACTGTTGATGAGCAAATTGATATGTTATCCCTCTTAGTATTTTTTTTGTTTGTCCTACTTAATACTTTTGGTTGAATACTGTAATCAATACACAATTCTTCTTAAGTGCTGAAACTTAACTGAAAAGTGATCACTGTTAAATATAAGAGTGGGAATAAGAGAGGGAAGAGATGTGCAATTCGGGACATGCTCAAGCTGACTTACCTCAAACAGTAGAGTTAGAAACATACCAGGGGATTCCAATTCAATCCCATCAAGGTGGCATGTACCAATGCCATCTCACTAGTCCCAGTGATCAGTTTCTGTTCACAATTGATCATAATGATAGGACTAAGAGTCAAAGGAAGCACATAAACAAGTCTAGTGTCTGCAAATACTAGCTGATAGAATAAAAAAGGGAGAGATTGATCCAACATGGGAAGTGAGATACACAGCAGACCCATAGAATGGCAGATGTCCTAAACAGCACTCTGGCCTCAGAATCAGCCCTTAAGGCATGTGGATCTGGATGAAAAGCCCATGAGAGTATTTCAGGCATGGAAAGCCAAGACACTCTGGGAAAAAAAAAAACCTAAATGAAAGATCTCTGCAAGTGAGATCCCAGTGGAAAGAATGGGGCCATCAAAGAAGGAGGTACTTTTCTCTGAAGGGAGGAGAGAACTTCCACTTTGACCATGGCCTTGTCTAAAAATGATCAGAGTCAGTGAACTCAGGAGGCTTCCATAGCCTTGGCAGCTCATGACAAGAGCCTAGAGTGATTACTGATGCCATAAACAAAAGGTCAATTTGTTAAGTCAACAACAGGAGTCACTGTGCACTTACTCCTCATGTAGGATCTTTGTCCTTAGTGTGCTGTACATTGAGATTTAATGCTATAACTAGTACTCAAACAGTATTTTTCACTTTATGTTTCTGTGTGGGAGCAAACTGTTGAAATCTTTACTTAATGTATGCTAAACTGATCTTCTATATATAAAGAGAATGGAAAATGAATCCTCATGTGAATGGAAGGGGAGAGGGAGTGGGAGAGGGGAGGGTTGCGGGTGGGAGGGACGTTATGGGGGGGAAGCCATTGTAATCCATAAGCTGTACTTTGGAAATTTATATTCATTAAATAAAAGTTTAAAAAAAAAAAAAAGATTCCTACATCCCATAGAGGAGTCCCTGGGTTTGATATCTGGCTCTGCGCCTGACTTCAGCTTCCTGCTTATGCAAACCCTGGAGGACAACAGGTTATGGCATCAGTCATTGGGACCCTGTCACCCACTTGGCAGAAAAAGGACTGAGTTCCTGGCTCCCAGCTTTGTCCAGTCCAGCTCCAGCCATTGCTGGTATTTAGAGAGTGAACCAGCAGAAGAGAGTTCTCTATCTCTCTCTCTCACTCACTAAAGTAAATAATAATAAAGTGGCACATCTTGCTATAATGAAACTAAGAGTTACAACACCCACTGGTAGTAGTTTAGCATGATGTTTACAAGCGTTGTGTTTCTGCATATAGTTCCTCCTCTAATATGCATTATTACACTTGCTCCATAAATTTTGTGCAAATGAGAAGTGATAGGAAAGACAGAAGTGAAAATTAACACACACATTGAAATGTGCAGGATATTCAAGTCAGTTATTCTCTATGCTTTCATACACATCTATACCATTCACTTGAGCCTTCACAACACCCTCATAAGATATTTTTATAAATGTATTTTACAGATGAGAGAATTAAGGTTCAAGAGTTTTTTAAAACTCAATGGAAATAAATAAATCTTTTTTAAAAATTTCAATGGAAATTAATAAGAGTATGAATCCATAATTTTAATTCTCAATTCTCAAATTCTTTTCCAGTCTAAATTTTGATGCTTACCAAGAAGACAAGCAGCTTGGATTTCTAACTTCTCAAATAAAAAGTCCGTACTGAGCTGGAAAAAAATCAAAGAGTCATTGTCTTTCCTTAGAACTGTTTCAGAACAATTTCGTTTGTGAGTGCTGATCTGACCTGTCTAGGATCTCTGGAGGAAACAGAGACCTTGTCTGTTTAACTAGAGTCTACACTGAGCTTGAGGCTGACTAGGGAGGAGTTTGTATAAGAGAAAAGGCATCATGTTAGCAAACCCAATTTTGAGTGATAATCACAGAAGCAAGTCATATGAAAGACAACCTTGGAATGAAGGCAAACCTGGACAAATGAAAAAAATCCAAATCCCTTGTAAAGATTTACTCTGACTTGAGAGAGCTTAGTTATATTGTTGTGTGAGGCTGGAAACAAAAGTGGTCTGCCATCAGAAGGAACACCTATCTGTCCTGGGGAATAAGCAATGCTCCACTATCCAGAGATGCACCTTGCTTCTGCCATTCCTACCCTAGCATCCCAGCTCTGCTGCTGAATACACAGAGCAGTAGAAAGGGCAATGCTACGGAGTCCAAAAGCATTGCTGACATCCTGGCTTTCCTTACTTTACAAAGGCCACCTCACGGGGCCGGGGCCAGGGCCAGCGATGTGATACAGCGGGTTAATGCCCTGGCCTGCAGTGCCAGCATCCCATATGGGCCCTGGTTCTAGTCCCGGCTACTCCATTTCTGATCCAGCTCTCTGCTATGGCCTGGGATAGCAGTAGAAGATGGCTCAAGTCTTTGGGCCCCTGCACCCAGTTGGGAGACCTGGAAGACCGTGTGGGAGATTCTGGCTCCTGGCTTCGGATTGTCGCAGCTCCAGCCATTGAGGCCATCTGGAGAGTGAACCAGCAGATGGAAGACCTCTCTCTCTGTCTCTACCTCTCTCTGTAACTCCATCTTTCAAATAAATAAAATAAATCTTTAAAAAAAAAAAAAGCCCACCTCACATCTCATTCAATTTGATGCACCACCCCCATCTTGCAAAAGAGGAAATTAAAATACAGAGAAGCTGAGGGAATTGTCCATGTTACGAAGTAGATAACAGGTTTTAGCACTAGAACTCAGCTCCTTGAATACCAAGCCATATATTACTGTCAGGCAAATAAATAAAGAGAAGAGCATAAAGAGTAAACTCCTTTCTTTGAATCATAGTTTGCTTTGTCTTCTCACACTTATTCTCAGTCCCTCTACATGCAAACATATGCACACATACAATTATACACAACTTAGGACAACAGTTCCCTGCAGAGAACTAAGAGTGACCAAGTGTAGGCCGGTGCTGTGGCTCAATAGGCTAACCCTCCGCCTGCTGTGCCAGCACAACGGGCTCTAGTCCTAATCCCGGTCAGGGCGCCGGATTCTGTCCCGGTTGCCCCTCTTCCAGGCCAGCTCTCTGCTGTGGCCCGGGAAGGGAGTGAAGGATGGTCCAGGTCCCTGGGCCCTGCACCCACGTGGGAGACCGAGAGAAGCACCTGGCTCCTGGCTGCGGATCAGCGCAGTGCACCGGCCTCAGCGGCCATTGGAGGGTGAACCGGCTTTCTCTCTTTCTCTCTCACTGTCCACTCTGCCTGTCCAAAAAAAAAAAAAAAAAAAAAAGAGGGTGACAGTGTGGATGAAGGTAGGAAATGTCTTGCACTAAGAATGTGGTGAACATCAGCAATGGGATGAATGGGATCATTGAGGTGCCTTCTGGACTTTCATACTTTTTAATACCAAAGACAGAAAAAACAGGCCTTTGTACTATTAATAGTTAGGCCAGTTTAAAAATTATGAAAAGTAATTGGAGCTCTTTGGAAATTAGTCTCCTGAAAGAGCATGGAGTCTTTGTTGTTATCTCCCTAGTTTTCTCATATACAGTAGGGACTAATGTGAAGGTTTCTGCATCTTGCTCAGAGGCATGATTGTTGTGTATGCCACGGTGTTTTTTTCATAATGTGCAGCTTCCCCATATAGACATGAGAGAAGGCTGTTTCCTGTAAAGAAATCTTGGCTCTTTCTGCTGTGTCTCCCTAAAGTATAAGCAACAGGGCCACTACCAGGGGCAAGAGCAAGGAGAGCACAGGGCACTGAGATGTGCCTGCCTAGAATCCACATGCACTTGGAGCCTGAGCTCGTCACTCTAGACCATGTTCTGGGTACCTGGGCCCCTGGAACCACTAATCCAAAATGACTGGAATATAATCAAGGCCTGCCCAGCCTCATATGCGGGAATGATCTCCTGAAAGTAGACAATGCAGCCAGTACGCACATTTCCAAGTCTGAGTCATGACCAAGTGGTGACCATGGGAGGAGAAGGGGGTAGACAGCTGGAGCTTGAACATGTGAATGCAGATGCATGAGTGCTACAAACAGCAAATGGGAAGAAAAAATGGACTTTGATAGGGTAAGAGTTTGGGCAGGGGAATTGGCCACCATAGGTACTCTTGTCCAGGCACTGCCAATGAAATGATTGTTAGGGGTAGGCTATCACTGTCAAAATGCAAGCCTCCCAACTGGACTCATGCCTCCTTCTCCTGTTCGACTCATCATCCACCCTGTGACCACTCTCATCCTTTAAAAACATAGACACAATCTTTTTTCAAAAAAGATTTATTTTATTTATTTGAAAGATGGAGTTACAGGGAGAGGTAGAACCAGAGAGAGAAAGAGAGATTTTCCATCTGCTGGTTCACTCTCCCGATGGCTGCAGCGGCCACAGCTCAGCTGATCCAAAGCTAGGAGCCAGGAACTTCTTCCAGATTTCCCACACGTGGGTGCAGGGGCCCAAGGACTTGGGCCACCTTCTACTGCTTTTCCAGGCCATAGCAGAGAGCTGTATTGGAAGTACAGCAGCCAGGACTTGAACCAGAGCCCATATGGGATGCTGGCACTGAAGGCTGGGGCTTTAACCTGATGCGCCACAGCATCAGCCCCCATAGACACAATGCTATCAAGTCCATGATTAAAATATTCCATGGTATCTATCTACTGCTTACTGAATCAGTGCCCAACTCCGGGTTCTCCCAACTTGTCTTTCCTCCCACAAACCTCCCCCACCACCACACATCACCTATTGTGCCCTACATTCTGAACACTTTAGATATCTCTTGTCCTTCAAACACTGCATGTTCACTCAAGCCCATATGCCTTTATTCATGATGTTTTCTTTGTCTGGCTAGTACATACAAGGTGAAAAAAAATATTATTGAGTTGAGTTGCAATAGTAATGTGATGTGATATGGCACAATTTTTGAGATGTTTTATTTGTGCTCTTTAACTTTGTGTGTTTTCCATGCCCCTCCATTCTAAGCAGTTGTCAACCCTCTCATATTCCATTTCCATGGGAATTTATTTTCAGTGTAGAAAGAATATGCTGCTGCTTCATCTCAAAAGTTTCTCTCATGTACTAAAAATGCCTGAACTTTCTCCAGAGACAATGCTCCAGAGGGGAAGTAACGGTGGCCATGGGAAGGTGAACTTGAGAAAAATGAGGGGGCCAGGGAGATAAATTGCCAGAGTCTAAAGAGGGGATAGAGACTGGCAGCTCCCTGTGATGTGAGAATGTGTGAATGTGATGTCAGCATCCAGGAGGCAGCAAGTCCTCAGAGAGGTTAAGAAGCTACAAAGATAATGAAGATGTTAAGACAATCTCTACAGGCCGGCGCCGCGGCTCACTTGGCTAATCCTCTGCCTGCAGCACCAGCACCCGGAGTTCTAGTTCCAGTTGGGGTGCCGGATTCTGTCCCAGTTGCCCCTCTTCCAGTCCAGCTCTCTGCTGTGGCCCAAGGAAGGCAGCGAGGATGGCCCAAGTGCTTGGGCCCTGCACCCACATAGGAGACCAGGAGGCGGCACCTGGCTCCTGGCTTTGGATCAGCGTGGCATGCTGGCCGTGGCGGCCATTTTGGGGGGTGAACCAACGGAAGGAAGATCTTTCTGTCTCTCTCACTGTCTAACTCTGCCTGTCAAAAAAAAAAAAAGACAATCTCTACAAAGTTGGTTAGTCACAGAGTGAAGATGCCAGGCTATGGTCGTATGCCTTCTGCAGTCTTAACAAAGTAGAGTTTCCTCTCCTCTAAATGCAGTGCATTAAGTTCACACTGCTCCTCACTTAATGAACAAATGCTAGAAGAATCACGCAAAGAGCCAGTTCATGGTCAAAGAATAAGTGTGTGCCTCACCCAGTGAGAAACAGGATCATTTTCTAATCACGTTCACACTCACCAAGTTGATGTAGTCTTTGGTCCCCAGGAGAGTTTGAATGGGATTTCCTCAGGTTATGTCTATACAAGGAAATATTTTCCAGCCCCTTATTTGTTGATCCCATGTGTTTTCTCCTCATAGTTGTCAAAGAGATAGTAAAAGGTCCCTAATGAAAAGCAAGCCAAAGAATTCCCCAAGAGCTGCCTCTGATAGCTTAATGAAAGGCATTTCCCAATGGACACAAGTACTAACTAACTACTTCAGAGATCCATAAACCTAAGCACCTCAGTCTCAGAAGTTAAAGATCATATCTAGCTAGCATGAAAGAGAATTGCTGTAGGAACTGCATTGTTGGTTTGCCAAAGACATAGAAATTGGCCACTAGAAATCAATATTGAGGATGAGTGATTACATCCAAATGTAGTATCTTCTATTTATTTATTTACTTACAGCTCATCTTAAGCCTCTAGAAACCCCCACCTTATTTCCATTGTTACAGTTAGAACCTTATAGGTGTTTCCTGGTGAGACTGCTGGAAAGTAGCACAAAGCATTTGCCTTGGCTCTAAAACCCATCATATCATATCAAGAGATTAACCTTGAACTCATCCTGAGACATCTGGAGTCAAATCACAGTAAGATGAGCTGTAATTTGAGATTTACCTTCCTGCCTTCCTAGTTCTAAATATTCAGTTGAATTTACTCAACAAATTGCTCCAGGAACAAACTACATATTCAGTCTTAGATACTCCAAAGAGAGCAAACAAATGGTAAGTAAACAGGGCTTTGTACCATAGATTCAAAAAGCTTTGGGTGGAAGTTTTGGCTAGGGGTTAAGACACTGACTGAGGCACCTGAGTCCCATACTGGGATGTCCGCATTTCATACCCACCTTAGCTCCTGACTGCAGCCTCCTGCTAATGCAGACCTTGGGAGTCAGCAGTGACACTTCAAATAACTGACTTCCTGTTACCCATGTGGGTGATCCAGAATGAGCTCCTAGTTCTCAGATGGGTGTGGCCCCACCCAGGCATTTTCAGATTTCTGAGGAGTGATCCAAAAAATGGGAGCACTCTTGCTTATTTGCTCTCTCTCTCTTTTCCTCTCCCTCTCTTTCTCTCTCTCTCTCTCCTGTTCATTTTTAAAAATTCACTAATTAAAAAGAAGAAAAGAAAATCTTTTAGCTGTTCCCATTCATACTTGAATGTGCATTTCCCACCTGAGACAAGACTTGTAATTTCTTCCAGCTGCCTTAGCCAGCTTTAAATTCATAAATAACGATGAAGATCTGCATGCCACCTTGGGTTGTTGTACTCCCTTTCTTCCTGGGAAGCCAAAACATTCCACTGACACTAGCACTTACCCCTGCTGAGATGGGAAGATAAGACAAAAACAATCAGCTACCTGGTAGGCCCTCCAGACCCCTCCTGTTTCAGTGACCTCCCCATCCAGAAGCTGCACTGTGTAGTCCCCACACAGGAGATACAGATTCTCTCAAGTCTTCCATCTGCAAAGAGCCTCATTTAAATATAAATCAAAGTCAAAGCACTTCCAGGTTTGAAAAGCTCACTGTTCAGTCAGACATCATTGCCCTGCTATGGCAAAGTTGAAACCATTCTTTTCAACTCAGTGAGTCCAGAAATGGTCGTATGTGGAAATATGGGAAAGAAATTAACATTTTAATATCACTTTTAAATTTTGCTTCTATTCTATTTCAGTTCCAGCACTGTGTCAGGCAAGAACCACATGCAGATCTCTACATTCAGGACCAAAAACTTACATGTTTTTATTTAATTTTTAAGACTCTTTTAAGAAACCTGGGTTGATTTCAGCGAAAAACAATGAATGATTGCAAGAGGATTCAGGGAGCGGGGTAGCCAAATCTGGATGCTATAAATGAAGGTCCTCTTATACCAAGTATGTAAAATTCTATAATTTGTCATGAAGAGACTAGTTCTATTTCTTCCCAGTTAGTATCCCTCTGACTAGTGAGAAGTATCATTCTTCCAGTTCTTTATTATTAAGATGTATTTTATTTATTTGAAAAGCAGTGAAAGAGAGACAGAGACAGAGACAGAGATGAGACAGGAAGAGGTTGTCCATCTGCTGGTTCCTCCCCAAATGGCCACAACAACCAGGGCTGGGTCAGGCTGAAGCCAGGAACTTCTTCCAGGCCTCCCATATGTTTGCAGGGGCCTAACCTTTATGGCCATCTCCTACTGTCTTCCGGGCACCTTAACAGGGTGCTATTTCAAAATAACTAGAGGGGGAGAGATTAAAGGTTCCCAATTCAAAAAATGATAAAGTTTGAGGAGATGGATTTGATCATTACACATTGTATACATGTGTCTTAGGTTTTCATTAATACAATGAAATGCCAGAAGCAAATAATGTATAAAGAGAAAATGTTTGCATAGCTTACAGTTTTGAAGATGCACAGTACAAATTCAGGTTGTCCCTACTGATTTGGCCTCTGATGATGATATTCTTGCTGACAGAGTCTTGAAGAGGAACAGAATATCAGATGGCATGAGACTGTCAATGTCTATGTGATCTCTTATAAAGCTACCAGGATTTAATCTTGGGGGCTCAAATCTAACAAGCTAATCCAATCTAGTCATCCCCAAAGGCCCTACCACCAACACCACAATTGGATTACAATTACACCCTCATTAAAATCAGCATAAGTCTTTAGAGATCAAATCCACGAATTTGAGGAGACAAATATTCAATGCATAACACTTCATGTAACTATAATGACGTATTCCATAAATAAGTACAAATGCCATTTGCTAATTAAAATTTTAAAACATTGTTTTCAAAAGACAGAAAAGACAGATTGGATAATTGAAGGGATTTGAACTGTTGTACTTTGAGATTCAGTCAAAAAGCAGATTGAAACCTGTGTAGATTGTAAATGTTGGGCTCATGAGTATTTTAAAACTTTACATATCTTTTTATATTTAGATATTATTATAAAACAGGGATCAGCAGTGTGGTATAGAAGGTTAAGCCACTGCCTGTAACTCCGGCATCCCATATGAACACCAGTTTAAGTTCCAGCTGCCTCACTTCCAATCTAGCTCCCTGTTAATGTGCCTGGGAAGGCAACAGAAGATGACCCAAGTATTCGGGCCCCTGTACCCTCTTGGGAGACCTGGATGAAGCTCCTCACTCCAGCTATCTCAGCCATTTGGCAAGTGAACCAGAGGATAGAAGCTCGCTCTCCCCCCAGCCCTACCCAGTATGTGTGTGTGTGTGTGTGTGCCTCACCCTCTCTCTGTTACTCTGCCTTTCAAATAAGTAAAAACAAACCTTTTATAATAACATTTATTCATTTTTTAAAACAAAGTCAAAAATCTTAGAAAATTCAGAGTATATGTGGGGAGCGGAAGAAAGTTAGGACATTTATAAAGAATTTCCTATTTTTCCTAACATTCATTCTTCAGTTTTGGTTTTTTTTTTTTATTTTGAATGGGCTTGGTTTGCTTTTTTTGGTTTTCTATTCAGGCTTGGTTTTGTTTTGTTTCAGTTTTTTCTGCACTTAGAGTTAACCAGGAAAAGACTAACTTTTCTAGCCTCCCTTGTGGTTGGCTGTAGTCCGGTTACATGGTTCTGTACCATGGGGT
This sequence comes from Oryctolagus cuniculus, assembly GCF_051225735.1. Lineage (NCBI taxonomy): Eukaryota > Metazoa > Chordata > Mammalia > Lagomorpha > Leporidae > Oryctolagus > Oryctolagus cuniculus. The sequence continues at coordinate 154,862,868 of NC_142867.1, forward strand.
CTAAGAACAGTAACTTGGGCATCTTCCAAGTTATGTTCTTAAAAGGAAACTAAGTCTTCTTTTTCTCTTTCCCCTTCTTCTGGGCTGTGGCACAAAAATACAGTAGCAAGACACCACTGCCCATTCTAATGAAAGCAACACCCCAAAAATGGTACAGCCGAAAATGGGGAGTATCTGGGTCCCTGGGGAAACTCTGTCAGGGCTGCCCTTCCTAAGGACTCCCTGTCAACCTGGACTTTTACATATGAAAGAAATAAGCTTCTCTCTGTTTTAAACCACTGTTATTATGGTTCCTGTTAAGGCAGCCAAACCAGTACCTTAACTAACACAGCATGTCAACAAGGTTCTATGTGGCAATTTTATTTTTAGAAAATTAAAGTGAATTTAATGTGCAGTTACAAGTATATGTGTGTGTGTGTTTATGTCGCTGTGTGTGTCTACTGACAACCTGTATTTTGTAAAACCAGCACTGGGAATCAGTTATGGAGATTTGTTAATGCTACAGTCTTCATACCAAGTCTGAGTTCATAACAAATACAAGTTTTACATAACTAATACTAAATCAAGATACATAATAAGAAAGGGAAAACATGGACACAGGTCTTTCTTCCTTACGGCCTGATCCCTAGAATAGTTTATTGAATAATGGATGAGAGAATTCATAAGCATACCTACAAGACCACCTATATGCCAAATATATATTTTCTTTAAATAGATTAAATTCAGATTAAATGAAATAAGTCACTTCCCTGATTCATATAAAAAAATTTTAAAAAGACAGTGTTATATTCACTGTAACTTCTTTCTCACAAAGATGAGATTTGCCCATCATAGTTGAGCTATGTTATGTTTCACAACAGAATCAAGTAAGGAGGTCAGCTCATGAAGTCTACTGCAAAATCAGAAGTCAAATGATGCAATAATTAAACTTATAGCTAAGGCTTGACAAATACCTTCTGTGCTGAAACCATCTACAGTAAATGTAATGAGACAGATAATAATGGATGCTTTATAAGTTTAACTTAATTTGCATGATGAATTGAGAATCTCAGAATTAAATGGGTAAAAGAAAAGGAATCATTAACATGATAAAAGAATTCATACAGGTTTAGAAATTAGCATATAATTTACAAAAGGAAAGGAACACTGAGAAAGAGATGAAATGACACATGACAAAAGTAAGTATTGAATGTTGAGGCAAAATCATGAAGAGCTAAAAAAAAAACTTAAAAATATAGATAACATCTGTTCTCAATCGACTGGTGTTCATGTGCCAGGAAATTTCCCAAAGATATAAGCAGCCTAAAAATATACATACATTATAAATGCTTTCTGAGTGTTTTGATTGGTTTAGTTTTTCTCAAATACTGAAATTTAAAAGGGTGAACAACAAATTCCAGCACTATACTCATTTATCAATGACCTCTTGGCTGTCATTTGTCTTTTCTTACTCTGTCATCTGCCTTTCTTTTCCTATTCTTCTTTGAAAACAATTTTTCACTTTATAGCGATGACTGCATACTTTGTATGAATTCTTTAAGTTCCCAAAGCACTAATATGATTCTATCATGTGATCATCAAAATATATCTAAAGTATAAAAAAGGAAAGTATTAGGATTCTTTAATTTCCTCAACTTACCAGGAGTAAAAATGAGTCTTGAGCAATTTGAGACTTGCTTCAGGTCTGACAGATCTGGAAACAAGGGTGCTTCCCGATAGTTTCTGTACAGTTCCTCTGTACACACTGACTGCCAGCTCAGTGGAAAATTCCTGAATCTCCTTGGCTTTTACAAAAAACTATTCTAACTTATAACAGTGTGAATATTCATTCTTCTATTGACAGGTCTTGGTCATCCACTAGGAGCTAAGTCCTGTGCTATATACAACATCTCATTATTGAACAGAACAGAGAGAATCCCTGGATCTTCCACTGAGGAAGAAAAGTCTCCAATAAACTCACTGCTGTGGTCTAAATGTTTAGTTCTCCTTGAAATTCATGATTTCCTTACCTCCACGGTGATGGTATCAGGAGGTAGGATCTTTCAGCAAAGCCAGTATGAATGAGATTAGTGCCCTTACAAAAGAGGTAGCAGAGAGCTGTCTTGTCCTTTCCACCATGTGAGGAAATAGCAAGAAGGTGCCATCTGTGAGCCAGAAAATGGCTCCAACCAGACACCAAATCCACCAGAACCTAGATCTTGGACTCCCCAGACTCCAGAACTGTAAGAAACAAATTTCTGTTGTTTGGAAGCCACCCAGTCCGTGGTACATCAAACAGACTAAGACATCCACTAAGAAACACAGATGCATTTATGCTCTCCTGTTTAAGTGAATGAAAATACCAGAGCCCTCTATTAGAGAATAGGTAGTTGTATGTATGTGTGTGTGTGCACACGTGTGCATGTTTAGATGGGAAGGTGTGCATGTTCATATGTGTATATTGAGATACAGGTATGTGTGTGCACATGTGTCTGTGTTTTTAGATGGGAATATGTGTTTGTGAGCATCAAGTCCACACATACATTTAGATGGGAGTGTGTGTGTGCACATGTCAGAAAAAGTCTTTGAGCCAAGAGCAGATGGGAATAGGAGGAACAGGAGTAGAGTGAAGGAAAGGGGTCCTACAGACAAAGAAGAACGTCTGTCATAGGTCTGGGTGCCCATCACTTATCAGAGACTAAAGGAGGAAATAGAAGAAAGGGTTACCTGCGCCCTTCACCGAAAGGAAATTCTGAGCTGCCGTGGGCTGTTGTAGTCATGGTAATAAGTTTGGGTTTTACTTTAAATGCAACAAGAGGCTACTGGGAAAAAAAGTGAAATTCAGTCATTTGCAACAAAATGGAGGAATCTGGAAAACATCATGCTGAGTGAAATATGCCAGTCCCAAAGGGACAAATATCATATGTTCTCCCTGATCACTGACAACTAACTGTACACCTAAAAGGAAATCTGTTGAAGTGAAATGGACACTATGAGAAACAATGACTTAATCAGCCCTTGTCCTGACTGTCCAGGAACAACTTACTATTTTATTCCTTTTAGTATTTTTTGTTCTACTTAATACCATTGGTTGAACTCTTTAATTAACACACATTATTCTTAGGTGTTTAAATTTAACTGAAAAGTGATCCCTGTTAAATATAAGAGTGGGGGGCCAGTGCCGCGGCTCACTAAGATAATCCTCCACCTGCAGCGCCGGCACCCCGGGTTCTAGTCCCGGTTGGGGAGCCAGATTCTGTCCCGGTTGCCCCTCTTCCAGTCCAGCTCTCTGCTGTGGCCCAGGAAGGCAGTGGAGTATGGCCCAAGTGCTTGGGCCCTGCACCCATGTGGGAGACCAGGAGGAGGCACCTGGTTCCTGGCTTCGAATCAGCGCAGCGCACTGGCTGTAGTGGCCGTTTGGGGGGTGAACCAACAGAAGGAAGACCTTTCTCTCTGTTTCTCTCTCTCACTGTCTAACTCTGCCTGTCAAAAAAAAAGTATAAGCGTGGGAATAAGAACAAAGGAATCACATAAACAAGACTAGTGTCTGCTAATACTAACTGATAGAATTAAAAAGGAGAGAACAAAGGAGAGAACAATCCAACATGGGAAGTGGGATACACAGCAGACTCATAGAATGGCAGATGTCCTAAACAGCACTCTGGCCTCAGAATCAGCCCTTAAGGCATTTGTATCTGGTTGAAGAGCCCATGAGAGTATTGTAGGCATGCCAAGACACTGTGGCAAAAAAAAAAAAAAGGGGGGGGGGGGACGGGACCTAAATGAAAGATCTCTGTGAGTGAGATCCCAGCAGAAAGTATGAGCTATCAAAGAAGGAGGTACCTTTCTCTGAAGGGAGGAGAGAACAGCCACTTTTTTTTTTTTTTTTGACAGGCAGAGTTAGACAGTGAGAGAGAGAGACAGAGAGAAAGGTCTTCCTTCTGTTGGTTCACCCCCCAAATGTCCGCCACGGTCAGCACGCCGCGCCAATCCGAAGCCAGAAGCCAAGTGCCTCCTCCTGGTCTCCCACGTGGCTGCAGGGCCCAAGCACTTGGGCCATCCTCCACTGCCTTCCCGGGCCACAGCAGAGAGCTGGACTGGAAGAGGGGCAACCGGGACAGAATCCGGCTCCCCAACTGGGACTAGAACCCAGGGTGCCAGCACCACAGGCAGAGGATTAGCCTAGTGAGCCACGGCACCGGCCAAGAACTTCCACTTTGACTATGGCCTTGTCTAAATGAGATCAGAGTTGGCGAACTCAAGACTCTTCCATAGCCTTGGAAGCTCATGACAAGAGCCTCGGATGATTACTGACGTCATAAATAAGAGTGTCAATTGTTAAATCAACAACAGGAGTCACTGTGCACTTACTCCCCATGTAGGATCTCTATCCTTAATGTGTTGTACTATGTGAAGTAACGGCATAACTAGTACTCAAACAGTACTCTATACTTTGTGTTTCTGTGTGGGTGCAAACTGTTGAAATCTTTACTTAGTATATACTAAATTGATCTTCTGTATATAAAGATAATTGAAAATGAATCTTGATGTGAATGGGATGGGAGAGGGAGTGGGAGATGGGATGGTTGAGGGTGGGAGGGAGGTTACGGGGGGGAAAAGCCGCTATAATCCAAAAGTTGTACTTTGTAAATTTACATTTATTAAATAAAAGTTAAAAAAGAGGCTACTGGAACCAGAAAGAGACCTGATCCAATTTATGTTCTGAAAGATCACTCCATGAGAATTGATTGGATTAGGGCAAAAATACAAGTAGAAAAATAAGACAGAGGCTCTAGTAGCAACTTCTGTGAGTGATGATGGCGCTTGGGCTAAGATAGTAGCAAAGGTAACAGGAAGACATGAGTGACTTGAAGATGCAATGAAGGTGGCAATGGAAATGCTTGATGTGGAGGGTGAGAGAGTTGAGAATCAAGACTGGGTCTCTGGTCTCTGGAGATGATATTCCTGGAGTCATGAAAACCAACTGAATGTTTTCCTTGCTGCCACATTGACAGTGAAGCCCTAAGGTACACATAACTGAGATAACCATTTTCATGTTCCAGGATGATTGACATATCATTTCTTATTCTGGGCAGTAGCAATGCGGTGGCATTTTTAACAGTATTTATCCTCCTTTTATTCATATTGAGACTGTGTTATGCACATAAAGATATATTTATATGTTTTAAAATATAAGGGAAAAGGAAGTAGGGTTTTAATAACTTCGTGTAGAAAGGCACAAATGTGATTTGTGGTTCACAAGGAGGAAAAGGCATCCTCCATCTTAAGACATAGGAGACAAGTCTAAGTCTTCCAACTCTTGGAAGTGCTTTCAAACTTAGAGGAAACATGTTAAAACTTAGATGAAAAATCATCAAATTAAAACTCCTCCTGCCTTTTTCACTGTTATAGACACTTCATTTCTTAGCATTCACCAACAAATATTGACATAGCCCTCATTTTCTTTTTTTTAAGTAAAGACAACTGTTTTATTTTATTTCAAAATTGGGTTAACACGTAATACCTGTATATTTTGGGGGTGCAGTATAATGTGTCAACACATATTTACAATATAAATCAATCCTACCAGGCAATTAGCCTTTCCATTTTTCTTATCTACTTTGTATTTGGAGTCAACCAGCTCCCCTTTTCCACTTAATTATACAGCATGTAATACATGATTGTGAACCATATTTAACCCAGAAGGCTGTGAACACCAGAACCCATTACCACCATCTGACCACATTTTGGCACTCATCTTCCAACCTCTTCCCAGACTTCCTCCCCACCCCTCCCAGTCACTAGGATTCACAGGATTCACTATTTTAAGTTGAGGTTGACTATTTTTTTTTTTTTTTGAAGCTCAGGTTGGAAAAAGAGAACTTTACAGTATGAATAGGAAAACATGGTGATAAACACAGATAATGATCTTAATTGTTAACATATGTGCATGCTGTATCAGGAACATACAGCTTTTACATCTATTATTTCTTTTGGGTCCTTCTAATTAGATGATAGTGCCCATTTCAGAGCTAAGGACATCAGACCCCATCCTGAGCAACATAGATATACTAATTCATTTAATCACAACAACCTAATCTTCTAAGGGTTTGAGGTAAACACCAGATGCATCACTTGGTAAGGCTGGAACCCAGCCAGGGCAACAGATGTGCAGTCTTGTTTCTTAGTATTCAACAGAGGGCCATCTTTGGACCCATATGAAATAGGGTGCTTCTTGTACTAATGAAAGGATTGTGCTCCAGCAAAGAATGCTACCCTCCACCCTTTGCTCTTTTTCAATATAGGTAGTCATAAAACCCACCAGGTGCAAACAACTATAGGCTATCTAGGCAGTCTGAGCTTAGCTTCCAGCTCTTTATATCAGTTTCTCTGAAAGCCAGCTACCCAGAGCCTGAACATCCCAAAAGACCAATGGAGATAGTAGATACCAGCCTCCTGTCCCCCACCACTGGTAAGAGGAACACACCAATCCTATGAGAGTTTTCAGATGGGGGACACTACCTCTCCTAGCTGGGTCTGACAATGGTCACTCAGTTTCAGCCAGGTTGTACCAATCTAAGATAATCACACAATTTGCCAGTTTTAGAAAATCCTGCCTAATGTTCCACATACTTACAAACACAAATATTATTCCCATATGCAGATGAAGAAACTGAGGCACAGAATGATGAAACAGCTGGCTTAGTTGGCTTAGCAGCTGTGGACAGTTTTATCACTTTAATATCTGCCTCCCTACCAAGCTGAGAGAGTGTGGCTGGGTAGCAATGCCCAGCATATGTGGTAGATGAGACAACTGGGCTTTGCTACTGGTGATGATCATGCTACTGCCTCATAGCCATCTGACCCTAGAGATCTAAAACTTCCAAGCGAGGCCTAATCTAAAGTCAAAACTTCCAGCCCCTCACCAAGATGAACAGTTAGATAAGAATTGAATATGTTTTAAACCAGTTTGATGCTCCCAAAGTTTACTTGCAGATTTGTAAGTCTTTATACCCTGAGGATCTGATCCAAGAAAAAAAGTTTTGCTGCTCTCCTTGCAGTGATGCACACATTGGTTTTTGGTATTTATGACCTAGGTCATAGTCCAAAAAAGAAGGTATCCTGAGCTGTGTGAGCTAATCACTGATTAGGAAAAAAAAAATCTGTGGCAAGAATAGTCACACTTTGGGAAATCTTCAAAATACCATATTTTTCTAACTCTAGTGAAACTTCAATAAAATATAGAACTTGTATGGAATTTTCCAATGTAGCCTATAACAAGTTTCAAAACTCTCAGGGGACCCAAAATTCCATTTCTAACCAATAGTGTGCTTGGCCAAGTAACTTCACCTCTCCAGGCTGAGCGACTCATCATAACATAAAAATGTTGGATTGGCTGATCAGCCCTGATATTCCATAATTCTTTGCTAGGGATAAAAGAGTGGTATCTTGCTCCTATAATAAATGTATGTGATCCAACAGACCTGAAATGATGATCAACTCACAAATGTCAGCTATCAAGCTGCAAAGAGGTCCTTTAGATTCTTGTTCCCAAGCTGATGCTTTTGTACACTCCCAGTGGAATCATGAGCAGAGAGAATGATCAGAGAAAGCTCAACATCAGCCCTGGATAGCAGTACTTACTTCCCACAGGCGAAGCCTCCAGGAAAAGTTATCTTAATCAAAAAGGAAAATAACTGATCAAAATTGAATATTGCTGAGTTGCAGCCCACAGAAGACAGATAGGAATGTCTTCACTCACATTTTTAATCAGGGGCCAGAATAATAAATGAATAGTCAGTACTTTCCTACTCATCATTTTTTGATGCTAAGAGAGTGAGTGTGTTCTCTTAATGTCAAAACTGATCATACCTTCATTTTCAAAACCCTTTCTTTTCCAGATCTCTCTCTAAATCTTAATGTGCACATAATTCGAACAGCACCATCAGGGACTAAGAAGGTTTTACCAGAGAGATGCCTCTCGGATATACTCCATCTCAACAGCAAGCTATTCCCAGATTAAATCATTCTCTAAGAACAGGTCATCAAAGAAGGAGGTACCTTTCTCTGAAGGGAGGAGAGAACTTCCACTTTGACTACGACCTTGTCTAAATATGATCAGAGTCGGTGAACTCAAAAGGCTTCCATAGCCTTGGCAACTCATGACTGGAGCCTAAGGAGATTACTGATGCCATAAACAAGAGTGTCAATTTGTTAAGTCAACAACAGGAGTCACTGTGTACTTACTCCTCATGTAGGATCTCTGTCCCTAATGTGCTGTACATTGTGATTTAATGCTATAACTAGTACTCAAACAGTATTGTTCACTTTGTGTTTCTATGTGGGTGCAAACTGTTGAAATCTTTACTTAATATATACTAAACTGATCTTCTGTATATAAAGAGAATTGAAAATGAATCTTGATGTGAATGAAAGGGGAGAGGAAGCGGGAAAGGGGAGGGTTGTGGGTGGAAGGGAAGTTATCGGGGTGGGGGGGAAGCCATTGTAATCCATAAGCTGTACTTTGGAAATTTATATTCATTAAATAAAATTTTAAAAAAATCATTCTCTGACTGGGCCATAGATGTGCAGATAACCAGACAGACTAAACTGGTTCTCTCATTTCTTGACTTTTTTTTTTTAAAGAAATCCAGATGCCATTAGAAGCCTTTCAAAGTTAATAAGGCCGTATCTTAAGATGAGTTCAGAAGAATCTACTAAGAAATTCATTAACTGTCAATCCTTTTATATACATAATAGATCAAAATTGAAAGCAATAGTTAAATTTTAATTAGGAAAATTCCTAATGATAGATCTCACAGTCTCTTTCAAATGCTATGTATGTCTGCATTCATTCGTGTATCTGACAAACATTTTTGAATGCTAAATACTGTATTGCCACGCTCCACACCAAGCATGAAGGATTCAAGGATAAAATACACCTATAACCTCTCTAATTTATTCATGGAGCAAAATGTGACTCCTAAGAAAATGTTGATAGAATTTGCTATTCACAAAACATCTCATGCCATCAGGGTATTCTTTGCTTTCCAAAGGCGAGGACCTGGAAAATAATCTTTAAGCTTGATTTCAATCTCATGGACTGAGCAAATATATTCCCTGTCCAGAAAAATGGGTTCTGGCTTCCGATAGCCTGTGTGACTTGGAAGATTCTGAGTTGATTAGCAGGAACTCTGTTATTTTTCAGACCGAAACCATTTCTGTTTCAAATAACATAAAGTTGTACCCAAGGAAAGAAGAAAATGCCAAAAGTAATTTCCAGCATTCTAGAAGATTAAGAAATTGAAAACCAAATATTTGGGGTGAAAGCAAGTATATAGTACATTTTTATCCAAATTTTTATGTAAGAATATTATTGCTTGCACATGCCAACCCAAGACGTCTGGTTTTCACACCCGTTCTTCCTTTTCCTGTATAATCGAATAGCACATGCTTACACTTCCCAAGGCAAAATACACAAGAAACTTTTATTTGGGGCCTCTTTATTATAAACATCCATTCTTTGGTCCTTCCTTCTACATACTCAAAACCCCAGCACGAGCCAGAACCCCAGTGATCACGTGCTTTCTACCACTGTATAGATAGAGGGAATGAAGGCTCTGCGGGTCAAGGCTTGCCTGAAGTCTCCAAACCAATGACTGAGAAGTCGATAAGCTTCACCTACATCTTCAGATGCCCAACTCTCCACCCACAGTGTCCCTTTAGCATCATTCCATTCTGCTCAATACAGGACCATTTCAAAATCAGTGCCTTCCCTCAAGGACTGGAAGAGATAGTTGTTGAAGAGAGTGTCATCACGCAAACTCCCTTCAACACTTCCCTTTGCTTCCTTTGTTCTCTCCAAAAGAGTTCAGCAGCTCTCCTTTGCCCTCTACACAGCTCCTTATACTGTGTGCTCCAAACCTGCCTCCTCTAGCTTGAATAAGAACAGTGAAATGCAGCTCTTGGAACCCCTGCTCATGAGTTTCCTTGGGACTTGCTCTTCCTTCAGGACTTCCCAACTCTCTGAACTTCTTAACTCCCCAGGTTGCAAAAAAATGTATCTTTAATCACCACCATAACCCTTTAGGATTTCAAAGCAACAGCCTACCAGTTCATCTTAGAGATACAAACATTTCCCCAACTTGTTCATTTATCTCAAGTCACATGTAGAAAGTTCTTTGGCAGCTGTTCAGGGGAACAAAGGTGAAACCTCCAATTAAGAATGACTTATATGTCCTCCTCCAGCCAAGAGTCACCTGCCTTGTTAACCTCCTTTGCTCTGCTTTAAGGGGAGGGAGACTGCACATTCAAAATTCATTTATTCATGTTAAGGTTAAATTCCTGTTAATTATCTCAGATTTTGATGATGCCTCCAGCTACTGAAGAGTGATGATATGCCAGTGAGATGCTTCTCTCCACTCAGGAACAAAATACAGGGGATCATATAACACAGATTAGGTCTCAGTTCATAAACGCAGCAATTTAATAAGCCTCTTTAAAGTATAAGACTCAAATGTAAGCATCCCAGTAGGCTAGGATTTTTATGTCTTGGCTGTGTTCCTTAAATTTAAACCACAGCAGGGACATAGAGGAAAGAATCATGAAAGCACATTTTGTAACATCAAGGCATTACATTGATTAGAAGAGACAATCACACTGCCCTGGGTGAATGGGAAGCCTCTGATGACCAGGCTCCATCCCACCAATGCTGAAGTCTGCCCGGATTTCTCCCTTAAGAGAACAATTCTGCCTCCAGTTACAACACCCTCCCCCTGACACTCGTCTCTCTGTCTCTCCTGCATTTCCTAGCCAAATTTATTTTAACATGGTCACTGAACCCATCCACTCACTTCTGAATGAATACACTGCCTTTTGACTATGTCCACAGCACTTCACTAAAACTGCTGTCTGTAGAATTAGTAGCACCATCCCTGGGTCTAAATCCCATAGACAAATTTCAATCTTTCTTTTATTTAGGAACTTCCCTTTACCTTGGGCCCTAAGGGAAATTACCTTAACCCAACCCCCTTCCACTGAATTTTTTTATGAAAGCTCAAAGCCCTTCCACATAGCTCTGTTACATTTTGCAAAATATTTATTAAGAGCTGCTGTGCAGGGGCTGGTGCTGTGGCACAGCAGGTTAAAGCCACAGCCTGCAATGCCAGTATCACATATGGGTGCTGGTTCAAGTCCCAGCTGCTCCACTTCCAATTCAGCTCCCTGTTAATGTGCCTGGGAAAGTGGTGGAAGATGGCCCAAGTGTTTGGGCCCCTGCACCCATGTGAGGCACCTGCAAGAAGCTCCTGGCTTCAGATCGGCTCAGCTCCAGCTGTTATGGCCACTTGAGGAGTGAACCAGAGGATAGACGACCTCCCTCTTCTCTACCTCTCTCTGTAACTCTGTCTTTCAAATAAATAAATAAATATTTTTTTTGACAGAGTGGACAGTGAGAGAGAGAGAGAGAGAAAGGTCTTCCTTTGATGTTGGTTCACCCTCCAATGGCCACCGCGACTGGCGCACTGCAGCCGGCGCACCGCGCTGATCTGATGGCAGGAGCCAGGTACTTATCCTGGTCTCCCATGGGGTGCAGGGCCCAAGCACTTGGGCCATCCTCCACTGCTCTCCCTGGCCACAGCAGAGAGCTGGCCTGGAAGAGGGGCAACCGGGACGGAATCCGGCGCCTGGACCGGGACTAGAACCCGGTGTGCCGGCGCCACAAGGCGGAGGATTAGCCTAGTGAGCCGCGGTGCCGGCTAGTAAATAAATAAATATTTTTTAAAAATAGAGCTACTATGTGGAGGGAGGACAGAGACCACAATCCTATGAAGTAGGAAGTGTGGGGAGCAACTCGGACTAGACTGTTACTGGAATTAAGACTTATTCCATGCATCTGCTCTCCCACAATATGGCGCTGGGAGAGGAGGAAACAGCTTCTACACAGCTGCCTTTCACCAACTTGACAAGCTGTAGGAGCTGCTCCTGATTGGAGGAGAGCAGCATACTCGGCGTGTGGGTAGCAGAGTTGGGATTGGTGGAAGAGGACTATAAAGGAGGAGAGAGACAACATGCACCAGGAACATCTATCTGAAGGAACACCTGTGCAGGCCCCGAGAGAGCCGGCTGGCGGTGTGCCGCTCCCCCGCGGATGTGGGGAAAGTGGTAGGGGGAACCGCCCTTCCACGGAGGTGGAAGTGTCGGTAGCCAACCCGGGAAGAACCAGCAGCAAACCCGGGGAGGGCCGAGCAGACAAAAGAACAGCGCAGGGTTTAGTGTTGTTCCTCCATGAAGACGGGGAGCGACATAATGGTGCCGTGACTCGGATAGGAAACCTAGGCAGGGTTTAGTGTCGTTCCTCCGCGAAGAGGGGGAGCGACAGGAAGCATTTTTGCCCATACACTGCAGACAAAAAGACTGTCTCAGAGTGACTCACAGCTGATGGGGCAGTGGGAGGAGCTTAAGTTGAAACTTGGACAATCCAGTCCCACCTCTACCTGCCTTTGCCTGCCTGCGTCAACAGCTCTCCTCTGCATTTTCAATTTCCATTTTCTCTCCTCTGTTTCTCACACCTCCTGCAGCCTGAAATTCAATCTCTTCTTCATAATGAAATAATAATCAAACACTTACTTATTACAAAGCCCTTAAACAAGGCACATATTTATTAAATTTTGAAGAATTTTAAGAGTTATGTGAAGGTGTCACACTACCCAGCTATCCGAGACCTTGACTATCTCTTTGGCTCCTTCCCTTCCAGAATTACCTGAAGACCCCCAGATGGTACTTCTATCCTGAAGATCAACTTTTCACTCTTCTGAAACCTCGACATGGGTGATTTTATTATCAAATGTTTACCAAAATTTGTTTGTTTTTTCAGCAAGCGTATATCTCCACTATTGCCAGTTACAGAGAAGAGGTAACAATAGCTCCCCCTACCTTGACAACAGCTCTTTGAACTCAGTAGCACTTTTGACACACTTTCTAGTTTGGGTCTCTGAGATGGCATACTCTCCTGATTTTCCTTCTGATCTCCCGGTTTATTCTTTTTAGGCTCCTCGTGAGACTATTTATCTTCTACTCATCCCCTAAATACCCTTCATCCTCTAATTATTACTACTCATTAGTAATCTTCCCCAGGTTCTCTTTTTTCTGCATCTCCCAATTTTATATCTCCAACACAATTGTCACTTTCCTGAAATAGAGACCATACTATCACACAGCCAATGTCACGCTTCCCTTGCAATATGCCAAGTATCCAAAATGCATATTCCCCTACACTGGGCTTGTTTTTCCAAAACTTGCCCTTCCTGAGATGTTCCTACTCAACACCACCATCGGCCAAGGCAAGCCAGGAATCCCAGCACCTTCTTTAACTCTCCCTTCCCCGTCACCTCTCAGTCAACCTCAAACACTTGTTGATGCTTTCTGCTACAAATCTCTCTGTTTTTTGTTTTTCTCTAGTTCTGTTGCCACTGCTAAGAAAGGTCACCACAATGCTGCATTAAAAGGTATCTCCAATCTTGTCTTGCCCCTCTGCAATCAATTTTCTACATGGATGTCAGAGAGGAACCTTTACAGCAGAATTTAACTTTTCCATTGTCCTAATGGAGACCTTTTCCTTTGCTTTTCAGCATTATCTGACCTTACACTACTCTTCAGCCCCAGGACCTCCCGCCTTCACGCTCCTACCTTCATCCCTCCTTGAACTCTGTGCCAACCAGAGTGCCTTCAATTCCTCAAACAGGCTGTGTCCTCTCCCAACATGTAGTTTTCTAACACACTCTTTTACCAGAAACACTTTCTTCTTCCCTCTTAGGTTGACTTCTTCTGAAAGGTAATTTAGATATTACCTTTTGAGTAAACATCTCTGACTCCCCTGGGCTGCATTGATTTCCCTTGTATTATGCAATAGAGTTGCAGATGCAGGAACCTGCTCTCAAACTGATCTTTTAGAAAAGATCTGTAGGGGCCTGCACTGTGGCATAGCGGGTGGGGCTGCCACCTGTGGTGCCAGCATACCATGTTGGCACCAGTTCGAGACCTGGCTGCTCCACTTCTAATCCAGCTCTCTGCTGTGGCCCAGGAAAGCAGTGGAGGATGGCCCAAATTCTTGGGTCCCTGCACCCATGTCGGGGATCTAGAGGTGGGTCCTGGCTCCTGGCTTCAGATCAGCACAGCCCCAGCTGTTGTGGCCAATTGGGGTATGAATCGGTGGATGGAAGACCTCTCTCTCTCTCTCTGCCTCTCCTTCTCTCTCTGTGTGACTCTGATTTTCCAATAAATAAATAAATCTTAAAAAAAAAAAGATTTGTAGGCTCATGTAACTGAAAAGCCTAGCTTCAAGCCTTGCTAAATCCATCTCCTCAGTTTCATCAAAAATGTGTCTTCCTTTGTCACTCAAATCTTCTTCCTCTGTCTTTAGCTTCCAGCTCACATTTCTCCATTTGTGATACAAGATGGCCATCAGCCCTCCAGGATTAAACTCTGGCAGTTGAGCAACCCCATATGAGAATGCTTTTTCCTGGTAATTCCTGCTAAAATCATGGGTACTATTAATAGGAGAGAGGAGATGATGGATGGATGGACAGATGGATAAGTCATAAGTAGATAATAGAGTGAATATGTATTAAGCAAGTAGATGATAGAGATACTATAAATAGATATAAAAGTATTTAAGTAAATGATAGCTATATGGTAGATACATAATACATGGATAGAATATGTATGTAGATGAAAAATAGAATTAGACATGATATTTAGGTAGATAGGTAGATAAGTAGGTGGGTAAGAAGATAGATGAAGATAGATACATCCATATCTACATACCTACAATACATAGGTAGGTAGGTAAGTAAATAGGTGATAAATACATAGATACTTAAATAGATGGATAGATGATGATAAATAGATGACAGAGATAAAAAGGAAATAAATGCTATTTCTTTAAATGACCCTTTAGAGTAGATTTGTTTAAGAATATGGTTGTTTTCTTCTTGCCCCCAAAGGGCAATGTTAAGCAATGCACATCATAATCAAGAAAAAGATAAAGAAAGGAAACAAGGAGAATGGACCTGGACTACGAATTCTTCATAGGATCTGTGCCATATCACCCTGTACTATTCTCAGCTTATGAGCTTCATAAACACGAGTTAAGTGTATGAGTGAGTTAATGGGGCGTGGGTGGCCTTTCCAGAGTAGGAAACTGTACACCCAAACCCTGCTTTACCTCTCAAGGTAACGAATATATTAACTCTTGAGAGGAGACCCAGGAGCAGGAGGCCCTGGCTTCTGAAAAAGTGGCAGATTGCAAATAGAAGCTTAGCTTATTAACACCAAGTGGAATAACTCATAGTTCCCAAGAAGTTAAGTGTATAGATGCCCTCATATTTAAACAGTAATTGTCAAAGAAAAGCACACAAGAAGAAAATTTGGTTGTACAAGTGGGAAGGACATGAAACTAAAATTCCTTTTAGAGAAACATTCCTCAAGTAGCTTCGAATTTTCATTTGTTTGATTGCTTTTAATGTGTTATAGTTTTCAAGGAGAAAAACTTTTTCTGAGTGGCTTGTACTATTACATTTCCAAACTGTTCTAAGCTCAGATTCTAGATATGATGGATAAATCCTAAAACAAGTATAGGAGGGGCTTAAAAACTAAACTCTGCACAATTTTTAAATCTCAAAGAAACACACAAAATAAAAAGTGAAAACGTTTGGGCTCGTTGGTCAATTTAGGTATAAAGTCTTTTGTCGGACATTTTGGAAATAACTTTTTTCTGGTTGAAGAATAAAAGACTTTATTCAGCTAGTTAAACTGAGGATTTAAACCCAGAAACAGTTACTTAGCTAGCTGTTCCATAGTCCTAAATTTATTTATAATTTGCATGCATTTTTAAAAATTTATTTATTTATTTGAAAGGCAGAAGGGGAAGAAGGAGGGGAGGAAAGAGTGGGGGAGAAGAGGAGAGAGGGGGAAGAAAGATACCTTCCATCCACTGGCTAATTCTAATGATGGAATCTCAGCTTGACCAGGTGAAAGCCAAGAGCCAGGAACTCTATCTAGGCTTTGCTTGTAGGTGGCAGTAATTCATGTATTCAGTTATCATTCTGTTTCCTAGGTGCATTAAGAGGGCACTGGATCAGAATTGAAGTATTTGGGACTCGAATTGGCACTCCATTATGGGATGTGGGCATTCCAAGTGGCTGCTTAATCCACTGCACCACAGTGATGGAAATAACTTCTGTAAATTTTGCTCCTGGCATGTTCAGCATCTCACATGCAAATCAATTTGACACAATTCTCTTGTAGGAATGAAAAATGGCCTTTTATAAAATACAAAATTTTGCTATTTTACTCATTAAGTTGTTTATGACTTCAAGATATTTTTGTTCCAGTAACTGTGTCAGGGATGAAGGATCCAAAAATGTGTCAGGCATATACCTGTGTTTAAGAAGTCACAGTCTAATGGGAGAAAGAGAGATTTAAATATACTCCTGTTCTTATGATGACTGCATTGGGGGTATGTCTGAGACTGCTTGGAGTAGAAATACATGATCAGATTTAATACACATTAATTTTAAGGAGAAATCAGCTCACTTTCAAATGCAACTAGCTTCAGCATTGCATCGTTTATTGTAGTGTTTGCCACTGGGTCTTGGATTTTAAAAAGAATCTATTGTGTTTAAATAGTTTTCTTTATTTCTAAGTTACTTGGAATTTTTATTAGGAATGTTTTTTGAATTTTATGATGCCTTTCAGGCATCTATTGATTTAACCATTGGCTTTCTTCATTTAATTTGTTGATGTTATAAGTCATATTGATAGATTTCCTAATATTGAACCATCCTTATGATCTTCACATAAACTCTACTAGGTCATGTTATACTGTTCTCTTAACGCATAGCTAAAATCAATTGCTATATACTGTAAAGAATTTTTATATCTATGTTCTTACAGGAATGTAGTTTTTTCATTTTTTAATATATTGATCAACTTTTATTACTAAAGTTATTTTAACATTGTAAAAAGAATCAGGAAATTTTGTTCCTCTTCTACAGCCTGCACCAGTTGAAATAACATTTGACTTTTTTATTTTAAAGTATAAAGAAAATTTTGGAAAGTTTACACATGCCCTTTTTTCATAATCTACCTCAAAATTTGGAATAGAAGAAGATTTGGTCCTATGGAATTCATACATTCTCCTTGGAATTCTCTGTAGTTAAAGGTTGTTGTAGGTTGAGTTCCCTATGACTGTGAAATAGAAAACTGACTGTGAGAAACTTATCAGAGTATACTCCTGGAAGTGTTGATCAGTAGAAGAGTGGAAGAAGCAAGATTGGGTATAGGGAGAGGAGCTGAAAGTGCAAAGGGAGAGGATGAAATCAACAGAGGATTCAACCCATTTCACCAGAAGCACTAGAGCTAGGAAAATTGTATGTGTGTGTGTGTGTGTGTGTGTGGGTGTGTATACTTTAAACTTTATATATGTTTATATACATACTTTATACTTTATATATGTTACATGTGTTTACATAATATATTATATATACATTTATATATACTTTATGATATATATTTATATATTTATGTATATATTTATACTTTATGTTATATACTGTATGTATACATATATATGTATATATATATATGTTTATTATCTCATGCAATTACAGACTGAGAAGTCCTATAATCATCACTCTGTAAGCTTGGGATCTAGTATAGCAGCTGATGCAATTTGTAGTTTTAGTCCAAAAAATATGACAACTGGGAGATTGGTGGTATAAGTTCTATTCAGAGGACCAATGACTAATGTCCCAGTTCATGCGGTCAGAGAGAAAGAGAATTCTTCTTCCCTCTGCCTTTTTGTTCTGCTCAGCTATTCAAGGAATTGAATGGTGCCCTCCCACAATGGAGACAGCCATCTTCTCTGCTTAGTCCTCCAATTCTACTGCTAATCTCATCTGCAAACACCCTCACAGACATATACCCAGGAGTTATGCTTTATCAAATACCTGATCCCCTTGTATCCAGACAACTTGGTCCACAAAATTGACCATCACATCCTTTAATAAAGTAAGAGGCCTTTGTATCCTTGCCTCAACCAGTCAACAAGTGGTTATTGCCTCTGGACAGGAAACCAAACCTTGGGTGGAACAGCTCCCTTGTGTCAAGGATGAGTCTTTGAGACAGATGCAATTATGAACTATGCAACAGTTGAGGAGGTGTTGAATGGAGATATCTGGGTAGTGTGCTGTTATATCTACTAAATATGCTTTATTGGAACTTAATTCCCTTAGAACAAATATTAGCATGGATCAGTAAAACTTTCAAGTTTTCCAGAACTTCCTTATATGCCTTTATGGAAACTAATTTTTATTTTACAACTTCATCTAGAAATTTGGATGCTCAGTGCATGCTAATTTTCAAATAAGGCCACCAAAAGTAAGTCAACAGCCTTTTCATTTGGCAAAAATAACAATTCCTGCTTTCAGAAACAAAGAGTTTTGAGCTTCTCAGATGAGATTGTTTTCTCTTCAGTTTATCTTAACACTAGTATATAGAAGTCATTATAAAATACCTGCAATTTATTATGCTATTGCTTTAAAATTCTGTCATCACTGATTAAATAATGTTCTCTGAGGTTATAGAATTCCACATCATATTTTTATACCTGATCCGGCCACTTTGAAGGTAAGTTTTATGAAAACTTATTGGTGGGGCTGGCACTGTGGCACAATGGGTTAAAACCCTGGCCTGAAGCACCAGCATCCCATAAGGGTGCCAGTTCTAGTCCTGGCTGCTCCTCTTCTGATCTGGCTCTCTGCTGTGGCCTGGGAAAGCAGTGGAGGATGGCCCAGGTCCTTGGGCCACTGCATCCTCATGGGAGACCTGGAGGGGGCTCCTGGCTCCTGGCTTCAGAGCGGCACAGTTCTGGCCATTACAGCCATCTGGGAAGTGGACCGGCGGATGGAAGAACTCTCTGTCTCTACCTCTCTCTTTCAAATAAATGAAATGAATCTTTAAAAAAGGGGAGGGGGATTATTGGTAAATGTAGTATATTTCCTTATTTATATTTCTCCATGAATCTTCATAATTTCTTCAAAATGATCACAGTTCTTACACTATTGTGGGTGAAACATTGATTAGAAGGAGGTAAAGACTCTGCAAGATGTGTTCTGAATGAAATTTTATAACCTAATATTCTGAGGAGAACAAGGTCGCCCACCACGCGGAAGCCGAGCCACGGGAGCCACAGGGTCTGCGCGCCAGTGCAGGAAGGGGAGTGGATGTGACACAGACACCAGCAGGGAGAGGAGGGACGCCCAGGGCTCTGAGTCCACACATCGGCACTGGAAACGGAGGTGAGCTCAGTAACCAGAGACATTGGCGGGGAAACGGCAGACAGAATCTAGAGGGAAGCAGGCTTTGAAGCGGGAAAGTTCACCAGACTGACTACAGGAGAGAAGGAAAAAAAAAAAAAGGTGGGGGGGTACTGGTACAGACAAGTTTCTCTCTCCGCCAACCTTGCAAAGACGAGCAAGAGACAAAGAGCAGGCACCACTCGGGATATACATAATAAAAGGGGAGAGCTAAGGCTACAATTCAGTAGCCTAGGCAACCCAGTGGGAGTCCGCAGGAGAAACTGAGCTGGCACAGAATCTTTGGGTAGAAGCCAGAGATCGGAAGCTAAATACCATCAATTCTGCTCAGCTGTGTGGTATTACTTACCTTCTGAATAAAAAATAAAATAAAATAAAATAAAATAAAATAAAATAGAGAGAGATTTGCCACGCATAACCTGAAGGTGTAACCTTTGCACACCCATTACCCGGAAGAACCAAGCAGAGCTCTCAGGCCATACCCATCTCAAGCCTCCAAGGCTCCTCCAACAGCAGGCAGTCCACTTAACACAGACATAGTATTAAAAAAAAAAAAAAAACCTCACAGTGAGGGAAGAAGAATTAACTATGCCAAGCAACAAACACAAAAATCGAGGGAACAAGAAAGATCAATGATGACACTATGACAATAAACAAAACACCCCAAGCCAAGATTATGAAGATGATGAGATAGAAGAAATGCAAGATACAGATTTCAAAAAATTTATGATAAGAACATTTAGAAGTTTTCAAAAGCAAATCCTTGAACTACAGAAATCCTTATTGGACAGGATTGAAAATCTCTCTCGTGAAAATGAAATTTTAAGGAAGAATCAAAATGAAACACAGAAACTAGTAGACAGGAAAGTGTGATAGTGAAGAGAAATCAAAATGAAATGAAGAGCTCAATAGATCAAATGACAAACACATTAGAAAGTCTAAAAAACAGTGTCAGTGAAACAGAAGAGAGAATATCAGACTTAGAAGACAGAGCACAGGAAAACATACAGTCAAACCAAAGAAAAGAAGAGGAAATTAGAAATCTAAAAAAGATTGTTGGGAATAACCTTATATTCTAACATCTTCCCATTTATCCATCTCCAATCAAGCTAAACACAATGCACTTGCACACATTGTAATATAAAAGTCCCTAAGGGCTATCTTGACCTAGTTTTGAAGCCATGGCTACAAACGACAGATTCTTCTTCGGGGGTGAGGGAAAGTAACCATTTCTGATACCAGATTTCCATTCTCTAGAGCCTCTAAGCACATAGTCCAAACTGCCCTGTTATGGGCTCACATACTCCCAAACCAGGTAGTAAGTAGTGAGTAGCAGCCTCCATGCTTCAACAGTGCATAGATGTGAACATATTCAAGTTAACCAATCCCTAGAAAGTCCTCAGAGGCTAGCCTCCTCCACTCCACTTGCCATGCATAAGCTGCCTTCCAAAGCTACAGTTTGTTCTCTCCTGTCCCTCTGTTGCAACCCTGTGTCAGCCTTTTCTCCTTTGGATTTGTAAGTAAAAAAGAATTCTGCCACTCATCTATCCCAGTGTCAGTGTATTGGCCATCAACAGAATCTCGCATTTGATAAACTTATCAAACTTAGTCCATTTGTGCCTGTACTTCTCCAGCTCCAGACATTAGCTTTTCATGTTTCCCTCTCCTATGACTTCTTCCTACCTGCCTTTATCTGCAACTACAAATATGTACTTTTTCTTCATGGATCAACCTGAATCTCTTTACCTTCAGGGACTCCTTTCTGTATCTGTGCTCCTCATCTGTCCTGTTGCCATCATTTGCACCACTTCAAAACACACATCCTGTGTTATAGATTCCAGTGGTTGTAGAGCAGACCTGTTGTCCCGCAAAGGAAAGAGTATTTAAATGGGTTGAAGCATTGACAAGATATTTTAAAAACACCACAGCATTTTATTTTCTCTGAATTTGTGGCAGGCTCTGGCATGAAGTCCATTATAATGCAGCCTTTCCACAAATATTTATTGAATTCAATTCATTGGAGCATTGTCATGCAACTTCAACACAAATCACACTACTATCACTGTGATGATCCTTTCTTCTGCCTTCCAGTGCACAGAGTGGAAAGGTTGCAGAGAAGAGGAAGAGGATGAAAGATAAGCAAGTGCTGAAAGGAAGCTTTGCAGCAGTGGAAATGGGTAAACAGAAACAAGCAAGAATGCTACATTCTCAGAAGCTGTACAGGGATTTAGGGTAGGGTCACATACAAGACAGTAAATATTTGCTGGATTAAACCACCAGATTTTAGAACCTTTAATTGATTATTTGAGGATTGGGCTGTATTTAATCTGAGTTGCATGAATTTAGAAGACCATGCTGGATCAAAATTTTTCCTGTCAGAGCTAATTTGCGTTTCTGAATAATTCAAATGGTAATTATGTTCACTTAGGTCCTAATTGCTTAAGATACTGCTTTAAAGACAAGACCTCTTTTTCTTTATAATTCATGAGTTGCGGTATTTTCGTCCATGTAAGATTCTTTGAAGTATTATACTACATACTTTTTTGAGTTTAAAAAAAGAAAAAGGAAAGAAAATTTTTAATAAAATTTTCTCTCTTGAACTGTAATCAAGATAACAGGATAGTTAATAGATATCTTTAACAAAAAGATGGCTTCATGTTGTTTATAATGTAAAGTGCATTTTGTTTATAATGTAAAGTGTAAAGTGGTAGATTTGTGGAACTGAAGTATCATATGGCTAATTAAATGAATTTATGTATATTTATGTATATCTGAAAGAAATACAAGGATCAGAACTGGAACTTCAAAAAAATGTTTCAGTGATTATAAGCACCTCTCAGTCTATTTTCTCTCTGTTCTCTTTCTCTCTCTCAATCCTTCCTTCTCTCTCTCTCTCCCTCCCTCCCTTCTTCCCTTCCTCTCTCTGTCCCTCCCTCTGTTTTGTTCTGTCTTCCTCTAATCTGACTTCCTAGTGGCATTCCTGTCTCATTCCTTATTTGTTTCCCTTCAGTCATTCTTCACATTTTAAAGTATAATTCTGGTAGCAGCCAATCAGATAGGCTTGTCCCCAGATCAGCTAACCTACTGAATCCTGTCCACTTGTCCAGATCGCTCCTTGGTTTGGGCTGCCTGGAGTCTGAAATGCACTCCAGCACAGAGAACACCCAGTCCTGCTCCCCTGAGCAATGGGCTGTTCACAAAGCAGTTGAAACTAGAAAGAGATAATCACTTTTATCTTTCCCCTTGTTATGCTGGAAATAGGAGCTGAAAATCTAAACAATGATTACAAGTTTCCAAAATCCTTATTCAAATGGCAGAAATTCTTGTCTTTGGTTTATTCTGCAGAGCTTCAGCACAAGACAAACCAAATGATATTTATTAAGCATTTATTTCTTCCCAGGAGTTTGCTGCATATTCTAAAACATTGAGAAACCTGACAAAACTGCAGGATTGGATAAAAGCTCAGAGATTTTTGTCATGTTACACAGGAGAAAAAAAATGAAGCTTGAAAGATTTAGATTTATTGAAAAGTACTGAGTGTTGCCTTAGAGAACTTGTAGGTTGAGTTAATGATATAAGACACAGTCCTAGGGCCAGCGCCGTGGCTCAATAGGCTAATCCTCCGCCTAGCGGCACCGGCACACTGGGTTCTAGTCCCGGTCGGGGCGCCGGATTCTGTCCCGGTTGCCCCTCTTCCAGGCCAACTCTCTGCTGTGGCCAGGGAGTGCAGTGGAGGATGGCCCAAGTGCTTGGGCCCTGCACCCCATGGGAGACCAGGATAAGTACCTGGCTCCCGCCATCAGATCAGCGCAGTGCGCCGGCCGCAGCGTGCTGGCCGCGGCGGCCATTGGAGGGTGAACCAACGGCAAAGGAAGACCTTTCTCTCTGTCTCTCTCTCTCTCACTGTCCACTCTGCCTGTCAAAAAAAAAAAAAGAAAGAAAGAAAGAAAGAAAGAAAATGCCATTTCACAAAAGGAGATAACAGGTTAAGCAGGAGCTTGGAGCCAGGCAATTTGGCTTTGAATTTCTCCAATTACTCACTCTGTGATGTTGGGTGAGTCGCTTAAACTCAGTGTCCTCATCTGTGAAATGGGGATAATAATAGTGTCTGCCTCCCTGGGCTACTTGGAGTAATACACGAATTCATATCTCTAACACATTCAGAACTGACTTGCTCTCATTAACAGTGCTATGATCCCAAATTAGTGGGGGAGAAAGACTGCTTACAGAGGGATCCGTTTGATGGCTTTGGGCATAAATTAGATGATAGTTGCTCAATTTAGGAACATGTGGTAAGGAATTCCAGGCAGTGCATTCAAAGAGGGACGAGAGCTTGGTAACTGAGCAAATCTGGGGCTGAAAGGGTATAAACGGTTAGGGGGCATCCACAGTTCTGATGGTATACCAGGCTCTACAAAATTCACCATTCTGGAAAAATAAATGTCAAACAAGAGAAAATGTATGTTTTCTTTTCCTCTTTTTTCATCCTTTTAAATTAGTTTTTGACTGACTCAGTGTGATTTGTAGATACAAGTCTAAGAACATAATAATATTCCCTTCCTCCTTCTACTCTTTCCTTTTCCATTTTGTTTTTGAAATGACATTTTAAATTTTTTACAGTAAAAAGGTTTAATAGTTTACCACATAAGAAGCTTAACAAATGAAAACAAAGAAAGTGCTTTAGTGGGAATATAGACAATGGCTATAAACAATAATTGAATGGAAAAATTATCATTTCACCATATACAGTGAATTTTAAAGTAATCACAGGTCATTATAGTATTCTCAACCACTGATTTGACAAAGGTATAAAACAAAGTTTTACAAAAATGTATTTGCAGCAATACTGATACACATAGATATCTTTTTTTTTTTTAATTTTAGCTCCCACCTATAGGGGAGTACACATGGTATTTGTCTTAGTCCAGCTTTCTTCACTCAACATGATCTCCCCTAGTTGCATCCTTTTTGCTGCAAATGGTAGAATTTCATACTTTTTTATAGCTAATAATATTCCATTATGTGCATGTATGTGTGTATTAGATTTTATTTTATTTTTTTGACAGGCAGAGTGGACAGTGAGAGAGAGAGAAAGAGAGTGAAAGGCCTTCCTTTTGCCGTTGGTTCACCCTCCAATGGCCACCACAGCCGGCACACTGCAGCTGGCGCATCGCGCTGATCCAAAGCTAGGAGCCAGGTGCTTCTCCTGGTCTCCCATGGGGTGTAGGGCCCAAGCACTTGGGCCATCCTCCAC
The DNA here is from genome assembly GCF_051225735.1 of Oryctolagus cuniculus. Taxonomy (NCBI): domain Eukaryota; kingdom Metazoa; phylum Chordata; class Mammalia; order Lagomorpha; family Leporidae; genus Oryctolagus; species Oryctolagus cuniculus. The sequence continues at coordinate 154,887,477 of NC_142867.1, forward strand.
TGCACTCCCTGGCCACAGCAGAGAGCTGGCCTGGAAGAGGGGCAACCAGGACAGAATCCAGCGCCCCGACCGGGACTAGAACACGGTGTGCCAGCATCACAGGCAGAGGATTAGCCTATTGAGCCTTAGCGCCGGCCAGATTTTCTTTATTCTTTCATCTGATGATAGACACCTTGATTGGTTTCAAATTTTGGCTATTTTGAACAGTGCTGTTAGAAACATGGTAGTGCAGGTATCTCTCTGATACATTGTGTTCAAGTCTTTTGTGTATATACCCAGTAGTGAGATTGCTGGATCATATGGCAAATCTATTTCTAGTTTTTTAAGAAATTTCCCTACTGTTTTCCACAGTGGCTGCACTAATTTACATTCCTACCAACAGAGTATAAGTGTTCCCCTTTGTCCACATCTTCACCAACATTTGTTACTCTATGTGTTTTGGATTTTAGCCATTCTGACAGATGTCGGGTGATACTTCATTGTGGTTTTTACTTGCATTTCCCTGAAGGCTAGTGATGTTGAGCATTTTTCACATGCTTGTTGGCCATTTGTAGTTCTTGTTTTGAGAACTCTCTACTGAACTCCTTTGTCCATTTCTCAACTTGATTGGGTTTTTGATGAGTTTTTTTAAGTTACCATCTATTCAGGATATTAATCTTTTGTCAGATAAGTGGTTTACAAATATTTTTCCTATACTGTAGGATGTCTCTCATCGTATTGATCATATCCTTTGCTATGCAAAAGCTTCTTAGTTTTATATAGTCCCATTTTTAAGATTTTATTTTATTTTTGAAAGACAGAGTTACAGAGAAGGAGGTCTTCCATTCTGTTTGGTTCACTCCCCAAATGACTGCAATGGCCAGATTTGAGCTGAACTGAACCCAGGAGCCAGGAGTCTCCCCCGAGTCTCCCATGTCGGTGCAGGGACCCAAGAACTTAGCCCATCTTCCACTACTTATGTAGAATAACTTCTGGTCTCTCTATTCTGTTCCATTTATCTATGTATCAGTTTTAATTACTATAACTTTGTTTTATGCTTTGAAATCAGGTATTGTGATTCCTCCAACTTGGTTTTTCTTGCTCAGAATTACTTTGGTTATTTGGGGTATGAACTTTAGGATTGTTTGGAAAATATGTTTTCAAAGCTTTGGAGTGAAATTATCCTTTAACCCATTTATACTGGGTACTCAGCCTCACAAAGATTCATAGGCTCCCTGTTCTCGTTGTTATCCACAGTTTCCCTTTCCCAGGGTGTAGTATTGTTCTGCTCCTTTTAGTCCCCATTTGAACTTCCAACCACATCCTCATCAATAATTTCCCTAAATGGGCATTTACCTCCCCGTTTACCTTGCTGTCTTCATTTCCCTAAAGTTTCCATTAGTTCCCAGCACATCTGGGAGGAATCTCTATTGCAGGTGTCAGAACAGCGACATGACCATATAGTGTCATCACGACATGGACGAGAAATTTCAAATCCCACCTCAGTGCCTCCTTGCCTGGTGGTGAGACTGCTGCAGATGTATGTGCATAGCCAGGTGTGGAGAAGGCCTTATCTTCAAATATAAAGCTGGATGTTGCGCTACCACCTGGATCCTCCCTTCTACCTGCCTTATGAAGTTCTTTCAAAAAAGAAGCCTTTGGGAAGTGGCTACAACCTGACCCCCTGGGGATTAAGAGGGTATAAGGATGGAATTTGGCCTCAACCCTCTTCCTTTTAAAGATCTCACCTCCTGTGGACTTTCATTCACTGCATAATTTATCCTCTACTTTCTCTAATTATTGAATTTAGTATGACACACATAGAAACAGATATGTGAATGTAGAACGAAATTTTAAAAAGAAAATAGATAACCCACCATAGATCCAAGGATGTTTAAATGGCTTTTTTTTTAAGGCTCCAAAAACTTTCCACACTCATCACAATTTGAAAACAGCTAATTGTCTGCTTTCTATCATTCAGAATCCAGTACATACAGAATTCACAAACTTGCTATAGTTTATGCCATCTCAAATTATTTCACAATACGATGGAAGGGATATCATTACTCATTTTTTATGAACAAGAGAAGGAAGTCACTCAAATTGTAGGACTCAAGACATGTTTTTAAACCTAGGTCTTCCAATTTTCTCTTGCTCCTATGTTTAATTTCTATCAGATCTATGGGCTAGATTTAGGTGGGCCTTGATCCAATGTCCCAATTCTCCCACACTTACTCACCATTTAGGACTTTTGCTTATTTGTGTCATTTTTCATTTGAATCTATCAGCATTTAAAATGACACTGCCTGGACACTGGCCATCCCGTCCAAAGTCCCTTACCTCCTTTGCAGTCCACCCATTTTCATCAGCATTTCTGTTGGCATTCACTGGCAATGCTTTTGGATACAAAAAAGAGACAACCTTCCTCTCAGTTACATAAGTCATAAGAATATTGAAATTAGGGAAGATCCCAAAGACTAGTATGTGTCAAGGATTGTTGAGAACAATTCAGAACTCACCAAAATAGTTTTATTTTGCTGCTTCCCTTCAGTAACTACCAGACTGGCAAAAATAGGAAAGATGAACTGGAGCTTAGAGAGACATGTTATTCAATCCTGTGATGTCTTCCTGATTGTTTAAATACGTGCCCAAATTTGGTATTGAAGAAATTCACAAAGTAAGGGAAGCTCAGAACTTAATGCTCACTGCCTCTGATGCCATTTAGTTGGGAAAGATGGTAATGTCAGCACAGAATGGCCTGCATTGCTCTCATATGGAAAGATTCTTACTTCCCTATTCAATTACTTCCCTCTTCTTTTCCTCATGCATCATCAAACCTACAGTATCTTGGCCATGATATCCATGGGGTGATTTAGCAGCCGAATGTCTTCAAAAATCCAAGTCCTCTCAAAATAAATTTTTTTTTCAAACCAGGCTTTTTCCATAATTCTGCCTCATCAACCTCCATGTACAAGCTTTTATCTTCCTATGTATCATCTCAAGGTCAGAAGTTGACTAATATAGATTCAGTCAACACATCATCATACCAGCATTCCAAGCAGAACAAAGTGGGCAAGGGAAACAAATGATTTTCTCTTGCAGATCTTGGCATTTCTACTGGAGCAGTTAAGTCTTTGACAGACATTAGCGGCAGACTTCCTAATGGTGGGTTGTTGGTCAGAACTAAGTCAGGTGACCACCCCAGTCTGCAAAGGTGGCTGAGACAGTGAGAATCTGGCGAAAGAGAAAGGGAGCTCCATAACTGATTTAGACTAAGGTTGATTTAGTCCTTGGAGAAGGACTCTTTGACTCTGAATAAAATGTGGGCTGGATTAACGAGGAGGTAGAGAAGGATGAGTATTGCTAAGACACTAGCAACTGACATACAGATGCTCCATATGACATGTTTAACAACATTGTTTTTTGCATGATTTGTGGCTTGGGAAGAGAAGTTATGTGTTTACACAATCCTAAATTAAGCAACGTACTCCATTCTGTCAAATGCTTTGTCTTAATTCAGCTTCACAAGGCATCCAAACTCTGTCCGTGTTTTTGTGTGTTTTTTCAAATATCTAAGAAGTTTCCAATTTTGCTTCCCAATTTTGTACTCCACTGTAACTCATTCTGCTGGTTCGCACTAAAAAGCTTTGAGATCAAAGCCCCAGTACAGTCAAACACACACACATACACACACACACAGAGAGAGAGAGAGTTAAGAAGGTCTAATTCCAAACATCACCTTTTATCCATCATTCTTAAGCTAAATAATTGAGGGCTCCATTACCAATCTTGTGGGTGCCAAGTCTTCCAGAGGCCTTCCTGCAGCAATGGGCAAATGCTTGCTGAAATCAGCATCAGCTCACCTGTGGCTAGAATCTATCGTTTCTGCAAAGACACCTTTTTTTACATTGTCTTCTGTATGATAGTTACTTTGACGTTTAGACCTTTATTGTCCCTGATAATACCACCCAAAACTGAATTCCCCAAGTAGTTCCTGCATCCCCTCTTTTTTCTTCTCTAAGTGAACCTAAAGAATAAATTATTTCTATCATTTCTGATCTAAAAGAATTTTATTTTTTCCAACTTCTATTTTTTTAACTTTTATTTAGTAAATATAAGTTTCCAAAGTACAGATTACAATGGCTTTCCTCCCCCATAATTTCCCTCCCACTGGCACCCCTCCCATCTCCTGCTCCCTCTCCCATTCCATTCACATCAAGATTCATTTTCAATTATCTTTATATACAGAAGATCAATTCAGTATATATTAAGTAAAGATTTCATCAGTTTGCACCCACACAGAAACACAAAGTGTAAAATACTGTTTCAGTACTAGTTATAGCATTACTTCACATTGGACAGCACATTAAGGACAGATCCCACATGAGAAGTAAGTACACAGTGACTCCTGTTGTTGACTTAACAATTTGACACTCTTGTTTATGGCATCAGTAATCACCCTAGGCTCTAGTCATGAGTTGCCAAGGCTATGGAAGCCTTTTGAGTTCACTGACTTTGATCTTATTCCGACAGTGTCATAGCCAAAGTGGAAGTTCTCTCCTCCCTTCAGAGAAAGGTACCTCCTTCTTTGATGGCCCCGTTCTTTCCACTGGGATCTCACTTGCAGAGATCTTTCATTTAGGTTTTTTTTTCCCCCAGAGTGTCTTGGCTTTCCATGCCTAAAATACTTCTCATGGGCTCTTCAGCCAGATCCGAATGCCTTAAGGGCTGATTCTGAGGCCAGAGTGCTATTTAGGACATCTGCCATTCTATGAGTCTGCTGTGTATCCCGCTTCCCATGTTGGATCATTCTCTCCCTTTTTGATTCTATCAGTTAGTATTAGCAGACACTAGTCTTGTTTGTGTGATCCCTTTGACTCTTAGATCTATCAGTGTGATCAATTGTGAACTGAAATTGATCACTTGGACTAGTGAGATGGCATTGGTACATGCCACCTTGATGGGATTGTATTGAAATCCCCTGGCAGGTTTCTAACTCCACCAATTTTTCCAACTTCTAATTATTCCAGTCTTCACTGATCCTTTCCTGAGAAGCCTCTTCAGACCATAAATCATAAATTCAAAATCAATAGACTTTTCTTATGGTTATCATGTTTTGTAAACTATTATATAAGAATACTTCAAAAAGCTTGTAGGAGGGGTTGACTTTGTGGCACAGCAGGTTAAGCCCTTGCCTGCAATGCTGATATCCCCAACAGGTACCAGTTCATGGCCCTCTATCCAACCCCCTGCTAATGGCCTCAGAAAAGCAGTGGAAGATGGCCAAAGTGTTTGGGTCTCTGCCACCCACGTGGACAATCTAGAAGAAGTACCTAGCTCCTGGCTTCAGTCTATCCCAGCCCTGGCCACTGAGGCCATCTAGAGAGTAAGCCAGCAGATAGAAGATCTCTCTCTCTCTCTCTCTCTCTCTCTCTCTTTGTCATTCCCTCTCTCACTGTAACTTTGACTTTCAAATAAATAAATAAATCTTTTTAAAGAAAAGGTTGGTGATAAGATGGATTAAATGTTTATTTGGGGGCAAAAAAATTGAAATCATGAGGCCGGTGTGGTGACATAGTAGATTAAGCCTCCACCTGCAGATTCAAGTCCCAGCTGCTCCAATTCCAATCCAGCTCCCTGCTGATGGCATGGGAAAGCAATGAAAGATGGCCCAAGTGCTTGGGCCCCTGAACAGGTGTTGGAGACCTGGCAGAAGCTCCTGGCTCCTGGCTCCAGCCATTGCAGCTATTTGGAGAATGAACCCACAGATGGAAGTCCTTTCTGTCTCTCCCTCTGTTACTCCACCTCTCAAATAAATAAATCTTTTAAAATAACTGAAATAATTTCTATGAAGGGTTTTCAAAAAGTTTCAGGAAATGCGTATTATAAAAAATACTTACATGTATTTAAAATGCTTGAATCAAAGTAAACTTATTTATAATGCCATTTTTCTACACATTTTTTGAAGTAAATCTGTGCACACACAGTGACATTACCTTTTCTTGTCTGTACCTCTCTACAAATATTCAATGTAACTCATTATGATTATGGTGGTAGATAAAAAAGAAGAGCAGGGGAAGAAATCCTGAAATTTTTATAGGGAGTGAAGCTTGATAAATGTAAATCAATTATACACACTGGTGATTAATATTTTAAGATGTAATGAAGTAAGATTTGTACCAGATATTAGGTTCATATGTGCATGACAAAGACCTTCAAAATGAATAGCTTACTGTAAACATTTCTTTCTCTCTCACTGCTTAAAACTCATTGGTCATAACTTGTACAAGTGGCCAAAACAGGGAGGCTGAGAAACGTAGACTTTCAGTTGTATGTCTTTGTACTCAGTCAGCTGACAGGAAGGTGTGTAGTGAGTCTAGAAACATAGGCCTTTCATTGGCTAATGATGTAGTTACCTAAATAGGAGTATTTGCATATGATCATTTCAGAAGAAGAGGAAAAGGGCAATCAGGAGATAAATGGTTATCTTTGCCACATCACTGGATGTGTAGTGAACACAAAACATACTTTAAGAGCTTTCATAGTTTTATTCATAGCACACATCCTTCTAATCCACACATTCTTTTTTTTAAAATATTTATTTATTTATTTGAAAGTCAGAGTTACACAGAAAGAGGAGAGGCAGAGAGAGATAGAGAGAGCGAGACAGACAGAGAGAGAGAGAGAGAGAGAGAGAGAGAGAGAGGTCTCCCATCCAATGGTTCACTCCCCAGACAGCTGCAACGGCCGGAGCAGCGCCGATCCAAAGCCAGGAGTCAGGAGCTTCTTCTGGATCTCCCACATGGGTGCAGGGGCCCAAGGACTTGGGCCATCTTCTACTGCTTTCCCAGGCCATAGCAGAGAGCTGGATCAAAAGTGAAGCAGCCAGGACTCGAACCTGTGCTCATATGGGATGCCGGCGCTTCAGGCCAGGGCGTTAACCTGCTGCACCGCAGCACCAGACCCAATCCACACATTCTTAACAGTGTGATTTCCCTCCCAAGAGGCAAAAGCAATTTTGGGGTAGAGGCAAATAATAAAATAATAATAATAATCTTTTATGTGAAACACATAAATACATACAATACATAACAGACTTAGAAAATAACTGTGGTAGTAAAATTACATGGCACAGATTTAAAGATTCTGAGTGGTGGTAGAAGGGATAAAAGGTTGAAGAACATTGTTCCAATCTGACACAGGAGTTCTCAGAAACACGAAAGTTTGGGCAGGAAATACACATCTTCGACAAAGCTTCTTTTTAGTGTTCTACAGGCTATATAGTGCAGTAAAGAGAAAAAGACATGTAATCTGCAATGGGACCAACCATATAGTCATTCAACAATTACTTCTAAAAGATGTGTGTATGTATGTATGTATTTGAAAGGAGGAGAGAGAGAGAGAGAAATCTTCCATCTGCTGATTCATTACCTAAATGGCCACAACATCCAGGTCTACCTCTAGCTAAAGTCAGGATTTAGTAACTCCATCCTAGTCTCTAACATGCATGGCAGGACCCAAGCTCTTGCACCATCTTCTACTGATATCCCAGGCACATAATCAGGAATATTTATCAGAAATGGAGTAGAAGAGACTCAAATTGGCACTCTGATATGGGACGCCAGAGTAGCAAGCAGTCGCTTAACCCATTGCACCATACTGTAAGTGCCAACAATTATATTTGAGTATATACTGTGCAAAAAAAATATGCTAGGTCCTAAGAAACAAGACAAGAATGGAGCAGATACTCCTACTCTTATAGGGCTTACAGGCAGTTGGAGAAGGAGACTTTGGATGCTGGACACTGCTTTGGTGGTGGGTCACAAGGTAAGATGTCCAAGGCATCTATACTTGACTTCTGAATTCTTCTTTACCACTTCTTTATCATGTTACTTGGGCACATCACTACCCTCTTTGGGCACAGTTTTTATCACCTAATACACACCAAACAGCATTTTTGTGGATTTAATAAGACCGAAAATATTATGACCATATCTGGCCCACACCAGGTGTGTAAGAGAATGATATCATTCATGTGATTACCTGGTGGTTTCCTCTTACATATTTAGGCTGAACCCATGTTTCCTCCTATCTGAAAGTCCTTACATTTGACTAGCATATTCACCTAGTTTCCTCCTCCTTACACGTCAACTTATCCTGATAATATTTTCTGATAGTTGTGGGCCTAGACTTATCAAGTCAATTGGGGTTATACCTAGTTTTAAAGGCCTGAAGAATAGAAAATCTACCATACATAATCATCCATACTATTTCATCTATTCATTTTAAATGTTCACTAATTATCTGCCACATGCCAGACTTTGTGTCAGATTAGGTGCTAAAGAAGCTGGAAAGAACAAAATAAACTTACTTCTGTATGTGAAAAATGATGAACCTGTGTAAGTGTGAAAAGACAGATAAAATAAAAGGGCTGGCAGTGTGCTCTGGAACATCTGATAAAGTTTTTACATGATGAAAGGAGTCTCCTCTGAAAGATGAAGGGGTTTGGTAAAGGCAGGGAAAGAACATTTCAAGAGGGAATGAGAGGCACAGATCCATGAAATGAGGAAAAAACAGAATGGAATGCTGTCCTGTAACCATGGAGCACAGAGACACTCAATGGTTAGGGACAGTGGTTTCACTCTAATTGCTACCATGTTCCCACTCTTCCTGTCCTTCCTTCTGTGTCTCATTAAAATCCCAAAGCTGCCAAAAGGAGTTAATCCACTTTCTCTCTCTGTCTCCATCCATTAATTTCATTTCTGTTTCTATCTCTCTTTCTGTCATACACACATGCCTGTAAATCTTATTTTTATCTCTGTCACCATCCATGAAATGCATTTCTCTTTCTATTTCTATCTCTGTCTCAGATCTATCCTCTATCTATATCTACCTATCATCTACTTATCTCTCTATATCTCAAAACCTCTCCTTTTCTCTGTCTCACACAAACACACACACACATTCCTAAGTGTCCTTATGCTTTTCCCAAATTTGTACATCTTTTCTCAATCATCACCATTGATATCACATGGTCTACTCTTGTTATACAACAGGTAGCACATATTCTAGCACCTCCTGCATCACTCATTACTTATTAGAAATGCAGAATTTCAAGTCTTCTGGGAGGTCAACACATACACAAACACACGCATGCAAGCATGCAAAATATGCATTTTAACAAGACATACACATGACTCATATGCACGTTAAAGTTACTGAAGCCCTTATCACATTTGCCCATTTGTTCTAAATAAAAGATAGCGAGTTATACTTCACCCTCCACTCTCTTATGGTCACTTTGACTTCCCATCTGTTTTCTTATCATAGTTTATAATTCTTCAAGAATTAAACCAGCTGATTTCTTAATTAAATGTTTGTCCATAGAAGGTTCTGGTCTTCAGAGAAGTGGTGTGATGATGTGAAATCACAACAACAAAAAGCAATTAGACATCATCCCATCCTGCCTCCTAAAGTAGTGCACAGAAGCACTCACTCTGGAGTCTAGGTCCAGGGACTTGAATTCCAGCTCTGCCATTTACTGCCTAAGAGACGCCAGTAAAGCACCTAAAATTTCTGTGCTTCAATTTCCTTGTCTATACAACAAGGACTATAAGACACAAAACTTGTTGATAATTAGAGTCTACTGCACACAAAGTGTCTAGAACAGTGTCCAGCTCAACCAATTTCAATCATTGCTACCATCAGTCTCCTCCTTTCTACATAAGAGAAGAGTGATACAGAGCTTACATAGGTGTTGGTTGATGATAGAGCAAGAAATCTATCTCTGTAATGCAGTCTGCCTAAATGATATTAAGGTACTGAGCCATACAACTTCAGAAATTCAGTGAAGTGATCCAACTGTGCATTTAAAGCTGGACATTTAATTTGTGGAACTGGAGGTACCAGGAGAGGGATTACACGAGGCCAGAATGGCAGGATGTGCCTCTTCTTGGATGCTCATCTCAGAAATCATCTTCCTCCTATCAAAAACCTGAGATAAAGAAAAGCCCTCCAACAGGGAGGCACAAAGAACAATTTCAGAAAGGTTCTTGAAGATTGCACATTCAGAAATCATAATTTGCACAGATTTGTAGAGTAAAAGGAACAAAAATAGATAAATCAACACAAATACATTCATCTATTCAACACATACTTACTGAATGCCTACTATGTGCCAGATAAGATTCTGAGTAATGGAGAGACAGCAGTGAAACAAGTCCCTCCTTTCATGGAGCTCAAATTTAGTGTGCAAGAAATATGCAAACCTTTTGAGATAGTGATGAATGCTATGGATGGAATAAAAAGGGTGAGTGTGATATGATAAAATTTTTATTCAAGCTGGATACCAAGATCTCTGAGGGAATAAATATATCTTCACTCAATCAAGGATATGATGAGTATCACATGAACCCACATAAATTAGCATAAAATCAAGAAACAAATCAAGAAATCATTTGGAATCCATATCTCCATGTAGAGAAAGAGGCACACAGAAGTATGCAGATATTTTTCTTAGCCACTGTTAATAAGTTATAGCTACATAAGTGCTTTCCCTAAGATAGCTGTTTAGTGTGCTCTGTAGGAGCTTTCTCAACAAATGTTTTCTCTTGTCACTTTATAAAATCTGGAATGAAAATAGCCCCATTAGTAGTATTTGATGAGACCTGAATAGGACAGGCCTGACTGTTATTGATGCAATCATGGGGCCTGGAGGTCAATTCCAATAAGCAGCCCCTTCTGCACAAAAGTGTATGAGCAGGGTTTTAGTTCTGTCTCCATTACTCTTTTGTCAGTTTATCCCATGTTTTGTAAGCTTCTCCTGTGCAATCTTTGATCTATTATTTGCACAAAGTACACTAAGAATCCTGAAGTCTCCAAGTGTTATATGAAATGAAAGTTAACCTAACTTATGGGACCAACTCTCCCTTAAGTCCATTTACTGATTCATAGCATAGTTACTGTGCATCTATCCTTTAAATCCTGTCATTAGTGTTTTACGTATTTTTTGGAATTTTTAAAAACCTTTAAACAAAGATGAAGAAAATGAGGAGGAGGAAGAAAGAAGGTGGAGGATCAATAGCAACAGCAAAACAGCAACACCACCATCACCATCAACAACCCATACTCCTCTCTGGAGAAAGCTAAAAATTCCTCTCTACTGTGTCGTTCATCCTGAACCGGATCTTTCTTTCTTTATTTTCATTGGCTTGCAACCCTGCTGCTTCTGCCAAGGAACTGGAATGGATATCAATTTGGAAGGATATTGCCACAGACCCTATGATAAAAGGATTAGTGAATATTATATGTTTACATTTTCTCTCTTCTTTCTCTCTCCCCATATCTCTCTCACACACATGCACTACACACACACACACACACACACACACACACACACACACACAAATGCATCCACTTGATATTTTTCAAATCAAGGGACCATTTTGTTTACTTTGGACTCAATCTAGTAACATCATTTTCCAAGAAACTCTGAACTAAATGGGATTAATCATACAACTACTATAAACACCTGCTAGAGAGGACTGACAAGTTACACGATCAGTGGCTCAAACCTCATAAAACATAGTAATTTTACAAAAGAAAACCTGGGGAGTGGCCAGGTTTGGGAGGAAAATTGCTGTTAGAAGAGAAGAAACATAAGGTTGCTGGGGGGGGAATAGCAGCCTCTCCATTCCCTCCCTAGGCACTGAAAATACCAACTGTGGTTTTATTCAGACTATTTCAGAAAGAACAGCTGATATCTAAACAATCTCGATAGAATCTGTGCCCAATTATTTCTGTGGTTGATTGTGGTTTGTTATGACATTCTCCAATCCACTCACTGTTTCATGAACCAACCAAATCAAGCCATTGGCTGTATTTTCTGGAGTTCCTGCTCTATGTGCTTTGTGCTTTCATTCAGATCATAAAGGGAAACAAATTCCTTTAGTTCCCTTGGGCCCAGCCATCCCCAACACTCTGAGAGCAGTCTGTGCCTCTTCTCAAGGCGCTGTCATAAGTGAGCTGTGAGGTCAGCTTCCATCCTGGCCTTTCATCTTGCTACAGCCATTCTGGAGCCAGGGTAGATGTCGCATCCTGCCAGGTGTTTGATCAAATCATATTGAACTCCTACTTTGGTATTTGAACAACAAAGGTCAAACCAGGGTAGCTCACTATTGGTTTAAATGTCCCACAGTCACTAACATTTCTAGGATCTGTTTTTAGATTCTGCCTCCAGTATTCTGGAAACCAGAGTGGGGGGAAAAACAGGCTTTTTATTACCCAGGTCCTTTCTCAAAACAGCATCAAGGGGAAGAAAAGTGAAGGTGGTGCTGCCAGCCTAACTGTACTGACAAGAAGTATGAGAATCAGAGCCATAAAGTGTAATGACCACACAGCAAACTGCCTGACAGCCTGGATTCCAAACTGTGCCATGAGCAAGATCAAATGCTGGCTCTGTCTGTCACCACCTGAGTGACCTTCCACAAGTCACTTAAAGCCTCTGCCTCAGTTTTCTCATCTATAAAAGATATGTGATATTAATAATAGATATTCCATCAAATGGCTGTGAGGAAATGAGGTCATGTATAGGAAGCACAATGCCTGAGCAAAGAAAGTGCCAATTAATGTTAACTGCTCTTATAATTACCATGGTTGTCATGATCATTAAGAGACCTGCACTATCTCTTGACTATTGCAAAGTGAGTAATTTCTGTAGCAATCAAGATGCTCACAGCCTTGCTGCAACAGCCCCCATCCAAACCTCGGTAGCTCATTACAAAGGGTGTTTTCTCACTTCTTGGTCATGATGACCCCAGGTCAGCGGCAGCTCTCTTCTGCTTCATCTTCATTCTGAGACCCTACTGGATGAGGCCACCCCCCTATCCCTCAGGAGAAAAAAGAATGGGTGAAGCACGGACTGCCTTTCAAAACTTCTTCCTGTAAGTGGGAGGTGTCACTCTAGTCACCTTCCATTGGCCAAAGTAAGCCGAACCTGAATAGCATGAGAAGTGTAGTCCCCCACCTTAGAGGCAGACAGGTTGATTAACAGTGTTAGATCCACTACCATTAAAGAGCTGACATGGAAGGTGCAAGGCTGTCCCCACTATGCCAGCTGCCTCTCCTGTGAGGTGATGTTTATGGGATTATTTGCTTGTGAAGTTAAATGTATGATAATAAAATACACAATGATTACAAAAAAAGTGGGAACCTCGCCCTTTTTCCTGGGAGCGATGTCATTTTTCTACCACACAAAGATGAAGTAAGCAGAGGCAGTAGCAATACACAGTGTGAGGAAGTCTTGCTGTTCTCCTGGGTCCCTTGACATTGGTTAGGTCCCACTTTCCTACTTTCCGCACACTGCAGACTGGCAGAACATCACTATTTTAGGCAGATGTCAAAGGGATATCATTTCATTAAATTCATCTCGCTATTAAACCTTTCAATATGAAGCCTGACAAGGTCATCAGCCATATGCTTTTGTTTTGTTTTGTTTTTATGTTGCTGTTTCCTATGTGTGCATGTTATTTTTCTATTTAATGTTCTGCCATATAAAAATTTATATAAGACATACAAATTGATTTTTGTGAATTCTTAAGTTACAATTTGTTCCAATTTTTCTCTACACATAAATTCTTATAGCAATCTTTAAAACAATAGGCACATAAAATTGTATGCTGTGTATTTATAGGTTACTACATGATATTTCAATAGATAAAATGTAGTATGATGGCCAATCAAGGTAAATGTATATTTATATATATTTAATATATATTTACACTCATATATTTAAATTCATATATATTTATATATAAGTATATATAAATACATATATATTCAAATGTTTAACATTTCTTTATGGTGAAAACATCCAAAAGTCTTATCTTCGTTTTTTCTAGAGAGAGGGAAATATACAGTACTGTAAGATGATAGTCACCCTACCATGCAATAGAGTACCAGAATTTCTTACTACTATCTAGCTACAATTTAGTTTCCATTAATCAACCTTTCTCCAGCCCTTCCTCTCTCCTTCCATCCCCAGACTCTGGTAAAGACTAATACTTTTAAGTTCTATTATATCACCATTTTTAAACTCCACATATGAGTGAGACAATGCAATATGTGACTGTGGTTTGTTTCATTTCATTTAACTTAAAGACTTCTAGTTCCATCCATGTTGTATCAAATGACAACATTTCATTCTTTTTTATAGCTGAGAAGTGTTCCATTACATACATGTACCATGTTTTCTTTATCTGTTAATCAGTGGATAGACACTGGGATTGTTTCTATCTCCTGGCTATTGTGAATAGTGCTGCAATAAATATAGCAGTGCAGGTGTCTATTTGACAGAAGGATTTCATTTACCTTGGGTATTTATTCAGTATTTGGATCACTGCATCATATTTTCAGGATTTTGAGGAACTTCCATACTGTTTCCCATGGTGGACCTATAATCTACATTCCCACCATCAGTGTGCAAGTGTTCCCTTTTCTCAACAATCTTGACAACATTTCTTATCATGTGTCTTTTTAATAATAACCAATTCAACTGGAGTGAAATATTGTATTTTGAGCTTTGATTTACATTTCTCTGATGATTAGTAATGTTAAGCATTTTTGGTGTACCTGTACAACTTGATTTTTTTTATAACTTTTCCAAAAACTTAATTTCAATCCAGTCTATAAAAACAGACTTAATGTACTGCTAACCATAATATTCAACAGGTGAAAAGCAGAAAGACCACAGTTCCACAGGAGTATAAACAAGGGCTAAAAAAAAATCAAATCACAAGATATCTGTTGCATTCAGTGCCCTTTTTGTATTTTGTTAATAATCACATGTCATATGAAAAAAAATGCTTAGGGTTTTTACAAGAGCCTCAGGTGATTACTTAAGTCATAAATAAGAGTGACAATTGTTAAATCAACAATGGGAGTCACTGTGCACATACTCCCCATGTAGGATCTCTGTCCTTAATGTGTTTTACTATGTGAATTAACAGTAAAATTAGTCTTCAAACAGTACTTTATACTTTGTGTGTCTGTGTGGGTGCAAACTGTTGAAATCTTTACTTAGTATATACTAAGTTGATCTGTATATAAAGATAATTTTAAAAATGAAAATATATATTGTGAAAAAATCACCAGATACAAGTCTATCAGCATATTTATTACCTCTACATAATTAACATTTTTGTATCCTTTGACCAATGACATTCACTTCCTTCAGCCCTTGGTAACTATGATCTTCCACTCTGCTTTAATGAGTTTGATTGTTTTAGGTTCCACAAAAAGTGAGATTATGCAGTATTTCTCTTTCTGTGTCTTCTTATTTTGTCCTCCAATTCCATCGATGCCAAAAATGGCAGGATTTCTTTGTCAAGGCTGAGTAGGAATCCATTGTGTGTGTGTATGTGTGCATGTATGTCACATTTTCCTTATCCATTCATGTGTTTTGACAGACCCTTAGGCAATTCCATATCTCAGCTATTGTGAGTAATGCTCTAATAACAAGGGAGTTCAGATATCTCTTCAAAATCCTGTTCTTTGAATTTATTTCTTTGAATATATACCTAGAAGCAGAATTATTGGATCATATGATCTTTTTATTTTTATTTTTACATTAATTTATTTGAAAGAGACATACAGAGCCTGAAAGTCTGATTTTGCTTGCTCACTCTTCAAATGCCCACAACAGCCAGAGTTATGCTGGGATCAAAGCTAGAGAAGGGAATACAATCCAGGTCTCCCATGCAGGTGACAGGAACACAATTGCTTGAGCCTTCATCGTTGACTCCTAAGGTCTGCATCCTCAGGAAGCTGGAGTCAGAAACAAGAGCCAGGAGAACCGAAACTAAGTACTCCAATATGGAATGGGAATCCTGACTGTCAGCCAAAAGCATGCTCAATAACTCTAGTTTAATCTTTGGAGAAACATCCACACTGTTTTTCATACTAGCTCTACCAGCATATGTTCCCATAAACAATATATAAAAGTCCAGTATTCTCCACATCATCATAAATTGCTGTCTTTTGTCTTTTTAATAGGCATTCTAACATTCCTAAGGGAATTTCTTTGAGCAATGTCTATTTAGATTGCTTGTCCATTTTTTAATTGGGTTTATATTTTTTGATATTGAGTTGTGTGACTTCCTTATTTATTTTGGATATTTTTTTTGACAGGCAGAGTGGACAGTGAGAGAGAGAGACAGAGCGAAAGAAAGGTCTTCCTTTGCCGTTGGTTCACCTTCCAATGGCCGCCGCGGCCAGCACGCTGCGGCCGGCGCACCGCGCTGATCCGATGGCAGGAGCCAGGTACTTATCCTGGTCTCCCATGGGGTGCAGGGCCCAAGTACTTGGGCCATCCTCCAATGCACTCCCTGGCCACAGCAGAGAGCTGGCCTGGGAGAGGGGCAACCGGGACAGAATCCGGCACCCCGACCGGGATTAGAACCCAGGGTGCCAGCGCCGCAAGGCGGAGGATTAGCCTAGTGAGCTGCGGCGTTGGCCTTATTTTGGATATTATTCCCTTACCAGATATATACTTCATAAATATTTTCCCCAATCTGTAGGCTGTCATTCATTTTGTTGGTTGTTTCCTTTGCTGTTCAAAAGATTTCTTTCAGTTTGATTCAATCTTTTTTTAAAGATTTTTTTTAATTTAAGGTATACAAACTTCATGTATTTCAAAAATACAAGCTTAGGAACATAATGATTCTTCCCACCCTACCTGCCCTCCCACCTGTACTTCCACCCTTCTTCCTCCCTCTCTTATTCCCATTCTTATTTTTTACTAAGACCTATTTTTAATTAACTTTATGCATATAAGATTAACCCTACACTAAGTAAAGAGTTTAACAAGTAGCATGAAAAAAAAATTGTTCCTCAACAGTCAAGACAAGGGCTGTTCAAAGTTATCACATCTCAAAGTGTCAAATTTACATCTATAGATTACCTTTTAGATACTCTATTAGCTACCACAGATCAGGGAGAACAAATAGTATTTGTCCTTTGGAGATGGCTTATTTCACTAAGTATAATGTTTTTCAGTTGCATCCATTTCGTTGCAAATGACAGGATTTAATTTATTTATTTTTTACTGCTGTATAGTATTCCATGGTGGTCATATCCCATAATGTCTTTATCCAGTCTTCAGTTCATGGACGTCTGAGTTGATTCCATAAGTTCGATGCAATCTTACTTGTCTGTTTTTGTTGCCTGTGCTCTGTCTTATAAGAGATATTATTTTCAAGACCAACATAAAAGTTTTCCCTTATGTTTTCTTCCAACTGTTTCAGTTTCAAGATTTGCATTTTACATCTTTAATCCATTTTGAGTTAATTTTGTCATACAATGTGACAAGTGGGTCAAATTTCATTCTTTTTCATGTAGATATCAGGTTTCTGAACACTATTGTAGAGACTGCCCTTTCCCCTTGCGTATTCTCAGCATGCTTTTCAAAGTTGACCATAAACACACGGGTTAACTTCTGGGCTCCCCATTCTGCTCAGTGGTCTGTATGCCTGCTTTTTTGCCAATATCACACTGTTTCGGTTATAATAGCCTTATAATAAAAAGTCAGGAGTGTGTGATGACTCCGTATTTGTTGTTCTGGCTCAAGACTACTCTGAGTATTCCAAATCTTTCCCAGTTCTATATGAATTTTAAGGTAATTTTTTCTATTTCTGTGGAAGATATAATTGGCATTTTGAGAGTGATTTATTGAATCTGTAGATCACTTTAGGTACATTGTTTGTAGAAAAATTGTAGAAAATATATAAAAATTGTAGAAAATGGAATTAAAAGATGTTTATTTTGGTGCAAAAAATTGAAATCCATGCAGTTTTTTTTAATAATTTGCATTTCCCACAAATTTTTTGATGATCACTCTATGCATGGTTTTCAAATTTTTTGGCACCAAAATTAACTTACTTTGTAATTCTATTTTCCATGAACTGTTTGAAGTTCCTTTGTATTAATTTTTCCACTTCACATTGAATCTTTCTATTGATGTTTTATCATTTTCAAAGTCATCCACACTGTGATATTACAATACATAAATTTTGTTTCTCCCACAGTTCTTCTCTAGTAATTCTTTCCCCAAGGAAACTAGAACTTTCCTTTCCTAAGGCAAGTCATAGGCATTCTATTCTTTCCCCTACCTTACGTCTTGAAGCTAGCCATAAAGAAATTCTCTGACATTTTTGCCTAATAGATCATCCCTCGGGCTCCAATTTCAGAAAGGATCCTTCTCCGTAGCCACGAGGAAGGCGTGGTGCCCAGAAAGGTCAAGAACAATCTGAGCAAGCAGGCCTTGCTGTATTTCTACATCTGTCTACTAGTATTAGATCATATCCTTTTGGGCAGTAATATTTCTGTATGATCACCCATGCTTCAGTACTGCTTACGCAGAGATGTCTCCACAAAAAATCCACAAGTACAGGATTCAGGAAGCTTCTGGCCAGAACACATGGAAGTTCCTGTAGGGTGATGTACCCAGAAAGGGCATAGAAGATCCATGTCCCTTCCCCCCTACCTTGGCCCCTGTGTCACCACATTCGTATTCTTTGTGGCATGATTTAGAATACTTTTAAAAAAAGTGTTTCCCTGAGTTCTCTGAGGCACTCACACAAATTAACTTAACATGAGGAAATTCATTCAGATTGTAGGAACCATGATTTATAGCCAGTAGGTTAGAAGCACAGATAAAACAAGCAGGTATTTGTGATTGGTATTCAAAGGGAAGGGCTTTCTTGGAGACTGAGCCCTCAATCCATGGATTCTGAAACTATCTTCAGGTAAACTGTGTTGGAATTA
This sequence comes from Oryctolagus cuniculus, assembly GCF_051225735.1. Taxonomy (NCBI): domain Eukaryota; kingdom Metazoa; phylum Chordata; class Mammalia; order Lagomorpha; family Leporidae; genus Oryctolagus; species Oryctolagus cuniculus. Next base: position 154,906,275 of record NC_142867.1, read on the forward strand.
AATTGAATTAGAGGATTCCTAGCTACAGAAGTCATCACTTGCTTGCTGAGAATGGGAAAACACACATATCTGGTATCAAAAGTGATTTGTTTCCATAGCCTTGACAGCTCATGACAAGAGCCTCGGGTGATCACTGACGTCATAAATAAGAGTGTCAATTGTTAAATCAACAACAGGAGACACTGTGCACTTACTCCCCATGTAGGATCTCTGTCCTTAATGTGTTGTACAATGTGAATTAATGGTGTAAGTAGTACTCAAATCGTACTTTATACTTTGTATGTCTGTGTGGGTGCAAACTGTTGAAATCTTTACTTAATATATACTAAATTGATCTTCTGTATATAAAGATAATTGAAAATGAATCTTGATGTGAATGGGATGGGAGAGGGAGTGGGAGATGGGATGGTTGAGGGTTTGAGGGAGGTTATGAGGGGAAAAAGTATAATCCAAAAGTTGTACTTTGGAAATTTATATTTATTAAATAAAAGTTTTAAAAAAGTGATTTGTGCTATGAGACTACAGGAGAAACTGAATCTGATTTTGTGTTTTCTACTCACACTTCTTTGGTCACTTCCTAAGCATTTTGTTGTTGTTGCCACTGCTTCTGCTACCATTGCAAAGCTAGCAGAACTCTTTTCTTAATTTCAATGTGAATAGCTTGTTATTAATATATAGAAATATATATGCTAGTTTTAAATTTTATAACTTTACTGAATTCATTTATTAGGTTTAAAATGGTGTGTGTGTGTGTGTGTGTGTGCAGGATTTAGGGTTTTCTAGGTATATGATCATATCATCTGCAGAGATAATTTTACACCTTCCATCCTGACTCGGATCCATTATATTCCCTTTTCTTTCCTGATTGCTTTGGTAAGGTCTTCCAGCACTGCAGTGAATAGCTGTGGCAAGAGTAGACATCCTTGCCTTGTTAGAGATCTCACAAGAAAAGCTGTCAGTTTTTCTCTATTATAATAACTGTGGAATTTTCATAAATGGCCTCCATTGTGTTGAGCAATATTCCTTCTCTACTTAATATGTTGAGAGTTTTTAGCATGAAAGAATGTCGAGTTCTGTCAGATGCTTTTTTTCATCAATGTTGATGATTTTGTGGTTTTTGTCTTTTATGCTAATGAAATGTGAATTACATTGATGGATTTTCATTTGTGGTACCATCCTTGCAAATGAGATAAATCCCACTCATCATGGTGCATGATTCTTTTAATGTGCTTCTGAATTTCGTTTGTTATTATTTTATTGAGGATTTTCACAGCTACATATATCAAGAATATTGACCTGTAGTTTTCTTTTGTTGTGTTCTTTTGTCTGGCTTTGGAATCAGGATGACAAAGCTTCATAAAATGAGTTTGGGAGTTGTTCATTATTTCCTTTTTTTTTTTTTTTTTGGAAAGATTTTTTTAAAGTTATTAACTCCTCTTTGAATGTTTAGTATAATTTGCCTCTAAAACCATCTGGTCCTGGGTTTTTCTTTGTTGGAAGGTTTTTGTTTGTTTGTCAAAAAAAAAAAAAAACAGACAGAGTGGACAGTGATAGAGGGAGACAGAGAGACAGAGAGAAAGGTCTTTCATTGCCATTGGTTCACCCTCCAATGGCTGCCGCGGACAGCGCGCTGCAGCTGGCGCACCACGCTGATCCGAAGGCAGGAGCCAGGTGCTTCTCCTGGTCTCCCATGGGGTGCAGGGCCCAAGCACTTGGGCCATCCTCCACTGCTCTCCCTGGCCACAGCAGAGAGCTGGCCTGGAAGAGGGGCAACCGGGACAGAATCCAGCGCCCCGACCGGGACTAGAACCCGGTGTGCCGGCATCGTTAGGTGGAGGATTAGCCTGTTGAGCCACAATGCCGGCCTGGAAGGTTTTTGATTATTGATACAATATCCTGGTTTGGTACTGATTTTCTCAGGTGGTGGGGGCTGGATCCCATGGTATACAGACACTGAGTTGCAGGAGGTAGGTTGGTTGTATGCATAAATGTGGCTGCAGGAGCCACGTTGGGTGGCAGAGGGGGCTTAAAATAGGGGTGAGGTTCAGCAGCAGGAACACACAAGACCCGCCCTCTAAGTTTGTATTCATAAATGTCTTATCTCATACCATGGAACCACAAAAGTTTAGGGTGAGCGGAAATCTTGAGTTTGTCTAACTCAGCTCAACATATGTAGAAACACCTCCCCCACACTGCTAGTGGATTTGAATGCTTGAGACTTTCAACAATCCAATCTCAACGTGAAGTCTTTAAGAATGAAAAGTTCATAATCTCAGAGGCAAGCAATTCCATTGTTGCAGTAATAATGACTTTAAGAATGCTTCCCTTAACATGGAGCTATAACTTGGACAGGCACAAATTCCAATGCTCTCTTCTAATTCTGCATATTGGGACAACCAGTGAAAACTATAGCGTCATCCCCCAAAACCTTTCAATACTTGAAGGAAGCCCTTGGAGCCCTCGATCCTCTTTCTTGGTCATTCCATCATTTTTCCTATATTAAGGATTCCAAAGCCCTCAATATCTACTCTGCAACCTAGTTACAAAATACCTATGGGAAAAAAACCTTTTTCATCAGAGGCAAATACATCCTTAAACCACATGCAAGGAATATTGAGATAGAAAAATTTTTTAAAAATCCATACACTTTAAGAGTCCCATTAATTGTATTCAACTAACAAAGAACAAGGAGATTTCTCAGAAATACTTAGAATGACTTATACATTTCACAGAGAACAATTTATTCTACATTATTGAAAAGAACATTGTGCTTTTTGAGAATGTCTCACTACAAATACGAACAAGAGAGTCTGCTTTTGAATTGCTTTCCAAAAGTAATAGGAAATAAATACAAATAGCACAAAGCAGTTTTTCCCAGATCCTCTTAGGACCAACAATCTTTAAAAGTGAACGCTATTGGTCTTCAGATAGAGAACTAGTTTTCCACCCTAAACAGTAAAGTAGGCTGATTCTCACAGAGAACAACCCCAGAATTTCCACTGGGACCATCTCCTGATCTTGTAAGCCACAAGTCACAAAGCCAGGAACAAGAATGAAAAACTGAATTTGCTTTAAGTTGAAGCATGTACTACCCATGGTCTGCGCTAACATTTACTTTACAAGAGTTCCCTCCTCTCATGGTGCTTTCTTTGTTCGTCCTCATTAACAATTGTAACATGTGTTACCAAGGTCTCTTTTGTACCTGTTTTGAACATCAAGACTATTTGACTGAAATATGAAGTTTTGCCCCTGGGAAACACTCTGAAACAGAGATTTGTGTTCAGGAAGTTTATTTACAGTAGGTAAATGTGTAATGAAGTGAAGGGAGCAGAATGGGACAGAGGGATGAGTTGAACTATGAGTCAGATGCATCTGAACTAGGATGGCCCTTCAGAGAGGCTCCCAATAGAGACCCAAAGCAGCCTGGTCTTGTATTTCCACACGACTTAGTCACTGAAAGTGAACTGTCCCCAGGGATGAGGGAGTAATTTGAGAACATGCAGGTCCCATCAGCCAGAGAAAAATCCTAAATAAACACTCAGCTGTGAACCATCAGCAGCCAACACTTGATCGCAACACTTGGATGTCTAAGGAATTAAGAGTCTCGGTCCTAGACAGAAGATCCAGGCAGCACATCACAAACTCCACTGCAATCAATGAAGGAATAATGAATGAACAAATTCTTCCTATCTAAACTTACGCTAATGCATCTCCAATCCAGTTTACCATATCCAGTGCAGTCTTATGAACCCTACCATGTGACACACCACTTTACTAATTTAAAAAATTTTATGTATAAAAGGTACATACATATACATAACTCTAAAATTACCAAAATATTAGAATTTTACCTGTGTTTATATCACAAGTGGTTCTAGGTCATTTGCATTACCCTCTTTCATTACAACTCTTGAAAAGAAAAAGCCTTTTTAATAGGCATGCCACAAAATTTTTCATGATTTTGGAATCAGGAAATGAATCTGTTTATGGTTTTATCTCTATCAACAGAGAGAGCTCTATAGATATTAACCAATTGGTTAGCTTGTATTATTCTGTTCTTCCTTATTTTCTGTCTTCAGCAATAACGAGAACTCAAACCAAGTGATTCTCTAGTTCCTTTGCTTCCTCCTGCAGCCCAATCCATCGATGTTTTATCTTTTTCCTGCTGGCATGTGAAATAGTTGAAAATAATAACAGCAACATTGAACTGGTGCAAGTTAACCACTAAGAAGTATGGTAGGTAAATGGGGAGGTAATAAAATATGTTATTTTACTGGAAATATCCAGATGGCAGGGAAGTAGGTACCCACACTAGCTTCATTTCCTGTTTTTGATAGCTTTTTCCATGCACAATCTTAATGCGCTAATGGAGGAATTTATGACTAAAATAACCCATCATGATGGTTCTTCCTCTTTTCAGCCTTCCTTTTAAAAATACAAACATGCAGAACAGTAACTAGAAAGCACAAGGCATTATTTCCACATGCAAGTTGGGAAATGAGTCCTCTTCCACTACAGATATGCCCTTCTCCTATCCTCACTAGACAATTCCAGACACTGGGTTGTCACCTGGATGTAGACTCTGAAGTCACCCAAACAGGGAATCAAGAAAATGAGACTATATGAGCAGTCGCCAACAAACAGCAAGATAGTAGTTCCTAGTAATCCCCTTGGTATGAGGCTTGTTTTCTTAAATCAGGTGGCACATGGTGCGTGGGGAGCTTAGTGTAGTTTAAAATATCACAAAACAGTAAATACTGACCATAAAATTTCCCATCTTAAAATGACTAGGAAAATTGCAACCTGTGTTTTAGACGTTAGTGATAAGTAGTGGTAGGAAAAGAAATGGCTCATTTATAGCATCCATAGAATGTATTTCTGACAAATCCATTTCTCTTCCATGGGATGACATACAGATGAGTTGTCCTGGATCTTAACACAACCTCCTAATATAGTTGGCCTCAGCTTCCTCCTCAGACAGTGATAAACATCATCATGCACCTCATGTTCACCCATCAGCGTGGCTGGGGACCCACTGAATTGAACCAAGTCCACAACTGTTATTAGCTGTTTGCTAACGAAAGCAGCAAATAGGAAAGACAGAAAATATGAATTGAGAAAAAGAAAGAAATTGGATTGGGAAGTATTACTGGGTTTTATGTAACATAACCTGGAAGAAAAAAGCATTCCTAGCTCTGACATACACATAAATATGGAAATTCTTCCAAGGCACAAAATCTTTCAGACAAACTTCTTTTCAGAGATGGAGTAGGTTATCACCTGCATAATAGGATGAAGGGCACAAGACGCTCACTACCCTCCGGAATATGTTATGACATATTCCAGACAGAAGTACCACGTTTTGAGCTTTGTGCCTTTGAGGAGGTGGTAAAGAGAAAAGGGAGTCAGGTACAGTGGTTGTGCCATTTCTCTCTCACAATTTTGCCATGGATCAACCCTGCCTATTTATAAGCCAATATTATCAATAAATGATTACTCCTGAAGGAACACTTACTAACAAGCTGAGAGTTGTCATATTCTGCAGGGAAAGAATTGGGTGGGGATTGAGGGGCAGGCCAAGATAGCAAATGACAAGTCAGGTTACTTAACAGAGTGTAGACAGAGCTGAGTCTACAAAGAGGGTCTCCTGACACCAGTCATGAACCATCCCCACATTCCTCTTTTATCCTTCTGCCAAATGCTATCCTACAGAACTGATCTTTGTAGCACAGTAACACAGGAAGGGACATAAGATGATAAAACCACAAACCTGGCAGAGTATTTAAGTGATTCTCAGCTTCTCGGCTGATTAGTTCATACAATTGGATCATGGATGCTTTACTTATTGGAAGTTAACTGTAGCATGAAAAATAGATCATATCATAACACACTGTTATATTTGGAAATATTACAAACTTCTGGCTTTTTGCATACCACAGACTGCAGAAAGTACAACTACACTGGGTCTTCTTGGCTGCTGGGAGGATGGAGAATCTTGGTTCTTTTTGGTGTTCCGTTTAAGGGAAGGAAAACAATTGAGCCAACTTCCCTTCTCCTCACTCAATGGCATTTTAAAATCTTCAAGTGAGGCATGTTTTGCATTTTATCAAAAGCAGGTTTGGGTTGAAAACGCCAACTGAAGCCCACTTTTGACAGAGCTAAGGTCATAGATGGAATGTTCTTGGGGTTTTGCTTTGTTTATTGAACAAATGCTTAAACTCTCTGGCTGACTGCATTGAAAATGTGTGTGTGTGTGTGTGTGTGTGTGTGTGTGTAAAGGAGGACGAAAAAGAGAGGGAGAGAACACTATAAAATGATTTCTAGTGTCCATCCAAATTTTCTAAGGAATCTCCAAAAACATTATGTTTAGTGAGGTGCTTCAAACAGGTCTTAGAAAATGTCTGCTGTGGCCTGGTGTGCAGAGGAGGATGGCCCAGGTCCTTGGGCCCTGCACCCGCATGGGAGACCAGGAGGAAGCACCTGGCTCCTGGCTTCGGATCTGCGCAACGCGCCGGCCGTAGCAGCCACTTGGGGGGTGAACCAACGGTAAAAGGAAAACCTTTCTCTCTGTCTCTCTCTCTCTCACTGTCTAACTCTGCCTGTCAAAAAAAAGAAAAAGAAAATGATATTAAAAGATAAGTCTGGGGCCAGCACTGTGGTGCAGTAGGTTAAAGCCCTGGCCTACAGTGCTGGCATCCCATATGGGTGCCAGTTCTAGTCTTGGCTGTTCCTCTTCTGATCCAGCTCCCTGCTATGGTCTGGGAAAGCAGTGGAAGATGGCCCAAGTCCTTGGGCCCCTACACCCACGTGGGAGACTCAGAAGAAGCTCCTGGCTCCTGGCTTCGGATCAGCGCAGCTCCGGCCATTGTAGCCATCTGGAGAGTGAACCAGCGGATGGAAGACCTCTCTCTCTCTATCTCTAACTCTTTCAAAATAAATAAAATAAAATGTTTTTTTAAAAAGTACGATGCAAAAAAATTTGAAATCCATAGATATAGTTTTTTCATCAGGTGCATTCCCCCATGAACTTTACAAAGATGTCTCATATACGTCAAGGCATGCTGTAGTTTTATCAGTATCATGATATAATAAAATCTAAAGTTCTTGACATGGCCTTCAAAGCTGCCTGTGATCTGGTTTTCTGACTTTTCCCTTCCTTTTCTTTATGCCCCTGTGGTACCTATTTTCTTTCTGTCACTCAAATACTCCAAATTTCTACCCATTTTAAGGCCTTTATTTTTAGTCCTCCTTCACCCTCCTCCTTAGGTCTTCCCTCATTTAGGTTTTGGTTTAAATAGCATTTTCTCAAAGAGCACTTTCCTGGCCAGCTAATCTAGAGGAGATGCTCCAGCTGCCTCTCTGTCTTTATTTTCTTTGAACCTTTTAGCACAAAGTATAATTACCTATTTTTTTTTTCTGTGTTATTGCAATAACCTCCCAGTGTGCTTCATGAGGGTATGGCCCTTATTTTTATTTTCATTGCTATATCCCCAGCTGTGGCACAGTAGTTGCTCCATGGTAGCCTTTCATTAAAAATAGCTGAATAATTGATTCACTAGAATCAGTTAACACAACTGCCCACTCCTTGCTCACTATCCAAGAACACAAAATATATGGTACAAACCAGAGAGAAAATGTACTTACTAGGTATTATTTTTAATACCAAATACTTCTGATACCCAATAAGAGGAAGGATCTACTGACAGCCTTGTCTATTGGGCTACCCACACATTCTCCAAACTCTAGTAAAACCTTATGGGATTGGGAATGTTTATTTTTAGTTCATTTTACAAATAAAAAGTTGAACTGGAAGAAGTTAAGAAACTTGCTCCAATTTATATAGTTAGTATATAATGAGGTCCACGTTTGAATGCCATCTAATTGTATTTAAGAAGAGTTTTTTCTATATGACTTCACCTATGCTTCAGTTTCAGCACTCCATAAACTAAACTTAATTCTGAAACAGACCAAACAAAATGGAACTGGATTTGCTTTACTCTAAACAGAAGACTTTTAGAAAATATACCAAACCATTTTAGGGAATATTGTTGTTTTCTATTTCTTAATGCCATAAAAACAAATATTTTATTGTGGTTCCCTGAAGTCCAGGATCATCTGAGCTATGGAAGATGAACAGGTTTTAAATTTTATCTGTCACCTGTTAGGATTGCTTCATTTTATGGCAATTTGCATCCCTGTATAAACAAACGCCATATGACATGAGAAAGAAAATTTACTGTAAAGTGTCAAAGAGGGAAAAAACAGAACCAAGCTTTTATTTCTAAGCTGTAGGTTTCTACTTTGATAATGCAAACCAAGCAACTGACTTAAAAATATTTTAAAAAATACTCATGGAGAAAAGATGTACACTCATTAGGTTCCAATTGTAATTCAAGACCTTATTTTTTCTCCTCCAACATAGATAAGGTATTTTCAGAGTGGGTAAAGAAGTCAAGAGATAGGTAATGAGGCCAGCACTGTGGCATAGCAGGCGAAGCTGCTGTCTGCAATGCTGGCATTGCCCATGGGCACCGGCTGTTCCACTTCTGATTGAGATCTATGACGTGGCCTGGGAAAGCAGTAGAAGATGACCCAAGTCTTTGGGCCCCTGTACCCGCATGGGAGACCCAGAAGAAGCTACTGGCTCCTGGCTTCAGATCAGCCCAGCTCTGGCTGTTGCAGCCATTTGGGGAGTGAACCAACAGATACAAGATCTCTCTCTGCCTCTGCCTCTGCCTCTAACTCCGCCTTTCAAATAAACAAATAAATCTTGAAAAAAAGAGAGAGCGAGATGGATGGATAATATCTTTCCTTTTCCTATTTGGAAGAATGTTATTCATTGTAATTGTGAGACATTTCATATTGGAATTTTCAACCAAGCTTATTGAAATGCCAAGTTACGCCTGGGTGGTAGATACACAAAGCTTCCCACTGGAGAAATTATGCTGTCTCACAGTCCCTTCAGAGGACATTACTCTTTTAAGTGCTGAATTGAAGGTCTGGGAGATTGGATTTTCTGTTTATCAGAGCAAATAAAATAAAATAAAATTTAAGCCTCCCAGCACACTTAAAGAAAATTCCCAGAATACATATTGTTCCCCTTTAAATAGGCAGTCCATGGGAGAAGTTTTATTATTGGAAAATAAATCAGTAAATACCTTGAGGCAATCAGAGCAGCATACATGCTTACATAATTTCCCCATGCTTTGAGACTTCTTTTTCTATATAAATACAATTATTTTAAAAAATCAAATAAAAAGCATCTCTAGTATGCTATTAAATACATGAACAAATACAAGATAGATAACTGGAGCAATGGCCAAATTTTATTTGATAGTCTACAGAATGAGATATTGGTTGAAATTCATTTCTGACCACAAAGGATTTTATTTACCCTGAAGCCCTGTTTGACCTCAAAGTGAATCTCCTTTAAAGATGACCAATCGTCATAGAATGGCAGATGTCCTATACAGCACTCTGGCCTCAGAATCAGTCCTTAAAGCCTTCAGATCTGGCTGAAGAGCCCATGAGAGTATTTTAGGCATGGAAAGCCAAGATACTCTGGCAAACAAAAAAAAAAGGCCTAAATGAAAGATCTCTGTGAGTGAGATCCCAGTGGAAAGAATGGGCCATCAAAGAAGGAGGTACCTTTCTCTGAAGGGAGAACAGAACTTCCACTTTGACTATGACCTTGTCTAAATAAGATTGGAGTTGGCAAACTCAAAAGCTTCCATAGCCTTGGCAACTCATGACAAGAGCCTAGAGAGATTACTGGCACCATAAACAAGAGTGTCAATTGTTAAATCAACAACAGGAGACACTGTGCACTTACTCCCCATGTAGGATCTCTGTCCTTCATGTGTTGCACAATGTGAATTAATGCTATAACTAGTACTTAAACAGTACTTTACACTTTGGGTTTCTGTGTGGGTGCAAACTGTTGAAATCTTTACTTAATATATACTAAATTGATCTTCTGTATATAAAGATAATTGAAAATGAATCTTGATGTGAATGGGATGGGAGAGGGAGTGGGAGATGGGATGGTTGAGGGTGGGAGGGAGGTTATGGGTGGAAAAAGCCGCTATAAACCAAAAGTTGTACTTTGTAAATTTATATTTATTAGATAAAAGTTTAAAAAAAAAGATGACTAGTCTTATGCATATGCAGTTCAACTTGAAGTCAGTTAAATAGTTTTGGATGTAGAGTTGTCTATGTTATAATTATTATCGTATCTATTTCCATCATGACAAGGTGTTCAGGTAAATATGGACAGTAACCACAGATCTAGAGGGGATGGGAGGAGGGGACAAAGGAGGAGGAATAAAGGAAACACAAGGAGAATAAAGGAAAGGAAGAAAGATGAAAAGCTAGAGAGGATCACATTTTTGTTTTAGATCTATTTTTTTTATTTGAAAGTCAGAGTTACACAAAGAAAGAAGAGGTGGAGAGAGAGAGTTCTTCCATCCTCTGGTTCACTCCCCAAATAGCCACAATGGCAGGAGCTGAGCTGATCTGAAGCCAGGAGCCAGGAGCTTCTTCCAGGTCTCCCACATGAGTTCAGGGGCCCAAGGACTTGGGCCATCTTCTATTGCTTTCTGAAGCAATAGCAGAAAGTTTGATTGGAAGTGGAGCATCTGGGACTCAAACTGGTGCCCACATGGGATGCACTGCAGGCAGCAGCCTTACTCGCTACACCACAGTGCCGGTCCCATAGGATCATATTTTGCCTTCATCAGATGGCTAAAGAGAATTTTGTTTGGGGGATTTTTTTCTTTTTTTGAAGGTAAAAGGTCTTTGTATTTAGAATATTTGTGCATGATAATCATACATTACTGAGAGGTGTTCTGTGCAAATGGTTTGTATGAAAACACATGGCATACACTTTAGAAGACAAAATCAGCCTTGTATATTTCATCAGACTTGAAGTATCTTCACCATCTTTAAAATAGTGTTCAAGTAGTCCACAAGCTTGTATTTACTAGTAAGTCAGAGCCTTGACCACAGCAAGCAGTTAGTTGAAAACCTGGATAATGGATCCTGTGCTTTTGCCCGGCTGAAGTTCATGAAGCTTCCAAGTCTAAATCCTTGGAGTCTTTACTACCATTAAGACTCATACAAGTGTCTGCAAATTGTCATCCACAAAGCATTAGACCCGGGTGACATTAATCAGTTTTCTAGTGGGGGAATGATTTCATGATTCATTAAGTTTGAGGAACTTAGAGTACAACAAAACGCAAATCCTGTCATTCTTAATGAAGGGGATAGTTTACGCCAAGTTTCTCAACCTTGTTTTGAACAGAGAATGTGCAGCACCTGGCATCCCACAGAGTGTACTTTAGGTCACACTTGTGCAGTTAATCCCCACTTCACTTTCTTCCACAATCTCTATTCTTTTTCAGAGGTAATCAGCTGAATACCACCAATAGCCATAAAATGAAGAGACAGGTTTTATTTTACATGATTTGAGTAGAAGCAAATATTCATTCTGAAATTATTTTAATATTTTTATAACCCCTTGAGTTCCAAAAGGAGTTGAAATTACTTTCACTTTGGCAAAAAAAAAAGGAGGAAGGGGAAGAGGTAGGGGATGGAAACAGACCCTTGGAGGGCATCATGGCATAATATTGAAATAAACTGAAGCTGTTTTTTTCTTCATACAATTTGTTAAACTCTTACCAAGTGTAGGGTGAACCTTATGAGTATAAAGTACACTATAAATATATCTCTGTAAAAGGTAAGAGTGGGAATAGGAGAGGGAGGAGGAAGAAGGGTCAGAGCATGGACAGGAGGGAGGGTGGGGTGGGAAGTATCACTATGTTCCTAAATCTGAATATATGAAACTTGTATAGGTTAAATAATTTTTTAAAAAATGTTCACATCTATGAATGTGAGAAGTCTTCAAAGGGTTCATGGAAATGTATACTATGAAAAAATGCATGGATTTCACATACTCTTGTACCTAAATAGGCTTTTGTTTTAATTCCATTTTTCCATGAACTTTTTGAAGTACTAATAGCCTGCAATTACTCTCTGCAATAGGAGATGGATGAGGCAATCTCCATAGCATTGTGTGACACATAAATAAAATATTGGGGACTAGCACTGTGGTGTAGCGGGTAAAGCTGCTGCCTGCAGTGCTGGCATCCCATATGGGCACCAGTTTGAGTCCCAGCTGCTCCACTTCCGATCCAGGTCTCTCCTATGGTCTGGGAAAGCAGGAGAAGATGGCCCAAGTTCTTGGGCCCCTGCACCCACGTGGGAGATCTTGAGGAAGCTCCTGGCTTCAGGTTTTGGATCAGCGCAGCTCTGGCCTTGCGGCCATCTGGGAAGTGAGCCAGCAGATGGATGACCTCTCCCTCCCTCCCTCCCTCTCTCTCTCCTTCCCTTCTTCTCTCTCTCCCTCCCTCCCTCTCTCTCTCCCTCTCTCTGCCTCTGCTTTCTGTAACTTTGCCTTTCAAATAAGTAAATAAATATTTCTTTAAAAAAATGAAATACTATCTGAAAAATGCCTCTTTCACAGCCCTGTCCTCGGAGCTGGGACATGGAAGGAAGTCCTTAAGTCCTTTTCCCCTTTCCTTTCCTCTCCCCACCTACTCCTAAAGCTCAAAGAGAATGTCTCAGGAAAACTGATGAAATAAACAAACATCATCCTTTAGCTCAAGAAACTCTCTTTGGCATTCCAGTCTGGGTGGAGCAGATTCAGATTTGATTTCACTCACACATGATGAAGCTTCTAGACTGTTCCTTGGAGACACCCTTCTGGAAAGACCTCTTGTCAAAAACTGCAGAGATCAATCTTGTCCCAAAGGTCAACATGTTTGTCACCTCCTGTCTAGACTATTGCAAAGCTTGTGACCTGGACCTCCCATGGGAACAGTCCACTGACAGCAGATGACCCAGACGTGACAACATGCCTGCTGGTTAGTCAGCCTGCAGTGAGCCCAGCACACCCAGGCAGATTCTCAGCCTTGGCTGTTGTTTGACGTCAAGTCCAATTTACGATCTGGGCTCTTGGATTAAATCACCAGGCAGTGATGAACATGGATTGCTGGAAGCCCTTTTCATTCCACCCAGCCTGCTGATAACTTGCTGGACACGGAGAAACCAGGACACAATACAGATACCCCTTTATTCAGGTCTGTTTTCAATTCAAATAACTAAACCCATGTGTGTTTCTAGTAAACTATGTAGGTGTGCCAGGACCAAGAGGATTTTGCATGCAGCCCTGCCTTTCGAACCAGAGTGCGGCACAGGACTTCTTATAGGATCAAAGAAGTAAAGTGAACACAGAAATGTTGGGGGGGGAGGGGACAGAAGTAGTTAAAATTAGAATTTTTACCTGAATTTCAGCCTCTTTTCAAGGACATTGACTTGAGCTGCTCAGGATTCAAAATATATCCCTGCCTACACATTCAGAAGTTGTCACACGGAGATGTTTTTCCAGTAGTGATGTATCCTCATCATTCTCCCTCAGCTCTTCTGATGGCCACTACATAATTGCTCTCTGGTGACTAATATTCTCAGTCCATTCATTTCAAAGTCATAGTGAGAAGCTGTAAGAAATTACAATTATGTAACATGAACCTGGCCTGCAGGAAATAGGCTGAGGCAGACAGCCTCAGTCAGTAAAACTAGGTAGATTTCTTCCAAAAACAAAAGTTGGTTCTTTCAGGAATTCATCTTATATCCCCTTAACTAAGAAGTAGGCTAAATGACCTACCATTGTTTAGCCTTTTGTATACAGTAGGCTTATCTTCTTATTATTTCTCAATTTTCCAATAAAAGCATTTATTTTATTGTGATAAAGTTGGCTGCCAGCAAGAGTGGTAAAAGAAAAGAAAAGAAGTGGACAATAAGAGACCCCAGTAGAATCAGGAAGAGAAGATTAAAGAGAACAGAATGCTCTCTCCTGGAAAGCAAGAAGTGTGTGTGTGTGTGTGTGTGTGTGTGTGTATGAGACAGAGAAACAGAGAAAGAGAGATTGAATTACCCAGTCTCCCCTATTCTCTTCCTCAGTATGGATCACTGAAAGAATACAAAGTCATAAACCAGACCCTATCTAGTCACAAATCACATAACCTCCAAGGCAATGGCAATGAAAGTTAAAGGAGTTTCATGGTGCCAGCTTTGTGGCATAGTGGGTAAAATCACCACCACTGGCATCCCATATAACCAACAGTTCAAGACACAGCTGCTCCACTTCCTATCCCTGTTAATGCGCCTGGGAAAGCAGAAGACAGTCCAAGTGCTTGGACCTCTGCACCCATATAGGAGACCCAGAAGAAGCTCCTGGCTCCTGGCTTCAGCCTGGCCCAACCCTAACCCCTGCAGCCTGGGGAATGAACCAAAGGATGGAAGACCTCTCTCTGTCTCTCCTCTCTCTTGGTAACTCTGCCTTTCTTTGTGCTTTCTAAAGATTTATTTTTTTATTTATTTGAAAAGAAGAGTTAGAGGAAGGGAGGGATAAGAGGAGGTGGAGGGAAGGACAGGGAGAGAGGGAAGGAGGGAGACAGACAGAGACAGAGACATCTTCCATCCACTGGTTCCCTCCCCAGATGTCCGCATAGGCCAAGGCTGGGCCAGGCAGAAGCCAAGAGCCTGGAGATTCATCCAGGCATTCCACATAGGTGGTAGTAGTAGGGGCCCAAGTACTTGGGCCATCCTCTGTTGCCTTCCCAGGCCATTAGCAGGGAGTTTGCTCAGTAGTGGAACAGCCAGGTCTTGAAACAGTGCCCATATGTGTCATGGTGGAGGCTTAACCTGCTATGCCACAATGCCGGCCCCATAACTCTTTCAAATAAATAAAATAAATCTTTTTTTTTTTTTCAAAGAAAGAGTTTCATAAACAAATCATGTGCCATTTCTATTGTGTAACTCCCTACAGTTTTCTGGACTCCACACAGCTTCTATTAATCCTCTCCTTTGCATTTTTCCTTTCCTTCTCATGAAATACCTTCTCTCATCTTGGGATAAGCTGGAAAAGTCTATATAAGAATCTTTGAGACCATCCAAGACTCCCTGTAAGCATGTGCAGCCCGCAGGGGGTCAAATTTGCTTTTAAATATTGAAGCACACACCACTTCCCCCGTCAGGACTAACAGCAACTTGCACATTCCGCCTAGGTTTATTTCACAATCTTGTTCCTCCCCGGATAAAAGTCATGGGGGCTAAGAGGTTTCCATATAATTCTTTTTCCAAGCAGTCTGTCACTCTTGATGCATCACCCACACTTTCAGAAAATGGCATAAAATCCAGCCAGTCTCTTCCAAGAAGGATATTACGTCACTCCTTAGTCCTATGATGCTTCCTCAATAACCCAAACAAGTTTCTCCCTTCCCACTGGAAAAAGTGCATTTCCACTTCTCTCCAAGGGCCAGACATGGGATCATGGGTCTCTTAACTTGATCTGGCTTTGGTACAATAGCAGAGAGAAGCAATAATCACTTCTTTTATCTAGGTGAATATTGCATACCGAGTGACACCTTCTCATTGTAATCCATACTCCAGAAACTATTGTCCATTCAATATTCTGGTATCTTTCTAAAATTGTTTTAAGTTATTTGAGAGACACAGAATCAGACAAAGTGAGAGTGCACTCCCATCCAATGGTTAGCTTCCTAAATATCCACAACAACCAGTGTGAACTGGGACTGGAGCCAGGAGCTTGAAACACAATTTGGGTCTCCCTCATGGGTGGCAGGAACCCAAATAACAGAGCCATTACCTGCTGTCTTTCAGGGTTTGCATTGGTGGGAAGACTCCACCAGGAATCAAACCTAGCATTCTGATATGGGAAATGGATGTCTGAACTGCTGGACTAAATGCTCACTCCCTATTTCTGCATCTTCCAATATCCCTTTCCCTGTGAGTCTCATTCCTAACTGCTGGATAGATGGTTTTGAGGCAGGATTCATGCACCAAAGACACTGGAAAGGGCAGAAGAGAGAACCAAAGAGTAACAATCCAGTTAGGCAATCCACTTAATGAAAAAAAAAAAAAACAGGTTAGGCCTTGAGATTTAACCAAATTCAAACTCTATGCACACCATGTATCAGTCCTAGATCTCTACTCTGGTTTCTTATACTTTGGTGAGCTGTTGAGACATACAGAATAATCACTTCTTTCATTAAAGAAATTTGACTTGTAATATATTTCTTTTCTTCACACATGTTAACACACATGAGTACTGGCTTTATGTGAAATAAAGGAATGATGACATCTAAATTCCCACAATAATAGTTCTATAAAGTCCTATGTAGAGACTTCTAGAATGTTTTCATACTGAAACAAACAACCAAACAACATTATTCATCAAAGAATTCAAGATGCAATGCTAGAAGTTTTAGCTGGACTGGATTATAAACATTTTATGATTATAAAATTAAGCATAAACTGATAATAATTTTGTGCCATTACAAATGTAGACTGTAACTATTTTAAGAAGAAATCTTAAATGGACAAAGTTTACAATAAAAATATAAAAATTTATGTGGCAAATAAGCACAAGATAACTTAGACATTCTCTTTTTAGTTCAATGTATTACAGTAAAACAATTAGTAATTAATAAGATCCCTAAAATATTGGCACATGCTCACAAAATAATTGAAATATATGAAAATACTTTAAAACATTTGTAGAAAAATGGAATTAAAAAATTTATTTTGAGGCAAAAAAAGTTTAAAGTCCATGCATAATTTTTTATAATTTCATGAAAAATAATTTCTAATATGTAATCGAGATTAGAGAACAAAATGTAAACTACTATGAAACATTATATATATAATTTTTTCACTTGATATTCAAAAGAATTCCGTGAGTTATGCTGAAGTGTTCATTCTCATTTAATGTAAGAGAAAACTGAGACAAAGAGAGGTTGAAGGATTTGTACCAGAATCACAGAGAGGTAATAAAAGGCAGAACACAGACTCAACCTCAAATTCATTGTTTCTACATGTCAAAGTAAAATTTTACAAGTGGGAGGTGGCATAGTGGCACAGTGGCACAGTGGGCAAAGACACTGCCTGAGATGCTGGAATCCTATATGGGCGCTGGTTCAAGTCCTGGCTGCTCCACTTCCAATTCAGCTCCCTGCTTATGTGCCTGGGAAAGCAGCAGGAAATGGCCCAGTACTTAGGCCCCTGCAACCACACAGGAGACCCAGAAGAAGCTCCTGGATCCTGGCTTTGGAGCACAGCTCTGGTCACTGCAGCCATCTGGGGAGTGAACCAGCAGATGGAAAATCTGTCTATCTCTCCCTCTCTATAACTGACTTTCAAATAAATAAATCTTTTAAAACTACATATCACAAGTATGGCAAGGGGGTATGTTCAGGTTGTTACTGGCATTCCTTCTCACTAATGAGAACAAAAAAAAAATTCTTGGAGATATTTGATCTGAGTTTGAAGTGGGGCAAGGTTTAAACAGACAACATTGAGCACAGAGGAAACTATAAAGTGAGAGAAATCACTTAAAGAGAGCAAAAGGTAAGGAGATAGGAACTAATACACATTTAAGGAATAGTAAGCACTCCAGTTTGGCTGGAGTACATGTTATGTAAAGGAGACTAGTGGGAGATAAGGCTGAAAAATTGGGTTGGAATCAGGTCATGGAGTGTCTTGAATGCCTTGCAAAGAAATATGAACACTTTTGGCTGGCAGTGGAGAATTTTTGAACTTCTCTGAGTAGAGGAATGATATAATCAGAATAGAGCTTTAAAAAGATTAATCTGGCAGTAAGATATAGAAGAGTTTGGAAGAGGTTGCAGAGTTATGAGGCCAGGGCAACCCTCCAGATGAGAAATAATAGGGGTCTGACCTATAATAGTCAGAGGAGAAATGGAAACATAGATATGAAGAATCCTGAAAATATAATAACACAAGGACTCCTTGACTAATCATTGAGAAAATGTAAGGGAAAGAAAGAAAGCCGGCCTGAGTGATTGAAAAGGCAATGTTATTTATTGAAATAAAAAATAAAGAAGGAGGGTGTGAACATGCAGCACAATCATGGACACAATATAGGACCCCAGCAACCAAGAGCCTGATTGCCAGCTTTGAACAGTGAGGTGATAACAGACTACAGTAGTCTGTGCCACTGGCAATAGAGCTGTAGAGAGAGCTCGGCATGAGTGTCGGCTGAAGCCCTGTAGGGGACAGGGTACCTGCCAACAAAGAGGATAAAAGGGGGCACGTTTCTTTCTCCCTGTCCCCCAGACAATGACACCTACTGGCCAGCTAGAGGAAGGCAAGCACCATTTTGGACATACCTAACAGCTGCACCAGCTCAGGTCTGTGTACCCAGCAACCAACCAAAACAAAACACCTGAGCCTGGCTGGAAGGATTGCCAGGGGGCTGGAGACCCACGTAGGACTGTGAGGTGCCCCCAGCCTCCCTATGTGGAGCACCCCCTGGCAGCTGGCTCTGGGAGCATCTCTGCCTCTCTGTGAATGGGAAAGACAAGCGGGATAGTGTGGATCCCTAACACCCAGTGACTGTGGAAGCTGTGTGTGTTGAGATTGTGTGGACACTGTGATTGCATGAGAGTGAAAAAGGTTATCACTGTGAGTTTCTTCACAAGCTCAGAACCCCCAGATTGCCTGGGTAGATCATTGCAATGGGATCCATGCTCATACTGAGGACTGCACAGATCTTTTGTGAGGTTTTTATAGCAGTGTAGATGAGTGTTGCATCCATTGTGCACTAACACTTGGGCATTGATCAACTTGGAAGAGAGGAGTTGAGGTTGTGACTATGCCAACAGAGCTGATCACAACCTCCATCCTTATATTAAAAAAAAAATTTACCAGGCCCAACTTGGATGTCACCCTGGATACTCAGCCCCATCTAGAGCACTGACCAGAGCTCACTAGCCACACTCAGCACACACCTCTGGGTATTCACTGAAACAGCAGACACTCCACTAAACCACAGAGGCATAGTCTAAAGATAGAAGCCATCACAGAGAAAAAAATCAACAAGTATCTCCACAAATGCCTAAAAATAAATGCAGAAACTCAATAAGCAAGAATAGGAATGCAATATGATCCCCAAAGGAAGAAAGCAACATTTCAATATTAGAATGTGAAAATGAAAACACTGATAAAATACTTGAAACAGGATTGAAATATTAATCATAGGATTACTCAGAAACAATCAGAATAAAATACATGAATTAAAGAGATCTATAGATGACATGAAAGTTTTTTCCCATGAAATTCAGATTTAAATTTCAAATGATTCATATTTCAAAATGAAATATTAGAAATGCAGGATTCAATATATCAAATAAATATGTGGTAGAAAACCTTAACAACAGATTTGGTGAGGACAAAGAAATGAAATTCAAGTTAGAAGATGAATCTTTGGAAATTTTACAGTCAGAATGAATAAAAAGAAAAAGAAATTAGAAGACTTAAAAACAGTGTTGGAGACTTACGGGATACTATCAAATGACCCAATATATAGGTGGTAGGAGTTCCTGAAGTTGTGGAAAGAAACTAGAAGGTGGGACTGGTGCCGTGGCTCACTTGGTTAATCCTCCACCTGCAGCACCAACATCCCATATGGGCACTGGGTTCTAGTCCCGGTTGCTCTTATTCCAGTCCAGCTCTCTGCTGTGGCCCAGGAGGGCAGCGGAGGATGGCCCAGGTGCTTGGGCGCTTGCACCTGCATGGGAGACCAAGAAGAAGCACCTGGCTCCTGGCTTCGGATTGGTGCAGTGACGGCCGTAGCGGCCATTTGGGGAGTGAACCAATGGAAGGAAGAACTTTCTCTCTGTCTCTCTCTCTCTCTCACTGCCTATAACTCTGTCAAATAATAATTTAAAAAAAAATTAGAAGGCATATTTAGTGAAATAATTACAGAAAACTTTCTCAATTTGGAGAAAGAAAGGGACATCCAAGTACAGGAAGAACATACACTTCCAACAGACATGACCAGAAAAGATCTTCACCATGACACAGTGTAGTCAAACTGTCCACAGTAAAATATAAAGATTCTAAGATGTACATGAGAGAAATGCCATATTACTTTCAGAGGATCTCCAATTAGACTCACAGCTGACTTCTCATTCGAAACCCTACAGGCTAGGAGACAATGGTAAGACAAGCTTTAAATGAGAAAAACTGCGAACACAGAATACTGTACCCTGCAAAGCAATCATCTATGAATGACGGTGAAATAAAGATCTTCCATAACAAACAGAAATTGAAAGAATTTGTCACCACCCATCCAGCGTTACAAAAGATGCTTAAGGATGTGCTACACACAGAAACAAACAAACATAGTTACCACTATGAAACAATACAAAGGCAGAAAATCTCCCAGTAAAAGTACAAAGGAAATCCAAAGTAACCAAAAGGAATATTTACAGGAAAATGCCATGATTACCAATAGAAACCTTGAATGTAAATGGCCTCAACTCTCCAGTTGAAAGTTACAGACTGGCTGAATGGATTAAAAACAAGGCCCATCTATTTGCTGTGTACAAGAAAAACACCTTACCAATAAAGTTTCATACAGAATGAAGGTAAAAGGATGAAAAAGATATTCCACGCTAACAGTAACCCACAAAAAGCTGGTGTAGCTATCCTAATATCAGACAAAATAGACTTTAACACAAAAACTGTTAAAATGGATGAAGAAGAGAAGTATGTAATGATTAAGGGATCAATTCAATAGGAAGATGTGACTATAAAAAATGTATATGCATTATGATCAATTGTGAACTGAAATTGATCACTTGGAATAGTGAGATGGCATTGGTACATGCCACCCTGATGAGATTGAATTGGAATCCCCTGGTATGTTTCTAACTCCACCATTTGGGGTAAGTCAGCTTGAGCATGTCCCAAATTGTACATCTCTTCCCTCTCTTATTCCCACTCTTATTTTTAACAGGGATCACATTTCAGTTAATTTTTAACACTTAAGAATAACTGTGTATTAATTACAGAATTAAACCAGTCATATTAAGTAGAACAGACAAAAAAACTACTAAGAGGGATAATGTATTAAGTTGTTCATTAACAGTCAGGGCTATGCTGATCAAGTCACCGTTTCCCATAGTGTCCATTTCACTTCAGGAGGTTTCCTTTTTGGTGTTCAGTCAGTTGTCACTGATCAGGGAGAACATATGGTATTTGTCCCTTTGGGACTGGCTTATTTCACTCAGCATGATGTGTTCCAGATTCCTCCATTTTGTTGCAAATGACTGGATTTCGTTGTTTCTTACTGCGGTATAGTATTCTAAAGAGTACATATCCCATAATTTCTTTATCCAGTCTACCGTTGATGGGCTTTTAGGTTGGTTCCAGGTCTTAGCTATTGTGAATTGAGCTGCAATAAACATTAGGCTGCAGACCGCTTTTTTGTATGCCAATTTAAATTCCTTTGGGTAAATTCCAAGGAGTGGGATGGCTGGGTTGAACGGTAGGGTTATCTTCAGGTTTCTGAGGAATCTCCAGACTGACTTCCATAGTGGCTTGACCAGTTTGCATTCCCACCAACAGTGGGTTAGTGTCCCTTTTTCCCCACATCCTCGCCAGCATCTGTTGTTGGTAGATTTCTGAATGTGAGCCATTCTAACCGGGGTGAGGTGAAACCTCATTGTGGTTTTGATTTGCATTTCCCTGATTGCTAATGACCTTGAACATTTTTTCATGTGCCTGTTGGCCATTTGGATTTCCTCTTTTGAAAAATGTCTATTGAGGTCCTTGGCCCATCTCTTAAGTGGGTTGTTGGTTTTGTTTTTGTGGAGTTTCTTGATCTCTTTGTAGATTCTGGTTATTAACCCTTTATCTGTTGCATAGTTTGCAAATATTTTTTCCCATTCTGTCGGTTGTCTCTTCACTCTCCTGACTGTTTCTTTTGCAGTACAGAAACTTCTCAATTTGATGCAATCCCAATAGTTAATTTTGGCTTTGACTGCCTGTGCCTCCCGGGTCTTTTCCAGAAACTCTTTGCCTGTGCCAATATCTTGAAGGGTTTCTCCAATGTTCTCTAGTAACTTGATGGTGTCAGGTCGTAGATTTAGGTCTTTAATCCATGTTGAGTGGATTTTTGTGTAAGGTGTAAGGTAGGGGTCTTGCTTCATGATTCTGCATGTGGAAATCCAATTTTCCCAGCACCATTTATTGAATAGACTAAGAGTCAAAGGGAGCACATAAACAAGTCTAGTACCTGCTAACACTAACCGATGGAATAAATAAAGGGGAGAGTGATCCAACATGGGAAGTGAGATACTCAGCAGACTCATAGAATGGCAGATGTCCTAAATAGCACTCTGGCCTCAGAATCAGCCCTAAAGGCATTCGGATCTGGCTGAAAAGCCCATGAGAGTATTTCAGGCATGGAAATCCAAGACACTCTGCCAAAAGATCTCTGCGAGTGAGATCCCAGTGCAAAGAACAGGTCTTCAAATAAGGAGGTACCTTTCTCTGAAGGGAGGAGAGAACCTCCACTTTGACTATGACCTTGTCTAAACAAGATAAGAATCGGAGAACTCAGAGGGCTTCCATAGCCTTGGAAACTCATGACTGGAGCATAGGGAGACTACTGATGCCATAGACAGGAGTGTCAATTGGTAAAGTCAACAACAGGAGTCACGGTGCACTTACTCCTCATGTAGGATCTCTGTCCTTAATGTGCTGTGCATTGAGATTTAATGCTATAACGAGTATTCAAACAGTATGTTTCACTTTGTGTTTCTATGGGGGTGCAAACTGTTGAAATCTTTACTTAATGTATACTAAACTGATCCTCTGTTAAAAAAAAAAAAGAAATTATCAACTCCCAACTTGACTCTCACTGGGATTAAACATGACGATAGGTCTGATCTGATTTCATCATCATTTAAAAAAATCATCTATTATTTTTCACTTTATGTTTCTGTGTGGGAGCAAACTGTTGAAATCCTTACTTAATGTATACTAAGCTGATCTTCTGTATATTAAGATAATCGAAAATGAATCTTGATGTGAATGGAAGGGGAGAGGGAGTGGGAAAGGGGAGGGTAGTGGGTGGGAGGGACGGTATGTGGGGGAAGCCATTGTAATCCATAAATCGTACTTTGGAAATTTATATTCATTAAGTAAAAGTTAAAAAAAATGTATATGCACTCAATTACAGGGCACCTGGCTATTTAAAAGAAGTGTTAACTGATCTATAGGGAAACATAGACTCCAATATAATAGTGCCAGGGGACTTCAACTTTCAGCAATGGGCAGATCAACTGAATAGAAAAAATCAACAAAGAAATAAGAGTTAACCAACACTATGGACCAAATTGAATGAACTTGTATCTACAGAATTTTTCATCCTACATTTGCAGAATACACATTCTTCTCACAAGTACATGGAATTTTCTCTAGGATAGAAGAAAAGCTAGGCCATTAAGCAAATCTCAACAAATTTAAAAAAATCAAAATCATACTATGAATCTTCTCTGACCACACAGAATGAAGCTGTAAATCAACATCCCAAGAATCTCTAGAACATATGCAAAAACATGGAGACTGAACAACATGTTTCTTAATGAACTGTGGGTCATGGAAGAAATCAAAAGAGAAATCAAAAAGCTTCTAGAAATAAATAAAGATGACAAGACAACATATCAAAACTTATGGGAAACAGCAAAAGCAGTGTTTAGAGGGAAGTTTATAGCAAATGGAGCTTACATCAAGAAATTGGAAAGGTACCAAATAAAAGAGCTATCAACGCATCTCAAGGATATAGAGAAACAACAACAGACAAAACAACAAAATGGTAGGAGGAAAGAAATAATTAAAATTAGAGAAGAAATAATCTGAAACCAAGAAACAATATAAAGGATCAGCAAAACAAAGAGCTGGTTTTTTGAAAAAATAAACAAAATTGATACATAACTGGCCCAACCAAAAAAGAATGGGAGTGGGGGGAGAAGACCCAAATCAATGATATCAGAGATGCAAAAGGAAATATAACAGCAGATACCACAGAAATAAAAACAATCAATATAAATTACTACCAAGAGCTGTAAGCCAACAAATCAGGAAAACTAGAAAAATAGATTCCTGAACACATGAAACTTACCAAAATTGAGCAATGAAGACACAGAAAACCTGAACAGACCAATAACCAAAGATTGAATCAGTAATGAAGACCCTCCCAATGAATTAAAGCCAAGGACCAGATGGTTTCATTGATTAATTCTACCAGATATTTTGTTTTAAAGATTTATTTATTTTTTACTTGAATTGCAGAGTTACAAAGAGGCAGAGGCAGAGAAAGTGAGAGGCCTTTCATCCACTGGTTCATTCCCCAAATGGCCACAACAGCTGGAGCTGGGCCAAAACAAATCCAAGAGCTTCTTCTGGGTCTCCCATGCTTGTGCAGGAGCCCAGGGACTTGGGCCAACTTCCACTGCTTTCCGAGGCCATAAAAGAGAGCTGGATCAGAAGTGGAGCAGCCAGGACTTGAAAATCCAATACGGGGCCAACGCCGTGGCTCAATGGGCTAATCCTCTGCCTGCGGTGCTGGCACACTGGGTTCTGGTCCCAGTCAGGGCGCCAGATTCTGTCCTAGTCACTTCTCTTCCAGTCTAGCTCTCTGCTGTGGCCCGGGAGTGCAGTGGAGGATGGCCCAAGTCTGTGGGCCCTGCACCCACATGGAAGACCAGGAGAGGCACCTGGCTCCTGGCTTTGGATCAGCGAGGTGTGCTGGCTGCAGCAGCCATTGGAGGGTGAACTGGCAGTAGGGGAAGACCTTTCTCTCTGTCTCTCTCTCACTGTCCACTCTGCCTGTCAAAAAAATAAATAAATAAAAATTTAAAAATCCAATACGGGATGCTAGGACTGCAGGAGGCAGCGTTACCCACTACACCACAGCGCCAGCCCCTCTAATAGACATTTAAAGAAGAACTAATTACAATTTTCCTCAAGCTATTCAAAATGATTGAAAGGGGATAATCCGGGGCCAGTGCTGTGGTATAGTGGGTAAGCCATTGCCTGTAGTGCTGGTGTCCATATGGGTGCTGCTTCACCCACCAGCTGCTCCACTTCCAATCCAGCTCTGTGCAATTGCCTGGGAAATCAATGGAAGATGACCCAAGTCCCTGGGCCCCTGCACCTATGTGGGAGACCCGGAGGAAGCTCCTGGCTCTGGATCGACACAACTCTAGCCACTGTGGCCAATTGGAGAGTGAACCAGCTGACGGACGATCCCTCCTTCCCTCCCTCCCTCCTCTCCCTCTCTCTCTCCCTCTCTCTCTCTCCTTCTCCCTCTTCCTCTTTCTCTCTCTGCCTCTTCTCTCTCTGTGTAAGTCTGACTTTCAAATAAAATAATCTTCAAAAAAAATGAGATAATCCTTGAAATCTCTATCTGTGTAAGTCTGACTTTCAAATAAATAATCTTCAAAAAAAAAAAAAAGAAAGGAGATAATCCTTGAAATCTCCATCTATGCATGGAAAGCCAAGACACTGTGGCAAAAAAAAAAATACCTAAATGAAAGATCTCTGTGAGTGAGATCCCAGCAGAAAGAATGGGCCACCAAAGAAGGAGGTACCTTTCTCCGAAAGGAAGAGAGAACTTCCACTTTGATTATGGCCTTCTCTAATTAAGGTTGGAGTTTGTGAACTCAAGAAGCTTCCATAACCTTAGCAGCTCAAGACAAGAGCCTCTTGTGTGATTACTAACGTCATAAATAAGAGTGTCAATTATTAAATCAACAACAGGAGTCATTGTGCACTTACTCCCATGTAGGATCTCTGTCCTTAATGTGTTGTACTATGCGAATTAACGTTAAAACTAGTCTTCAAACAGTACTTTATACCTGGTGTATCTGTGTGGGTGCATTCTGTTGAAATCTTTACTTAGTATATACTAAATTGATCTCCTGTATATAAAGATAATTAAAAATGAATCTTAATGAAGAATGAGGTGGGAGAGGGAGTAGGAAATGGGATGGTTTGTGGGTAGGAGGGAGGTTATGTGGGGAAAAATGGCTATAATCCGAAAGTCGTAGTTTGGAAATTTATATTTATTAAATAAAAGTTTTCTTAAAAAAAAAAAAAGGAGGCAGAGCCTGAATCAGGCTGGATCCCTGAGTCACTCTGTGGATCAGAGCCCCAAATCTCACCCAGAATAGGAAAGGCATTATAAGAAAGATATATATCGAGAAATAAAACTTTCTACGATTAAAAAAAAAAAACTCCTTCTATGAAGCCAGTAGCATGGTAATTCCTAAACCAAGAAAGGATACAACAGAGAAAGATAACTATAGACCAAATTCCCTGATGAACATAGATGCAAAATTCCTCAACAAAATAGTAGCAGTAGCTAATCAAATCAAACAACACATCAGAGCTATCATCACCTGGAATAGGTGGGATTCATCCCTGGTTTACAGGGATTGTTCAACACTCACAAATCAATAAATGTGATACATCACATTGATAAACTGAAGATCAAAAATCATGATTAACTCAGTAGATACAGAAAAAGCATTTCGTAGAATATAATCTTTTCATGAGTAAAACTTTAAGCAAATTGGGTACAGAAGGAACATTCTTCAACACAAGCAAGGCAATCTATGACAAACCTATGACCAGGATTTTACTGAATGGGAAAAAGTTGAAGCTTTCCCACTAAGACTCAGAACCAGACATGGTGCCCACTCTTGCCATTACTATTCAATGTAGTCCTGGGAGTTTTAGCCAGAGCCATTAGGCAGGAAAAAGAAATCAAAGGGATACAAATTGGGAAGGAGGAAGTCAAACGATCCCTATTTGCAGATGACATGATTCTATATATAAGTGACTTATTGAGAGATTATAAGAACTCATAAAAGTTTGGTAAAGAGGTAGGATATAAAATCAATACACGAAAATAATAGTCTTTGTATAAACAGACAATGCCAAGGCTGAGAAAGAACTTGTAAGATCAATCCCATTCACAATAGCTACAGAAAAAATAAATACCTTGGAATAAATTTAACCAAGGATATCAAAGATCACTAAAATGAAAATTACAGGGGCAGGCACTGTGGCTTAGCAGATAAAGCCACAGCCTGCACTGCTGGCACGCCATATGGGTGCTGGTTCAAGAACCAGCTGCTCCACTTCCAATCCAGCTCTCTGCTGCGGCCTGGGAAAACAGTAGAAGATGGTCCAAGACCTTGGGCCCCTGCACCCACGTGGGAGACCTGGAAGAAGCTCTTGGCTCTTGGCTTCAGATTGGCGCAGCTCTGGCCATTGCAGCCAACTGGAAAGTGAACCAGCAGATGGAAGACCTTTCTTTCTCTCTCTCTCTCTCTCTCTCTCTCTCTCTCTCTCTCTCTTTCTCTCTCTCTGCCTCTCTTCTGTGTAACTCTGATTTTCAAATAAATAAGTCTTTAAACAACAAAAATTACAAAACCTTTAAAAAATAGATGAAGACACAAAAAAATCTAAAAGTCTTCAATTGTTTGTGGATTAGAATAATTAATATCATCAAAATGTCCATACTACTGAAAGCAATTTACAGATTCAATGTAATTCCAAACAAAATACCAAGGACATTGTTCTCAGATACAGATAAAATGAGGCTACAATTTATATGGAATCACAGTAGACCCCAAAATAGCTGAGGGAATTTTATACAACAAAAAGCCAGAGGTATCACAATAACAGATTTCAAGATATACTACAGGGCAGTTATCATCAAAGCAGCCTCATACTGGTATAAAAACAGATGGGTAGACCAAGGGAACAGAATAGAAATGCAAGAAATCAATCCATGCACCTACAACCAACTTAAATTTCACAAAGGAGTTTAAATCAATCTCAGCAGCAAGGACAGTCTCTTCAACAAATGGTGCAGGGAAAACTGAATCTCCACATGCAGAAGTATGAAAGAACGAAAAAAATGAACTTTAATTTTTTTCACAGATGAAAGAATTAAAAAAATATTTCGGTGGTAGGCTGTGGACATTCATGCCAGATCACCCTGCTCATGCTTTTTTTCATTATTTCTATTTCTCCGCACTATTATGGTGTTATTCCAGACTTGAAAACCCAGACTTAGGAAAGGCAATGTGGAGAAACATTGCATCCCACAGAATGTACAATGGTTAAGAGGCTGGAACCTAGTGAGGGTGAAACAATGCCCCCCAAAATGTAAGTTATGAGACCAGAGACTTACACCTTGGAAGTTTACAGAAGAAATTTCCTGAAGACAGACAAGGACCTTAGAAAAAGAGCAAGTTTAGGAACAGGTTTGTAGGCATTTTCTTTTGAAAGGTTAACTTCCTGGATGATTTTTCCATAACTATGGAAAAACTGTATTTCACATGCACTATTTTTTAGATTTATGTATTTATTTTCAAGTCAGAGTTACACAGAGAAAGGAGAGGCAGAGAGAGAGAGAGAGAGGTTTTCCATCCTCTGCTTCACTCCCCAAATAGCCACAGTGGCAGGAGCTGAGCTGACCTGAAGCCAGGAGCTAGGAGCTTCTTCCAGGTCTCCCACATGGGTGCAGGGGCCCAAGGACTTGGACCATCTTCTACTGTTTTCCCAGGCCATAGCAGAGAGTTGGATTGGAAGTGGAGCAGCTGGGTCTTGAACCAGCACCCATATGAGATGCTGGCATTTCAGGCCAGGGCGTTAACCTGCTGTGCCACAGCTCCAGCCCCTCACATGCAATTTTAAAGAGCTAGGAAACCTAAATATTAGTCCAGCATTGGGAAAGAACTGACTATAATGAATACCTGAACTTTGACACCCAGATGAATAATGCCTCTTTTAGAAGTCTTGTCTCAAGTAATGTCACCATTTTTAAGTAAAACAATTACTCAGGTTATGATTGAAAACACTCCTTGAAACTGTCTCCAAGAGATGAACACAATGAGCTATTTTCCAGAATTTAGTCTGGTTCCTTCTCCAACATAAAATAGTCCTAATTTTTTCTTTTCAGTGATCAAGAAAATACATTTTTCTCCAAGACTTGGTTTCACCATCTACACCATGGGAAAATCACAATGGGGGTAATAGAAGAAATTAATGTAATGTTTATAAATATGATTTTGAAACTATAAAATGCATTGCTCAGATAAAACAGAAACAGACAGTCAACCTCAGCCTATTCCAATAGGGGGACATATCAAGCTTTATAAATAGTTATGGTGACATTGATCATCGCTTGTTTATTCCCAGAAATATAAGCATCATATTCAAAAGTTTCTAAGTATACCAGTCATTATGGAAAAGTTACCACCAACAAGAAACACTGAAGAGACACTGGGAGGTTTTCTTTAATTTTCTATTATTATTTTGTCTCAAGAGAGGACATCATTTTGAGCCTTGGACTCTCAGAGACTGAAAACTCCTAGGCCTCGATTTTCTGTGCACAGCTTTGAATGTGCACAATGAAGAATTTATGGCCCATGATGGGAGTCTACTTCTTTGATAAGGGGCCTAAATATAATTTGCAAACCTGTGGCTATGACCTCCCTCAGCCAATCACTGGAGATTTGAAACAACGTGTGTGGGCCAGCTGTGGAATTTGGCTCAGCTCCCTCTCTAAAAATTCTTTAAATACTGGATGAGTCGTGTGGAAGTAGAAAGTACAGGGGAGGAGGTGTGGGGAGTTGTTAACAAAAGACAACAGATGAGCTCATGAAATTTTAACAAGCTGTTGGGGAGCTTTCCATGTGTG
Organism: Oryctolagus cuniculus; assembly: GCF_051225735.1. Taxonomy (NCBI): domain Eukaryota; kingdom Metazoa; phylum Chordata; class Mammalia; order Lagomorpha; family Leporidae; genus Oryctolagus; species Oryctolagus cuniculus. Next base: position 154,935,946 of record NC_142867.1, read on the forward strand.
GGGTTTGAAAGCTAGTCCATGGTCCTCCGGTGATGCTAATAAGCTTATTGGAGGGGAGTGTATATGCTCCATAGAAAAGGGCTTGGAATTCAGATCACACTGAAGTCCACTTGTGAAAGTGCTTAGCCCGGCTGCCTTTACTGCAGCATCCTCCTTCAAGCATGAGCATTTTACACATACTCACAATTTACTAAAAATCCCGAGGCTTTTCCAAAAAGCTTGATTCTCAGGTGCCCACCCATGCTCTAAACAGACACCTGTTAACCCCTGGAATGATCATTTCATGTTCACTTACACAATTCTAAGCAAAGGCAAAAGCAATATTTAGAGTTGCTGGTATGAACTACGACTGGAGATTTTTGAGTTTGTAGCCCAAATATGCATGGCTTTGGCAGCATATAGAGTTCAGTCACAAAATTAGCCTGGAGACCTACATCCAAATCTAGTCAAAATCTTTGACCCAGTTTTCCCATTATGGAAATATTTGCCTTAAAACAAACACTATTTTACATAATTCCATTATATTAACAATATTGATTTCATGACAGAACATTAACAATTTTGCTCTTACTCTATATTTTTATAGAGAAAATATTTCCATACCAGAAAAGGTTTAAACAGAAAACCAAGGAGCTAAATTTCTTGGTCTTTAGCATTTACCTCACTGAATTGTATCCAAAGTCATTAACTGAACTGAACTGAACTGGCACCATCTTGCCTTTTCTTTAAGTGCTCAAATAGAATAAATTATTTTAAAATGCAAATTCTTAGAGAAAAAACTAATAGTCCTTTTCAGAGTTTTATAAAATTTTCATTGTCTGAATTTTTTTTTACTCAGAAAAATCTTATTTTTGAATAATTATTAATCTATCCATACTAATTATTTAGACTTGGGTAAGTCTGCTTTATTCCCTCCTATTTTGTTTTTCATCTGTACATGGAAAGAATGCCTAAATGGTTCTAAGTTCCCTTCTAACATTCAATGTTCTGAAATAATATACTATAATCCCATGGTACCAAATAATTCTATAAAATTGTTTTCATGGTATGGCACTTGGGTTGAATTCTACATCACATTATATAATATGTAATAATACATATAATATTTGTATTATATATTATAATGTATATAATATATAATGTGTATGTTTTAGGGGCCTATAAGAATTAAAGGAGCAGTTAACTATCTATGTCTCAAGACTACAAGCTTAGGTTGACATAATAAAACCACTTTTAAGACTTAATCAATTAGCATAGTAGATTCTCTGTGAAAAGTACAAAAGTAAAGATGGACAATAACTATCCCATTGCAAGAGAATGCCAAATTGATGCATAGATATACAGATAAAGAATTTGAACAAGTAGGTTAGTTTTAACAGAATCAAGACAAGAAATGGGAAATATTATTGAGAATTTACTATGTTGACAACAGTATATTAGATTCTTTCAATGTACTATCCCAACGATACTCCCTGACAGGTGTTTTATCTCCATTTCTTATTTTTTCCAACTTTTATTAAATAAATATAAATTTCCAAAGTATGACTCCCCCACATAACTTCCCTCCCACCCGCAACCCTCCCCTTTCTCACTCCCTCTCCCATTCCATTCACATCAAGATTCATTTTCAATTATCTTTATATACAGAAGATCAATTTAGTATATATTAAGTAAAGATTTCATCAGTTTGCCCTCACACAGAACACAAAGTGTAAAATACTGTTTGAGCACTAGTCATATCATTAATTCACATTGAACTACACATTAAGGACAGAGATCCTACATGAGGAGTAAGTGCACAGTGACACCTGTTGTTGACTTAACAATTTGACACTCTTGTTTATGGCGTCAGTGATCTCCCCAAGCTCTAGTCATGAGTTGCCAAGGCCATGGAAGCCCCCTGAGCTTGCAGACTTTGACAAGGCCATAGTCAAAGTGGAAGTTCTCTCCTCCCTTCAGAGAAAGGTACCTCCTCCTTTGATGGCCTGTTCTTTTCACTGGGATCTCACTCAAAGAGATCTTTCATTTAGGTTTTTTGTTTTTTTTTTTTATTTTTTATTTATTTTTTTTTTTTTTGCCAGGGTGTCTTGGCTTTCCATGCCTAAAATACTCTCATGGGCTCTTCAGCCAGATCTGAATGCCTTAAGGGCTGATTGTGAGGCCAGAGTGCTGTTTAGGACATCTGCCATTCTATGAGTCTGCTGTGTATCCTGCTTCCCATGTTGGGAAGCAGTGATAAAAATCCTGCTTTGGATTCCCTCATCTCATATTCAAATGCCTGAATCTGTATCCTGGCTATACTTCCCATTCCAGCTTCCTGCTAACGTGCAAGCAAGGGAGGCAGCAGGTCAAGTACTTGGGGTCCTTACCATCCATGTGTGAGTTCTTGGCTCTTAGCTTTGGTCAGTCCAACCCTGGCTGTAGCAGGCTTTTGGGAAGTGAACAAGTGGATGGTAGATCTCCATATCATGTGTATGTGTTTGTGGCTGCCTTTCAAATAAATAAAACTTTGTAACTTATATTTCTGGAAACTGATTCCATGACTTTTTACTGTGTGAGCTCTATTGTATGAGAGGACTGCTCCCTAACTTATGTAAGCCTTTGATTTACTAATGCCATCAAAATATGGGTGTGTCTGAATCACCATTTGCCCAGAGAACATTACAAAATTATTGTTCTCCAAGAAGATCAAAGGGATATGGAGCTCTTTTTAAAAAATGGTAATAAAAAGTACAGATCAAGGAATTAAATTAAATGACTGAATGTGGCATGGAATAATTGGTTTACATTCCTTCTGCAACTGGAAACCTTATTGCTGCTTCAATTTACAAAAATCTTGTGATAGGGTGTTTTGGTTTTTGTTTAGTTGGTTTTTTAAAAAAAAAATCTGGCTAAATCAGTCATTTCATAGTTCCAGAGTTAATCATACATTGTCCTTATCTCTTGCACCTTTCATTAGAAATTTGCCAAACCACTGAAGGCCTGTGTGGCCAGATTCCTCTCCTGTGGTTACACACAACATGCAAGCCATTTGTGTTAAAAACTTACAGAGATAACTTAAAGTTTTTTGTGTAAAAAACTTAAAGAGAATACAGCCTACTAGAATTCAGTCAAAAAACTCTTCCGGGAAGGCACTTGATATTGCACTTATTTCATAAGAAAAAAAGAGTGGAATGGAATGAAGTATCTCAGATGTCAAGAAAAGTGAGTGCCTCTCATGTGCCTGCAAACATATTGTGGGCTTTATAAACAGTATCTCATTCACTCACATTCAGGAGAAGGAGAAGCAGAGGTTATCAAAGCTGATACAACTTGTCCTTGATCATCTTCATGGCAAAACAAAAATCTAAATCTTAGTCTGATCAACCATGAAGTCAGCATTCTCATTCGCCCTACCATTTTTCACATAAAGCTGAGCTGCTGCCAGTTCCAACCTGTAGAGAAACAGTCCTGGATTGAGGAGAAGGCAAAGGCCCTAATTGTTCAACTTGAAGCCAAGAAAATCCTTTTAGCATACACTACCCATGGCAGGAGGCAGTTGACCCTTAGGAGAAAGGGTATCAACCTCAGCAGAGAATGACACCCTACAGCAAATGACAGCTGATTATCTTCACATAGTAAGAGCTGACTAGGCATGCATTTCAAACTGAGCATCCTTCCCTCTTTCCACAAATTTGATTCACCTTGTCAATTCCATTATAAGCACATATCTCTTCACTCCTGATTTATAAGATTCATTAACTTCACTTTATTAACTTTTTCCTATGGCTAAAATTTGGCCTAATCAACATATTTTCTGTTTTCAATCACTTAGAATTAAAAATATTAAAAGTTGGACAAAGCATCTATAATTCTTCAAAGCATGTTAGACCAAATTGTCCTGCTTGCCAAGTCCACAGATACTTTTTCCAAGTATAAATTTTTAATGACAGAGGGAGCAATGAACAAGAGTACAGAGCTCAGTGAACAGTTTTTATTTGAAACTTCAAGGCTCCCAAGAAGATATTTTCCACTTTTAAGAAAACCCATAGCAATCAAAGTCTAGGATTTGCTTATTGTCTTAGGCCAAAGTTCCCTAGGATCATAGCCAAAAACAGGAAAAAAGGCATCAGAGATGCACTGAAAATATGTTCTTCACAAAATTCCTCCCGAGGAAAAGTGAGGAAACAAGGTAGAGTAGGGAAGCAGTCTTGGCCTGATCCACATGTGGCAGGCTATGGAAGGAGGGGAAATCCTGAGCTGTACATCACACCAAGCTGTCCTTTCAGATCTTCTAATGGCTGCAGGTGCTGATGAGGAGGTTGTGACCTGCCAATCCTCTCTATGAAGGCAGCCACACCTGCCAAGGGGGAGCTGGCAGGTATGTGCTGTTCACCCCAGCACCTGAAATAGTAAGGAAATGGGTGCATCTCTACAGCTTCCTAATGTGTGGTTTTCTGGAAACTTGTTAGAAATGCAAATTTCTAGTCCACACTCCAGACCTACTGAAACAGAAATGCTGGCAACGGGAGCAGTGAGCTATGACTCAACACACCCTCTAGGTGATGCTGATGGACTCCAATATTTGAGATGCACTGGATGACAGGCAGCTTTCCACCCAGTATCACTCTTCACAACACTTAAACTAGGGACAGCTAAGGATCCTGTTCCCTGTGCTTAGCACCTGGCTGCCTGACATACCAACAGCCCATTGCAGTTCTTTACCTACCTGTTGCAGAGTAACTCACAATCTCATAATTGTTGCTTTTGCTAAAAAATCTGCTGACCTGTCTTTCCTGAGTCCCTAATAAGACTGACAGAACTGACTACAGCCCAACTTGTAACTAGAGCCTGCACATATCAACTCAGAAGGACCAGAGGCTCCCCTTATGGTTCATTATAATGTTAAATGACACACCTCTGATGACACTTCAGTAGCCATCTTGGAACATATGATGTAAAGACTTGATTTGTCAAAGTCTATCCTCTGCAGCCATCATGTTCTGATGCTTTGTTTTGGCCACTTCTGCCACAATGACCCTAATGCCATTAATTCCCAAACCCCTTTCTGAGCAAGGAGATTGATTTAGGCTTTGACGTGACCTGCCCCTTTCTCCTACAGGCCTGTAATTAATAGTAAATGCTCGCTTTCCTAGAAGATGAACTCAGCAGTTTTATTACAGTAATGGTGTATGTATGAGTAGGAGGACCTGCCATCTGATAGCAACATCATTCACCCCAGTTACCTCCAGTCAGGTGGAAACTAGGAACCACCTGAAAAGCACTCTGATTTAGAAATCTACAAAAGACATCAGATAAACAGATTTCCAGCTTCAATTAGCCTCACATGTCTCTACCTTTAATTATTTCCTATCATCCCTCAATTTTCCTGGAGTCTTTCCATGACTTCAGGGCACTGAACAATCTTTTCCTGGAGTCTTTTTAATAAGGCTTAATTAGTCCCACACATTCTCGAGGTCATCACGTTTTCCTGCCCCCAAAGAAAAGATTTATTGCTCAATAAAATTAGTTGCCTTATATCTTTCTTCTTTCTAGAATAAAACCTGTGAAAACCAAGTTGACATTATACAGTCATTTTGCTCTAAGACCTAATTCTCTGAACTAACGAAGGTGAGAAAAATTTGGCATTCTACCATCAAGTGCCCCTGTTGGAAGGAATCAGACTATTAGCCAGGTTCATCATTTATCTTGAGAGGATATGGAGATCTTTTTCACAAATTTTCATTCTTTCTTTGTTACTATTAAAAACCATAATCAAGGCTGGTGCCGTGGCTCAATAGGCTAATCCTCCGCCTGTGGTGCCAGCACCCTGGGTTCTAGTCCAGTCAGAGCGCCGGATTCTGTCCTGGTTGCTCCTCTACTAGGCCAGCTCTCTGCTGCGGCCCGGGAGTGCAGTGGAGGATGGCCCAAGTCTCTGGGCCCTGCACCCACTTGGGAGACCAGGAGAAGCACCTGGCTCCTGCCTTCGGATCAGCGCGGTGCACCGGCCACAGTGCACCGGCCACAGCAGCCATTGGAGGGTGAACCAATGGAAAAAAAGAAGACCTTTCTCTCTGTCTCTCACTGTCCACTCTGCTGTCAAAAAAAAAAAAAAAAAAAAAAAAACCACCATAATCAAGTATTAAATCAAGTATTATCCTTTTTTAAAGATTTGTTTATTTACTTGAAAGGCACAGATACAGAAAGAAGGAGAGAGAGAGAGGACAAAGATCTTCCATCTGCTGGTTCACTCCCCAAAGTGGCCACAATTGATGCGTCTGGGACAGGCTAAAGCCAAGAGCTTCTTCCAGGTATCCCATATGAGTGCAGGGGGCCAAGTAATTGGGCCATCTTCTGCTGTTTTCCCAGGTGCATCAGCAGGAAGCTGGACTGGAAGTGGAGCAGCTGGGACCATATGGGATGCTGACACTGAAGGCAGAGGCTTAAACTTCTATGCCACAGTGCCAGTTCCACAGTATTATCTTGAACACTGGAATATATTATTAACATGATTTTAAAGAGTCTGCTTCTCAGAGCTATTGATTGCTCTTTTGTTACTGATGCCTTGATTATGAATTATTTTGATCATAGAAGAAAATCTTTAGTGCAAAATTAACATCTGTATTCTCACCAAGCAGATTCTTGAGCTGTCAATAGTTTTCCATATTTTATTAAAGTTTTTCACTTCTAAGATTTTTGTATTTATTTATTTGAAAGGCAGGGCAACAGGGAGAGATACAGAGGGAGACAGAGATATATTCCATCACTGGTTCACTCCTAAAGTGGCCACAGTGATTGGGCCAGGCTAGGCAGAAGCCAAGAGCCAGGAGCCTAGAACTCTATCTGTATTTCTTTCATGGATGGCAAGAACACAAATATTTGGGCCATCTTCACTGCTACCTTTTTATTTTTTAAATATTTCAGCCAGCAGAATATGATTATAAGGAGATGGGGATTATTGGACATTAGCTGTAACAATTATATACAAATCTAAATGTACTTATAAATCACGTACTTATAAATTATAAAATGTGTTCATTATTATATGTATCAATGTTATATATTTTATCAAATTTTTTTACAAATCTGAGACTTTTTTTAAATGTATGCAATTTTCCCAGAGTATTAATCAAAAATTCTTATTTCAAGTCAATGATTTTTGGCATTTATTTAACCATTGCATTTCTCTTCACTAATATTGCAATAACATATATTTAGCCCTTGGCATTAATTTACAATGGAATGATTAAAATTCTACAGAATTTAAAGCATAAACATTGAAACTACTTGCAAGTCAGGGATTTCATTCAAAGGTTGGACTTGGGGCCAGGGGAAAGGGATGGGACAAGAGACAGATGAAAGAATAAAAAAAGGCATACCTCAACATCACGGTTTGCTCTTGGTCACACATTAAAGGGAAATCAATTTACTAAGCATCCTGCACTGAGACTACAAACTATATAGACATCTGATGTAGACCAATGGGAAGAAGTAGGTCATTCATCCTTTATAGATACTAAGATTCTAAATGTGTTATCGGGTAAAGTGTTTGTTAACATAGCTCGTAAACATCTTACATCATTATTATATACTGAAATTTAGGCATTTTTAACTGTTAGAACTTTCCAAAGGAACTAGTTTTTTCCCCTGTGGCCAACAGTATACTTGGACTATGAAGATTCCTGATTCTGTTTCTACTGTCATTGTCTGACCACACCAAACAGAATGCCTACTCTCCAGCTGGATAGTAACAAATCATTACTGCTGCATATCTCTGGGTGTATTAACATTGATTATTCTTGAAAACAAAAACTTACACATCTTTTTATGTATCCATTCTAGGGACTCCCAGATTTAAGGTCTGATACTCACAAGTTGCAGGGTAAATGTTTATTGAATCAATGGATGGAAGAATATCTATTTTAGATTTATAGTACTAAACAGCCTTCAATCCAGGTGCTGATCACGGTTCCTTGAACCTGTTTTATCTTTTACTAAGACCTAAGGAAATCCACTTGAATTCTAATCTTTGAAATAAAGTCTAAGTGTTTATGTTTATAAAATTAGAAAAATACAGCAGCCAGGGGATTCCAATTCAATCCCATCAAGGTGGCATATACCAGTGCCATCTCACTAGTCCCAGTGATCAGTTTCTGTTCACAATTGATCATAATGATAGGACTAAGAGTCAAAGGGATCACACAAACAAGACTAATGTCTGAAAATACTGATAGAATTAAAAAGGGAGAGAACGATCCAACATGGGAAGTGGGATACACAGCAGACCCATAGAATGGCAGATGTCCTAAACAGCACTCAGGCCTCAGAATCAGCCCTTAAGGCATTCGAATCCAGCTGAAAAGCCCATGAGAATATTTTAGGCATGGAAAGCCAAGATACTCTGGCAAAAAAAAAAGAGGACCTAAATGAAAGATCACTGCGAGTGAGATCCCAGTGGAAAGAACAGGTCATCAAAGAAGGAGGTACCTTTCTCTGAAGGGAGGAGAGAACTTCCACTTTGACTATGACTTTGTCTAAATATGATCAGAGTCGGTGAACTCAAAAGGCCTCCATAGCCTTGGCAACTCATGACAAGAGCCTAGGGTGATTACTGATGCCATAAACAAGAGTGTCAAATTGTTAAGTCAACAACAGGAGTCACTGTGCACTTACTCCTCATGTGGGATCTCTGTCCTAAATGTGCTGTGCATTGTGATTTAATGCTATGACTAGTACTCAAACAGTATTTTTCACTTTGTGTTTCTGTGTGGGTGCAAACTGTTGAAAGCTTTACTTAATATATGCTAAATTGATCTTCTGTATATGAAGATAATTGAAAATGAATCTTGATGTGAATGGAAGGGGAGAAGCAGCAGGAGAGGGGAGGGTTGTGGGTGGGAGGGAAGTTATGGGGGGGAAGCCACTGTAATCCATAAGCTGTACTTTGGAGATTTATATTCATTAAATAAAAGTTTAAAAAAAAAAGAAAATACAGCTTCTCTCCAAAGATAGTTCAAGAATGAAAACATGATAATGTACATGAAAATGTTTGTAAATAATATTTATTTTTTGCTATCAATCATACCAGACAAAATTTATATCCCATTATAGTAAACCCCAAGGATTTTTGCTCATAATGACAGCTCATTGCAAGTTATTTCCATCTATTAATACACAATGACCTTAGGCTTGGGAGTATCATTCCCAGTAAAAAGTATAAATTCTTTTATTGTAATATACTTATGAAATAACTTGCAGAAATGCCACCAGAATTAAACCTCAAAAACCTTTTAAACTATCAAGCCAAAAAGTGGAGCCACCAGGCATGACAATCAATCAATGCCAAATATCTGGAGATATTACATTCATACTGTGTTCAGCTGCAGAAAGACTGTCCAGGCTAGCGTAATAAACAAATGAGCCAAGGAGATCTGAGTTCTGCTCATGACTCCATCATTAATTATTTGAAGTGCCTCCTTTTTTTTAATTTTCATCTTTTTCATAAATACATATACAATTATTTTTGTTTCATGGTACAAAATTAGAAATAGAAGACTACAACTACAATTATTTAAGTTATACACTTATGTATTTCATAGATACAGATTAGAAACATAGTAATACTTCCCATCCTATCATCCCTCCCATCCATGCTCCGACACTTCTTCCTCCTCCCTCTCCTTCCCACTCTTAATTTTTACAAAGGTCTATTTTCAGTTTACTTAATACTCATAAGTTGAACACTACATCAAGTAAAGAGTTCAACAAATAGTACGAAGAGAAAAACACTGTTCCTCAACAGAAAAGGGCTGTTTAAAATCATTGAATTTCAAAATGTCCATTTCACTCCAACGCATTATGTTTTAGATACTCTATAAATTATCCAACATCAGGGAAAACATGACATCTGTCTTTTTCGAGGCTGACTTATTTCACTAAGTATAGTGGGTTCCAGTTTCAATCATTTTATTTCAAAAGACAGAATTTCATTTTTTATAGCTGAGTAGTACTCCACAGTATATCTAATACCATAGTTTCTTCATCCAGTCTTCAGTTGATGGACATCTGGGTTGAGTCCCTACTTTAGCTATTGTGAACTGAGCTGCAACAAATATGAGAGTACAGATAACTCTTTCATATGCTGATTTCATTTCCTTTGGGTAAATTCCCAGTTGTGGGATGGCTGAGTTATATGGTAGGTCTATATTCAGATTTCTGAAATATCTCCATACTGTCTTCTACAATGGCTGTACCAGTTTACATTCTCACCAACAGTGGATTAAGGTACCTTTTCCCCCACATCCTCACCAGCATTTGTTGTTTGTTGATTTCTGTATTGTCGCTCCCCCTCTCGCAGAGGAACACTAGACCCTGCGCTGTTCTCTTTGCCCAGCCCTTCCCGGGTTTGCTGCTGGCCCCCCCGCCTCCGCGGAGGGGCGGCACCCCCGCCACTTTCCCCGCTTCTGCGGAGGAGCGGCACACTGCCAGCCAGCTCTCTCAGGGGTTGCTCAGATGTTCCTCAGATGTTCCTGGTGCATGTTGTCTCTCTCCTCCTTTATAGTCCTCTTCCACCAATCCCAACTCTGCTGCCCACATGCCAAGCACGCTGCTCTCCTCCAATCAGGAGCAGAATCAGCTCCTGCAGCTTATCAGTCGAACTGGTGAGACAGCTGTGTACAAGTTGTTTGCTGTCTCTCAGCGCCATATTGTGGGAGATCAGATGCATAGAATTAGTCCTAGCAGTTCCAGTAATTTAGTCTAGTCTCAGTTGCTCCCCACACTGTATGAAAACCATTCTAATGGGAGTGAGGTGAAAACTTATTGTGGTTTCATTTGCATATCCTTGATGGCTAGTGACAAAGAGCATTTTTTCATGTGTCTATTGGCCATTTGGATTTCTTCCTTGAAAAAAATGCCTGTTTAACTCCTTTGCCCATTTCTTAACTGGGTTGTTTGTTTTGTTGTTGTTGGGTTGCTTGAGCTCTTTAATATTCTGGATATTAATCCTTCAGCAGTTGCATGGTTTGCAAATAATTTCTCCCATTCTGTCAGCTGCCTCTTCACTTTGTTGTTTCTATTACAGTGCAGAAGCTTCTCAATTTGATGTAATCTCAGTTGTCAATTTTGGCTTTGACTGCCTGTGCCTCTGGTTTTTTTCCAAGAATACTTTGCCGATGACAATATCCTGCAGGGTTTCCCAAATACTTTCTAATAATTGGAAGGTATCAGGTCATATATTTAGGTCTTTGACCTGTTATGAGTGGATTTTTGTGTAAGGTGTAAGGTGGGGATCATGCTTCATACTTCCGCATCCAGAGATCCAGTTTTCTCAGCACCATTTGTTGAAGAGACTATCCTCTTCCAGGGATTGATTTTATCACATTTGTCAAAGGTAAGTTGGTTGTTGATGAGTGTATTTATGTTCTGGAGTTTCTATTCTGTTCCATTGGTTTACACATCTAATTTTGTGCCAGTAGCAGCTGTTTTGATTATAACTGACTTGTAGTGTGTCTTGAAGTCTGGTGTTGGGATGCCTCTGGCTTTGTTTTTGTTGTACACGATTTTTGCACTACTCAGGGTCTCTTGTGTTTCCATATAAATTTTAGCATCATTTTTTCTATATCTGAGAAGAATTTCATCAGTATTTTGATTGGGATCACATTGAATCTGTAAATTGCTTTCAGTATTACAGACATTTTCATGATATTAATTATCCCAATCCATGAACATGGAAGATATTTTACATTTTTTATGTCTTCATCTATTTAATGTTTCATAATTTTCATTGTAGAGATCTTTGGCATCCTTGGTTAACTGTACTCTAAGGTATTTAATTTTTTGTAGCTATGGTGAATGGATTGATCTTAGAAGTTCTTTCTCAGCCATGCCATCCTCTGTACACAAAGGCTGTTGATTTTTTGTGTGTTGATTTTATATCTTGATGCTTTACCAAACTTTATCAGTTTTCATAGTCTCTCAGTAGAGAGATCTGCAAATGGGGATAGTTTGACTTCCTCTTTCCCAATTTTTTCTCTTTGATTTCGTTTTCTTGCCTAACGACTCTGGCTAAAAGTTCCAGGACTATATTGAAAAGCGACAGTGAGATTAGGCATCCTTGTCTGGTTCCAGATCTTAGTGGGAGGCTTCCAACTTTTCCCCATTCAATAAGATGCTGGCTGTGGGTTTGTCACAAATCATCTTGTTGAGGAATGTTCCTTCTATATCCATTTGTTTAAGGTTTTCATTTTGAAAGAATGTTGTATTTTATCAAATGCTTTCTCAGCATCTACTGAGATAATCATATGATTTTGATTCTTCAGTTTGTCAATGTGATGTGTCACATTTATTGATATGTGAATGTTGAACCATCCCTGCATACCAGGAATAAATTCCGCTTGGTCATGTGAATGATTTTCTGATGTGTTGTTGGATTCAATTAGCTAATATTTTGTTGAGGACTGTTGCATCTATGTTCATCAGGGATACTGGTCTATAGTTCTCTTTCTCTGTTGTATCTTTTTCAGGTTTACGAATTAAGACGATGAAGGAGTTTGGGAGGATTCTCACCCTTTCAATTGTTTTGAATAGCTTGAGAAGAATTGGAGTCAGTTCTTCTTTAAATGTCTGGTAGAATTCAGTAATGAAGCCATCCAATCCTGAACTTTCTTTCTTGGGTCTTCATTACTAATTCAATCTCTACCTTCATTCAGTGTATTTATGTTTTCTATGTCTTCATGAATCAATTTTTGTAGGTTATATGTGTCCAGAAATCTATCCATTTCTTCTAGATTTCCCAATTTGTTGGCACACACCTCTTTGTAGTAATTCCTGATGATTGTTTTGTTTCTGTGGTATCTGTTGTTACATTTCCTTTTTCATCTCTGATTTTATTGATTTGGGTCTCTCTTTTATTTAGTTAGGCCGATAGTGTATCAATTCTGTTAATTTAAAAAAAAAGTAGTTTATTTCACTGATCTTTTGTATTTTTTTTTAATTTTCTTTCTTGTTTAATGTTAATTTTTTCTACTACTAATTTGGGGTTTGGTTTGTTGTTGTTTTCCTAGGTCCTGAGATACACTAGTAGCTCATTTATTTGGTACCTTTCTTATTTCTTCATCTAAGCACCAATTGCTATAAACTCCCTATTAACATTACTTTTGCTGTATCCCATAAGTTTTGATATGATATATTATTATTTTAACTCCACCTCTGACATTTCATCAATCTCATCATCTTCACATTCTAATACTGAAATGCTGTTGTGTGCCTTTGCAGGGGGTCATGATGTTTTCCTTATTCTTGTTTCTTGAACTGTTGCATTTTTAGGCATTTGTAAAGATACTTGTTGGTTTTTTACCTCTGATGGTTTTTGTCTTTGAGCTATGCCTCGGTGGCTTAGTGGAATGTCCATACATTCAGTAAATTCCTAGATGTGTGTGCTGGATGTGCCAGGAAGCTCTGGTCAGTGTTGCAGGGTGAGGTGAGTAACCAGGCTGACACCCAAGTTGGCATCTCCTCTTGTTAACAGAAGAGTGTGTGTTCAACACTGTTGGTGTGATTACATCCTCACCTCCTCCCCTCTAGGGTGATTAATGCCTGACTGTTAGCTCCTAGTTGGTGCTACATTCATCCATGCTGCCATATGAACTGCACAGGTGATCTGTGCACACCTCACTCTGATCAAAGATTCTGCTTCAATGACCCACCCCAGGCAACCAGGGAGCTGTGAGTGTGTGTTGCTGCACATAGTGATATGTCCCTTTTTTTCCCCATACAGTCCACAGGTACTCTTTCCCAACTATGGCTCCAAGCTGGACTCACGCCAACTCTCCCTCTAGCTATACCACCACAGTTTGCTTCAGCCTGATCTCACCTCTGTCTCCAGCTCCTGATTGCTGGAATTCTGTCCACATTCATGCTGCATGTCTGCACTCTCCAGATAGGTCCACAGCATTCCTCTTCCCTCCATAGAATTTTCAGTGCAGTGCAGTTATCTTTGTTATTTTCCCCTGAGAATATACTCCCCACACTTATTTTTTACTATGTATCCCTAGACTAGTGTAGTACGCTATTCCAAGTACAAAAAGCTCATAGAGCCCATAGTAAACATGACCAAAAGAGATCTTCACCATGACACGTTGTAATTAAACTCACCATAGTGAAACATAAAGAAAAGATTCTAAAATGTGCAAAAGAGAAACGTCAGATTGCTCTCAGAGGATCCCCAATTAGACACAGAGCAGACTTCTCAGCAGAAACCCTACAGGCTAGGAGGGAATGACGAGATATAGCCCAAGTACTAAGAAAGAAAAACTGCCAGCCCAGAACATTATACCCTGCAAAGCTCTCATTTGTGAATGAAGGTGAAAAAAAGACCTTTCATAGCAAACAGAAATTGAAAGAATTTGTCACCACTCGTCAAGCCCTGCAAAAGATGCTTAAAGATGTGTTACACACAGGAACATGGTCATCAATATGAAAGAAGGTAAAGGAAGAAAATCTCTGAGTAAAAGATCCCAAGAAGTTCAAAGCATATATTAGAAACTATCTTTGGGAAAATGGCAGGGCAAAGTTACAACTGATCAACAGTCACATTGAACGTTAATGGCCTCAACTCTCCAGATAAAAGACACAGATTGGCTGAATGGATTTAAAAACAAAACCCATCCGTTTGCTGTTTACAAGAAACACATCTTTCCAACCAAGATGCATGCAGACTGAAAATGAAAGGCTGGAAAAAGAAATACCATGCCAACAGAAATGAAAAAGAGTGGGCATAACCATCTTAAATCAGACAAAATAAACTAACACAAAAACTGTTAAGAGAGACAAAGAGGGGCACTATATAATGATTAAGGGATCAATTCAACAGGAAGATATAATGATTATCAATGTATATGCTCCTAATTACAGGACACCGGTTTATTTAAAACATATGTTAAGGGACTTAAAGGGAGACTTAGACTCCAATACATTACTACTGGGGGACTTCAATACTCCACTCTCAGAAATAGACAGATCAACAGGACAGAAGATCAACAAGGAGACAGTAGATTTAAAAGACACTATAGCCCAAAATGACCTAATAGATATCTACAGAACTTTTCATCCTACACTTAAAGAATACACATTCTTCTCAGCAGTACATGGAACATACTCTAGGATTGACCACATACAAGGCCATAAAGCAAGTCTAAGCAAATTCAAAAGAATTTAACTCATACCATGCATCTTCTCAGAGCACAGTAGAATAAAGTTGGAAATTAGCAACTCAGGAATCTCCGGAGCATATGCAAACACATGGAGACAGAACAACATGCCCCTGAATGAACTCTGGGTCATAGAAGAAATAAAAAGAGAAAGTAAAAACTTTCTGGAAGTAAATGAGGATGAAAACACAACATCTCAAAACTTATGGGATACAGCAAAAGCAGTGTCAAGAGGAAAGTATACAGCAATAGGTACCTACATCAATAAATTGGAAAGGCACCAAATAGATGAACTTTCAATGCATCTCATGGATCTACAAAAACTACAGCAAAGCAGACCCAAATTTAGTAGGAGAAGAGAAATAATTAAAATCAGAGAAGAAATTAACAGGATTGAATCCAAAAAAAAAATTACAAGAAGCACCCAAACGAAGAACTAGTTCTTCTAAAAAATAAACAAAATGGACACCCCATTGGCCCAACTAACTAAAAAAAGAAGAGAAAAGACACAAATCAATAAAATCAGAGATGAAAAAGGAAACATAACAACAGACACCACAGAAATAAAAAGAATCATCAGAAATTACTGCAAGGACTTGTATGCCAGCAAACAGGGAAACCTATCAGAAATGGATAGATTCCTGGACACATGCAACCTACCTAAATTGAACCAGGAAGACAAAGAAAACCTAACTTGACCCATAACTGAGACAGAAATTGAAACAGTAATAAAGGCCCTCCCAACAAAGAAAAACCCAGGACCAGATGGATTCACTGCTGAATTCTACCACACATTTAAAGAAGAACTAACTCCAATTCTTCTCAAACTATTCAGAACAATCAAAAAAGAGGGAATCCTCCCAAATTATTTCTATGAAGCCAGCATCAACTTAATCACTAAGCCGGAAGAAGATGGAGCATTGAAAGAGAATTTCAGACCAATTTCCTGATAAACATAGATGCAAAAATCCTCAATAAAATTATGCCCAATAGAATGCAACAACACATCAGAAAGATCATCCACCAAGATCAAGTGGGATTTATCCCTGCTATGCAGGGATGGTTCAACATTCGCAAATCAATCGATGTGATACACCACATTAACAGACTGCAAAAAAAAAAAAACCATATGATTATCTCAATAGATGCAGAGAAAGCATTCGATAAAATACAACACCCGTACATGACAAAAACTCTAAGCAAACTGGGTATGGAAAGAACATTCCTCAATACAATAAAAGCAGTTTATGAAAAACCCATGGCCAGCATCCTATTGCATATGGAAAAGTTGGAAGCATTTCCATTGAGATCTGGTACCAGACAGGGATGCTCACTCTTACCACTACTATTCAATATAGTTCTGGAAGTTTTAGCCAGAGCCATTAGGCAAGAAAAGAAATGAAAGGGAAACAAACTGGGAAGGAAGAACTCAAACTATCCCTCTTTGCAGATGATATGAATCTTTATTTAGGGGACCCAAAGAACTCTACTAAGAGACTATTGGAACTCATAGAAGAGTTTGGAAAATAGAGGATATAAAATCAATGCACAAAAGTAAACAGCCTTTGTATACACAGACAATGCCACAGCTGAGAAAGAATTGCTAAGATCAATCCCATTCACAATAGCCACAAAAAACAATCAAATACCTTGGAATAAACTTAACCAAGGGCATCAAAGATCTCTACGATGAAAATTACAAAATCTTAAAGAAATAGTAGAGGATACCACAAAAAGGAAAAATCTTCCATGCTCATGGATTGGAAGAATCAATATCATCAAAATGCCCATTCTCCCAATGCAATTTATACATTCAATGTGATACCAATCAAAATACCAAAGACATTCTTCTCAGATCTAGAAAAAATGATGGTGAAATTCATATGGAGACACAGGAGATCTCAAATAGCTAAAGCAATTTTGTACAACAGAAACAAAGCCGCAGGTATCACAATACCAGATTTCAGGACATACTACAGGGCAGTTGTAATCAAAACAGCATGGTACTGGTACAGAAACAGATGGATAGACCAATGGAATAGAATAGAAACACCAGAAATCAATTCAAACATCTACAGCAACTTATATTTGATCAAGTATCTAAAACCAATCCCTGGAGCAAGGACAGTCTATTCAATAAATGGTGCTGGGAAAATTGGATTTCCACGTGCAGAAACATGAAACAAGACCCCTACATAACACCTTACACAAAAATTCACTCAACATGGATTAAAGACCTAAATCTACGACCTGACACCATCAAATTATTAGAGAACATTGGAGAAACCCTGCAAGATACAGGTACCAGGAAAGACTTCTTGGAAACGACCCTGGAAGCACAGGCAGTCAAAGCCAGACTTAACAATTGGGATTACATCAAATTGAGAAGTTCAGACTCCAAAAGAAATAGTCACGAAAGAAAAGAGGCAACCGACAGAATGGGAAAAAAATATTTGCAAACTATGCAACAGATAAAGGGTTAATAACCAGAATCTACAAAGAGATCAAGAAACTCCACAACAACAAAACAAGCAATCTGCATGAAAGATGGGCCAAGGACCTCAATAGACATTTTTCAAAAGAGGAAATCCAAATGGCCAACAGGCACATAAAAAAATGTTCAAGATCACTAGCCATCAGGGAAATGCAAATCAAAACTACAATGAGGTTTCACCTCACCCTGGTTAGAATGGCTCACACACAGAAATCTACCAACAACAGATGCTGGCGAGGATGTGGGGAAAAAGGGATACTCACCCACTTTGGTGGGAATGCAAACTGGTCAAGCCACTATGGAAGTCAGTCTGGAGATTCCTCAGAAACCTGAATATAACCCTACCATACAACCCAGCCATCCCACTCCTTGGAATTTACCCAAAGGAAATTAAATTGGCAAACAAAAAAAGCTGTCTGCACCTTAATGTTTATTGCAGCTCAATTCACAATAGCTAAGACCTGGAATCAACCTAAATGTCCATCAACAGTAGACTGGATAAAGAAATTATGGAATATGTACTCTATAGAATACTATACAGCAGTAAAGAAAATGAAATGGCCATTTGTAACAAAATGGAGGAACCTGGAAAACATCATGCTGAGTGAAATAAGCCAGTCCCAAAGGGACAAATATCATATGTTCTCCCTGACTGGTGACAACTAACCAGGCACCTAAAAGGAAACCTGTTGAAGTGAAATGCACACTATGAGAAACAATGACTTGGTCGGCCCTTGTCCTGACTGTTGATGTACAACTTAATACTTTATCCTTTTTAGTATTTTTTTTGTTCTACTCAATACTGTTGGTTGAACTCTTAAATTAACACACAATTATTCTAAGGTGTTGAAATTTAACTGAAAAGTGATCTCTGTTAAATATAACAGTGGGAATAAGAGAGGGAGGAGACATACAATTTGGGACATGCTCAAGCTGACTTGCCCCAAATGGTAGAGTTAGAAATGTGCCAGGGGATTCTAATTCAATCCCATTAAGGTGGCATGTACCAATGCCATCTCACTAGTCCAAGTGATCAATTTCAGTTCACAATTGATCACACTGATAGGACTAAGAGTCAAAGGGATCACACAAACAAGACTAGTGTCTGCTAATACTAACTGATAGAATTAAAAAGGGAAAGAACGATCCAACATGGGAAGTGGGATACACAGCAGACTCATAGAATGGCAGATGTCCTAAACAGCACTCTGCCCTCAGAATCATCCCTTAAGGCATTCGGATCTGGCTAAAGAGCCCATGAGAGTATTTTACGCATGGAAAGCCAAGACACTCTGGCAAAAAAAAAAAAAAAAAAAAAGGCCTAAATGAAAGATCGCTGGGAGTGAGATCCCAGTGGAAAGAACGGGGCCATCAAAGAAAGAGGTACCTTTCTCTGAAGGGAGGAGAGAACTTCCACTTTGACTACGACCTTTTCTAAATAAGATCGAAATGGGCAAACTCAAAAGTCTTCCATAGGCTTGGCAATTCATGACTAGAGCCTGAGGAGATTGCTGATGCCTTAAACAAGAGTGTCAATTTGTTAAGTCAACAACAGGAGTCACTGTGCACTTGCTCCTCATGTAGGATCTCTGTCCTTCATATGTTGTTCAATGTGAATTAATGCTATAACTAGTACTCAAACAGTATTTTACACTTTATGTTCTGTGTGGGTGAAAACTGTTGAAAGCTTTACTTAATATATACTAAATTGATCTTCTGTATATGAAGATAATTGAAAATGAATCTTGATGTGAATGGGATGGGAGAGCGAGTGGGAGTTTGGAGGGTTGCCTGCGGGAGGGAAGTTATGGGGGTGGGAAGCCATTGTATTCCATAAGCTGTACTTTGGAAATTTTAATTGATAAATAAAAGTTAAAAATAGAAATTAATTCTTCATTTTGGGAGGACAAAAATCATTTGGTCATCTTAATACATGAAGAAAGAGTGTTTGATAAATTTCAGCATCCCATCATGATAAAAATTCTGACCAAAATATGTATAGAATGAATATACCTTAATATAATAAGGGCCATTTAACAAACAATAGCTAACATCATATTGAACTGGGAAAAGCAGAAGGTTTTGTCTCTAAGATTGGGAATAAGAATGTCCACTCTCATAACATTAACTCAACACAATACAGAAAATCTTCTTAGCTAGAGCAAATAGCCAAAAGAAAGAAATAAAGGACATGCAAATTAGAAAGAAGAAAGTCGAACTGTCACTGTTTGAAAACAACATATCTTCTATAGAAAACTTCAAAGACTCCACCAAAAAGTGGTTGATACTATTAAACAAATCCAACAAAGTTGCAGGGTACAAAAATGAATAGCATTGTTATACACCAATAGTGAATTATCTGAAGAAGGAATCAACAAAGCAATTTCATTTCCAATAGATTCAAAAAGTTAATAAAATAACTGGGAATATAGTTAACCAAAGACTTGAAAGATATTTACAATGAAAACTATAGAAGCTGGCATTCTTGCCTAAAAGATAGAGCCACTGCCTGCAACACTGGCATCCCATATAGTCACCAGTTTGTGTGCCAGATGCTCCACTGCTGATCCAGCTCCCTGCTAATGCTCCAACAAAAGTGGCAGAAGATGACCTAAGTATTTGGGCCCCTGTCACCCATGTGGGAGACCAGGTAAAGCTCCTGGCATCAGCCTGGCCCAGCCACAGCCAATTTAGCCATGTCAGGAGTGAACCAGTAGGTAGAAGATATCTCTCTCTCTCTCTCTCTCTCTCTCTCTCTTTCTCTCTCTCTTTAAAAATTACAGAAAGAGAGGGAAAAAATCTATAAAAAATGAACTATAGATCACTGATAAAAGAAATTAAAGAAGATACAAAGGAATGGAAAGAAATCCTGTGTTCATGGATTGAAAGAATCAATATTAAAATGTGCATTCCACCCAAAGTGATTGACCTATAAGTGCAACTATACAAAATCTCAATGACATTTTTTGCAGTGCTAGAAAAAACACTACTAAAGTTTGTACGGAATCACTAAAGACCCCAAATAGCCAAAGAAACATTGAACAAAAAGAATAAAGTAGTATACTAACTGACTTTAAAATACATTACAAAGCTACAGTAATTTAAAAAAATAGAAAATACATTTAACTCCCTGAAGGAAAGATTATCTTTAAATTATTTTAACAAAATGATATTGCAAAAGGAAAAAAGTCAATTTAGTAATTTTCTATCAAATAACATAAATGAAAGTTTAAGAATATTTTAAGCTGTTAGCTACTTGAAATTATAATAAATTATCTTTGCTACAAAGTAAAAAAATAAAACAGAATGGTATTGACATAAAAAAGATCCACAGACCAATGAACAAAATAGAAACCTTAGAAGTAAACCCACATATCCACAGCCAACTGATCTTTCATAAAAGTTCTAAGAATATAACTGAAAAATTATAGTCTTTTAAATAAATGATATTGGGAAAATTGGATACATAAATGCAAAAGAATAAAACTAGACATCTCTCTTTCTCCATTTATAAGCCAGTTCAAAATTGATTAAAGACTTAAATGTAAGACCTCAAACTTTGAGGCCAAATTAGAAGAAAACTTAGGCAAAAGATTTCAGAACATTTAAATGGGCAGATTTCCAGGCTAGAGCCAAAAAAGCACAGGAAATAAAAGCAAAAATAGTCAGATTGGATTTCATCAAACTAAAGAGTTTTGCACAGGAAAAGAAATTATCAACAGAGCAGAGAGATAACTCACAGAATGGAAGACAATATTTGCAAGCGACGTATCCAGAATATATAAAAACCAAACAGCTCAATTGCAAAAAAAAAAAAATCATTTAAAAAAGTAGGCAACAGGTTTAAACACACTTTTCTGAAAGAATGACATTCAAATGACCAAAAAATACATGGAGGGGCCGATGCCGTGGCTCACTTGGTTAATCCTCCGCCTGCAGTGTCAGCATCCCATATGGGCACCGAGTTCTAGT
This sequence comes from Oryctolagus cuniculus, assembly GCF_051225735.1. NCBI lineage: Eukaryota > Metazoa > Chordata > Mammalia > Lagomorpha > Leporidae > Oryctolagus > Oryctolagus cuniculus. The sequence continues at coordinate 154,957,600 of NC_142867.1, forward strand.
TCTGGTTGCTCCTCTTCCAGTCCAGCTCTCTGCTGTGGCCTGGGAGGGCAGTGGAAGATGGTCCAAGTGCTTGGGCTCCTGCACCCGCATGGGAGACCAGAAAGAAGCACCTGGTTTCTGGCTTCGGATCAGCGCAGCGCCGGCCATAGCAGACATTTGGGGGGTGGACCAACGCAAGGAAGACCTTTCTCTCTGTCTCTCTCTCTCACTGCCTATAACTCTACCTGTCAAATAAAAAAAAATACATGGAAAAATGCCCAGCATCACTAATCATCAAGGAAATGCAAATCAAAACCATGATGAGATATCACCTTCTGTCAGTAAGGTTTATTATTATGAAAAAGACAAGAGATGATCCCCACACTGGCAAGAATGGAGGAAAGGAAACCCTGGCGCTCAGTTGCTGGGAGTGTAAATTAGTACAGTCCTTGTGCAAAAGAGTATAGAGTTTCCTCAAAAAGCTAAAAATGCAATTATTCTATGATTCATTAATTCCACTTTTAGGCATACATCCAGGAGAAATGAAATTCATATGTTGAATTTCTATGCTGCTATGTTTATTACAGCACCATTCATAACAGCAAGGAAATGGAAATAACCTAAGTGTCCATGAACTGATGAATGACAAGGTAAACATGGAACAGATACACAATGAAATATTACTCTGCCATAAAAAAGATGAAATCTTGTCATTTGCAACCACATGGGTGGAGCTGGAGGTCATTACATTAAGTGAAATATGCTAAGCACAAAAAGACAAGTATCAGATTATTTCATTTCTTTATATATATATATATATTTTTTTTTGACAGGCAGAGTGGACAGTGAGAGAGAGAGACAGAGAGAAAGGTCTTCCTTTTCTGTTGGTTCACCCCCCAATATCCCCTACGGCCAGCACACCATGCTGATCCGAAGCCAGGAGTCAAGTGCTTCTCCTGGTCTCCCATGTGGGTGCAGGGCCCAAGGACTTGGGCCATACTACACTGCACTCCCGGGCCATAGCAGAGAGTTGGCCTGGAAGAGGGGCAACTGGGACAGAATTCGGCGCCCCAACCGGGACTAGAACCCGGTGTGCCAGCACCACAAGGCGGAGGATTAGCCTATTGAGCCATGGCGCCGGCCAGATTATTTCATTTCTATGTGGAGCCCAAAATATATGGGACCTCTTAGAAGTTAAAAACATAATTGTGGTAAGAGGCTGGGAGAGAAATGGGGAGGGGGGTTTTGTCAAACGTTTATAACAAGAAAGCAGTAAGAAATTCTGGGGGAGGAAGATGAGGGAGAGAGAGCGAAGCAAAAAGTGTTATTTGTGGAGCTGGTGCTGTGGCATGGTAGGTTGATTCTCCAACAGTGGCGCCAGCTTCCCATATGGGCACCAGTTTTAGTCCCGGTTGCTCCTCCTCCTTTATGGCTCTCTGCTATGGCCTGGAAAAGCAGTGGAATATAGCCAAAGTGCTTGGGACCCTGCACCCACATGGGAGACCTGGAAGAAGCTCCTGGCTTCCGGCTTTGGATCAGCACAGCTCCAACCGTTGCAGCAATTTAGGGAGTGAACCAGTTGATGCAAGACCTTTCTCTCTGTCTCTCCCTCTCACTGCCTGTAACTCTACCTCTCAAATAAATTATAAAAAGTTATTTGCAGAAGAAAATCCAGGAAAGAGTAAAAACAAATAGGTAGGATCACACTTAAGTGAATACTTTTTTTTTTTTGACAGGCAGAGTTAGACAGTGAGAGAGAGACAGAAAGGTCTTCCTTCCGTTGGTTCACCCCACAAATGGCTGCCATGGCCAGCATGCTGCAGCCGGCACACCATGCCGATCTGAAGTCAGGAGCCAGGTGCTTCCTCCTGGTCTCCCATGCGGGTGCAGGGCCCAAAGACTTGGGCATCCTCCACTGCCCTCCTGAGCCACAGCAGAGAGCTGGACAGGAAGCGGAGCAACCGGGACAGAATCTGGAGCCCCAACCAGAACTAGAACCCAGGGTGCTGGTGCCGCAGGCAGAGGATTAGGCTAGTGAGCCTAGTGAAGACTTTCCATATGGCATTACCTCCCAACAGAGAACCATGGTCCAATAGATTTTTTTCAGAACTTCTATCAAATTAAATTATCTCATAAGGAGAGCTGAGTGAACAGTGTTATCTTCCCTCCAAAACTATTATCCCCTACAAGACAAAATAAAACTCTTCATGAAAAGAAAAGGAGAGGAGGAAACAAGGATCTCCTTCTAGTATTAGCACTATCCTCATGAGCAGCAGAAGACTGGAATATGACATCCAAAAATCATTCTGCAATGAGAGAGAAATGTTTATAGCTATGCTAGCCAATATGGTAACCACTAAGCACATATAGCTATTGAATAATTGCTAAGTGTTTGGACTAAAAAATGTTTCATTTTAATTAATTGAAATGTAAATAGCTACCAATGGCTATTAACAACCATTTTGGACAGTGGCAGCTAAGTCAAGCTTTCAAGTTATACTGACATTGGTAAACAAAACATTTAGGATGGAAAATAGATTACTAAGAGCCACCCTTCATTTGACACAATTTAAGTGTGCTGCATATTGTTTCTAAGTTTTTAATATGGATTAAATAATTTAATCTTCAGAGTAACCTCTTGAATTTGGTAAATTTGTTATTTCTCTCTTTCACAAGCAGTAAACAGTACCCAAGACCATGGCTGGTGAATAGCAGAAATTAGATTTAAAACCTGAAAGTCTGACTCTGCCTAGATTATGGCAGTAATGCAAATGTGTGGGGGACGAGGAGAGGAGTGAAGTCAAAATTCTGAAAGAACAGAATAGAGCATATGAGAAAAAATGATTAGCCTACAATCATCATCACCAATATCATTTTTCACTCCCTATTAGGCTCACAGCAAGATTAAGGTGACATTATAGTCTATTGTCACATCTGAAAAATGTTTCTAGAACAAAGTCCCATTAGAAAACCAAGTCTCTCTATCTCCAGAGGAATAATAGATAACAATCTAATGGTAGCACACTTGATAAGACCATTACAAACTGAAGAAACAGGACATGAAGACAGTGCTCTGTAGAATTCACCGTAAGTAATGAGATCATTACCCAGCAGTATTTCAAATCTTACAATAGCAAGGTTTCTCTTCATTTATTATGTAGAATTAGAGAATAAATCCTCAAATGTTAACAAGAAAGAGGACCCTAGATTCAGTCTTAGCTAAACCTTTCATTTTAATCAATTAAAGGATTATACTAAATAAAAAATTTTTGACACAACTTCAGCACAGACTGGGCATTACATAAAATTAAGGAATCACTGGTAATTTTGTTGTGTATAATAATGGGGTTGCTATTAAATTTTGTTGTTTCTTTTTTTTCTATTTTTTTCTTTTTTTTAACTTTTATTTAATGAATATAGATTTCCAAAGTACAGCTTATGGATTACAATGGCTTCCCCCATAACGTCCCTCCCACCCACAACCCTCCCCTTTCCCACTCCCTCTCCCCTTCCATTCACATCAAGATTCATTTTCAATTCTCTTTATATACAGAAGATCAGTTTAGCATACATTAAGTCAAGATTTCAACAGTTTGCTCCCACACAGAAACATAAAGTGAAAAATACTGTTTGAGTACTAGTTATAGCATTAAATCTCAATGTACAGCACACTAAGGACAAAGATCCTACATGAGGAGTAAGTGCACAGTGACTCCTGTTGTTGACTTAACAAATTGACACTCTTGTTTATGGCATCAGTAATCACCCTAGGCTCTTGTCATGAGCTGCCAAGGCTATGGAAGCCCCCTGAGTTCACCGACTCTGATCATATTTAGACAAGGCCATGGTCAAAGTGGAAGTTCTCTCCTCCCTTCAGAGAAAGGCACCTCCTTCTTTAATGATCCGTTCTTTCCACTGGGATCTCACTCACAGAGATCTTTCATTTAGGTTTTTTTTTTCCCCAGAGTGTCTTGGCTTTCCATGCCTGAAATACTCTCATGGGCTTTTCAGCCGGATCCGCATGCTGATTCTGAGGCCAGAGTGCTGTTTAGGACATCTGCCATTCTATGGATCTGTTGTGTATCTCACTTCCCATGTTGGATCGTTCTTAAAGTTCTATATATTTAAGTTACTTCCTGAAGTTCTTACAGGTAAAATGACATGATGCCTGGAATGAGAGAGATAAATGTAAGGTGGCAGAGATAATAGATGAAATAAGATAAGAAAATGTTGATATCAGATTAAGCCAGATGTTAGAAATACGTGGCCATTAAAGTGCACTGCTTTTGTGCATTTTGAAAACTTCATATATTTTATATAGTTTTTAAAAAGTTACATATAAGCATGAAAGATCTTCAGCCTCTTTTGCATATCAGGAAAATAGAACTACCTATTTGTGGTTGGAAAATATCCAAACTTTGACATTGTCCTTGGATAGGACTATGGAAAAGCAGTCATTAATATGTAGCTGATTGCAATAAAAATGGTAGCACCTTGTTGTGGGTTAAATTGTGTCCTTCAAAAAGATATTTTGAAGTCCTAATCCCTGGTACCTATGAATGTGACCTTATTTAGAAATAGGGTATTTGCAAAAGTATTCGTGTTTAATGAGATCATGATGGATTAGGATTGGTGTAATCCAATAGTTGTTGTCCCCAAAAGGACAAGGAAATTTAGGAACACATACACACATATGCAAATTCTTGTGAAAACAAGCAGAGGTAGGAGTGATGTAACTACAAACGAAGGTATACCAAAGATCTTCAGCAACTACCCAAGGCCAGAAAGGTTAAAGGATCCTTTAAAGAATCTTTAGAGACTGTGGTCCAACCAACACATTGGTTTCAGACTTCTAACTCTCAAGCATGGTTGTTATAGATCACTATATTGATGCTGTTATTTTTATATATTTTAAAGGAATAAATCTAATGATATATTCCATAGGTTTCTCATCATGATGAAAGCAATATAAGTATAAATGGGAGGAACAAGAGGAAGTACCCTGTGGCATCAGGCTAAAATTAAAGGAATCAGAATGAAATCATATACTTATATATTGCCCTGCTGGCTCTGTACACTTGAAAGATGTAGGAACAATGATGTCTCAGAAGAGTAACGGCTGACACACATCTGATTATAAATGCCAATCACCAGTGAATGGAACCAGGGATCCTGTTTGAAGTGGGCCAAATTCCAGATCCAAGGAACAAAAGGCCAGATGAACCTGACTACCCTATTGTGCCATATAAGAAGTGCTCAGAAACTGATAGGGGACTCTGTATTAGGAGCTCCAAAGACACTGCCCAGTGAAACAAAAATGACTGATGAAAACTATATTAAAACAACAGACTCTGGAAATTGTCTTGAGGGCAAACAGCAAATGAAGAGATATTTATTCAAGAAAGTCTACTAAAACTGGGTGAAAACAAAGAAAATTTTGTTTTCAAATTGTGACATGCTCCTTTCATTTCTATAAAATCCTACTCAGTTTAACAGGAGTGCCACTGTGGGCAGATCGGGCTAAGACCAGATAGAAATAGGACTTGACTCACAAAGTCGAGTCCCTACATATCTGAACATATTCATTTCTGATCAGACCACGTATCCACTGCCCAGTTGCAGCCATAGGCCACCCCACTCCACTCCCAACCAATCATGAGCAAAAGTTCCTAAGCTCTAACTGTAAAAGGCCCGCTTCCTGCCATTAGGGATTGTCCCAACCCAGTGCAAGCCCAGAGTAGTCCTGTGTCTCCCTTAGCATTTCCTGGGGAGGCAGTAGTGAGCACACCACCGTTTTTGAGTTTGTCATGTACAAAAGAAACAACAGTACCTGTCTAATGTAAATGGAAGTGCTGAGCTGGATGAGTGAGAGAGTCAGAGACCCAGAGGGTATGGCTATGCCTCCCCAACCTGATCTAAAAAACAACACCTGTTTTGCTCTCTTCATAAAGCCAGTTAGTGGAATATCTCTCCATGGTGTTCAACCATAAGCCCCAGTGAACCTTGTCTGGGTTAACAACTTATATTGCAAGTGAGCCAAAGAACCTCAAGCCAGCAATATAGCCAGTACTGCTCCTTGCCCCTCAGCCTCCAAACACAGTCTACGGTTGCTTACCTATAGTGCAGATCACCAGCGTTTCCCATTCCCTCCAACTCTGCATGGAAGAGGCTAAATCTCTAGTGAGGGCATGCAAAACATAAGGAGATCCAATCGAGAAGGCACCATCCACTAGAGGGCAAAAATATCTGTGTGCTGTATGCCAAGAATGCTGGGGCCCAATCATCATACCCATTCATTCTTGTTTCGAAACCAGAAGAAGCTCAGAAGAGCAAAGGATACTGTCTCTATTCAGATCCCAAATCGGTCAGTGATTTAACAATTTTGTCCAAGGGGAGAGAAAGGCAGCTCACAAAACAAAGCTCTGAAACTCTTCCCAAATAAACTGATTATATTTGAAACAAAGGGTAGGGAGGTTCAAGCCATGGAATGCCCTCAAAGGTAATAAGCTCTCAATTAAGAGCAACAAACCATAGGCCAACTTGCTCACCAGAGACTGAGAGGCGTGAAAACTACTCTGCTCAAATTTAATTGATCTCCAAGAGCATAGAGCAGTAATCTGACAATGAGGGTACCTAAAAGCTGGCTGTGGTAACAAATGAAGCCTGCGGTTTAACAGAAAGATCAGAAATAGAGAAAGTCCTGAGTGACTGGACACACACCTGTGAAGAGCAAAACCAAAGGCTTCCAGGCTGGCTTTGGGCATAAAGTTGGAGTGTCTGGCTTCAAGTCCTTGTTCCATTCCCAAACCCATCATTCTACTAATAGGCACTGGGAGTCAGAGGTGACAGCTCAAGTTGTTGGATTCCTGCCACTCATGTGGGAGATCAACAATGAGTTCCCTGCTTCTGGCTTCAGCCTGGCACAACCCAAGTCATTTTTTGATCATTCAGTAAGTACTTAAGTGGATAAATCAAGATCTCTCTCTCTAATATATTTTAAGAAAAAATACATGATATAATCCATGGAACCAAGAAGAAAAATGATCAGAGCTTTGTAATAAAGAAAAACTCAAAAAACAAAGAATAGAATAAAAGTATCTCAACAGAAGGCCATATAAGAATATCTAACAGATAACATCATATGATAAAAACTGAAAGGTTTTCCTCTAAGATGAAGAACTAGACAATATGCCTGCTTTTGCCACTTCTATTCACTGTAGTTCTGGAAGTCCTACTTAGAGTAATCATAAGAAAAAGAAATAAAAATTATCCATAAAAGAAGCAAAATTATCTTTGCTCTTACAGATGATATGATCATATATGTAAAAAGCCCTAAAAATTATGCACACACACTGACACATTGTTAGAAATAAAAAGAGGGGCTCCAAGATAGCAGAAGAGGGAGGGAGCTCACTGATAGTCTAGGAAAAGATAGTTTAATAAAAGTGGAGATAATGTAGTCTCAGGGAAGAGTTAGGGAAAAAACTGCAGAAGAAACTCTTCCAGAATTAGAAGGACATGGTGGACCTACGTGGAGGGCACGGGCGGCCATGGCTCAGGAGCTCAGCTGCCGAGAGAGTCTCTGCTCCAGCACTGGAAAAGGAGGTAAGGCGAAACTGCAGTAGCCTGAGGCGCTGGCAGAAAAGTGGCATGAAGAGCCTAGAGGAAATGAGGCTTGAAGACCCATGGGGTAAAGTGCACAAGCCTAACTAGAGGAGAGAAAAATAAATAAATAAATAAAAAGGACCTGTATGGACACTATCTCTCCACTCACGTTACAAAGGTGAGTGAGACGATAGAGCAGGCACCATTTTGGACATATGTAACAGCTGTGCCAGCTCAGGTCTGCGCCTGCCCTCAGCCAAGCAGAAAAACCTAACTCTGGTGGGGAGAAATAACAGAACAGTAATACCTAGTGAATGTGTGCAGCTTATGAACTGGGACTGTGAAAAAAATTAGAGTGTGTGAGAGAAAGTGTGTATCTGAGACGTGAGTAGTCTCAGTGGGAGATGCCACAAATTGGGGTGGCCCTGGCTACCCAGTGAGAGAGATTGCAGGGGAATCTGAGCTTACACTGAGGATTGCACAGATCCTTTGTGTCGTCCTTGGACAGAGCAGAGAAATATTATACCCACTGGGGCTAGTGCTCAGGCACTGATTACCATCGAGAAGAAGAGCTCAGCTGAGCAGAATTACTTTCCTTCTGAATAAAAAAGAGAGAGAGAGATAAGATTTACCACGCCAAATCTGGGGTGTGTCATCTTTCGAACACCCTTAACCCTGACGCACTGAAAACAGCTCTCTGGCCAAATCCACCACAAGCCTCCAGAGATTCACCAAAAGCAAACAGTCCACTTAATTTAGAGTCATACTTTAATGAAAAAAGCCACCACAGCGAGAAAAAAAAGAAACCAAAGAATATCTCCACAATGCCAAGCAACAAACACAGAAAACGAGGAAACAAGAACAAGAAAGACATTATCATGCCCCCAAATGAACAAAACACCCCAATTCAAGATTATGAAGATGATGAGATAAAAGAAATGCAAGATACAGATTTCAAAAAATTTATGATAAGAACATTTAGAAGTTCTCAAAAACAAATTCTTGAACTACAGAAATATTATTGGACAGCATAGAAAATCTCTCATGAAAATGAAATCTTAAGGAGGAATCAAAATGAAATACAGAAACTAGTAGAACAGGAAAGTGTAATAATGACGAGAAATCAAAATGAAATGAGGAACTCAATAGAACAAATGAAAAACACATTTAAGAGCCTTAAAAACAGAATCAGTGAAGCAGAAGAGAGAATATCAGACTTAGAAGACAGAGCACAGGAAAGGATACAGTCAAACCAAAGAAAAGAAGAGGAAATTAGAAATCTAAAAAATATTGTTGGGAATCTATAGGATACTATTTAAAAAAACCAACATTCAGGTTCTAGGAGTTCCTGAAGGCATGGAGAGGGAGAAAGGATTAGAAGGCCTTTTTAGTGAAATACTAGCAGAGAACTTCCAGGGTTTGGAGGACAGAGACATCATAGTACAGGAAGGTCATAGAACCCATAGTAAACATGACCAAAGTGATCCTCACCACGACACATTGTAATCAAACTCACCACAGTGAAACATAAAGAAAAGATCCTAAAATGTGCAAGAGAGAAACGTCAGATTACTCTCAGAGGATCTCCCATCAGACTCACAGCAGACTTTCATCAGAAAACCTACAGGCTAGGAGGGAATGGTGAGACAGAGCCCAGGTACTAAGAGAGAAAAACTGCCAGCCCAGAATATTACATCCTGCAAAGCTCTCATTTCTGAATGAAGGTAAAATAAAGACCTTTCATAGCAAACAAAAATTGAAAGAATTTGTCACCACCCGTCCAGCCCTGCAAAAGATTCTTAAAGATGTGTTACACACAGAAACACAGCCATCAATGCAAAAGAAAGTAAAGGAAGAAAATCTCTCAGTAAAAGATCACAGGAAATTCAAAGCATATATTAGAAATATCTTTGGAAAAATGGCAGGGCAAAGTCACTACCTATCAATAGTCACGTTGAACGTTAATGGCCTCAACTCTCCAGTTGAAAGACACAGACTGGCTGAATGGATTAAAAACAAAACACATCTATTTGCTGCTTACAAAAAAACACATGTTTCCAACAAAGATGGATGCAGACTGAAAGAGAAAGGTTGGAAAAAGATATTCCATGTCAACAGAAACCAAAAAAGAGCTGGCATAGCCATCATAATAACAGACAAAATAAACTTTAACACAAAAACTGTTAAGAGAGATAAAGAGGGGCACTATATAATGATTAAGGGATCAATTCAAAAAGAAGATGTAACTATTATAAACGTATACACACCTAAATGGAGAGAAACATGTTATTTAAAATATATGTTAAGGAACTTAAAGGGAGACTTAGATTCCAATATAGATCAACCAGAAAGAAGATCCAAAAGGAAATAGCGGATTTAATCAACACTATAGTCCAAATGGATCTAACAGATATCTACAGAACTTTTCATCCTACACTTAAAGAATACACAACCAATTCCTGGAGCAAGGACAGTCTATTCAACAAATGCTACTAGGAAAACTGGATAGCCACATGCAGAAGCATGAAGCAAGACCCCTACCTTTCACCTTACACAAAAATTCACTCATCATGGATTAAAGATCTAAATCTACAACCCGACACCATCAAATTATTAGAGAACATCAGAGAAACCCTTCAGTATATAGGAAAAGGCAAAAACTTCTTAGAAAACACCCCGGAGGCACAGGTAGTCAAAGCCAAAATTAAGATATGGGATTGTATCAAATTGAAAAATTTCTGTATTGCAAAAGGAACAGGAAAGTGAAGAGGACACAATCAGAATCAGAAAAAAAATCTGCAAACTATGCAACTGATAAAGGATTAATAACAAGAATCTACAAAGAGATCAAGAAGCTCCACAACAACAAAACAAACAACCCACTTAAGAGATGGACCAAGGACCTCAATAGACATTTTGCAAAAGAGGAAATCCAAATGGCCAACAGACACATGAAAAAATGTTCAGGATCACTAGCCATCAGGGAAATGCAAATCAAAACTACAATGAGGTTTCACCTCACCCCGGTTAGAATGGCTCACACACAGAAATCAACTAACAACAGATGCTGGAAAGGATGTGGGGAAAAAGGGACACTCACCCACTTTGGTGGGAATGCAAACTGGTCAAGCCACTATGGAAGTCAGTCTGGAGATTCCTCAGAAACTTGAATACAACCCAGCCATCCCACTCCTTGGAATTTACCCAAAGGAAATTAAATTGACAAACAAAAATGCTGTCTGCACCTCAATGTTTATTGTAGCTCAATTCACAATAGCTAAGATATGTAATCAACCTAAATGCCCATCAACAGTAGACTGGATAAAGAAATTATGGAATATGTACTTTATAGAATAATATACAGCAGTAAGAAAAGTGAAATCTGGTCATTTACAACAAAATGGAAGAATCTGGAACACATCATGCTGAGTGAAATAAGCCAGTCCCAAAGGGACAAATATATGTTCTCCAAGATCGGTGACAACTAACTGAGCACCTAAAAGGAAACCTGTAGAAATGAAACTGACACTATGAGAAACAATGACTTGTTCAGCCCTTGGCTGACTGTTGAGGAACAACTTATTATTTTATTCTTTTCAGTATTTTCTTGTTCTACTTAATACCATTGGTTGAATTCTGTAATTAACACAATTATTCTTAGGTGTTTAAATTTAACTGAAAAGTGATCCCTGTTAAATATAAGAATGGGAATAAGAGAGGGAGGAGATGTATAGTTTGGCACATGCTCACTTGGAGTTGCCCCAAACGGTAGAGTTAGAAACATGCCAGGGGATCCAATTCAATCCCATCAAGGTGGTATATACCAATGCTATCTTACTTGTTAAAGTGATCAGTTTAAGTTCATAATTGATCAAAAAGATAGGATTAAGTTTCAAAGGGATTACATAAATAAGACCAGTGTCTGCAAATAATTGATAGAATTAAAAAGGAGAGAATGATCCTACATGGGAGCAGGATACACAGCAGACTCATAGAATTTCAAAAGCTCTAAACAGCACTCTGGCCTCAGAATCAGCACATAAGGCATTCAGATCTGGATAAAAAAAAAAAAACCATGAGTTTAGCAGGCATGGAAAGCCAAGACATTGTGGCAAAAAAAAAAATGACCTAAATGAAAGATCTCTGTGAGTTAGATCCCAGCGGAAAGAATGGGCCCTCAAAGAAGGAGGTACCTTTCTCTGGTACCTTGTCTAAATAAGATTGGAGTTGGTGAACTCAAGAGGCTTCCATAGCCTTGGCAGCTCTTGACAAGAGCCTTGGGTGATTACTGACATCCTAAATAAGAGTGTCAGTTGTTAGATCAACAACAAGAGTCACTGTGCACCTGTTCCCCATGTAGGACCTCTGTCCTTTAATGTGTTATACTATGCAAATTAACGGTGAAACTACTACACAAACAGTACTCTATACTTTGTGTGTCTGTGTGGGTGTAGTCTGTTGAAATCTTTACTTAGTATATACTAAGTTGATCTTCTATATATAAAGATATTTGAAAATGAATTGTGATGAAGAATGGGATGGGAGAGGGAGTGGGAGATGGGATGGTTGTGGATGGGAGGGAGGTTATGGGGGGAAAAGCTGCTATAATTCAAAAGTTGTACTTTGGAAATTTATATTTATTAAATAAAAGTTGAAAAGAAAAAATAAATTAAAAATCCATCAAAATCAATATAAACATCAGTTGTGTTTCTATATACTGAGAATGAACAATCCCAAAAAATGTTTTTAAAATTCCATTTAAAAATATTAAAAACATATACTTAGCAACAAATTTAACTAATGTGTGAAAAACTTATAAACTGAAAATCACATGGAATTGTTGAAGGAAAATAAGGGAGAAAGATATAATTGAAAGACTTCCCTACCACAAAATTATAGAAAACATTGGCCTAGGCAGAGTTCTTGGAAAAGACCCCAGAGGCACAAGCAATCAAAGCCAAAACTGACGATACATTAAATTGAGAAGCTTCCGCACAGCAAAAGAAACATTCAGCAAAGTGAAGAAACAAGCAAGAGAATAGGAGAAATTATTTGTAAACTATGCAACTGATAAGGGATTAGAATATTAATTAGAATATTATTATTAATTGTTAATTAGAATATTAATGGATCAGAATATTAAAATGAGCTCAATAAAATCAATTACAAAATATCCCAGTAAAGAAATGCCACAGGACTCAGGCATTTTTCAAAAGAGGAATTTCAAATGACCAACAGGCACATGAAAAATTGCTCAGGATCACTAGCCACCAGGAAAATGCAAATCAAAACCACAATGAGGTTTCAATCACTCCCATTAGAATGGCTTTCATACAGAAATCAACAAATAACAAATGCTGGCAAGGACGTAGGGAAAAAGGTACCCTAATCCACTGTTGGTGGGAATAAAAACTGGTACAGCCATTGTGGAAAACAGTATGGAGATACCTCAGAAATCTGAATATAGAGCTACCATATGATCCAGCCATCCCACTCCTGGGAATTTACCCAAGGGAAATGAAATCAGCATATGAAAGAGTAATCTGTATCCCTGCCCCCATGTTTATTGTAGCTCAATTCACAATAGCTAAGATATGGAATCAACTCAAATGTCCATCAACTGAAGACTAGATAAAGAAACTATAGGATATGTATACCATGGAATACTACAAAGCAGGAAAAAAAACTGAAATCCTGTCATTTGCAATGAAACAGATGCAACTGAAAAACATAATACTTAGTGAATTAAGCCAGTCCCAAAAGAACAAAATACAATATGTTCTCCCTGATCTATGGTAACGAATAGAGCACCTAAAAAGGTAATCCATAGAAGTGAAATTGACACTTTGAGATGTGATGACTTTTGAACAGCCCTTGTCTCTACTATTGAGGAACAGGGTTGTTTTTTTTTTCATACTATTTGTTGAACTCTTTACTTAATATATAGTTAATCTTACATGTATAAGGTTAATTGAAAATAGATCTTAGTAAAAAATAAGAATGGAGGGCGGCTCCACGGCTCAACAGGGTAATCCTCCGCCTGTGGCACCAGCACCCCGGGTTCTAGTCCCGGTTGGGGTGCCAGATTCTGTCCCGGTTGCCCCTCTTCCAGGCCAGCTCTCTGCTGTGGCCCGGGAGGGCAGTGGAGGATGGCCCAAGTGCTTGGGCCCTGCACCCCATGGGAGACCAGGAGAAGCACCTGGCTCCTGCCTTCGGATCAGCGCAGTGCACCGGCCGCAGTACACCGGCCACAGCAGCCATTGGAGGGTGAACCAACGGTAAAGGAAGACCTTTCTCTCTGTCTCTACCTCTCTCACTGGCCACTCTGCCTGTCAAAAAAAAATAAGAATGGAAATAGGAGAGGAAGGAGGAAGAAAGGTGAGAGTATGGGTCAAAGGGCAGGTAGAGTGGGAAGAATCACTATGTTCCTAAAGTTGTACTTAGGAAATTCATGAAGTTTGTATTCCTTAAATAAAAGGCTTCTGGGCAAAAAAATAAGACAGACAAAACACTTGACCTCTTTAAAAAAAGAAATAAAGGCTTCCCATTCTCATAAATTAAAAAACTTAATATTGTTAAGGTGTCAGTAATTCCCAAAATGATCCACATATTTAATATTTAATTTAATCACTATCAAAATTTCAATGGCATTTTTCTTCTTACAGAAATAGAAAAAAAATCCATGTGGAATCCTAAGAGATCCTGAGTAGCCAAAATAATCTTTAAAAAGAATAAAGTTGGAGGTCTTACACTTCTTGACTTTCAATTTAAAACTTGCTCTTTGAAGCCAAATGTGTAGTGTAATTGGTTAAACCACCACCTGCAAAGCCAGTTCAAGTCCCAGCTTCTCCACTTCCAATCCAACTCCTTGATAATACACCTGGAAAAGCAGAGGAAGCTGGCCCAAGTCATTGGGCCCCAGCACTCACATGGGAAACCTGGATGAAGTTCCTGGCTCCTGGCTTTGGACTGGCTCAGCCCCAGGCATTGAGTTTATTTAGGAAGTGAACCAGATGTAAGATATCTCTCTCTCACTTGCTCTTGCTCTCTTCCTTCCCTCCAGTTCTTCTTTTCTAATAACTAAAATAAATCATTAAAACAAAACTTGCTACAAGACTACAGCTGGCCAGCGCCGCAGCTCAATAGGCTAATCCTCCGCCTGCGGCACCAGCACCCTGGGTTCTAGTCCCAATCAGGGCACCGGATTCTGTCCCGGTTGCCCCTCTTCCAGGCCAGCTCTCTGCTGTGGCCCCGGAGTACAGTGGAGGATGGCCCAAGTCCTTGGGCCCTGCACCAGTATGGGAGACCAGGAGAAGCACCTGGCTCCTGCCTTCTGATCAGCGTGGTGCACTGATGCCAGCCGCAGCAGCCATTGGAGGGTGAACCAACAGTAAAGGAAGACCTTTCTCCCTGTCTCTCTCTCTTACTGTCCACTCTGCCTGTTTAAAAAAAAAAAAAAGACTACTGCTACAGTAATAAAAACAGAGTGGTAATGGCAAAAAGATCATTATGGATTGAATGGAAACAGACCAACCAAACAGAATCTAAATCCCAGAAATAACATTTATATATGCACACACACACATATACTCAGATGACCTTTGACAATGACACCAAGACCATAAAATGAGGAGTGTTATTTCAATATTTGTATTGAGAAAACGGGGTATTCACATGCAAAAGAAGTAGAGTCCTAACCTTATGTCACACAGAAAAATTAACTCAAAATGATGAATGATCTAAATGTTAAGATCTAAAATTGAAAAACTTTTAAACAAAACCTAGAGAAAAGCTTCATGACATTGTATCTGGCATTTATTTCCTAGATATGACACCCAAAGCATTAAAAAAAAAAGTTTAAAATTAGACAGCATCAAAATGTAAAATCTGTTTATAACAAAAGACACAATCAATGGAAGGAAAAGGTAACACACAAAATAGGAGAAAATAGTTACATAAGTCCTATATATCATAAGAGAAGAATATCCAAAACATACTTAAGAAGTTCTCAGAACAACAAACTCCCCCCAAAAAATAAACACAATTCAAAAATTGGGAAGACATTCTCAAAAAATGAGACATACATGGTCAACAAGCATATGAAATGCTGCTTAACATTGCCAATCATTAGGTAAATGCAATCAAAACCGTAAGATATCTCCACTCATTAGGATACCTACTATATAAAAAACAAAGCAAAAACTATTAGTGAAAGCAAAGTAAGTATTAGCGAGCATGTGGAGAAACTGAACTGTTGGTGGACATGTGAAATGGTGCAGCCACTACAAAATACAGTATTGGATGTTTCTCAACAATAAAAACAGCATTCCATGTGGCCCACAAATTCCATTTCTGGATATATACCCAAAACAATTGAAAATGAGCCCTTAAAGAGCCATTTGCACATGCATGTTCATAGCACTATTATTCTCAATAGCCAATACCCTTTGGTAGATGAAATAAGTGAATTGTGGTATTGGGATGGGGATTTGGTGCAACAGTTAGGATGCCACTTGGGGTGCTCACATCCCATATTAAAATGTTGGAGTTCAAATCCTGTCTCTGTTTCCGCCTTCCTACTAATGTACACCCTGGGGAGCAACAAGTGAGAGCTCAAGCAGTTGAGTCCCTGCCACCCAAACTGATTTCTCAGCTCCTGACTTCAGCCTGGCCCTGCCCAAGATGTTGCAGGCATATGGGGAATGAACCAGCAGGTGAGATATCTTTTCCTCTTCCCTTCCCTCTCCTTGTCTCCGTCACTATACATTTTAAACAAATGAATCTTTAAATAAACAAAGGTCAAAATAAAGGCATTATTAAAAGATTATGAAAACTAGGAAACAGGTAGTGGTGAATTAAGCCTGTGGTTATAGAGTAGATTAAAACTACATCTTTGCAAAAATTAATGAAAAGAAGGGAGTGGAGAGAGATTGGGAGAGGAATGGGGGACAGAAGGAAGTATGGTTATCTTCTTAGAACTGTACCTAAGAAATACCTGAAATCTGACCTCTATATGTTAATAAAAATAAAATCAAAAGTAAAAAGAAATTTTACAAAAAAAAAAAAATACACTTCTCAGGGCTGGCACTGCAGCATAGAAGCTAAAGCCGCCGTCTGCAGTGCTGGCATTCCATATGGGTGCCAATTCGAGTCCCGGATGCTCCACTTCTGATCCAACTCTCTGCTATGGCCTGGGAAAGCAGTGGAGGATGGCCCCAGTCCTTGGGCCCCTGAACCCACATGGGAGACCTGGAAGAAACTCCTGGCTCCTGGCTTCTGTTCAGCGCAGCTCTGGCCGTTGCAGCCAATTGGGGAGCGAACCAACAGATGAAAGACCTCTCTCTCTTCCTCTCCTTCTTCCTCTGTGTAACTCTTTAAATTCCTCTGTGTCAATATTTAAAAATATACACTTCTCCTACTTTTTTAAAAAGATTTATTTATTTCAAAGTTAGAGTTACACAGAGGCAGAGACAGAGAGAGAGAAGTCTTCCATCCACTGGTTCACTCTCCAAATGGCCACAATGGCCAGAGCTGGGCCCATCCAAAGCCAGGAGCTTCATCCAGGTCTCCCATGTGGGTGCAGGGGCCCAAGGACTTGGGTCATCTTCTACTGATTTCCCAGGCCATAGCAGAGCTGGATTGGAAGTGGAACAGCTGGCACTTGAACCAGTGTCCATATATCATGCCAGCTCTGCAGTTGGCGGCTTTACCCACTATGCCATAGTGATGGCCCCTTTCATACCTTTATTTAAAAGAAAGAAAGAAAGAAACCAAAGAGACTCGACAGCTAAATGTGATGCATGATATTTGTTTAGATTCTAGACTGGATAGGGGAAAATTCTAAAGACAGATTGGAGTAATTTGGAAAATTTAAACATAAATAATATTGTTATATCAATGTTAAATATCATGAATATGAGGTACGTGATTTTATGGCTACTCAAGAGAAGGGCCTTGTTTTCAATCAATACATGCCAGAATATTTATGCATGTTCCATCATATTTGCAACATATTTTCAAGTAACTCAGAAAAAAGTAGTGAGCACACATCAATACATATTTAGATAATAATATACACAGGAATTGGAATAAATGTGATAAAATATTACTGGTGAATCTAGAAAATCATATAGGTCTGATAGTTTTCTAATTTTTCAAATTAAAAAAGTAGAAGGATAGAGCAGAGGGAATCAGAGCTTAGAAAACTAATGACTTTTCCTGAGGAAAAATGCAACTGTTCCTGGGGAACAATGCAAGGGTCAGTGTTGGCACCAATTCTTCTGACTTCCAGCACAGAAAAGGGGCTTCAGTACTGCTAGGTCGTAAGCCCCTTAAACACCCACATTTTAGGGTTCATTTTACCTTCCATGGTGCATTCCACATCATGGGCTTTTGCCAAAAATTGGTAGAAGCAAGTAAATGGAAAATTTGCAAACCTGTTAATGCTTCCATTATAATCTCTGAAACTGTAGCTTAAAATTTCAAGCTAGCCAGTAAACTTCCAAGCCCAAATATTTTGAATAGCAGTAAGACAAGACTTCATCTTTCTACCCAATTCCTAGAACTAAATACTGCTTTCATGCCAACTGCTGAGCTTTCCAGATAGGAATGAGTGTCCACACAGATGAAGCATGGGGCAATAAAAGGTTTCACTTAATGTTGAAATTACATAAGCATGCAAAATATACATTGAACAGCAACATGTAAATTTCCAAATATCTTATTTCTTTGGTCCTAGTGTGGAACCTGATACTCAATTCCATTAGGAATCCCAGTAAAAGATCCAATTCACTATTATTTGATACTGAGTCATGTGTTGTTCATAACAAAGACACTTCAATAACATAAATGTGGAACACAGATAAAGGCATGCAACATATGCCACCACATTTTTATGTCATAATAAGAATGCTTCTCCAACATTTAAAAAACACACTAGTGTCCTCTGCCTAAATTTGATGTCACTTTTCTTCATTGGAGCGTGTTTGACCTTTATCTTGGGGAAGGTACTGATTACCAGTTGCCCTCTCTTCTTCATATTTGCTTCACTACTGTTTTTCAACTCCCTAGGCATCCTTTCACCTGCCATGAAAACCCCTTCTGTGAGTCATTGTTATCCACTCCTCATATCAGTGTTCAATACCTTTTCTACACTTTTGAAAGTCTGCTCTTTTCTTTCTTCTACCACTACCTCCAACCTCCTGTCTGCTTTCCTTTTTCTTTCTGCTAGTTCAGGCCTTTCTTTTCCCATTCTTTCACTCCATGAATCCATTCCCTCTTCACAACACTGAGAACAGGTAGACTTGACTTCCCCTCCCATGCATATAACACTGTGTGTGTGTGTGTGTGTATATATATATATATACACATATTATCACTCTGTCTTTCTGTTATGAACTGATTTATGTACCCCTAAATTCATATGTTGAATTACTAACTCCCAATAAATCAGAATTTTAGTATATTTGAAGATACAAGGGTACTTCAAATGATTTGTGGAAAGATGGTCTTAAAAGATAAGTTTATTTTGGTACAAAAAAAATTAACCACGCTTAGGTTTTTCATATTATATATGTTTTCCATGGACTTTGAGGACCCTCCCCAACCTTAGTTTATGTGAAGAGGTAATTTGCTTAAAATGAAGTCAATATGGTTAAGCTCTAACGCAATATGACTGATTTTCTGATAAGAGGAAGGGATTTGGACACAGACGCACACAGAGAAATACCATGTGCAAACACAGGAATAAGAGGGTAATCTATTAGCCAAGTAGAAAGACGTCAAGAGAACACCAACTTCCCTCCCCCACTCCACCACCCCTTTGACATGCTGATATTTGAATTCCAGTGTCTATAACTATGAAAAAATCAGTTACTTAAGCCACCCAGGCTGTGATTCATTGTTATGGTATCACTAATAAACTAATACACTCCCCAGTCTTAACCCACAACTTCACAACGCCATGAATGCCTGGCTGAATTGGCTCATACTACTCTGTCCCTGGATTATTCAATTCTGGATTTATTTTTTGTTATGGTTCTTGAGCTCTGGACTGGGAATCATTATTTCTTTTCTCATGGACTTGGACATAGGACTCAAGATCTGCAGACACAGCTTTCTGTCCAGTGCCACTAGAATGGGCATCAGAAATTTCATCTCCCTGTCATCATTATTCTTTGCTAGCTCTGTTGCTCCTCATACATTAAAACATTCAGGACTGAATTGAAATGCAAATGTCACCTAATAAAAAAGTAAGCCATTGGAACATTTGAGCATGGCTGGAATTAGTCTATCATGGGGTCAATAAAATACAGTCTATGAACCAAATCCAGTTAGCCACCTGTTTTTGTAAATAAAGTTTTATTGGAATACAGCCATACTCATTCATGTACCTACTGTCTATGACTGACTTTGTGCTACACTGGCAGAATTTAATAAAATAAACCATAAAGCTCACATAACCTAATATACTTATCATTTAATCTTCACAGAAAAATGTTTTAGATCCATGTGAGCTGCCAGAAGGTAGGAATTTGTGTGGGAATGGATGATACCAAAGTGATACCAATACTAATAGCAGTTAAGAATTTCTCTGAATGAACAGCAGTAGACCCACTGTAATTGTTATATTTTGACCCAACTTTAGTTTTCATCTTTCAATTTTTCATCTTTTTAATATAAAGTATTTCGGCTGGTGCCGCAGCTCACTAGGCTAATCCTTCGCCTTGCGGTGCCAGCACACCAGGTTCTAGTCCCGGTCGGGGCGCCGGATTCTGTCCTGGTTGCCCCTCTTCCAGGCCAGCTCTCTGCTGTGGCCAGGGAGTACAGTGGAGGATGGCCCAAGTGCTTGGGCCCTGCACCCCATGGGAGACCAGGAGAAGCACCTGGCTCCTGCCATCGGATCAGCGTGGTGCACCGGCAAAAAAAAAAAAAAAAATTATATATATATATATAAGTATTTCAAAATGTTGTTTGTTTCAAAATTGTCTATCTTTACTCCCACCTTTTGTGGCATCAAAATAAAAGCTGTCCTATCATAATACTTTGTACTTTCCACCCTTACTATTTTATCCACAATGATTCTTCTGAAGAATTACTCATTGTTTAGGCTCCATCTCTAAAAAGTCCTGCACATTCCCTCAACACAATGCTTTTAACTCCCCTCTGGAACTCCATGGCTCATTACTGTTTTGCTTCCAGAGTGCTTTTCCCATTTTACTGTCCATGTGTTTCTCTCCACGACTAGATCACGAGCTCTTGAGGGATAGGAACAAACATCTTTTTCAAATTTAAGTCCTCCAAAATGGCTTTTGTGCTTTTCCTATAGGAAATGTGATGTATTTTTCCTATGACAAATGTGCTGTTAAATTGTTGACTGTGTTTCTGCATGGTGACTCACAAAATGTAGTCTTTAAATTACCCAGATCATGGTGCAGAAATGCAGTATATATTAAAAACCTGAAGCAGCTTAACAAAAGGATAAGTTAAATTTGCCATGCTCATAATATACACATTAATCAAAAGATGATATTAAGACCTATGCTGTTGGAGAGGAAATAACCTTTTTTATGACTTACTTTCAATTCAAGATAGATGTGCATGCTCCTTGATTTAGAATAGAATGTAAGAAACTTGTAAAAGTTTTGTGAACTTTTATAACATCCATCTTGTTTCAGTTTTTTCTAGAAGCAGATCCTGAGATGAAGTCACTAGTGTAATTTGCTTACTTGGAAGTAATAGAAACACAACAGGGGAGTTGGGAAGTGAAGCAAGAAAGTGATGAAAAGTGGCCAGCAAAGGATGCATACTTAAGCAACTAACATATTGGGAGATGGAAGCTTAATTCTGCTGGACCACCTTTGGGAGTCAGCGCAAAAGTGCATCAGAATTATCCCAGCCAAAGGACAAAGGAGCTAGGGTATCTGTACTCTATCTGCAGTCAACAGTTGAATTGATTGTCCACAAAATGGCCTCAGCAATTAAGTGCTGTTGAAGAGAGCTGGTGGGTTCTGAAGTGGCATTGGGGAGGAGATACATGTAGAGCACAGGCATCATCTACTAGCCTGAGTATTCCATAAACCTTCATTAAGCAAATAATTAATGTGATCTGTGTCAAGCACTGGGCCGGATGCTGTGAAAGAGTGGTGAGCAAAAGCAGATTTGGCAGCCACGATGATGGAACCTACATTCTGCTGAAAAAGCATATGTGAGTTCCTGCAAACATTCATGGAAAATTGAATTAAAAGGTAAGTTTACCTTGCTGAAAAAAAAAACCATACCTAAGTTTATTCATAGTACATACTTTACATGAATTTTTGAAGATCTCTTGTTTACATATATTTCAAAATGTTTTGTGCCAAAATAAACTTATAATTCCATTTTCCATAAACTTTTTGGTGTAACCTCAATTAAGAAATGTCTAAAATAAATAGGATAAAAATTACAGACTGAGATAGATAATATTAAAAACAGTATTATCACAAAGAATAGTTGGCATAAGAACAAACTTAGACTAAGTGGTCAGAAGAAATAGATTCCCATGGAAGGGACCTGTAAGAGACTAGGTAAAGACTAATTTCTTTGTTTCCTAAGAAATTAGTGCAGGTCCTTTCTTCCCAGGTAAGTAGACGTTTACAGAAACCTACATTCCAAGTATGTTATAGTCAGAAGTCATGATGCTATCTTCCATTTCTTTTAGTCACATTGGGGAGGAGAAACAACTCCATTCAAAGATGATAGAAGTAATATTGATGCAGAGAAAGGAGATATGAATAGCAACATTATTGGATAAAGCTGCAGTAAAGATACTGTTAAACAGCAAAACCAGTTTGCAATGGCCTTACAACATACCCTTTAAAGAATCTTTGCATGGGTGCATGGGCCAGTGCTGTGGCACAGAGGGTTAAAGCTCTGGCCTGAAGTGCCAGCATCCCATTTGGGTGCCGGTTCTATTCACAGCTGCTCCTCTTCTGATCCAGCTGTCTGCTATGGCCCTGGGAAAGCAGTAGAAGATGGCCCAAGTCCTTGGGCCTCTGAGCCCATGTGGGAGACCCAGAAGGAGCTCCTATTTCCTAGTCCTTGGGCCCCTGAACCCGTGTAGTAGACCCAGAAGAAGCTCCTGGCTCCTGGTTTCGCATCAGCTCGGCTCCGGCTGTTGCGGCCAACTAGGAAGTGAACCGGTGGATGGAAGGCCTCTCTCTCAAAGATTTATTTATTTGAAAAAAAATATCTTTTCAGTAGCAAGTATTTAGCCTAATGGATAAGATGCCCACATCCAACACCACAGAGTACTATGGTTTGATTTCTGGCTCCAGTTCCTGACAACAGCTTCCCATCAATGCAGATCCTGGAAAACACAGTGATGGCTCAAGCAGTTGGATTCCTGACATTCATGTGAAGATCTGGGTTGTGTTTCAGGCTTCTGACTCTGGGCCTGGCCCAACCTCAACCTTTGCAGTCATTTGAAGAATGAAACAGCATGTGGGAGCTCACTGTCTCTTCATAACTCTTTTTGTCTTTCAAATAAATTAAAAACCAAAAAAATGGGGATGGGCACTGGGGCATTGTGTAATAGTGTGTTAAGCCAATAGCTGAGATGCCTCCAAGTGTCTGGGACTAAGTCCTATCACTGCTTTCAATCCAGCTTCCTGCTGGTACATTCACTGGGAAGCAGCTGATGATGGCTCAAGTGTGTGGGCCCCTGCTATCCACATGGGAGACCTGGATGGAGTTCTTAGTTCCTGGTTTGGCCTGGCCCATTTCCAACTATTGCAGGCATTTGGAGTATGAACCAGAGTATCTCTCTCGTTCTCTTTATCTCTCCTTCACTCCCTCCCTCCCTCCTTCTACCCCTCCTGCTTTGCCTTTCCACTGAACAAAATTCAACACCCAATTTTTGTTTTAAAAAAATCTTATGAGATCATAATCAATCTCACTAATCTTAGGTAAAGGGCATAGCCACACTTACAAATCTCTTAAAAACCAATTTCAGGCCGGCGCCGTGGCTCAACAGGGTAATCCTCCGCCTTGCGGAGCAGGCACACCGGGTTCTAGTCCCAGTCGGGGCGCCGGATTCTGTCCCAGTTGCCCCTCTTCCAGGCCAGCTCTCTACTGTGGCCCGGGAGTGCAGTGGAGAATGGCCCAAGTGCTTGGGCCCTGCACCCCGTGGGAGACCAGGAGAAGCACCTGGCTCCTGCCATCAGATCATCACGGTGCGCCGGCTGCAGCACACCGGCCACGGCGGCCATTGGAGGGTGAACCAACGGCAAAGGAAGACCTTTGTCTCTGTCTCTCTCTCTCTCACTGTCCACTCTGTCTGTCAAAAAAAAAAAAAAAAAAAACAATTTCAACTCTAAAAAAGGTCTAAAATCTAACCCCAAGTGAATTAGACCCAGTTGTACCTGAAATCCTGAGGCATTGAAGTGCTATGTGCTAATTTAATATCTCATCATGCTCATTAAGTTTAATCAACATTTTGGAAGTTTAAACAATTACATAGAACTTTTTTTGCAGCAATAATACTTTATTTTCAGGGATTTTTTTCTCAAATAAACCTTTTATTTAAGGATAACAAACTTCACACATTTCATAAATACAGCTTTAGGAACATAGTTATTCTTCCTACCATACCCACCCTCCCACCAGACTTCCATCCCTCTTCCTCCTCCCTCTCCTATTTCCAGTCTTTTTTACTAAGATCTATTTTCAATTAACTTTAAACACAGAAGGTTAACTCTATTCTAAGTAAAGAGTTCAACAAATTGTATGGAAAAAAAACTTTCTCAACAGGCAAGACAAGGGCTGTTCAAAGTCATTGCATCTCAAAGTTCTGTTTTTTTTTTAAGAATTCTTTGAGAAACTAAATTAACTTTAAAGAACATAAGAATGCTACATCTTTTGCAAGCACTTAGACATAACTATAACTTACGAGACATAAGAATATCCTCCACTTAATACACTAAAACAAAGAAAATTTTTGAGAACAAGTTTTACTATTAACTCTCATAATAGAACTCTTTGAGACCAGAGTCCCACATGGGAAGTTAGTGTACAGTGACTCCTATTGATAATTTAACAATTAACACTCACATATAACATTGTGTTATGTGTGATAACCCAGGGTACTTGATGTGAGCTGCCAAGGCTATGGAAGCCTTTTGAATCCACAAACTGTCAGTATTTAGACAAGGCCATAAGCAAAGTGGAAGTTCTCTCTTCCCTTCAGAGAAAAGTATATCCTTCTTTGATGACCACTTCTTTCCACTGTGATCTCACCAAAATAGTCCTTCATGTAGAACACTTTCTGCCACAGTGTCTTGACTTTCTATGTCTGAAATGCTCTCATGGGCATTTCAGCCAGACCAGACTGCCTTAAGGGCTGATTCTGAGGTCAGAGTGCTACTTAAAGTGATTGTCATTCTATGAGTCTGCTGTATGGACTGCTTCCCTTGTTGGATCATTCACTCCTTTTTTAATTCTATTATTACTAGCAAACACTTAATCCAATTTACATGATCACTTTAACACTTAATCTTATCCATACAATCACTTGAATATTTAAAATGCTATTTTACCCCTCAGCTTAAGGGGATTTGAGGACCCATGGCAAGTTTTAAATTGTACTCTTATAGCCGGCGCTGCAGCTCACTAGGCTAATCCTCCGCCTTGCGGCGCCAGCACACCGGGTTCTAATCCCAGTTGGGGCACCGGATTCTGTCCCGGTTGCCCCTCTTCCAGGCCAGCTCTCTGCTGTGGCCAGGGAGTACAGTGGAGGATGGCCCAAGTGTTTGGGCCCTGCACCCCATGGGAGACCAGGAGAAGTACCTGGCTCCTGCCATCGGATCAGCGCGGTGCGCTGGCCACAGCGTGCTGGCCACGGTGGCCATTGGAGGATGAACCAACAGCAAAGGAAGATCTTTCTTTCTCTCTCACTGTCCACTCTGCCTGTCAAAAAAAAAATTGTATTCTTAGAAGCTTGTCCATAGGAATCTATGCAAAACTACACAGCTTTACAATTACAAACTTCACACATTTTGTAATTACAACTTTAGGAACATGGTGATTCTTCACACTGTGCCTGCCCTCCCACCCACACTCCCAACCCTCTTCCTCCTTCCTCTTATTCCCACTCTTATTTTTTACTAAGATCTATTTTCAATTAAATTTATGTACATATGATAACTCTAGGGTAAGTAAAGAGTTCAACAAACAGGATGAAAACCTGCTGTTCAACAGTCAAGACAGGAGCAGTTCAAAGTCATTGCTTTTCAACATGTCAATTTCACTTCTAAATATTGCCATTTAGGTACTTTATTAGTTATCACAGGTCAGGCAGAACATATGGCATTTGTCCCATTTGGACTAGCTTATTTCACTAAATATGTTTTCCAGGTTTATCCATTTTGCTGCCAATGACTGGATTTTGTTGTTTTTACCACTGTGTAGTATTCCATGGAGTACATATCCCATATTTTTTTTTGACAGGCAGAGTGGACAGTGAGAGAGACAGAGAGAAAGGTCTTCCTTTTCCATTGGTTCACCCCCCAGTGGCCCCTGTGGCCAGCGCACCATGCTGATCTGAAGCCAGGAGCCAAGTGCTTATCCTGGTCTCCCATGCAGGTGCAGGGCCCAAGCACCTGGGCCATCCTCCACTGCACTCCCAGGCCACAGCAGAGAGCTGGACAGGAAGTGGAGTGACCAGGACAGAATCCAGTGCCCCAACCGGGACTAGAACCCAGGGTGCCAGTGCCACAGGCAGAGAATTAGCCTATTGAGCCGCGGCACCGGCCCCCATATTTTCTTTATGCAGTCTTCAGTTGACAGGCATTTGGGTTGACTGCATGTCTTAGTATTGCAAATTGAGCTGATTAAAGATTTCATCTTTAATATTTCTATTTGGTTCTTAATGAGTTCTATCTCCTTAGTGATATTTTCATTCATTGATTTCCTCATTTCTTTTGTCTATGTTCCCTTTCATCTGGTTGAGTTTCCTTCAATCATTATTTTGAATTCCATAGCTGTCATTTCAGAGTCTAAGTCTGGAGGAGTATTGTGTTCTTTTGGTGGTGTCATGCCACCTTGCATCTTCATGTCTCCTATGTCTCTATGTTAACGTCTACCCATCTAGTAGATATCCCTTCTTTATGGGGTATGTTTTCTTATAAAAGTTTATAGTTTACTGGTATCCAGGGTATCATTTGGCTTGTTACTTTGGCTTTGGTTCTACATGAAATCAGGTGTGTAGTTTCTGAATGATTTCTTCTGTCTTAATGTCAATTGTGCCTACAAGTGACACAGTGGACTAGTGTACTGAAGTTTGTAAGGATAGAAGTGTGACTTTGAGAATGAGTAAGGGTTTCCTGGGTGTGTATCTTTGGTCCACAGAGAGTTCATTGTCAGTCTCCCTGGTGAATGTAATAGTCAGAGACTTGTTCTTGGTATGCAGATGGATAGGGGTGGCTGTTCCCTGATGTGATGTCAGGGTTTGTGGCACCAATGACTGTGGCTCTAGTACTATGTGATACACAAGGATCCTTCCTCATCCTGTTAGGAGAGCCCAGCAGATGCTGTGGCTTATAATTCCAACAGCCCTAGTCCTAGGACTAGGGGATGTGAACTGGACCCTTTTCCAGTCCTGCAGGATGACTACAAGGTATACAGGAAATTGTATTCTGGAGGCTATGAGTCCAGAGAGGTAGAATTCAGGTAGATATTTCCCTATGTCCACCGGGTAGATTCCAGTGGCACTGAGAAGTGTAGACTGAATTCTTACAGTCCTGGTTTTGTGTGATACAGTGAGGTCATTACCCAAATCTCCCAGGGTGGTAGCAGATTTTGATATGGGCTGCTTCTGGTGTCAGCCCCTAAAAGCTAAGGTGAACCTACCTTGCTCAGAGTGTGTGAGTATAGCTCTGGGCTAGTGCTCAAAAACTCCTATAGTTGCAAGATGCAGAAGATCTGTCCTTTGCTCCACAGGTTGTCCTGACTCTATGACACTGATAGGAGAGCAGAGGTGCACTGCACAGCTTTTCATGCTGAGAGGAGGCAGGGAATGAGGAGGAAGCATGGTGGCTTCCCTGCTCCAAGCCCCTCAGTTGCTCAGACCCCAGTCAGTTCTCCAGACTGAAGTAAAAGTCAATGGGTGACTTTGTAATTCTCTCTCAGCTAAAACCGCAAGAGATGGAGCATGTGCACACAGCAACTTCTTAACTTGGTGTGGTAAGATGGCAACCCACAGCCAGCAGCTGGTTGCACCATGTGGGCTGGCTACAGCAGTGTTTGTCTTCTCTCCTCTTGTCCCACAGAGTCTTCATTGTTTTGTTTCGTATTTTCACTTCTTTGCTGGAAATTTCCATCACTCAGACCCCTGAGTGTTCTTTAAATATCCAAGAGCAGCTTAAGTTAGTGCGCATATGATATTTGTCCATTTGGGACTGGCTTAATTCACTCAGCATGATGTTTTCCAAATTCCTCCATCTTGTTGCAAATGACCGGGTTTCGATGTTTTTGACTGCTATATAGTATTCTATAGAGTACATGTCCCATAATTTCTTTATCCAGTCTACTGTTGATGGGCATTTGGGTTGGTTCCAGGTCTTAGCTATTGTGAATTGAGATGCAATAAACATTAATGTGCAGACAGCTTTTTTGTTTGCCAATTTAATTCCTTTGGGTAAATTCCAAGGAGTGGGATGGCTGGGTTGAATGGTAGGGTTATATTCAGGTTTCTGAGGAATCTCCAGACTGACTTCCATAGTGGCTTAACCAGTTTGCATTCCCACCAACAGTGGGTTAGTGTCCCTTTTTCCCCACATCCTCGCCAGCATCTATTGTTGGTAGATTTCTGAATGTGAGCCATTGAAACTGGGGTGAGGTGAAACCTCATTGTGGTTTTGATTTGCATTTCCCTGATGGCTAGTGATCTTGAATATTTTTTCATGTGCCTGTTGGCCATTTGGATTTCCTCTTTTGCAAAATGTCTATTGAGGTCCTTGGCCCATCTCTTAAGTGGGTTGTAGGTTTTGTTTTTGTGGAGTTTCTTGATTTCTTTGTAGATTCTGGTTATTAACCCTTTATCTTTTTTTTTTTTTTCACATTCTACTTCAGCTTTATTGCACAATATCTATAAGAAAATATTAATTTTTAAATTAGAAAACATAAAAATGCTTTCAATATAGAAGAGACGATCTCATTTTAAAGACAATACTCTATAAGAATGTCTACCAAGAAAATAACAAACTTTCACAGGATACCAAGCTGGACAGATGCTTTGGCAGATCTGATACAAAGCACTGTTAAAACCAGTCCAAAATAACTTAATCCAAGCTGTATCATCATTCTTCATAGAAATCTAGACACCACTGAAGGTAGTTTCTTATACTTAATTAACCCTTTATCTTTTGCATAGTTTGCAAATATTTTTTCCCATTCTGTCGGTTGTCTCTTCACTCTCCTGACTGTTTCTTTTGCAGTACAGAAACTTCTCAATTTGATGCAATCCCAATAGTTGATTTTGACTTTGACTGCTTGTGCCTCCTGGGTCTTCCCCAGAAACTCTTTGCCTGTGCCAATATCTTGAAGGGTTTCTCCAATGTTTTCTAATAACTTGATGGTGTCAGGTCATAGATTTAGGTCTTTAATCCACATTGAGTGAATTTTTGTGTAAGGTGTAAGGTAGGGGTCTTGCTTCATGCTTCTGCATATGCAAATCCAGTTTTCCCAGCACCATTTATTTAATAGACTGTCCTTGCTCCAGGAATTGGTTTTAGATACTTGATCAAATATAAGTTGGTTGTAGATGTTTGGGTTGATTTCCGGTGTTTCAATTCTGTTCCATTGGTCTAGCCATCTGTTTCTGTACCAGTATGATGCTGTTTTTTTTTTCCTTTTTTTTTTTTTTTATCTTTTATTTAATGAATATAAATTTCCAAAGTACGACTCATGGGTTACAATGGCTTCCCCCCCCATACCGTCCCTCCCACCAACAACCCTCCCCTTTCCCACCAGTTATGCACCAGTTATGAGTTTCCAAGGCTATGGAAGCCCCTCGAGTTCTCCGACTCTTATCTTGTTTAGACACGGTCATAGTCAAAGTGGAGGTTCTCTCCTCCCTTCAGAGAAAGGCACCTCCCTCTTTGAAGACCTGTTCTTTCCACTGGGATCTCACTCACAGAGATCTTTTTGCCAGAGTGTCTTGGCTTTCCATGCCTGAAATACTCTCATGGGCTTTTCAGCCAGATCCGAGTGCCTTTAGGGCTGATTCTGAGGCCAGAGTGCTATTTAGGACATCCGCCATTCTATGAGTCTGCTGAGTATCTCACTTCCCATGTTGGATCACTCTCCCCTTTATTTATTCTATCGGTTGGTGTTAGCAGATACTAGACTTGTTTATGTGCTCCCTTTGACTCTTAGTCCTTTCATTATGATCAATTGTGAACTGAAATTGATCACTTGGAGTAGTGAGATGGCATTGGCACATGCCACCTTGATGGGATTGAATTGGAATCCCCTGGTATGTTTCCAACTCTACCAATTGGGGCAAGTCAGCCCGAGCATGTCCCAAATTATACATCTCTTCCCTCTCTTATTCCCACTCTTATGTTTAACAGGGATCACATTTCGGTTAATTTTCAACACTTAAGAATAACTGTGTGATAATTACAGAATTAAACCAGTCATATTAAGTAGAACAGACAAAAAAAAAATACTATGAGGGATAATGTATTAAGTTGTCCATTAGCAGTCAGAGCTATGCTGATCAAGTCACCATCTCTCATAGTGTCCATTTCACTTCAGGAGGTTTCCTTTTTGGTGTTCAGTCAGTTGTCACCGATCAGGGAGAACATATGGTATTTGTCCCTTTGGGACTGGCTTACTTCACTCAGCATGATGTGTTCCAGATTCCTCCATTTTGTTGCAAATGACTGGATTTCGTTGTTTCTTACTGCGGTATAGTACTCTAAAGAATACATATCCCATAATTTCTTTATCCAGTCTACCGTTGATGGGCATTTAGGTTGGTTCCAGGTCTTGGCTATTGTGAATTGTGCTGCAATAAACATTAGGGTGCAGACCGCTTTTTTGTTTATCAATTTAAACTCCTTTGGGTAAATTCCAAGGAGTGGGATGGCTGGGTCGAATGGTAGGGTTATATTCAGGTTTCTGAGGAATCTCCAGACTGATTTCCATAGTGGCTTGACCAGTTTGCATTCCCACCAACAGTGGGTTAGTGTCCCTTTTTCCCCACATCCTCGCCAGAGTATGATGCTGTTTTGATTACAACTGCCCTGTAGTATGTCCTGAAATCTGGTATTGTGATGCCTCCGGCTTTGTTTTTGTTGTACAAGATTGCTTTAGCTATTCAATGTCTCCTGTGTCTCCATATGCATTTCAGCACCACTTTTTTCCAGATCTGAGAAGAAGGTCTTTGGTATCTTGATTGGTATTGCATTGAATCTATAAATTGCTTTTGGGAGAATGGACATTTTGATGATGTTGATTCTTCCAATCCATGAGCATGGAAGATTTTCCCATTTTTTTGGTATCCTCTTCTATTTCTTTCTTTAAGATTTTGTAATTCTCATCGTAGAGATCTTTAACGTCCTTGGTTAAGTTTATTCCAAGGTATTTGATTGTTTTTGTAGCTATTGAGAATGGGATTGATCTTAGCAGTTCTTTCTCAGCCGTGGCATTGTCTGTGTATACAAAAGCTGTTGATTTTTGTGCATTGATTTTATATCCTGCTACTTTGCCAAAATCCTCTATGAGTTCCAATAGTCTCTTAGTAGAGTTCTTTGGATCCTCTAAGTACAGAATCATATCGTCTGCAAAGAGAGATAGCTTGAGTTCTTCCTTCTCAATTTGTATTCCTTTAATTTCTTTTTCTTGTCTGATGGCTCTGGCTAAAACTTCCAGAACTATGTTAAATAGAAGTGGTGAGAGTGGGCATCCCTGTCTGGTGCCAGATCACAGTGGAAATGCTTCCAACTTTTCCCCATTCAATAGGATGCTGGCTGTGGGCTTTTCATAAATTGCTTTGATTATATTGAGGAATGTTCCTTCTGTACCCAATTTGCTTAGAGTTTTCATCATGAAAGGGTGTTGTATTTTATCGAATGCTTTCTCTGCATCTATTGAGATAATCACATGGTTTTTCTTCTGCAGTCTGTTAATGTGATGAATCACATTGATTGATTTGCGAAACTGAACCATCCCTGCATACCAGGGATAAATCCCACTTGGTCTGGGTGGATGATTTTCCTGATGTGTTGTTGTATTCTATTGGCGAGAATTTTATTGAGGATTTTTGCATCTATGTTCATGAGGGATATTGGTCTATAATTTTCTTTCAGTGCTGCATCTTTCTCTGGCTTAGGAATTAAGGTGATGCTGGCTTCATAGAAAGAATTTGGGAGGATTCCATCCTTTTCGATTGTTCTGAATAGTTTGAGAAGAAATGGAATCAGTTCTTCTTTAAATGTCTGGTAGAATTCAGCAGTGAATCCATCTGGTCCTGGGCTTTTCTTTGTTGGGAGGGCCTTTATTACGGTTTCAATTTCTGTTTCAGTTATGGATCTATTTAGGTTTTCTATGTCTTCGTGGTTCAATTTAGGTAGATTGCATGTGTCCAGGAATCTATCCATTTCTGATAGATTTTCTTGTTTGCTGGCATACAAGGCCTTGTAGTAATTTCTGATTATTCTTTTTATTTCTGTGGTGTCTGTTGTTAATTTCCTTTTTCATCTCTGATTTTATTGATTTGGGTCTTTTCTTTTTTTAGTTAGTTGGGCCAATGGGGTGTCAATTTTGTTTATTTTTTTCAAAAAACCAGCTCTTCGCTTGGCTGATTTTTTGTAATGTTTTTTTTTGGATTCAATCCTGTTAATTTCTTCTCTGATTTTAATTATTTCTCTTCTCCTACTAGATTTGGGTCTGGTTTGCTGCAGTTTTTCTAGGTCCCTGAGATGCGCTGAAAGCTCATTTATTTGGTACCTTTCCTATTTCTTGATATAGGCCCCTATTGCTATAAACTTGCCTCTCAATACTGCTTTTGCCGTATCCCATAAGTTTTGATATGTTGTGTTGTTATCCTCATTTACTTCCAGAAAGTTTCTGATTTCTCTTTTGATTTCTTGAATGACCCAGTGTTCATTCAGGAGCATGTTGTTCAGTCTCCATGTGTTTGCATACTTTCTGGGGTTTCCTGAGTTGTTAATTTCCAGCTTCATTCCACTGTGGTCTGAGAAGCTGCATGGTATGATTCTAATTCTTTTAAATTTGCTGAGACTTGCTTTATGGCCTAGTATGTGATCAATCCTAGAGAAGGTTCCATGCACTGCTGATAAGAATGTAAAGTCTTTAGATGTAGGATTGAAAGTTCTGTAGATATCTGTTAGATCCATCTGGGCTATAGTGTTGATTAAATCTGCTGTTTCCTTGTTGATCTTCTGTCTGGATGATCTATCTATTTCTGAGAGTGGAGTATTGAAGTCCCCCAGTACTATTGTATTGGAATCTAAGAATCCCTTTAAGTCCCTTAACATATCTTTTAAATAGACTGGTGCCTTGTAATTAGGTGCATATACATTTATAATAGTTACATCTTCCTGTTGAATTGAACCCTTAATCATTATATAGTGCCCCTCTTTGTCTCTCTTAACAGTTTTTGTATTAAAGTTTATTTTGTCTGATATTAATAT
Source organism: Oryctolagus cuniculus (assembly GCF_051225735.1). Classification (NCBI taxonomy): domain Eukaryota; kingdom Metazoa; phylum Chordata; class Mammalia; order Lagomorpha; family Leporidae; genus Oryctolagus; species Oryctolagus cuniculus. The sequence continues at coordinate 154,990,881 of NC_142867.1, forward strand.
GGCTACACCTGTTTGGTTTTTGTTTTGTTTGGTTTGGTTTGGTTTTTGTTGGCATGGAATATCTTTTTGCAACCTTTCACTTTCAGTCTGCATGCATCTTTGTTAGAGAGATGTGTTTCTTGTAGGCAACAAATAGTTGGGTGTTGTTCCTTAAGCCAGTCAGCCAGTCTGTGTCTTTTAACTGGACAGTTCAGGCCATTCACGTTTAATGTGACTATTGATACATAGTGACTTTGCCCTGCCAATTTCCCGGAGATATTTTCTGTATATGCTTTGAGCTTCCCATGCTCTTTTACTGCTGGTGTTCTTCCTTTCCCTTCTTTCATATCAATGGCCGTGTTTCTGTGTTTCTGAGTGTAGCACATCTTTAAGTATCTTTTGCAGGGCCGGACAAGTGGCCACAAAGTCTTTCAATTTCTGTTTGCTATGAAAGGTCTTTATTTCACCTTCATTCACAAATGAGAGCTTAGCAGGATATAACATTCTGGGCTGGCAATTTTTCTCTCTTAGCACCTGTGCTATGTCTCACCATTCCCTCCTAGCCTGTAGTGTTTCTGATGAGAAGTCAGCTGTGAGTCTGATTGGAGATCCTCTGAGAGTAATCTGACGTTTCTCTCTTGCACATTTTAGGATCTTTTCTTTATGTTTCACTGTGGTGAGTTTGATTACAACATGTCGTTGTGAGGATCTCTTTTGGTCATGTTTACTGGGGGTTCTATGAGCTTCCTGTACTAGGATGTCTCTGTCCTTCTCCAAACCCGGGAAGTTCTCTGCTAGTATCTCACTAAAAAGGCCTTCTAATCCTTTCTCTCTCTCCATGCCTTCAGGAACTCCTAGAACCTGAATGTTGGGTTTTTTAATAGTATCCTGTAGATTCCCAACAATATTTTTTAGATTTCTAATTTCCTCTTCTTTTCTTTGGTTTGACTGTATCCTTTCCTGTTCTCTGTCTTCTAAGTCTGATATTCTCTCTTCTGCTTCACTGATTCTGTTTTTAAGGCTCTTAAATGTGTTTGTCATTTGATCTATTGAGCTCTTCATTTCATTTTGATTTCTCTTCACTATCACACTTTCCTGCTCTACTAGTTTCTGCGTTTCATTTTGATTCTTCCTTAAAATTTCATTTTCACGAGAGAGATTTTCAATCCTGTCCAATAAGGATTTCTGTAGTTCAAGGATTTGCTTTTGAAAACTTCTAAATGTTCTTATCATCAATTTTTTGAAATCCGTATCTGGCATTTCTTCTATCTCATCATCTTCATAATCTTGGCTTGGGGTGTTTTGTTTATTTGGAGGCATCATAATGTCATCGTTGATCTTGTTCCCTCGATTTCTGTGTTTATTGCTTGGCATGGTTAATTCTGTTTCCCTCACTGTGAGGTTTTTTTTTATTATTATTATATTACGTCCGTGTTAAGTGGACTGCGTGCTGTTGGAGGAGCCTTGGAGGCTTGAGATGGGTGTGGACTGAGAGCTCTGCTTGGTTCTTCAGGGTTACAGGTGTGCCAAGGTGACACCCTCAGGTTATGCATGGTAAATCTCTATTTATTTATTCATTTATTTATTTTATTTTATTTTTTGTTCAGGAGGTAAGTAATACTGCAAGGCTGAGCAGAATGGATGGTATTTAGCTTCCGCTGGCTTCTACCCAGAGAGTTGTGCAGGCTCGGTTTCTCCTGCGGACTCCCACTGGGTTGCCTAGGCTACTGAATTGTAGCCTTAACTCTCCCCTTTTATTATGTATATCCCAGCTCTTTGTCTCTTGCTCCCCTTTGCAAGGTTGGTGGAGAGAGGAACTTGTCTGTACCAGTATGCCCCCACCTTTTTATTTATTTATTTTATTTTTCCTTCTCTCCTGTAGTCTGTTGGACTTTCCCGCTTCAAAACCCGTGTCCCTCTAAAATTCTGTCCGCCGTTTCCCCGCCAATGTCTCTGGTTACTGAGCTCACCTCCGCTTCCAGCGCCGATGTGTGGACTTGGAGCCCTGGGCGTCTCTCCTCTCCCCGCTGGTGTCTTTGTCACATAGACTCCCCTTCCCGCACTGGCGCTCAGGCTCTGCGGCTCCCGCGGTTCGGCTTCCGCGTGGTGGGCGACCCTGCTCTCCCAGTAGGTCCTTTGAGTCACAGCGAATAGCTCCGGAAGAGTTTCCTCTGCAATTTTTTCATGATCCTTTTTCTGAGGCTACCGTAACTCCGCTTTTATTAAACGAAATTTTCCCGGACTATCGGTGCGCGCCCTCACTATTCCGCCATCTTGGCCTACATCAATTCGCTTTTATTAAACTAAATTTTCCCGGACTATCGGTGCGTGCCATCACTATTCCACCATCTTGGCTCCGCCCAGATTTAAGTCTTTAATCCATGTTGAGTGAATTTTTGTGTAAGGTGAAAGGTAGGGGTCTTTCTTCATGCTTCTGCACATGGAAATCCAATTTTCCCAGCACCATTTATTGAATAGACTGTCCTTACTCCAGGAATTGGTTTTAGATACTTGATCAAATATAAGTTGGTTGTAGATGTTTGGATTGATTTCTGGTGTTTCAATTCTGTTCCATTGGTCTAGCCATCTGTTTCTGTACAAGTACCATGCTGTTTTGATTACAACTGCCCTGTAGTATGTCCTGAAATCTGGTATTGTGATGCCTCCAGCTTTGTTTTTGTTGTACAAGATTGCTTTAGCTATTCGAGGTCTCCTGTGTCTCCATATGAATTTCAGCATCATTGTTCCAGATCTGAGAAGGTCTTTGGTATCTTGATTGGTATTGTGACAATTAACTGAGCACCAAAGGGGAAACTTGTTGAAGTGAAATGGACACTATGAGAAACAGTGACTTGATCAGCTCTTGTCCTGACGGTTGATGTACAATGTAATACTTTATCCATTTTAGTATTTTTTTTGTTCTAGTACCATTGGTTGAACTCTGTAATTAACACACAATTATTCTTAGGTGTTTAAATTTGACTGAAAAGTGATCCCTGTTAGGAATATGGAAAACATTATGCTGAGTGAAATAAGCCAATCCCAAAGGGACAAATCCACATGTTCTCCCTGATAGGTGACAACTAACAGCACCAAAAAGGAAACCTGTTAAAGTGAAATGAACACTATGAGAAACAGTGATGTGATCAGCCCTCACCCTGACTGTTGATGAGCAACTTGATATGTTATCCCTCTTAGTATTTTTTTTTGTTTGTTCTACTTAATACTTTTGGTTGAATACTGTAATCAACACACAATTATTCTTAAGTGCTGAAACTTAACTGAAAAGTGATTGCTGTTAGATATAAGAGTGGGAATAAGAGAGGGAAGAGATGTGCAATTCGGGACATGCTCAAGCTGACTTACCTCAAACGGTAGAGTTAGAAACATACCAGGGGATTCCAATTCGATCCCATCAAGGTGGCATGTACCAATGCCATCTCACTAGTCCCAGTGATCAATTTCTGTTCACAATTGATCATAATGATAGGAATAAGAACCAAAGGGATCATATAAACAAAAATAGTGTCTGCAAATACTAGCTGATAGATTAAAAAAGGGAGAGAACGATCCAACATGGGAAGTGAGATACACAGCAGACCCATAGAATGGCAGATGTCCTAAACAGCACTCTGGCCTCAGAATCAGCCCTTAAGGCATGTGGATCTGGCTGAAAAGCCCATGAGAGTATTTCAGGCATGGAAAGCCAAGACACTCTGGGGAAAAAAAAAAAAAAACTAAATGAAAGATCTCCGCAAGTGAGATCCCAGTGGAAAGAAAGAACCAGTCAAAGAAGGAGGTACCTTTCTCTGAAGGGAGGAAAGAACTTCCACTTTGACCATGGCCTTGTCTAAATATGATCAGAGTCGGTGAACTCAGGGGGCTTCCATAGCCTTGGCAGCTCATGACAAGAGCCTAGGGTGATTACTGATGCCATAAACAAGAGTGTCAATTTGTTAAGTCAACAACAGGAGTCACTGTGCACTTACTCCTCATGTAGGATCTCTGTCCTTAGTGTGCTGTACATTGAGATTTAATGCTATAACTAGTACTCAAACAATATTTTTCACTTTATTATTTATTATTATTATATTATTTTCACTTTATTTATGTTTCTGTGTGGGAGCAAACTGTTGAAATCTTTACTTAATGTATGCTAAACTGATCTTCTGTATATAAAGAGAAACGAAAATGAATCTTGATGTGAATGGAAGGGGAGAGGGAGTGGGAAAGGGGAGGGTTGTGGGTGGGAGGGACATTATGGGGGGGAAGCCATTGTAATCCATAAACTGTACTTTGGAAATTTATATTCATTATATAAAAGTTAAAAAAATTTAAAAAGGACACTCAGGGATTCTTTATAAGGCACACTATTGTGCGCCTCAACTGCAAAACCGTTCCAGTTCCTCTATTTTTAAAGGAGAGTAGGCAGACTTTAAAATTATTATACCTGAAAAGACAAAATGAGAAAATATTTTTAAAATAAAATTAAATGTAAATAAGAAGAAAATGAAGGAAAGGGGAGATGATATCACTGAAATTGTTAAAGACTTAAAGGGTGCATTTAATTAAGGAAACTTTCTAATATATTTAATTAACAAATAAAAATTGAATATTCAAGATATAAAAAAAAAGTTAGTGTGCAGCTATCTTAACCAATGAGACCTTTTTGGAATGCAGAAGTCAACTATCTTTCATCATCACCTTACAGGAGATTTTTTAAACATTTATAATCCTATTACTATGCACAGACCCAGAGAATAATATAACATTACATCTTTAATATGGTGTGACACAAATTTTGCCTGCAACCAACTGTAAGAATAACACAGATAGAAGCTCAAATACCAGATAAGCCATTCACTGGATATATGACCTTGAAAGAATTACTCAATATTTCTTAATCTCACATTTCTCACATTCTACAAAATATAATTCACATCATACAAAGTTAGTGTGAAAATCAGGAATATAAATCATGACACAAATTATATGTCCCTTAAGTGTTAACAAATATCACTACCACCTCCAAAATCAACATATGAATTCCTGAATTAAATAACCCCTCTGCTTTTTAAACCAGTGAAGTTTAAATAGATGAGAGCCAGCATTGTGGCACAGCAGGTAAATCTGTTACCAACAATGCTGGCATTCCATATGGGTGCCAGTTTATTTCCCAGCAGCTCTACTTCCAATCCAGTTCCCTACTACTGGTGTTAGAAAAGCAATGGAATATGGTCCAAATGTTTAGACCCCTGCCACCCACCTGGGGGACTTTGATTCAACTGTTGGCTCCTGGCTTCAACCTGAACCATTCCTGGCTATTGCAGCCATCTGGGGAGTGAACCAGTAGATGGAATCTCTCTCTCCCATATATGAGATATATATACACATTTATACATATATGAGACAGATACAATATGTGTGTGTATATATATATTATATATCACCCTCTGCAACTCTGACTTTCGAGCAAAGAAACAAATCAGTTATTAAAAAGATGATTAAATAGATTTTTAAAAGATGATTAAATAAATAGATTAAATAGATAAATAATACTCATGGTCAGAGAGGTTGAAAAAATAGAGATCTTCTTTCTGCTTTAATTGGAGATATAATTGATCCAACATGTCTGAGGGGTATCATGTGTCATAAACCATAGATATAATGCCCTTTGGCTCAGTAATTTTATACCTAAGAATGTAGCCTCATGAAATGGCCAGAGAAGTGTCCAAAAAAACATATGCAAAATGTATACCTCAAGGTCAGTGTTGTGGTGCAGTGGATTGAGCCACTGCCTGTTAACATTGGCTACTCATATCAAAGTGCAGGTTCCAGTCCCAGCTGCTCTGCTTTTGGTCCAGCTTCCTGCTAATCTGCCTGGGAAAACAGTAGATTATGATCCAAGTACTGTACCCCTGCCACCCATGTGAGAGATCAGGACAGACTTCCAGGCTTCTGACATTGGCATGGCCCAGCACCGGCTGTCGCAACCATTTGGCAAACAAAACAGTGGATTGAAAGTCTTTTTCTGTCTTTCCCTCTCTATAACTCTGCCTTTCAAATAAATTAAATCTTTTAAAAATACATTCAACAGAGGATCATCCAAAGTAATGAAAATTGGAAATAAATTATATGTCATTCTATTATTTTTCATCACTATACCAAAATACCTGAGACAAGCTATTTATTAAGAAAAGAGGAATATTTAGCTCACAGTTTGGAAGGTTCGAAGTCCAAACAGCATAGCACAGGCTCAGCAAGGGCTGACCCTTGGCTGTGTCGCTTCATGACATATAACAAGAGTGGGAACACAGGCAGGAGCAAACAGATTACATCTTGATGCAGGAATCAGAGGGGAAGGGTAGAGTCAAACTTGGAATTTTATAACAACCCTCTCACATGAACTACCAAAGAGTCTCACAAGAACCATCTACTTCTTATTGTATCTAAAGATACAATAAAAAATAAAAGCACTTTCCAATACCACCATTCTGTGGACTAAAATGATTTCAATCACAATAAATTGTCAAGGAAATTCAAACCACACCCAAACCATAAATTCCATCAATAAAAGGCAGAGTGATTGATTTGACCAGGACTAGATTAACTCAAAAGGGAGCCCCTACACTGGCTGCAATGATTTAAGGTTTACGTGACCTGACTCAAAGACTGGGTAAAGTTTGGAGGCCTGAATGCATGTTTTCCTTACTTCTTACTCAAAGATACATTAAAATGATTGCCAAAGAATAAAATGGGTACTAGTCAATAACAGAAGGAAAATCAAAGATGTCTGAGAAATGTCGACAGATTTTTTGGTAGAATGTTGTTAAAGTTGCACTATAATAGGGAAACTGTAAAGGAGGGAAGAAATTCTCTATAAAGCTCTAGGTTCAGAAACTAAAGACAGCAAATGTGAAAGTAAAAAGTAGGACTTAAAACAAGGGGAGTAATTTTGATTTATATATCAGTCTCCTACTCACAGATTACAATCTTAATATAGGCACTTTGGCATATACTAAAGGGAAAAAAATTCTTCCCCTCATCAAAACAGCTTTTGAGGATCTATGTCTCAGCATCCTAGGAAATATTTTCTTCACTCAGACACTTGGAAATCCCCTCACTATGCATTACCGAGGGCCCTGAACACCCAATCCAAAGAAATATTGTGCTGAAAATCTGAGATCTCTATAAGTTCTCTTTCTTAAACATAAAATTAACCAGACTTTCAAGATAAATATGCATTGTGAAAGAGAATGGTAAAAACACATAAATAGAAAAATTTATTCCAGTTGAGCAAAAATTTCAGATAAGAAACTTTCAAAGTCTCTAAAAGACAATTGCTGAGAGTCAAGAAATTATTTTTATGAAATAACACTCTGAAAAAAAAATCATAGAACATAAAAGATTCTTCAACAATAAAACTATTATTGTAAGTACTAGATTTTCTGACTTTAGCTGATAACCAAAAAAAAAACATTTTGTAGGAAGAATAAAAAATTTACTATTTTTAAATTAAAAATAATTTCATGGAAATAAATACTATATGTAAAGTCAAAAGAGAAATATTTACATCATAAACCACAAACAAAAGCAAATCTCAACAATCAAGAAAAAAATATCAAAAGCCAGTAGAAAAACAGGATACAGAATTCATAGAAAAGGCACATGAACCTGACATATATTAAAAGAACTTCAATTTCACCTTAATGATATGAATGCAAATTTTTAAAATACTGAAATGCTATTTTTTATTTATGGAATTGGCAGAAATTCAAAAACTTGACAACTTAGCCAGCTGATGTCTTAGTACACTTTCTATTGCTATAATAGAATATTTGCAAATGGGTAATTTACAAAGGAAAGTAGTAATTTGGATCATTATTCTGGAAGCTAGGAAGTCAAAGAGCAAGTACAGGTACCTGGTAAGAACCCTGTATTGATTCATCTCATGGAAGAAAATAACAAGCAAATACGTGTGGAAGAACAAATGCAGGCTGGAGGCTCATTTTATAACAACCTCTGTTGGCAGTTACTAACCCCTCCCATGATGCCTCACTCCCACAAGAAAGACACCAGTATTCCTAATGACTTAATTACCTCCAAAAGCTCTCTCCCCAAACACTGCCACAATAATAAATTTCAAAATGAGTTTTGGAGGTAACAAACCATAGTCAAACTCTAGCAGCTGCCAAACTGCATAGATACATACCCTTTCATGCAGTGCTAATAACAGAATTGTATCAGCTCTATAGATGAAGAGTTATTTTTTTATTAACAAAACTATTCATGCACTTACCCTTCCAGAACCCAACTGGAATCCCACTTCTATGATTCCACCTGAAAGATACAAGGGTAATTCAAACACTGTATGGAAAACACAGAATTAAAGATAATGTTATATTGGTACAAAGCCATTTTGGGTTTTTCATAATGCACATGTTCCATTAAATTTGGAACATCCCTCATATACCAACCCAACTACAAAAAAATGTTCTAGAACCATTCATTGTAACATTGTTTGCAAAATCAAATTATCAGAATCTACCTAAGTGTCAGGGAGCGGCAGAATGAATTTTGGTGTATCTAGTCAATGGAGAATGACATAGAAGAACTAGAATGAAATTATTTCCAGGATAGTTATTTCATGAACAAGCCAGATGTAGAATGTATACATAATACTGTAATTTTAATAGAAAGAGAAAATCAGAATGTATATGTACATGTCTGATTAATTTTTTCCAAAACAAATGACTAACAAAAGTATTACCTCTTACAGGGTCAGTGGGAATGGGATGGGAAGGCTTAGGATGAAAGAGACATTTGAGTAAGACACAAGTAATACATACTTTTATGATTTTTACATCTTTATAATTTAAGGTTTAGCTAGGAGATAAAAACACACCATTATTTGAACAAATGATTTAAAAAATTGTTCAGTAGACATAAACTTATTAACTAGATAAGTGAAAAGATAAAAAGGCAGCTAAGGCAACAAGATGGAGGTAACCACAGGAATCAGTTACTATCTGTATGTCATGGAGAATGATGAGAAGATGCTGCAATTACTACAATTTAGAAATTCTTAAAATTTGAGAGATCTTTACTAAGCCAAAACTCAGATCTTTGAAATCATTGCTCCAATGATTTTGGGGTCTCAGAGCTTAAAGGGCTCATGGAGGTGGGAGGTTTGATGAGGTTAGTCCTGCAAATATTTGAAAAATTCAAACAATTCAGCTGTATCCTAGGTTGCCAGGATGAAAAAGCATTACACAGGAACCTGGAGAAGACAAAAAGCTCCACAGAGATAAACAGAACAGAGGAAGTTCCTCCTGCATTCCCCAACATTACAGTCTCCCCTACAGTATCCCATTTGGAAGAACATAGTAGAGAATCAGTTGGAAAAACAGACATATGTCTTGTAGAGTCCCAGCCCCAGTATCACAAAGCAGGCAGTGTATAGAAGGCTGACCCAGAATTAAGTTCATAATAGGTACCCTATGAGAGTTTTATATATTCAAAAGATTAAGTTAATTCCAAAGAAAAATAGTGCATCATAAAACTGAAAAGAAACAGAAACAAATGAACATAATGTACAAAATTAAGAATAACCCAAAGAAAAGAATTATTTCAAGTACAGTAAATTGACTCTTATTTTTAATATATCCCAAGAACCAAAATAAATGCAGAGATATATAAATACTTCATGCACTATATGTACTGTTGGAAGTGATTTTATAATTTAAAAATTATTTTATTCAGAGGTCTGTATGAGCCACAGGGAGTTAAGCCAAAGTTTGTGACACTGACAGCCCTTAGGAGCACTGTTTCAAGTCCCAGCTGCTCTGCTTCCAATGCAGCTTCCTGTTAATGCACCTGGGAAGGCAGCAAAAACAGTCTAAGCACTTGGGTCCCTGCCACCCATATAGGAGAGCAGGATGGAGTTCTTGTCTCCTATCTTCAGCCTGGCTGAAACAGGGGTGTTGCAGCCATTTGAAGAAAGAACCACCAAGAGAAAAGATATCATCCCCCTCCTCCTCTCTCTGTTGTTCTGTCTTTCAAGTAAATCAATAAATCTTTAAGAAAATTAATAACCATATTATAGTATAAAACAAATTAGTCCACTAATGATATTAAAAGCAAAAATGTTGTATTATAAAAAATGAACACGAATGAGTTTTTTTTAACTTTTATTTAGTAAATATAAATTTCCAAAGTACAGTTTATGGATTACAATGGCTTCCCCCCCATAACTTCCCTCCCACTCGCACCCCTCTCATCTCCCGCTCCCTTTCCCATTCCATTCACATCAAGATTCATTCTCAATTATCTTAATATATACTAAATCGATCTTCTGTATATAAAGATTTCATCAGTTCGCACCCACACAGAAACACTAAGTGTAAAATACTGTTTCAGTACTAGTTATAGCATTAATTCACATTGGATAACACATTAGCGACAGAGATCCCACATGAGGAGTAAATACACAGTCACTCCTGTAATCTCCCTAGGTTCTAGTCATGAGTTGCCAAGGCTATGGAAGCCTTTTGAGTTAGCTGACTTCGATCTTATTCAGACAAGGTCATAGTAAAAGTATAGTCTAAGTGTAAGTTCTCTCCTCCCTTCAGAGAAAGGTATCTCCTTCTTTGATGGCCACATTCTTTCTACTGGGATCTCACTCACAGAGATCTTTCATTTAGGTGTTTTTGTTTTTGTTTTTGTTTTTTTGTTTTTTGGCCAGAGTATCTTGGCTTTCCATGCCTAAAATACTCTCATGGGCTCTTCAGCCAGATCCGAATGCCTTAAGGGCTGATTCTGAGGCCAGAGTGCTATTTAGGACATCTGCCATTCTATGAGTCTGCTGTGTATCCCGCTTCCCATGTTGGATCATTCTCTCCCTTTTTTATTCTACCAGTTAGTATTAGCAGACACTAGTCTTGTTTGTGTGATCCCTTTGACTCTTAGACCTATCAGTGTGATCAATTGTGAACTGAAATTGATCATTTGGACTAGCGAGATGGCATTGGTACATGCCACCTTGATGGGATTGAGTTGGAATCCCCTGGCACGTTTCTAACTCTACCATTTAGGGCAAATCCGATTGAGCATGTCCCAAATTGTACATCTCTTCCTGCTCTTATTCCTACTCTTATGTTTAACAGGGATCATTTTTCAGTTAAATTCAAACACCAAAGAATAATTAGTGTGTTAATTTAAGAGTTAACACTATGATGTTAATTTTAAGCAAGATATAGCATATATTTTTAAAGATTAATTCATTTTTAAGGCCCAGTTACAGAGAGAGAAGGAGAGAGAGACAATCTTCCTTCCACTGGTTCACTCCACAAATGGCCACAATGACTGAGCCTCGGCCAGGCCAAAGCCAAAAGCCTGAAACTCCATACAGGTCTCCCACATGAGTTACAGGGATCTAAGCACTTGGGTCACTTTCTGGTGCCTTCCCAGGAAGCTGATCAGAAGTGGAGCAGCCAAGACTCCAACCAGGCTCATACAGGATGCCAGAATTGCAGGGAGCAGCTTAAGCCACTGTGCCACAACACCAGTCCCTGATTTTTAAAACATTGTCCTTAGTACCCCATATAAAAAGATTCCAGAAGCAATGCACCTAGGAGTAGGCAATGTACCAATACCCTAGATATTTGTTTCTAAATATCATTTCCCACTTAAAAAAAAAAAGTCTACTTGGAAAAATGGCTGATTCAACATCAAGGGAAGATGTTTTAACATAACCCGAGACATCTTCTATCAAAATGCTAGAACCTGCTCGAAGGCATATACAGTCATGAAAAAAGAACACAAGGGGCTCAATGTTTAAACTTGGGACAATTTTATGAAGAAGAATAGTAATTAGAATTGATTGTAATGTTTTAAATAGAAATTCCTTGTCTACTGTGAAACTCAAAGTGTGACTCAAAGAGGGTGAAAACTGTTCTCTGTATGAGAATGCTAGTTAACAAAAGTAAACTGAATTATAATTAGAAAATCACCATTTGGTGTCTTTTAATGTAATAAATGACATAGGAACCATCATCAAGGGAGGTTACAACCATCCAGTGAAAAATTGGGGGGAAATATAATCACCCTAGAGATCACTGACTCATTTCAAAAGAGAAAACACTAGAATCATTGCAACAGGGAGATCTAGAGGCCACTGCCCTCACAAAATGATCAGATTTGGTGTTGTTATTACTGGGAGTGCCTGAAACATCATGGCTTTTTATATGAAACACGATGAAGTCCATATATTAACCTACAAATTTTTTATGGAAAAATATCTTACCTGAATTAATCAGTAATCGGGGTCCAAGGTAATACAAAAGAGAAGGAAGCAATTTAAACGGCAACAAAAAGACACAATCAGACAAAATCAGAATGTGAACATTCTATAAGCAAAAGGGACTGGGTTCTCTCAACTAAATATAGTACATAAAACTATATTAGGTCTATATTTTTATTACCCAAGAGGCTCATATCAAGAACTCCAATATCAAAAAGAAAAAAAAACAGATATGGCAGAAAGAGACAAAAAATGTTAAGAAATTCAAGTGAATAATGCAAGTAATTTTCACAAAGTTGATACATAAAATATGATAGCATCTGAAGGCAGAAAATCTCATAGTAAGGTCACAAAGGAAATCCAAAACAAATAATAGAAATATATTTGGGAAAATGGCAGGACCAAATCATTACTTATCAATAATAACCTGGAATGCAAATGGTCTAAATTTTCCAATAAAGATACAGACTATCTGAATGGATTTTTTAAAAAATATCCATCTGAGGCCAGTGCTACGGCATAGTGGGTAAAGCCGCAGCATGCAGTGCCAGCACCCCATTTGGATACCACTTTGAGTCTCAGCTGCTCCACTTCCAATCCAGCTCTCTGCTATGGCCTGGGAAAGCAGAAGATGGGCCAAGTCCTTGGGCCCCTTCACCCACATGGGAGACCTGGAAGAAACACCTGGTTTTTGATTAGTGAAGCTCTGGCTATTGAAGCCAATTAGGGAATGAACCAGCAGATGGAAGACCTCTCTCTCTCTCTGCCTCTCCTTCTCTCTGTGTAACTCTGACTTTCAAATAAATAAATCTTTTTTAAAAAAATGACCCATCTATTTGCTGCCAATAAGAAACACGCTTTCAAAAAAAAAAAAAAAAGCAAGACTAAAAGTGAAAGATTGAAAAACAGATATATTCTCCCTGATCGGTGACAACAAACTGAGCACCAAAAAGGAAACCTGTTAAAGTGAAATGAACACTATGAGAAATGGTGACTTGATCAGCCCTCACTCTGACTGTTGATGAGCAACTTGATATGTTATCCCTCTTAGTATTTTTTTTGTTTGTTCTACTTAATACTTTTGGTTGAATACTGTAATCAACACACAATTATTCTTATGTGCTGAAACTTAACTGAAAAGTGATTGCTGTTAGATATAAGAGTGGGAATAAGAGAGGGAAGAGATGTGCAATTCGGGACATGCTCAAGCTGACTTACCTCAAACGGTAGAGTTAGAAACATACCAGGGGACTCCAATTCAATCCCATCAAGGTGGAATGTACCAATGCCATCTCACTAGTCCCAGTGATCAATTTCTGTTCACAATTGATCATAATGATAGGAATAAGAACCAAAGGGATCATATAAACAAGACTAGTATCTGCAAATACTAGCTGATAGAATAAAAAAAGGGAGAGAACGATCCAACATGGGAAGTGAGATACACAGCAGACCCATAGAATGGCAGATGACCTAAACAGCACTCTGGCCTCAGAATCAGCATGCGGATCCAGCTGAAAAGCCCATGAGAGTATTTCAGGCATGGAAAGCCAAGACACTCTGGGGAAAAAAAAAACCTAAATGAAAGATCTCTGTGAGTGAGATCCCAGTGGAAAGAACGGGTCATCAAAGAAGGAGGTACCTTTCTCTGAAGGGAGGAAAGAACTTCCACTTTGACCATGGCCTTGTCTAAATACGATCAGAGTCAGTGAACCCAGGGGGCTTCCATAGCCTTGGCAGCTCATGACAAGAGCCTAGGGTGATTACTGATGCCATAAACAAGAGTGTCAATTTGTTAAGTCAACAACAGGAGTCACTGTGCACTTACTCCTCATGTAGGATCTTTGTCCTTAGTGTGCTGTACATTGAGATTTAATGCTATAACTAGTACTCAAACAGTATTTTTAACTTTATGTTTCTGTGTGGGAGCAAACTGTTGAAATCTTTACTTAATGTATGCGAAACTGATCTTCTGTATATAAAGAGAATCAAAAATGAATCTTGATGTGAATGGAAGGGGAGAGGGAGTGGGAAAGGGGAGGGTTGCGAATGGGAGGGACGTTATGGGGGGGGGAAGCCGTTATAATCCATAAGCTGTACTTTGGAAATTTATATTCATTAAATAAAAGTTAAAAAAATATATATTAGATATATAACTGGAAAAAAAAGAAAAACAGATATTCTGTGGTAATGAAAAGCAAAAAAGAGCAGGAGTAACCATCCTAATATCAGACAAAATAAATTTCAACACAGAAACTGTTAAAAGAGACAAAGAAGGACATTATATAGTGATTAAGTAATCAATTCAACTGGAAAATGTAACTATAGTAAATGTATATGCATCCAATGCCAGAGTGCCAGGCTATCTTAAAAAAAAGGTTAATAGATATAAAGGGAGACATAGAATCCACTACAATAATGGGGGACTTCAACACCCCACTTTCATCAATGGAGAGATCAATCAGATTAACATGATCAACAAATTAATAATAGAGCTAATCTACACTATGGACAAATGTACTTAACTGATATCTACAGAACATTTCATCCCACAACTGCAAAATACACATCCTTTGCATAAGTGCATGAGACATTCTCTAGAACAGACCACATGCTAGGCCACTTGCCTAGCATGTCTCAATAAATTTAATAATTGAAATCAGACCATGTTATCTTAAGACCACAATGGAATGAAGCTGTAAATTAAAAATAGAAGAAACTTTAGAATATATCTAAACACAGGGAGACTGACCAACATGCTCCTGAATGAAGAGTGGGTCATAGAAAAATTAAAAAGGAAAACAAAAGATTCTTAGAAATGAAAATGACAACACAACAAACCAAAACTGATGGGATACAACAAAAAGCAGTGTTCAATAGGAAGTTTAGAGCAATAAGTGCCTACATCAAGAAATTGGAAAAGTGGTAAATAAAAAGAGTGAAATCCTGTCTTTTTTTTTTTTTTTTTTTTTGACAGGCAGAGTGGACAGTGAGAGAGAGAGACAGAGAGAAAGGTCTTCCTTTTATCATTGGTTCACCCTCCAATGGCCGCCGCGGCCGGCGCGCGGCGGCCGGCGCACCGTGCTGATCCGAAGTCAGGAGCCAGGTGCTTCTCCTGGTCTCCCATGGGGTGCAGGGCCCAAGCACCTGGGCCATCCTCCACTGCACTCCCTGGCCACAGCAGAGAGCTGGCCTGGAAGAGGGGCAACCGGGACAGAATCCGGCGCCCCGACCGGGACTAGAACCCGGTGTGCCGGCGCCGCTAGGTGGAGGATTAGCCTAGTGAGCCGCGGCACCGGCCGAAATCCTATCTTTTGCAACTCAATGGATACAATTGGAAGCCATTATGCTTGGTGAAATAAATCAGTCACAAAAAGACAAATAGTGTATTTTTCCCTGGTTTGTGGTAATTAATATACAGAGCATAAAATGTAATGTATACTAGTGAAATTGATTCGTTGAGATTTGATGATGTTTGTTGTCCTTGTGTATACACTTAAATAACTAATTTTTCCACTTACTATTACCTGAATTCTTTATTTTGTGGAGGGTTAAGCTTATGATTATAAAATAAACTGAGTATGTCACTGTAAAAATTTGAAGAAAAAAATGAGAAAGGAAGAAGAGGGGAGTGTTGGGAGTGTTAGCAGGAAGAAGGCTAAGGTGGAAATTATCATTATGCTCCTAAATTTGTATATATGAAATACATGAAATTTCTTCATCTTATATAAATTTAAAAAATTTCATAAAAAGGAAAAATGATTAAACTGAATGGTTACAATATTGCTAAGTGGAAACAATGAAAAGAGGCCAACATCTATATTTTTCTGAGGCATTTCAAACCACCAATGGCAAATAGAAAAATCTAAATGCCTTAATAGAAAGTAAAAAAAATCTTACCTGTATCTGCCTTTTTTTTTAAACTTTTCTTTAATGAATATAAATTTCCAAAGTATAGCTTATGGATTACAATGGCTTTTCCCCCCCATAAATTCCCACCCCCCCATAACCCTCCCAACTACAGCTCCCTCTCCCCTTCCATTCACATCAAGATTCATTTTCAATTCCCTCTATATACAGAAGACCAATTTTTGCATATATTAAGTAAAGATTTCAACAGTTTGCACCCACACAAACACAAAGTATAAAATACACTTTGAATACTAGTTATAGCATTAATTCACAATGTACAACACGTTAAGGACAGAGATCCCACATGAGGAGTAAGTGCACAGGGATTCCTGTTGTTGACTTAACAAATTGACACTCTTGTTTATGGCCTCAGTAATCATCCTAGACTCTTCTCATGAGTTGCCAAGGCTATGGAAGCCTTTTGAGTTCACCGACTCTGATTTCATTTAGAAAAGGTCATAGTCAAAGTAGAAGTTCTCTCCTTCCTTCAGAGAAAGGTACATCCTTCTTTGATGACCCGTTCTTCCCACTGGGATCTCACTCACAGAGATCTTTCATTTAGGTTTTGGTTTGGTTTGGTTTGGTTTTTTTTTTTGTTTTGTTGTTGTTGTTGTTGTTGTTGTTTTTTGTTGTTGTTGTTGTTGTTTTGCCAGAGTGTCTTGGCTTTCCATGCCTAAAATACTCTCATGGGCTCTTCAGCCAGATCCGAATGCCTTAAGGGCTGATTCTGAGGCCAGAGTGCTATTTAGGACATCTGCCATTCTATGAGTCTGCTGTGTATCCCGCTTCCCATGTTGGATCATTCTCTCCCTTTTTTATTCTACCAGTTAGTATTAGCAGACACTTGTCTTGTTTGTGTGATCCCTTTGACTCTTAGATCTATCAGTGTGATATATTGTGAACTGAAATTGATCATTTGGACTAGCGAGATGGCATTGGTACATGCCACCTCGATGGGATTGAGTTGGAATAACCTGGCAGGTTTCTAACTCTACCATTTGGGGCAAATCAGCTTGAGCATGTCCCAAATTATGCATCTCTTCCCTCTCTTATTCCCACTCATATTTAACAAGGATCACTTTTCAGTTTAATTCAATCACCGAAGAATAATTGTGTGTTAATTTAAGAGTTCAACCAATAGTATTAAGTAGAACAAAAAAGAAATACTAAAATGGATAATGTATTAAGTTGTTTATCAACAGTCAGGACAAGGGCTGATCAAGTCATTGTTTCTCATAGTGTCTATTTCACTTCAACAGGTTTCCTTTTAGGTGCCTGGTTAGTTGTCACCAATCAGGGAGAACATATGATATTTGTCCCCTTGGGACTGGCTTAATTCACTAAGCATGTTTTCCAGATTCCTCCATTTTGTTGCAAATGACCAGATTTCATTGTTTTTGACTGATATATAGTATTCTATAGAGTACATGTCCCATAATTTCTTTGTCCAGTCTATTGTTGACAGGCATTTAAGTTGATTCCAGGTCTTAGCTATTGTGAATTGAGTTGCAATAAACATTAATGTGCAGACAGCTTTTTTGTTTGCCAATTTCATTTCCTTTGGGTAAATTCCAAGGAGTGGGATGGCTGGGTTATATGGTAGGGTTATCTTCAGGTTTCTGAGGAATCTCTAGACTGACTTACATAGTGGCTTAACCAGTTTGCATTCCCACCAACAGTGGGTGAGTGTCCCTTTTTCCCCACATCCTCACCAGCATCTGTTGTTAGTTGATTTCTGTGTGTGAGCCATTCTAACCAGGGTGAGATGAAACCTCATTGTAGTTTTGATTTGCATTTCCCTGATGGCTAGTGATCCTGAACCTTTTTTTATGTGCCTGTTGGCCATTTGGATTTCCTCTTTTGCAAAATGTCTATTGAGGTCCTTGGCCCATCTCTCAAGTGGGTTGTTTGTTTTGTTGTTCTGGAGCTTCTTGATCTCTTTGTAGATTCTGGTTATTAACCCTTTATCTGTTGCACAGTTTGCAAATGATTTCTCCCATTCTGTCGGTTTCCTCTTCACTTTCCTCTTTCTTTTGCAGTACAGAAACTTCTCAATTTGAGGCAATCCCAAATGTTAAGTTTTACTTTGACTGCCTGTTCTTCCAGAGTCTTTTCCAAGAAGTCTTTGCTGGTACCTATATCTTGCAGGGTTTCTCCAATGTTCTCTAGTAATTTGATAGTGTCAGGTCATAGATTTAGGTCTTTAATCCATGTTGAGTGGATTTTTGTGTAAGGTGTAAGGTAGGGGTCTTGCTTCATGCTTCTGCATATGCAAATCCAGTTTTCCCAGCACCATTTATTGAATAGACTGTCCTTACTCCAGGGATTGGTTTTAGATACTTGATCAAATATAAGTTGACTGTAGATGTTTGGGTTGATTTCTGGTGTTTCAATTCTGTTCCATTGGTCTATCCATCTGCTTCTGTACCAGTACCATGCTGTTTTGATTACAACTGCCCTGTAGTATGTCCTGAAATCTGGTATTGTGATGCCTCCAGCTTTGTTTTTGTTGTACAAGATTGCTTTAGCCATTCGAGGTCTCCTGTGTCTCCATATGAATTTCAGCATCATTTTTTCTAGATCTGAGAAGAAGGTCTTTGGTAATTTGATTGCTATTGCATTGAATCTATAAATTGCTTTTGGGAGAAATGGCATTTTGATGATATTGATTCTTCCAATCCATGAGCATAGAAGATTTTTCCATTTTGTGGTATCCTCTTCTATTTCTTTAAGATTTTGTAATTCTTATCGTAGAGATCTTTGATGCCCTTGGTTAAGTTTATTCCAAGGTATTTGATTGTTTTTGTGGCTATTGTGAATGGGATTGATCTTAGCAATTCTTTCTCAGCTGTGGCATTTTCTGTGTATACAAAGGCTGTTGATTTTTTGCATTGATTTTATATCCTGCTACTTTGCCAAACTCTTCTATGAGTTCCAATAGTCTCTTAGTAGAGTTCTTTGGATCCCCTAAGTAAAGAATCATATCATCTGCAAAGAGGGATAGCTTGAGTTCTTCCTTCTCAATTTGTATCCCTTTAATTTCTTTTTGTTGTCTGATGGCTCTGGCTAAAACTTCCAGAACTATATTGAATAGCAGTTGTGAGAGTGGGCATCCCTGTCTGGTACCAGATCTCAGTGGAAATGCTTCCAACTTTTCCATATGCAATAGGATGCTGGCCGTGGGTTTTTCATAAATTGCTTTTATTGTATTGAGGAATGTTCCTTCTATACCCAGTTTTCTTGGGTTTTTCATCATGAATGGGTGTTGTATTTTATCGAATGCTTTCTCTGCATCTATTGAGATAATCATATGGTTTTTCTTTTGCAGTTTGTTAATGTGCTGTATCACATTGATTGATTTGTGCACATTGAACAATCCCTGCATACCAGGGATAAATCCCACTTGATCTTGGTGGATGATCTGTCTGATGTGTTGTTGCATTCTATTGGGCATAATTTTATTGAGGATTTTTACATCTATGTTCATCAAGGATATTGGTCTGTAATTCTCTTTCAATGCTGCATCTTTTTCCGGCTTAGAGATTAGGTGATGCTGGCTTCATAGAAAGTTTTTGGTAGGATTCTCTCTTTTTTGATTGTTGTGAATAGTTAGAGAAGAATTGGAGTTAGTTCTTTTTTAAATGTCTGGTAGAATTCAGCAGTTAATCCATCTGGCCCTGGGCTTTACTTTGTTGAGAGGGCCTTTATTACTGATTCAATTTCTGTCTCAGTTATGGGTCTATTTAGGTTTTGTATGTCTTCATGTTTCAATTTAGGTAGGTTGCATGTGTCCAGGAATCTATCCATTTCTGATAGATTTCCCTGTTTGCTAGCATGCAACTCTTTGTAGTAATTTCTGATGATTCTTATTATTTCTGTGCTGTCTGTTGTTACATTTCCTTTTCACCCCTGATTTTATTGATTTGGGTCTTGTCTTTTTTTAGTTAGTTGGGCCAATGATGTGTCAATATTATTTATGTTTTCAAAAAACCAGCTCTTCGTTTGGCTGATTTTTTTTTTATTCAATCCTGTTGATTTCTTCTGATTTTAATTATTTCTCTTCTCCTACTAGATTTAGGCCTGGTTTGCTGTAGTTTTCCTAGATCCTTGAGATGCACTGAAAGCTCATTTGTTTGGTGCCTTTCCAATTTCTTGATGTAGGCACCTATTGCTATAAATGTTCCTCAACACTGCTTTTTCTGTATCCCATAAGTTTTGATATGTTGTGTTGTCATCCTCATTTACTTCCAGAAAGTTTTTGATTTCTCTTTTGATTTCTTCTATGACCCAGTGTTCATTCCAGAGCATGTTGTTCAGTCTCCAACATATCAAAATTTACAGAATACAGCAAAAGCAGTGTTGAAAAGAATACATCTCAAGGCCCTAGAAAAACAGCAAACCAAACCCAAAATTAGGAGCAAAGAAATAAAAATTATGCAAGAAACTCAAATAAAAAATACAAAAGATCATTGACACACAATTGGCCCAATTAACCAAACAAAAAAAGAGAAGAACTGAATCAATAAAATCCGAAAGCAAAAAGGAAATGTGACAACAGATGCAACATAAATAAAAAGAATCATCAGAAAATACTACAAAGAGCTCTATTCCAACAAATGGGGAAATGTAGAAGAAATGGATAGATTCCTGGACACATAAAACCTACCTAAATTGAGCCATGAAAACAGAGAGAAACTGAACAGAATAATAACCAGGACAGAAATTGAATCAGAAAAAAAGACCCTCCTGGAGCTGGGGGGAGGGCGGGAGTCCCACGATTTTCCTAAATCTGTATAAATAAAATGTAATAAACATGTATAACTTTAAAAAAAAAAGGCCCTGCCAACAACAACCACAACAGAAAAAAGCCCAGGACCGGATGGCTTCACTGTTGAATTCTACAGACATTTAAAGAAAACCTAACTCCAATTCTTCTAAAGCTATTCAAATAATCGAAAGCAAAGGTATCCTCTCAAAACTCCTTCTATGAAGCAAGCATCACATCACCTCCTAAATCTGAAAAAGATACAAAAAAGAGAACTACAGACCAATTTCCCTCATGAACAGAGACACAAAAATCCTCAACAAAATACTAGCTAACTGAATCAAACACCACATCAGAAAGATCATTCACCCGGACCAAGTGGGAATTATCCCTGGTATGCACAGATAGTTCAACATTCACAAATCAATCAATGTGATATATCACACTAACAAACTGAAGAACTAAAACCATATGATACTGGTATCCCATTTGGGTACTGGTTCAAGTCCCTGCTCCTCTAATTCTCATCAGCTCCCTCCTAATACACCTGGGAAAGCAGTGGAAGATGGCCCAAGTACTTGGTCCCCTCTACTCACATGAGAAACAGATGAAGCTCCTGGCTCCATTCTGGCCCAGCCCTGGTCTTCTGGCCATATAGTGAGTGAACCACAAATGCAAGAATTCCCATTCCCTCTCTCACTCTCTCCCTCTCCAACATGGGTGCAAGGGCCCAAGGACTTGGGCCATCTTCTGCTGCTTTCCAAGGTGCATTAGCAGGAAACTGAATCCCAAGTAGAGCAGCCACGACTTGAACTGGTGTCTATATGGGATGCTGGCACTGCAGGCAGCAGCTTAATGCACTAAGCCACAGCACTGGCCCCAATAAAATAAATCTTAAAGATGCTGATGAAGACTCCCTTGGCAATGTAGGTTCAATATCTGGCCCCTGCTCCTAAATTCAGCTTCCTGTTAAAGCAGACCCTGGAAAGCAGTGGCAATGGTTCAAGAACTTTTGTTCCTGCTACTCACATGGGAGACCTGAATTGAGTTCCTGGCTCTGGCCTCCCAGCTGCTGTGAGCATTTGGGAAGTAAACCAGTATAGATAAAATTTTTAAAAATGATTTGGGAGAGATTCTATCATATACAGAATTTTCTCAACTCAGCAGTCCCCAAACTAAGAGACTGACTGCCTTTGCTAATATCTGTATAAATTCCCAGAAAATTCACATTCCAAATGTCACCCAAGCCTTAATTTCATGCTTCTGATGAATTTGTACTTCCCCAATCCCCATGCATCAGAATACCTAAGGCTCTCAGAAGAGGATTTCATTTTGCATCACACACAAACATAAAATCCCAAATTAGACTTCCTTGTTCTTCAAATCCCTTCTGTCATCCTGATGCTGAAGATTTCTCACTTGTTTTGCCACTCCAGGAAACTCAGCAGTCTTCTCATCTATCTTAACAGCTGAGAACTTCTCCCACCTCCCCTAACTCAGCTCCTCTGACTCCATCCACTGCCTGCCAGCCAGCCCAAGATCTTCCCACTCATAGACATATTTGCTTCCCCTCCCCCCACTGCTAAATAGCTTCCAGTCTATCTTTGCACCTATGCACTTAGATACTTTGTTTAGGGTAATGGTTATCTGTGTCCTTTTTAACAACACAAATGACTGGGAGATACATTAAGATTATTACTTTCTAACAATTGTTCTCAGTTGGGGCTAACACTCCCCCTTGTGGGAGGAGGGGAAAGTCTACAGATGTGTAATCCAACAGTGGTTCCCCAAAATTACTCTTTCAGATTTTAAATACAAGATACCTAAAACTTGTAAGACCCAAAATTCAGCTGGACAGTCCAGCACTGATGCATCAAAACTTTACATGGATTGTTAAATTGCTTTTAAACTGAGGCCAACGCCTACTATATAAAAAAGAATTTTCTTTTGCGATAATTTACTTCAAAATTGCTCAGAATAGGTTTTGTGATATGAAAAGGCATCTGGTTCCTATTTGAAATTCTCTAATCAGGGATACAAACTTCCAAGAGATTTTAATATCAATCATGGTTACAAAATAAACACCAGAGAGTTTATTAACCAAAGGACTGTTAGAAATCATTTTTCTTTAGTGAAATCAATGGGGAAGAATTGTAATTGGCAGAGTAGGGAATGGCATGCTACACAGGGCAAGGAAGAAAAAGGGAGATGAAGCATAGGAGGTATACAAACAATGGAGATTAGAGAGAAAACCACCCAGGAAGACCCACGGGAGGAGGGGAACCAGCTTGAACTGGTGTGATGGCTGGCACACACCCAGAGAGCATGGCAAACCAAAGCCACAGATAGCCAGAGCCTGCAGTATTTTTGATGGGGGGTAGGGTCTGACGCAGCAATCTACGGGTATAGTGCATCCTGGGTCCAGTCAAGAACTCAGGGATCTGGCGGTTGCTGGGAGTCACCTGAGGCCCAAGTGGAAGTGGAAAGAGGAGTGAGGTGTGGCTGATTCAAACCAATCTCTCCCAAAACAAAACTGGTGACCCAGATGAGACTGGACAACATTTTAAATCAGGACTACAACCAGCGAAGCCCGCAGTCGTACACATAACATCCCACTGAGACTGGGTACCTCAATGCAGCGCTGGCAGAAGTGGTGGGCAGGCATTAAGGCAGTGAGTTTAGAGTGTGATCCAGAGTTAGGAATAGAGGAAACATTCTGCAGCCCCCACTGTCTCAGAAATCGACCTGGAAGTGGCTGGGCAACTACCAGAAACAAAGGGGCGCCCACACCAGCAGCGTCTGGGGGAACCTTAGGTGCTTAGACCTGGAGTCTAGGTGGCTACATTAAAAGCTGCAGAGCCTAGCTGGGAATCACTACCCTGGAAACTCGCCCCACCCTAGAGCATTGACCAGAGCCCCCAGGCTATACCCAGCACACACATCCTGGTAGTCACTGAAAGGGCAGATATTCCAGGAAGCCACAGAAGCATAGCACCAAAAATAAAAGTCTACAGAAGAAAAATATTAAAAACCAACTCTAAAAATCCTGAAAAATAAGAACTAAAATTCAAATAACAAAAATAAGGAAGTCACCATTAACCACCCCAGAGGAACACAACATTTCAGTATTAGAATGGGAAGAGGAAGAGATTGAGGAAATTAGACAGAAATCAACAAAGAAACCACAGTGCTAATCTATGCTATGGACCAAAAGGACCTAATTGATATCTACAGAACCTTTCACCCCATAGTGGCAGAACACATAATTCATCTCATCAGCGCATGGAACTTTCTCTAGAATAGACCACATGCTAGGCCATAAACCAAGTATTAGCAAATTCAAAAAAAATCAATATCATATCATGAACCTTCTCTGACTACAATGGTATAATGCTAGAAATCAGCAACTCAGGAATCTCCATAACATATGCAAACACACGAAGACTGAACATGCTCCTAAATGAATGGTGGGTCATTGAAGAAATCAAAAAAGAAATCAAAAAATTTTCTGGAAACAAATGAACATGACAATACAACATATCAAAACTTATAGGATACAGCAAAAGCAGTGTTAAGCAGAAAGTTTGTAACAATAGGTGCCTACATCAAGAAATTGAAAAAGCACCAAATAAATGAGCTATCAATGCATCTCAAATATCTAGAAAAATGACAGCAAACGAAACCCAAAATTAGGAGAAATGAAATAATTAAAATTAGAGAAGAAAAACAAAATTGAAACAAAAATACAAAAGATCAGCAAAAGGAAGATCTGGATTTTTGAAGAAATAAACAAAATTGACACAGTATTGGCCCAACTAACCAAAAAAAAAAGGAGAGAGAAGATACAAATCAATAAAATATGAGATGAAAAAGGAAATTTAACAACAGACACCACAAAAACAAAAAGAGTCATCAGAAATTACTACAAAGAGCTATATGCCAACAAACCGGGAAATCTAGAAGAAATGGATAGATTCTTGGATATTTACAACCTACCTAAATTGAGCCACAAAGACACAGAAAATCTAAACAGACCCATAACCAAGACAGAAATTGATTCAGTAATAAAGACCCTCCTACCAAAGAAAAGCACAGGACCTTATGGCTTCACTGCTGAATTCTACAAGACATTTAAAGAATGAACTCCAATTCTTCTCAAGCTATTCAAAACAATTGAAAGAGAGAATCCTCCCAAATTCTTTCTATGAAGCCAGCATCACCTTAATTCCTAAATCTGACAAAGATGCAACAGAGAAAGAACTACAGAACAATTTCCCTGATAAACACAGAGGCAAAAATCCAAAAACAAAATACTAGCCAATTGAATCCAACAATACATCAGAAAGATAATTCACACAAAGTGGGATTTATCCCTCACATGCAAGGATGTTTCAACATTCGCAAATCAATGTGATACATCACATTAACAAATTGAAGAACAAAAATCATATGATTATCTCAATAAATGCTGAGAAAGCATTTGACAAAATACAACACCTTTTCATGATGAAAATTCTAAGCAAACTGAGTATAGAAGGAACATTCCTCAATACAATCAATGGAATCTATGACAAACACATGGCCAGTATCCTATTGAAAGGGGAAAAGTTGGAAGCATTCCCACTGAGATCCATTACCAGACAAGGATGCCCACTCTCACCGTTGCTATTCAAGATAGTCCTAGAAAACTTAGAGCCATTGGGCAAGAAAAAGAAATCAAAGGGATACAAATTGGGAAAGAGAGTCAAATTATACCTATTTGAAGATGACATGATTCTATATATATATAGGAGATCCAAAAGACTCCACTAAGAGACTATTGGAAATTATAAGAGTTTAGTAAGGTAGCAGGATATAAAATCACAATATTATAATATATATATATTAATAGGGTAATGATATATATTATATAGTTTATATAATATATAGTATATATAATATATATTAATAGGGTAATAATATATATAATATACACAAAAATCAACAGCCTTTGTATACACAGACAATGCCATGGCTGAGAAAGAACTTCTAAGATCAATTTCATTCACAATAGCTACCAAAAAATCAAATACCTTGTTATAAATGTAACCAAGGATGTCAAAGATCTCTATAGTGAAAATTACAAAACATAAATAAATAGAACATACAAAAAAGTGGAAATATCTTCCATGTTCATGGACTGGAATAATTAATACCATTAAAATGTTCATTCTTCCAAAAGCAATTTACAGATTCAGTGTGATATCAAAATACCAAGGACATTCTTCTCAGATATTGAAAAAAATGCTGAAATTCTCATGGAAACACAGGAGACCTTGAATAGATAAAGCAGTCTTATGCAACAGAAACAAAGCCAGAGGCATCACAACACCAGATTTTTTTTTTTTTTGACAGGCAGAGTGGACAGTGAGAGAGAGACAGAGAGAAAGGTCTTCCTTCCATTGGTTCACCCCCCACAACGGCAGCTGCGGCTGGTGCACTGTGGCCAGCACACCATGCTGATCCGAAGCCAGGAGCCTCTCCTGGTATCCCATGCAGGTGCAGGGCCCAAGCACTTGGGCCATCCTCCACTGCACTCCTGGGCCACAGCAGAGAGCTGGACTGGAAGAGGAGCAACCGGGACAGAACCGGCGCCCCGACAGGGACTAGAACCTGATGTGCCAGCACCACAGGCAGAATATTAGTCTATTGAGCCACGGTGCCAGCCAACAATACCAGATTTCAAGATGCACTACAGGGCAGTTATACTCAAAACAGCCTGGTACTGGTATAAAAACAGATGGATAAACCAATGGAACAGAACAGAAATGCCAGATATCAATACAAGCATCTACAACCAACTTATATTTGACCAAGGAACTAAAACCAATCACTGGAGCAACGACAGTCTCTTCAACAAATGGTGCTGGGAAAACTGAATTTCCACATGTGGAAACATGAAGCAAGACTCCTACCTTTCACCTTTCATTGAAATCCACTCAAAACGGATCAAATACCTAAATCTATGACCTGTAACCATCAAATTATTAGAGAACATTGGGTAAACCCTAAAACACATCAGCATAGGCCATGAATTCTTGGAAAAGACTCCAGAGGCACAGGTAACCAAAACCCAAATCGACAAATGGGATTACATCAAATTGAAAAATTTCTGCACTGCAAAAGAAACACTCAGGAAAGTGAAGAGGCAACCAACAGAATGGGAGAAATCATTTGCAAACTATGCAACTGATAAAGGATTATAACCAAAATATACAAAAAGATCAAGAAACTCAACAGCAAAATAAACAACTCAGTTAAGAAACAGTCAAAAGACTTAGACATTTTTCAAAAGAGGGAATCCAAATGGCCAACAGACACATGAAAAAATGTTCAGGATCACTAGTCATCAAGGAAATGCAAATCAAAACCACAACAAGGTTTCATCT
The DNA here is from genome assembly GCF_051225735.1 of Oryctolagus cuniculus. Classification (NCBI taxonomy): domain Eukaryota; kingdom Metazoa; phylum Chordata; class Mammalia; order Lagomorpha; family Leporidae; genus Oryctolagus; species Oryctolagus cuniculus. The sequence goes on from NC_142867.1 coordinate 155,018,266, forward strand.
CACCCCAATTAGAATGGCTTACATACAGAAATCAACAAACAACAAATGCTGGTAAGGATGTGGGTAAAAAGGCACACTAATTCACTGTTGGTGGGAATGGAAACTGGTAAAGCCACTATGGAAGACAGTATGGAGATACCTCAGAAACCTGAACATAGCCCTACCATATGATGCAGCCATTTCATTCCTGGGAATTTACCCAAGAGAAATGATATCAGTATACAAGAGTTACTGCACCCCTGTCGCTCCCCCTCTTCGTGGAGGAACAACACAGGACCCTGAGCTGTTCTTTTGTCTGCTCGGCCCTTCCCGGGTTTGCTGCTGGTACTTCCCGGGTTGGCTGCTGGTCCTTCCCGGGTTGGCTACCGTCCCTTCCACCTCCGTGGAAGGGCAGTTCCCCCTGGCCACATTCCCCACTTCCGCAGGGGAGCGGCACACCGCCGGCCGGCTCTCTCGGGGGCTGCACAGGTGTTCCCCTTCGATGTTCCCCTTAGATGTTCCCCTTAGATGTTCCTGGTGCATGCCGTCTCTCTCCTCCTTTATAGTCCTCCTCCGCCAATCCTAACTCGGCTGCCCACATGCCGAGCACGCTGCTCTCCTCCAATCAGGAGCAAGTCCTACAGTTTATTGGCTGAACTGGAGGCAGCTGTGTAGAAGCTGTTTTCTTCTCTCCCAGCGCCATATTGTGGGAGAGCAGATGCATAGAATAAGTCTTAATTCCAGTAACTTAGTCCAGTCCGGATTGCTCCCCACAGACCCCTATGTTTATTGCAGCTCAATTCACAATAGCAAAGACATGGAATCAACCTAAATGTCCAACAAAGACTGGACAAAGAAATTATGGGATATATATATACTATGGAATACTACACAGCAGTAAAAAAAAAAATGAAGTCCGGTCATTTGCAACAAAATGGATGAATCTGGAAAACATCAAACTTAGTGAAAAAAGCCAGTCCCAAAGGGGACAAATACCATATGTTCTCCCTGATCTGTGAGAACTAGAAGAGCACCTAAAAGGAAATCTGTAAAAGTGAAATTGACACTTTGAGAAGGGATGTCTTGAGCAGCCCTTGTCTTGACAAGGATGAACAGTTTTGGTTTTTTCTTTTTTTCCTTCATATTTGTTGAACTCAACATAAAGTTAATCATATGTGTACAAAGTCAATTGAGAAAGGATCTCATTAAAAGAAGTGGGAATAAGAGAGGGAGGAGGAAGTTTGTAACTATAAAGCTATATAGTTCTGCATACATTCCTACAGACTTACTTCGAAGGGTACAGTTTAAAAACTTGCCTTTAGACCCCAAGTCCCATTAAGCTGGGTGGTAAAAATGTGCCATCTTAAGTGTCAAAGTGATCATATTAATTGTTAAAGTAAACAGATAGGATTAAGTGTTAAAGTGAACACTTTAACAAAATATCATAAACTCAGTGGCTTATATATAATAGACACTTATGCATAGTTCTAGGGACTGGGATGTCCAAGATCAGCATGCTAGCAGATGCATTGTCTGGTGAAAGCCCACTTCCTGGCTTACAGAACCCACATTCTCACAGCATCCTACCGTGGCAGAGTGAGAAAACTTTGTTCTCTTCAGTCCCTTATGAGGGCACTAATCCAGTTCCCAAGAGCTCCACTTCCATGAGCTATAATGGCCTAATTCCTAATATTATCACATTGGAGATGCGGTTTCAACATGTGAATTTGAGGAAGATACATTCAGTTCACAGCACTGGATTTAAAAGATGCCAGAAGACAAGAAGAGGTGTTAATGGTTCATATTAAAAAGAGGATAGGAGATTTTGGAGCTTGAAAATGTCATTGAAAGTTGATCAAACCAGAGAGACTGGTTAAATTACAATGTTGAACATTACAAAGATAACTAAAACTAGTGACTTAATCATCAAGATTTGGACGTCAAGAGCATTCTGGGTGATGTGATTGAGCTATGCCTTCGTGTACCATTATGAGATCTCAGAGCATGAACAATCCCTGGAGTTGCTTCAGTTCCTGTCCCTTGAGAGCTAAAATAGTTAGGGGTGCCCTGGATTTCTATAAACTCTTCTACTTGTTTATTGTAATCATACTCTCTGCTGCTGTTTAGCATATACTAAATTTTGTTAATTTTTATTCCATTCAACCAAAGGAACACACAGTATGTAAAGATGGACATGTTATATCCAATGTATAAAGCAGATTATTATAGACAGCTTATGTTTTACCTTTTTAGTAAAGAAAACCCTATTACCACTATATTCCACCCTCTACCCCAAATTTTTCCAAGGAAAGGAGGAGTGGTTGAGTTTGAAAATAAAATATATATGCATAATCCATCCCCTTCATTACTCATTTGTCTAAGGGGTGAGCTATCAACAGTCTGGATTCTTCTCACTCAATGTTCATTTAAAAATGAGTCTGCTCCATGTAAAGAGATATCTATAGAACAACAATGCCTGTGACAAGATAAGAAAATGTATAAAAATGAATCTCAGTACCATAGGAAACCATTTTCTAATTCAGATATCAGTAATTATTGCAATGTTTTGACCTCTATTTGCATCAAACTTTTGATAATTTTAATCAATTCAAAAATAGTGCAGAAAGGGATGCTATTTGTTCAGTTCCCATAAAGATCACATACTACTAATACTTTGACATATGTATAACACATTAAAAAAATAGAAATGGATATTTTAACATGGCATCAGTGAGAACTGCTGAGTGATGGTAGAATGCGTGATATTTTATTTTCTTCTTTTGCTGTCAATACATCAATCCCATATGGGATGCCAGCGTCGTAGGCAGTAACTATCTGCTATGCCACAATGCCAGGCCCCTAATTTGGATATTTTAAAAGCTTGGGGACTCAAGACAGCAAGAGGCATTATGGCCATGAAAGGAAAGAGGAGGCCCATTTGCTCCTTAGTCATAAACTTAATCACAACTCAAACTTTTTTTTGAAGATATCAGAAAATATATATATTTTATTTGTCTTGGGTTTGGCCAAGTTCATATTGTATGTTCAAAATGCTTGCAGCCAGCAGCCATCAATGGTTATAATTTTGTCATATATTTCTCTAGCCACAGTTAAAAACTTTCTGATACCATTTTGACAGTGAACTTAACTGTAGAAAGCATGATCACGCTTCAATACATTTTTTGGAGATCAATAAAGAGAAGTAGAAATAGCAAAAAATATAATTCTAATGTAGTCTACCCTGCTGTTAAGTAAAGTTCTCTTTTTTCATTGACCAAAAGTATGGCTTGCACCCAACCAGTCACTGCTTGGGACCAGAGTTAGAAAATATTCTTTCCTAATTTATGTTCCATTGACTTTTTAATGGTGGCTGATATTGATCTCACTATGTGCCATCAGATCAGATGCTGCAACCCAATTCAGAGCCAGGAATGTGACTTTAGGTGATCAGCCTTTAATGTACAGGAGAAATGGAGGCAGACAAAGGTGATTTATTTTGCTTGTGCAGGATTTTATTACAGTCACAGCTGTTGGGAGTTTTCCCAGCTAGACTCAGCTGTGCAGCAGGGCAGGTGAGCTGCCCTGTTCTCCTGGAGTGCCACAACTACAAAACAAGCCAAATATTCCAGGAATGACTCATTTGATTAGAGGAGCCAAAAGCAGCACTGAGAATAAAAGAAAAAAAGGAACAAAGGTCACTTTTCAAGGTGGTTACTGATTGTGTGTAGGCATGAACAAAGAAACAAGGGAGGAATGACTGCTCATTACATAAGGTTAGATAAATTCAAACGTCATTAATATCTTTGTTCCAGAGCTCATAGCAAGAATGGGTTGACTTGGTTTGGCATAGGCAATGCTATCCTGTTCTTTATCTTCCTGTATGGGTTTCTCTAAATTTTTTCAAATAGCCTGACTTCATTGTTCAAGCAGAACTATCATGTATGTTAAATCCCATGCAAGAGACAAAACCAGCATTGTGTTGGGCTGGAATGCTGCTAAAACAGATACAGGGGCTACAAGAAGTATGGAGACTGTCTAAATCATGGCGATCTTAGAGATAACTTCTTTTGGTATTAGGGATTTACTCTGCAAATCCTACTGACTTGTTACACAAATGTGAAAGCTGAAAGAGAATGCAACTTTTTTTTTTTTGACAGGCAGAGTGGACAGTGAGAGTGAGACAGAGAGAAAGGTCTTCCTTTTGCCATTGGTTCACCCTTCAATGGCCGCAGCCACCGGTGCGCTGCAGCTGGCACACCGCGCTGATCCGAAGCCAGGAGCCAGGTGCTTCTCCTGGGCTCCCTTGCGGGTGCAGGGCCCAAGCACTTGGGCCATCCTCCACTGCACTCCCAGGCCACAGCAGAGAGCTGGCCTGGAAGAGGGGCAACCGGGACAGAATCCAGCGCCCCGACTGGGACTAGAACCCGGTGTGCCGGCACTGCAAGGCGGAGGATTAGTCTAGTGAGCCACGGCGCGGGCCAAGAATGCAACATTTTAAAAACTGCACATCCCTGGCCGGCGCCGCGGCTCACTAGGCTAATCCTCCGCCTTGCGGCGCCGGCACACCGGGTTCTAGTCCTGGTCAGGGCGCCGGATTCTGTCCTGGTTGCCCCTCTTCCAGGCCAGCTCTCTGCTGTGGCCAGGGAGTGCAGTGGAGGATGGCCCAGGTGCTTGGGCCCTGCACCCCATGGGAGACCAGGAAAAGCACCTGGCTCCTGGCTCCTGCCATCGGATCAGCGTGGTGCGCCGGCCACAGCGCGCCGGCCGCGGCGGCCATTGGAGGGTGAACCAACGGCAAAGGAAGACCTTTCTCTCTCTCTCTCACTGTCCACTCTGCCTGTCAAAAAAAAAAAAAAAAAAAAAAAAAAAAACTGCACATCCCTGAAGAACAGAAGCAATAAGGCAAAATGTAGGTTTCTTTTATTTTTATCTGGAAAGGAGGAAAGAAACATGTAAGACACCAATACTAGGAATTATGTGTTTTGGTCTAGAAATACATGCGTTTTGATGTGCTGAAAAGCCTTAAATAATTCCTCCAACGGGTTCAAAGCCAACAACTATGATTCTAGAACCATTCTTCCCCCAAAATGTTCTAAATTGGACAATGGTCACTGACACAGCAAACATTTAAATAGAAATATTTTTCCTACAGGACTGAGCTAAAAAATAATAGCTCCTCTAGAAATATTTGCAGGTATAAAATCACCAGCTTCAGTATAAGAATGTGGTTATTGCCGGCGCCGCAGCTCACTAGGCTAATCCTCCGCCTTGCGGCGCTGGCACACCGGGTTCTAGTCCAAGTCGGGGCATCGGATTCTGTCCCGGTTGCCCCTCTTCCAGGCCAGCTCTCTGCTGTGGCCAGGGAGTGCAGTGGAGGATGGCCCAAATGCTTGGACCCTGCACCCCATGGGAGACCAGGATAAGTACCTGGCTCCTGCCATCGGATCAGCGTGGTGCGCTGGCCACAGCGCGCTGGCCGCGGTGGCCATTGGAGGGTGAACCAATGGCAAAGGAAGACCTTTCTCTCTCTCTCTCACTGTCCACTCTGTCTATCAAAAAAAAAAAAAAAGAAAAAAGAATGTGGTTATCATGTGACTTAAAATATAAAGAACAGGTAAGTATTCAGCCAACTGTTAAGACACTGAGAGGCTGGCATTGTGGTATAGTGTGTAAAGCCACCAACTGTGATGCTGGCATCCCATTACGGTGCTGGTTCAAGTCCTAGCTCCTCCACTTCCCATGCAGCTGTCTCGGTTCCCTCAGTTGGGGCTAACACTCCCCCTTGTGGGAGGAGGGGAAAGTCTAGAGATGTGTAATCCAACAATGGTTCCCCAAAATTACTCTTTCAGATTTTAAATACAAGACACCTAAAACTTTTAACACCCAAAATTCAGCCAGACAGTCCAGCACTAATGCATCTTTTAATTTATTAATTTTATTTTAATGGCAGAATTGGGGGGGGGGGGGTCTTGCATCTGATGGTTCACTTCCCAGGTGGCCACAATGGTCGCAGTTGTGCTGATCTGAAGCTAAGAGCCAGGAGTTTCTTCCAAGTGGAGCAGCTTGGAGTCAAACCAGTGCCCATATGGAATGCCAGCACTGTAGGTGGCAGCTTTACCTGCTACACCACAGTGCTGGCCCGCACTAACATATCTTTATTTTATTACTTTACATGGATTGTTAAAGTGTCTCTAAACTGAGGCCAACACCTACTATATAACAAAGAAATATTATTTCTTGTGTGAAAATTTATTTCAATAGAATGGCAGATGTCCTAAACAGCACTCTGGCCTCAGAATCAGCCCTTAAGGCATGCGGATCCGGCTGAAAAGCCCATGAGACTATTTCAGGCATGGAAAGCCAAGACACTCTGAAAAAAAAAAAAAAAACTAAATGAAAGATCTCCGCGAGTGAGATCCCAGTGGAAAGCACGGGTCATCAAAGAAGGAGGTGCCTTTCTCTGAAGGGAGGAGAGAACTTCCACGTTGACCATGGCCTTATCTAAAAATGATCAGAGTCAGTGAACTCAGGGGGCTTCCATAGCCTTGGCAACTCATGACAAGAGCCTAGGGTCATTACTGATGCCATAAACAAGAGTGTCAATTTGTTAAGTCAACAACAGGAGTCACTGTGCACTTACTCCTCATGTAGGATCTTTGTCCTTAGTGTGCTGTACATTGAGATTTAATGCTATAACTAGTACTCAAACAGTATTTTTCACTTTATGTTTCTGTGTGGGAGCAAACTGTTGAAATCTTTACTTAATGTATGCGAAACTGATCTTCTGTTTATAAAGAGAATCGAAAATGAATCTTGATGTGAATGGAAGGGGAGAGGGAGTGGGAAAGGGGAGGGTTGCGGGTGGGAGGGACGTTATGGGGGGGAAGCCATTGTAATCCATAAGCTGTACTTTGGAAATCTATATTCATTAAATAAAAGTTTAAAAAAAAAAGAAAAGAAAAGAAAATGCTATAGCTAGTACTCAAACAGTATTTTACACTTTGTGTTTCTGTGTGGGTGCAAACTGTTGAAATCTTTACTTAATATACGTTAAATTAATCTTCTGTATATAAAGAGAATTGAAAATGAATCTTGATGTGAATGGAAGGGGAGAGGGAGCGGGAGAGGGGAGGGTTGCAGGTGGGAGGGAAGTTATGGGGGGAAAAAGCCATTGTAATCCATAAGCTGTACTTTGGAAATTTATATTTATTAAGTTAAAAATTTTTTCAAAATTGCTCAGAACAGGCTTTGTGATATCAAAAGGCATCTGGTTACTATTTGAAATTCTCTTATCAGGGATACAAACCTCCAAAGGATTTTAATATCAAACATGGTTACAAAATCAACACCAGAGAGTTTATTAACCAAAGGAATGCTAGAAATTATTTTTCTTTAGTGAAATCAATGAGCAAATAAAATTCAGCATATATAATGTTCTAGAAAGTTTGTTGGGGGCACACCATCCTTTCTTGAACCTGGAGAATGAAATGAGCAATATCCTAACAGCTTGGGACAATCTAGAGCTGTATTTCGTCCTGTATCCTCTCACTTCAGAGAAGATTAGCATCTTACCCAAACAGCAAGTCACCATCTGGTCACCAGAATGATGCTGCATAAGCTCAGAGAGCAACTCACTTAAGATGCTTACGGAAATACCAGAAGTCAGAGAATAAAGACCTTTCTGTACTTACAAGTACAGGTAGTATGACTATTTTTGTGTCTCCTTGCCAAGAGAAATAGGAAGGTTTGGAGGAATTTGGTCAAAGGCTATTTTCAATATAAAATACCACATGGTAAAATAAATATGGAAGAAGCAGACACAAGGGATGGACCTAAACATTGCTAGACACTCAAATTAGCTAGGGTCAGTTACAACACAGAGCTGTCCCGATTCTCCATAGAGAAACTTAAGCAGAATTTTTCAGGGAAAAATTGCCTCCCAATACTAGGAAACATGGGTTGTTTTGTGCCAGCCCCATATTCTGACACTTGCCCTAGCTCATATAGTCAGTTAGGGCTTGAAGTGGGACAAAAGCCTCCAGAAATTTCTAGGATCTTAGGCACTTCTTTCATATCACTTGACAGTTTGCTTTCATTTTAGTTTCAGAGATGCATAGAGTTCTCCACTGTTACCGGCATCTCAAATATGTCATCTTGCCTTCAGCACACTCAAAAATCAATAAACAACAAATGCCGGCAAGGATGTAGGGGAAAAGTTACCCTAATTCCCTATTGGTGGGAATGTAAACTGGTAAAGCCACTATGGAACAGTGTGGGGATACCTTAGAGGTCTGAACATAGACCTACCATATGAACCAGCCATCCCACTCCTGGGAATCTACCCAAGGGAAATGAAATCAGCATATGAAAGAGCTATCTGAACTTTCAGGTTTATCACAGCTCAATTCACCATAGCAAAGACATGGGATCAACTCAAATGCCCATCAACTCAAGAAAGTTATAAGATATGTATACCATGGAATACTACACAGTAGTATAAAAAAAAAGTCTAGTCATTTGCCACAAAAATGGATGAAAGTAGAAAACATCATATTTACTGAAATAAGCCAACCCCAGAGGGACAAATACCATATGTCCTCCCTAACCTGTGGTAACTAATAGAGCACCTAAAAGGCAACATGTAGAAATGGACAATTTGAGAAGCAATGATTTTGAAAAGTCCTTCTCTTGACTGTTGAGAAACATCTTTTTATTCTATAATTTTGTTGATCTTTTCCTTTATAATATTTTCCTTATCTTTTTCTCTTTTATAAGATTCATTGATTGCTATACTTAACAAAGTTAATCATATATGTATAAAGCTAATTGAAAATAGATCTTATTAAAGAATAAGAGAATAAGAAAGGGAAGAGGAAGGAGGGGGTGGGAGTGTGGGTGTGAGGGCGGGCACAGTGGGAAGAATTACCAAGATCCTAAAGTTGTGATTGCAAAATGTGTTTAGTTTGTAACTGCAAAGCATTATAGCCCTACATACTTTCCTACAGACTTACTTTTAAGCATTCAGCTTAACAATTTGCAATAGGACCCCAAAATCCCTTAAGCTGGCTGATAAAAATTGTAGCTTAAGTGTTATAAAGATCAAATGGATAGGATTAAATGGTAAAGTAACCATATAGATAGTCCTATTTATATGATCACATTAACACTCAAGCCTAAGTGTTTGGAAACAATAGACAGAATTAAAAATGTGTGAAGGCTCCAACATGGGAAGCAGTCCATACAGCAGACTCAGAATGACAATCGCTTTAAGTAGCACTCTGACCTAAGAATCAGCCCCTAAGGGACTCCAGTTTGGATGGAAAGCCCAAGGGGAGCATTTCAGGCATGGAAAACCAAAACACTCTGGCAAAAAAATGTCCTACATGAAGGACCCCTGTGGGTGAGACCCCTGTAGAAATAAGTGGCCACCAAAGAAGGATGCACTTTCCTTTGAAGGGAGGAGAGAGCTTCCACTTTGCTTATGGCCATGTTGACCTAGTAGATCCAAAAGGCTTCCATAGCTGAGGCAGCTTATGTTAAGAGCCTCAGGTGATCACTGATGCCATACATAAGAGTGTTATTTGTTAAATAAACAAGAGTCACTGTGTACTAACTTCCCATGCAGGACCTCTGTCCCCAAAGGGTGGTACCATGAGACTTAATAGTAAAACTTGGTCTCAAGAATCACTTCCTTTTAGTGTATTAAATGGAGGATATCATTATGCCTCATATTTATGTCTAACAGCTCACAAAAGATGTATCATCCTCGGGTTCGTCTCTAAAGACAATTACGTTTCTAAAAGGGAAGAAGGGGAGGAAAGAAGGGAAAAGAGGAAGTGGAGAAAAAGGTGAAATCATCTTTGAGATGACAGAACAGCCCTGAATAGACTGTTGAGGAACAGTTCTCTTAATTTTTTTATTCCATTCCTTTATTCTTTTTCTTTCTTGGACTAAACAGGAGAGGGAGAAGAAAGAGCCAGGGAAAGGTGGGTACAGTACAACAGGAAGAACTATTATGTTCCTAATGTTATGAGATACATACAAATAAAAAGTCAGCTCAGGAGCTTTATAAAAACACATTCAGTGAGAGTGGAAAGGGTTGAGCATGTGCTTCTGGAAGTGAGTTTTTGGGCATGGCTGCCAAGCATAGGAGTCATGTGTAGGGTTTACTGGTCCTCTGTGTGGTCTCCTGATGTAGTGCTGGTTAGTGCAGTCAGTTGGGCATGTAAGATCACAGAGATAATAAATGATACACCTGTATAAAATGGATTTTGGGATGAAGAAATCATTTCTTGCAAGAGTGGATAAAAGAACTTTCCCAAAAGAAGGTCAGAATAGATTAAAACACGCACCTCGGCAAGTCAACAGAGGACCACATAACCATCTGCTTTGCCTTGGATGACTGTACCAACCAGCCATTCTACTGCATTGCACTTATCACAATATGTGTCCCAAGGTGGCCATTTCATGGAAAAATTGGAGCCTATGGCCCATTACTCAACCATCATAGAGAAAAACTTATTGCCCTCAACCTGGACCAAATTTGAACTGGCTGTGAGGTACACCTTGCTAAGCCTATAGAAACTGGCTTAGCTCTTGTGAAGAGCTCTTTGTATTTTTAGATTTCCAGGTTAATAAATGGAGTTTTCTGAGTCAAAAATAAACAAAATATAGTAACAATGCAGATTCAATTCCCAAATTTCACCTCCTCTATTTATCTGTTAAAGATGGAGCTGGAAGTCTGCATTTTTTTTTTTTACTCTAATTTAGGGGATTCTGACATAGATGACCTGAGACCACAGTTCAAAAATTCTTCCAAAGTGTTCACATGAACTTAGAGGTAAGGAAAACCATTCCAGTAGAGCAGTCTAATGAGGATGTTTCTGAGGATGTTTCAGAGAATGAAGTAATCATTCAATGCATGAAGCCCTCAGAAGCATTTATTAAATCTGGGATATAATATGTATTGAATATTAAATGTATCTGCTTTCCTCCTTTTATCAATTTATTCTTGTATCATTCTGCTAAGGATGTTGTAAACACTGAACACAAAAATCTACATATTCCTTTATTACAGACATTTTGTTAGGAAGCTTTAAAAAGTTTGAAGCTAAGTGTGATACTCTCTTTCAGAGTATCAGAAGCGGTTCAGAAAGTTTAGTCAGAAGTGGTTCTCCAAGTTTAGCACCCAAGAAATCACCTAGGGAAAAGGAGTGCTTTCAAAAGATGATGATGCCTCTCTATGAAAGCTAAAAATGTATCCGGTCTAAAAGAACCATGAATACAACACATTGCTCCAGGACAGAAGTAGAAAACTGAACCATACAGGGAACATACAGTAGCTGTTTCTGGCCACCTTGTACCATGTCCCCACCGAACAAGCCATTAAATTACTCCTACAGCACAGTATGTAATCTTTTGCATCAGAATCAGCTAGGTTGGTTAATAGAAATGCAGGTTGCTGGGGCACATCTCCAGATCTATTGAGTTAGAATACCTGGGGAATGGATCCCAAAGATGTATTTCTAATAGATATCTCTGGTGCTTTTTATTGACACTGAAGTTTAAGTTCAATCTGTAAAGGGAACCCTCACCATTTGACTCATGAAATTGACAAAAACCTTCTCAACCAAGTGCCTACAGTTGGACCTATGTGCCTTTTAAGAGTTTGGATACAGAAAATGACACATGATGGAAGGGGGGCAGCATTGTGGCATAGCAGGTAAAGCCAGAAGCAGCTCCTGGCTTTGGATTGGCACAGCTCTAGACATTGCTGGTCATTTGGGGAATGAACCAACAGATGGAAGACCTCTCTCTCGCTCTCTGCCTCTCCTCTCTGTATGTAACTCTGACTTTCAAATAAATAAGTAAATAAGAAAAAAAAGAGGGCCGGCACCGCGGCTCACTAGGCTAATCCTCCGCCTAGCGGCGCCGGCACACCAGGTTCTAGTCCCGGTCGGGGCGCCGGATTCTGTCCCGGTTGCCCCTCTTCCAGGCCAGCCCTCTGCTGTGGCCAGGGAGTGCAGTGGAGGATGGCCCAGGTGCTTGGGCCCTGCACCCCATGGGAGACCAGGAAAAGCACCTGGCTCCTGGCTCCTGCCATCGGATCAGCGCGGTGTGCCGGCCGCAGCGCGCTGGCCGCGGCGGCCATTGGAGGGTGAACCAACGGCAAAGGAAGACCTTTCTCTCTGTCTCTCTCTCTCACTGTCCACTCTGCCTGTCAAAAAAAAATAAAAAAAAAGAAAAAAAAAAGAAAATGACACATGGGACCAGCATTATTGTTGTAGTATAGCAGGTAAAGCTGCCACCTGCCACCATACCATCCCATATGGGTGCCCATTTGTGTCCTGGTTGCTCCACATCTGATCCACTTTCCTGCTAATGGCCTGGAAAAAGCAGCAGAATATAGCCTGAGTATCTAGGCTCCTGCCACCCACATGGGAGACCCAGATTAAACTCCTGGCTCATGGCCTTGACTTGGCTCAGCCCTGACCGTTGTGGCCATTTGGGGAGTGAACCAACAGATGAAAGATATTTCTCTCTGTCTCTGTCTCTCCTTCTCTTTCTGTAACTATTTCAAGTACATAAAATAAATCTTCAAAAAAAAAGGAAGAGAAAATGACACTTAAGCAGGAGATGAAACAAGAGTAAATAGATGTGAAATTGAGGAAAAATGCAGACATACTACAGAATGTTCTGTACCAGGAAGATGTAAAACAAGAGATTTATGTCTAAGACACCGCAGATGAAAACATTACATTCTGGGTTTTTTTGTTTGTTTGTTTGTTTGTTTGTTTTGACAGGCAGAGTTAGACAGTGAGAGAGAGAGACAGAAAGGTCTTCCTTTCCATGGGTGCACCCCCTCCAAATGGCTGCTACGGCCGGTACGCTACACCAATCCAAAGCCAGGAGCCAGGTGCTTCCTCCTGGTCTCCCATGCGGGTGCAGGGCCCAAGTACTTGGGCTATCCTCCACTGCCCTCCCGGGCCACAGCAGAGAGCTGGACTGCTAGAGGAGCAACCGGGACAGAATCCTGTGCCCCAACTTGGACTAGAACTCAGGATGCCAACACCACAGGCTGAGGATTAGCCAAGTAAGCCATGGAGCCGGCCTACATTCTGTTTTAAATATAGTATATTTAGAAGTGCCAAATACCCCTCATTTTATTCATTATCATAATGTATATTTTTGAAGAGATAAATGATGGCCTAACAAAATAAATTCCTAAGTAATAGGCCAAAGTAACAAATAGATGATAGGCCCGTCTACTATGTAGAATCCAACCATAAGCAGTTTCACAGGAACATAGTTGCTAATCACCAAGACTGAAAAGCAGAACAGTAAATGCTTTGCTAGGGGCCATCAGCCAGAACACAGAAACCCACTTTTATTCCAAGTAAGATTTCACATGAGAGAGAGTTTGCAAAGCACAGCGTAGAGTCCTGTGGCTGGGGAAAAGGTCTATTGATCAGAATGAGAACAGGGGAGCACAAATCACAGGTCGGTCTCTCCAGCTGAATTCACACACGTGCATTGTGGGCAGTACACAATCGACAACAGCATAGATCACGGATGCTCGTGGAATGCGCCAGCTGAAAGGAGCCTTAGATCACCTCGTTGAACCTCCTCATTTGATGGATAAAATGCCTGGGCAAATAATTTAGCCTCTGTATGCTTTGATGTCATAGCACCTCATTCATGCCAACGTAGAACTGCAGCCCAGACCATGAGACTTCTCATTCTATGCCCTTTCCACTCTACAAATGCCTAGAATGTTACTGCTCTTCTAACTCATGACATAGAATTATAAGTCATACCTGCCTCAGACTCTAAAAATTGGAGATTAAACAAGTTATCCTTAATTTAGGCCTCAGCCACTTATTGAATAACTCCTATGTGTAAAATATTTTGTTAGATGTTAAAAATCAATCCTTTCTCCTAAAAAAGCATAACAAAGATATTTCACAACAGGGTGGTTACCATGTGATGTCTGCTATTTTGGATGTGTTGAACTGTTCTTGTTCATTAGGCTAATAACAAGCCCTGATGCACACATTTACACTCTCCACCTGTTGTCTGTTGGGATTTTACAGTAACTAGCAACACATTCCCTGAGCTTCTCCCTTAGAATCAAAGCTAAGGATTAAACAAATACAGTAGGTTAAAAGTAGACTGTTCTGTCAGTCATACCACTGCTACTGAATTAAGAGTTCTAAGGCAGAGGAGATGAGTGAAGTTTTACCTATTGTCTTTCAGGGAGGAAAAGGAGTCCATTTCTACTCTCTAGACTTATTTTCTAAACTCCGCACGGTAAGGCAATACTTTTCCATCCATGCACAGCCCAGAAGTTTCAGAAAGATGCTCCTGCCAGGACAGTATGTGAGGACAAGGAAACTATGCAGTGAGATGCAGGAAGAGCAAGTTCTGCATTAATAGTATACTTCTATGTATCTCATATATCAGGGCCCCAAATAAGCTTTCATCAGTCCAGAAAGAAATATTCCTTCTATTGTTACGAAAAATTTCTGAAAATAGCACACTAAATCATATTGATCAAAAATCCTAATTTCATAAAATGCTATATATACATAACAATTTGAAGCAATTCAAAATTTTGGCTTAAAACTGTATTTAATAGACATTTGCCTTCCTTATCTATATTTGAATATATCTTCGAAGAATTCATAATTTTTTCAGGATCAAAACAAAAAGGATAATCTGTTTGAATAACTGGTTTCTGTTGGTTCTAAATGTAAACTTGAAAGTCCTAGGTACTTGTCAGTCATCACTTCTTTCTATTCTAAAAATCTCAGTAATTTCCTGGACATTGGTCTCTTGAAACATGTCTCAATTATACCCACACTAGTAAGTTTTCTACACAGTTGTAATCACAGATGTCTATAATACTCGTCTAGTGAAAATGTCAAAGGAAAAATCTGTGTGATCTCTATTAGCACCACATAATTAAAGGTCTTATAATTTAGGAGGGTCTCTGTGGGGATTTCAGCCAGGGGCTCATTGGGCATGCAGCTAGCTGAATAGATTGGCCCTTGCTCAAACTGAGTACAACTCCATCACTGTTGAATGGATTGGTGGAACAATAATCAGCAATAAAATGCTATGGGGAGCTGAGAAGTTAAACACACAGTAATAGTCATCCCAATAAAACTGTTCTGGCAATGACTAATGAATCGTCTCAACTTAATAGTGTCTCCGTCATGCTAGGAAGGCAACAGAAATTGAGCCAAGCTGCACATTAGAAACTCCTGAAGTCAGCATGAACTGAAGCCTTCTTGGGTTGTGTCAGACAAGTTCACTCAACAAGTATTTACTGCGTGTCTGCTAAGAGCCAGGCACAGAGAGATGAGGCCCTTTCTTCTTCTGATCTTGAAACAGTGAGGGTTTTTCTTTTGTGACCCTGCTTAAGTCAGTTCCCCCACCTTCAGTCCACACGATTTAGATCTTTCAGGAGTCACTGAGGTCAGGCAAGTGGGAGAGCTGAGCCCCACAGCTGTCCCCGCAACGCTGCAGTTTCAGCAGGGAAGAACACATACACTCACACCTCCTCCACAGCTCCAAATGTCTTCCACAAGGACTTCTGCATTGTTGAAGTGTAACTTAGAGAACCTGAGGAAGGACTGCTTCAAATATCCAATCAAGATAAGGGAGAAGAAAACCAGAAGGGCTCTTTCTAGCATTTACAAGGGTTCTTCAAAAGTTTTGTGGGAAAATGGAATTAAAAGTTTAGGGGCTGACACCGAGGTGCAGCAGGTAAAACCCCCGCCCTACAATACCGTCATCTCATATTGGAGCACGGGATCAAATCTGGCTATTCCACTTCTGATCCAGCTCTCTGCAAATGTACCTGGGAAATCAGTGGATAATGACCCAATCACTTGGGCCCCTGCCACCCACACAGGAGGGAGGCTTAGATGGAATTCAAGGCTCCTGGCTTCATCTCGGCCCAGCCCTGCTTGTTGTAGCCATTTGGGGATTGAACCAGTGGACTGAAAATCCCTAGATAGTGCTCGTTTGCTCACTCTCCCTCCCCCCCTCCCTCCCTCTCTCTCTCACACACACACACAGAGAGAGAGACAGAGAGAGACAGAGAGAGACAGAGAGATTCTGCCCTTCAAATAAAATAAATCTATTTATAAAAAGTTAAGTATATGAAAAAATGTTCAACATCATGTTTTTTGGGGCCAGCATGGTGGTGTGGCAAGTTAAGCTGCCACCTGCAGTGCCAGCATCCCATATCGGCGCCGGTTCAAGTCTTGGCTGCTCCATTTCAAATCCAGCTCTCTGCTATGTACTGGGAAATCAGTAGAGGATGGCCCAAGTCCTTGGGCCCCTGCACCCACATGGGAGACATGGAAGAAGGTCCTGGCTTCGGATCGGCAGAACTCTGGTCATTGTGGTCATCTGGGGAGTGAACTATCGGATGGAAGACACCTCTCTCTCTCTCTCTCTCTCTCTCTCTGCCTCTCCTATTCTCTGTGTAACTTTGATTTTCAAGTAAATAAATCTTTTTAAAAAAATGTTTTTAAAAAATGTTTAGTTTGGTGACAGAAAAATTTGAAGTCCATGCATCTGAAGGAACTTCTAAAAGTCCATGGAAAATGTGTATGAACAAACTGTGGATGGAGTTCAGAATTTATTCCACAAACTAATCTTTTACCTCCATTTTCCTATAAAATTTTAAGTCATACTTTTCTTTAAAAAATATTATTATCATCAACTATTTAGAGTTGTGTCAACTACAAAGTGAAAAAAAAAAATGAACAAGCATGGTCCTGCCAAAGAGGACTTACCAAAAAAAAGAAATAAATAGTGGGAATAAAGACGTACTTACAAGGGCAACAGTGTGCATGGGGAAGAGAGAATAGGGGAAATGGTGCTTGACTCAGCTGAAGAGAAAAGATTCGCAAGAGAAGCAGTCAGCACCAAGGAAGCGCGAGGACTGAAAGGATGACCAAGCAGATTCCTGCCCCAGTCTCCATTTGCGTTTTGTACACCATGAGACAGAAAGCCAGCGGAAGCCTCCATAAGATGTTCCTCTCTCCCTTTGGCTTCATATTTTCCTACAATGCCTTCGTAATGGAATTCTTAAACACCACAAAGCACATTTCCATTTTGACCAATTCAGGAAGACTGAGACTAACCTAAATACCTGGGCATTTTCAGCCTCTTTTATGAAAGGTAGAAAAGCCATGTTGTGGAGGCTAAAAGGATGTCAGATTTCTGCCAATGACTGAAAAGTCAAAACATGGCGCCTCTTAACTCCTTCCCGATTATCCTCTTCAGATTCCTTCTACTGCAAGGGTCTCAGTTTCTTACCTGCATGTAGTATGATCATCTTTATTGAAACTCAAAGTGTGTGATGATCAAAGGCCCAGGCAGCCAGGGTGGGTAGATTTGAACTCCTGTGGTCATCCTCACAGCCTTTTCCCAAACTCTGATGAGCACCTTGATATGACTTGCTATTATCTCCGACTTTGGATTTCTGGGACTGGAGGCCAAAGTGGGGGAGGTAGAGAGAGCACATTATTTCTACATTTACTTCAAGAACCCAAGAGCAGTGGGCAGAATAATATGGCCACGTGCTGATGGAATACTGAACAACTTCTCTGACTAGAGACTCAGGTACAACACAGGTATCTTTCCATGCTAAACAAGTACACCAGGAAATCATTACTCAAGCCCCAATGTGGCTGAGGTGCCTAGCACCCACTAGCCCTTTTTAAAAGGATTTATTTATTTAAAAGGCAGAGTGTTGGAGAGATAGGGAGAAAGAAAGAAAAATGTTCCATCTGCTGGTTCACTCCCCAAATGTCACAACAGCCAGGACTGGGCTAGATTAAATCCAGGAAACTAACTCCATCTGGATCTCCCAGATATGGCAGAAATCCAATTACTTGATTCATCATTTGCTGCCTCCCAGGCACATGAGCAAGAAGCTGGATCAGAAGTGGAATCAAAACTTCATCCCAGCCAGCGCTGCGGCTCACTAGGCTAATCCTCCGCCTTGCGGCACCGGCACACCAGGTTCTAGTCCCATTTGGGGCGCCGGATCCTGTCCCAGTTGCCCCTCTTCCAGGCCAGCCCTCTGCTATGGCCCGGGAGTGCAGTGGAGGATGGCCCAAGTGCTTGGGCCCTGCACCCCATGGGAGACCAGGAGAAGTACCTGGCTCCTGCCTTCGGATCAGCGCGGTACACCAGCCACGGCGGCCATTGGAAGGTGAACCAATGGCAAAAAGGAAGACCTTTCTCTCTGTCTCTCTCTCACTGTCCACTCTACCTGTCAAAAAAAAAAAAAAAAAAAAAAAACCTTCATCCCAGACACTCTCACATGGAAGGCAGACATTACGAACTATGGCTTAGCCCATTGCACCACAATGCCTGCCCCATCCACTAGGTCTTAATGCTTTTCCAACTCCTGATTGAACATAGGGAACTTCCTAAAAACATCAGAGCCCAAATCCCACAACTGACTGATTTAATAAGAATACAAGGGAACTTTAAAAATTCATTTGGGTTGCAAAAATTTTTGAAATCCATGCATTTTCTACACAATAAGCATTTTCCATGAACTTATTGTAAACTTCTATATGCATGGGCTTCAAAATTTTTCTGCATCAAAATTGACATTTTTTAATTGTGCTTTCCATGAACTTGTTGACATACGCTCATAGTGAAAGGATGAGACCAAAGAATCAGTTTTTAAAAGCTTCCCAGCTTCTCACTGAATCACTAAAAACAGCATTTTAATCTGTTTGTGCTGCTGTAAGAGAATACCTGAGATCGGATAATAATGTAATGGGACATCCAAAAATCAATGTGCCAGCATCTGATGTGGGCCCTCTTACCGTGTTCCAACAAAACCCGAGGGTGAGAGCAAGCTACTCAAATGCTGTGTAAAGCTTCTTATAAGAGCCCTAATCCCATTCATGAGGGAGGACCCTCCTAAAATCAACACCTCTGAAAGGTCCCACCTCTTCGCTCCATCCCATTGGCAACATCTGGAATTTGGAGGGCATGCAGTGAAACCCCAGCAAATACTGATTCCCTTGGGAACAGACACATTCATATCCAGAGGATACTATAGGTTTGAAGTGCTCCGTTCTCCTTTCTCATTAATTTTTAACAGCCCCACACAAGTAATAACATTCCTAGCATAAAATGCAGGCAGAAGACCATTTGCTGCTGAGATCAAGCCGTCCTGATCTTTTTGAAAGCCTACAACATATGGTCGCGGCAGTTCTAATGTAGAAAAGTAGATAAAACTTTGAAAGTAAAGACTTACTGATCAAACAAGACAATGAAAGAGAAATGGTCCAAGAAAAGATACTTCCTCCTCCATCTCTTTTGATTTTCTCTCCAGAGATGCTGATTGGTGTAAGTTGGGGTGGGGCTCCAGGCATAATAAATTTACTTCCTTAAAACTCTCATGGAGACTTTAATATGTGCTGGGGTTGAGAACCCACAGTGCAAGTTTCTCAAACTTTACTGCATATTTAATTACCTGAGGAGCTTTAAAAGCCCCTGACACCCCAGGTCACACACTCCATACCAATTAAATCAGAAACCTTGTTGGGGACTTCCCCTTCTCCACCCCTATTGGTATTTTTTAAGTTCCCAAGGTGGCTGCAGTTTGCAGGTCAAAATTGAGAACCAGTGCTTAGAGTTCCCATGCATAGAAAAGGCACTGAAGGAGAATTAACTCTGGATGCTATGCTTTCCCATCAATTGGCATGTGACCTTGGTATGTCACTTTATCAGCATAGGCCTCCATTTTTCTACCTGTGAAATGATATTCCAGATTCATTCCAACCCAATTCACAATTCCTATAGGAATGTTAGAATGGCTTTTCTGTGGCTGGCTTTGAGGCTCAACAGGTTAAATTACTGCTTGAGATGATGGTGTCCCAAATTAGAGCACCAATTCAAATCCCAGCTGCTCTGCTTCCAATCCAGCTCCCTGCTAATTGCCTGGGAAAGCAGCAGATGATGGCCCAAAGGTTTGAGCCCCTGTCACTCACAGGAGAGACCTGGATGGAGTTCCTGGCTCCTCGCTTCTGCCTGGTTCAGACTTGGCTGTTGCTGCCAATTGGGGATCTGACCACAGATGGAAGATATCTCTCCCTCTCTCCCTCCCTGTCTCCATTTCTCCCTCTCTCCTTTTCCCTCTTTCTCCCTCTCCAAAACTCCTTCAAATAAATCTTTAACAATGTCTTTTCTAAGTCAACTCATTTTATCATGTGTTGTCCCCTAGAGCTCTGATTATATCCACAGCTACCTCGGCTGTTGAGGTGGTCTCCTGCCTCAAGGATTAACAATCTTGAATGCTATCTTTAAAGCAGGAAGATATGAGGCTCCCCAGTTTGCTCCTACTCCTTTGATAAGATTAAAGATGTAATACAACCATGAGCCTGTGTGGAATAACTGCCACTAATCACTTTGATCAGGGATCAGAACATGGTCTGAGGGCTGGACTATCACACATTTAGAAAGAGCTGTACATTGACTCATTGATTTGTAGTTTAAGTTTTTTCCCTAGAACCTAATAGATCTGGCACAAACTCCCTGATCCCCAATGCAAACTCCCTGTAGCTCAACTCATCAGACAAGAAGTCCCTCGTCTGATGGTTCACACCCCTGGCTATGAATCACTGAGAATAGCACACAGCAGTAGTAGAGTCCTCTGGACTCAAAATGCCCCACCACATTTCTTATTTATTTTAAAGCCAGTGTACAGGCAATGTCATGAAAATGAAAGCCAGGGAGAAGATGATTAGCAATCAGAGAATCTAATTCCTTCTTGATAACCCACAATTGCATTACTTCAAATAAGGAAAGACCAGGATTCAAGGCCCAGCTCTCTCATATGCTAAGTGACTCTGGGTAAATGAAGATTTACAGATGAGGTCATCATTCTCCTAATTTCTAAAAAAGATCCCTACCTGCTTCTCCTCAGAAAGGCATGGAATGGTTGAAGCAACAAAAGAGAGCATTTTGCAAAACTTTTCTCCTCTACCTTTTTTCCCTTGGACTTCCTCTCTGACAACACATAAAAATTACTTTTTAGAGACTTAAATTATCCCCTGCCAAGACATAATTCCCCCACAGATGAGTCCCATTTGACATCTCTCACACCAAGTTGCTGTAATCTAACACCTAGGAAGGAAGCAGCCCACGTGGAGATCCTACCAATTAGCACAGGACTTAAGAAAAGGCCACAGTGCAATTAGAAGGAAACAATCACCATTCTCATTTCCGACTCTGAAGGTTGGGTTTTCACAAGGAAAGTGAAATCATGCAATTAAGGCAGAATCTAAATACAAGGAAAAATAAAAAGGACTTGTGAAGTAGGAAAAAGTGAGACTGTTCTGTGAAACCAACAGGATGACAGAACAGTGTTTTCCAGTGAGGAAAAGAAAAGGTCTTTATCAATGTAACACGGTTCTCTTCTTTGTTCCAGTTTTCCCAAACCATGGCTACCTTCCAGACCAAGGACAGCAAATGCATTCAGAGGCTGAATGAGCTCAAATGAACTATCAGTTTACAGGGATGGAAACTTCTCCATTTTCTGAACGAGACTTCTTTCTCCACGTTAAATATAGGTTTTTGGAAAATAGCATTGAGGATAAAACTGATGAAAATAGTAATAGGAAGAGAGGATGAGTTTTCACAAATTACAGATGAAGACATGAAGATGTAGAAGTTAATCCCATATAACCCCAAAGCTTCTGATCCCAAATTTAACTCTTCCCTCCTCACCACAAAGATGCCATGGAAGACGTATTTTCAAACAAATGAAACACTTGCACCATTCATCTGAAAGTCAGACTCCTATCAATTTCAGTTCAGTCCAAACATAGAATAATAGTTGATCACATACTGGATGCTTCTCATGCTCCAGGCTCTCTTTAGAATATTTTTATATTCTAACTCACTTAAACAACAGCTCTGAGTGTATGCCATTTTTCAGAGAGAAAACTGAGGCCCAAGAATGTGAAGGAGCAGTCCAATATCATATAGTTAAACATCGTGAGAGCCAAAATTCAAACACAGGCCATTGGCTCCAGAGCCTAGAGGCACAACCATTCTTTGATACTGTTAAGTGAATCAAAGACCCCGAGCATTAGTAATAACTACCTCCCAAACAGAAAAACATGCTTGCGCTGATGTCTTAAGCCTCACTTAGAGCATTGCTGACTCTTATTTAATACATAACTCTAAACAAAGTTACAAAGAACTCCTACATGCAAGGCCAGCATAATGTGGCCCCTGCCTACAGCTCTACCTTTGTCTTTCCCTGTGCTCCACTCGCACTACCCTACTTAGTGACTCCTTCAGAGCCTTTGCACCTGCCATTTCCTCTGCCTAGAATACTCTTCCCATCGTTCTATCCATGGTAACTTCTTATTTGCCCTTCATGCCCTAGTTTCAAGGTCACCTCCTCATGGAGCCTCACCATCATTCTACTTTACTACAGTAGTTACTTTATCAGAACTCTTTCCACACCTATTACAGATCTATTTTTGTGATTAATGCCTTTACCAGAGAAAGAGTAAAAGTGGTTTTGTTCACTCCTGTACTAACTATACCTAACATACTATGGTTGCAATAGACATGGTGAAAATATTTGTTGAATACGTTCACTAATTAATAACATGAGTTCACATAATTTTCATACTTGTGCTGAAAGGCATGCACGCAGGAGTGTCACCAAGCTCATTTTACAGACAAGGGTACTTAAGACCAACGAGTCTTAGAGTGACTGGCCGAAATAACAGTTTTAATAGCGGTGGAGCTAGAATTCAATTCATTCTAAGTCACGTGGTCTAAGTGCCAAATGCAGACTTTTATCCACTTCATGAAAGGAGTCGATAATGGCACTGTCTCCTATTTTCAGCAGCAAATTAATGGCATACTCAGAGCCAGGAAAGGTTACTGTCAAATCCAGATCTATGCCCATCTGTATTTCTTATTTCCCTAGCATCAGAAAACACTAATGTTCTGTTGTTGTTTAATGACCACTTAAAGTCCAGTGTTTTAGGCACTGTGTAAAATAAGTCTTTGGTTCCAAATGCTGCTTCACAAAGAAATTAAAATTCAAGCAATGTTGAATCCAAAAGCATTGATGAGACTGATCCAGCAGCAGTTTGGAATCAAAAGAAACAGTAACAGCATAGAAAGGATTGTTCTTGTAGCCTTTGCCAGGTCATTTACCTCTCAGGCCCTGAAATCCCTCACATGAAAAATGAGAAACCTGGACTTGGTCATCTCTAAGGCTGCTGCTTCTCTGAATGCATGGTCCTCCAAATATGCCATAAATTTGATTGCTCATAACTTGACAGAATAATTTTTCAGTTACTAATTATGTTTTATTCATCCATTTCCCTCCTTTCCATTCAAGAAGGTAGAAGTCAATACACTGATCCTTTGGAGGCAGTGTAGGGCAGGCTAGACCTCAAAAGTTGCCGACGTAAAATTATTTTCCTACTTTTTATTTCTGAACAATCCAAGCCCCTATAGAAGAAAATATCTTGAGGGATGAAAGTTGAAGAGAAAAGGTCTGTAAATCCAGAGAGTGGGTGATGTGTAGCCTGCTCCCTAACAACGCCCGGGCAGTAACATGACTGACAAGAAAGAACCTCACAGGACAAAATGAAGGCTGATCTTAGGTTAGGAGAATGCCACACATTCCAAACATCCCCATGTACCAAGCACCACCCAAAACCATTAGAGTCACCAGATTAAAGAGACCATGAGCTAATGATGTCCTCATGGAGAATCACTGAGGACGGATGACCTAAGGAGGCTTGCCAGCATGTAGACACTGCCTAAGATTGCAGGACCTTGGGAGGGGCAAGTTTGAGTAATGCTTAATTGCTTGCCCCAAGTTTGGGGCCCCAACCTGAAATCAAGTTGATTTATGGAAAAAATGTTTAAAATGCAGTATTTCTTTGCTTTCTGAGTTAGCTAACTGCTGTTTTTATCACTCAAATATGATAACCTATATGAAAACCAGTAAGATCTGGTTGCAGTGGGCAGCCTCCCATAGGGGAAAACATCACAGGCTGAAGCCCTGCATCCTGAGAACTGGACGAAAACAGCAAAAAAGAAACATTCCCTGAAATTGTGGGGAGAATAAGAAAGGTTCTGATGGTTAATAATATCCGGCTTTTTCTTTCAAATATACAATTCAGTCCTTCTTTTCTTTAGTCTCTGAGCCTAAGGTTTAATAGACCCTTTTAAATGATTAATTCATTCTAATTTTTAGTTACTTGTGTAATTGTTCATTTCAGTTATGTTATTGTATTAAGAAGTGTCTCAGGAAGGAATTTTCTATGTTCATATAACCATAGCTACTTTAGCCAGACTGGTTTCTGGCATACTGTTTCTCTCATTTTCAACAGAAAAACACACATCTCATAATTAAAGAGAAGCATCAGCTAACATCCCAGTAACGATAAATAATTAGCAAATGCATGAATAAAGCTTCCCTTTATGATTGTATTATAAGGATTAATGACTTGAGACATAAATACTTTGTAACTTGAGAATGATAACTTTTCCAATCTATGCTCTAAAAATAATTCCAAAAACATCAATGTGAATAAGAAACAGAACCACAATCTCCATTTTTATAAAACCAGGAGGTATACATACTACTCAGAACCACAGTATATTATAATAAGAAAATGATAGAATGGAAAAAATAATTTAGCCAAGAAACAAATTAACATAACACAAATAATTCTCAAGAATTAGAGACCCTGATAAAGCAGAAGTCACAGATGGAACAACAGGATGAAAAGGAAGAATACTTGGAAGCTATTATAATAAGTAATATAGACCCCAGGTCGCCACACTAGCGAGTAACTCTCCCTGCAGTACCTGGAGAAGATGGGCAGTACATCCTTGGGGAAAATGAATGTGACACTACAGAAGGACACCCGGCACAAAACAGTTATTTGAACCAGAACCTTATGTGAAATTCTATATGCATAACAGAAACCTTGCCAAGCCCTCCCTCCATACCAGTCCTCAGCTCTCCATCAACAGACTGGAGGATAGTCTCCTGGGAAAACTGAACCATCCCAAGCTAGAGACTAGGAGAGATTAACATGGGAGACACTCCAACCAAAAGCCTGGATACCCATCAGACTGTCCAAGGAGGCCCAACAGTCAACTGATTACATACTTAGGATGATTTGAGATTAAAAAAAAAATAATGTTGAGGGGGAAATTTTCTGAAAAGAATCCATAGAGGAGAAAAAGAGCTGCAAAGAAAAGAATTTTTCTTAGAAAAATAATTCTTTCATCAAAAAAAAAAAAAGTACACAGAAGAAAAGAGAGACACATATCAGCAGCTGGCTGTGGAAGCCACAGAACAGGCAGAAACCCATTTTAGAACCAGAACCTTAGACATATTTCCTTAGTATGATGGTCTTCAAAAAATTGTCGTCATCTGTTCAACAAGCATATAAGCATATTACCACCACTGATAAAAGGAACTACAACCTACAAATTCACAGTGCTCACTGTTCAAATACAGAAAATGTCACTGGAAAGATGAAGCAGGCAATGTGATTAATTCATATATGAGTCCAGTCTTATTACAGCTATTACCTTCTACGTGGAGATATAATGCAAACCATGCTGTATTTTTTAGGCTGTTCTTATCAATTCCAGATATTAAAATAATTATTTTAAGCTGTTGTAGCCTGCAGGCAAAAGGAAATAGCATAGGAACTATAAAGCTTTGTAAAACAAAATGTGTAAGTAGTCAAACTGGGCTTATCATACCCCTGCCAGATAAAAAGGCTGATCATCAGTCAAGAAATAAGCACATTCATCCTGAAGGAAAGAACATTTGCATTTCTATAATACGAAATTATTCCTGCAGTAGAAGATCTTGTTGATGAAGAAACTTAATGTATTTCTCCCAAAAACAATTTTTAAATGGTACTTCAATGCTGGGATTTCTTTTGCACAAAAATCATCCACTTTCACAGTATAATAAATTTTTAGAAGTAATTGTTCTTCAGTAGAGATAAAAAGCTCACTATTAACGTGCATGATTTCCTAGATAATATTAAAAGCAATGCAATTACAGTTATGGTAATTGATATGGTTCTTACGCGATAATTATCACAGGTCAAGAGTTTAATACATAAAGCAGAATACGCTTCACGCTTTTTAAAGTCAAGTAAGCAATTTGTTGCTTGCCTTTACCACGGTAGAGCATGGACTCTCCGCCCTGCCTGCTTGAGGTGGAAGCGGAGAGGGAGAGGGTTGCCTAGAAATTCCAGGCCCCTTCTGTCATCAACGCCCTTATCTCTCCCAGACCAGACTGTTCTTTCCCTAGGAAACGGGTGTAATTCTCACTTATCTGGGCAAATGAGAGTCAGGCATAAAGAGCATAAGTTAATTTCACAGTTAATTTCAAACCTCAGTCTCAGCCCCATTTTACTAGCGTCCAGGCTCACTTAATAGATTGACTAAACAGAATTCACCCATTAAGATAAATAAGTATTCTTTGAATTCATTCAGAATGACAGCACCTTATACGGTGTGGGGACCTCTGAAGGTCTGGTGCTAGGATTCGGGGTGTGCCGGGTCACCTCTGCCACACTGCACCCTCCGACACAAAGCCTGGTGCTCCACTTTCGGACAGGGGAAGCGGGAAGCAGCACAATTTCATTAGACCATTTGGATTATTCATTTGCTTGGGTATTTATGAACCGAATCCAATGGAGTCAGAGAATTACTCAGGTGTAAGAAATGAGGAGAAAGATCATTACCTTTGATGTGGCATATAACAGAAAACTCTAAGGGAAAAACCTCAAAGGAAAGTCCATTTTTTAATAAACTTGGAGATCAGAGTTTAATGTGCTAATGGCAGTACATAAGGTCAGCTCTGATTTATTAATAAAGAAGAATAATTCCTTCTGTGAACCAGAAACAAAAACCCAAGGCATTTCCATATTAAAAACATTGGCACATTTAAAGATCAGTGAGTATTCAAGAAAATGTTAGGCTTGCTAATCAAGTTTATCTTCAGCTACAGAGATAAGCACAGCACACCTACATATTATAAGTGTAAATTTTACAAGCACATTCTGTATTTTTAATTTTCCACAAATAAGCATGTTGCCTTTATAAGACAAAAATCAATGATGATTTGTTTTTCATTTTAAAAATTAATAGTATATACTCTCCTGGAGCTGGAATTACTAACAGGGTCTATCAGAGTACACAGAAGTTCCTGCTCTTTATCTAAAGTTCAGTTTTGTTTTGTTTATTAAGATTTCACTGAAGATTTTATTTTTTAAAAACCAATCCATTGCTTTAAAAGAACAATTGGAAGCTGTTAATCTATTTCAGATAGCTTCTAGAAATTTATTCTGTGCAAAGTTTTAAGAACACTGAGTCAGAATTTATGATTTCAACTGTTCACACACACACACACACACACACTTTCCTTTAATCACTCTTCCCTTCTTTCAAGAATAAAATTCAGTTCTATTCTGGTTCTTCCAGTTGTCACTCACCTTGATCCAAAAAGCCAAGAAAGTGAACAAGCAAGGACTAAATTTTCCATAGAGAATAGGGGGAGAGAGGGGGGAGAGGAAGGGGGCCATGGGAGGGAATGAGGGAGGGAGACAAAACACTTAACATCAATTGTGCCATTCACTATATAGAGATGGAAGGAGAAAATAGTAATCAACTGCAACACACTTGGGTGATTAAGAGAAGGACGGAGGGGAAGTAGGTTTTACAAAGATTCCCTTCAATGTTCTTTGAGAACCTCCATTTATGATTTGCTGGCAACAATTTTTTTTTTTTGTATTTCTGTTTTTGTCAATCTGGCCTTCTTTGAATTGACACTTAATAGAGACTTGGTTTCATGGTGTACCAATTATAAACAGGTCCCAACTATATAGGTATTGGGAGCAACACATGGAAAATGTTAATTATGTAATGCCTCCAAAAATGAAAAAAAAAAATCTAGAAATACCTGGACATAAAACTGTCTTGATCTTCCATATGAATCATAAATGGCAGATGGTAACCCCAATCAGCAAGAGCCTAGGACTTCTCTTTTGTAAAATTTGAACTATGCTCCTCATGTTAACTACCAATGTTCCCCTTTTTTTACTTTTATTTAACAAATATAAATTTCCAAAGTACAGCTTATGATTACAGTGGCCTTTTCCCTCCATAACTTCCTTCCCACTCGCAACCCTCCCATCTCCCACTCCCATCCAATGTTCCCTTTAAGACATATTCTCATTCCCTCTCTCTCTCACACACCACATACACACACACACACACAGTCTCTCCCTTGTGAGCCAGAAGGAATGGAAGTTTCTCTATTAGAACTGATTGGCTCATCATAGACAAAACCTGAAGAGGGAGATCAATTTTATTCAGGCTACCGCAATGGGCAAGCACCCATGCTGGGGAGACCAGAATGTCAGTAAGGTGGCATTGTCCTACACCCTCACGGGTAAGTGTGGACAAGTTCTAGGTGGGGTAGTTTATAGCTGGAATTGACTTTGAAATCAGGACAAGTCTCAGTCAATCCATTTAAAAGGAAATGCTTATCCTGTATCTGTCTAGTTTCGGGAGGACAAACAGTTCAGCTACTCATTCATAAGACAAAGCACAAGAAAACAGAAGGTCTGTGCTTGGCCTTGTCACGGGTGGACAAGGGAGTCACCGCTTCTAGGGTCATGAGAAAGAGTCAAGAAAGCACCAGCAAGTTTACCTCAGTCATATGGGAAGACTGGGGCTCTGCATCAAGCTGTTTCTAGGACAAAAAAAAAATTCTGCTTTCAGAGCTCAGGTGGAGCCCAAGATGAGCAGGTGCAACGAACTGCAGAGGGAAAAAATTGGGTGCCTGAGGCTCTCCCTTGAAAAGCACAACTTCATGATATCACTGGTTACTGGGGCTGGCTGTGACTAATTAACCATTATAAGTTACACTCATCTGAGTTTATTATGCATTTTCCCATTTACAGAAATTGAAAAAGATTTTAGATGAATTCCCTCCCATTGCTCGGGGATGGAACGAATGTGAGGAAAGCTGAGGGAACCTAACAGGAAAAAGGCACATTGCTGGGACTGGCGTTGTGACGTAGAAGGTAAAGCCGCTGCCTGTGACTCCGGCAGCCCATATGGGCATGGTTTCTAGTTCCAGCTGCTCTACTTCTGATACAACTCCCTGCTAATGCTCCTGGGAAAGCGGAAGATGGCCTAAGTCCTTAGGCCCCTGAGCCCACATGGGAGACCAGGTGTTGGGAACTAGGTTGGGCCTAAATTAATTTTCAGATTCTTGCCTTTTTACATCAAGAATTTTAGGGGCCGGTGCTATGGTGCAGTGGGCTAAAACCCCAGCTCTCAATGTCAGCATCCCATATGGGCGCCGGTTCAAATCCCAGCTGCTCCATTTCTGATCCAGCTCCTTGCTAATGCACCTGGGAAAGCAGAGGCAGACGGCCTGTGGGCCCCAGCACCCACAAGAGACCTGGAGGAAGCACCTGGCCTCATATCAGCTCATCTCCAGCCGTTGCAGCCATTTGGGGAGTGAGCCAGCGGATGTAAGACACCTCTCTCTCCC
Organism: Oryctolagus cuniculus; assembly: GCF_051225735.1. NCBI lineage: Eukaryota > Metazoa > Chordata > Mammalia > Lagomorpha > Leporidae > Oryctolagus > Oryctolagus cuniculus. The sequence goes on from NC_142867.1 coordinate 155,047,880, forward strand.
TCTCTCTGTAACTCTCTCTCTCTCTCTGTAACTCTTTCAAATAAATAAAATAAATCTTTAAAAATATTCTAGGTGCATGGCCAGTGCCGCGGCTCACTTGTCTAATCCTCTGCCTGCGGCGCCAGCACCCCGGGTTCTAGTCCCGGTTGTTCCTCTTCCAGTCCAGCTCTCTGCGGTGGCCCAGGAGTGCAGTGGAGGATGGCCCAGGTCCTTGGGCCCTGCACCCATATGGGAGACCAAGAGGAAGCACCTGGCTCCTGGCTTCGGATCGGTGCAGCACGCAGACCGTGGTGGCCACTTTGGGGGTGAACCAATGGAAAAAGGAAGACCTCTCCCCTCTCCCCTCTCCCCTCTCCCCTCTCCCCTCTCCCCTCTCCCCTCTCCCCTCTCCCCTCTCCCCTCTCTTTCTCTCCCTCTCTCTCTGTCACTGACTAACTCTGCCTGTCCAAAAAAATATATATATACTCTAGGTGCAGATACATGAGGGCTTTAAATAGGGAGATTGGGCCATGAAGGTAAAGGGGAATTTCCATACCTGGCTCAGCTCATCCTGAGTCCCCGAGGAGGCAGACTGCAGCTTCTAGTTTACCAGCTTTTTATGAGCTTAGAAAAATGGAAGAGGAAGTACTTCCGGGGAGGGGTCACTTGATTGACAGGTAGGTGAACATAGCAACATGGAGTGAGGGCGGTGTGGCTCTCAGCTGTTAAAGTTAAAATTATCTAAGTTTTCCCACATCACGGGCTTCTGACTTGGGTCTGACCCAGCCCTGGCTGTTGTAGCCATTTGGGAAATGAACCAGCAGATGAGAGATCTCTTTCTTTCTGTATCTCTCCCCCTCTCTGTAACTGTGCCTTTCAAATAAATAAAAATATCTCTTAAAAGGGGGGGTCACCTTGCTGACCACACTTCATTGTAAACATCATGTAATCAAAAAACAAAAGGAAAACCCTTTTAGGGAAGCTGTGTGGTACAGAGGCAACAGACAGGGCTGGGATTCAAAGGCGCCCTCATCTGTGAAGCCCAGGTAACGCCTGCCTGGAATGTGGAAGGTGCTCCCTGTGCAGCCTCACTCCCGGACCAAAGCTCAGGGGCCCCGCACTACACCTCTGCGCCGGGAGAGTTGCATGAGAGAGACAGCTTCTCACAGATTCGAGCCTACGCACTTAAGTCAAACTCTTCCCAGTGAGTCCAGTTAAGCTGTATATCTTGGGAACTACTGGTGGACATACCTCCAGCCATATGGTGAATGCCAGGCTGTTCTTTAAAAAAAAAAAAATTATATTTATTTATTTGAAAGGCAGAGTAACAGAGAGGCAGAGGCAGACAGAGAGAGAGAGAGAGGTTTTCTATCCGCAGGTTCACTCCCCAATTGGCCACAATGGCAGGAGCTGCACCAATCCAAAGCCAGAAGCTTCTTCCAGGTCTCTCACCTGGGTGCAGGGGCCCAAGGATTTGGGCCATCTTTTGCTTTCCCAGGCCATAGCAAAGAGCTGGATTGGAAGTGGAGCAGCCAGAACTTGAACTGGTGCCCATATGGGATGCTGGCACTGCAGGCAGCGGCTTTACCCGCTATGCCACGGCGCCGGCCCCATCCAAGCTGTTCTAAGAAAGAAGCATGAAGGGGCTGGCGCTGTGACGCACTAGGTTAATCCTCCAACTGCAACGCCAGCATCACATATGGGCGCCGGTTTGTGTCCCGGCTGCTCCTCTTCCAATCCAGCTCTCTGCTATAGCCCGGGAAAGCAGTATAGGATGGCCCAAGTCCTTGGGCCCCTGCACCCACGTGGGAGACCAGGAAGAAGCACCTGGCTCCTGGCTTCGGATCGGCGCAACTCCTGCCATTGCAGCCATTTGGGGAGTGAACCATCAGATGGAAGATTTCTCTCTCTGTCTCTCTCTCTCTCCCCCCCCCCCCACTGTCTGTAACTACCTCTCAAATAAATAAATAAAAATCTTTAAAAAAGAAAAGAAAAGAAAGAAAGAAGCGTGAAGCTGATATCCACAAAGTATTAAAGGCAGGGACTGAGAATTGCAGCGGTGTCCAAGTTCCTCATTCCACTTACCCTTCTCTCCTCTCCAGCTTCCCCTTCCTATAGCTTTGCTATGCTGAAGACGGGTTTCCCTCACTCACATATCCCAGTCTCGGTGAGTACAGGCAGCAAAATTTATCCCTCTTGTAACTGGCAGAAATAAAACAGGGGCAGCTGACGATAACAGTCTCTTTTACCTCCTGATCAGTAACTTATTCCATCACTAATTCTATACTTCAGGTTGTTTAACCAAAATCCAAGAATACTAAATACAATCGATAAGAATTTCATCAAGAGGCTTTTTTTTACACATATCTGGCTTTACTTCATTAGAATTCTTCAAAAAGTAAATTTCATCTTGACTCTAGTTCTAGCTTTTAAAGTAAGCTGGTGGTTTTGATGTACATCCAACCCAAGCTGCATAATATACTATTATATAGGCTCTTCCATCTGGGAAACACTTAGAGAGATAAAGAAAATAATCAGATTATTTGCTTCACACAAATAGCTGCTCTGAAAATTAGTTTTTTTAATGTATAAAGTAAAATCATATTTAACACTTCTTACCAAGCTTATCCTTTTCAGATGTTCGTAGGACTCCAACTGAATATTGACATGTGGCAAAACACTACAGTATATCCAATAGAGCAATTTCAGACGATGCAAACAAGACTATATGTATTTTATCAACATGCATCTGAAATTATTCTTTTTTCTTTTTTTTTCTTTTTCTTTCTTTTTTTTTTTTTTTTTTTTTTTTTTTTTGACAGGCAGAGTGGACAGTGAGAGAGAGAGAGAGAGAGACAAACAGAGAGAAAGGTCTTCCTTTGCTGTTGGTTCACCCTCCAATGGCCGCCACAGCTGGCGCGCAGCGGCCGGCACGCTGCAGCCTGCGCACCGTGCTGATCCGATGGCAGAAGCCAGGTGCTTCTCCTGGTCTCCCATGGGGTGCAGGGCCCAAGCACTTGGGCCATCCTCCACTGCACTCCCAGGCCACAGCAGAGAGCTGGTCTGGAAGAGAGGCAACCAGGACAGAATCCGGGGCCCCAACCGGGACTAGAACCCGGTGTGCCGGCGCCACAAGGCAGAGGATTAGCCTAGTGAGCCGTGGCGCCAGCCTGAAATTATTCTTAAGAGTTGTTTTCAAGTATTTAAATACCAAAATAATCAGAGATAAGAACCAGCTACATAGTACTTATTAGGAAATAATAAATTCATTCTAATTATAATTATCTGGGTAGAAATATACAGGAAAGGTCTAAACACACTTTGAATAGTGATGTGTTTCATGGACAGAATGTACTGGAAGTTAAATCCACTGTAAAAAGAAAAAAATTGTAGCCTTCATATCTAGGACTCTCCCCCGCAAAAAAAAAAAGGCAATAAAAACCAAATGCAGATTTATATGACTATATATCCTTCTTATGCAGAATAAAATCTCCTGAAATGAAAACACAATTGGTTGTAAGAATTTAAAATTACCTGGCTTTGTACTTTGGTTACATTGTAAATGGGCTCTGGAACCTGAAGACTTTCCTCCCTTAGGGAAAGGGGATGATCCAAACCTACGGTCTAGGTTCTTTTGTTTTCTGGTGCTAGAAACCTTTACATAGAACACCAATTTAGGAGTGGACATTGTGGTACAGCAGGTTAAGCCACCAGCTATGGTGCCTGCATCCCATATTTGAATACCTGGCTACCCCATGCTTCTGATCCAGCTTCTTACTAATGTTCCTGGGAGGCAGTGAATGATAGTCCAAGTGCTAGGGTGCCTGTCATCCATGTGGGAGACCTGGGTGGAGATTCTGGCTTTTAGTTTTGCCCTGGCCTACCCCTAGCTGATGTGAGCATTCAAGGAGTGAACCAGTGGATGGAAGATATCACTGTCTCATTCTCTCCCTCTCTCTCTCTCTCTCTCTCTCCCTGCTCCCTCTTCTCTCTCTGCCGTTCTGCCTTTCAAATAAATAAATCTTAAAAAAGAAAGAAACCCAATTTATGCAATATCTTTTTCTTATTTATATTTGAGAGATACAGAGATACACAGAGGGGGAAGGAGGGAAGAGGACAGAAAGAGAGAGAGCAAGAAAGAGAGAAAATTCACATCCAAATACCTACAACAACCAGGACTGGGCTGGGCAAAAACCAGGAGCCTTCCACATAGAGACCCAACTACATGAGCCATCATTGCTCCCTACCAGGGCCTGCATTAGTGGGAAACTAGAGTCAGGAGCCAGAGCCACGCATCAAACCTGCTGCTCCTGACATAGGGTATGAGCATCTTTACCACTAAGCTTAACACCTGCCCCTAAATAACATCTTAACTTACTCAGTTAACAAGTATTTATTGTACACCTGACGTTGTTTAAGGTACTGGGGATACAGCAGTGAATACAATAGACAACCCCAGACCTCATGGAACTTACACATGTGAAAAAATGTTCTAGCTCAAGGGTATACAATGGCCTTCCAAAAATTTCTTGGAAAAGTGGAATTATAATGTTGTGTGTGTGTGTGTGTGTGTGTAAACAATTTTTGAAGGCCATGCATAGCTTTTTCATAAAAATGCATTTTTCATGAACTTTGTGAAGAACCCTTATATGCATGTATTTGAGAATTGCTTTGCACCGAAATAAATTTATCTTTTAATTTCAATGAACTTTTTGAAGTACCGTCCTTTATGATCTAGCAGAGGCAAAGGGAAAGCGTCCCTGCTGTATACTCTTCAGTGTACAGAAGAGCCACCTGGAGCACTGTGTAAAGTACAGGTGCCCTCCATTCCCTCCAGAAGGTGATGCTGTAGCTCTCCAGGTAGGAAAGTAGGATGTTTAGTAAGTACTGCAAAGTGCTTGATGCAAGTGCTGCAGACCACAGGAGGGAAACACTGCCGGAGAGTTTCCCAGGACACAGTTTACAAACTGTGTGTCTAGATGACACCTGTGGGGGTCAATCTTTATTTCCCCAGTATCAGATGGACATCAGTCAACATATTGGACGGATGCCCCCGTCGAACTAGAATCTCAGAAATACATGAAGTTTAGTTTCAGATTTCCTTTACAACAAAGTAGTTGTCAAATAAAAATGAAGTACAAAACTCATACCTTAGACCCCAAAATATGCTTCACAGTAAACAGAGGAGGACCTGTGAGCTGCTCTTCAAGCAAGTTCCCAGGGCACTTGGCATATGTACTCCTGTGCGCACAAACTCACCCCACACATCACAAGTCTCTGTTTCTGCCACTGTTTCTGGTTCTTGGTGAGATGTTTGTGAAAGCTGAGCACCGTGATTTATGTCAGTCTTTGTGTCCCTTCATGCAACCAAAGTCCTCATTAGATAGTGGACAACAAAATGCTTGTGAAGTTCAGTTCATACCAAGTGATTTAAGGAATAAATAAGCCAATCTCTCGTATAATAGCTTTTTCATCTTCCAAGTCTCTGACTCTAATAATGAAAGGAAGAAAGGCTGGAATGAAAAAAAAACCAGCCAAGTATTGACTGCTGCTTCCAAAAAGTGGCCAGAAAAAATTGCAGAACTGTCTTTGTCATGCTTTTCATGGCTTCAAGTCTTGGATTTGACTACACTTTAAATCAAATCCACAAAAACACATGAGGGTACTTCAATGATTTAATAGAAAATAAAATTAAAAGATAAATATATTTGGGTTCAAAAACCTTTTTAAAATCCAAGCATATGAAAGATTTTCAAGAAAATTCATGAAAACTGAATGTTGCAGAAAAATCTATACATGGTTTCATTTTTTGTACCAAAATAAAATCATTTAATCCCATTTTTCTTGAATTTTTTGAAATAACTTCTGTCTATTAAAAAGAAAGTTTGAGGGGCCGGCACTGTGGCGTACCAGGTAAAGCCATCACCTGAAATGCTAACATCCCAAATGGGCTCTAGTTCAAGTCCCGGCTGTTCCACTTCCGATCCAGCTCTCTGCTATGGCCTGGGAAAGCAGTGGAGGATGGCCCAAGTTCTTCGGCCCCTGCACCCATGTGGGAGACCCAGAAGAAGGTCCTAGCTCCTGGCTTCAGTTCAGCTCATCTCTGGCCATTGCAGCCAACTGGGGAGTGAACTAGCAGATTGAAGACCGACCGACCTCTCTCTCTCTTTCTCTCCCTCTCTCTCTCTCTCTGCCTCTCTCTCTCTGTAACTCTTTCAAATAAATAAATAAATCTTAAAAAAAAAAAAAAAAAACAGTTTGAGCTTGCTGATTCTCCCCCATTGGCATTATATAAAGTTCCCACAGAACAACTATTTCTGTTCAAAAACTCCCATCTCCCACTCCCTCTCCCATCCCATTCCTCATCAAGATTCGCTTTCTTTATATATACATCTATTTTATTTTATTTTATTTTATTTTTTGACAGGCAGAGTGGACAGTGAGAGAGAGAGAGACAGAGAGAAAGGTCTTCCTTTGCCGTTGGCTCACTCTCCAATGGCCACCGCGGCCGGCGCACCATTGGCAGGAGCCAGGTACTTATCCTGGTCTCCCATGGGGTGCAGGGCCCAAGCACTTGGGCCATCCTCCACTGCACTCCCTGGCCACAGCAGAGAGCTGGCCTGGAAGAGGGGCAATCGGGACAGAATCCGGCACCCCGACCGGGACTAGAACCCAGTGTGCCGGCGCCGCTAGGCGGAGGATTAGCCTAGTGAGCCGCGGCGCCAGCCAAGATTCACTTTCAATTATTTTCATATACAGAAGATCAACTCAGTATACACTAAGCAAAGAACTCAACAGGCTGCACCCACACAGACACACAAAGTATAGAGTACTGTTTGTGTAGTAGTTTTACCGTTAATTCGCATAGTACAACACATTAAGGACAGAGATCCCACATGGGGAGTAGGTGCACAGTGACTCCTGCTGCTGATTTAACAATTGACATTCTTATTTACGATGTCAGTAATCACCCAAGGCTCTTGTCATGAGCTGCTAAGGCTATGGAAGCCTCCTGAGTTCACCAACTCCGATCTTATTTAGACAAGGTCATAGTCAAAGTGGAAGTTTTCTCCTCCCCTCAGAGAAATGTACCCCCTTCTTTGATGGCCTGCTCCTTCCTCTGGGATCTCACCCACAGAGATCCTTCACTTAGATTATTTATTTATTTATTTATTTTTGCCACAGAGTCTTGGCTTTCCATGCCTGCTAAACTCTCATGGGCTCTTTATCCAGTTCCGAATGCCTTATGGGCTGATTCTGAGGCCAGAGTGCTGTTTGGGCCATCTACCATTCCACAAGTCTTCTATGTATCCTGCTTCCCATGTAGAATGTGTTAATTCCATCAATTATTATTAGCAGACACTGGTCTTATTTATGTGATCCCTTTGACACTTAATCCTATCATTTTGATCAATTATGAACTGAAATTGATCACTTTAACAAGTAAGATTGAATTGGTACATGCCACCTTGATGGGATTGAATTGGGATGCCCTGGCACGTTTCTAGCTCTACCATTAGGTCTAAGTCCGAGTGAGCATGTGCCAAACTATACATCTCCTCCCTCTCTTATTCCCACTCATATTTAACAGGGATCACGTTTCAGTTAATTTTAAACACCTAAGAATATGTGTGTTAATTACAGAGTTCAACCAATGGTATTAAGTAGAACAAAAAAAAATACTAAAAGGAATAAAGTATTAAGTTGTTCCTCGACAGTCAGGACAAGGGCTGATCAAGACATTGTTTCTCATAGTGTCCATTTCACTTCAACAGGTTTCCTTTTAGGTGCTCAGTTAGTTGTCACTGATCAGGGAGAACATACGATATTTGTCCTTTGGGGGCTGGCTTAATTCACTCAGCATGATGTTATCCAGATTCCTCCATTTTGTTGCAAATGACTGATTTTATTTTTTTTTTTAATTTTTTTTGATAGGCAGAGTTAGTGGAGAGAGAGACAGAGAGAAAGGTCTTCCTTCCATTGGTTCACTCCCCAAATGGCCGCTACGGTCAGCGCGCTGAAGCCAGGTGCTTCTTCTGCATCTTCTGCACCCATGGGGGTGCAGGGCCCAAACATTTGGGCCATCCTCCACTGACTTGCTGGGCCATAGCAGAGAGCTGGACTGGAAGAGGAGCAACCAGGACAGAACCCAGTGCCCCAGCCGGGAGTAGAAGCTGAGGTACCGGCATCGCAGGGGGAAGATTAGCCAAGTGAGCCTCGGCGCAGGACAAGGATTTCATTTCTTTTTACTGCTGTATAGTATTCTATAGAGTACATGTCCCATAATTTCTTTATCCAGTCTACTGTTGATGTGCATTTAGGTTGATTCCAGGTCTTAACTATTGTGAATTGAGCTGCAATAAACATTAAGGTGCAGACAGCTTTTTTGTTTGCCAATTTAATTTCCTTTGGGTAAATCCCAAGGAGTGGGAAGACTGGGTTGTATGGTAGGGTTATATTCAGGTTTCTGAGGAATCTCTAGACTGACTTCCATAGTGGCTTTACCAGTTTGCATTCCCACCAACAGTGGGTGAGTGTCCCTTTTTCTCCACATCCTCGCCAGCATCTGTTGTTAGTTGATTTCTGAATGTGAGCCATTCTAAGCGGGGTGAGGTGAAACCTCATTGTGGTTTTGATTTGCATTTCCCTGATGGTTAGTGATCCCGAACACTTTTTCATGAGTCTGTTGGCCATTTGGATTTCCTCTTTTTTTATTTATTAATTTATTTAGAATAGAATTAGACAGTGAGAGAGAGACAGAGAGAAAAGTCTTCCTTCCGCTTGTTCACCCCCCAAATGGCCACTACAGCCAGAGCTACGCCGGTCCGAAGCCAGGAGCCAGGTGCTTCTTCTTGGTCTCCCACGCAGGTGCAGGAGCCCAAGCACCTGGGCCATCCTCCACTGCACCCCCGGGCCACAGCAGAGAGCTGGACTGGAAGAGGAGCAGCCAGGACTAGAACCCGGCGCCCATATGGGATGCTGGCGCTGCAGGCAGGGGATTAACCAAGTGAGCCACGGCGCCAGCCCTGGATTTCCTCTTTTGAAAAATGTCTATTTAGGTCCTGGGCCCATATCTTGAGTGGGTTGTTTATTTTGTTATTGTGGAGTTTCTTGATCTCTTTATAGATTCTGGTTATTAAACCTTTATCAGCTGCATAATTTGCAAATATTTTTTCCCATTCTGTCAGTTGCCTCTTCTCTTTCCTGACTGTTCAAAAACTTTTAACCTGTAAGGTAATCCCCCCTCAAAATGGGATGATGATGATAATGACCACCAACGAAGATGACTGGAAAAACCTCCAAGTGTTTACTTAGGTCCCACTGCCCTCTGCTGGACAGAATTAAGAGTTTCAATGCAGGCATACATAATTTTTCTAGACTTTTAGTCTAGTTAAACACAGGTCTAAAAGTAAGGATCCGTATTTAATATTTTCTTTCTGCATTGTTACTGATCATGCCTTTATTCAAAATTGTGATATTTCCTTCATGATGGATTTTTTGCATTAATTTTGATTTTAATAGTGCACTAAAATAGTTTATCTTGATGACTGAGGCTTTTATGCTCCCATTAAAATATTCACCTGAGTCACTTCCTTTCCTAGATCCCTCATCAAAGTATCTTGTAAAGTACTTTCTCCAGGAGGTTGGCTAGCCCTACTTGAACCCCCCCTGGACAACTTCCTGATATCCCTCCCTAGACATAGGCTCCATAGCTGACCGCCTGCGGAGCTGTGTACCTCTCTGAAATAACTGCTAGAGAAACATCATCTCCATGGTGGACTCTGAGTTCCACAAAGACCACACCTACAGAAACCACCCCTGGTATTATTCCCAACCACCAGATTCCCCGTCCCTGGCACAGATCTGGCACAGAGTAAGCCTCCCTGAATATAAGCAAAATGAAAGAATAAGCAAAAGAAGGAAGATTTGTGTGGCAGACTTTCCCATCACTGGAGAGCTGCATTAGAAAGACCTGGCTCTGGATCATGATAATAATGCTGACCGCTGCCATTTGCAGATCTGTTGCACGGCAGAGCTCGTGCTGTCATACCTGCTCAGATTTCACCCATACCACAACCTTATGAGGCACATACCATTATCACCCACATTTCAATAGAAGAGGCTTAGAGAAATAAGAAACGTTGCTTCTTGTACCTTGCACATTGATTCTAGAACTTTCCCTAAAAATCACATAAAAAATACATATCACATTAAATAATTCCAGAAGTCAGTGTTGAGGTGTAGTGGGTTAAGCGCTGTTTGTGGTGCCAGTATCCCATGTTGGAGTACCAGTTCGAGGTCCCACTGCTCTGCTTCCAATCCAGCTCCCTGCTAATGGTCCCGGGAAAGCAGTGGAGAATGGCACAAGTGCTAGGGCCCCTGCCAACCATGTAGAGACCAGATGGAGGTCCAGGCTTCTAGCTTCAGCTCTAGTCCTTACAGCCATTTGAGGAAGGAACCAGAAAATGAAAGATTTTTCTCTATATCCATGTCTATGTCTATGTCTATGTCTACATATCTCTCCCCTATTACCCTGCCTTTCAAACAAATAAATACAACCTTTTTTAAAAATCCCAAATTTTACCAAAGGAAAAAAAGGATTATAAGTCCATTATGTGAAAGGCCCTGGACTGGACTAAGATCTTGGGGGACAAAAAAGGAAAGTAGGACATATTTTCCTCTGGGATAATCAGTTTAGGAAAATGGATGGAGTTCTTTAAAAATAAGCATGCAAATGATCAAGGTCATAAGAGACAGTCTAGATAGACATAAAAGTGAAAGAAATATTACAATGCAGTTGGAAGTATGTGGAATCCCTTCATAGGAGGTGGCAGCCTGTCACCTAAGCCTTGAAGGAGAAATAAAACGTTGCCAGTTAGAATAGGAGGTAGGAGAGACACAGAGCAATTCAGAAAGAGGCAGTCCTCCAAACAGGACGGAGACAGGTGTGTGTGTGTGTAGGGGTGTGTGTGTGTGTGTGTGTGTGCTTGTAAACAGAATGTTCAGATCCACCTGCAACACAAGGCACACGTAGAAAAGCAAAGTGACAAAGCGAATTTACTACTGTGGGCTCCCCACATCAGACTGAGGGATCTCTACTTAGGAACTTCCTAAAAGACAGAAACAAAGGTTCCAACCAGAAGAATGTCATGGTGCTCAAACCCTCCTCTCCCACCAAAAGCCTTTGCCTCAGTTTCATTAACTTTTGCAGCCAACAGGAATAGCTCACCCAAGCTGTGACTGACACTTCCGAGCTTTGTCACCTGCTGAGGCCACAGGAGGTACTGGCAGGGCAGATGGCCGCTCAGCCAACCAAGAGAGTGGTGTCCTGCTCCACAAGGGTCTGGATTGGAACATCGGGTGGTGGGCAAGCACCTCGGTGCCAGCATTGTTGATGGGGCTGGGACGTGGCTCCCCAGGACCTGCCACATGGAGGTGATGAAACTGCATGCACACTCAACCCAGGCATCTCCAGCTACAGCAAAGCTAATAAGTAAAGCCCTTGGAAGGCTCTGGTGTTGTTCCCTGTGTTGATGCATGACTCAGAAAGGAGCATTATTTAATCTGTGACAAGTGCAAAAATATTTTCTCTCTAAAATCAACAAATAATTTGGAAATTACTAGTATAAGTTGATGGATGACAGGCACCAATATTTGTATCACTTGTTTCATGACATAAAATTTAGTTTCATCAGCAAATAACAAATAAATTTCTCATGTTCTTAGTCACTTATTTATTTATGTTATATATGTATGTGTGTGGTGTGTATGTTTATATATATAAACACACCATACACATATAAATATAAAATATAAAAAATATAAATACACACACAATCATAGAAGTTGTTGAATGCTTTAGATACCACTCAGGTTTGCTGCCGTTCATTTCCATGGAGCCAGGGAGCTGTCAATGAGGACCTGGGCAGCAATCAAGGGATATGGAAACAAACTTCCCTCCTACTGACCTGACCTCCATACTTCCATGGCCATCACCACCTACCCCTTGGAACTCTGTCTTGTGATATAGCTGCAGACTCTCCTATGACCATACATTAATATGATATTCATGTTATTTGCTTTTTCTTCAGAGGTGTAGGAGACTGTAACTAGAACACAGCAGTGTTATTGGATGATCCAATCTGGACTTGTAGGATAGGAAAAGCTTTACAGAAAAATGTGGTCTAGACATTGAGACCCGAGAGATTAATAAGTATGTGCCAGACTCTGGGACTGTGGAAGAGGAGAGAGGGGAAGAAGAAAGGAGGGGAAGGAGGAAGAGGAGTAGAACACAACTACTGCTCCAGCAAAAAGCACAGAATGTTCCTAAAGGTCTGGGGTAGGAGATATATACATATACATATACATATGCATATGCATAATTTGTATATCGATTTTGTATATAAATAAATTTGAGGAAACTGGATTTGTTTGAGGCTGGAGCATTGAGCACACAGCGAGGAGTAGGGACCCAGGTGGCAATCAAGGCCTGCTTCACAACTGTCCTTGTGAGCCAACTCAAGGGCCTGAGCTTCACCTACAATGGACTCGTGGAGGGACATGGAAAAGCTTTAAGAGAAGAATTGTGTCGTCAGATTTGCACTTGAGCCAGGGCATCCTGGCTTCAGCAGTGTAGAGATTATGTAGGAGAGGGCTGGACTAGAAGCAGGGAGACAGTGAGGGTTTGCTGTGGGAAATCCAGTGGAAGATGATGAGGTCCAAAACTAAATTAATGACCAAAGGAGCTGATGGAAGTTGGTGCTTCAAACACTATTCATCAGGAAAAAGGAAAGATCTGGATGACTGACAAGTGATGTTAAAAACTGAATGTTTGTGTTGTGTCCCCAATAAAACTGATACATTAAAGCCCTAATGTCCAGTGCAGCTACAATTAGAGATGAGGCCTGAAAGGAGGCAGCTAATGTTAAAAGAGGTCAGAAGGGTGGAGCCCTGATGCAAGAGGATTAGAAGAGACACCAAGGATGGGCATTTGGCCTAGCAGTTAAGATGCCAGGTAGGACATCCATGTCCCACATCGGGGTGCATGGGTTTGATGCCCAGGCCTAGCTCTTTTTTTTTTTTTTTTTTTTTGACAGGCAGAGTGGACAGTGAGAGAGAGAGACAGAGAGAAAGGTCTTCCTTTGCCGTTGGTTCACCCTCCAATGGCCGCCGCGGCCGGCGCGCTGCGGCCGGCGCACCGCGCTGAACCGGTGGCAGGAGCCAGGAGCCAGGTGCTTTTCCTGGTCTCCCATGGGGTGCAGGGCCCAAGCACCTGGGCCATCCTCCACTGCACTCCCTGGCCACAGCAGAGGGCTGGCCTGGAAGAGGGGCAACCGGGACAGAATCCGGCGCCCCGACCGGGACTAGAACCCGGTGTGCCGGCACCGCTAGGCGGAGGATTAGCCTAGTGAGCCGCGGCGCCGGCCCAGGCCTAGCTCTTGACCCCAGCTTCCTGCTAATGCAGACCATGGCGGGCAATGGTGATGACTGAAGTGATCACATTAATGCCACCCACACAAAAGACCTGAATTTAGTTACTCAGTTCATAGTTAGTTTGAATTAAAACAAATTGTTTTGACTTATTAAATTATGATATTTCATGTTTACCAAGATGCCTTCAATCTATGTTAACATTATTTTAGCATACATCACCTTACAGTACTTCTCTATAGTGCCTTGAAATTACCATAATCCAATTATTAATGGAACTAATCAATAGCCAAAACTCCGATTATAATTGGCATTATCATAAAGAAGATTATTATGAATGCATAAGCAGATTACTTCTCAATACTTTTATGACAGTAGCACACAACCTATTGTAGATTTTTCACTTCTGGCTTCAGTTGGGCACAACCCTGGCTGTGGCAGGCATTTGAGGAATGAACCAATAGATAGGAGGGTTGTATGTGTGTGGGGGTAGGTATGTGTCTGTCTGTCTGTCTGTCTCTTTCTTTCTCCCTCAAATGAATAAGAAAAGAGAAGGAGGACGAGAGGAAGAGGAAGAGGAGGAGACCAGAGAACTTTGGCTTATTCTTTCTCACACTCTGTCTCCTGAACTCTTCCCTCCCAACCCACCATGTACATACACATCAAGAAGGTGGCCATCAGCAAAGCAGGAGGGGAGCCCTCACCAAAAAACAAATTCGCTTCCCAGCTTCCAGAATTATAAGAAATACATTTTCCTTGTTTAAGGCCCCAGTATTTTGTTATAGAAGCCCAAGCAATTTAAGTCAGATAGGAGTTCAGGGAGAACAAATAGTCAGAGGGAGCCTCCGGGACTCCAGCTTGGTCACTAGTCCCCTGCAGCCCCAGCCACTGATGGATGAGTATGGCAGAAATCAGCTTGTGAGAGATGATGAGTTCCATTTTGGGCATCTGGAGTTTAAAGGACTATGGGATCTCCAGATGGAAATGGCCAAGAAAGCAGCCAGATATAACTCTGGAGTTCAAGGGGGAAAACTGGCTCAGCAATGTGGGATTGGGAACAATTAACACATAGATGATAATCAAATCCTGGAAGGTAGATGAGATTTCTCAGGAATAGAATGGGGATGAATGAAAAGAAAAAAAGATTGAGAGATAAGTAGAAAGATCACCTAATAATTAAGGGATGGAAAGTGGAAAAATAAGCATTCTTAGGAGAGATTAAGAGTGCATCAGGAGGGCTGGCGCCCTGGCTCACTTGGTTAATCCTCCGCCTGCGGCGCCAGCATCCCATATGGGCGCCGGGTTCTAGTCCCAGTTGCTCCTCTTCCAGTCCAGCTCTCCGCTGTGGCCTGAGAGGGCAGTGGAGGATGGCCCAAGTGCTTGGGCCCCTGCATCCACATGGGAAACCAGGAAGAAGCACCTGGCTCCTGGTTTCTGACCGGTGCGGCACTGGCCATAGCAGCTATTTGGGGATTGAACCAACGGAAGGAAGACCTTTCTTTCTGTCTCTCTCTCTCACTGTCTATAACCCTACCTGTCAAATAAAAAAAAAATAGTGGATTAGGAAAACCCCAAAAGAAGTGTGACTGCCCTGTCTTGGAGAGGAAGAATCAAGGAGGGTGTGAATGGTAGTGTAGGCTGTCAACAGAAGGTGGAGTTCAGTAAGAGCAGACGAGAGATGCAATGGTGTAGCAGTGAGAAGGCTGACAACCTGGAACAACTTTCAGTGCTGCAGTAAGGGCGGAGAGTCAAGGCCTGAATTAGCAGAATAAACGTTGAGAGAAATGGAGGCAAAACAACACAAGAAATAAGGTCAAGGCATATTCGCAATTTTTTTACCCTTGAGTTGTAATTTTTAATAGAATGTGAATAGTAAGACAGAATTCATTACTATGAGTCATAAAATGATAGTTTATTTATGCAATGCTATTTTTTAAATTAGGCTATTTGGCAAGTTAGAAATGAAGTCACATTTCAACCTCAAACGGAACTAGATTGGTATTTTGTTCAGATTAGGTTTTAATAGAAATGAAGACTTGTGAATCTCTGAGCTTTCAAAACTGTTACTGTTGTTTATTTGTAAAGTGGAGAGCAGCTATCAACACATTCGGAAACCAGGGAAGTTAACCCTATGTGTTACTGGTTGTCATTACTGGGATTTGGGGACAATAATATTCTGTGTTTTTAATATATTTATATGTAAATATATTATATATTAAATAATATGTAATAATCATTATTATTAACCCCAAACCTTACTATTCTATTATTATGATAGAAATCCCTGGCTAGTAGTAAGAGTCTAGGGGTGTGTATCTGGCACAGTGGTTAAGATACCCAATGGGATGACTTCATCCCTTATCAGAGTGCGTGGGTTCAAGTTCCAGCTCCGATTCTGATTCCTGCTTCCTGCTATTGTGCACCCTGGAAGGAAGCAGTTAACGCTCAAAGACTTGGGTCTCTGCTGCTACACGTGTGGAAGACCTGTGTTGAATTCCTGGCTCATGGCGGCTGTTTGACCCAGCCCAAACTGTTTTGGACATTTTGGGAGTGAATCAGTAAATGGGGGAGCTCCCTCTGTCTCTGTCTCTGTCTCTCTGCCTTTCAAATACAATGAAAATAAATAACAAAAGGAAGCTGTGAAATTTTATTTTTAAATTACTATCATTTAAAAATTAAAAATAAACCTTCTCCCTTTCCCTGTCCCTCCCCTCCTTCCTCTCTTCATCTGAATGGGAAGATCCCTGAATCAACAGCTGGCTAAACCACAGCTAGTGTTATTTTTTTTTTATTTGACAGGCAGAATGGACAGTGAGAAAGAGAGACAGGAAAAAAAAGGTCTTCCTTCCATTGGTTTACCCCACAGATAGCCGCTACAGCCGGTGCTGCACCGATCCGAAGCCAGGAGCCAGGTGCTTCTTCCTGGTCTCCCATGCGGGTGCAGGGGCCCAAGCACTTGGGCCATCCTCCACTGCCTTCCTGGGCCACAGCAGAGAGCTGGACTGGAAGAGAAGCAACCAGGACTAGAACCCAGCGCCCATATGGGATGCTGGCGCCACAGACGGAGGATTAACCTAGTGAGCCACAGCGCCAGCCCCAGCTAGTGTTATTTTGAGATGTCTCTGTTTGCCTATGAGTTTATTTCCTCAGCACAAAGTCCTTTCCTGCTCTCAAATCCTAAGTGTATTGGAGAACTCTGTCACTTCCCACCTTGCTCAAAACCCCAGAACCTGGCCCACCCGGTACCCAGAACCACCTCACTTTCCCACTTATTCTCTTCTGCTCTTCCGATATCCACACATAGTGCAGTGCTTATGCAGGAGAACTGGCTCTGACTGTTCACGCGATCTTCCAAATTGCTTGTCCTTGCTGGGTCTTAAAAATTGGATCTTAGGATGGCCCAAGTGCTTGGGCCCCTGCACCCACATGGGAGACCAAGAAGAAGCTCCTGGCTCCTGACTTCAGATCGGCACAGCTCCAGTCCTTACAGCCATTTGGGGAGTGAACCAGCGGATGAAGACTGTTGTGCCCAGATTGTTGGATCCCCAAACACTGCCAGAGACTCAAACACACCGAAATGCAAAAGCAAGGTTTATTTCCAAAGTACAGCCGCGGCAGGGACCCCATCTAACCAACCGCGCAGCGGAGGGCAGAGGAAGGCCGTGCTCGGGAGCCCCTTTTAAAGCAGGGTTAGGCATCCAGGGGTGCGGGGTAACAGTGGATTGGCTGGGGTTACCTCTGGTAGTTCCTGATCGAATGCAGTTGTTCCTGATTGGTTCGGACCCAGGGGCTTTCCTTATATGGTGAACGCTAACGAGCTGATCTGTT
The DNA here is from genome assembly GCF_051225735.1 of Oryctolagus cuniculus. Lineage (NCBI taxonomy): Eukaryota > Metazoa > Chordata > Mammalia > Lagomorpha > Leporidae > Oryctolagus > Oryctolagus cuniculus. Next base: position 155,065,118 of record NC_142867.1, read on the forward strand.
CTAAGTTTCAATTTCCCCTGAGTGACCGCTGCTTTTAAGTGAAGTCGGCCTGCCTCCCCAAATGGAGGCACTTTTTTTTTTAACTTTTATTTAGTAGATATAAATTTCCAAAGTACAATTTATGGATTACAATGGCTTTTTCCCCCCATAACTTCCCTCCCACTCGTACCCCTCCCATCTCCCGCTCCCTCTCCCATCCCATTCACATCAAGATTCATTTTCAATTATCTTTATATACAGAAGATCAATTTAGTATATACTAAGTAAAGATTTCAACAGTTTGCCCCCACACAGAACACAAAGTGCAAAATACTCTTTGAGCACTAGTCATATCATTAATTCACATTGAACTACACATTAAGGAAAAAGATCCTACAGGAAAAGTAGGTGCACAGTGACTCCTGTTGTTGACTTAACAAATTGACACTCTTGTTTAAGGCATCAGCAATCTCCCCAGGCTCTAGTCATGAGTTGCCAAGGCCATAGAAGCCCCCTGAGCTCGCCGACTTTGATCTTATTTTGACAAGACCATAGTCCAAGTGAAAGTTCTCGCCTTCCTTCAAAGAAAAGTACCTCCTTCTTTGATGGTCCATTCTTTCCACTGGGATCTCACTCACAGAGATCTTTCATTTAGGTTTGTTGTTGTTTTGTTGTTGTGTGTTTTTGTTTTTTGGGTTTTTTTTTTTTTTTTTTTTTGCCAGAGTGTCTTGGCTTTCCATGCCTAAAATACTCTCATGGACTCTTCAGCCAGATCCGAATGCCTTAAGGGCTGATTCTGAGGCCAGAATGCTGTTTAGGACATCTGAAATGGAGGCACTTTTTCAAAATGTAGTTATTCCGACCCTTTAACGATCTCTCTCTCTCTCTCTCTCTCTCTCTCTTTGTCTCTCCCCTAACTCTACCTCTCAGATAATCGAATAAATCTTTAATAATGATAATAATAATATTTGGCTCTTATACCTACAGCTTGCCCTCTGTCAGCCTGTCTCACGGCATGATGAAGAAGCTCCTGCTGCATCGGACTGCCACAGAACTACTAAACCTACAGGAAGCATATTTTAGTTTATATGTTAGATAGTTACGATATTATCTTGTCACTTAAGCAAACAAAGGTGACAGGGAGGGAAAGCAATCAGATATAATAAGAAAAATTAAATCACTCATCTGGTAACAACACAATCCTGGGGATAACTTAGCTCTACATCTTTTTCATTCATTATTTGTATGTGTATGTACATATTTTTTACTATATCTATCTTTTGTTACCTGCTTTATTGAACTTAGTAATTCACTTATCCCACAGTTAACAGTATTTTTCAACTTTGAAAAACTTTGCTAAAGGAAAAATTTAAAAGAATAAATTTAAAATTTTTCATTAACTTTAATGAAAAAAATTATGACATGGTTCATCCTAACCTGTGACAGCCAAACATGTTCACATTGCTAATGGAACAATAGAAAAAAATTACATAAGTAATAGACAATTGTATTTTAAAGTATCAGAATTTGGTTTGTGGGGCTGGCACTGTGGCACAGCAGGTAGAGCAGAAACCTGCAGCACTGGAATCCCATATGGGTGCTGGTTCATGTCCCAGCTCCTCCACTTCCAATCCAAACTCCATGTGAATGGCCTTGGAAAGCAGCAGAAGATGGCCCAAGTCCTAGGGCCCCTGCACCCACGAGGGAGATCTGGATGAAACTCCCAGCTCCTAGCTTTGGCCTGGCCCTGCCCCAGCCATTGCGGCCATTAGAGAGTGAACCAGCAGATAGAAGATGTGTGTGTGTGTGTGTGTGTGTGTGTAACTCTGCCTTTCAAATAAATAAAATAAAGCTTTTAAATACATAGGTATAATAAGGGGGTGGTGCTTGGCCTAATAGCTACGAGACATTTGCATCATACATCACAGTACCTGAGTTCAATACCTAGCTCCATTGTCAATTCTGGCTTTCCACTAATGCTAACCCTGTGAGGTAGCAGATCAATGCTCAGATAATCGGATCCCTGCCAACCACATAACAGGCCTGGATGGATTTCCTGGCCCCCAGCTTTGGCCTTGCCAGCCCCAGCTATTTTGGACAGTTGAAGAGTGATGGGAACTCTCTCTCTCTCTCTCTGTGTGTGTGTGTGTGTGTGTCTGCCTCCCACATAAATAAATAAGTTTTAAGATCTATCTGTATTAAAGACTTGCACTGAAACTATGAGGAAGAAGAATCTGAATAGTGGCTGTAGTTGAGGAAAGTTGTGAATTCATTTTCCAAAAAGAAGATGAATTCTCCATGCTCCAATTTCTTTGCCAACTTTTCAGACATTTGTGATTACTATTTGGAACTCAAATTAGAAATGACTGGGTTTAGGAATAAAGTTAGAGCACTGAAAACTATGTGTAAGAAAAATAAAGGCTAAACCTGACAATCCTTAGTAATGAATAAAAACATCACACCAAGCTGCTCTGTCTTCACCTGCTGAGTTGATGAATGTACACAAAATACAGAATGCTGGGATCACCTAATACAAGGCCCAGTTCAACTATGTTTCATATAATTTTATTTGGAGCCAGCATTGTGTTGTAATTGGTAAAGCCACTGTCTGCAATGCCAGCATCTCATGTGGGCACTGGTTTATATCCTGGCTGCTCCACTTCCAATCCAGCTCCCTAATGGCCTGGAAAAGGCAACAGAAGATGGTCCAAGTGCTTGGGCCCCTGCCACCTGGAAGCTCCTGGTTCCTACCTTTAAGGGAGTGAACCAGCAAATGAAAGATATCTCTCTCTCTCTCTCTCTCTCTCTCTCTTCCCCCACCCAAGTCTCAAGTAAGCTAATAAATCTTTTTTAAAAACATAATTTTTATTTGATTAGAAAATACTGTGTTGATAAAATTGGTTAACCAATTTTCTTAATGTGGTTAGTGATAATGTTTTCTCATCACAAATTTATTTGGTGTTTCTTGGGTGGGAAATAATTCAGCTTTTTAACTTAGCTGTCTAGACAGTGGTATAACTGCTCTACAGCCATTATGGCAAAAATTATTAAGTGAATAGTCACCCTAGAAAAATCTCCCCATAAAAACACAATGACATACAAGTAAACATGATTCTTAAACGATTGCACAAGCTATGAACACACCATAATTTATCAAAATAATTCCCAATTGTTGGAAACTTAGTGATATCTTTCAGCTTTGACTGTTACAAACAATGTGTATTATGAATAAATACCCTTGTAATAAGAGTGCCAATTGTTAAATCAACAACGGGAGTCACTGGGTACATGCTCCCCACGTAGGATCTCTGTCCTTAATGTGTTTAACTATGAAACTTAAAAACAACACTACTAGTCGAACAATACCCTATACCTAGTTTGGTTGTGTGAATGCAGCCTGTTGAAATCCTTGCTTAGTATATACTAAGTTGATCTTCAGTATATGAAAGTAATTGAAAATGAAACTCGATGAAGGGCGGGATGGGAGAGGGAGTGGGAGAGGGGAGGGTCATGGGAGGGAGGGAGGTTGGGGGGGGGAGCCACAACAATACAAAAGTTGCACTTTGTAAATTCACATTTATTAAATAAAAAAATAACTATATAACAAACAAAAAAATAAATACCCTTGTGACACAGTCTTCTGAAAGGTTCTTTATATGAAAGTATGAGAAGCCTTCAAAAAGCTCATGGAAAATGTGTAACATCAAAAAACCATGCATGGATTTCAAATAAATCTCTTTCTAATTTAATTTTTCCAAAACCTTTTTGAAGTCCTCTCTTATTAGCCTTTTTTCACTTGGAGTTAGATTTTTTTAAAGATTTATTTATTTATTTAAAAGGCAGATTTACACAGAGAGAAGAGAGGCAGAGAGAGAGAGAGGTCTTCCATCTGCTGGTTCACTCCCCAAATGGCCACAACAGCCGGAGCTGTGCCAATCCAAAGCCTGGAGGGGCCCAAGGACTTGGGCCATCTTCTACTGCTTTCCCAGGCCATAACAGAGAGCTGGATCAGAAGAGGAGCAGCCGGGACTTGAAATGGCACCCATATGGGATGCCCCCACTTCAGGCCAGGACGTTAACCTGCTGCGCCACAGCGCTGGCCCCTGGAGTTAGATCTTGATTCTTCTGATTTACAAGTCAGTGTTTTTTTCCTATATACAAATTGAAAGAGCTTGGATCCTACTAGATTTGCTACACATAGATTCTGCCCAATCACAGAAACAAATATATGAAAAGTTTCCCATGTATACACACTTTGTTTATGCTAATTGCCCAATTCAAGGAGATAAGATTCTTGCTACAGAGCAATTGATTGAACATCTTTCATAAACACTTTTATGTTTCCTTTTATTTTATGTATTTATTAAAAAGAGCAAGAGAAAGCAAGAGACAGAGACAGATAGTGCCATCCACTAGTTCACTCCCCAAATGCCTGCAATAGCTAGAACAGATCCAGATTGAGACACACAGTCAAGAAAAAAAACTAAGTCTTGTCCAACTTACTCTGCCCTGAAGCCTTGGTTCTGGAGTCTCTCAATGACTATAGGTTACAGCCTCTTTAAGAGTTTTCCAACTTTCCTTGCCTAAGCAAGTGGGAGGAATACGAGTGTGCTGACAGAAATAAAATGAGGTCTGGCTCTAATTCTTCTGACTTTATCTTTGTCTCTTTATTGACTTGTAAAAGTAGTTAATATGGAAAAATTCTGGTGAGCCATATGGCAACAGTGCTCTCCACCATTCATGTTGTTACATAATTAACACACGTATACACACACACACATGCACAAGTGCGTATGTTATCTAGATAACTGTTTGTACACAGAAGCAGTAATTAACCTGGAAGCAAACAGCACTGGAGCAAAACTCCATGGCCTTTGAAAAGTATCATCTGATATGGCTAAAGATAAGATTGAGCATCTTTTCATATACAAAGAATAAACAGCTTCAAGTTCCTATTTCCAATTCAGATGTGACATTTTCCAGATGACGCACAGGGCTCAACTAAGCAGAATGCTGCATTATAAACAAGCAAGTTCTCTATAAAGGCTGCCAATTTGTTTCATATCCAACAGGGTCTTCTAACTTTTCTCTCCAGCAGTTCAGTAGTTCATATACATATGGCATATTAATGTGAATTTATCCATCTGTTCAAGAAAAACAGAGAAAGGTTTCTATAAATTCTATCAACAAAATCCAGAAGGGGTAAGGTTCGTTGAGTTCCCATTTACTGTCTCTGGTGTTAGTTTCCTTGAAAAGGAGATAGGTTTGGATGTAACCTTCACAAACAGCAAATCAGTGATCATTTTATCTTTCTTCATTCTCTTTACAAGGAAGCCGCCTGGACAGCAAAAGATTACCAGACCTAGGAGAAGCAGAAATGCCATAGAGGTGTAGACCCTGGAGCCTGTGGTCGCCATCACTCCACAAGCGGCACAGGAATCACCAGCAACTCCTAGCAACTGACAAGTGTTGTGCAAGCCAGAAACAGAAAGCTCAAGTTTGTTCTCCCACTTCTAGACTCCCCCAAAAGCCTGTGAACAATGGAAACTAAGATGAGAGTGGCTGGCAAAGGGGCCTGGGAAATGCAGTTTGTACACTCCCAGTCTAGTGGTACAGAACCAAGACTAGACGAGAAAATGTTCAGCTTCAAAACAACTAGCCCATCTCTCACGTTAAAAGCAGAAGCAAAAAAGACAAAATTGAATTTAAGAATTCAAATACTGAGACTATAGAGAACATGAGTCCAAAAAAGCATTTTAGCAATAATTAAAAGCTTCAAAAGAAATAAAAAAGTATAACACCTGAAAGACAAACTAAAGCATCATTAAAAGAAAAGAACATCCAAAAACAAGAGAGCCAATGGAAATTAAAACAATGAAAATTAAAAATAAAAGTTCAAAGGAATGCTTGGAAGATTAGTTTAAAATAAAATTTCGTGAGGGAAGGGGGCCATAACTTTTTTTTATATCTAGTAAGATTAAAAAGGTATAGAGAAAGCAATAAAATTAGAGCAGGGCTAGAATTCCACACCAAGTCTGTCATGTAGAACCCTTGTCTTCAGCTCCTCCATATGCTGATTCTGCCACCCTTGGCAATGTCAGCTGTTTATATCTAAATCCCACTCTCTGCCCTGTGTGTTTCTGATACCGCAGAACCCCACATAACATTCTGTTAAGAGTAACACTCAGACCTTACTACAGAGGACATTCATACCAAAAATAATGCTAGTATAAATCCACACAGGATAGAACATTCCTTGACCACCATCTATAACATAAAGATCCTCCTACAAGTTAAGAAGAAAATCACTTTTAAATTTTTATTATTCCAGGCTGGAGCCGCGGCTCACTAGGCTAATCCTCCGTCTTGCGGCGCCGGCACACAGGTTCTAGTCCCAGTCAGGGCACCAGATTCTGTCCCGGTTGCCCCTCTTCCAGGCCAGCTCTCTGTTGTGGCCAGGGAGTGCAGTGGAGGATGGCCCAGGTGCTTGGGCCCTGCACCCCATGGGAGACCAGGATAAGTACCTGGCTCCTGCTATCGGATCAGTGCGGTGCGCCGGCCGCAGCACGCCGGCCGCAGCGCGCCGGCCGCGGCAGCCATTGGAGGGTGAACCAACGACAAAGGAAGACCTTTCTCTCTGTCTCTCTCTCTCACTGTCCACTCTGCCTGTCAAAAAAAAAATAATAAAAATTTTTTAAAAATTAAATGTTTATTATTCCAATCCTGGATTTTTTTTTTTATTTTTTGACAGGCAGAGTGGACAGTGAGAGAGAGAGACAGAGAGAAAGAAAGGTCTTCCTTTTTGCCGTTGGTTCACCCTCCAATGGCCGCTGCGGCTGGCGCGCCACGCTGATCCGAAGGCAGGAGCCAGGTGCTTCTCCTGGTCTCCCATGGGGTGCAGGGCCCAAGCACTTGGGCCATCCTCCACTGCATTCCTGGGCCACAACAGAGAGCTGGCCTGGAAGAGGGGCAACCGGGACAGAATCCGGCGCCCCAGAACCGGGACTAGAACCCAGTGTGCCGGCGCCGCAAGATGGAGGATTAGCCTAGTGAGCCGCAGCACCAGCCCCAATTCCTGGATTCTTAAAAAGGAAGTAATAAGCACTGTTAACTTTTTTTAAAAAATTTTGAAATGGAGAGAGAGAGAGAGAGAGAGAATCTTCTTTCTGTTGGTTCACTCCCCAAATGCCTGCAACAGCTGAAGCTGTGCCAGAATGAAGCTGGAAGCCGGGGACTCAACCCAGGTCTCCCACATATGTGGCACAGACTCAAGCGCTTGAACCATCAGCTGCTGCCTCCCACGGTATTCACTTGCAGGAAGCTGGAACTAAAAGTAGAGGTAGAACTTAAATCCAGGCTCTCCAATATGGGATGCAGGTATCCCAAGCAGTGTCTTAACTGCTGCACCAAACGCCCACCCCTTAATCTTTCTGTTAGTGATTCAGTGCCATTAATTTTGTAGTCACACAGAAACATGCTTTTTCATATCAGTCTATTTTGGAGAAATTGTAAAGTAATTGGCACATGTAAAGTAGTAGTTCTTTGCCAACTACAAAGTGAAATCACCTGGAGGGTTTTCAAAAGTATTGATCCCTGGGTCCCTCTACAGGAGATTAAACATCAGCATTTCTACATGTCTGAAAACCATCCTGGGTCTTCGCGATGTCGAGCACTGAACTTACGGATCTATAAAAAGGATTCCCAAAATGTGGTTCCCAGAGCAGTAGCAAATACAGGGAGTTGATTAGAAAGACAAATTCAACCCAGACTCAGATCTCCCGAATCAAATGCTCTGGGGGCGAGGGGGTCAGCAATCTGCCTTAATTACCCCCACCCTCCACCCCGCAATGAGTCTGATACCCGCTTTCGTTAATTTCCTATGGCTGTCATAAGAAATTTCCGGAAACTGGGTGGCTTAAAACAACAAACCTATTTTGTCACAGTTCAGAAGGCTGGAAGTCCAAAATCAAACTGCTGGCAGAGCTCAGTCCTTGCGAAGTCCCCCGCTGTTCCGTGCCGCTTCCAGCTTCCGGTGGCTTCGGCACTCCTCCCTCCTTGCTGTCTCACTCCAGGCACCGCCTACACCCTCACACTCCTCTGTGCATCTGAGTATTCTCTTCTGTGAATCCAGGACACTTGTCACTGCATGTAGGATCCACTTGGCAATCCATGATCCCATTTCTTAATTACTCCGACAATGACATCCCTTCCCCTCACATTCACCGTTCAACCCACTGCAACATCCCAGTTTGGTAGAAGAATGAACGAGAAAATTCCACAGCAGAACAGCCTCTCTTTAATTTTACACGAATCCACCACTCTCTTCCTTTTCTCTTCTCCCTAGGCTTGTTCATTTCCTTCTCTTCCTTTTATCCGCATGCATGTTTGGCCTTTCCTTTTCTTTCCCACTATTCAGTATTTTCTCCTGTCCCCTTGTTCCTTGAGAAGGAATGTTTCCATTACTCCTAAACTGTCTCTCCTGCAGATTGGAAACTTTCTATTTTAGTAGAAAGCTCGGGAAATGAAAAGGAGGTTGCCATTTTCAGAAGGAAAATCAAAAATCATATTGCACAGAAAGTATGCTTTTAGAATACCATAGTTAAATGTTGCATGTAACTTTTGGTAACTTTTTTTAACCATTGCAACTACTGTCCTCTAGTGGCCAATTTAGGAACTAGTAGTAAAAATAAACCTTTTTTCTTGCTTACTGATTAAATAACATGCATGAGGAAATAGTATGTGTCAGAAAGTGCTAATGTCTACATGAGACACCTACAGAAACTGAAGATTCTCTCCAGTAGTTCATGTTTTTTCCATATTGTTTCAAAGATTCTAGAATATTTGATTGGAATAGTAAATTGATTACAATCCATTAAAATCGTTTCTAGTTCAATAGGGTAACCCTACAGATTTTCTAGACAGCAAGACTTTTCCTACCCAGATGGGTCACTCCAGAATCTTCCAGATGTATTAAAATGAACTAAATATAGAATTTACTCAAGTCAGAAACACTGGGTGTGATTTAAGGAACTGTGCATACAGATATAAAATTTCCAACTCTTTGAAGTGTCTTTATAATATGAATGCTTGTGTCTCTTTTGTCCTTTGGAAAGTAGCATTTAATTTGGGATAACTGAGTAGACACGTTTACCTCTCCTCCCTCCCTAAATTCCACTGAAATAATAAGAGAAATGTAAACAAGAGACTACATATGGAGAGAGGTGGATAACAGGGAAGCTGGTGTTATCAGAACATAAGTCTGAAACTACAATTTTGAAAACATATACGGGTAAGTGCATAGGGGATTCATGTAGGGTATGGGATGTGGTGGCTTTTGTAAGGTTTTTTGAGAGCTGTGTTGGTGTTCACAAGAAGGGAACACTGAGGGAAGAGAGAAAGGAAGAGAAACTGAGGGAATGTCCATACAAACAGACATCTCTTGATATGCTTTCCTTCTGAATACCAAGAAAAGTGTCTCTCAGTTAAAATGTTAGTAGCCCCTCTCCTATATTATAATTCCTGCCTTCAAATCATCCCAAGACTTCGGTAAACTCTTACTGTTACGGACTGAATTTTGTCCTGTCAAAATGCATGCATTGAAGTCCAAACCCCAATACCCCAAAATATGACTCTACAGGGGGCCTTCAAAAAGTCTGTGGAACAGTTAAAGGATAATGCAAGTTTTCCATTAACTTTTTGAAGGCTCCTCATATTTTAAGGTAAGGTAGTATATATTCATATACATTTCTTTGAGCAGAGAGACAGAGATAGAAAGAGATCTTCCATCATCCGGTTCACTCCCCAAATGACTGCCAACAGCTGGGGCTGGACCATGCTGAAGCCAGAAATTCAACCAGGTTCTCCCACAGGGATGACAAGGACTCAAGTACCTTAGCAGTTACCTGCTGTTCCCAAGGCCATTAGCAGGAAGCTGCAATTAGAAGTAGAGCCGGGATTCAAATCCAGGTACTCTAATATAGGAAATATAGGATGCAGGCGTTCTAAATGGTGTCTTTAAAAAAAAGATTTATTAACTTTATTTGAAACTCATAGTTACAAAGAGAGGGAAAAAAAAAAAAGAAAGAGAGCTCTTCGATCTGCTGATTTACTCCCCCAGTGGCTGCAACAGCCAGTGCTGGGCCAGACAGAAATCAAGAACCATGAGTTTTATCCGGGTCTCCCTCATGAGTGGCAATGGGCCAGACACTTGGGCCACCTTCCACTGCTTTGCTCAGGCAATTAGCAGTGAGCTGAATCAGAAGTGGAGCAGCCAGGATACTTACCCACACTCATAAGAAACACCAGGATTGCAGGAAGCAGTTTTACCCACTATACCACAATGCCAGCCCTCCAAATGGTGTTAACTACTGAACCAAATGCCCATCCTAGATAAGTTCTTAAAGAGGTAATTAAGGTAAACTGAAGTAATATGAATGGGTTGTAATCCAACAGAACAGGTATCATTATAAGAATAAGAGACTAGGATTCAGACGGACTACCATATGAGGACATAGGGAGAAGGTAGCCACCTACAAGTCAGAGAGATCTCACCAAAAAACAGCCCTGCCAACGTATTAACCTCCAGAAGTATAAAAATAAATTACTGTTATTTAAGTAGTGCTATCTGTGGTACTTTGTTATGGCAGCCCTGGTAGATGAATATACAAATTCACCTGCTGAAGCTGATGACTTAATCTTGGGGAGATTGACAGGAAAAGAGTTAAAAGGGAATGTAGGGGAGTTCTAACACTTGCTTGCACACTGACTCCTCCCAGTAGGGATCCTTTTTATTTCAAGTCTACAGACTAAGGACAGACATGCAAACTTTGGAAAGAATAGGAAAACTAAGATATTCAGAAGGACCTTCAGTGGACAATGGTGAGACATATGACTAAACTCTATGCTCTGTCTCCTGTGATGATTGTACTTAGCACATGGAGAAGCCTCTATAATTTTGACCATTATATATACACATCATTCTGATGGCAAATACATAATTCTACATTATTGTAAAAATAAGAGAATTAGAATGGGCATTTGATGTAGCCATTAAGATGCCACTTGAGGTGACACTTACATCCCATACTGGAGTTCCTCAGTGTGAGTCATGCATACGCTGGGAGGCAGCAATGGTGGCTCAAGCACTTGAGTGCCTGCCACCCCTATCTGGGAGAACTGAATGTAATTCCTGGCCCATATCTGGCTATTGTGGGTATTTAAGGAATGACAGTGAATGAAAGCTCTCCCTCTCTCTCTCTTCCTGTCTCTCTGCCTTTCAAATAAAATTATAATTAATTAATTAGTTAATTAATTTTTTTTAGAAAAACAGAGAACTGAGGGCCAGCATTTTGGCATAGCAAGTAAAGCCACTACTTGCAATGCTGGCATCCCATATGGGTACCAGTTGGTATGCCAGCTGCTCTACTTCCAATCCAGCTCCCTGTTAATGTGCTTGGGAAGGTAGCAGAGGATGGCCCAAGTGCTTAGGCCCCTGCCACCCAGGTGGGAGTCCCAAATGCAGCTCCTGGGCCTTGTTTCAGACTGGCCCAGCACCAGCCATATTGGTCATTTAGGGAGTGAGCCAGCAGGTGGGATACCTCTTTCTCTAACTCTGACTTTCAAATAAATAAATATTTTTTTAAAAAAAGAACTTACCTAAACTTAAAGAGGAAAAAGTCAAAGTTTCCATATTAAAAAAAATTTCTATACAAAGAAATAGTAACCAGGGGCCGGGACACTGTGGCATAACAGGTTAAAGCACTGGCCTGAAGTGCCAGCATCCATATTGGAGCTGGTTCAAGTCCCGGCTGCTCCTCTTCCAGTCCAGCTCTCTGCTATGGCCTGGGAAAGCAGTAGAAGATGGCCCAAGTCCTTGGGCCCCTGCACCCACATGGGAGACCTGAAAGAAGCTCCTGGATCCTGGCTTTTTTTTTTTTTTTTTTTTTGACAGGCAGAGTGGACAGTGAGAGAGAGAGAGACAGAGAGGAAGGTCTTCCTTTGCCGTTGGTTCACCCTCCAATGGCCGCCGCGGCCGGCGCGCTGCGGCCGGCGCACCGTGCTGATCCGATGGCAGGAGCCAGGAGCCAGGTGCTTTTCCTGGTCTCCCATGAGGTGCAGGACCCAAGCACTTGGGCCATCCTCCACTGCACTCCCTGGCCACAGCAGAGGGCTGGCCTGGAAGAGGGGCAACCGGGACAGAATCCGGCGGCGCCCCGACCGGGACTAGAACCCGGTGTGCCGGCGCCGCTAGGCGGAGGATTAGCCTAGTGAGCCGCGGCACCGGCCTGGATCCTGGCTTTGTATTGGTGCAGTTCCAGCTGTTGACGCCATTTAGGGAATGAATCAGCAGAAGGAAGACCTCTATCTCTGTCTGTCCCTCTCACTGTCTGTAACTCTACTTCAACCTAGAATACTGTACCCTGAAAAGCTCACATTTATGAATGAAGGTGAAATAAAGACCTTCCATAACAAGTAGAAATTGAATGAATTTGTTGCTACTAGTCCAGTCTTACAAAAGATGTTTAAGGATGTTCTACACACAGAAACACAGAAAGATAGCCATCATTGCAAAAGTATGTGAAGGCATAAAATCCCCTAGTAAAAAAAAGTACAAAAGAAATCCAAAATAAACATAGGAATATTTATGGAAAAATAGCAGGGCCAAGTCATTACTTATCAATAGTCACTTTGAATGTAAATGGCCTCAACTCTCCAGTTAAAACATACAGACTGGCTGAATGGATTAAAAATCAAGAGCCATCTATTTGTTGCCTACAAGAAACACATCTCAATAACAAAGATACACGCAGACTGAAAATGAAAGGATGGAAAAGATATTCCCTGCTAACATAAACCAAAAAGAGCTGTTATAGCCATCCTAACATCAGACAAAATAGACTTTAACATAAAACTGTTGAAAGAGACAAAAATTGGTTCTATGTAATGATTAAGGGATCATTTCAACAGAACAATGTGACTGTTTTATATATATATATATATATATATATATGCGCACACCCAATTACAGAACATCTGGCTATTTAAAAGAAATGATAATGAATCAAAAGGGAGACATAGACTCCAATACAATAGTTACGGGGGACTTCAACACTCCACTTTTAGCAATGGGCAGATCAACCAGAAAGAAAATCAGCAAGCAAACAACAGAGTTAATCGACACCATAGACCAAATGGACCTAACTGATATCTATAGAACTTTTCACCGAACAGCGGCAAATACACATTCTTCTCATCAGTGCATGGAACTTTCTCTAGGATAGACCATATGCTAGGCCATAAAGCAAGATTCAGCAAATTAAAAAACTGAAATCATACCATGCATCTTCTTTGACCACAACAGAAGAAAGCTGGAAATCAACAATTCAAGAATCTCTAGATCACATATAATCACATGAAGACTGAACAACATGTTCCTGAGTGAAAAGTGGGTCATAGAAGAAATCAAAAGAGAAAACAAAAAATTTCTGGAAACAAATGAAGATGACAACATATCATATCAAAACTTATGAGACACAGGAAAATCAGTGTTAAAAGGGAAGTTTATCGCAATTGGTGCCTACATGAAGAAATTGGAAAGATACCAAATAAACGAGCTATCAGTGCATCTCAAGGACCTATAAAAACAACAACAAACCAAATCCCAAATTAGTAGGAAAAAAGAAATAATTAAAATTGGAGAATAAATTAACCAAAAATGAAATGCAAAAAAATCAGTGAAAAGAAGAGTTGGTTTTTTGAGAAAATAAACAAAATTGATCCACCATTGGAGCAACTAACAAAAAAACGGGGTGGGAGAAGACCCAAATCAATAAAATCAGAGATGAAAAAGGAAATGTAACAACAGATGCTACAGACATAAAAAGAATAATCAGGAATTACTACAAAAAGCTGTATTCCAACAAACTGGGAAACCTAGAAGAAATGGATAAATTCCTAGACACATACAATCTACCAAAATTGAGGCATGAAGACATAGAAAACCTAAACAGACCAATAACCAATATGGAAAATTGAATCAGTAATCCCAAGAAAGAAAAGCCCACGACTGAACAGCTTCACCACTGAATTCTATCAGACACTTAAAGAGAAACCAATTCAAATTCTTCTCAAGCTATTCAAAACAATTGAAAGGAAGGGAATCCTGCCAAACTCCTTTTATGAAGCCAGCATCACCTTAATTCCTAAGCCAGAAAAAGACTTGACAGAAAGAGAACTATAGACCAATATCCCTGGTGAACATAGATGCAAAAATCCTCAACAGAATATTAGTTGATCTGGGGCCGGCCCTGTGGCGTAGTGGGTAAAGCCGCTGCCTGAAGTGCTGGCATCCCTAATGGGTGCCAGTTTGGGTCCCAGATGCTCCACTTCTAATCCAGCTCTATACTATGGCCTGGGAAAGCAGTGGAGGATGGCCCATGTCCTTGGGCCCCTGCACCCATGTGGGAAGACCCGGAGGAAGCTCCTGGCTCCTGGCTTCAGATCATCGCAGCTCCAGCCATTGAGGCCAACTGGGGGAGTGAAGCAGAGGATGGAAGACCTCTCTCTCTCTCTCTCTCTGTGTGTGTGTGTGTGTGTGTGTGTGTGTAATTCTGATTTTCAAATAAATAAATCTTTAAAAAAATTGTTAATCGGATCCAACAACATATCAGAAAGATCATTCACCTGGCCAAGTGGGATTTACCCCAGATATGCAGCAACAGTTCAACATTCACAAATCAATAAATCTGATACATAAAAATAGATGTAGAGAAATCAATTGATAAAATACAACATCCTTTCATGATGAAAACCTTAAGCAAATTGGAGAAAAATGGAACATTCCTCAATATAACTAAGGCAATTTATGACAAACCCACACCAACATCCTACTGAATGGGGAAAAGCTGGAAAAATTCCCCATATAATCTGGAACCAAAATAGGATACCCACTCTCACAACTGCTATTTAATATAGTCTTGGAAGTTTTAGCCAGAGTCATTAAGCAGGAAAAAGAAATCCAAAGGGATACAAATTGGAAAAGATGAAGTCAAATTATCCCTGTTTGCAGATTACATTATATAGGGGATCCAACAGACTCTACTGGGTTGCAGGAGCCCAAATATTTGGGCCATCTTATGCTGCTCTTCCCAATCCATTATCAGAGAGCTGGATTGGAAGTGGAGCAGCCAGGACATAAACAGGCATCATATGAGAAACACCAGCCCCTCGTAATAGTACATGCTTCAAGATATCATGCCTGGTTTTTAATTTTCTGTCACCTGAGCTATGCTCATGTTTTCTGCATTGCATTCCACCTACCAAAAATCACAAAGACACACCTATGGTTTTATTTAAAAAGAAAAAAAACAGTTTTTAGATTCCTACATCAAGGGGAAGATGCACAGTGAAAAATGTACATCTAAAACTAGGGCCATTAGGGAAGAGTTATAGGATTAGAGGGTCTCAGACACTAGGATTTGTCACAGGGTGGAAGTAGGGCAAAAGATAAATGAGCAAGATCTGGGAAGTGGTGGTCAGAATCTGTGAAGTAGGTGAGTTGCTGAACTATCTGTGGTCTTATCTCAAAGAGACAAGATTCTAGCCAGGTACCATAATTGTTCGATTACATTTGTGGTTTGTCTGGAACATAGGGGTCTGAATGAGCTGGTGATCAAAGGGCCAGGGCTTAGTTGGTCTTGCACATGATGGTTTGGTATAGTTTATCTATTTTGCAAGTTATGAAATAGTTTTGCAAGTTGTGGTTTCTGTTTCATTTCTCACTACTGAGAAACTCTGTATGCTTCCCTCAGTGACCTCAGTCACAATTCAGATGACACAGATAAGTAAGCACAGATCTGTAAAGAGTGAAGATGCTTCATTCCAGGGTATTCAAAAAGTCTTGTCTATTTACAAACCACTGTGATCTAAAATTTTAAAAAGATGAATTGATGTCCAAGAGGTTAACAGGTCAACATACTCAACACAAATCTACTTTTCCTGTTAACTGAGATCCAGACAGTGAGATCACATTAACAATTTAGCTTACAAGTCCAAAGTCCAGCTCTGGAATCAAGCAGACCTTAACTCAGTTCCCACCTCTCTGGCTTGTTAGTTGTAGGATCTTTTGAAAATTACTGAACATCTCAGGGTCAACTTCATCACCAGTAAAGTGGCATATGTATTAGTAGGTTATGCTGAAAATTGAAAATATTAATGCATATAGTCTAGTTATCTGTTAAAACATAACATATAACAAATAACCCCGAAACTTGGCATAAAACAAAATTTTCATTTTGTGATGACTTTGTGAATCAGGAATCTGGTAGGGCTTTGGCTGGGCATGCATCTCTGCTTCAAACATCAGCTAAGGCCAGAATGGCTCACTCCCATGATGGGCAAGTTGGTGCTGGTCGGCTGCTGGGAGATTGCCCAGTGCTATTGGTTAGAGATCCTGCTACAAGGCTACTAAAGATCCCTTACAGCCGAGTGAAGCATGCCACAAAAACGACCATCAATTCAAGGAAGGAGAATTAAACTCCACCTGTCACTTCACGCACTGGGAAAGAATTTGTGGCCATTTGTAATCTATCACACATGCAAAGTGTTTAACACAGTAAGCCCCATACTGTGAGTTATTACTATCATTAGAGTTATTACTGGATAGAACATAGGGTACAACATAACCTTTGTTTCCTAAAATAAGCATAGGAACATAAAGTAAATAAATTTGTTGTTTCTCGATAGAAATGATATTATTTTTATTACCTATATTTCTTTAAGGAATGTTTTCCCAGGTTTTCTCAATAATCATAGCCACTGTGGGAGCTAAAGATACTGGTGCTGGCCAGCGCCGTGGCTCACTTGGCTAATCCTCCACCTGCGGCGCCGGCACTCCAAGTTCAAGTCCCGGTTGGGGCACCGGGTACTAGTCCCAGTTGCTCCTCTTCCAGTCCAGCTCTCTGCTGTGGCCCGGGAGGGCAGCGGAGGATGGCCCAAGTGCTTGGGTCCCTGCACCCACATGGGAGACCAGGAGGAGGTACCCGTCTCCTGGCTTCAGATAGGTGCAGCGCCGGCCCTAGTGGCCATTAGGGGAGTGAACCAACGGAAGGAAGACCTTTCTCTCTGTCTCTCTCACTGTCTATAACTCTCTCTCTCTGTCTCTCTCTCTCTCACTGTCTAACTCTGCTTGGCAAAAAAAAAAAAAAAAAAAAAAAAAGATATTGGTGCTGAGATCTATGAATTCCAGCAAAGCTATAATTGGTTGAAACATTTTTAAAATAATCATCTGGGCTCAGCCTGCTCCAAAGCATACTATGAAGCATTCTCTAACCAGCTGTCTCCTTAGAGCGCTATCAGGCAGAGGATGAGGAAGAGCTTATTGAAACATTAAGTTAAACCTTCTCTCTTCCCAGCACAGCCCCTATCCCTTCTACTTCCATGGGATAAAGCAAAATAAATGGTACCTGACAGAGCAGGGTAGTGTGTCCAGCCTTAAGAAAGGAGGTCCAGAGGCCGGCACTGTGGCGTAGCGGGTAAAGCCGTCGTGGCCTGCAGTGTCGGCATCCCATATGGGCGCAGGTTCGAGACTCGGCTGCTCCATTTCAATTCCGGTCTCTGCTATGTCTTGGAAAAGCAATGAATATGGCCCAAGTCCTTGGGCCCCTGCACCCACATGGGAGACATGGAGGAAGCTCCTGGCTCTTGGCTTCAGATCGACGCAGCTCCAACCATTGAGGCCAGCTGGGGGAGTGAACCAGCAGATGGAAGACCTCTCTCTTTGCTTCCTTCTCTCTCTGTATAACTCAGACTTTCAAATAAATAAATAAATCTTTAAAAAAAAAAAAAAAGGAAAGTCCAACCTACTTGGATGATTTTCCAGTCTCTCTCTTTTTTTTTAAAGAGAATAGAGAACATTTAGACTTATAATAAAAATTGTCTGAAATATCTAATGGGCTATCGTACAAAGAACAGATTTAATCCCAAAGTTAAAAAACAAAAATAGAAAAAAGCCAAAAGAACAAAGAAAGAAATAACCTTGAATCATTGTGTGGGAGACTTGGCTCAATAAAAACAAATATTTTTATTTCTCTTAAAACTGAGGGTTGCCTTGGGAAATAACATCCTTCTACTCTCAGGAGTGTTTTTAGGAGTATAGTGTAGATAACCACATGGGAGATGTTACAGCTGAGTTCTTACGTCTACTGGGCAGGGACAGGTTACTCATCGGATCTCCAAGTGTTCTGATTCTGGGAGTCTATAAGTTAAAACCTGAATGAAACCCATTTCCTGTTTCTCTCAGTTCTTTTACAATCTACATAAGAAAAATACGTTCATATACAATCTGAAAACCATTCCTTCCCAAATTAGCAATAGCCCCAAGCTGAACAAATCCATCGCAGAATTTTATAGAAAAGCAACTGTTGCCAGCAAGTGCAGTCTGTGCAACTGCAGAGATATAGTGGAACTATCCAACAACCATGACGTCAAGGCAAAATATCTAAGGTACAATTCAAGTGCAAATGGAGATATACAGGAATTGGACATAAAATAGGACATCTGTTGGTTTGAGGGAATAGGAAAGTTAATGCACAGGTACACAGTTTTAAAGCAGAAGGGAAGTAGAGTCTGGTGGAAATCTTAAACTTAGAATTTATGTAGTACCTTCCAAACTGCCTTAGGCACGCCAGGACTAGGTAAGAGACTGCATTAACATATTGATGGGAGTGTTTGTACCATTAGGCTAGGAAAGAACTTCAGTTACTAAGGGTGAGGCTATCACATGACTGAAGATCACTATCTCCACATAGATCACTGTTACATGGAAAGTGTTTTATCTTCACAGGAAGGATCATTTGAGTTCTAAATAGGAGGTTCCCAAGGACATCACTGTTGCCAAAGTCAGAGGCCACCCTACACCCTAATTTTATTATCTTTCAGCAGCTCATCACACAACTTTCTATTTCTTGTTTTCTTTAACATTTTCCCCTCTTGGTTCAGTGACCCTACAATCTTCCTATTTCCTTTCCTCTCTATTTTTTCCACATGGGCTTTGCTGGATACCCTTTCTAAAAGTCAGAGTCCTCAAGTTTTTAATGGCAACCTGTGCCTCCTCATATTACAAAACACCATCTCTACACTCATACCCCAAACGCGGATGTTGAGGTCAAACCACACCTGAGTTCCACCATCATATATCCAAATGGCTACTTGACATTTCTGCTTGTGTAGTTCATGCATCTTTTACTCAACATGTAGAAAATACATGTTTGATTCTGCCCTCTACCCATAGTACTCCTCATGTTCTCATGGCCCCTGAAATCTGTCATTCTCTGAGTCTTCCCAATATTAGTAAATGATGCATCACTATACAACTGTTGTTCAGACACCCAAAAATCCACTCCACCATACCCAGACTACATTAATAAGTCCTTTTCAGTCCATTTACAAAATACAGTCATCCCTTGTTATCTGAGGGGCTTGATTCCAGAACCCTCAGCAGATACTAATACCTGTGGATGCTCAAGTCCCTAAAGAAAAATAGTAATTTCACCAGTGGCAGCCAGCTTGCCTTAGTTCCTTTTCATTGATGCAGTAATGAGTTATAGTTCAAAAAGATGAAAGTAGGGATAGTAAGCAAAAGTTTACTAAAGTACATCCCATGGGCTATTCAAGAAAGCACATGGCAACCTTTCTTCCTGAGTTGGGGCTTTTATCCCCAAAATATAGGGGACGTTGACTAGGATGTGGCCCTGCTGCTCATGATCGGCATTGGTGATTGATATCTGGGAGCTGCATACTTTGGGGATCTCTGTGCATGTGGCTATAGACTAGATTTTTCTAGCTTGATCAAGCTCCTATTTGATCAGGATATTTTAACCACAAAGTTAAACTTCAAAGTGAGAAGTCTTGTGTGGGTTCCAGATGAAGATCAAGGTCCTTGGTTTCACATCTGGAGGACAGTCTTGTGCCCCCCCCCCCAGTCACTCATGAATTATCTGCATGAGAGCAGTATTTGCACATCCTCCTGTATATTTTAAATCATCTCTATGTTACTTGTAATACCTAATATAATATAAATACTATGTGTTAAGTTTTTAATAGTGTACTGCTTAGGGAATAATGGCAAGGAGGAAAAACCTGTATATGTTTGATACAGATGCACTCTTTTATTCCCCAAACATTCTCAGTCTTCAGTCGATAGGATTTGTGGATGTCAACACCACAGGCAGCCACCTGCAGATCCGAAATCCGTCAGTTACCCAGCTTGACAGAGCCACAATCTACTCTGGATGCTGCAGCTTCCTAGCAGTTCATCCCACCCCTCTCCCGCTGAAAACTCTGTCCACTCTCAACACAGCAATCACCGCAGCCCTTTTTGAAAAACAATCTGCAGGCCGGCGCCGTGGCTCACTAGGCTAATCCTCCACCTTGCGGCTCCGGCACACCGAGTTCTAGTCCCGGTCGGGGCGCCGGATTCTGTCCCAGTTGCCCCTCTTCCAGGCCAGCTCTCTGCTGTGGCCTGGGAGTGCAGTGGAGGATGGCCCAAGTGCTTGGGCCCTGCACCCCATGGGAGACCAGGAGAAGCACCTGGCTCCTGCCATCGGATCAGCGCGGTGCGCCGGCCGCAGCGGCCATTGGAGGGTGAACCAACAGCAAAGGAAGACCTTTCTATGTGTCTCTCTCTCTCACTGTCCACTCTGCCTGTCAAAAAAAAAAAAAAAAAAAAAATCTGCTTTTCTAACACCTGAGTTTCCATTTTTTCTACCCCAAATGCTCTAGAAGCAAATGGCTTACATTTTACTCAAATGTAGTCATGGTTGAGGTTTGCTTCTTACTGTTTCTAAGAGCTGATCTTTGTTTTCATGTTAATGGTCTTGTCTATTTCGTTTTCCTTTTCATATGTCAATAGAAGTCCTAGGGAATATACTCTTCACTTGCAAAGGGTTCCAGCTTTTGATACACGTGCTAGCCACACCTGCCCATAGCGGTCTTTTAAAAAGGTAGATCAATCTAAGTGACACTTAACACATAAAATTTTCAATGCCTTCCTTTTGAATCTAAAGAAAATCTAACTCTTTAATGGGGACTGTAGAGCCCTCATAGCAGTGTTTCTCAAACTACCCATGATGAAGAACCAAATTCTATTTTTTTATTTCTAATCCCTCTCTGACAGATACTTTTATAAGATCCAATAAAAATGAATTACTAGAGAAAAATGAAACCAGGAATAAAGGAATCAAAATATAAGTGCATTTTTTATTAGATTGAATAGATATAAAATGACCCTGTCAAATCATGTAAAAGATTTTTAGCGCTTTTTTTTCAGTTTTTGTTCCAGTAGGGGTCAGGTCAAGGATTAGTACTGACCTGAATGATCTATATCCGTCCTCACTCTCCATCTTTGGCCGAAGGATTCTCTCCCTTTTTCACTCAGTTCCAGCCCCGTTTTTTTATATCAATGGAACAAGCTCTTGCCAGCTTTGAGGCACACACCTTTCCTTGGATATGGAAGCTTTGCTCTCCCTCCTCCTCTGCCTGGAGAGTTCCTTTCCCATTCAGCCTCACTTTATTCTCAAATGCCCATCCCAGTTGAAGGAACTAACCCTGGTATTCCATAACACAGCACCAGGCCCATGTCTGCATACCACTCTCACAGTTCATTTTATTTATGTGTTTACTTACTTGCTGTTTATCTCCTAAACAAGACTCCAGCTAAATAAAAGCAAGAACCATGGTAGCTTGTCTAGCACCAACACCTGGCCCACACTAGGCACTCCATAAATATTTGTTGAATAAGGAATGAGTGAATAACTGAGTGAGCTTTTCTGATAGAGCACACTCAGCTTCACTATCCATCCTTTAACACCCTCCATCTGGGCCAGACCAAAAGGAACAACAAAAAACTACCACCATTCCATGACTTTGTTCCACTGCTCATTTAAATTAGAAACTCCCTAAGGATAGTACTAAATCCAAAATTATGATATAATGACACTTCTGTTTGCCATTAACTGATCGTAATGGTGCTTTTGTGTGAAAGAAAAATTATTCCAGTCTCTTCTACCCTTTTTAATATCTTAACAAATACTCTTTTACTTACTTAATGTAAGTTTGTGACATCTATAGTCCACTCAAATAATTCCTTTAACCCAGAGGTAAACATTTTACAGTTAATATTTAAAATAGTACTATTATTTTTCTTATTTCAAGCCAGTTTTGGTTTATTGAGTTTTTGTTTGTCTTTTATTTCTAGGCTGTTGTATAATAACCCAAATATGAAAGGAACAAAAACAAAAATCTTCTCCAGACATATAAATATTCTTAAGAATTTTATCAAGAAGGCCGGCGCCGCGGCTCACTAGGCTAATCCTCCGCCTTGCGGCGCCGGCACACCAGGTTCTAGTCCCGGTCGGGGCGCTGGATTTGGGGCGCCGGATTCTGTCCCGGTTGCCCCTCTTCCAGGCCAGCTCTCTGTTGTGGCCAGAGAGTGCAGTGGAGGATGGCCCAAGTGCTTGGGCCCTGCACCCCATGGGAGACCAGGAGAAGCACCTGGCTCCTGCCTTTGGATCAGCGCGGTGCGCCGGCCGCGGCGGCCATTGGAGGGTGAACCAACGGCAAAGGAAGACCTTTCTCTCTGTCTCTCTCTCTCACTGTCCACTCTGCCTGTCATAAAAATTAAAAAAAAAAAGAATTTTATCAAGAAAAAGATTTGCCAAGCAGGTGGTGACTAGTCTGCAAAAACTGTAATGATTTAAATTTCTTCCTTTATCCTAAAGAAGTTTAGTTAAATGTTATGCAAGCAGATAATATTTTTAAGGATATATCTATCCATACTTGAAACATAAAATAAGGGATTAGGAGATCCTCAATTTAAAGAGTGGGGTGAGGCCGGCGCCATGGCCAATACTGTGGCTCACTTGGTTAATCTTCCACCTACAGTGCCGGCCTCCCATACGGGAGCCAGGTTCTAGCCCTGGTTGCTCCTCTTCCAGTCCAGCTCTCTGCTGTGGCCCAGGAGGGCAGTGGAGGATGGCCCAAGTGCTTGGGCCCCTGCACCCGCATGGGAGACCAGGAGGAAGCACCTGGCTTCTGGCTTCGGATCAGCTGTAGCAGCCATTTGGGGAATGAACCAACAGAAGGAAGACCTTTCCCTCTGTCTCTCTCTCTCACTGTCTGTAATTCTACCTGTCAAATAAATAAAAATTAAAAAAAAATAAAGAGTGTGGTTCACAGGGAAATTGGAGACAAATTTCAGAGGCCTCAAGACCAAAGGTCAACAAGGAAGGTGAACCAAGATGAGATTTTGGGATCTCCAAGCAAACAATGAATGAGCTGGAGAATTGGGAGAGGTCCCTCTTTGGCACTTCCTTAAATGTCTAAATTTTTTTCTCAAGCCAAGCATTTGGCCTAACAGTTAAGACACAGGTTAAGATGCCCATGTCTCACAGAGAATGCCTAGATTTGATTCCTGGCTCTAGCTTCAGCTCCAGACTCCAACTTCCTGCTAATTTGGACCCTAGGAGACAGAAGTGATGGTTTAATTGGTTGGGTCTCTGGTACCTATGAGGGAAACATGGATTGAGTTCCTGGCTCCCAGCTTTGACCCAGTAGACCCAGTGGGACATTGGGGAACTGAACCTACAAATAAGAACACACTCTTAGTCTAGTACCTGCTAACACTAACCGATAGAATAAATAAAGGGGAGAGTGATCCAACGTGGGAAGTGAGATACTCAGCAGACTCATAGAATGGCAGATGTCCTAAATAGCACTCTGGCCTCAGAATCAGCCCTAAAGGCACTCGGATCTGGCTGAAAAGCCCATGAGAGTATTTCAGGCATGGAAAGCCAAGACACTCTGGCAAAAAGATCTCTGTGAGTGAGATCCCAGTGGAAAGAACAGGTCTTCAAAGAGGGAGGTGCCTTTCTCTGAAGGGAGGAGAGAACCTCCACTTTGACTATGACCGTGTCTAAACAAGATAAGAGTCGGAGAACTCAAGGGGCTTCCATAGCCTTGGAAACTCATGACTGGTGCATAGGGAGATTACTGATGCCATAAACAGGAGTGTCAATTTGTAAAGTCAACAACAGGAGTCACTGTGCACTTACTCCTCATGTAGGATCTATGTCCTTAATGTGCTGTACATTGAGGCTTAATGCTATAACGAGTACTCAAACAATATATTTCACTTTGTGTTTCTATGGGGGTGCAAACGGTTGAAATCTTTACTTAATGTACACTAAACTGATCTTCTGTGAAAAAAAAAAAAAGAAAAAGAAATTATCAATTCCCAACTTGACTCTCACTGGGATTAAACATGACAATAGGTCTGATCTAATTTCATCATCATTTTAAAAAAAATCATCTATTATTTTTCACTTTATGTTTATGTGTGGGAGCAAACTGTTGAAATCCTTACTTAAGGTATACTAAGCTGATCTTCTGTTTATTAAGATAATCAAAAATGAATCTTGATGTGAATGGAAGGGGAGAGGGAGTGGGAAAGGGGAGGGTTGTGGGTGGGAGGGACGGTATGGGGGTGGGGGGGAAGCCATTGTAATCCATGAGTCGTACTTTGGAAATTTATATTCATTAAATAAAAGATAAAAAAAAAGAAATGTTGTGGAAAATTAAAACAAGCTAAGCATAAAAATGAAAAAAAAAAAAAAATAAGAACACACTCTCTACTCTCTCTTTCTTTTCTCTCTCTCCACCCTCCAAACCCACCTCTTAAGTAAATTGTTTTAATGTTTTAAAATTTCCTTCTCCAACATCAAAGTGTCCAGGAAGGAGTAAGTAATGGAGAAGTTGCTCCTGGATCCTTCCCTAGAGCCGGTCTCAAGCTTCTGTCACCTGAGAACCTCCTAGAACAAACATTAACCAATCTGTTGCTTTATTAAATGATTTATTGTCTTCCCTCATTTAGATGATTAGCTACTTTAAGGGAGAGACCTTGTCCCTCAGATTCCCTGTTGGATCTCAGCTAGAGCTTTGCCTCCAATGGAAGAGAAGATCAATAAACATTAAGTGAATGAATAAATGGCTTGGTACTGGAGTGTTCAGCAGATGTGAATACAGCTCCATTCAAGTTGAACACATTCACATATTACACCCAGTTTCATATGAAGCTTTATATTAAATACCAAGGAACAGCTATCTGAAAACAAACCATAGCTCCTGCTCTCCAGGAATATGTGGTCTAACAGAAGAGTTAAATGAGTGTTAAGTGACATCAGTGGAATGGAGATGTAGACTCACTCCTCCATGCTCTCATTTCCCATAGAAACATTGAAAAACAAGCAGAAATTGTCTAAATCAACCTTGTCAGAGTGCTAGCAGACATACACTGAATGAAAAAGTCACTTCACAATTTTAGGAAACTGTGTGGTTTTACAGCTGTTTTAGTCTTGAAACAGTGGCTGCCTCTATTCCCAGTAGAGGGTTCTATTCCCTGATTCTGGAGGACAGGGCAGAGCAGACCCTATTCGCAAACTATGCTTCTGTGCATTCTAAATGGCCTGGGAATGATCTGAAAGATAACTATCTCTACATTCCTAACTCAGAAATCAGCCAGTAAAGGCAATATTCAAAAACACTCTAAGCCAAAGGGACATCTCTCAGACGCCTGGAGCAAAAAAATATAGTCAAAATACACAATAGACTGCCTGAGACAAAAGCTGGGGAGAGTTTCTTTGGGAAATTAGAACATTCAAAAGCAAATATGTGCCATGGGAATTGAGAAAGTCATATGGAAGGGCAAGACACAAGCAGAGAAAATACCTACGAAGACCCTGAACCCACACAGAGCTGATCTGAAAAGCTGAAAGTGCTGATTTTACACTTTTGTGTCTCTCTGGCTGTTTGTTTTTAGCTCCTAGAATTCAAGGAAATCTCTGTGAAAACAGCAGCAGAACATAAGCTAAAGGATGAGACTTTGGTATCCTCACATGATAAGGAACACAGTCTTTGCAACAGCAGTTTGGAAAAGTCACTAAACAGACTACCACAGCCTTCACAAAGCAAAAGGAAACAAACAAACAAAAGCAAACTAGGGGGAGTAGGATCTGATTTCCAGAGTTAGCACATGAGAATATTTAAATACTTGGTTTTTGACAAGAAAAAACACAAAGAAACAGGAAAGTATAACTCATTCATAGGAACAAAATTTATTACTGAACAATCACTGAGGAAAGCCATACATCAGAATTATTAGACAAAAGTTTGAAAACAATTGCTTTAAACACATAAAAAGAGCTAAGAGTAAATATAAGGAATTAAAGGAAATTATATTATGAAATCAACATATGAACAAAATGAGACTACCAATAAAAATATATAAAATATTAAGAGGAACCAAACAGAAAATCTACACAGAAAAATACAATAACTGAATTGAAAAAAATTATGAGTTTCAAAATCAGATATGAAAATGCTGAAGAATGAAAACAGGACAACTGGGCCGGCGCCGCGGCTCACTAGGCTAATCCTCCGCCTAGCGGCGCCGGCACACCGGGTTCTAGTCCCGGTCGGGGCGCCGGATTCTGTCCCGGTTGCCCCTCTTCCAGGCCAGCCCTCTGCTGTGGCCAGGGAGTGCAGCGGAGGATGGCCCAGGTGCTTGGGCCCTGTACCCCATGGGAGACCAGGAAAAGCACCTGGCTCCTGGCTCCTGCCATCGGATCAGCGCGGTGCGCCAGCCGCAGCGCGCCGGCCGCGGCGGCCATTGGAGGGTGAACCAACGGCAAAGGAAGACCTTTCTCTCTGTCTCTCTCTCTCACTGTCCACTCTGCCTGTCCAAAAAAAAAAAAAGAAAAAAAGAAAATAAAAAAAAAGAAAATAAAAAGAAAACAGGACAACTGAAAATATTGAGTCTGAGGAGCAGAAAGAAGAAAAATGAAGACAGGTGACTAGAGCCTGAGGCTCTACAGGGTTTTAGCAAGAGGACCAACCTATGCACCACAAGAAGAGAAACAAAGGGGTGGAAAGTATACTTTGAAAAATATTAGCTAATACTTTCCAAATCTGATGGAAGACCTGAATCTTCAAGTCCAATAAGCTCAACCAAGTCTCAGTACGACAAAATCGGAGACCCACACTAAGACTTATTATAATCAATCAAAAGGCAAAGAAAAAGAATATTGACAGCAGCAAGAGAGAAGCAACACATTCTGTATAAAGCATCCCCAGTCAGACTAGCAACTGATTTCAGAAATCATCAGAAACCGTTCAGGCCAGAAGGAAATGAGATAAAATATTTAAAGTGCTAAAAGAGAAAAAAAACTATCAACTAAGAGTTCTATAACCTACAAAATAATTCTTTAACAATTATGGAGAAATCAAGACATTCCCTGATAAATAAATAAACAGTTCATTACTGTTAGACTTGATCTACAAGAATATTAAAAGAAGTCCTTCATGTTGAAATGAAAAGACACTAAACAGTAACTCAAAGTTATATTTTAAAAAATAATAAACATTTCTAATAAAAATAAATACACTGGAAAATATGAAAGCAAATTTAATTATATATGTAGCCTGGAACTCCATTTTATACTTCTTACACAATGTAAAAGACAAATGAATAACCAATTATACCTTTATGTTACTGAATAAAGATTTGATCTTATGACAACTATATAAAGTAAGAGAGGATGAGCTGTACAGAGGCAGAGGGTTTTTTTTTAAGATTTATTTATTTATTTGAAAGATACAGTTACAGAAAGAGAGAGAGTGGAAGAGACAGAGAGATCTTCCTCCTGCTGTTTTACTCCCCAAATGGCTTCAATGGCCAGAGATGAATTGATCAGAAGCCAGGAGCTAAGTGGGTGGCAGGAACCCAAGCACTTGGCCCATCTTCCACTGCTTTCCTGGGCACATTAACAGAGAGCTGGATAGGAAGTGGAGCAGCCGAGACAGGAACCAGAGTCCACATGGGGTGCCAGCACTGCATGCAGTGGCTTTAGCAGCTGTGCCACAGCGCTGGCCCCAGATGCAGAGTTTTGTATGCTATTGAAGTTAAGTCGGTACAAGTCCAAATTAGATCATTATTCATTTAGGAGGTTTAGGGTAATTCCTATAAAATAACCACAAAGGAAATATTCTAACTCATCAAGTCCCAAGTTTTCAATTCTGCAAATACTTTAATGACATAATATTTATTTCAAGGTTGCAATAAGTGGTATAGTTATTGCTAAATTTAATTTTTTATAGATTTTTTTATATAGGACAATGGAATATAACTGATTAAATATATACACAAAAGGAACTGAGAAGGGAACCAAATTGTTCACTACAAAAAAAATCAACTAACCAAAAAGAAGTTAGTAATGGAGGAAATGGGGAACTAAAATAAAAAGTATAATAGATACAGAAAACAAAGTGACAACACTAAGTTCTTCCTTATCAGTACTCATTTTAAATGCAAACATATTAAACTATAATCTAAAAGCAAAGACTGGAAGAATGATGAAAAAACATGATCCAGTTATACATTTTTTAAAGATTTTATTTATTTATTTGAGAGGTAGAATTACTGACAGAGAAGGAGAGACAGAAAGGTCTTCCATCTACTGGTTCACTCCCAAAATGGCCACAACGGCCAGAGTTGAGCTGACCTAAAGCCAGGAGCCAGGAGCTTCTTCCGAGTCTCCCATGTGGGTGCAGGGAGTCTGGTTTCCCAGACCATATCAGAGAGCTGGGTCAGGAGACAAGCTGCCAGGACTAGAACGGGCACCCATAAGGGATTGCCAGCATTGCAGGTGGAGGCTTAGCCCACTATGCCACAGTGCCAGCCACCCCAGCTATATTTTTGTGTACAGAAAACTCAAGATGCAAAAGCAAAAATAAATTCAATGGAAAAAATATTAAATGTAAAAAGAAAGCTGGGATAACAATATTACTATCATCCAAAATCAAAATCAGTTAAAAGACAAAAAGAAAAATCATCAAGATATAACAATTATAAATATACATGTAGCAGAACACAGAGCCTCCAAGTACATGAAACAAATACTGAAAGAGCTGAGGTGGAAAACAATAGCTCAACAACACTTGGAGACCCCAACATTTTCAATAATGGATAGCACATCTAGACAAAAGATCAATAAGGACATAAGAAACTTGAACAACAGCATAAATCAACTAAGTCTAACAGACATACACACAACACTCTGTCCCAAAACAACAGAATACACATTCTTCTGAAATGCACTTGGAGCATTTTCCAGAATAGAGTATATGTTAGACCACAAAGAATTTTACATAAATCTAAAAACATGAAAATCATACAAAGTATCCTTTCCAATTATAATAGAATAAATCTAGAAATCCATAGCAAAAGGAAAACTTAAGAGCTCACAAATATGTTTAAATTAAATAACACATTCTTTTTTAAAAATTTATTTATTTATTTATTTGAAAGGCAGAAATAGAAAAAAGTGAGGAGTTGGGGAGACAGAGAGAAAGAGATCTTCCACCCACTGGTTCACTCCTTGAATGACTGCAACAGCCGGGGTAGGGCCAGGCTGAAGCCAGGAGCCAGGAGCTTCTTCCAGGTCTCCCACATGAGTGCAGTGCCCAAGGACTAGGCCCATCTTGTGCTGCTTTCCCAGACTCATTAGCAGGGAGCTAGACTAGAAGTGGAGCAGTCCAGACTCGAACTAGCACCCATATGGGACACCAGCACTGCAGGAGGAAACTTAACCTCCTATGCCACAGCGCCAGCCCCAAATAACACATTTTTAAATAACAAATGAATCAAAGAAGAAATCACAAGGCAAATTATAAAAGATTTAGAAATAAATGAAAATTTAAAAATAAAAAGATGTGGAGTGCAGTAAAGGCACTCTTCAGAGGAAAATTTGTGGTTGTAAATAACTACACTTCAAGAAGAAATATCTCAAATAAGTAAATTAATTCTACACAAAGAGGAACTGGACATGAAAGAATAAATTAAACTCAAAGCTAGTAGAGGGAAGTGAATAATGACAATTGGAGTGTAGAAATGCAAAATATAGAATAAAATGATGACAGGGAATCAATGAAACAAAGTTTGCTCTTTGAAAAGACCAACAATATTAATAAAACTCTAGTTAGACTTGACAAAGGGAAGCAAATATACAAATAAGTAAAATCAGAAATGAAAATGGAAACCTTACTACCATCTTTATAATCTTATAAAGATTATAAGAGAATATTATGAATGATTATATGCTGTTAGATAACCTAGAAGAAATGAACAAATTCCACACAAATTACCCAAACTTACTCAAGATGAAATAGAAAAATCTTAGCAGATGTATGAAAAAAGAGATTGAATCAGTAATCAAAAACCTGACAACAAACAAGAATACAAGACCAAATGGCATCCCTGGTAGAGTCCACCAAACTTTAATAGTTCACCAATACTTAAAGGATTAACATGATTCTTTCTCGCATTTCTAAAAAATACTAGAGGGAGATACTTCCCAACTCATTCTATGAAGTCAACATTATCCTGATACCAAAGCCAACTAATGTCATTACAAAGAAAAGACCTACAAAATGGAAGAACATCTTGTTCATGGATAGGAAAACTTAAAATTGTTAAGATATCAACACAACACAAAGCAAACTACAGATTATTGCAATCTCTTTCAAAATTCCACTGGTCTTTTTGGCAAAATGGAAAGGTCAGTTTTCAAATTCATATGGGATAGCAATGAACCTCAAAATATCCAAAAACAAGAAAAATGACAGAGGATTAACACATTACAAATCAAAACTCCTTACAAAGCTATAGTTATCAAAGCAATGTGGTACTGAAGTAAGGGGAAATCCCAGATCAACAGAATGGCATTGAGAGTCAAGAAACCTGTACCTATATGAGGATGGTTCCAAAATTTTGTGGAAAATGGAATTAAAAAATGTTTATTTTGCTACAAATGTAGTTTTGAAATTGATGCATAATTTTTCCCATAATATGAATTCCCCATGAACTTTTTTAAGTACCCTCATAAGACATAATAATTTTTGACAAGGGTGTCAAGTATATTTCACAGGGAAACAGCAGGCTCTTCAAATAAATAATGCTAGAAGTGCCAGCAGTGTGGTACAGACTGCCTATGATGCTGCCATCCTATATTAGAGTACTGTTTGAGTCCATGCAGCTCCATTTCTGATCCAGCTAACTAATAATGCACCTGGGAAAGCAGCAGAAGATGGCCCAAGTACTTGGGCCCCTGCCACCCACATGGGAAACCTGGATGAAGCTCCTGGCTCCTGGCTTCAGCCTGACCCAACCCTGACTGTTGCTCGCTCTCGTTCTCTTTCCATTTCAAATCAATAAATACATCTTTAAAAATAAATAAATTGGGGCTGGCACTGTGTTATAAAAGATCAAACCACCACCTGCCATGCAAGCATCCCATATGGGCTCCAGTTCAAGTCCCAGTTGCTCCACTTCGGATCCAGCATCCTGCTAATGTTCCTGGGAAAGCAACGGAAGATAGCCCAAGCCCTTAGGCCCCTGCAACACATGTGAGAGACCCAGAAGAAACTCCTGGCTCCTGGCTCCAGCCTGGCCCAGCCCAGCCATTGCAACCATTTGGGGAGTGACCTTGAGTACAGATTCTCTCTCTCTCTCTCTCTCTCTCTCCTTTCTCTCTCTCTCTCCCTCTCTCTCTCCTTTCTCTCTCTCTCCTTCTCTCTGTATCTCTGCTTTTCAAATAAGTAAATAAATATTTTTTAAAAACCAAATAAATTATACTGGAATAACAGAATTTCCACAAGGAAATGAATTAAATTGAATGTCTATATTATGTTACATATAAAATTTAGTTTAAAATGAATCAATAACCTAAGAGTGAAAATCATAAAACTCTTAGAAGAAAATATAGGGGTAAATGTTCATGGCCCTCGATTTGATAATGGAGTCTTAGATATGATTTTCAAAGCAACAACTAGGAAAAAAATGACTTTATCAATATTAAAACCTTGTGCGGCCGGCGCCGCAGCTCACTAGGCTAATCCTCTGCCTTGCGGCACCAGCACACCAGGTTCTAGTCCCGGTTGGGGCGCCGGATTCTGTCCCGGTTGCCCCTCCTCCAGGCCAGCTCTCTGCTGTGGCCAGGGAGTGCAGTGGAGGATGGCCCAAGTACTTGGGCCCTGCACCCCATGGGAGACCAGGAGAAGCGCCTGGCTCCTGCCATCGGATCAGCGCGGTGCGCCGGCCGCGGCGGCCATTGGAGGGTGAACCAACGGCAAAGGAAGACCTTTCTCTCTGTCTCTCTCTCTCACTGTCCACTCTGGCTGTCAAAAAAAAAAAAAAAAAAAAAAAAAAAAAAAAAAAAAAAAACAAACTTGTGCATCAGAAGACATTATCAATAAAGTAAAAAGACAATCTACAGAATGGGAGAAATATTTGTAAGTCATGTATCTGATATGTTTTTAACATACAGGATACATAGAGAACTCCTAAAAATCAAGAAACAAAATAACAAGCAACATAATTTAAAACTGAACAAAGTAAGAGCAGGTATTGTGGCTCAGCAGGTTAACCTACTGCTGGGATGCTCACACTCCATGTCAGAGTGCCAGTTCAAGTCCCAGCTACACCACTTCTGATCCAGCTTCCTACCAATGCATTCTGGGAGGCAGTAGCTGATGGGTCAATTGCTGAGTCTTCCATTATTGTAGGAGACCTGGATGCAGTTTCTGGCTCCTGGCTTTTGCCTGATTCAATCCTGGCTATTGTAGCCATTTGGGAATGAACCTGAGGTTGGATGGATGAAAGATCTTTCTGTTGCTCTGCCTCTCTCTCTCTCTCTCTCTCTCTCTCTCTGTGTGTGTGTATGTGTGTGGCTTGTTCTTTCAAGTAGATAAAAATGAATAAAAACACACATTATAAACAAAGTACTTGACTAGATATTTCTCAGAAGAGATTTACAAATGGCCAAAAAGTGTATGAAAAAATAATCAACATCCTTAGTCATTAAGGAAATGCAAACCAAAACCACAATGTAACCATTTCACATCTACCAGAATGACTATAATTTAAAGAAATTTAAAGGCAAGAAATAAGTGTTGACAAACATTTGGAAAGATTGGAACCCTCATACATTGTTGGTGTGAATGCAAAATAGTATAGCTGCTGAGAAAAACAGTTTGCTGTTTCCTTTAAACAGTTAAACATAAAATTACCATATGGCCCAACAATTGGTATAATACCTGAAAGAATTTAAAACAGACACTCCAACAGATACTGTGTAACAACATTCACTGCTG
This sequence comes from Oryctolagus cuniculus, assembly GCF_051225735.1. Classification (NCBI taxonomy): domain Eukaryota; kingdom Metazoa; phylum Chordata; class Mammalia; order Lagomorpha; family Leporidae; genus Oryctolagus; species Oryctolagus cuniculus. The sequence goes on from NC_142867.1 coordinate 155,098,355, forward strand.
TATTATTCACAATAAGCAAAAGGTAGAAACAATGCAAGTGTCTATCAGTATATGAGTGGAAAAATAAGCTATGTTATGTACATATAATGAAATATTATTCATCCAAAGAAAGGAATGAAGTTCTGATACATGCTACAACATGTTTGAACCTTGAAAACATGCTTAGTGAAATAAGCCAGTCACAAAAGAACAACTATAGCACGATTTGATTTCACATCTATGAAATACCTAGATTAGGAAAATTCAGAGAGAATAGTTACCAGGGGCTGGAAGAAGAGGAAAATGGGAAGTCATTGCTCAGTGGTTACAGAATTTCTGTTTGAGGTAATGAAAAAGCTTTGGAAACTTAGTGGTAATCCTTGCACAACAGTGTGGATGTAATTCATGTCATGTTTTTGTGGTTTATAGATTTTAGCAGAGCAGGGAAAAATATACTAACTAAAGAATGTGAGTAAATATGTATCCTAGGAATATTTACCTTTTAATAGAAGATTGTATTTAATTAATTACCATTTCCTAAGGACCCTCTGTTGTTCAGAATTTGTGTGAATGCTGTGGCCAATAAACATTAAGACAAGGTCCTTGAGCTCAAGGAATTTACAAACTAGTGGAAGAGGTATATCAGCCCATGCCAATCTTGATAAATCCAAGGATGAATTTGGGAAGCAAGGCAACACACAAAAGGAACAATTAATCCAGATGAGGTTGGGTAAGGAAGACAAAAACAGGTCAAAGATTTGTGGACAGGCACAACAAGCAGGCAAAAGTTGGAGGTGAGCTGAGCACTGGGTACTAGAAAGGAACTGCTAGTGGTTGAGCAGGGTTGAAGCACAGTAGGGGAGGGAATGGCGGTTATTGAGGGTGATGAGTTATTTGGCTAAAGATATAAGGAAAAGCCAGAGTGAGCCACATTGAGAAGTCCTCATCTTACCGTATGGAGAAGCTATTAAAGGATTTTAAGCAAACTGGTAATATAATTATGGACAACTCAATAAAGAATGGATGTAGGGGCCAGTGCTGTGGCATAGCAGGTAAAGCCACCACCTGCAGTGCCAGCATCTCATATGGGCACCAGTTGGAATCCCGGCTGCTCCACTTCTGATCTAGCTCTATGATGTGGCCTGGGAAAGCAGTAAAAGATGGCCCAAGTCCTTGGACCCCTGCACCCATGTGGGAGACCTAGAAGAAGCTCCTGAATCCTGGCTTCAGATTGGCACAGCTCCAGCCATAGCAGACAATTGGTGAGTGAAGCAGTGGATGGAAGATCTCTCTCTCTCTCTCTCTCTTTCCTTCTCTCTCTCTCTGTAACTTTGACTTTCAAATAAATAAATCTTTAAAAAAATAAAATAAATGGCAAAGGTCTCCTATACAGAGAATAATTGTCAAGATAAATTTTTAAATAATAACTAAAACAAGACAACTTCCACCAGGGGCAGTGCTGTAGCATAGTGTCTAAAGCTGCCCCCTATGGCACTGGAATCCCATATGGGCACAGGTTCGACTCCAGGCTGCTCCACTTCCAATCCAGCTGTCTGCTAATGTGCCTGGGAAAAGCAGTGGAAGATGGCCCAAGTCTTTGGGGCCCTGCACCCACAAAGGAGACTCAGAAGTTCCTGGCTCCTGGCTTTGGGCCAGCCCAGCCCTGGCCATTGCAGCCATTTGGGGAGTAAACCAACACATGCAAGATTTCTCTCTGTGTGTCTCTCTAACTCTCCCCATAAAAGGTATATGATGATAATGCTTTTGTTAAAAAAAAAAAGATTTATTTATCTATTTATTTGAAAGGCAGAGCTACATAGAGGCAGAGAAAGAGAGACAGAGGTCTTCCATTTGCTGGTTCATTCCCCCAGATGGCCACAATGGCCAGGCTGAGCCAATCTGAAACCAGGAGCCAGGAGCTTCTTCCGGGTCACCCAGGTGGGTGCAGGGACTCAAGGATTTGGACCATCTACTACTTTCCCAGGCCATAGCAGAGAGCTAGATCGGAAGTAGAGCAGCCATGACTCGAACCGGCACCCATATGGGATACTGGCATTGCAGGCAGTGGCTTTACCTGCTTTGCCACAGCATGGGGCCCAATAATGCTTGTTTTCTAAAAGGAGATAGGGAGATCTTGATTTAAAAAGAAAGGCTATTGCTCAGGAAAAATTTTAAAGAATAACAACAAAAAGCAAACAAAGAAAAAAGCAAGGATTGAACATGTTACTACTGGTATAAAAACAAAAGCAAAAGACATCCTGAATTAAAAAAGAAAAATACCATGAAGGTCATTAGTAAGTCCATTTGGGGAAATAACATAACAATATTAAATTTCATGAGCGTCTTCACTGGATTGTAATTAAGCAAGCATCCTACTTTTCCAGATACTCATTGTTTGTTCTACCACTTGCTCTATAATTTTGGCAATGTTGACTGAAAAGCCCACAGATGTACAGTTCCTAAAATCCAACTAAATGTTTCCTTCTTTTGAAAAGAAGGATCTTCACTTCCCTCAACATTAGGCTTTACAGAGTAATAATAAGGCCCTTTGTGGAACTGACTCCAGCAACGTCAGTTGCTCAACATCCAATCTAAATTTCCATGTAGTCATCCATCTCACAGACACATTGGTTCAAGTTCTGTGGCTTTCTCATTTTCTCAGTGTTTTAGGAACATACAAAAGAATTAGTTTTAAAGGTAGATTTCAGACAGAAAAAAATTCTATAGAGCAGTTTGGAAACTCTGAGCTCAAGGTTAGAGAAGTAATGTCAATGTTATTTAATTATCATCAAGTATATTCCTTAATTCAGAAGACTGACTGCGCCTATCATCCCTGGATCCTCCCAAAGTAACTTCACACAGAGAAAACATTAACAATATACCTTAAATTATCTACCACGAGTCATGCTCAAGTATAAAAGAGGATGTAGGACACATTATTTTATTTGCCAATCTAGAAAATTCTGCATGTGCTCACAATTCACCCAATAACAAAAATAAATATGCAAGATGGATCCATAGAAAGAAATAAGGATGTATTTATGAATCTTACAGAACAAGCACTTTGTCTAACATATCCCTGAATTTCTAGCCATCCCATTTGCCAGCCAACAAGGTTGTCAGTTTTAGAGATGAGGAAAGGGAGCTGGAGGAGTTTATGACTTGCCTGAAGCCATTCTGTTAGTTTGTGGCTGACACAGACCTAGATCGCAACTCTCTTTCAATGTGAATGAATTTTTCTCTATGGCATATTTTGTAAAAATACAATGTCTCCTGTTAGTAAAAGAGGAAGTCAGAACGTTTTATTCTATCTTGTATTTTTTGTTTAAAAGCTTATTTTCTTTTTTTTTCATAGCAATTGGCAGACTTTAATATTCAAGAAGAATTAAATCCATCGTACACATTAAAAATACAGGAAATTTCATGCAGACATGAAGCTTCCAATTCAGCCTTTGTGGCAACTTTTTGAATTAGTTACATATAAATACAGTACACTTTACAGTTCCCAAACTTCATAATTTTTATCCTGTGATTTATTTGTAGGGCTTCTCTTTATGTTGTGTGTGTGTATATATATATATATGTACACATATATATACACCATCTTGTCCACTTGATTAGCGTATCTAAATATGCATCATTTCAGAATAAAGAAAATGTTTTAAAAAAGCAAGCACAATAACCTATCTCCTCCCACTTTATGAAAATTGAAGCTTTTGTGTGTAAAGTTAATTTAAGGGAAAAAAACTTTTAAGGCTCACACACTTTAGTAGCTAGGATTAAACATAAGAAATGAAAATTTAAATAAATCCTCCAGTGACACTTCTAATATTGACTGATTCTACCTTTTCAAGTTTAGAATATATAAACTGAAAAAGCTGTAAGAAAAAGAGATGCAAATTTATGTAGAACATTTTAAAAATATTCATGTGAGAAATTAAAAGCAAATCAATGATTTCAGAATTAACTAAAATATTATATAATTTAGAAGTGTAAGTAACACTGTTAAAAAAAATCACCTGATAGCAAAACAATTTTAATTAATAAAACCAACCCACCAGTGCCAACTTGTTTTTCCTATGTGAGAAAACAAAGATCATCTGTTTTGATACAGTTGTAAAAAACAAATAGTAGCCAATGAATAAAAAGCACTTCTAAATCACTCAAAAACAGCGTGCAATCCTTTACATTCAATGGATGTTTTTTAAAACTTTGTTTCTTTTATGATTTAAGAGAAAAAGATTTTCCCTTAATTTCAAGTTCATTCATACAGGTAATGAGAATTCACACCAAACGAACATCTGCCACGTACTGAGGGACACATAAATGAGAAATAGTTTTAAAAATTCCCTAATTCAACAAGTCATATGGAACCCTGTTGTGCATGGTAGGAGTGAGGATCATAAAACTTCCCTCACTATATGCAGACACAGGTCCCCACCCCCACTAGTAAGATGCCACCTCCAATAGTAACTCCCTATCCTAAGTGACAACAAAGCTGTAAAGATTTACAAGTAAGTTTTCTTATTAAAACATGACAATTATGCTACAAGCACATTATTAAGTCCAACTAATCCAAATTGCCACAGAGGTCCTTTAAAGCAATCACAATAATCTGTGAAAATATTCAAGAAAAATTATTCCTTTCCTCCAAGAAAAGGTTAAAACATGAGTCATCTCTACTTTTCAAGCTACCGGAAATGGAATAATGAACATATATTTAAGTGTTTTATATTTCTGAATCATGAAAGTCATTCTTTCAGTGACACAAAGACACTCTGGATCTCTTGCCAGCATTTCAAAAATGGTCAATTCCATGTAAATCATAAAATAAACAAATCTTTACACAAGTTAATGTACTTCTTTATTTTTTAGTGTCATGTGATTGTTTGATTTTTAGAATCCAAATAATACTGATTATACCTTACTCACACCAACAAATAGTCAGACGTAACCCTATCTTTTTTTGAAACAAAAAACATTGTGTGCCTATTTTAGAGCTATTCATTTTATAGTATATATAAAAATATGTAAGATACATAATTCATATATGTAACTTTACGTATATAAAACATATATTAAAATAATAAACAAGTATATGCACACTTCTCCACATAGCTCTGATGAGGTTTATCAAAAATTTTGCATAAGTCCATAAGACCAAGAGATTGAAATTATACAGATATTTAGGGCCAGCATTGTGGTGTAGCAAGTTAAGCCTCTGCCTGCAACACCAGCACTGGTTGAGTCACAAGCTGCTCCACTTCTGATCCAGCTCCTTGCTAATGCGCCTGAGAAAGCATCAGAGGATGGCCTAAGTACTTGGGTCCTTGCTCCCATATGGGAGACCTGTAAGAGACTCCAGGCTTCTGGCTTTGGCCTGGCCCGGCTCTGGCCATAGTGGCCATCTGGTAAATTTAACCAGCTGATGGAAGATCTTTCTCTCTCACTCTTCCTCTCTTTGTAACTGTCTTTCAAATAAATAAAAATAAAACTTTTAAAGAAAAAAGATATTATACTGACATTTTTCCAATTGTTCATTCAAAAGGCATATGCTAAACCTATAGAACACTTATAGATTTTCATAATTTCCAAAAAATAGAAACAACCCCCATGTCCAGAACAAACAGTTACATCCACATACGAGGCTATTACTGAGAAATACACAGGAAGGAACTGTCAATAAATCAACATATTTCGATAATACCATGGCTTTACATGGAGTGCAAGGAGCTAGGTTCAAAAGATTGCTAGTGTACAAATCAATTTATATGGCATCCTGCATGAAATACACCCATCAGGTTGGAGAACACATCAGTGATGGGCAGGAAACAGAGGGAGAGGGTGTGACTGTAAAGGAATGGCACAGGAGTTCTTTAGAGTGTTCTGTAGCCCGATTAAGCTGGCAGTCAAATCCATACATGTGTTACAAATGGTAGACTTGTACACAGAAATAAATGTACAATATTTTTCTATCATTAATGTTTTAGTTTAAATGTTAAAAAAAAAAGTTAAGCACATAATGTGCCGATTATTGGGCAGTCTGAGGCACAATCCATGGCTGAGCCTATTCTCAAAGAGCTCAAGGAGCGAAGGCATAAACAAAATAACACAGCACAAAAATATTTGATATTTGTAAAATAAAAATGGGCAAATGGTATAGGAAATTAAGAAAGAAATCATCCCTAGCTTAACTGAGCAGAAAAAGGTTGACAGGAGGTTCCGACGGCTCTCCTTTCCGAGAGTCAGAAAAGGCAAATAGTGATTCCATGTAAAAACTGCTAAGTTAGAAAAACTATCTTGTCCATAGAGTGAAACAGAAAGAGCCTGGGGTGGAAAGCATGCTTGGTTAAATGCAGGGTGAGGGATTCGGGGATCTGAGCTAAGGTATTGGCCATCTACACAGGTACATCTCTGGGCGGCTGGCCCCACACCTGCAGGGTGTGCTGGAAACCACGCGTAAGGTTGGCCTCACCTGTTTCCTCATTTTATTCCCACCTATATATTATTCATACCAATTAAGCTTTTGCCTCATTTCCTATCACTTTGGCTCTTCCTTACTGTCTTCATAATGTTTCTTATCTGAAACTTATGCTCAAATCTCCCAGCTTATTTTATTTTCCAAGGACTTTCATTTAGATGGTACCCCAAGAACAAGGGCACACACTTCTCCTTGGGCATCCAGGCAGCAGTTGTGGAAATGGAAAGGAAAGGACATGCATGAAAGACATCATTTAAGAGATAGTAATCACAACACTGGGCTTTAACTTGGATGTAAGGAAGGAACAGGTAGAAAACCAATTTAAAAGCAAAGTCTTAAAAACATGAAATGCGGCCGGCGCCGCAGCTCACTAGGCTAATCCTCCGCCTGTGGTGCCGGCATCCCATATGTGCTTCAGGTTCTAGTCCCGGTTGCTCCTCTTCCTGTCTGCTGTGGCCCCGTAGGGAAGTGGAGAATGGCCCAGGTGCTTGGACCCTGCACCCACATGGGAGACCAGGAGGAGGCGCCTGGCTCCTGGCTTTGGATCAGCTCAGCGCTGGCCGTAGCAGCCATTTGGGGGGTGAACCATTGGAAGGAAGACCTTTCTCTCTGTCTCTCTCTCTCTCACTGTCTAACTCTGCCTGTCAAATTAAAAAAAAAAAAAAAAAAAACCATGAAATGTGAGTGATTATTCTTTTTTTTTTTTTTTTTTTTTTTAGAAATCAAGGACATTTTTATTTGCTACATTCACACGAGTAATGATAAAGTGTTCAGAAGTTTAACTTGGTTAAAAATATCAAATCTTCATTTAACTTTTAATCCTACTCAAAGGATAAAAGTGGATGAACCCATCCAATGCTGAGTGCTATCACTTCAAGTGCCACTCTTCAGGTGAACATGCACCGACACTAAACCATGACCCAACAATAATTTTTTATGTAGTTTCACTAATACCATTTAAAAGAACTTAACAAGTTAGTACGTTAATAGCTTTCTGAGACAAATTTAAGATCAAGAAAGTCCACAAATAATGTACAAATATTTGTTAAAAACGAACCAATCTACCAACCATTTTCTTTTTTTTTTTTTTAGAATCATCCATTTTCTTTTTTTTTTATTTTTTTTATTTTTTTTTAACTTTTATTTAATGAATATAAATTTCCAAAGTACGATTTATGCATTACATGGCTTCCCCCACATACCATCCCTCCCACCCACTACCCTCCCCTTTCCCACTCCCTCTCCCCTTCCATTCACATCAAGATTCATTTTCGATTATCTTAATATACAGAAGATCAGCTTAGTATACATTAAGTAAGGATTTCAACAGTTTGCTCTCACACAGAAACATAAAGTGAAAAATAATAGATGATTTTTTTTAAATGATGATGGAATCAGATCAGACCTATTGTCATGTTTAATCCCAGTGAGAGTCAAGTTGGGAGTTGATAATTTCTTTCTTTCTTTTTTTTTTTTTTTACAGAGGATCAGTTTAGTATACATTAAGTAAAGATTTCAACAGTTTGCACCCCCATAGAAACACAAAGTGAAATATATTGTTTGAGTACTCGTTATAGCATTAAATCTCAATACACAGCACATTAAGGACAGAGATCCTACATGAGGAGTAAGTGCACAGTGACTCCTGTTGTTGACTTTACCAATTGACACTCCTGTCTATGGCATCAGTAGTCTCCCTATGCTCCAGTCATGAGTTTCCAAGGCTATGGAAGCCCTCTGAGTTCTCCGATTCTTATCTTGCTTAGACAAGGTCATAGTCAAAGTGGAGGTTCTCTCCTCCCTTCAGAGAAAGGTACCTCCTTCTTTGAAGACCTGTTCTTTCCACTGGGATCTCACTCGCAGAGATCTTTTGCCAGAATGTCTTGGCTTCCATGCCTGAAATACTCTCATGGGCTTTTCAGCCAGATCCGAATGCCTTTAGGGCTGATTCTGAGGCCAGAGTGCTATTTAGGACATCTGCCATTCTATGAGTCTGCTGAGTATCTCACTTCCCATGTTGGATCACTCTCCCCTTTATTTATTCTATCGGTTAGTGTTAGCAGGTACTAGACTTGTTTATGTGCTCCCTTTGACTCTTAGTCCTTTCATTATGATCAATTGTGAACTGAAATTGATCACTTGGACTAGTGAGATGGCATTGGTACATGCCACCTTGATGGGATTGAATTGGAATCCCCTGGTATGTTTCCAACTCTACCATTTGGGGCAAGTCAGCTTGAGTATGTCCCAAATTATACATCTCTTCCCTCTCTTATTCCCACTCTTATGTTTAACAGGGATCACATTTCAGTTAATTTTTAACACTCAAGAATAACTGTGTATTAATTACAGAATTAAACCGGTCATATTAAGTAGAACAGACAAAAAAACTACTAAGAGGGATAATGTATTAAGTTGTTCATTAACAGTCAGGGCTATGCTGATCAAGTCACCGTTTCCCAGAGTGTCCATTTCACTTCAGGAGGTTTCCTTTTTGGTGTTCAGTCAGTTGTCACCGATCAGGGAGAACATATGGTATTTGTCCCTTTGGGACTGGCTTATTTCACTCAGCATGATGTGTTCCAGATTCCTCCATTTTGTTGCAAATGACTGGATTTCGTTGTTTCTTACTGCGGTATAGTATTCTAAAGAGTACAACCATTTTCAAGAGTTCATTTAATACATACAGCAATATATTTATAACCAGAAACCGCAGTGCAGATACACCCTTAATTTGTTAAGCTCTACTCCAAAATGAAATCAACTTGCATGATTTCGTCTTACTAAAGCAGTACACATTTTCTTTCATACAGATCAGTTAACATACAGGAGGAACCCACAAAGAGCGCATCAGTGATCTGACAAACTGTATTACACGGAACACAAATAAAGCCGGAAGTTAATCTGAAGAATATGAAGGCGTTATCAGAGATTATGCATTGGCCTTGATTTTTATTTTTCTTTACCTAGAATTCTACAAATTTATCAATTATCTTTTTTAATAAACAGCACCAATCTTGCCCATTGATGCAATTCAAATCTGACTTTCTCAGTTCTTAGTTCACAAGTTTATTATGAAAAACACTGCAGTGCCCTTGTGCAGTAACATCATCTTACAAGACGGGAGGGAGGGACAGTTCTGTTCAAAACAACTCACCAGGTTCTGACAATAACAAAGAACAACACAGGGGTGAGATCTGAGAAAGGAATAAACCGAGTGCAGACAAATCATACAATTAAATTAAATGGTATCCCTGAAAAGAAATAAAACAATTTCAAAACTCACAAGTAGAGGAAGGCCTTGGTACTTATTTTTAAAAATCTTCATTAAGCTCCAATGATTCTTTGGTGCTATCCTTATCTACAGTCATGCTGAGTAAAGCTATAGCTAAATGGAAGTTATTGTATTCATGAGGCGTTAATGTTTGCATCTTATTATCTGCAGTCTCTCAGAGAAAGCAAAAGTAACTACAAATAGCGCTATGCCAGCAACTGGTTTCTTGACCAACAATGTAGCTTCAGCATGCAATGAACTAGTTCATTCTAAAGTGGTCACGGCTGTTGATGACAAGAGGCTTTGTATTTTTATATGGCACATCTTTTGGTCTGTGTGAAAACAAGTTTTTGACTGTTAACTGTTTTTCTGACACTCAGGAGTTACTGTTGCTCTTCCCATTTCCATCAGGTCACATATGGTTCATGGCAATACTGTACAAGTTTAAAATTTCATTACAGGAAGTAGTCTGGGGTACGACGAGTAACACGTGGCTCGCCTCTACGAGGAGCTGGGTCAAACTGCAAGAAAGAGTATTTTAGAGTGTCATCAAGTTCCATGATTGCAGCTTGGTTACCACAACGGTAACAAGAGTTTGGAGCACTGAAAATTGTTACTACATTTCGGTCATGGCAACAGTTATATCCCTCCATCACCAGCTGGTGAGCTCTAAACACGAACGTCAAGCCATTGGCATGATTAAATGTCTCAGAAATATCTTGCCCAAAGGTGTAAGCACCTCCTAGAGGAGAAATACCCCAACCATCAAGGTCATCTGGATCTGACCACAGCAAGTCACACATTGGACCCTCATGGGGAACTTCTTGTAAGCGGTCAAGTGCTCTGATGTGATCCAGTGTATCTATAGATGGCGAGAGGCCTCCATGCAGACAGAAGATCTGCCCATCCACCAAGGCAGTGAGAGGAAGATAGTCATAAAGATCTGTAAAATAATTCCAAACATTTGCGTTTCCATATTTTCTTAAACATTCATCATAGAAACCACAAACCTGTGTGATCTGTCTGCTCTCATGATTTCCTCGAAGAATGGTGATGTGTTCACGGTAAGGAACCTTAAGAGCTACAAGCAGTGTAACTGTTTCAACGGAGTAATATCCTCTGTCAACATAATCTCCCATAAACAAGTAATTTGTGTCTGGTGATTTGCCACCATTCTAAACAGTTCCATGAGATCATGAAATTGCCCATGCACATCTCCACAGACAGTAACTGGACATCGAAGCTCTTGCACGTTGGATTTCTTTAGCCTTCTCTTTTGTCAGGATTTCTTTAGCCTTCTCGCAGAGGCTCTTGACCTGGGACTCGGACAGCTGCTTGCACTCGTTCAGCTGCTCGATCCACTGGTCCAGCTCCTTGGTGAACACCTTCTTGTCTATGATGCCACCCGCCCCAACCGGCTGCCGCTCCCGCGCCGCCGCCCGCACACGGGCCACACGCACACGCCGCCGCCGGCTCCCGGAGGGTACTTCCTTGGCCGCTGGCGGTCGCTCAGCACCGGCGCTGGTCGCTGGCTCTCAACCGCAGTGCTCGGCCGCCAGCTGCTGCGTCTCCTCCGCTCGCCCTAGCTCCAGAGCTCGCCTCTGTAACCCTGAGTGATTATTCTTAACAAATTAATTTAAATATTAGTTTGCTTTAGGCAATATTTATAGGCAAAATCACATTTTCTTGATTTAGAAAAATATATTTAAGACAATAAAACAGGCTGGCGTGCCGTGGCTCAATAGGCTAATCCTCCACCTAACGGCGCCGGCACACCAGGTTCTAGTCCCGGTCGGGGCACCGGATTCTGTCCTGGTTGCCCCTCTTCCAGGCCAGCTCTCTGCTGTGGCCAGGGAGTGCAGTGGAGGATGGCCCAAGTGCTTGGGCCCTGCACCCCATGGGAGACCAGGAGAAGCACCTGGCTCCTGGCTTGGGATCAGCGCAGTGCACCGGCCACAGCGCACCGGAGGAGGGTGAACCAACGGCAAAAGGAAGACCTTTCTCTCTGTCTCTCTCTCTCACCGTCCACTCTCAAAAAAAAAAAAAAAAAAAAAAAAAAAAAGTCAATAATACAATGTGTGAGAGCAGGCCTTTCCAATTTAGATTCTTTTTCAACCGTTTTGATCCTACCTTAAATTTTCATATGGTAGTTGGGTGGACAGATTTTGTCTCAAAAAGACTCATTTAGCATGTAAAGTAGCTGAAAGAATTCCACTAGTGACCACCGGTAAAGCGAATTCAAGTCCTACTGAAATAGCTGCACAGGAATTCCACAGGAGTGAGGCTGTTTTCCCCTTTGGGGAACTCTGACTTTAGGCAGCAATTTCAGATGCTCAGTTTCATTAATTCCTACACAGACATCCAGAACAGAAAGGATGTAACTGAGGCCGGTGCCGTGGCTCACTTGACTAATCCTCCGCCTGCGGCGCCAGCACCCCAGGGTTCTAGTCCTGGTTGCTCCTCTTCCAGTCCAGCTCTCTGCTGTGGCCCGGGTTACTGGGGGAGAGCTTCTGCAACAGCTGGCATGAGACCACTGCCTTCCCTTTCTTCCTGTCCAGAACATAAATACAGTCTTGGAAATGGTAAGGTCAAGCCTGAATCCACAGGTACTCTGGTGAGGAAGTGTAGGAAGACTTCATAGTTTCAATGTCTAAATTCATGTGGGAACCTAATCCCCAGTGCAGCAGTGTTAAAGCACAGGCCCTTGAGAAGGTGCTTGGTTCATGAGAGATCAGTGTCCTGAATAAAGGACTTGAAGCAGTCTGTTTGCCTCTCTTGCCTTTCACTGCATAGGGATGGAGCAAGAGGCACCATATATGAAACAAACCAAAAAACAGCTTTCACCAGACAAGGATCTACTCGCACCTGGATCTTAGACTTCTCAGCCTCCAGAACTGGAAGAAATAAATTTCCATTATTTATAAATTACCTAATCTATGGTACATTGTTACAGCAGCAAGATCAAATGAAGACAAGGAGTAACCAATAAAGGAGTCTAAGAACAAGTAACCCCCAAGATAGAAGAAAACCTAGCCCTGTGTGCTGTGCCGGAGGTGGGATTTTTGCAACCAGAAGGCAACAAACCTGGGGTGAAAGCCATACAGAAGGACAAGTAGAGTGTGGGTCTTGATGACTCAGTCCCATGCACCAGCCTTGGATGAATGACCTCTGGATTTCTTATTAAAAGAGAAAAACAATTGAGTAGGCGATTATAACAGTTCAGTTATACATAGCCAAACACCATGATTAGTGATACTCAGAGCACCACAGATTATGGATAAAGTATGGCTCCTGTAGTTAGTCTGGGACGCTAACTAATATTATGATGAGCATTTTATTGAATAGTTTTATAGAAAAGCAAAGCAAAAAAAAAAAAATCCTTAGTCCCACAACAGAAACTCACATTCCTAAGCAAGATACACATATAAAACAGAGAACACTTGTATTCTAAGAAGAGATTTTTAAACCGAGATCAAACAAGAATCTACAGAAATATCTTCGTTAAGTATGAACTGAATCACAAATGTGAAATCACAGGGGAAACTAGTCTAAAACATATTAGAGATGACCTGAAATAAATGAGTTTCTTTTAGATCTGTTAGTCTAATTAATGTGAGTATAAAATAAATATCCTTAAAGGCAAGTACCATGTTTTATCATGTATTTCCCAAATACAACATTATGCCTCTCATTTTCAAAGTACTCAATAAAAATAGACATACTCTCAATAGAGTTAATCTGTAAGATTTATTGAACTGGATGGAAATTTGGCAAAACCTATCAAACTCAGGGCCAGCACTGTGGCACAGCAGGTTAACCTGCTGCCTACAGTGCTGGTATCTCATATGGGCACAGTTGCAGTCCTATCTGCTCCACTTCCCATGCAGCTCCCTGCTAATGTGCCTGAGAAAGGAGTAGAAGATGACCAAAGTGCTTTGGCCCTGACTCATGTGAGAGACCTGAAGGAAACTCCTGGCTTCAGCCTGGCCCAGCACTGGCCATCACAGCCATTTAAGGAGTTAACCAGCAGATGGAAGATCAATCAATCTTTCTCTCTCTCTCTCTCTCTCCCGCCCCCCCCCCAACTCTGCCTTTCAAATAAATAAATCTTTTTTAAAAACCATCAAGCTTACATATGCACACACACTCTAAGTAAATTTTTTTTAACATTTATATATTGGGGCCAGCACTGTGGCACAGCAGATTAAAGCTCTGGCCTATAGTACCAGCATCCCATATTGGCACTGGCTCAAGTCCCAGCTGCTCCACTTCTAATCCAGATCCCTGCTAATGTGCCTGGGAAAGCAGCAGAGGATAGCTCAAGTCCTTGGGCCCCTGCACCCACATAGGAGACCCAGAAGAAAATCCTGGATACTGACTTCAAGTCAGCTTAACTCCAGCAGTTGTGGTCATTTGGGGAGTGAACCAGCATATGGAAGACATCTCTCTATCTCTGTATCTACCTCTCTCGGAAAATCTATCTTTCAAATAAATAAAATAAACCTTTAAAAAAGAGATTCATTTTATTATTATTTGAAATGCAGAGTTACAGAAAGAGAGGGAGAAACAGAGAGAGAGAGATCTTCCATCTGCTGGTTCACTCCAGACGAAAGCCAGGAGGAAGGAGCTTCATTCAGGTCTCCTATGTGGGTGCAGGGGCCCAAGGACCTGAGCTATCTTCCACTGCTTTCCAAGGCACATTAGCAGAGAGGTACATCAGAATAGTAGCAGCCAGGACTTGAATCAGCTACACCACAATGTCAACCTCTACTCTGAGCACTTCTGGAAAATTTATCTTGCAAATACACTTGCACATATATAAGTGACAAATGTACCCAGTGATTTACAGGAGCACTCTATGAAATAACTAAACATCGGAAACAACCTAAGTATATATCATTAAGGAACAATATTGTACATCTGTGCAACAGAATACTAAGCAGCCATAATGAGGAGTATGAAATCTCTCTGCGCTGATGTAAAATGATCTTGAATATTTATTCAATTAAAAAAGTAAGGGACAGAAATCTGTTCTAAAAAGGTGGAGTGAAAATATGTATACAAATAGGGAATTATTTCTACACGAAACATCACCAGGAAGATGCAGAAAACATTAAAAAAAACAACAACTCTAACATCTCACTGTACTGGTTTCTTCCAGAAAAGAAAAACTTGGAAAGCTAGGGGAGATCTTAAATGAGTGATCTTCAGAAAGCTCATGAAAAGTGCACATTATGAAAACACTATGTATATATTTCAATTTTTTGCACCAAAATAAACATTTTTTATTCTGTTTTTCTACAAACTCTGTGAAGTGCTCTCATACCAAAAACATTATCCATCTTGAAGTATAAGTAACATAATCTTAAGAGTAAAAATTAAATCAAATTGAATTAAATTAAAGCATTATTATTATTATTGAACAAGTTAATATAATAATATTCACATTAGTACAAATCGGTATATAGAGCAAATTACAATTAACAATAGCTACAAATGTAGAAACCTAAGTGGCAATATACAAGCAAATTTTCTAGAACTGGTGTAGACACTTACCCTAGCAGTTAATATGCTGATTAAGAAATCTGCATCCCAAATTAACGTACCTGGGTTTGATGCTTGGCTCTGTCTCCTGATTCCAGCTTCCTGCTACTCCAGATCCTAAGAGGCAGTGGTGAGAGCTCAAGTTCCTGAGTTCCTCACTCCTAGCTTTGGCCTGGTCCAACCTGGCTATTGCAGATATCTGCAGAGTGAACTAGGGGATGGGAGCTCTCAGACAATTGTCTCTTTCTCATTGTCCCCCAATTAAATTTTAAAGGATTTTAACTTTCAGAATTAAAAATTAAAATTAAATTTAAAATTAAATGGGTAGGGGCTGGCGCCGCGGCTCACTAGGCTAATCCTCCACCTTGCGGTGCTGGCACACCAGGTTCTAGTCCCGGTCAGGGTGCCGGATTCTGTCCCGGTTGCCCCTCTTCCAGGCCAGCTCTCTGCTGTGGCCAGGGAGTGCAGTGGAGGATGGCCCAAGTCCTTGGGCCCTGCACCCCATGGGAGACCAGGAGAAGCACCTGGCTCCTGGCTTGGGATCAGCGCGGTGCGCCGGCCGCAGCGCGACAGCCGTGGCGGCCATTGGAGGGTGAACCAACGGCAAAGGAAGACCTTTCTCTCTGTCTCTCTCACTGTCCACTCTGTCAAAAAAAAATTAAAATTAAATGGGTAGGAAAATTTTTGACTTAGCCACTGGAATATTTATTGATTTTTAAGAATTTTAATAATGTAAAGAGAACAGATTTCATGTATCTCATAGGTATAGTTCCAAGAAGACAATCACTCCCTGCTCCCTTCCTCAATCTTTTTTCTTTATTTTTGCAAAGACATAATTTCAATACACTTTATAATCACAGGCTTTATATACCTCTAATCATAATATTCAACAAGTAAAAATAGGAAGATCACAGTTCCACATGAGTATAAATAATGAATAAAAACAACAATCATATCAAAAGATGTCCATTTCATTCCTATCCATTTTTTCTATTTTATTTTAACTGCAAAATATCAGAGAAAACATGACATTTGTTTTTTGGGGACTTATTGCACTAAGCATAATGGTTTCCAGTTGCATTCATTTTATTGCAAAAGACAGGATTTCATTCTTTTTTATGCCTGAGTAGCATTCCATGGTATATATATAAACCACATTTTCTTTATCCAGTCATCAGTTGATGGACATCTGGGTTGAATCCATATTTTAACTATTGTGAATTTGACCTGCAATAAGCATGGGGTGCAAATAACTCTTTTGTACGCTGACTGCATTTCTTTGAGTAAATTCCCAAAAGTGGGATGGCTGGATTATATGGTAGATCTGTTTTCATATTTCTGGTGAATCTCCATACTGTCTTCCATAATAGTTGTACTAGTTTACATTCCCACCAATGGTGGATTAGGGTACCCTTTCCCCACATCCTTGCCAACAATTATAATTTCTTGATTTTTGGATGATAGTCATTCTAACTGGGGTGAGATGAAACCTCACTGTGGTCTTTATTCCCATTTCCCAGATGGCTAGTGATCCTAAGCACTTTTTCATTTGTCTGCTGGCCCTCTGCACCACAACATTTGAGAAATGCCCGTTCATGTCCTTTGTGCATTTCTTATCTGGGGTTTTGTTGTTGTTGTTTCTTGAACTTTTTATAGATCCCAAATATTAATCCTTTATTAGTTTCATAGTTTATAAATATTTTCTCCCATTCTGTTGGTTGCCTCTTAACTTTGTTGATTGCTTCCTTTGCAGTACAGAAGCTTCTTAGCTTGTTGTAATCCCATGTGTCTATTTCTGCTTTTATGCCTGTGTTTCTGGGGTCCTTTACAAGAAGTCTTTGCCTATGTCAATGACCTGCAGTTTCTCTAGTGTTCTCCTCTAGTAATTTGAGGTATCAGGTCATGGATTTAGAGCCTTAATGCACTTAGTTGATGTTTAGATAAGGTGTAAGGTAGAGGTCTTGTTTCAGACTTCTTCATGAGTAGATCCAGTTTTCCCACCACCATTTGTGGAAGACTGCTGAGACGCCCACATCCCATATCAGATTGCCTGGGTCTGATACCCACCTCTGGCTCCTGACTTCAGAACCTGGCAGGTGGTAGCACTTGCACAAGTGGTTGGGTTCCTACCACACATATGGGGACTTGGATCAGGATCCTGGCTCCTGTTTTCAGCCTGTGCCAGCTATTTTGTATATTTGGGGAGTGAACTACCAGATAGCAGTTATTTCTGCCTTTTCACCTCTCAAATAAATACATTTTTTAAAATAAATTAGATAATGTTGATGGTTATAAAACTCTGCAAGCATACCAAAAGCCTTTGAAGTGTACATGGTAAACAGGTGAACTTTATTATATGTTAATAATATCAGAAAAAAACTTGTTTTAAAAATAAAATAGCAGTTTAAAAGTATTTTAAGAAACAGCATAAGGTAATCCATTTTTGAAGATCAAATAATTTAAAAGGGTCAAATAATAAGCCATCCTTCAAATCACAATTAAAATCTAGTTATTAAAATGAAGATAAGGAAATTTTTCAGGGATTTTTATCAAATAGAGGACAAGAAAATAATATATATATATATATATATTTAAAGGTTTATTTTATTATTTATTTGAAAGACAGAGTTACAGAGAGAAGTAGAAACATAGAGAGAGGTCTTCCATCCATTGGTTCACTCCCCAGATGGCTGCAACTGCCGGAGCTGTGTCGACCCAAAGCCAGGAGCCAGGAGCCAGGAGCTTCTTCTGGGTCTCCCATGTGCATGCAGGGGCCCAAGGACCTGGGCCATCTTCTACTGCTTTCCCAGGCCACAGCAGAGAGCTGGACCAGAAGTGGAGCAGCCGGGACTAGAACCAGTGCCCATATAGGATGCAGGCGCTTCAAGCCAGGGCTTTAACCCACTGTGCCACAGTGCCGGCCCCAAGAAAATAATATATAACTGAACTGCTTAAGACATGAGTATCGTATTTTCCAATAACAAAGAAATTATGTTGAGAGAGAAATGAAATGACTTATACAGAAAATAAAATTTATTATACAGCTAGCAGTAAAAAGGAAAATGAGACAATACTGGATGCAGCTGCAGTTTTAGGATTAAACCACAATCATGTGCAATAGAGGGGACCCACAAACTAATGTGAACACAATAAGATTTTATTGTGCATTTATAGAATTTATGTGAAACCATTATTAACATTGCAATGAAAATTACATACAAACCATTAAAATAAACAAGGCATATCAATAAAGACTGAAGAAGTGAAAATAGCCTGTATTCTTACTCATTTGAAATCATTACAAAGTTTACCAGGATCTTGGTAGAAAACAAACCATAGCAGCCACAGTATTTACTCAAATGTTACCTATAAACCATGCTTCCAGTCTTAAAATTCCTCACTGGGTCTAAACAAGAAGGCTACCATACATTCAATATATTTAGTTCTTATTCTTCAATTTAAAAAGGAAGCAACTTATAAATAAAAATGCCATTTGCTGAAGCTGAAACAGAGAGGAAGTGCAGAAAACACGGGCATTCTGTGACTGGACATACTCATGAGATTAAATTACAGAGATTAACGGCCGGCGCCGCGGCTCATTAGGCTAATCCTCCGCCTAGCGGCGCCGGCACACCGGGTTCTAGTCCCGGTTGGGGCGCCGGATTCTGTCCCGGTTGCCCCTCTTCCAGGCCAGCTCTCTGCTGTGGCCAGGGAGTGCAGTGGAGGATGGCCCAGGTGCTTGGGCCCTGCACCCCATGGGAGACCAGGAAAAGCACCTGGCTCCTGGCTCCTGCCATCGGATCAGCGTGGTGCGCCGGCCGCAGCGCACCGGCCGCGGCGGCCATTGGAGGGTGAACCAACGGCAAAGGAAGAGCTTTCTCTCTGTCTCTCTCTCTCACTGTCCACTCTGCCTGTGGAAAAAAAAAATAAATTAAAAAAACAAATTACAGTGATTAAGATGCCATAAAATGTAAGGCACGAGACATCCAACTCCTGTTTACCTAGGGGAGGTAAGAGGAAACAGCCACTAAACACAAATAATAAATTCCATGATCTCACATTTCATTCTGGTTAGCATTTCATTCTGTTTCCATAATAATGATGCTTTCAGGAGTTAAAAGTTGTAAAATACCAGTTGATTTAATCAGACCTTTCCCATCTCCCTATGTGCGACTAAAATGTAATTGAAGAAAAAGAAAAGGAAAAATAGAGACAGCTGAATATAAAGTACTTACAAAAATCCTTGAAAGGAAGGGTTGGTGCCATGGCACAGTAGGTTAATCCTCCGCCTGCAGTGCCGGCATCCCATATGCGTGCCAGTTCTAGTCCTGGCTGCTCCTCTTCCAGTCCAGCTCTCTGCTATGGCCTGGGAAAGCAGTAGAAGATGGCCCAAGTCCTTGGGCCCCTGCACCCACATGGGAGACCTAAAAGAAGCACCTGGTTTCGGATGGGTGCAGCTCATGCCATTGCGGCCATCTGGGGAGTGAACCAACGGAAGGAAGACCTTTCTCTCTGTCTCTCCCTCTCACTGTCTGTAACTCTATCTTTCAAATAAATAAATACAAAAAAAAATCTTTAAAAAAAAACCCTTGAAAGGAAAAAATGCTTACAGTGGGAAAACAATCTCACTATAACCAATATAGAGGGAAATACCCATGACCACCATCTCCAGTCCTTTGCATATGATTTCTCACTCAGTGATCAACTGTCATTAACTTATGTTCCTGACAGCAAGCTCTTTCTGGGCCTTGGACTCCAGCTATGGAAAAGGGGGTAAGCGGAGCAAGGTATTGAACAGAGTGAGTAACACCTAAGGACTGTTCAAGGTCAAAATTTAAGAACAATTCTTACATTAGCAGTTACACAGTTTTCTTGCTGAATTTTTCCAGTATGATTAACAGTTAGAGGTAGAAGTAGAACTGAATATATTCACAAAACATTACAGAAAAAACAACTGCTAATTCATAATAAAGAATGGAAAGGAGATGATAAGGAACCATTTCTAATTTTGAATGAAAGAAAGGCATCCCAAATGCCATCCAGTGTCTGTAAGTGGAAGCCAAAATATAAACACTCTTTGAGAAGCACAGGACTCAGGAGAGATACTCCCAGCCAGCACTGCTGACTGCAGTGACCCAGTGAAAACCTCTGACTACACCACACCACACTCACATACTCTGAGCTCTAAGTGGAAGACCCCTGAGTGCCCTCTCCTCCTTAAACCCAACATCTAAAGATTCAACAGAAGGCTCTGTCATGTGTTCCGGTGCAGATAAGGGGCATCACACACCAGAAAGCTGACATTGGAGCAACAACAGTGGGTTATGCTGTAACCTGAGGTTCTCAAAAATCAGGTCCTTGATCATGATCCTCTAAAACTGGATGTAGCAATGACATCTTAGTCACAAAAGAAGGAGTCAGCATAACCCTATGCTTGTCACAGATACAAAGAGTCCAATGTCACAGCCTCAGAAATGACAGGGTGAGGGACAGGCATTTGACACAGGGCTTAAGACACTCACATTCCATATTAGGGTGTCTGTCTCTGCTTCTGATCCAGCATTCTTGCTAATGTGCACCCCGAGAGGCAGCAGGTGATGTCTCATGCAGTTTGAGTCCCTGCCACCCATAAGGAAAACCTGGATTGAGTTCCAGGCTGCTAGCTTTGGGCTGGCCCGGCCCAGCAATGTAGGCATTGGGGGAGTGATTCAGCAGATGGAAGATCTCTGTCTCTCTAGATCTTTATCTTTCTCTTTTTTCAAATAAACAAATAAGAACCTGATGGAGAAAAGAAATGACCAGGAGACAGCTGCAATCCAGGCTTCCCCTGAGCCCTAGTGTCACAGAGAAACATTTTAAGACTGTGGATTTCTCTGAAGTTCTTTCTAGTCTCAGTCAATGAATGACCTTGATTGATTCTTCAAGCAATTCTTTGTCCAAACAGGCTTCATTTCTGCATTTCAGATTCACTCATGGTTTAAGATCGTTTATTGTGGCCTCAGGAGTTTACTTCCTAGTAGGGTGGATTATGAAGTATCCAATTCAGTTCTTAACTCTTTGGCCATGTTCAAAACTAATGATGATTTTGTGACTCCATTTCTAGGTGTCTTAGATTCCCTGTTTTTATCTCATTGGCATTGTGAGACTGAATTCTTGAAACCTAGACCTCATAGGGATAACTAGATTGTTTCCATTTTGACGTAATGTAAGAGCAAGTTGGTTATACCCAATACCTTTCTGATTGGAAATCATGAGGAAACAAATATTGGACCCATGGATTTTCAAGACCATCAAATGACTCAGAACCAATAATGTAAAGCAGAATTCTCCCCCACTTGCTCTGGGTCACTTTAATAACAATAATATCCAGTTCTTTTCTAGTTATATAATTCTCCATAACTCACAAAAAGTAAATGTTATATTCAACAAAACTCCCAGTGCATCAGGGGCTCAAACTGCTGCTTTGATATGGAATGCCTGTGCCACAAGGCCAATCCCTCTTTCCCCCATACTTCTAAATGAGTAGAGGACAGTGGTATTTCCTTCAGATCAGGTTGCTGAGTTGGAAAAGGAGCTGGTCTGTTTCTGTATTTTTTTAATTTTTAAGAATAATTTTCATTTTTTTATTTTTCATTTTATCTGAAAGGCAGAGAGAGAGAGAAAGAAAGATAGAGATAGACAGAGATCTTCCATCTGTTGATTTACTCTCCAAATACCCATAAGAGCCAGGGCTGGGCCTGGTTAAAGCTAAGAACCAGAAATATAATCCAGATCTCCCACATAGGTAGAAGGTACTTGAGCCAAGTACTTGAGCCATTACCTGCTGCCTCCCAGAATGCATATTAACTGGAAGCTAGAATTGGAAGTAGAGACAGAACTCAAACCCAACCACTCCAATATGTGATATGGGCATCCCAAGTAGTGTCAAAATCATTGTACCCAATGTCTATCCCATATATCCTATATTCTACTGAAAGGATGTGAATGGTAACTTCTGGCAGATGCAGTGGGCAGCAAATGTACAGGCTCAGGTTTCCATGAGACTTGCACATCCACCTTCAAGCAGTGTGAACTTGACCCAGTACTTAACTTATGCAAATCTCAGCTTTTTTGTAAAAACATAGAGGCATCCATGCTCATTGCTGAGGTTGCTATAAACATCAAATGATACCATGTCTGTGAAAATGTCTCACACAGCATCTGGCAGACTAGGCATTTAATAAATGGTAGTTTTATTTAATTTTATGTCATTTTAGGGGAGGATCAGATGTAAAAGCTAGTTATTAAGAAATAAGATATAAACCATAAATTTGAGGTCTGCAATTTTTCCTTGAGAAAACTGTACACCAAAGCTGCATTTGCAGTAAAAATAGGGCTAGCATAATTTTTTGCACTACTCTCCAACTAAAACCCCAGCTTTCAGTAATGAGACACTTTATAAAGTTTGGCTGTCCAAGTATTCCTGTTCTATGTATTACTCCTATATACATATTTACAACAACAAAAAAGTGGAGAAAATTTTCAAAGTAAATAGAGAAATACAGATGATCAGATGTAAATGTTAGCCTATCAGAAAAGAAATCATCATTTACGAAGATGAGAAATAATAGTGGCCACCAATATCAGCAAATATCAGTGGATCATAAATCCTACACAAAGAACATTTTATGAAAAAGGCTTATATGAAAAAAAAAATTTTTTTTTTGACAGGCAGAGTAGACAGTGAGAGAGAGAGACAGAGAGAAAGGTCTTCCTTTTTTGCCGTTGGTTCACCCTCCAATGGCCGCCGCAGCTGGCGCGCTGCGGCCAACGCACCATGCTGATCCGATGGCAGGAGCCAGGTACTTATCCTGGTCACCCATGGGGTGCAGGACCCAAGTACTTGGGCCATCCTCCACTGCACTCCCTGGCCACAGCAGAGAGCTGGCCTGGAAGAGGGGCAACCGGGACAGAATCCGGCGCCCTGACTGGGACTAGAACCCAGTGTGCCGGCGCCGCAAGGCGGAGGATTAGCCTAGTGAGCCGCGGCGCCGGCCAAAAATATACTTTCCTTCTATTAAAATTATCTGAAATTTCACCTTTAGCATTATTTCCAACTTCTGTTTTCAGATTACAAAAATAAGGCAACTACTGCCTCACTCAACATTTCCCTTTGGGTAATAACCGGGCTAATCTACTGAAAGAAAGGAGCAAGTGGGAGCTGCCTAACAGAGAAGCTGACAGCTATAATGTATGGCAGGTCAAAAACAAGAGATTTACAATTGACTAGTCCCAGAAAG
This sequence comes from Oryctolagus cuniculus, assembly GCF_051225735.1. NCBI lineage: Eukaryota > Metazoa > Chordata > Mammalia > Lagomorpha > Leporidae > Oryctolagus > Oryctolagus cuniculus. The sequence continues at coordinate 155,121,912 of NC_142867.1, forward strand.
AAAGGCGAAAGGGAACCCCTGATAAAATACTGTTCTTTCATGAGGCTCCCTGACCTGCAGCTGCCCAAGTGTACTGGAGGGCATTTTCTATCTACGGGATGCGATGGCTGGGAAGGAGCTCAGGCCACAGTGACTCGCAGAAAGCTCAGGTTACAGCAGAACCTCCCAAGTCATTTCCAGAACACAATCAAAGCTCTCCTCTGCAGTCAGAGCAGTGGCAAGTTCCTAGAACTGATTTTTGCCGCTGAGCTCAGCACTAAAGTATCTCTGAGAAAGCTCAGATCAGCTAGCTGAATAAACAAGAAAGCAAAACTACATTTCCCATGGACTTTTACCCACAACACAATAAGTTGTCTCGTTCACCAAAACCTCATGCATATAGCTAAGGCCTCCCTCACCCCCCAGAAACCTAGACAGCCAATTTTCAAGAACTCTCACAGGTTTAATAATGCTAAAAGCAGTGACAGTGAAGTCTCGTTCTTCTTTGCCTTAGATACATAAACAATATTCCTAAATCAAGCTCACAGTATTTGTACAGTATCTACAGTCACACTAACTACATTATTGCTGCCTGTGTTAAAAAAGTGAAGAAGGTTTCAGTGGTATCCACACTCACCACAAGCTCAAAGTAGAGAAAAGTAAAAATGACAGGAGCAAGGGTCTCCAAAAGCTTTTGTTTAAGGCACAAAACTCAAAGGTTCTGCAGGAAGAGAAACAATTGCAAGAAGGACTTCATACCTTCAAGGCTATGTTTATGAAGAAATGTAAATGGCTAAGTCAAATGTAATAAGCCAACAGAATACCTTCTATTAGAAGTCCCAGAATTGTGACCATTCTCTGTCGTCACTGCCTATACACACCCCTTTCTACAAATGCCGAGTTGGGCTGCTGGAGAAACCTAGAGCCGGCTGCTCTGGGTATTCTTCTCAAGGCACCTACAAAGGGAAGATCTAGTGAGTTACAGACAGGAGAAACTTTGCACAGAGGCAGCTATTCACTTCCTGAGCTAACTCACTTCCTTCTTCAGGCATTTCCTTCTCTTCACCAAAGTGTTTTTGAAATGAGCACAGAAGTCTTATAGAACATGCTTCTAGACACAGGCCCTGGAGTCAAGGAAACTGCAATGGCCAGGACAATTTTAATATCATCACGTGTAGTGACACAATACCGTAACCTCAGCTAAGATGTCACCTCGGTAACAGAAGGCTCCACACCATGCTGACGTTCTAGCGAAAAACTGAACCACTGCGAGCCAGACCCGTGCTTTGAGAAAAGAAATGTCATCAAAGCAGAAAAACTGAATGCAAAAAAGTGCCACGGCTCCTGACTACTCCATGTGGAGAACTATGGCATCACTCATAAGGAAATCAATTTTTCTAACCTCTCAAATCTTAAGCAAACTGGGTTTCTTTACTCTAAGTGTCACCTTACAGATAAAACAAGAAGTCTTTATTATTAAAATTATATAGACATGTACCTTTTCAATGATAAAAATCGTGACTTTAATCAGATCAAGGAGATACAGGAAGCTGAACAGAAACACGGCTACTGTGATGCAATAACTTAATATAAATAAAAATAAATAAAATAATAAAATCAGTTCTTACTTAAATATAAAAAGCTTTATTTATCAGCAGTGATGGATACCACAAAGACAGACAAAAGGAATAAAGTCTCTTAAAATGTTTATTTTTGTCAGAATAGCTGACAAATTTCTGTTAAGTATTCTGGTTTATTATTATAATAAGCACCCCTCCCCGAAAAACCCATTCAAAAATATCTCAATCCTTGAGGTAAAGAACTTTAACTAAAAACAAAAACAAAAACAAAAAAACACAAATCTTGATTCTTAAACTTCGTTTAGCTTGATAAATAGAAATAATCTTTTCTTGTTCTACTCTGGTGAACATAAATGTATTTTATACAGCACGGTAACTAGTCACTTATTGGCAAACCAAAGATGAGAACTATTCATTTACATGTTCTACTCAAACATGGTGCAACACTGCCACATTCATATATTCTTTTATAAAAAAAAAAAAAGTTTCCAACACTCTTCTGGCAAAGACAAGGTTTTTGGAATGGCAAAGGCAACAGAAATTTTAGATCTCAAGCTCCAGAATGGAATTAATCAGAGTCTTCATCATCAAGATAGTCCTCAGCATTGCTTAATGTCCGAACCGCATCTGAAACGAACGGGGAAGGAAAACAAACCAGAAAAATTATGAATTGCTCAGATATTTTTCTTCACTTTCAAAGCTCTTAACAATTCAACAAACTGTAACCCAGCGGTTATACGCTCTCTGAAGACCTGTTCCTGCGGTTGCTTGCTCAGGGTGTGAAGTTGCTGCTGTCACAGAGCCTGACAACTACAATCGCCTGCAAGCTCATTAGGCAGAAGAGCAAGTCATGTGGCGCTAAGAGAGGGCCACCTGTTCCCAAGAGAAACCCATCAGCCACAGGCACCAGGACCAACACGGAACACAGCAGCAGCCACTCTTCTCTGAACACGTGCTGCCAACCTCTTCCCCCTAGGGACAAGCGTGCACGTGGCTTTAGTTGCTCCACAGCCTGAGCCCTTGGCTGAAGGCAAGGTCACTGCGTAGAAAGAACGAATGAATGAGGCAGAAAACCAAAAGAATGAAAACATAGAAGCTTTAGTTCCATTTTAGAAAAAACTGAAAATAAAGTATGCTCAGAAGCAAAAGACTGAAACGAACAAAAACAAACCAAACCAACATAACAACAACAAAACCCTTTTACAACAGAAAGTTTTAAATCAACCCGGAGCAGGGCTCAAAAGAAGACACCTGACCTATTCAACTGTCTGGTCAGATTCTTGGAGGAAGATCACCCTACATGTAATTGTAGGAGGAAAACTGGCATGCAAGCAGACACATTGCCAGAGCTCAGTATGTTACATCACTAACACCAAGGTCATGGTCTCTAAAATCCTTTTCCCCAAAGCTAACTGGACAGCTGACTAATCCAAGTCTGAGGTGGGAACTGTAAGAGAAGGAACTAGAACCTTTAACACACCAAAAGGCAAGGATCGCATCAAAGACAGCATCATGGGAAAACGGTTCAGTGTCCAAAGTGCAAAGGACTCCACTAGCCAAAGACAGGTTATCCATAAGGTCGCCCATTATAATGGATTAAGCACATCTAATATTTCACTACACATCAAACGGAATTCATTTGGGTCCATTCAGATAATGATAAGTAGTTAATTATTAGGAAAATTCTTTAAATAATAAGCACAAAACAAGTATTTACTTTGCCCTGTTCCACAAACCATACCTCTGAGTAAACAGAGATTTGATAAGGGCAGATATTTCTTTATAGTAAGTCCTGGCTAAGGACTGAGGAAGGAGTGACTGGGGCCAGAGCTCTGGCATAACAGGTAAAGCTGCCACCTGCGATACCGGCATCCCCTATGGGTGCAGGTTCAAATCCCAGTTGCTCCACTTCTGATCCAGCTCCCTGCTAATGGCCTGGGAAAAGCAGCAGAAAATGGCCCAAGTCCTTGGGGTTCTTGCTAACAACATGTGAGGCAGAGGAATCTCCTGGCTTGCAGTCATCTGGGGACTGAACTAGCGGATAGAAGATCTTCCCCCTCCCCCTTTTTCCCTCTCTCTGTAACTCTTTCAAATAAATAATTTTTTTTAAAAAAAAAGGACGGACATAGAGTATCACCATTTTGCAACCATTAGTGAAGAAAAAGATTTAGAGAATGATCACAAGCAGCTGCTAACGTAACAGGAAGAGTGACAACCAGATATCATGTGCCTCTGATGGAAGAATATGATATTCTATACGATGTATTCTTCCCTCCCTCCCAAGGAAAAATACATGACAGCAGACTGACAAACAGCTGGATAAGGGGACTCTAAATCAGATCAGACCTTTAGATCTAAACCAACTGACAAAAACAGAGATGACCAAGGAGTGGGACACACAGCTCAAGCAAATGCGTCTCTCCTACACGCTGGTTCTCAGTCCCAGCGCAGCCAGGACATACAAGCTCAGCGGATAAATACTTCCTCAGCTCCTTAACTGAACCAGCCCCCAGCAATGAGAAGCTATTTTCAAGAAAGACTTGTTCTGCCAGTGAGTTTTCATGGCTTAAACAAGCAACTCCAAACTAATGAATGGTTTTTACTATATCTGAGCTGAGATTAAAAATCAGAATCAGAATCTGGGACACAGACATATCTGGAATAAGGGAAAATAGATTTGTGAGGAGGATTTTGATGGGGATGTTATCCTAGATAAGGAAAACTCCCTTCGGAGACCATGAAGAGAGGGGACTGTTTACCACTACTGATTAACTAAAGCAGGAGACCAAGGCCCTGCCTTTATTTTGTGGCTGCTACGACGAATGGAAAAATGGAGTGGGCATAGCATTGCCTCTTCTCATAAAACAAAGGATACCTGAAAGAAGTTAGTGTTCTAAGCATTCACACATTAGTGGGAACTCAGTTAAATTAGTAAAAAAAGAAAAGTAGTCTGTATGCTATAACACAGGTTGAAAACTGAAAGTTCCTCCAGTTAAGAGGGAAACAAATGTCCTTCACGTCTGTCATAGGAATTCGCTTGCTCAAAGGCTATTTTGATGATTCTCCTACATGAATCAGTCTGAAGTTTATATTCTGAAGCAGCACTAAAAATTTTTTTGGAATAAGGAACAGTGCCAAGGAGTTGAGGAGGTGAGTCTTCTACTATGCTCAATTCTTTCTAGAAAATGGTGGGAAAAAATGTTTTTGTTGATTTGAAAAAATTTTTGTTTAGGCTTCAAAGTGGTATTAAAGTATTCAAACATAGTAGAAACACACTGGAAAAGTAAAAATAAAGTAATTTAACATCTCTCCACCCAAACCTTCTACCTTTCACTTTTCTACATCTCTGAGCTTGGCATGAGCCAGGAGGCTGACAGCGAATGGAAAGGGGGAAAAAGGCAGCAGTTGGAAGGAAAAGTCTCAAAGCACATCCTCTCAGCATTTGTGAGAATTAATCTTGAGAGCAGTGGGTTCAACAGGCCACAAACTGAGGTCAGATAAACAGCCAGTAGTCATGAATGACGTGATATGTTCTAACACCTTCCTTTCAAAACCACCACACAAGCTTTTTTCATTTTTTCACTTATTTTCCCACATCAATACATAGTTTTGATTTAAGAATATACATCTATACTGTTTTTTAAAAAAATCAGAATACAATGGATAACTTAAAAAATATTTAACAAAGTCTATAAAACTGATTATAGCTTACTGATATTCTCATTTAAATTAAAAACAAAATGTAAGAACAGAGCTATAGACCTAATTTTAAAAAATTTATTCATAAGCACTCATAAACATGTATCTGAAATGAAGGCATGGAGACCATGGTACTCTGAAAAGGACTGTCATGAAAAGCAAGATGACTAAAACTTGAAAATAAGGAACAACAACAAAAAATTTAAAAACAGTAAAAATGGGTGGGCACTGCGGTGCAGCAATTAAGCTGCTACTTGGGATGTCTCATCTCATACCTATTACTAGTTAGAGTCCCAGCTGCTCTGCTTCTGATCCATCTTCTTGCTAATAAGCCTGAGAAGCAACAGATGATGGTCTAGGTACTTGGGGTTCCTGCACTCACATAGGAGTCCTGACTGAAGTTCTTGGCTCCTGGTTTTGGCCTAGCTCAGCCCAGCCATTGCAGCCTTTGGGAAGTCAACCAGAGGATGGAAGACTTCTTTTCCTATCTCTCTGTCTCTTTTCTCTGTGTTGCTCTGCCTTTCAAATTAATGTCTTAAAAAAATTAAAAACAACAAAAGCCTATACCTCTCTTCAAACTTCTGTTTTCTTGAGGGTGCTCTATACTGGTTCTAATTAGATCAAAGGTATATAATCATATATAACCAAACATATATAATCAAATCAACAGCAAGTTGACCCACCTAAATCGTGAGGGCATGAGAAGAAAAGGGGGATTTAAAACAAATACCTGCTCCCTGTTTCTTTTTCAGGAGAGATGCACAGGCAGCATTGGTCGCCATGTCCAAGGCCAGCTTCTTCTCATTGTTCCTTAAATCTGTTCTAGCTCCTTCAGAACAAAAGAAAAGTAAATCAGGTGATTTCAAAGATAGTATAGTGGCAGCCAATCCTCTTCACAGAAACTAGTCACTTTTGGCAAAACTAGCTAGAGAACAATTCTGACTCAGAAGTAAACTCTCAAAACAATGTCTCCGCTGAGGGTGTGTTGCTGCCCCTGTGTTCATCTCGCTCCATTAAAATACAGCCTCTTCTCCCTCAAGTCCCTATAAGACTATATGGGAGCCCTTCAGTGAGGAGTTTACTGTCCCCTTGGTAAATCCTAAACCAGCTCTTAGAGCCCACTGGGTACAGGTGGCTCAACATGAGGGTCTGGAGTGTACATTCCATATCCACTTTGAGCTTGATGGGGTACATATTTCCCATTTGTAAATATACTCTCATGCAAATTAGCATGTTATTGTGTTAAAAATTACATCAGAATTCATGAATACATTTGCATTGTTAAAGATTTTAAAATACAGAAGTATCCCCAACAAAGTCCCATTTCATCCCCATCTTCTACCCTCTCCAGTGAGGACCATTCATCTTCTCATTCTTCTTCTTTTTTTTTAATTCATTCATTGGAAAGGCAGAGTGACACAGAGTGAGACAGGGAAATCTTCCATCACTTGTTCCTTCACTCCCCAAATGGCCACAAAAGCTGGAGTTGGACCAGGCTGAAGCCAGAAAGCCCATGCAGGTCTCCCACATGGGTAGCAGGAACTCAAGTACTTAAGCCATCATCCATTGCCTCCCAGCACATTAGCAGGGAGCTGGATCAGACTCAAACCAGTACTTCACGTGGGATGCGGGTGACCCAAGCAGCGATTTAACCTGCTCCTTCACACACCTGCCTGCTACCACTTTAACCCCCTTCCTAGAGTGGTGGCTACTGGTGACAAGTGGGCATGAGTTCTTATCGCCCTAATGTGTGTCAAGGCATTCACAGACATCTATACTATTTGTCCTGGGCTCTAATTTTGTATTTTTTAACTTAACAGCATACAATGGTACTCCTTCCTTAGCAGCATAAATATAACTCAATCTATTTGAACATTTTATGAGTGCTTCACAATTTATTTAAACACCATTTTATTAAGGAGTACTGACACTGTTTCTAATTTTCATCATTCCAAATACTATAATAAACATTCTTGACCAGCATATTTATTTCCCTGTGTTTCTGAAAGAGTTTCCTAGAAGTGGTGCTAAAATGTAAAGCTAAGTATATTTTAAATTTAGCCAGCTATTGCTAGGTTGCTTTCCAAGAAGGCTCTACCAATTTTATGCTTTATGGCATGGTGCAGGAGAGTACCATTTGCTTCCCCTCCCTCTTTGATAAGCAAAAAATACCTGTCCCAAAACAAAACTGCACAAAAATACTTAATAAAGAAAAAATAGCATGCTGAATTAGGAATATGATGACCTCATGTCAAAAATCTCTTTCTCCTAAGTGGATCCAGATCTGGTCAAAGGTAGCATTCTGTGGAAAGCCACATTTTCTCAGTGTACTGTGGGCTGAAAGCACTTGGAGGTTAACAGTTCTATGACTAACCATGTGCTAGTTTAAATTACACATGAGAACTCAAACACAGGATTCCTATCAGGACAGGAAATACTCAGAGATGGGGATGCTAGAGAAGAAACACAACTGTTCCTGCGTTCCTCTGCGAGTGCTAACAGAAACATACGCGAGCCTCCATATCACTTTCAATTTTCTAATAGTCACATTTGCAAAAAGTGAAATCAGCTTTCGTAATATTTGTATTTAACCCAATATATCAGAAATGTTATTATTTCAACATGAAATCAATATAAAAACTGTCGTGATGCTTTACTTGTTCTCCCACGTCTTTGGCACAGCACATCTCAGCTCAAGGGCTCAGTGGCACATGTGGCTACAGGCTGCCATACTGGGAAGCTCAGGCCATGGTATAACCATCAGGGAGCACCAAGGCGGTCCTCATGGCATCTGGCCTTTTAGACCTGGAGTTTACATCATCAACATACATAAAATAAAAAAAGTATTTCCTAGGGCGGGCACTTGGCACAGAGATTAATGGGATGTCGCATCCTGTATTGGTGTGCCTGCTTTGAGATCTATCTCCTTCAGCTCCAATCCAGCTTCCAATAACGTGTGCCCTGGGAGGTAGCAAGTGATGGCAAGTACTTGGGTCCCTGCCACCCACGTGGGAGACCCAGATGGAGTTTTGGTATCCTGGCTTTGGCCTGGCCAGCTCCAAGTGCTACAGGCATTTGGGGAGTGAATCAGCAGATAGAAGATTTCTGTTTCTCTCTCTGTCTCTCTGCTTTTCAAATAAAATGAAAACATAAATAAATAAAAATTAAAAAGAAATTCTCTCATATATTCCATAACGTTGCTCCAAGGATTCCCTAATGAGGCCGATCCAATGACTTGTGGTTTGGGAACTCAGTCATGCCACATCATATCCCTTTGGACCAAGGTGTGGTATGGGGTGATGGACCTGACCCTCTGTAAGACTTCAATAGATCTGGAACCCATGAATGAATGGACAATCATTCCCTAACTTCACTGCTCTCTCTGAACTGCATAAAAACTGGAGATCAGTATATCCTCTCATTTTCTACACTTCTGGCACTCGCTTGGCTCAAAGTCAGATACTGCAGCCATGGCATTCTTTCTTATCTAGCAAGACTCTGCTGTGTCAACAGGTGCCAACTTCACCCATACAGCCTTCTCAGACATGTTCTCCCTCATGCATGCACACACACAGCACACAATTCCTTCCTTCCAAGACCCCATAATTCCACAGAAGTATACAGTAAGTCCCTACTAAAAGTAATCCATGCAATTTTAAAGAAATTGTAATTTATATGAAAAACTAACAGAAATCAACCTCAATAATTTCATAACAACTCTGCAATACAGAGTAGAGTTTTAAAATTCCAGCTTTAAAATAAGTAGTGGGGCCAGTGTTGTGGTGCAGTGAGCTAAGCTGCCACCTGCAATTGAATGTCAAAGCACCATTTCAAGTTCCAGCTGCTCCGCTTGATCCAGCTCCCTGTTAACATGAATGGAAGGTAGTAGAGGATGGTCCCTGCCTCCTGTGTGGGAGACCCTGGTGGAGCTCCAGGCTCATGGCTTCAGCCTTGTCCAGTCCTGCAGTTGTGGCCATTTGGGGAGTGAACCAGAGGATGGAAAACCTCTCTCTCTCTCACCCACCCTTTCAAATAAATAAATAAATCTTAAGAAAAACTAAAATAAATAAAATAAAGTGCCCTTTGATGCAGCACATTTTTCAGGGTAAGCAAAGACCAGATAAAGTCAGCATAAACTTTACCTTTTGCCAGAAGCAACTGGACAATATCTGCATAACCCTTCCAGGCAGCAGCATGCAAAGCTGTGTCTCCCAACTTGTTCTATGGTGACAGAGAAGAAAAATAACATTTTTAAAACAGAGAGAGGGTGGATTGGAAACACATAGTAATTTATATTCAATCTAATTAAACCTAAAGTGAAAACAAAGGAGCCACATGAAATTTCAACGAAGACAGGAATGGAGGCTGGAAAGATGACTCATTTTGGAGAGAGAGAACGGGATGGAGGAGTAGAAACTGATGGGGCAGAGCAAGAGCTGAACTGCTACTGCTGCATTGGGAGAAACAAGGAGCAAGCAAGATTTGTTCCAGCAGAAACCTAGTGAGGATTAGGGCCTGGAGATTCCTGGAGATGCTGAGGCAGGAATTGCAATAGGGAATGAAAATAGAGACCAAATGATCTTGTAAGTAATTAGGACTTTCAAGCCCCCATCTGTTCCCCTTGCTTGACTGTTCCCCAGTCAAGATGACAGAATTACCCTGTCAAGAAATTAGCCAGAGAGGTTCCAAGCTCATGGACACAGATTCAAGAGAAGGTGGCAATCAGGACAGAAACTAAAAGCTGGGGAGACTGGAGAGGGGGGCTAGATGAAAGACCTACAGACTGAACAGTAAGACACCTCTCTCAGCTCTCTACCTTCACCTGACCACTGCCCCGTGTTGGCAGTCAAGTGTACACTCCTGAGCAGGAGACTGCAGGGTACTTCTCTGACCAAGCAGTCCAGCCTCCCAATGGGGGAGGAGACGGTGTGTACTGTACTTGAGCACTGCCCAGCAAAACAGCCACAACCGCATGACTCCACCCTGTCAGAGAAGTCCACCAGCCGGCAAGCCTCACAAACACACACTACTCCCAAATGCAGTGACGGACAAAGAGGAAAGTTTCAATATGTACAGAAAGGGTAAAGATACCAAAACAACTAATCTCAGAGGGAAAAGCTACCTGATGTTGCCCCTTATCTGAAGGGGATACCTTCCAAGACCCCTGGTAGATGCTGGGAAGCACAGGTAGTATTGAACTCTATATATATGATGCTTTTTCTTCTACATACAGGTCTGTACTAAAGCTTAACTTACAAATTAAACCTAGTAAGACATAAGCAACAAGAAGAAAATAGAACAAGGATAGCAATATGCTACAATTCAAGTTATAGATACGGTCTCCCTCTCAAAATACCTTATCGCAATTTACTCCCCCTTCTTGTTGACTATGGGTAACTAAAACCACAGAAAACAAAATCAGGGATAAGTGGGAACTATTCAACTAAGACATCACAGGGATATGAGATGATACTGCATCATGCAACAAATAAAGAGGTATTTAAAACTAACAGTCAGAGGTGGGCATTTGGGGCAGCAGTTAGGATGCCCACAGCCCATGCTGAATGCCTAGGTTTGAGTCCTGTCTTTGTTTCAGATTATAACTTCCTGTTAATGCACCCCCTGGGAGATAGCAGATGATAGATCAGGTACTTGGCCCCTGCTATCCATGTGGAAAACCAGACTCTACAATTCCAGGCTCCTGGCTTCAGCCTGATCCAGCCCCAGATGTTGTGGGGATTTCAGGAGTGAACCAGTAGATGGAAAGTCTCTGTTTCTGTCTCTCTTGCAAATAAAATAAAAATAAATACTTTAAAAAACAGTAAGCTGTCCAATTTTTTTAATAAAGTGACACAGTAAAATAAGAGCTTATGGAATTCTACTAAGGCCCCCTAAAGCCTTGTCCTACCCCAGTACAGACTCCATGAATATGAGAGTACTCCAGAAATTTTGTGGAAAATTGGAATTAAAAGTATGAGCTGGGACCAGATCTGGGGCATAGCAGGTAAATCTGTCACCTGCAGTGCTGGCATCCCATGTGGGCACTGGTTCGAGTTTCAACTGTTCCATTTCCAGTCCAGCTCTCTGCTTTGGCCTGGGAAAGCAGTAGAAGATCACCAAAGTCCTTGGGCCCCTGCACCCGTGTGGGAGATCCAGAAGAAGCTCCTGGATCCTAGCTTCAGATAAAAAAGTAAATCTTTATCTTTTTAAAAAAGTATGAGTTTATTTTGGTGCAAACAAAAATTTATAACATGAAAAATACATATTGTGAAAAAATTATGCAAGAGTATCAAAATTTCTCCTATACAAAAATAAACTCATATTTTTAATTCATTTTTCCATGAACTTTTGAAGTATACTCATGAGTCCTTCTCCTTGAGTGTGGGTGAAACCACACATTAGATTTCTAGTCAGTGGATGCTGAGTTTATCAAAAAGGGAGACTGTCTTGGGTGGGCCAGACCCAGTGAAGTAGTCCCTTAAAACACTAAAATAGGGGTCCCGGTGTTGTGGCCCCCTAGAGTGCCAGCATCTCATGTGGGCACTGTTTCAAAGCCCAGCTGTTTCACTTCCAGTCCAGCTCCCTGCTATGGCCTGGGAAGGCAGCAAAAGATGACCCAAGTCCTTGGGCCCCTGCACCCACGTAGGAGACTGGGAAGAAGCTCCTGGCTCCTTGCTTTGGATCAGCTCAGCTCCAGCCATTGTGGCAAACTGGGGAGTGAAACAGCGGTTGGAAGACCTTTTTCTCTCTCTCTTCCTTTCTCTCCTACCCTGCCTATCTGTAACACCGCCTTTCAAATAAAAAATAAATCTTTTTAAAAAAACTGAAATAGATGACATAATACAGAGACCAGCTCCCACTGGCCTTGAGGAAGAAAGCAAACAGCCACATTGTGAGCCTTGAAAAGCTGATGGCCTCAGTACTAGTGGTACAATAAACTCAATTCTTCCGACAACCTGAGTGAGCTTAGAGGAGGACCTGGAGCTCCAGAACCCAGTTCCCACCAACACTTTGATTTCTACCCATGAGACCCTGCTCAGAGAAGTTAGCTGCATCCTGCCCATAATCCTGACTTTTTAGAAGAATCTATTGCTAAACATGTGGTCGTTGGCTATATATCATTAGAAAACCAACACAGAGCTCTGGGGAATTAAAACCAAACTAAAACACAGAGGCAAAGGTGAGAAAAATATCTGATAAACACCAAGAAAACTACAGGCTTAACCCTAGAGTTCAATATCCTACTAATGGAACTTACAGAATCAAAACAATAAAGAAAATGTTCACATTAAAAACTGTAAAAGAAATAAGGTATTTTTTCTAAGAGTTCATCATAATTAATGGGGAGAAATATACACTAATGCACATCACTGTAAATGTTAGAATACCATGGATAAAATGACAAAGAAGTAGGTCACACATAAAAGAATGGGAACAGAATGGCATCAAACCCCTCCAAAGCAACCCTGGAAACTAGAACATCACAGAGCCATGCCTTCAACGATCTGAAATTGTTTTCAGTCTAGAATTCTGATCAGCCCAATAATCCATCTACCTGAAGATGTTCTCCAACACAAGGGAGACTTAGGGACCAGACAAATAAAGACAGAACACAGCAGAGAGGGCTGGGAGACACCCAGGAAGACAGCAAAGGGCAATGGAATAAGTTACTCAGATTGAAGAATGGGGATGGAGGACTGTGGGAGGGTGAGTCCAAGGAAGAAAACAGAAACTCACTGAGTCTCTTAGACATTTTGAACAAGTATATCTATAGAACATGATGTAGTACAGATGTCTAGGTGACATTAAAAAAACGCTTAAAAATTAATAAGTAAGAAATAAGGCGCCGGTGCCAGGGCTCACTAGGCTAATCCTCCGCCTGCGGCACTGGCACCCCGGGTTCTAGTCCTGGTTGGGGTGCCGGTTTCTGTCCCGGTTGCTCCTCTTCCAGTCCAGCTCTCTGCTGTGGCCCAGGAGGATGGGCCAGGTCCTTGGGCCCTGCCCCGGCATGGGAGACCAGGAGGAAGCACCTGGCTCCTGGCTTCGGATCGGCGCAGCACGCCGGCCGCAATGCAGCAGCTGTAGCGGCCACTTGGGGGGTGAACCAACGGAAAAAGGAAGACCTTTCTTTCTGTCTCTCTCTCTCTCTCACTGTCTAACTCTGCCTGTCAAAAAAATAAAAATAAAAAAAAAGAAATAAGGTTATACAGGGAACACTATTTAGACAGCCATAGTAATGTCAACATTATATAGCAATAGAACCAAAAACTTTAAAATACATGGGAGATGAGAGCATTTCAGGAATGGAAAGCCAAGACACTGTGGCAAAAAAATGGCCTACATGAAGGATCTCTGTGAGCAAGATCCCAGTGGAAGCACCATCAAAAAAGGAGGTACCTTTCTCTGAAGGGAGGAGAGAACTCCCACTTTGATTATGGCCCTGTCTAAATAATGTCGGAGTTTGTAGACTCAAAAGGCTTCCATAGCCTTGGCAGCTCATGACAAGATGATCACTGACGTCAAAATAAGAGTGTCAATTGTTAAATCACCAACAGGAGTAACTGCACTTACTCTCCATGTAGGATCTCTGTCCTTAATGAGTTGTACTATGAGAATTAACGGTAAAACTAGTCTTCAAACAATACTTCATACTTTGTGTGTTTGTATGAGTATAAACTGTTGAAATCTTTACCTAGTATAGAGTTGATCTTCTGTATATAAAGATAATTAAAAATGAATCTTAATGAAGAATGGGATGGGAGAAGGAGTAGGAGGTGGGACGGGAATAGGAGTGGGAGGTCGGGTATGGGGGGATGAAGCACTATATTCCAAAAGCTGTACCTATGAAATTTATATTTATTAAATAAAAACTTTCTAAAAAAAAAAGAGGAGAAAAAATACACAGAAGAATCAGAAGAGAAGTGGAGAACTGGGGTGTTAAGAGATGAGAGCTGTACCTACTGACAAACTTAAACCTTCACCAAGCAAGTGGGAAACCAAAGTACATTTGGAGACTACACAGGGCACAGCAGCTCCGGCAGCGTGTTCCTCAGTATCCGTGCACTCAGTAAGCTCAAGAAGAAAGAAGCAAAAGCCAAATGTGATATACAAGGAGGAGCAGGGTAGGCATTTGGGGCATTGTGCAGTTTCGATCTTAGCACGATAAAAATTTTCAATGTATACACTTGTAGTATTTTGACTAAGATATTCTTCTATATGTCTGCAAGCTGCAAGGGACCAAAGAGAACAAGGCAGCTGTTCAAATTGGTTTCCACATAAGCCATCTCACCTGTTGGTTCAGTTCAATATTCGGCTGAGTAAACAGCACCTCCACGATATCTGAAATTCAAATAGAAGACACATTATTTAAGAAATGAAAGGTAGAAAGCCTGAAAAAATGAGGCATAACAGTTTTTAAAGAGGATCCTATAAAAGTCTGCAAGGAAATTCTTAGAACAAATTATTTTTAAATTTATGTACAAAAGCACCTAAGAGTCTATAAAAGTAAAATCATTTGGGGAAATACTCTGTTTTCAAACAGTTTTGGTTTTTGCATTTCACATAACATCTATAATATGGAAATATTTTTACATCACTATGAGCTAACTTACCACACAGAACTAACATGTTTACTAGCTAAAATAAAATAGGCTTCTGTTCAAAGATAACAAAAAATTTCCCCTGACTATGCTATTCAAATTTCTAAAATTTGTTCAGCTCTTTGTTTCTCACTGCTGGGTTTATTTTTTGTGTTGCAGGAAAAAGTAAAAAGAAAATGAGCGATTGGTAGCTTTTTTTTCCAAGATGAAATACATCTAGAAATTCAAAATTCAATGTGTTAGGGCCACGGTTATGACAGAACAGGTTAAGCCAACGCCTGCAACACTGGCAACCCATAGGAACACCAGTTTGAATCCTACCTGTTCCACTTTTGATCTGTGGTGTTTTTTTTTTTTTTTAAGATGTAATTACTTACTTTGAAAGTCAGAGTTACAGAGAGAAAGAGAGACAGAGACAGAGACAGAGACAGAGATCTTCCATCTACCAGTTCACCCTCCAATTGGCCACTTGGCCAGAGCTGGGTCAAGCTGAAGCCAGCAGCTTCATCCGGGTCTCCCATGTGGATGGCAGAGGCCCAAACACCTGAGCCATCTTCCACTCCTTTTCCTCAGGATATTAGCAGGGAGCTGGATGGAAGTAGAGCAGCCAGGACATGAACCAGAGCCCATATGGAAGGCTGGAGTTGCAGGCAGCAGCTTTACCCGCTGTGCCACAACACTGGACCCTGTCTGCTCCACTTTGGAACCAGTCCTGACTAATGCCCCTCGAAGGCAGCAAAAGATGACCCAAGTAGTTGGGCCCCTGCCACCCACGTGGGAGACCCAGTTTCAGTCTCCTGGCTTCGGCTGAGGCAGTGCTGGCTGTTGTGGTCATTTGGGGAGTGAATCAATAGATGGAAATTCTCTCTCTCTGTAGTTCTGTAACTCTCTGTGTATCTTTCAAATACATAAATAAATCCTTTGGAAAAAAAAGAAATTTAATTTGTCATTATCATTGATTATAACAAAATATCCACTGATTCACTAATCCATGCAAATACTGTTTCTTCTCAAACAGATGGGATTAAAGTAGACATGCAAGTCAGAAAAGGGTACCTTGGGAAAAGCAAAGAAGGATCAGTTCTGCCTTTTTTTTTCTTTTTTTTTCTTTTTTTTTTTTTTTTTGCAAGATTAGATACAGGCTTTGTTTTTATGTTACTGTTGTTTTCTGGCAATCTTTCTAAACTGTTCTAGGCCTGAAAGAGGAAAGGAAGTTTCCAGCATTTCAAGTGAGAGGTCTGCAGCGGGCTGACTGACCACATTCCACCCAGGGATATGCACGGCTTCCAGGAATGAAGCTTTTGGCTGACGTCTTACAGGACTCAAAAAGTACTGGCGACCTGATTTTTTCATTTTTGTCAACCTGGTTCCCTTAGGTGAAACGCATGTTCAGCAGCATAGAAATTTCTAACAAACAAAACGTGATACCTTTGTGCCCGCCGTGACAGGCCCAGTATAAGGCAGTGCTTCCGGCTTTGTCCAAGCCATTGACACCCACTCGGTTGTCCAAACACTCTCTCAGCCAGCTCAAGTTGCCTGGAAGAATTTCACACTCATAAAAACACAAGAAAAAAGTTTTCATATTTTGTTTCACTTTTAAATCAATTTCATCCTGCATAAACTTCTATTTGTACTGGATTAATCCGTGAGTCTTAAATTAAGATCTGTCCACTAAAGCATTTATTATGGTAGGTTTGGACTTTTAGTTTTTATTAATGGAAAGCATTAACATCAATCTTTAATGGTATGTTAATGAGAAGAGCTTCTTAAATGGGTCTACTTAGGGCATTTCTATTCTGTAAAAATACATAGCTATGCATTTTTTCCTTTGTGAAACTGTAGAACTTATGGAAAAAATAGTCAAACCTAAGGACAAGCAGGTACTATTCACATTCACGTTTAAAATGCACTTTCAGTTCTTCCAAGAAAAGAAACACTAAATAACCTACTGAAAATTGGTGTTCTTACATTCTAAAGTGTGACAATTTAAAATCATCAGGCTAATGCCTTAAGTATCTAATTTACAAAAAAATTTAAAAATGCAAGTTTGGTAGCTTTACTTATCCATAATCTTCAACCAATAATTTCCTTTAGCACATTCAGATTTCATAAATATCCAAAATACTCAAAGAATGAACAGAAGCGTTGCTCAACATTGGCCCTCCTGGCATTAGGGGTTAGGAAATACAAACAAAAGAGAATTCTTTGTTGTGGGGACTGTCCTTGCGCAGTAGCATGCTGATCAACATCCCTGTACTCTACCCAGAAGATGCCAGAAGCACCCTTCAAATCACGGTAATCAAATGTATCCTCCCATTGGCAAATATCTCCAAGGGTGTGGAAAGAATCACTCCTAGTTGAGGTCCTTTGATCTACAAGATGAAGCCCAAACAAGGCCCCTCATAGTTCAGCCATGGCACTCCCCTGACCCATCTCTGTTGTTCATGCCCTTCCCTGACAATCCCTTGCCAACCACAACCAACACTCTCCTAGATGCTGAACCCCCAGGAAGCCTCCACCCTCCTGCCCAACAGTTACTCCAGCCTCTATGGCCCATTTAACTGAAATGCCTTTCCATGGTGGTACTTATCACACCACATCATAAATATTCTGGTCCACACATCCTGATTTTGGAAACCACAGACTGTGTGTTTCAACTTGCCCATTGCCACTACTGAGTACAGGGCAGGTAGGGTACTCAGAAGTGAACAAAGATTGCCTCTGGGGAAGGCAAGATTTAACTGGGAAGGTGGAAGAAGGAACTTTCTGGGATGATGGAAATGTTTGAAATGTTGATCTGGGTGTGGGTTACATGGGTGTGTGCATTTGCCAAAACTTATAGAACTGTGTAATTAAAATCTGTACATTCTGCTGAACTGTATACCTCAGTCAAAAAAGAATCACACATACCTCTTTTTGCAGCTTCATGCAATGGATTGTCAATGGATTCTGCCTGTTCGGCCACTGGATTGGGAACAAAAAGTGAAAACCTAATGTTAAGACCGCTATCCAAGTTAACCACTGAATTCACTCCCTCACCACCATCCTCAGGCTTCGTGAGGGCAGGACCTTGGACCCTACAAAAATTCAACAGATGGTTCCAGCTTTAAAAAGCAGCTGAATTATGTGTTAACTGAAACCAAGCCAAGCAACAAGGCAATAACACGGCAATTAACTAGAAGTATAAAAAAAGCAAACACAGTAATTAGCTGGAAATATATTAAACACACACACACATACACATCTCTGACCTGCATACCAGTTTACTCAAATATTTAGCAATCAAATTGCCAACAAAAAATGAAAAAAAAAACATGCTGTAAAACACCCTACTTTGAAGATGCCTAAAAGTAACTGCTTTCCCTGAGTGTAGCAATACAGGAAGAAATGAGGAGGAAATATTTTGCTTCCTGAGTTCAGAGGGCAATCTGCATACCTGCGCTAAGGAAGGTGTGTTCACTGTTGTTCTAGAATCAGCAGGAGTGGAGTGCCAGAGGAAGATTAGCAGTCAAGGAGGATTTCACAGCCCACCTTCCAGCCATGAAAGGGCTCTAACAACACTTCCCTGACTACTGGAATCCAAAACAGCAATGGCACATTTTCCACCTTCAGTGTCCATGTCCAAGGCTGGAAATGGAGTTGCATTACCAGGGTATACCTGGGATTTCAAAGGTGAAGGCAAGTGTATGGGTGTTTAAAGTCATTGGTGTGGCAGGGAGCAGACACTTGGTACAGTGATTAAGACATTGCTTGGGCTGGCGCCACGGCTCACTAGGCTAATCCTCCACCTGTGGCGCCAGGACCCTGGGTTCTAGTCCCGGTTGGGGCGTCAGATTCTGTCCTGGTTGCTCCTCTTCCAGTCCAGCTCTCTTCTCTGGCCTGGGAAGGCAGTGGAGGATGGCCCAGGTCCTTGGGCCCTGCACCCGCATGGGAGACCAGGAGAAAGCACCTGGCTCCTGGCTTTGGATTGGCATAGCGTGCCGGCTGTTGCGGCCACTTGGTGGGTGAACCAACGGAAAAGGAAGACCTTTCTCTCTGTCTAACTCTGCCTGTCAAAAAAAAAAAGACATTGCTTGGACATCTGCATTACATATTGGCTCTGCTCCCAATATGGATTCAAAGGCAACAGTGATGGCTCAATTAGCTCGGTCCTTGTCACACACATGGGAAAACTGGATTGAGTTTTAGACTTTTGTTTTGGGCTTGGCCCAGCCCCAGCTGTTGCAGACATTTAGGGAGAAGCCAGCTGATGGAAAATACTCTCTCTCGCTCTTTCTCCTTTTTAAATAAAAATTTAAATAAATAAAATTTTAAAGTCTCTCTTGGCAAAGAATATTACCACCCCAGGATCAAGGCAAGCAGGGCCCTTGTGCAGGGCCCCCAGCGTTAGCCCTCACCTCCTACATCCCCAAGGAGATTTGAAGTATCTTCCTTGATGTTTTCTAAGTCTCCTTCCAGTGCTTGTTAACTGGTGATTGATGCCAGCTCTATCAATCTAAGGATTCATCAAGCACTAAATTATAAAGGAATCTTGGAAATCTAGATACAACCCTTTCATTATACAGAAGGGGATATCAAATCCTAGAAGTAGCAGCTATGTTAACTAAGATGCTCAATTATTACAACATGGAAAAAAAAAAAAAACAGATCAAACTGAAGAATTTTGTTAGCAATCTGTGCTCCTTTGCCTTTACTTCTATCTTTCTTTCTGAAGCAAAAAAGAAAGACTTACAGCAGATAGATAGATAGATAGACAGACAGGCAGACAGACAGACAGATATAAAGAGAGCTCACTCCCATCAACTGGTTCACTTCCCAAATGACCACAAAAATCTCCCAGGATCCACATTAGCAGGAGCTGGAGCCAGGATCAAATCCATGCACTCCAATGCCAGAGGCAAGATTCTTAGCTGTTTTTTTTTTTTTTTTTTTTTTTTGGCAGTGTCTTTTTTTAATTATTATTTTGTTTAAGGAATACAACTTCATGCATTTAATATACACGGATTTGGAAACATGATGCTTCTTTCCCTGCTACCTTCCTCCCACCATATTCCCGCCTCTCTTCCTCCTCCCTCTTCCTGTCCCATTCTTATCTTTTACAGAGATCAATTTTCAGTTAAAATTAACCAGTGGGCCAAATGCACCCTCCTACTTGACTAATGTCTACCTGAGTGTTTTGTCTGTTTTGTCTGTCTTTCAGCTAGAAGCAGCTTCATGACAGGAGCCATGTCTCATCGCTTGAGTGTCCCAAACTGCTATACTAAGGAACATCCCTGCCCCCCAAATGCAAGGGCTAGCCTAAGAGACAATCTGTGAGATTCAGGTTAACCACATGGGAGAAAAACAACTTCTAAGAGTCCCACAAAGTAAAACCATCAGTGTTTCCTTGGAAATCTTGGGTTCTTTCAAGAATACTACAATGCATTCTCGTTAGCCAAGGAGTCAGGCTCAGGCACATCTGGTGTTCATGCTCATTTTATTAATTAGAGGCTCACTGGGTGAAAAATGTACTGGATAGGCAGTAACGCTATTGATTCTTCAGCCACAGCAGCAAGCTGAAAGGCCTCAGAATCAGATAGTTGAAAGTTAAGAAGCAAAGCTGAAATAAAGCCCCTCTGGCCACACTTACCGTAGTTACTTGGAATGAGTCCAGTCCTGCCTTTGCAGGTGCCTTTCCACCAATTGGTATCACTCTGGTGAAAGAAGACGTAAATCCAGTTTACATGCAATTGCTCTTAAAATCATTTGGCTTATAGGGCACATGTGTCCCATAAACAACCATCTTCCCTCCCCACACTCAACAAGCTTTCTCATACTTTAGCTATGGTGATCCATTTCCCTTAACACTGAATTACAAATACATAGGCACCTGACACAAACAGAGACACTTTATCACAGAGCCTCAACAACCAAACACATGAGAGATGTATGAAAGAAAAGGCAGAAAATATCGCATTAGTCTAGCTCTATGTTTTTTTTTTTTTTGGTCTAGAACTTCTTTTATTATCTTCAGGATATTTTGGGGGCTTTTCTAAAGATCTCTATTTACTCTCATTTTGTGGTAACATTTTAATTACAAAAATATTTAAGGCCGGCGCCATGGCTCACTAGGCTAATCCTCTGCCTGCGGCACCAGCACCCTGGGTTCTAGTCCTGGTTAGGGCGCCGGATTCTGTCTTGGTTGCTCCTCTTCCAGTCCAGCTCTCTGCTGTGGCCTGGGAAGGCAGTGGAGGATGGCCCAAGTCCTTGGGCCCTGCACCCGCATGGGAGACCAGGAGAAAGCACCTGGCTCCTAGCTTTGGATGGGCGCAGCACACTGGCCGCAACGCACCAGCCATAGCGGCCACTTGGGGGGTGAACCAATGGCAAAAGGAAGACCTTTCTCTCTCTCTCTCTCTCTCTCTCTCTCCCTCACTAACTCTGCCTGTCCAAAAAAAAAAATATTTAAGCCTATACAAAAGTAGAAAGAACAATATAATAACCCATTTCTCAACTGCATGAATCATTTACCAATGGCTAATATCATTTTATATATAGTCACACTATAATATCCCTCTCCTCCTGGATTATTTTGAAATAAATTCTAGACATCATGTTATTTCATCTGTAAAAATTTTAGTGTCTCTGAAATATAAGAATTTTTTCAAAGATAATCATAATACCATTATCATGGCTTAAAATCTCTTTAGTAATAATTCCTTAATATCAACAAATATCTAGTTTAACATTCAAATTTCCCACAGCTGGCATTGTGGCACAGCAAACACAGCTGCCACCTGTGCTACCAGCATCTCATATGGGCATCTGTTCCTGTCCAGGCTGCTCCACTTCCAATCCAGCTCAAGGCCAATACACTTGGGAAAGAAACAGAAGATGACTCCAATGATTGGGCCCTGCCACCCATGTGGGAGACCTGGAAAAAGTTCCTAGCTCCTGACTTAGGCCTGGCCTAGCCCTAGCTATTGCGCTCATTTTGGTAGTGACCCAGAGGATGGAAGATCTCTCACTCTGTCACTCCCTCTCTCTCTCTCTATAACTCTTTCAAATAAATAAATAAATCTTTTTAAAAATCTAAATTTCTAAATTGTCCCATATATTGAGATCCAAATAAGGACCATTAACACAACTGATTGACTTGGCTCTCAAGTCTCTTCTAACCTATAAATTCTCCCTCCTTTCTTTTTTGTTTTTTGCAACATATTTGTCAAAAAATAAGCATTTGGTTTGTTCTGTAGAGTTTCAAACAGTCTGGATTTTGCCTGCTGCATCCCTGTGTCATCATCATTAAACATGCTCCTTTGTTTCCTGCATTGCCCATAAATTGGTAGTTAGTTCTAGGGGCTTAATTACATTCAGCTTCAAATGTTTTCGCAAGGTTATTTCATAGGTAGTATTGCTTTCTTCCACTAGGAAAAACATAATGTATGGTGGTCTTTTTTGTTAACAGCCATTGGGAGCACAGTGTGGATCCATTATTTCATAGGGACTGCAAGATGATGACATTCTAATTCTATCATTCCTTTCTCATTTAAAGAACTAGGATATGTCTTTGAAGAGAAACTTTCTTCCTAGGTTACCCAGAGATAAAGTTCATGGAGAGTGAATGCTGATTTTTTTTTCCCTTACCCATGTCAGAATTAAAACTTGGTTCTCTAGTATCCTCCCCTGCTGACCAATGATACCTGTTTGCTTAGAAGGAACACTAGGAGCTCATAAACTTGAGCACACTTACTGTGCTTCAACACCTGGGGCTGGTACTCTACCTGATGCTGCACTTGTCCTACCGCTGACTAGGGCCCTCTTCAGATTACTCCCTGAGTCCTTGCAATGTGGCCCAAGCAGTCTTTATCCTTGCTTTTGGATAACAATGTTCTGGGGCTTTCTTGTATCTTTATTGCCCTAGATACCTGGCACCAGCTACTGCTCAAAGAAAACCTGTACCTTTTAATGGGAAATACCATATGAGGAGTCTTCATAAAGTTCATGGAAAATGTGTATTATGAAAATACTACACATGGATTTCAACTTTTTTGCACCAAAATAAACATTTTTATTTCCATTTTCCCTGTATTTTGATGCACTATTACAGTACAATAGTATACTACAGTACAATAGTACAACTGAGGTGGTCATTTTTTCTAGGCCCTTTCAAATAGCACAGCAGAGAGTATTTTTGTTTTGTTTTATTTCAGACAAAATATGACATGAGGAGTGGGCACATCCCAGCAGCTCAGACACTTGTGTCCCACACTGGAGTGCCTGGGTTCGATTCCTAGTTCCAGCTCCTGATTCCAGTTTCCCCCGTACAGACCTTGAAGGCAGCAGAGATGGCTTCAGTAATCTTGTTCCTGTCTCCTGCCTGAAAGAGCAGGATTGTGGTCCAGATTCTTGGCTCTGGCCCTAGTCAAGCCCCAGCTGTGTGGGCATTTGGGGAGAAAACAACCTCTCTCTTTCTCCCCACTTCCCTACCCCCACTCCCCACCACGGTTTCTATCTCCCTGTATCTTTCTACCCTCCAAATCAATTAATTAATTAAAAATGTATGACACGATACTTCCAATTCAAATAAAGGAGAACTGAAATCTACTTAACATCACCAGTTTTACATCTGTACATCTTTTCTCCAGTGTTGAAAACAGCAGTGATCACCCTCACCACCAGTGACTCATTTGCTCTAAACCACAATACACAAGCAACCATCTCAGAATTAGTAACAGCAACACTTCTCCAACAAGAGCATGATGAAAAACTGTTAGCAGTCCTTTTTGTTCTTCATATATATTCTACCAGGATGTTTAGCCAAATCTTTAGCTGAGTTTTAAAGTCAGTTGGAACAGTTCCTATCTGTGTGGTTATGCCAACTATCACAGTCCATTTAAGTTCATTTGGTTCATTCTGCTTTTAATCTGAGGGGACTGAATTTTTCTGTTTAATTTTATAACTATATAAAAGTATACATGAATCCAAAACCAAATTTAAAAAAAAATTTTTTTCCAAAAGTCTGGTTTCTATGTTTAGTTTGCCCTATTATTTCCCTTCATCCTCATACAGAAAACTAACTTTTAAATTTCATTCTATGATTCACCTTTCCATCTTTTATTTTAAATTAAGAAGACCTTAATAGCATGTAAAGACATTTCTTATTCCTTTGCATAGCTGCATAATACTCTACTTGTGGACATACCAAAGCTTATTCAACTATTTTCAACTAATGGGCATAAAGGTTATTTTCACTCTTATGCTACTGTATATTGTACTAGAATGGACAGATTTGTGCATATGTATTTTCAGGTTCATATACATTTAAATAATTTACAATACTTTGGCTAAATTAGTCTTACACTGCATATCTTTAGTACATGTATAGTATGAAAAATGTTAGCAGGGCTTACCATGTCAGTAATGTAGATAATATCACCTTCCTCAAAGTATAATTCATCTGGCTGAAAGAAAGGAAAAAAAGTTTGACTCCATGTGATCTTCAGGAGTTAGAATATAGGGATTCTTTGAACTACATATGTTCCAAACCCTAAAGTATCCTTACAGATAATGTGGTTTTCATATATTTAGATCAGCATAAAAATTATAAAACATCATTGATAACTTAATACATGAAGAGAAAGCTGATTCCATGATGAAACTCAGAGAATTACACATAAAATAAAGATTGCCTCCATACACATCTTACATTCTTCCCCAATGAAAGCAAGGCATTTTTATATCAAGATAACAAAACCTCTTATAAAATTCTTAAAGATGAATTTATTTCTTCATAAAAGGATAAATGCCTAGAAGTAAAATCATGAAAAATAACTAGAACCTAAAATCATGAAAAATAACTAGAAGCTTGGTTCACTTTCAAATGAGACCTCAATCCTTAAATACTTTAATATCAACATCTGCTATCTGCTTACTTTGAGAAAAATCATTATCCTATTTTTTCGTGTACAGAGAGAATAAGCATTTCAAATTTGAAGAGAATGAATATATAACTCAATCATTAAAATGGCTAAAGAGCTAAAAGATTGAAGCAGCAACTCAGTCGAGACCACAATCAGCTCTCAGGGGTGAACTCATTACACACAATGTCCTACAAACTCTCTGAATAAAGCCAGCACTTTAATTCACATCTTTTCTCATCAGTAGTAGATAACATGTACCATGATTTATTGAGAATGAATTGCAGATTTTTTGAAATGTTTACATCTTCATACTCAGTAGAAAATAGAGGACACAAAATTTCACATGGGATAAGACACAATTATGCATGAAATATGCAAAGAAAATTTTCTAAATTCTCTATTATTAGCATGTATTACTTTGATAACATTGGTGGTGAAAACACCTTTTTTAAAAAGTTTTGCGGGGCCAGCACTGTGGCGTATCAGGTAAAGCTGCTGCCTTATAATCTCATATAGTCACCAGCTTGAGTCCTGGCTGCTCCACTTCCAATCCAGCTCCCTGTTAACATACCTGGGAAAGCAGTGGAAGATGGTCTATATGCTTGGGTCCCAGCACTCATGTGGGAGATACAGAAGAAGCTCCAGGAACCTGGCTTCAGATTGGCCCAGCTCTGGCTGCTGTGGCCATTTGGGGAGTAAACCAGCAGATAGAAGATCTTTCTCCCTCTCTGCCTCTGCCTCTCTGTAACTCTGCCTTTTAAATAAATAAATAAATCTTTAAAAAAATTTTTTTAAAGTTTTTGGTATTCTGATTATAGTTGCTCTTCCATACAAATAAAATTATGCTAGTGAAATAAATTAGATCATCCATTCTTTTTTCCATTTGTTAATCTCCTCCTGGTAAACTATGACAAGTAAATATGACTCTGTATTAGTAATTTATTTAGTTTCAAAGCTAATCCAGATTATTACTGTAACTATGTCCCTTGGATATCAATGAAGACTATATCAGCTATATTAGGCTACAGGAACCACAATACATGAATATTTAAATATATCACAATTCAAACATAAAAATCACAAATTATGATTAATGATACTCAGAACATACTTACCTTTTTTTCCCCAAAGATTTTTTATTTAATTGAAAAGCAGAGTTACAGAGAGAGAGGAAGAGACACAGAGAGAGAGCTTATATCTGCTGGTTCACTCCCCAAATGGCTGCAAAGGCCAGGGCCAGGTCTGGGCCAGGTCAAAGTCAGAAACCAGGAGTTTCTTCTGGGTCTCCCACGTGTGTACAGGGGCCCAAGCAATTGGACCATCTTCTGCTGCCTTCCCAGGCACATTAACAGGGAGCTAGATCAGAAGTGGAGCAGCCTGGTCTCCAATCAGTGCCCATAGGAGACGCCAGTGTCTCAGGCAGAGGCTTAACTTGCTGAGTCACAGGACCAGCCCAAATACCTGCCTTTAAAAGGTAATTACCTACAGCATTTGCTGCATTTATACTTTGGTTTACAGAGAATAGACTTATACAGAGTACAAGCTACACAAAATCAATTAAACCCATGAGACCTGATGACATATACTTTAATATTATTTGAAGTAAGTATTTAGGAGATATTAGATACCTCTAAGACTCATGGAGGCAATCCTTATTTTATGTGTAATGATGATCAATGGCCAATATTGCTACCAATATGAGACAGATATAGAAAATGACTAGAGAAACAAACTGTTTCCTTTAGTATTTGCTGCAAACTCAATTAATCTGAGAGAGACCAGAAAGAGGACTCAGTCACACCACGGCATCCCAGCTGGACCAGTGGTCTTGGGGCCTTACATTTATAGGGAAAGGCATAAAAGTGGAGCAAGAAAGAAGTATATAGAAAAGAGAAGAGAAGTGACTTGCAGTCTTTGGAATGCTCTGTATTTCCTGGAGCTCTGTAAGAGTTCAATGACTCAAAGAGCTCTTTCCTATCCTAAAGCTATCCTGGCCATATTGCTTTTCTACTGCTCCAAAAGCCAATCTCACCACCCACCTATGTCTTAGAATAAATCCTCCTCAATTTGTGCCAACAGAGAAATTAAGGAGCTATCTTCCACTACAGTTTTAGCCTCCTAAAATCACAAAAGTCAAATCTGCCTAAATTTCCACATTTAATTAGATCTCTCACCCTTGAAACCAGAAAACAAGTATGAAGAAGACACCTTATAAAGCAGACAAATAGGTTTTAAAAACAAAGCATGCGCAACATGCACACACACACATGAAATTCCCATGATTAATCTTTCTCTTAAAATCAGTAAAGGTGGCAGGCATCTGACCTACAGCGGTTAAGATGCAACTGGGATGCCCGCCTTCCACACTGGAGTGCCTGGATTTGAATTTCAGCTTCTTTTCTGATTCCAGCTTCCTGCTAATGAACACCCTGAGAAGCAGCAGTGATGGGTCAAATACCTGGGTCCCTGACATCCAGGTGGGAGACCCAGATTGAGTTCTGGGCTCCTCACTTCAGTCTGGCCCAGCCCTGGCTGTTGCAGGCATCTGGAGAGTGAACCAGCAAATAAGAGCTCACTGTCTATTGTCTACCTTCTTGGTTTCTGTGTGTGTGTGTGTCTGTCTGTCTGTCTGTATATTTCTCTTTCTCTGGCTTTCAAAAACAACAAAAATGTTTTTAAAAGTAACAGAGTTGGGGAATGGGAAGTAGGTTACTTCATGGGTACAGAGTTTTATCACAAGTGACAAAAAATGATTTGCAACTAGGCAGAGGTGGTGATTACGCAACTCTATGCCTAGACTAATTGTCACTGAGTGCTTCACATTAACATGATTAATTTTATGTGACTTTCACCTCAATTTTTTAAAAAATTAATAAAAGCAAAAAAGAGTTAGAACTCTTAATGGCTTTTAAGCAATTGTTATCCATGGCTTGATGAAGGACATCATTTGGAAAACAACATTAAATCCTACAGTAGAGTCTATACTTGGTGCTGTTTCAATTTTTAAAGCAGTCATTGCTGTTCAATAGCGGTGTCCGCCGCAAGCCACCTAATGGGTCAGACTTGTAATCACCTGAGGCAGCAACAACAGGCAGTTGGTGTCAGGTAAAGTCAGTCCTCCCTATGTTTTCATCCTGAGAAACAACTGTGGGCAGTTGACTCACTTTTTTTTTTTAAAGCTTTTATTTAATGAATACAATTTTCATAGGTACAACTTTACGAATATAGTGGTTTTTCTTCCCATGCTCACCCTCCCTCCCCTACGCCTATCCCACCTCCTACTCCCTCTCCCATCCCATTCTTCTTTAAGATTCATTTTTAATTAACTCTGTATACAGAAAACCAACTCTCTACCAAGTAAGGACTTCAACAGTTTGCACCCACACAGACACACAGTGTAAAAAGTACTGTTTGAGAACTAGTGAATCACTCCCAGACACAATGCTACGACCTGTAAAATATCTTCTTCCCAAGAAATCAGAGCTGCTTTCCTAACCTAGCTAAGCAGATGATCAACCACATTCTTCAGACTATTGACGGCAACGGAGACCACTACATGATTTTAAAAACAGAATTTATCTACAATATTCACAGTTTCCATTAAGACACCATGAGCTGGTCACTTGATGTAACGTACTTAATGAATATTGACGCTTAAATTCTTGGCATCATATGCATGGCAAGGAAATGGGAAAACAGTGACACACTGAAGTAAGTGTGTGAAGTAAGTATTTCCAGGTTGTTGTCTGGTTCATAACCACATTCCTCCTTCCCCCTCTCCTTGAAGAGCTAGAGGATCTCAGAACACGTAAGCAGCTGGCCACTGAGATGCTGCAGCTGTGAGTATAAACGTGGTGACCAATATGTCTATTTTCATCCCATATTATTCTTAGCAACATATAATTCTCAAGACATTAATTTTGTTGGTTTAGGCAAAAAATGTGTTTTATGAAATGTTTAGAGAGACCATGTTAAACTTTTGAAATTTTTCAGTTTTGTCAACCTGAAGTCCCCAAAAGTATTTATAAATTCAATCAACCAAACTCTCCAAAAACACTTTTATTTGACACTTTATATTATGTATTATGTGCCAGGCACTGGACTAGGCATTTACAAATATTAACTAATTTAATCAGTTCCAATAACACTATGAAGTGGGGGCTATTCTTATCACCACATCATAGATGAAAACCTTGTCCAAGGCCACAAAATAGGTACCTGTAGAGCCTGAACTTGAACTCTGACAATCAGATCACAAAGTCCTTGCTTTTAACCACACTCAGGCCTTCATACAGAAGCACCATGCATAGCCATTATGAGGTGTCAGTCATTCACTCCTTCCTACCCCACACCTCAGTAATGCAGTTCAACAAAACCAACAGTAGCACCTTCTACTTGCAAAGCATACTTGCCCTCATTTGGTCCACATAACAACCCATTAGGTAGGACTGGGTTATGGACATATGGACATGCCTCTGTTTCACAACCAGGCTCAGAGAGGGCAAAGGATTTGTCACAAATCACAAAGTAGCAGTGGAGCACTCCTGTCTCAGCTGTTGGAGTCCAACTCTGGAGATCCTTCCTTCACACATATTGCTATAAGCCTAGTGCAGCCCAGAAAACTTGATATGATAGAGCAGAGTCCTGCTGGCTTCCCTTTAAAAATGAATATATCTGGCTCACAGGTAATGCTGTCGCAACCCGTCAGATGTCTTTACACTGGTCTATCCAGTCCAGCCAGATATCCATGTGGCACTTTATTGGACTGGAGCTTTGGGCAGAAATAAGAACCAAACAGAGCTGGGTGATGCCAGGACGACATTGCCTTGAAGCAACACAGATGAGAAGTGGGTTAGCACAAAGAACCAGCATCCACAAGTGGCCCAGGGCACTGCCTGCTCAGTGGGTCACTAAGACTGGGGTTGGGCATCACTGTCTCTGTCACCTGAGGGTAGATGTGTAGCTAAAAACTGAACCCGGGCCTCAGTGGGGCACATGTCAGCAATGGCCCCACAGCATCCAGCTCAGCCCTTCGAATCTTGTCTGTCCCAATGGCTTTCAGGAGGCTGGATCACTTTGGAATATGCCTTGGAACATCCAACCCTCCACAGAAAGCGGCTACCAAGTCACAGAGCAAACAGAACAACTGAATTTCTAGTATTGTCCAATGGAAAAAGACTATAAGACTAACCTAGTTCTAGAATGATGTGTGAAATCTAACAACAGGTACAGCACGGGCATTTAACCAATTAGGAAGTCCATGGAAGCCAGTATTTCCTCTTATCTGTATTAAAGGGAGTAGGTGTGACAGGAATGTTGGGGGCCACAGGGCTTGGGGAGGTCATTACCAATCAGCCTAGGATCCTTGGGACCAGGGCTAATAAAAAATACAATGCCATTTTAAATACAGACTATTGTTTTTAAATTTAATGAATTAAATATGTATTTTCTCCTGTAGATTCAATAATAGCAAGATAAAAGGGAAAAAATGCAGTGGAGAAACTCTATCCCAGAGCTAAATTGGAAATAAATTAATCAATGTATCAATTAATCAGAAATATTTGGGGTGGGCACTTGGTGTAACCATTAAGATGCCACCACATCCCATACTGGAGTGCCCAAGTTCAAGCACTGGCTCTACTTCTGTTCTAGCTTCCTGCTGTTGCAAACCCTGGGAGGCAGCAGCAGATGATGGTTCAAGTACTTGAGTCCTTGTTACCCATGGGGGAGACTAGGACTGAGTTCTGGGTTCCTGGCTTTGGTCTAACACAGTCCCAGCTGTTGTGGGCATTTGGGAAATGAACCAGCAGATGGAAGATTTCTGTCTCTCTGCCTCTCTCTCTCTTTCTCTGTATGTCTCTACTGGTCAAATAGATGAAAAAAATTTTTAAATAAAAAAATATATGATTGGGGGCCGGCACCGTGGCACAATAGGTTAATCCTCCGCCTGCAGCGCCGGCATCCCATATGGGCGCCGGTTTCTAGTCCCAGTTGCTCCTCTTCCAGTCCAGCTCTCTGCTGTGGCCCAGGAAAGCAGTGGAGGATGGCCCAAGTCCTTGGGCCCCTGCACCCACATGGGAGACCAGGAAGAAACCCCTGGCTCCTGGCTTCAGATCGGCATAGCTCCAGCTGTTGCGGCCATTTGGAGAGTGAACCAACACTGTCTCCCTCTCACGGTCTGTAATTCTAACTCTCAAATAAAATAAATAAAATCTTAAAAAATTTTTAAATATACTTATTAAACATCTGTTGATATAACAACCACTACTCCTTCAATACTTCAATAATAGCTACTCCTTAAGAATGTCAGCAACTTCATGAAATTAACGTCATTTAACTCATAAAAATACTTTGGAAATTATTCTTCTTACTTTATAAATGAGCACACAGAGAGAAACACGTTAAATAATTCCCTCAAGGTTATCCCAGGGCTAAAGAGATAGAGCATAACTAGAGTTCAGTATAGGCTCTGACTCCTGTGTTCTGCCTCCCAAGACACTACGCCACAAGCAGAACTGAAACACCAAGCGTGGAGGTTCAGAGGTGGGAGAGGCATCCTGCTTCCAGGTGGGGTGGTCAGAGAAGTCTTTACAGAAGGGAAGTATTCACTGCACACTTAGAAGGGATAACGACGTGGTTCACAGTTTTCTGAGACATCTTCCTCTGGGCGTCAAATCTAAACCGCATGGCCCAGGAAGGAGGAGCCAAGCCCAGGGGCAGGAAGTGTGGCTGGACCACAGAGCACTGTATCTGTAGTCACATAAAGGTTTGAGGCAGGTGGTCAGGGCACAGCCCCTTTTGAGGAACATCACTCCCACTCCCACAGAGAACACAGACCGAATGGAGAAGCCCGAAGTGAATAAAGGCAACAGGTCAGCAGGAACCACAGCAGGCGGAGGTCCATGAGAAAGGACCAAAGGTCACCAGGGGAGACGGGAGAGTCAGGAGTCACCTCAAGTTCTAAAACTAAGTGAACGCAGGTCCCAGTCTAGAATCAGGGAGGCCACGAGGATGGTCACTTCATTCAGTGGCTAGGGGGCCGCTGAAGACCACCTACTCTACCCCATCCTTATCCTCCCGGGGGTGGACAACCCAGGAAACAACTGACAAGGACAGTCAGAGCACCAAATGATAGCCCTTTCTGTGAGCAA
This sequence comes from Oryctolagus cuniculus, assembly GCF_051225735.1. Taxonomy (NCBI): domain Eukaryota; kingdom Metazoa; phylum Chordata; class Mammalia; order Lagomorpha; family Leporidae; genus Oryctolagus; species Oryctolagus cuniculus. The sequence goes on from NC_142867.1 coordinate 155,153,822, forward strand.
ACTTCCGTGGGCCTCACACCTTCCTCTTGTGGGCTTTTCTGTGGCCTCCCTCCAATTCTTATGCTTTAGTCCTAACCCCAAGTGCCTTAGAACATGACAACACTTGGAGATGGAGCCTTCAAAAATGGGTGGTTAAAATGAGGCCGTAGGGTAGGCGATAATTCAGTGACTGGTTTCCTCACCAGAGGAGATGAGAACACAGACAAGAGAGAGGAAAGGAAGGCCTTGCACAGACACAGGGAGTAGGTGGCCATCTTCAAGCCACAGAGGGAGGTCTCAGGAGACACCAACCCTACTGACACTCTGCTCTCAGATTTCCAGCCTGCAAAACTGGGAGAGCGGCCATTTCTGAGGGTGAGGGAGCCAGGGTGAGGCATTCCATTATGACAGCCCAGCCGATGACGACAGCACCTGTGCCCTCCCTCCCCAACACAGAAGGGATGTCACCAGAACCTCTGGGTGACAAGAGTAAAATACCCACCCCATCCTTCTCTTGTTCCAGAAACATTTTGTTTACAAAGTCTTGGAAGCACTCCTCTGAATGCACACCCATCCCATGTCATATACACTCACCACGTGGTGGCGGGGCTTACACATTTACCTCCTGCCAGGATTACAGCAGGGTTCTGCAGGGGAGTGGTGAGTATTATTTGTAATTCTCATTGTTGAATGAGGAGAGTAAGAAAAGTCACTCAGCAAGTAAATGACAGACGTGGGATTCAAAGGCAGGCCTGGGCATGATGGCATTGAATCCATGATCAGTGCCACTCAGTGCTCAGATACCCTCTGATGTGCCTCTGACTCTGGGGACAGCAAGGCCAGTGCCAGGGCAACCCCAGGCGAAGGCCACAGCAAGCTGGCTGCACACAGACAGCAACCTCTGGTCTCCAGCTTACAAGAGAGTAAAGGCAATGAAGGCAGTCTTCCTGTCTTGGCTTCATTCCCCTTTGCCTCCTAACTGGACTCCCTGCAGCCCTAAACCCTCCTGGACTCACCACTCTCCAGGTACGTGTCCTGGCTTGAATATGATTTGTGCCCCCAAAGTCATGCCGGAGTTCCATCCTCCAAGTCTTAATAAAGAATGTGTGAAAACTTAATCAGACCTTGGTGTTTAGAGGTGGGGCCTTCGGAAATGGTTAGATTACATTAGCTCATGGGGGTGGGCTCCCATGGCTGAACCCAGGGGCTTTATAAGGACAGGGAGAGAGACCACACAGTCAGTGCACCTTCACCGGGATGTGATGCAGAAGCCTGCGTCATGCTGTGTGGACTCCAAATCTTCAGGCTGAGCCAAGATAAACCTCTTTCAAAAGTAGCTGGCTTTTACAAAGGAACTTCTTTGCAGTAACAGAAAGGTGACAAATGTAACAGCTTAGGGATTCCTCTAAGAGTTCACTGCCAACACTCCTGTACGGAAAACTCTCAGATGGCTCCCCACCTCACCAAGAGCAAAATCCAAAGGAGAACCACAGGGCCCCCCGTGACCAGCCCTCCCTAGCATCCCGCTCCCTCATACTCATCTCCTGCCGTGCTCTTCCCCACTCCCTGCACTGCCCAGGCTGCACCTAGAAGGCATCAAGGATGCTCCTGGTGCTTTCTGTTCTCTCTCCTCCCTCACTCCCTTCAGATCTCTTCCCAAACTTCACCTTCATAGAAAGGGCCTTCCCTAAACATCTCCTGAAAACAGCACTCTCCCCTCCATTAACCTCTTAGCCCCCTACCCTTCTTACTTTTCTCCACAGCACTTGGCCCCTGATAGCTCGCTTCATTTTTCTGCCTCTCCTCACTAGGATGCAAGCTCTATGAGACTACAGAGCTGTGCTGCACTACCTCCAAGCTCTGGATACATGCTCTCATGTATCCATGAAACCACCTACGCCTGGGTAGATTTATGGATGGATATGAGGAACAATAACAACAGAAGCAGACACGTAAAAATTGCTCTTGGAGGTTGGCAGAAGACACCATTATGAGGTAGCTGGAGATAGAGGCTGGCATGAATGGGCAGGAACTTCAGAGGGAGGGTCACTGAGACAGGTGGCGAGGGTGGAGACTTAGCCTGCCTGCCAGTTAAGCTGCCACTTAGGATACCTGTTTCACATCAGAGAACTGGGTTGAATGCTCAGCTCTGGCTCCTGATCCCAGTTTCCTGCTAAGCCTGGGAACTAGCAGTGATGACTCAAGTAGCCGAGTTCCTCCTACTTATGTGGGAGCCCTGCCTGGATTGAGTTCTAGGCTGCCAGCTAGAACCTGGCCAGAGGCTGTCATGGTCATTTAGGGAGTGAACCACCATACAGTTCTCTCTCTCCATCTCAAATATATTACTGTTAAAAAGTTAAAAACAACAACAACAAAAGCTAAGTGTCAGTGTTGTGAAATAGCAGGTTAAGCCAACACTTGGGTTGCCAGCTTCCCCTATCAGAGAGCCAGTTAAGTCCTAGCTGATCAACTCTTGATCCAGCTTCTTGATAACGTGCCTAAGAAGGCAAAAGAAGATGGCCCGAGTATTTGGGCCCCTGCTGTCATGTAGGAAACCCAGATATGGAGTTCCTGACTCTAGGCTTTGGCCTGGCCCAGCCCCAGGCATGGCAGCCATTTAGGGAATGAACAGTAGATGGAAGATCTCCTGAAATCTCTCTCTCTCTCTCCTTCTCTCCCTCTTTCTCTCTTGCTCCTTCTCCCTCTCTCTCTCTCCCCATTCCTCCCTCCCATTAAAATACATAAATAATCTTTTTTAAGTTTTTTAAAAAGCTAATAAAAAGAAAAGACAGGCTTGGTTTAATATGCAAGTCACTTGCTGATTTGAAAGCAGGTGGTGGCAGTGTTGGGGGAGAAGCAGTACAAGCAGTACAGATTCCAGGAACATGCAAATCGACCTGAGGACTAGGCTCACACACCTCTGGACTGCAGTGGGAGGGACTGCCTGTGCATTCCTGGGAATTACCTACATCTCTCAAAGAAAAAAAAAAAAAAAGCAGACCATTTAGGCCAAGGAAATTTCTAAATGAAATCACTGTGGGCTGTTTATGTCCATTTTAAAATTACAAAAATACTTACAGTTCTGGGTTCAAACGTATACAAAGCTCTGAAGACTTTAACTTGCCCTAAAAAAGATCAAAAAACAACATCTGATCAATTATTTCATTTCTGAATTTGTTCTAAATAGTATTATGTCGCTCCCCCTCTTCGTGGAGGAACAGACACAGGACCCTGCGTTGTTCTTTTGCCTGCTCGGCCCTCCCCGGGTTTGCTGCTGGTTCTTCCCAGGTTGGCTACCGTCCCTTCCACCTCAGTGGAAGGGCGGTTCCCCCTGCCACTTTCCCCACTTCCGCGGGGGAGTGGCACACCGCCGGCCGGCTCTCTCGGGGGCTGCACAGGTGTTCCTTCAGATAGATGTTCCCCTTAGATGTTCCTGGTGCATGTTGTCTCTCTCCTCCTTTATAGTCCTCTTCCACCAATCCCAACTCTGCTACCCACAGGCCGAGTACGCTGCTCTCCTCCAATCAGGAGCAGGTCCTGCTGTTTATTGGTTGAACTGGAGGCAGCTGTGTAGAAGCTGTTTCCTCCTCTCCCAGCGCCATATTGTGGGAGAGCAGATGCATTGAATAAGTCTTAATTCCAGTAACAGTCTAGTCCAAGTTGCTCCCCACAGTATTATTCATTACATCCTTCAGAATTCCCTAACTAAAAGCCCATGGAAGAAAGTTACTTTGAATTAAGTGCCTTTTCCAAATCAGAGATAATTTTTTTTTACAGGTAAAGTTACAGAGAGTGAGAGAGAGAGAAAGGTCTTCCTTCCATTGGTTCACTCCCCAAATGAGCACTGCCTAATCCAAAGTCCGGAGCCAGGTGCAGGGGCCCAAGCACTTGGGCCATCCTCTACTGCACTCCTGGGCCACAGCAGAGAGCTGGACTGGAAGAGGAGCAACCAGGACTAGAACCCAGCACCCATATGGGATGCCGGCGCCGCAGGTGGAGGATTAACCACATGAGCCACGGTGCTGGCCCCCTAATTTTTAAAATATTTGTTAAATGAGGCCAGCGCCGTGGCTCAACAGGGTAATCCTCCGCCTTGCGGCGCCGGCACACCAGGTTCTAGTCCCGGTCGGGGCACCGGATTCTGTCCCGGTTGCCCCTCTTCCAGGCCAGCTCTCTGCTGTGGCCCAGGAGGGCAGTGGAGGATGGCCCAAGTGCTTGGGCCCTGTACCCGCATGGGAGACCAGGAGAAGCACCTGGCTACTGGCTTTGGATCAGCATAATGCGCCGGCAGCAGCGCGCTGGCCGCGGTGGCCATTGGAGGGTGAAGCAGTGGCAAAGGAAGACCTTTCTCTCTCTTTCTCTCTCATTGTCCACTCTGCCTATCAAAAAAAAAAAAAATTGTTAAATGAATGTAAGGATAAGCACACACTCAGGGGGAAGATATTAGGACCCTGCTTCCTAACTGCAGGAGCCATCTAACAACCTGGACTTAGCTTCTGTCCTATAGAGAGTCTTTCTAACCTTAAAGATCACAGTGTAGAAATATAAAGGTGAGGGGCCCGCGCTGTGGTGTAGCAGGTAAAGCTGCTGCGTGTAGTTCTGGCATCCCAAATGGGCACTGGTTTGAGTCCTGTGTGTTCCACTTCTGATCCAGTTCTCTGCTACAGCCTGGGAAAGCAGTGGAAGATTGGCCCAAGTCCTTGGGCCCCTGCACCCATTTGGGAGACCCAAAAGAAGCTCCTGGCTCCCGGCTTCAGATCAGCGCAGCTCCAGCCATTGCGGACATCTGAGAAGTGAACCAGCAGATGGAAGACCTCCCTTTTTCTCTCTCTGCCTCTCTTTAACTCAGCCTTTCTAATAAATAAATAAGTCTTAAAAAAAAAAAGAAATATAAAGGTGAGCATCTCAACATGAAGAAAACTTAACAGGAGAACAAGGCATTGCTGTGCTTTGAATATTTGGCCCCTAAACTTGTGCAGGAGTTGAAACCCCAAAGATGTAAGGGAAGGTGGAAACTTAATTCAGCTATGGGCCCTTTGGAAATTGATTAAGATTAGATTAAGTATTTGGGGTGGGGCCCCATGATTGAATCCTGCCGGCTTTTTGTTTTATTTTCCAAAATGTTTTATTAATATAAACAGATGAAAATTTCCTAGATACAACTCTAAAAAAAAAAAGACTTCTCTCCTCCTTCCTTTCTTCCTTTTTTTTTAACTTTGGCAATTACATATTTTTAATTTACTTTTTGATCATAGGCATAATATTCCACTAAATATTGATATCAAAAAAATTAAAAGTAGAAAAACCACTATTCAACAGGCATACAGACAATGACTGTAAACATTAACAAAATCCCAATGATATCAGTTTCCCTCATTTTATAGTAAGTCATTTTTTCAATTCAATTTCCTATTAATGTTTAAACTACCCTCAGGTGTGCCTAATTAGTGGTGGCTAGGGTTACAGAGACGAGTAAATATCACATCATCCCAGGACGGGCTTATAGCCTAACAGCTAAGACAGCAGAAGATATTTGTATCTCACTTCAGAGTACCTGTGTTCAGTCCTCTCCCAGTACTCCTGACTCCAGCTTCCTGCTAATGCAGACCCTGTTGGGTTCCTATCATCACCATGGGAGACCTAGATTGAGCACCTGATTCCTGGCTTTGAACATGGCCCAGCTCCAGCTGTCATGAGCATTTTAGGAGGAAATGAGCAGGGAGATCTCTTGATACCCTCTCTCTCTCTCTCCTTCTCCCTCTCCCTCTCCCCCCCCATTCCCCTCTCTCTCCTTCTTTCCCTCTCTCTCTCACTCTTTCTCTCTCCTCCCTTCCTCTCTCTCTCAGTCTGTACCAAATAAATACATAAATATTTTTAAATCACATAATCTAATGATATATATATATATATAAGCCCTGTAAATACAATATAACCTGTGGTGAGTATAATAGTCCAGACCCTCAATAAACACCTGCATTAGTCAGTGTTTCATTACTTTACACCAGAGGAGCCTCTTGGATGGGAAAACATTAATTTCATTCATCTTAGAGTTTGGACATGCATAGCTCAGGATCAGGTGGCCCCATTAGTCTAGAGTTTGGTGGAGGTTTGTGATGGCAGAGAGTACAGTAGGAAAAAATCACATGGTGAACTAGAATCCTGGCAGCTCTTAAGGAGAAAGAGAAAGAGCTAGAGGATCCCCAACTGACAGAGACAGACAGAAACAAACCTGTGTGTTCCTTGTCTCTTGCCTTGAAATGTCCCGTGCCACCTTGGGACTCTGTCGCCAAGAATGACACTAACAGATTCCAAACTAACCAGGCCTACTTCACCTTGGAACGTGAATCTCCAGAACCACAGGCCAAAATAAACCAATTTTTTTGACAAAGTAAGCCCACCCCATGTATTTCAGTATAGTAATGACAAGTTGACTTAAACAGGCATTTCCTGAATGAGAGAGCCAAGTACCTGGACAGAGCCTGGCACACAAGAAGCACCCAATAATTACTCGCTGAATGAATGATCAATGGCTGAATAAAGGAATGCATGGAAGCAAGGCACTTCAGAGAGTCTGAAAACCAGTCGAGTAGACCAGCACTGTCCAATAGAGCTCACAGAGTGACAGGAAAATTCCACATCAGCGCTAGTCACAGGGAGCTACTGAGCACATGAAACGTGGCTCATCTGACTGATGAACTGATTTTAATATTACTTAACTTTAATTATTAAGTTAAATTGCCAAATACATCTGGTGGCTAGCATATTAAAGAATGTAGGTTTAGAACACCAGAAAAGAGGAGATGACATACAGCCCATTAAGGAGGTCTATACAAATCAACTCTGATTCATCTACATGACAGAGTCATTGAAAAAAAGACTGATCACTGTTCTTAATATCGAAGATATGGACTCAACCTAAGTGCCCATCAATGAATGAATGGATAAAGAAACTGGGAGCCGGGGCTGTGGCATAGCGGGTAAAGCTGCCACCTGCAGTGCCGGCATCCCATATGGGCACCAGTTCGAGACCCAGCAGCTCTACTTCCGATCCAGCTCTCTGCTATGGCCTGAGAAAGCAGTAGAAGATAGCCCAAGTCCTTGGGCCCCTATACCCACATGGGAGACCTGGAAGAAGGTCCTGGCTTCAGATTGGATCAGCGCAGCTCCGACCGTTGCGGCCAATTGTCTCTCTCTCTGGTGCCCTGGCTCACTTGGTTAATCCTCCGCCTGCAGCGCTGGAATCCCATATGAGCACCAGGTTCTAGTCCCGGTTGCTCTTCTTCCAGTCCAGCTCTCTGCTGTGGCCCAGGAAGGCAGTGGAGGATGGCCCAAGTGCTTGGGCCCCTGCACCTGCATGGGAGATCAGGGAGAAGCACCTGGCTCCTGGCTTCGGATCAGCTCAGCTTCGGCTGTAGCGGCCATTTCGGGGGTGAACCAACGGAAAAAAGACCTTTCTCTCTGTCTCTCTCACTGTCTAACTCTGTCAAGTAAAAAAAAATAATAATAAAATAAAAAATAAATAAAAGAAAGACACTGTGGTGCACATGGACAATGGAATACTACTCATCTTTTAAAAAAAAGATGGAAATGTTATCATTTGTGGTAACATGGATGGGCCTAGAGGATATAATGCTAAGTGAAACAAGCCAAACACAGATCCACAGGCACTGATGTAGAAAAAAGTCTAAAAAATATTTGGTGAGGAGGCTAGCATTGTGGCATAAGGGGTAAAGCTGCCACATTGCATATGCCAACATCTCATATGGGTGCTGGCTCATGTCCTGGCTGCTCCACCTCCAATTCAGCTACCTGCTAACAGTCTGGGAAAGCAGCCGAGGATGGTCCAGGTGTTTGGGCCTCTGCAGACATGTGGGAGACCCAGAAGGAGACTCCTGGCTCCTGGCTTTGACCTGGCTGAGCCCTGGCCATTGCAACCACTGGAGGAGTGAACCAGCGGACAGAAGATTCTCCTCTCTCTCTCTCTCTCTTCCTGTGTGTGTGTCTGACTTTCAAACAGATAAATACTCTTTCAAAAATGTGGTGAAGAAAAAGCAAGTTATATGGCAGTATGCCAAGCACCGCCCAGTTTATGTTAAACACACACACACACACACACACACCTTTAATTGTGGCACCAATTGTGAGGGCCTTTCACAATCTGGTTCACATTTATTTTCATATTCATTGGATTAGGCATTATTAATTTTATAATCAATGAAAACAGGAACAATCATTTCTTTTGGAGTGGAGAGGAGCAATTATTCTCTCCTTCTCAACATCTTAATATAGAATAGCTCAGAGCCCTTGAAAACTTAATGTGTGTACAGAATAACACTGTCTGCGGTCTCCTTGCTAGTATCTCATCTCTCCTGTCCTACAAGGGCATGTTAACAGGCATAAACAAAAGTACAAACCTCTTTTTATTTGGATTTTTCATCCACACCCTCACAGCCCGGAGAAAGGAAACATCCAACGGAAGGAGGAGCTGCCAGAAGAAATATTTTCTGCTGACTTGATTGTCTCCCTGCAAGTGGAGATTCGTTATCTCCATTATTTTGCACTTTCCAAGAGAGGTTAAACAAAGAAGCAGTGCACTTGTGACCAAAATCAATAATGATACAGCTTTCTGGCTCCTTTGAGGGGAGGGCAGCGATAAGAGGTCATATGACTAACTTTAGAAACAAGATTCAATGTCAAGTTAGGGCTTAGGCAAAACACAATAAAAATAAATGAAGCTGGAAACAAACACACGGAATGTGACTAAACTAGTTTTTTTAGTAATTCTATCTTTTGTGATCATTTCACTTAACATGTTCACAACTGAAAGGGAGTGAAAAATGTATTCCCATTTTGGTTTACGTCAAACAAGTCATCTCTTACTCACTGTATGATGTTGTAGAAAACATTTCCATGTACACGATCTTATTTATTGCTTAATGTTGAGACATTAGTCTCTGTGGATCCATTTTAATTCACTTATTATAAAAGTTATGCCTTGATTAATTCTGTTTCAAAACTGAGTGAGTCAAGTGGCAATGAAAGAATGTAAAAGAAACCAGAAGAAACACCAAAAAAAAGAAAAAACAGGTGGCTGTCACGTTTATAGTTCAACACCCTTGTATTCTGTTTTCAGAACAACAATACCTATTTCACTGACACTTTCATACCACATTCAATTCACCGTTGGGCAATGTTTTGTGGGTCCACAGATTGACAAAGAGCACTGAGGAATGGAAATCAAGGTCCTCTGTGTTTCTCTATCACCTTCCTTGCAGACATCTAAGAAGTAACAGTAAACATCTTAATAGATCACCAAGAGTAGGTACTGATAAATTCCAAATTGTTTAAAGCCAGATTCACATTTGTGAAGTTGTCATGTTCTTGTACAAGAAAAGAGGCTAAATAAGATGTCTTTTCAGGATTCCTTCCATTTAACCATTTTCCCATGAAAGTTTGGTTCCCAGGGGAAGCAGAAGCTAATATATACCAGGGGAAGCACCAGGTGATGGCTCAAGTACTTGGGTCCCTGCCACCCATAGTGGGAGATCCAGATTGAGTTCTGACCTCCTGGCTTTGGCCTGGCCTAGCCCTGGCTGTTATGGGCATTTGTAGAGTGAACCAGCAGATGGAAGATACCTGTCTGTATGTATGTGCCATATAAATAATTTAAGCTAGATTAGTAATCCCCATTTGTTGCTCCCCCACTCGCAGAGGAACGACACCGGACCCTTCGCTGTTCTCTTTCCCCGGCCTTTCCCGGGTTTGCTGCCGCTCCCCCGCTTTTGCGGAGCAGCGGCACCAGCGAGCTCTCTGACCGACTCTCTCAGGGGGGCGCGGCAGCCACGCATGTTGTCTCTCTCCCCCTTTTAAGGGGTTGGGCCAGGAATCAGCTAATTAATGTAAGAGAGTTAGTCTTTTTTTTTTTTTTTTTTTTTTTTTTTGACAGGCAGAGTGGACAGTGAAAGAGAGAGACAGAGAGAAAGGTCTTCCTTTGCCGTTGGTTCACCCTCCAATGGCCGCCGCGGCCAGTGCACTGCGGCCGGCGCACCGCGCTGATCCGATGGCAGGAGCCAGGTAGTTATCCTGGTCTCCCATGGGGTGCAGGGCCCAAGCACTTGGGCCATCCTCCACTGCACTCCCTGGCCACAGCAGAGAGCTGGCCTGGAAGAGGGGCAACCAGGACAGAATCTGGGGCCCCGACCGGGACTAGAACCCGGTGTGCTGGCGCTGCAAGGCGGAGGATTAGCCTAGTGAGCCACGGCGCCGGCCGAGTTAGTCTTAATAGTCTCAGTGGTCTAGTCTAGTCTCGGTAGTCTCAGTACTTATTTCGCCATGTTGCGGGAGACAGGCCCTGCTCCCCACACCCATTACAGCAGAAGTAGGTGCCAGAAGGCCTCTCACCTCACTGGCTTAAAGCCTTGCCAGCCATGCCCTTCCCTTTTCTCTCCAACATCAACCTGCCCCTGTGGAGAAGGTTACAGTCCACTGGTTATCAGCCAAAGGCTGCTGCCCTGGAGTTACACAGACCTCAAACTTCAATCCTTGTCCAGGGCAATCGAGGTAGGGTGAAAGCAGAGGGAGGTACCTGGGACAGAGCCTTACAGGTAGAGGTTAGAGAAATCTCTGCTTCAGAGGCATGTAAACAGAATATGTACTGGTGTACCCATGAGGCCCTGAAACAGCATTTAGAGGACACTAGAGCTTACAATCTCAAACACAGAATTTCGAATCTGTTGGGAGCCATCAAGGGACTGTTCGCTATCAGGAATACACATACAATAATAAGCAGCAAGAGGAATGATGGTTCCAAACATTACACTTTAGTTATCCAGGGTACATAACAGTTCGATTTTCATTTTGCTTGATGATGCTGGGAAGCATGACACATTTGAAATGGGCTTTGTTTAAAATGGCTATGATAGCTCCCATACACTCACTATGAAGGCTACAAATTAGTGACAATGAGATAAACTGTGGTCCATCCAGTTAATGGAATATTACTTAGCAACTATATACAAAAAAAAAAAAAAAAAAAGTTCTCAAGCTATGAAAAAACATGGAGGAAATTTAAATGAATATTACTAGGTGTAAAAAGTCCATCTGAAAGCCAAGACACTATAGCAAAAAAATGTCCTACATGAAGGATCTCTGTGAGTGAGAATCCAGTGGAAAGAATAGGCCATCAAAGAAGGATGTACTTTCTCTGAAGGGAGGAGAGAACTTTCACTTTGCTTATGGCCTTGTCTAAATACTGATGGAGGTTTTGGATTCAAAAGACTTCCAGCCTCAGCAGCTCATGTCAAGAGCCTCGGGTGATCACTGATGTTTTACATAAGAGTGTTAATTGTTAAATTCAACAGGAGTCACTGTGTACTTATTTCCCATGCAGGACCTCTGTCCTCAATGAATTGTATTATGAAAATTAACCACAAAACTTGTTCTCAGACAGTTGTGTGTGTGTACGTGTGTGTGTGTGTGCATGTGCAAACTGTTGAAATCTTTAGGTAGTATAGAGTTGGTCTTCTGTGTATAAAGAAAATTGAAATTGAATCTTAACGGAGAATGGGACTGGGAATGGGAGAGGGAGGAAGAGGTGGAGTGGGATTGGGGGTGGGAAGGTGGGTGGGAAGAATAACTATATTCCTAAAGCTGTACTTAAGAAATTTGTATTCCTTAAATAAAAGGTTTCTTTGGGAGAGAAAAAAAATCCATCTGAAAAGGATATATACTGTATGATTGCACTGTGGCGCAGCAAGTTAAGTCACTTCTTGGGATGCCAACATCCCATATCAGAGCCTGGGTTTGCATCCCAGGTGCTCCACTTCTGATCCAGCTTCCTCCTAATGCACCTGGGAAAGCAGCTGATAACAGCCCAAGTACTTGGGCCCCTGTCACCTACATGGGAGACCTGGATGGAGCTCCTGCCTCCTTGCTTTGACCTAACTCAACCCTGGCTGTTGCAGCCATCTGGAGTGTAAAATCAGTGAATGGAAGATCTCTCTGTCTTTCCCTCTCTGTCACTCTGATGTTCAGTTAAATAAATAAGTAAATAAATCTTTTTTAAAATGGAAAATTTAGGTATGATTAAAATATATTATTAAAATTCCTGTAAATCTATTTTTAAAGGTTGATATAAAAGGGCATAATTCCTGTGCTCTATCATCTACAGCCTGCTGCAACTTTCACAAAACTAAATAAAAGCTGTCTGTGGAAAAGCAAGCCATTTGGGCACCACCTCTGTCAGCACTGCTATTGCCTGTGACGATATTGCTAGCATGTTAGTAAACTTTCCTTCCTCTCTGATAGAAACTGACAAAGTCAAGAACACTTCCTGGGCCCAAGATTTACTTAATGATGATGATGCAATTTCACCAAAGTCAATCCCACAAAGAATACAGAGTTTCTCAGAAATTATTAGCAATCTTACTCTTTTTTATATTAATATTCAACCTGTGTCTATGTCTTTATATAATAATCTGGGACTTAAAAGTCACAGCCTAACAATCATCATTAATCATCAAACTAGTTTACCATTGAAAACACACATTTACACTTTCAACTGATTGAGAGAACTCTAAAATACAAAATATAAAGTGCAATGTACAAAGCACAAATTGGAAATAAATCACATGTAAACTGTTAACTTACCTATTGTTCACAATGAATACTGAGATAATGATCAACCCAAGTGGTGTACCTTGTTTGAATTACTGGTGCCCATACAAAGATTAGACACAAGGATTGCCTATGCAATCCACATTCCATGCTCAGTCAGAAGCCGTGGTACCAGAAATGATACTGAAGTACCCCACCATTTGGCCAGTTAGCCAAAACTGACAAATCTGCTGACTGGAAGATTCTGGAAGAAATATGAAGCTAAGGGAAACTTCTGTGTACCCTTATGGTACTATCCCATGGGAAAGGGGTGTATATATACATATTTCATGTATTATATCATCAAATAAAATACACACACATATCATACTGAAGGTCAAGTCAAAAAGGTTTGGCAGCCACTGCACCAGGCTCTGTGATCAAATTAGAGATCTGCTACAGGACTGCATAAGGAATGAGTACTAGTTCCTGTACTCTGAATTTCAAAATTCAGCTTGTACATAAAAAGCAATATTCTCTCATATCCCCCAAAGCAGATCATTACAACCAATGTTAGAGCTCTCAAAAAGAAAGAGAGCATAATCTGATCAATGGAGAATTGTGGAAAACAAGAATTCACCATATATATATGTTTTCCTCACGTTTGTCTAAGAGGACAAAAGGAGAATTGATCTTAATTTACACCCTGAAGGTATGAAAAAAGTGTGGCCACCTCAGAATATTTTCAGGGTAAGTAAAAGTACTAATGGGATGTTTCTCCTAAGCATTTTTAAGTTATTCTATTAAACATGCATGATGAAACAGGATGTTTTCTGCTCAAAAGCTAAACAGAGGGAGTCTATGTGATGGTGTCCAAGAGTCAAGGCCATCCTTGCAATTCCTGGGGTGAAAGGAAACAGCTGTGCTCTGCTGGGACAACACAGGGTTCCCCTGGGCTTTGCGGATTCCAACGCCCACAAACGAGGTGCTTAGCTCAGAGCAGGCTTCTTGGCTCAGATCGCTATTTGTGTCATTCCACAAAAGCCCACGGCTCTTGAAAATAAAAAGGGAGGCTGCAGTCCTTGGAAACAAAGTAATGTAAACATAGCAACACACAAGAATGTTTGATGTAAGGAATAATTTTCTTCCCTCATCCTTATATTCTTAGATTAATAAAATCAAATGCAGTCAGCTCCATCTATCCGCACATCTTTAAAGGATACAGCTAACAGAAGACACGATGCAGGTGATATGTCATCCCTCTATACTCTGGCATAATCTCTTCCCTGCAACCTCCCAATCCATTCCAAAGGGGGAAAAAATGAAAAGCACATGGAACGTGGCTAGATTTCAGCTGCAGGAATGGCAGACTTCTTAAAAAAAAAAAAAAAAAAAACACAGTAGCCAGTGTATTTTCTGACAAGAGGGTTCTGTTTACTAATAGTGTGCCTTTCTAACCCAGTTCTTCCTTTGCTTATACTTTTCAATGTCTTTCAGCAAACTTAATTACTTTTAATATCTTTAGAGACCATATCTACTGGCTATTTTTATTTCTTCTCAACCATATAACATAAACGACCATGTAATATAAAAGTCCCAAAGAGCAGAGTTCACAATTTTAAATAATAAGCTCTTTGCCAACTACATCTTAACTGGCTAAAAATTAGAGAAAGGACCTAAGGCCTCCTAGAACCCCTTTATTCCAAGAGGAACAGCTAGGTTTGGGAAGACTACCAGGAAGAACAGAAGAAAACTACTTCAGTCCTTAGAATAAAAAAAAAGGCTACTCCTGTCATGTCACCTTCTGTAAAAAGCAAGGTGAGTCCAAGGGTGGAACCATGACAGCAACACCTGTTTTTGTATGACCCGTGAGAGCTAGGGATGGATTTACATTTTTAAATAGGTAAGGAGAAATCAAAAGGAAAATATGGCTACACTTCATGACTAAGAAAAGATCTGAAATTTAAACTGCAACGTCCATCGAGACCCAAGTTTTCAGGGGCTGGCGCAGCGGGTTAACACCCTGGCCTGCAGTGCTGGCATCCCATATGGGCGCCGGTTTGAGACCCGGCGGCTCCACTTCCAATCCAGTTCTCTGCTATGGCCTGTGAAAGCAGTAGAAGATGGCTCAAGCACCTGGGCCCCTGTACCCATGTGGAAAACCTGGAAGAAGCTCCTGGCTCCTGGCTTCAGATCAGCACAGCTCTGGCCATTGCGGTCATTTGGGGAGTGAACCATCGGATGGAAGACCTCTCTCTCTCTCTCTCTCTCTCTCTCTCTCTCTGCCTTTCCTTCTCTTTGTGGAACTCTTTCAAAAAAATAAATAAATCTTAAAAAAAAAAAAAAAAAGGAAAACAGTTGCCAACTCCTATCCTATCATCATCCCCTTTTCCTATAGAAAATAAATCAGACAAAAGGAGCCTGAGGCTTTTCAATTCCAAGTGTACCTGTCACTGCCCCGAGTCTTCAGGTCTGGGCCTCCTCCTGTGTGAATGAATGAGTGGCCAGGCAGACGACTCCATATAGCCAGAATTGGAGACAGAAAGTTCCACTCACATTAAAATCTTTAAGCCAAAACTAAATTGCCTTTCTATTTTTTCTTATTTTTTAAGAATGTATGTATCTACCTATTTATTTGAATGCCAGAAGGACACAGCAGTGCCCACAGCAGAAAGGGCTGGGCCACACTTTAAGCCTGGAGCCTGGAACTCACCCTGGTTCTCCCACATGTGTAGCAGGGACCCAAATATTTAAGCCATCACCTGCTGCTTTGTGGGGTGCTCATCAGTAGGAAGATGAAATCAGGAGAGGAGCTAGGATTTGAACCCAGGTACTCCAATACGGTATGCAGGCAGCCCAAGCATTGGTCTAACCACTGTACCAAACACCCACACCTAAACTACCCTGTTAAACTCACATACTCGAGACACTTGCATGGACCAGACATATGCAAAGCACTAACTTGCAGTAATTTCTTTAATCTCCACAACAATTTTATTAACCCTACGGAAACCGAGGTTAGAGAAGGTAAAAAGCTACTCCTGGTCCATTCAGTCAGGGAAGGGCATCAAAGGCCCAGCTTCAACCTGGCCAGCTGGATCCATGCTGAACGCTGCTCAGAGAGAATTGAGTTTTGAGTGTGGCCCTGGGGACTATATGAAACTCAGCAAACAAATACACCTAAGGTGTTATGTCTAGTTCCTGACATGTTCTATAGGCCCATAAATGTAGCTATTATTAATTACTACACATTTTTACATTATATGATGTCTTACTTCTTACTTCTTGTCTTTGTCTGCACTGGCAAAACAGTATAGGCTAATAAGCATTCTTAATCCAAAAATCTGAAACCCAAAATGTTGAAAATCCAAAACTTTGAATGCCAACATGACACGACAAGTGGAAAATTCCATGCCTCATCTCATGTGATGGGTCACAGTCAAAATTTGGGTGCATGAAAATTACTGCATAAAGTTACCTTCAGATTATGTGTATAAGGTATATATGCAATGTAAATTAACTCTACGTTTGGTCTTGGGTTCCCATCCCAAGATATCTCATTATGTATATGCAAATTTTCCAAAATCTGGAAAAATCTAAAATCCAAAACAATCTTGGTCCCAAGCATATTGGATAAGGGATATTCTACCTGTAAAATCCTAGACCCAGGGCAGGCATTTGCCACAGGTAAAGACGCTGCTTGAGGCCGGCACCGCGGCTCACTTGGCTAATCCTCCGCCTGCGGCACCGGCACCCCAGGTTCTAGTTCCAGTTGGGGCGCCGGATTCTGTCCCGGTTGCTCCTCTTCCAGTCCAGCTCTCTGCTGTGGCCCAGGAGTACAGTGGAGGATGGCCCAAGTGTTTGGGCCCCTGCACCCACATGGGAGACCAGGAAGAAGCACCTGGCTCCTGTCTTTGGATTGGCGCAGAGCACCAGCTGTGGCGGCCATTTGCGGGGTGAACCAACAGAAGGAAGACCTTTCTCTCTGTCTCTCTTTCTCTCTCACTGTCTAACTCTGCCTGGCCAAAAAAAAAAAAAAAAAAAAAGATGCTGCTTGAGCTGTCTCATTCCCAAAAAGAGTGCCTGAGGTCAAGTCCCAGCTTTGCTTCTTATTCCATCTTCCTGTTGATATGCACCCTGGCAGGCAGCAGGTGATGTCTCATTAATTGGGTCCCTACTGCCCACGTGGGAGACCCTGACTGAGTTCCTTTACCTTCAGCCTGGCCCAGCCCTGGCTGTTGCGGATATTGGTGGAACAAACCAGTGGACAGAAGATCTCTCTCTCTCTCTGCCTTTCAAGTAAATAAATATAAAAAATCCTGGTTGTGTGTATTAGGGAATTTATCATTTACAATGTCCCAACAGGGATATCTGAATTTTCTTGTTATACACACAAAACATAACATCTATCATTACAGCCCTTAGTGGCTATTAAATAATCAAACATGAATTTAAGATTATCATTTTAAAGCTATGACTATAAACATAGAATTAATTAAAGAAAAATGTATGAATATATAAATCTATACATATGTTAAATATAGATTACCATAACAATTTTTAAAAATTTTATTTAGTTATCTGAGAGGCAGAGACAGTGAAACAGAGACAGAGAGATGTAGACAGAGAGAGAGAGCTCTCATCCACTGGTTCACCCCCAAAATGCCCACAGTAAACAGGGCTGAGACAGGGCTGAAGCCAAGAACTGGAAACTCAATCCAGCTCTCCACACAAATATCAGGAACCTAATTTCTTGAGCCATCAACACTGCCTCCTCGCTTCTGCCTTAGAAAGAAGCTGTATTGAGAGTCATTCCAGGCATTCAGATGTGGGACACAGGTATCTTAACTGGTGTCTTAAAAGCTAGGTTAAATACTCAATAGCTCTCCTACCCCCAATAACTATAATTTTTTAGAAAGGTTTATTTATCACATCCTTTAAAAATTAGCTTTTGCACATACTTATATCTTGCTGGTATGTTTTATAAATACACAATCAGCTATGTAAAACAAAAATATGCAATAGAAGATCTCTCTGTCTCTCCCTCTCCCCACATAACTATGACTACCAAACAAATAAATAAATCTCTAAAAAAAAAGAAAAAAAAAAACACAATTCCTTTGAAAAGATTCCCTCTCCATTCATAAAGCAAAAGGATTCAAATGTTCTGATGTAGCACATGCAACAGGCGCCAGAAAGGTCTATATCTCAAATGATTAACAGTCAGAAATGGAAGTGAGGCCAAAGAAGCCAACTATAAGAAACCAACAAGATGGGCCAACCTTTAAAGTCTTCTAAGTGTATCTGCTCACTAAGACAAGAACCTTTAAACTGGAACTCATTTTCCTAATTGCATCCTCTCTCAAGTCCCAGCAATGCTACTTGAAAAGGGCTCTGTGTGTTCCCAGGGCCATGTTTCTATCTTAAAAGTGGCCACGCTTCCTTGGTGGCCCGGAAATGTAGGACAGGAGGCCTCCACCCGCCATTCAATCCAAGGCTGTTCTCAGCATCTCTGTAGGGTGGCACCACATGAGTAAGCTTTCTCAGGCATAGCCTC
Source organism: Oryctolagus cuniculus (assembly GCF_051225735.1). NCBI lineage: Eukaryota > Metazoa > Chordata > Mammalia > Lagomorpha > Leporidae > Oryctolagus > Oryctolagus cuniculus. Next base: position 155,171,952 of record NC_142867.1, read on the forward strand.
ATCCTTAAAGTAGGACCTGTTTATGGAAAGGAGGGGTTGGAAAGACCCAAGAAGCCCAATCAACCCCCAAAAAAGACAGCAGAGAATCTTAACCTAAAGTGTCCGGCCCAGTGCTGTAGATTGGGCTAAGCCTCCATCTGCAGCACTGGCATCCCATATAGGTGCTGGTTCTAGTCCTGCTGCTCCTCTTCGATCCAGCTCTCTGCTAATCGCCTGGGTAAAGCAGTAGAAGATGGCCCAAGCGCTTGGGCCCCTGCACCCATGTGGAAGATTTAGATGAAGTGCTTGGCTCCTAGCTTAAGCCTGGCCCAGTCCTGGCCAGTACAGCCATTTGGGGAGTGAATCAGCAAATGGAAGATTCTGTCTGTCTGTCTGTCTGTCTCTCTCTCTCTCTCTCTAACTCTGACTTTCAAGGAAATAAATAAATCTTTTTCAAAAAAAATTTTTTAAAGGTATTTTCCCAAAGCAACTCAGATTCTGGGAGGGGGAAGAGGGGCCCTAGTGATGGGAATCTTTCAGGATTTCCCCAGAGAACAAGGCCAGACAAAGAAAAAGCTGTGGTTTTTCTGGGGCTGTAATTAAAGTGGGGTAAATTACAGGAAATCCCCCTTTCTCTCCAGGCCTGAGGGGCGGGACAACACCCTGAAGGGTCTTAAAAGTCCCTTCCTGGCCTTACCTCTTCAGCCACTCCAAGGCCCAAAGCCTCGCCCACTCAGACATTTTTGATCTTTATTTAATCTTTTACAGGGCCAGCATTTGGAACAGAGGTTAAGATGCCAGTAGGGATGTGCTTAACCCACAACAGAGGGCCTGGGCTCAGGTCCCAGCTCCACTTCTGATTCTAGCTTCCTGTACCCTGGGAGGCATCATGTAATGATTTAAGCAAGTACTTAAGTCCCACCTGGGAGACCTCAAATTAGTTCTGGGTTATAGGCTTCGGCCTGTCCCAGCCCTGGCTGTTTTGGTCATCTGAAGAGTAAATCAGTAGATTCAGTAGATGGTAGATCTGGTAGATTCTCATTCATATTCTCTCTCTCTCTCTCTCTCTGCCCCTCCTCCTCCTCCTCCTCTGTCCGTCCTTCTGTCCTTCCCTCCCTTCCCCCCTCCTCACTCTCTGCTTTTCAAATAAAATACATTAAAAATTTCTTTGAAAACTTTTTTCTTTGGGGCTGGCACTGTGGTATAGCAGGTAAAGCCACTGCCTGGGTTACCAGCATCCCATATTGGCACCAATTTGTGTCCCTGCTGCTCCGTTTCTAATCCAGTTCCCTCCTAATGGCCTGGGAAAATCAGTAGAAGATGGCTCAGGTGCTTGGGCCCCTGCCACCCACCTGGAAGGCCCAGATGAAGCTCCTGGCTCCTGGCTTCCGCCTGGCCCAGTCCTGGCTGTTTTGGTCATCTGAGGAGTGAACCAGAAGATCAAAGATCTCTCTGTCTTTCTGTGTCTCTCTGTAATTCTTTCAAATAAAATAAAAATAAATCTTTTTTAAAAATAACTTATTCATTAATAGATATCCATATCATTTAATCTTTTCTGAACATGGGGATGTGGGTAGGGTAAAGAAAGAGACTGAGTCAGAAAAACCTTCCCTTGGAGTTCTAGGAATGCCCCTGGTCTGTTCTCAAGTTGTTGATCCTGCAGAACCATTTGCTCTTTAAGACGTGACAGTAACTTCTCTGCCCACAGGAACACAAGCAAGAAAAGTCAGCGCTGTCTAGGTCAGTGGTGTCATCAACAGACAGTGGTTATCTACACCACAAGCTTTCAGTCGTCCTAGAATTTGCTTTGCACTTATATCTGCTGCCCAGATGCACAGTTGACCATCTCTTGCTATCTCTCCTAACTAGTTCTGCAGTTCTTTAACTGTTTTTAATGATACTTGGTGGAAAATTAACCCTCAGGAGCATTATAATAATTTTTAACTACAAACAGAATTATTTTTGTTTGAATTCCACAGCCATAGCAGTAAAATGTATTCCTGACAGTGTAATTCTCTGCCTTCCAAATTGCCACTGCGTCAGCATTACTACTAGTAGAGGGCTTTTACCCATTTTTTAAAAGAGCTGTTGGGTCGTTGTGTGAGATCAACATAACCAGCATGCATGGCTGAGGAGCCATTCTCGAGAGAGGACTCATCTCGCACCCACACAGAAGCACTGAAAACCCCATGGAATCACACGTGAGAAGTTCAATAAAGCAAGGGTCTGATTTTGAATCTGTGATTTAAAACTGTCACCCCCAAAAGACATCGAAAGAAAAAAAGAAGATGAGAAGAAGAAGTGGGATTCTGAATGAGGTTTTGCACAGAGAAGACATGTTCTTAGGTCAGAGTTGAGGTTGTTGAGAGAGTTATAACCAGTCCCACATTTTCCAATCATAAAAGTCCTGTCTCAATGGCCATAGAAAATTACACATTTTGCAATGGTCCCATTGGAATCTGTGCACACAGAGTCCCAGACATACTCCTACAGGGCCACCCCAGTGCTCTCCTTCTCTACACAGCTTTAAAAAAAATAATAATAATAAAAAATAAAAAAAAAAACACCTGCCTACGTAGCCAAGAGCGTAAGTGAAATCAGATCAGACCTAATGATTAATACATTATGCCCCCTCCCTAACCCTCATCCTTTCTTTTCTTCTCTCTCTCTGTCATGGAAATCTAGACTTACAAAGCCCTTGGAGTGATTAATTCCTCCTTATGTTTGAATCCGCTGAGCACTGGGATGCAGCATGGGATGAAAGTACTGAGAAATTATCTGAAAATCCACTAACCAAGGTCACCTAGCAAGTTAATTAAACAATTAGAACCAGAAAAATTTAATTAAAGACTTGATTCCAAAGCTAATACATACTTTTCCATTTTTGAAGAGTATTCTGCTTCCTTCTACAATGTATAGCTTGGTCTTCTCACAGCCATCCCATTAACCAGTCTTTACGCTTAAAAGTCCAGTTATGAAAGAGTGGTTCACTACTCTAAAAGTTAATTTTACTCAGGAATCTTTTTAGTTAATCTGGTTTTGTTATTGCAAGCACCTTTGGGAAGAGGATTATAACAAATCAAGAACTGGTTTCACACTAAAGGTGAATTTGTTCATCAGATGAAAAGCTAAGAATTTCTTCTCAGAGCCATACTGTTTGAGATAAGAGGAAACGATGCTGCAATCAATGTCAGTTACCCCAGCTGGAGCCGTCCTGAGCATGCTGCTGTTTTGAGGCTCTCGGCATGCGGCCTTGGTACCATGAGGAGCCACAGGCAGAGCTCTGATGGCAACTGGCTATGCCGTTCAGGTCTGCCAAAGCTTAGGTCTGAAGATGGAAGGATGCCATGGAGAAACCCATTTAAGAACACAGACCCAGATCAGTCAAGACCACAGTACAACACAAAGGCATAGGTACTCTCAGCCAAAGCCCAAACCATGTGGGGCATGTGCCTGAGCAGGAAACAGAGTAGGAAAAAACAGGGTTCAGGGCAGATGGAGCAGCAAGACAACAGGTGTCAAGACATCAGAGAGACCCAGTCCTAACCAAGAATCAGGAGACAGGAAGGAGCCCATGGTCAAGAACAAAGCTGACACAAAGCCAGTGTCAGACCCTTAGGATCCTAATGGTCCCCTAGAGCCCCTATTTAGGAACAGAATTGGTCCTCAAATGGGAAGCTGTTAGGCAAGGACCAGAACCCCTTGGGATGGGAGGGGTTCTCAGAAGGAGGAAGTGAGCAGTCACCGTAAGTGGAGACTGATATCATATTTCCAGCTTACGGTGGAGCCAGGCTCTGGCTGGTAGCCCCTTGGGTGACTTAGATTTAGAATCTCAGTGCAGATAGGTAAAAGAGAATGATTCACTCCCAAACTAAAAGATAAGCGTAAACACCACTTCAAACTTGGCACACCTCTTGGAATACTGACTTTGGAGGGAACTGTTTCTGAGGCACTATTTTACAGCCAGCTTCTTTGCCCGAAAAACTATTAATGCCCTTAGTTTAGGTCCCCCACAGACTACCATCAGACAAAGTTGTACTAGCTCATTAAAACAACCGGCCCAAAAAGTAGTTGAAAATACATGCTGACCAGGAAATCCTGTAAACCTCGGTGGACAGCCTGTCAAGGACAGTCTTGGCCGGCGCCTCAACTCACTAGGCTAATCCTCTGCCTTGTGGAGCTGGCACACCAGGTTCTAGTCCCAGTCGGGGCGCCGGATTCTGTCCTGGTTGCCCCTCTTCCAGGCCAGCTCTCTGCTGTGGCCAGGGAGTGCAGTGGAGGATGGCCCAAGTGCTTGGGCCCTGCACCCACATGAGAGACCAGGATAAGCACCTGGCTCCTGCCTTCAGATCAGCGCGGTGCGCCAGCCGTGGCAGCCATTGGAGGGTGAACCAACGGCAAAGGAAGACCTTTCTTTCTGTCTCTCTCACTGTCCACTCTGCCTGTCAAAAAAAAAAAAAAAAAAAGGACAGTCTTACGAGTCTGGTTTTCAAGCAAGGAAAAGATGAGATCTGGAATCTTCTGAATCTCCTGGAGTCAGGGGCACCTGTCAACTGTGACAAAAGGCTAGAGGGACTTCTCTCAGCTAGTCCACTCTCACTGATGCCAAGAGGCTAGAATTAGGAAGCAACCTCCCTCCAGACACAGATGTCAGCAGGAACTTCCCATAGCACACAAACAACTCCAGGGTGACTCCCCGGTTGAAGGCATTTCTTTGTCTCACAAGAATGAATTGACACAGGTCCTCATTGGGGAGCAGAAAATCCTGAAACGGAACACACGAGTTTCTGAGAACTAGGAAAAAGTCCCTGCAGTAGAGCGATGCCAGAGATGCCCTCTACAGTGCATTCAGATCCTTGCAAGGGCCTAAGTCAGCTCCTGCAGCAGGAACTGACTGGCTGCAGGGTCTTTCTTAATTTGAATTCATATTGCCATTGGCCTCCCTGGAAATCAGAGGCACCCGGCAGGAAAGAAGCATAGTAAGTACATACTTAGATCTCAAGAACAACAAGCTAACTTGTCAAATCCAAAGGGCTGTTAAGAATTTTTAAATCCCATGCCACTCAAAACACACAACAAATACAAGACTCCTCCAACTCTTATTCCAAGAGTAAGTCGAGAAATCTGCCTATGACTTTTTTTTTTAATTTTTTTTTTTTTGACAGGTAGAGTTATAGACAGTGAGAGAGAGAGACAGAGAGAAAGGTCTTCCTTCCTCCGTTGGTTCACTTCCCAAATGGTTGTTACGGTCGGTGCTGTGCCGATCCGAAGCCAGGAGCCAGGTGCTTTTCGCTGGTCTCCCATGTGGGTGCAAGGACCCAAGCACTTGGACCATCCTCCACTGCCCTCCTGGGCCACAGCAGAGAGCTGGACTGGAAGAGAAACAGCCGGGGCTAGAACCCGGCGCCCATATGGGATGCTGGCACCACAGGAGGAGGATTAACCAAGTGAGCCATGGCGTCAGCCCCCTGCCTGTGACTTTCTAAAATTTCTATGGATACCCAAACACAACGAGGGAAGTGACTGGCAAGAATAAACAGGAGGTGGCCACAGCAGTCACACTGGTAACTTATTTAATGGACTTAAACTGCCAAGCTCTTTTGCCCATGGCTGAAAACGAAACACTCACTGCTACTGTGAACACTGTGACAGACACCAGATCCCGCTGCACAGAGGGCTGACACGCACACACTCAAATCCTTACCTTCTGTGTGGAGCTGCACCATCTTCCACAAACTGTTACATTACATAAATGCTTTTCTCTCTCTTTTTTTTTTTTAACAGGCAGAGTGGGCAGTGAGAGAGAGAGACAGAGAGATCTTCCTTTGCCGTTGGTTCACCCTCTAATGGCCGCTGCGGCCGGCATGCTGCGGCCAGCGCACCGCGCTGATCCGATGGCAGGAGCCAGGTGCTTCTCCTGGTCTCCCATGGGGTGCAGGGCCCAAGCACTTGGGCCATCCTCCACTGCACTCCCTGGCCACAGCAGAGAGCTGGTCTGGAAGAGGAGCAACCGGGACAGAATCCGGCGCCCCGACTGGGACTAGAACCTGGTGTGCCGGCGCCGCAGACGGATGATTAGCCTATTGAGCTGCGGCGCTGGCCTTCCTTTTCTCTTTAATGCAGAAAAAGAGGCAAGCATTCTGTTCAACACACTTAGGACACACTTGGGACACCAGCATCCCACATCAGAGTGCCTGGGATCAAGTCCCACCTCAGCTCCTGATCCAATTCCCTGCTGACACATACCCGAAGAGGCAGTAGATGAGGGTTCAGGTGCTTGGATCCCTGCCACTGATGTGGAGCTCCAGGCTCTGGCCTCAGCCTGGCACAGTCTTGGCTACTGTGGGTATTTGGGGAATGAACAAGCTTATGGGAGATATCTCTCTTTCTCCCTCTCTCTCCCTCCCCTTCCTTTTCCCTATCTCTTTCTTCTCCACTCTCTTGCTATGACTTAGGAATAAATTTAAAAATTAATTAACTTTAAAGAATAAGACACTGGGGCCCAGCATTGTGGCACAGCAGGTTAAAGCCCCAGTCTGCGGCACTGGCATCCCATATGGGTGCCACTTTGAGTTCCCGGCTGCCCCACTTCCAATGCAGCTCTCTGCTATGGCCTGGGATAGCAGTGGAAGATGGCCCAAGTTCTTGGGCCCCTGCACCCATGTGGGAGATCCAGAAGAAGCTCCTGGCTCCTGGCTTCAGATTGGCATAGCTGGGGCCATTGGCAGCCATCTGGAGAGTGAACAAGTGGATGGAAGACCTCTCTCTTTCTCTGTGCCTCTGCCTCTCTGTAACTCTGCCTTTCAAATAAATAAAGAAATAAATCTTAAAAAAAAAAACTAGCTTTAAAAAAAAAGACTAAGACACTGCTTGGGGCACCCACATCCCCACACTGGGGTACTTAAGATCCAGGCCTCAAGTGCTTGGGTCCCTGCACCCGCATGGGAGACAGGGAGGAAGCACCTGGCTCCTGGCTTTGGATCAGCACAGCTCCAGCAGTAGCGGCCATTAGGGGAGTGAACCAACGGAAGGAAGACCTTTCTCTCTGTCTCTCTCTCACTGTCTACTCTCACTGTCTATAATTCTACCTGTAAAAAAAAAAAAAAAAATAGGTCCAGGCCTAGCTATTCTAGCTTCTTGCTGCTGTACACCCTGAGAGGCAGCAGGTGTGGCTCAAGTACTTGGGTCCTTACCATCCACATAGAGAGTTTTATGCTCCTGGCTTTGACCCAACCCAGCCCTAGCTGTGCAGGCATTTAGTGAGTGAACCAGCAGATGGAAAAATCTCACACTCTCTTTTCTGCTTGCCTCTCATAAAAACAATTTTTTAACTCAGAAAAGAAATTGTCCAGTTGGCAGTTCCATGTGGGCGCACCACATTTCCCTGGCTCTCTGCAAAAAGCTCAGCACCTACACAGTGAGTCAAATGTGGACTGGAGGATATGTTATTTCATTTCTGCCTGGGTCAAATGATTGTTCTCCCTTTGCTGCCCAGCAGATTCTTACTCAGCATTCAAGACCCTGCTTCAATTCCCCACTTCTGGGAACTCCTCGTCGGCTTCCTCCAGCTTGTTGCCCTATACTTTCCACTCTTCCAGTCACACCTGGATAATACCGCCAGTGAAATTCATAACACTTTTTCTGTATAAGGCACACTCACATGCTGCTGGTAGGAAGGGAAGTTGGTATGCCTTTTGGAAGAGCAATTTGGAGATGTCTGTGAAAATGACAGTACACAAACCACGTACACTCAATCCCAATGCCAGAACCTGATCCTCTGGATCTGCATGGATAAACAACAAGGCTGCTGAAAAATTGTTGCCACAAAAGATGGGAACCATCTAAATGCACATTAATAGGCTTCTGGTTAAAGAAGTTTAAGTGGATACCACTCAACTCTTTACATGAACTATGAGTTTCCTTTGGAACTAAGATTTACAATTGTTTTCCGAACTCCTTTTATGTGTTTGATAGAGAATCCTGACCTGACAGTTCATTCACATTAGCCTGCTCCAAGTTGTCTGCTTTTTTAATTGCCTTGCCCTGCGCATCAAGCAAGTGAGGACAACTGGGGCAAAGGTTTTCAATGAGTCTGCATCAGAAAATCTCACTGCATTAGCCACAAAGAGGCCAAGTGGTGGGAATGTGGGAAACATGAGGGACAGGGGACCCCACTGTTTCCACAGTGCTGAGGAGAGGAACTCAGCCTCCTGCTTTTGCAACTTCCTAGTGAAGCTACAAGAGCCCATGCACAGTCTTCCCCAACCTTCTTCCAAAGACTTTATTACATTATCAAGACTTCTTATGCTTCTGCCATTCATAAACAGTTACAAAGAATCAAACAAAGCAGTTACAAAAGATCAAACACTGCTCTACTGCCAAAAAGTATAGTCTAATACAGACCTAGTGAAAAAGAACAGTGACACATGGCAAGTGCCAATAACCTTGAACTGCAGAAGTTAATAAAGGGGGCTGCCCAACAAAAGTAGACCCAATCCAGCAGAATCTCTCACACGCTTCTCTGCCAAGTGCACAGCCTCATGTTACAGCATGTATTCCACCCCCAGGTCACACCAACCACTAACTAGCTTGGAGCCTTTCAACCTCACAAAGTAATATTCCTTCCAGAAAAAAAGGCTATAAGGACCCATTCCGGAAGTCAGAATAACTGAAGGAGATAAAGCATTGCAATGTCTGACACCTGGCCAAATAAATTTAGCAATCAACATGATAATTAACATTCTGGAATTTTCAAGATGGTTTCAGAGTTAAGGCATGTGCATATTTCAAAGCCACCCCATACTCTGACCTTTGATTAATTCATTTATCCAAAGGGTTAAGTTTACATAGAAGTTCAAGTTATTTTAGAGGAAGACTTTTTCCTCCCCAAAGTGTTACTAAAGCAGCATATGTGCGATGCCTTTGAAGTTTTATGATGTTTTTACCACGACTAACGAAAGAACTCAAAACACTGACATTTGCTTCTTCAAAGTCACAGGAATTTATTTTCACAAGACACATGAAATATTTATGTTGCTTTACTTCCACCACCAAAATCAATACGCCATTTGAAAGAAATAGCCAAGGTCAGACATCAGGGTTCCAAATGTAATGGATTGGTATCAAGCCTTCTTAGAATAAGATGATTCAAGGGTCCAAAGCTTATCCAATACCCTTTGGTCCATCCTTAGCTCAAGTTCAGAGCCATTCTCCTTGCTGCTACCACCCAGGGGGTGACCTTTCTCTGCAGTGTCACAAGGAAGTCTGACTGAAGACCAGTTGTCCCTTCCTTTTCACTTCCTGCCCACCAGCTCCAACAAACACATGACCACTCATGTGAATGGTACACCATGCCTAAAGCAAAATAACATAGTGTTTAAATTCACTCTGAGTTCTAATCCTACTGGCTACCTCTTTGCCCAGAATTTGACTTTCAGCAAGTCAATCAACACTTCTGTGTCTTGTCTTCATCTCGTCACCTGTGCAATGTGTACAGAAACAATGCAGATCTCACATGGTTGTTGGGAAAAATAAGTGAATTAATACACGTAAAAGTTGGGACACTTCTGTTTGCAATTAAGCCAATACAAAATTTCAAGTCTGACTGACACTAATATTTTTCAGCGTAAATTATAATGCAAAAAAACTGATTTTTTAAGGTTGTTTTCATTTATTTATTTGAAAGGCAGAGTTACTGAAAGAGACAAGGAGAGACACAGAGAAATCTTCCATCTGCTGGTTCATACCCTAAATGGCTGCAACAGCCAGGGCTGGGCCAGGCAGGAAGCCAGGAGCCAGGAGCTTCATCCAGGTCTCCCACTTGAGCACAGGGAGTCAACCACTTGGAACATCCTCCGCTGCTTTCCCAGGAGCATTAGCAGGGAGCTGGATCAGAAGTGGAGCAGCCAGGACCTGAATCAGTGTGCATATGGGGTTCAAGCGTTGCAGGCAGAGGCTTTACCCACTATAGCACAGCGCCACCCCCCCCCAAAAAAAAAAAAAAACTGATTTCTACAATGTCTGTATTTGTGTTTGGATCTCATTGACAACTTACTGTGAAGTCAAAGTTCTCTACAACAGCAGTCATATTTAACTATGCGCTTTCTGAGTTACTCAGGAGGAAGGGAGGGGTAGGCATTGTGGTTCAGTGGGTTAAGCCATGCTTGCAATACAGGGATCCTCTATCTGAGTACCGCAGCACCACTGCTCCACTTCCAACCCAGCTCCCTGTTAATACTCCTGGGAAAGCAGTGGAAGGCGGCCCAAGTACCTGGTCCCCTGCTACCCACGTGAAGAGATCAGGATGGAGTTCCTGGTTCTTAGGTTCTGTCTGGCCCATCCCTGCTTGTTGAGACCATTTGAAGAGTGAACCAGAGAATGGAAAATCGATCTCTCTCTCTCTCTCTCTCTTTCCCCCTCCCTCTCTCCCTTTCTCCCTCTCTTTCAGTTTCTCCCTCTATATCAATCTGCCTTTCAAATCATACAACAAAAATGGTTCCCAGGAGTGAGCACTCAACTAGTTACAGGATGATTCTGTAAGCCACACCCAAGCATGCATGAATACACAAGCAAGCACACACTCAGCGGCAGCACACACACACACACACACACACACACACTCCTATCGCTGCCCTCCAGATGCAACACAGGCATCACTTACGTCTGGAGAGATGAACTGCTTCTCAGAACACTCTTTAAAGCACTCTGCTTAGCAATCAAAAACCGACTCTGCTTTGTTGGACACTAGAGGTCCTGATTTACATCTGGGTTTAGAAAGCTGACATCTCGTGCATACATACTTCACATGTAAATGCCTCGTCAGATCCCACAACCAAAGCAGAGCTTTGCCCCATCTTTTGCTCCCGGCATGGCAAGACTCAGCAGCTGCCTTCACACCCAGCTGACCAAACTGGAAACCTTCATGGACTGACTATTGCACAAAGGTGACTGTTCTGAAGTATAGGAACCTGAGCCCGCCACTGAATGATCTCAAAAGAAAGACAACCGCACAATCACTAAAGCTGTAGAGCTTAACCAACATTTAGGAAGGTCGAGGGAATAAACCCACGCGACTACCTCTTGCTACTGAAGTCACTTCAAAACCTGACGTAATCAGATTAAGTTTCAGCCTTTGCTATTCCGAAATTACAAGACTGGAAGAAAAAAATATTGAGAGTCTTTCGGGTCATTTATCTACCTTTTCCTACCTTTCCCTTAATACACACTCAGCTGTCCCTAAGAGTGTGTTAACGGTGCTGAATTGAAATGTCAGCCCCTTTTAAACGCTCTCGCTTCTCTCTAACGCAGAGAATACTTTGAGAGTCAAAAACGAACAAGAACTATCGGCCAAGAAAACTGCTTGGAGGAGTTGGCGAGCGTCACGCCCAAGCCCCTGGAGAGGCCGAGGCAGAGGACGCGGCTGCGCGCCACCGCGGCACCTGCGAAAAGCCACGGCCGAGGTGACCGTGCCGCAGCCCGGAGGGACCCACGGACGCCCCTCCGCAGACCCCGGGGTCCCCACCCAGCGTCGCCAGACTCCCGAGCCCCGCAGGCGGCCGGCTCATCACCCCACCCTGCGGGCCGCGCACTTCCCGTTCGCCCCGGCCGGTCAAGAACTGGAGTTTGACAGTGACACGCACCGAGAAAGAGGAAGTGGCGAAGGAGCCTTCCCAGCCACACTGTTTTCCGTTTTCTAAGGCGATCGACGGCCCTGGCTCCCTGGACAGCTTCGACGGGACTTGGCCATCGCACTCCCGAGAAGGTGGAGCGCATGACAACGTTGCAAACCCCAGCGCGACGCCTCTTTAACAAGTTTTTTTTTTCTTTTTTTAAGATCCTCGAAATCCTTTTGCTCTCCAAAAGTGATCCAGCAAAGCTAAGGACCCCGGCGGTGGGGAGTCTGACTGGGAAAGCGAGGCTCGGGGCCGGAACGCGCCCGGTCCGCCTTGCCAAGTGGCACAGGAAGCGCAGGGCACCGAGGCGGCCGGAGGACCCGGCGAGCGCCTGCCTTACCTGGTTTGACTGGTTTGGGAGGCGGCTTCGACATCTCGCTTCCTGGAGCGGTGACTCCCAAAGACCCCAACGAGAAAAGCCAACCGGTCGCCCAGTCAGCCTGCACTGCGGACGCCCCCAAAGTTTCTTTTTGTGTGATTGGCAGACCCAGCGCCTCCAAGGACCTGCGCCCAGACTCGGCTGCGCGAGGAACGGACGCGGTCAGAGCGGCCGGGCCCAGCGCTCCGCCCCGGCCCGCCCCGCCCCGCCCGCGGCCGGAGCCCTCCCGGGCGCGCGCCGGGCCGACGAGGAAGTGGCCGCCGGCTCGCCGCGCGCTAATTGGCTCCCAGGGTGGCAGCTTCGCCGCGGCTCGGAGCGCGGGGCGGCGCGCACGGCGGCGGGACCAGCAGCGACCGGGCGAGGGCGCTGCAGACACGCGCCAGGGCAGGTCTGGCCGCGCGCACCCGCGACGGAAGGGGGCCGGAGCCTTGCGGGAGCGCGCGCGAGGCCACGCTCCCCGGAGCCCCGCCTCAGTCCCGCCCCGTCGCGGACTGCAGCTGGCCGCAGCGTCGGACCCGGGTGGGCAGGGGCGCCTTCGGGGGCCGCCCCTACCTGGCCTGCTTCCTACCTGGGCGGAGCGCGGGGGAAGGCGGTGGGGAGTGGCGGGTCAGCGCCAGGCGCGCACTTGTCCGTCGCCTCTGCAGCGCTGCCGCGGGAGACGCGAGCCGGAGCCAGGTGAGTGCCGGCCTTTCCCCGCTGCACCGCCTCGCGGGGCCTGGGGGTCGTTGCAGAGTGGGTCTGCGTGGGACTCTGGCCTCCCGGAGCTGGAGAGGAGGACGCGTGCTCCTGACGGCGTGGGGCTTAGCGTCCCGTGCGAATCCGGGAAATGGGCGCGCTCCCCGCACGGGACCGCACAGGGAGTGCGGAGCGTTCGCAGGGTCGCACAGAAAGGTTTTGACGTCCTCAGGCCCACTATTGCCTGAGTGTGTTTCCTACGCTTTTTTAATGGCTGAAGAGAAACCAACAGTATTTCGTAGCACGTGAAAATTTGGTGAGATTTAGATGCAGCGGCCCATAAAGGTTCGTTAGCAGGCGGTCATGGTCCGTTTGTATATGGATTGTCTGCGCTGCCTTCACTAAGGACCGAAGGCTTGAGTAGCTGCCTGCGAAGTCCAAGACGGTTACTATCTGACACTTTACAGGAAAAAAAAAAAAAAAAAAAAGTGACCTCTGATCTAGCAGATTAAATCTCCCAGGAGGCTAGGGCTGTGTGCACAAATTCACCATAGCCTAGTCAGCCTTCTACGCTGGTTAAATATTTGGGGAAACAACAATTGAAAAGAAAAAGTATTTACGTAAGGCTGTATAGCAATGAGCTTTCAGTGTTTCTACGAGAGGTTGGTTTTTCAAAATGGAGAGTTGAATGGGAAAGGGGCCTGGATTACGTTTGCAGGAACTCCAGCCTTGGGAAATTTCTGTTTACCAAAAGGAAGCAAACCTTGAACAAGTAGGAAGAGGCTGCCTGTCTCTTGGAAGATAATCAAAATATCTGTTGAATACAATCAATGAGAAGTCATGAAAACATTTCACCCTTTCAAAACTGCCCGGCTCCCTTTTGATGCATTTGAAAGCACATTTTGTTCTCATGTTGTCATCTTGCAAACTGTTTGTGGCAGGCAATTGCTGTCTTCCCTTACAGTATGCTGATTCAGCACACCTTCCCCCTCCTCCAGGAAATATTCTGCAGTTTAGACTAAAAAATGTACCATGTTTACTAGTAAAATGCATTAAACATAAACACCAATTATGAAAAAAAAGACTCAACAACATTTGAGAGGCAGCCATCCGGCCTCATGGTTGAGACATTTGTTGAGAGGCCCCGTATGGGAGGCTGGGTTTGAGTCCTAGCTCTGCCCCCAGTTCCAGCTTCCTGCTTGTTTGCACCCCCTGAGGCTGCAAATAATGGTTCTAGTGATTGGGTCCCTACCACTCACAGGGGAGACTTGAGTTTCTAGGCCAGGCCATGCCACTGAGGCATTTGGGAAATGAGCTGGTGAATGGGAGTGTAGTGTCTGTGTGTGTGTGTGTGTGTGTGTGTGTTTCTTTGCCTCTCAAATAATGTTATGTATAAAGGGGCAGATGTTTGTCACAGCAGTTAAATTGCCACTTGGTTCACCTGTATCCAGTATCAGATTACCTGGTTCAAGTCCCAGCTCCTCCACTTCCCATCCAGCTTCCTGATAATGTGAACCCAGGGAATCAGAAAATGGTGGTTCGTGTATGTAGGTTTCTGCCACCCACGTGGGAGACCCAGATTGAATTGACTTCAGCTTGGCCCAGCTCTGGTTGTTGCAGACATTGGGGGAGTGAACCAGCAGATGAAAGACTTCTCTCTCTCTCTCTCCCCTTTCAAATACAATGAAATTAAAGGAAAGAAAAATATGGGTTTTTTTGTGTTGACTGTTGGCTGTCGTCATCTATTCTCTCTGTGCAAACGCTCTGCTATTGAGGAAAGCTTTGCATGCATTGGGAAATAAACTGCCTAAGTTTTACAAGAGGGTGGTATCTATGTCCTGGTGATGGGGAGCCCCGAATTACTGAGGCTGTAAAGCTCAAAAGGTTGTCTCTCTGGAAGTACCAAATGATTTACAGTTTGTAGTTAAGCTTGTGTTTGCTTCTGGAAGTCAAATGCTATATACATTTGAAACGTATAGATATAGATTGCCATCTATATCTATCTTTCATTCTTTCTTTTCTTTTCTTTTCTTTCCTTCCTTCCTTCCTTCCTTCCTTCCTTCCTTCTTTCTCTCTTTCTTTTTTAGTGGCAAGGAGAGAAACAGAGAGCTTCCATCCAATGGTTTACTCCCCAAATTGCTATGGCCCCAGCCCAGGCTGAGCCAAAGTAGGGAGGTAGGAATTCAACCCAGGTCTCGCATAGGTGGTAGGAACCCACTTAATTGAGTTATGAGCCCTGCCTCTGGGATGTGGTAGTCTTAACAACTAGATATGCCCATGGCTGATTGCCATATTTTTAATTTCAAATAGTTCATAAAGGAAGAAACAGGCAGTGAAATAATGGACCATGATAAGGAGGTAGATAATGCCAGACCTGCACTTGGAAGACTTGAAGTTGCCCTGTGCATCCAACATTGTTTTGTAAAATAGATGGTTTAAGGGATTGTTGGACCCACTCCACATCCCACCTGATCATTCAACCTAGACATCTGACTTGTTTCAACATGTCCCAGTTCCCCACCCATCTCCCACATTGTCGCCTGCTCATTGCTAACGAGATATGCCCAACATTTATCCAAACATTGCCTTAGATAGGTCCAAACTGCAAACTGATGTAGAGCCAGGGGTTCGTTTGGTAACAACTTGGATTTGACTGTGGGAATTCCCTCTTGAACCCCAGGGATTTCATAAGTAGGTTCTGGGCTCCTCTTTCTTTCTTTCTTTCTTTTTTTTTTTTTTTTTTTTTTTTTTTGACAGGCAGATTTTAGACAGTGAGAGAGAGAGACAGAGAGAAATGTCGCCCTTTCCGTTGGTTCACCCCCCAAATGGCCTCTACGGCCGGCATGCTGCGCCGATCCGAAGCCAGATCCTTCTGGTCTCCCATGAGGGTGCAGGGACCCAAGCACTTGGGCCATCCTCCGCTGCCCTCCGGGCCACAGCAGAGAGCTGGACTGGAAGAGGAGCAACCGGGACAGAATCCGGTGCCCCAACTGGGACTAGAACCTGGGGTGCCAGCGCCGCAGGCGGAGGATTAGCCAAGTGAGCCGCAGCGCTGGCCTGGGCTCCTCTTAATTTCTGAATTGCTACAGTTTCCACATAAATAACTCCTCCAAGTCTATTTCCAGTGTGTTATTTACAGGGTAATACCCTCACAGGTGAGAAGAGATGTGGCACTTACCACATGTGACCATTACTCCTTTCCATTCAGTGTTGATTTCCATAAATCAACACAATAACAATAATATTATGCATCACACCCTGATAGTAAATCACACATGTGCAAAATCCTGTGCTCTTGGTGATAAAGTGCTTTTAGTAGCTTGAAATGATGGGAAGAAGTTGACAGGATTGGTTCAGTATTGTTTCTGGCTTTTCCATGTGGCCTTATGCAAGCCCTTCCATTGTCTGGGCTAGTTTCCACTTCTGCAAAATAAAGTGGTGAACCAAGTGATCTTTGAGGCTATACTTCTCCAAGCTTGAGAATGTATGCTCCCACAAGCTTTCCAAAAATAAACAAGGTAGGGGCAAGAAATGGCAAACTTTTATGACATTTCTTCTGCAAAGTGAGGACATCAATCTACTATCATATACTAACAACAGAATTTCCTAAGAAATAAATCACTTACCATCAAAAAGTAAGGGAAATAACTCAGGATAAAAGACAGCCTCTTGGAGGCCGGTGCTGTAGTGTAACGGATAAAGCCACTGCCTGCAGCACTGCCATCACGTATGGGCACTGGTTCACATCCCAGCTGTTCCACTTCTGATCCAGCTCTCTGCTGATGGCCTGGAAAAGCAGTGGAAGATAACTCAAATGCTTGGGCCTCTGCACCTACATGGAAGACCCACAAGAAGCTCCTTGCCACTGGCTTTGACCTGGCCCATTGTGACCACCTGGGATGTGAACCAGCAGATGGAAGATCTCTCTCTCTTTCCATCTCTACCTCTCTCTCTCTCTGTAACTCTGCCTTTCAAATAAGTTTTAAAAATCTTATAAAAAATAAAAGTCAGCCTTCCTTTCCCCAAAAAAGAGCAGTTAGTTAGCAGACTTAGACTGACAGCAAAAATAAGAATAGAGTAAAATGAAATTCAGAAAAATTCCGACATAACTCTTTGACAGTTCTCATTACGTACAACTGTTCCCTTGGCACACGTTGGCAAAATTTGGATGTAAATACATGAGAATACTTCAAAAAGTTCATGGTGAAATGGGGTTAAAAGTAAGTTTATTTTGGTGCAAAAATTGAATCATATATTCAACACCTTAACTCCCAGTGAAATTCAAATGTTCATCTTGTTCTGCTGTTTGATTTTTATCTCAGTCGTTGAATTCTTATCCCACACGGGCTTGCTAATGAAAATGGAACCCAACCTTAAGCACTTGCATTCAGTTTGGAATACTCTGCATAAACTAAAGCCAAGGACCAACAGCCCTGTTCCCCAGGTCCCTCTCCAGTGTCCCTTGCGAGGGGAATGTGGACATGGCCAGGGATAGGACTGGGTAGCCCTGCTGGGAGCCTCCATCTCAGTGGCCACTCACTCTGTTCCTCACAGCTTAGGTCCCTCACTACCCAACCTAAGTCAACAGGAATAAAGAGCAAGACCTTTCAACTGGGTTCCTTCCAGCCGTGCTTCACCTATTATTCACGTGGAGATTGAATGGTCCATTTTAATAGCCAAGAACTACTTTGGAGAACCCTGGGGGCTGAACGTAAAACTGCCCTCCAGGGGTTGGTGCTGTGTTGTAGTAGGTTAAGCCTCTGCCTGCAGTGGTTTGTGTCCCGGTTGCTCCACTTCCAATCCAGCTCCCTGCTAATGGTCTGAGAAAGCAGTGGAAGATGCCCCAAGTGCTTGGACCCCTGCACCCACGTGGGAAAACCAGAAGAAGCTCCTGGCTTCAGATCGGCCCAGCTCTAGCCATTGCAGCCATTTGGGGAGTGAACTAATAGATGACCTCCCTCTCCCTCTGTAACTCTGCCTCTCAAATAAATAATTAAATCTTAAAAAAAAAAAAAAAAAAAAACTGCCCTCCATCCTCCAGACCAGGGGTCAGGCAAACAGCAGGTTATGACTTAAACCTGGCCCTCAACCTGAGCATTTGTAATCAATTTCATGACAGAAAACACCAGCTTTGAAAAAAAAAAAAAGGCAAAAAAAAAAAAAAAGAAAACACCAGCTTTGAAATCCAATTAAGGGAAATGGAAAAGAAATCCCAGTCTTCTCATTAGTAGGCTTGTATTACCATGAAAAAGAATATTATATTCAATTATGTAAAAATTGTGGTTTTTTTCTCTTGTTTTTAAGCCCTGCATGATAACCCAGATAAGTCTCAAATATTTACTGTCTGGCCTGTTTCCCAAAAAAACTTGCCTAGCCAGGGTCTAGGACCTAGGCTTTTGGGTAAAGAAATAGTCACCAGATACGTTTCTGTTTGCCTCTGGCCAGCAGGGACTTTCTTCTATTTCCCGAGAGGACAGGCGAGGCCAGTGAAGAGGATTCTCTGCCGAGTGGATTGTGCTTACTTACCCTGGAGATTGAATCCTGCAGGTGAAAAGCGACCTGGCTCAGAACGGGCTGAATTCCATAGGCCACACTGTGTTCCTGCCGCTCTTCCTTGCCCTTGTAAGCAGAGACGTTCAAGGGTGTATGCTTGGCTGTAGGGGCCCTTTCAGTTCACTTGGCATTGTTTTATGGGCCCTAGGCTCACACAAGCTGGTGGCACCTAGCAGCTGATTGACAGTAGGAAGCCAGTACAGCCGGAAAATGTGGAGCCAGGGTACTGAAGAGATGCTGCTGTTGTCCCCTCAGCTGGTACTTCTTGAATTTTTTTTAAAGATGTATTTATTCACTGGCAAGTCAGAATTACACAGAGAGAGAGACAGAGAGAGTGAGAGAAAGAGAGGTCTTCCATCCACTGGTCCACTCCCCAACCGGCCACAACAGCTGGAGCTATGTCAATCAGGAGCCAGGAGCTTCTTCCGGGTCTCCCACTTCGGTGCAGGGGCCCAAGGACCTGGGCCATCCTCCACTGCCTCCCCAGGCCATAGCAGAGAGCTGGATTGGAAGTGGAGCAGCTGGGTCTCGAACTGGCACCCAAGTGGGATGCCAGCGCTTCAGGCCAGAGTGTTAACCTGCTACGCCACAGCGCCAGCCCCAGTCCCAGCTGGTACTTCTAAATTTAGGACTCTTCCTTTTACGTCTCTAGACAAATGATAAGCCTTTGATTTCTTTCTTAATTTTAGGAAATATTAGGAAGACGTGCTTTTCAAAGCTAATTATGAAAACATTTGTCATTGGAATTGGTGGGTGAGTAATTTTGCTATCAACAGCTGGGTAAGACACTCAGGATGTTCAAAGGGTATTTTCCTGTGAACATGTCGGGGGAGGAGAAGCAGTGGGCATCCCAGTCCTGAAAAGAGCAGGCCACTGTGAGTAGGAAACAGTGGAGTGCTCGCTATGTAATTGCCACAGGAGGTGGAGGAATGTCCCATAGAGAAGGAAATGGAAGAGCCAGTCCACACAGTTTGCTTACTTCTATCTGTTTTCCGGAGCTAGCACCAAGGGCCAAGCCTAATTGGATACTATCTTGATTCAGGGTGACTTGTCATGCCCCTCTTGGGTGCTTCTTAAGCATGACCAGGGAGAACACATATCATTCCTTTATTGTTATATGCCTCTGTGGGCAGGTGGATGCAGAACCATGTCACCTCCCTTTGTTTCCCCCCCCACACTGAGGGTGACCTTATGTCCTGTGTTGCCTGAGCTAGTCCTTGTCGCATACTTGTTAATCACGTGCCTCCTCCCTGTCCAAAGGGCCCCCATAGTACCAGAGTCAGGTATGCAAATAAGACCTCACCAGCCACCATACCTCTTTCTTCTGAGTATATTCATAGTATGTGTGGCCCAATCAATACAATGTTTGAGGCCACTAAAATAAAAGTTTGCAGTTTGAGGGAGATCATTGTATTATTCTGCCACATTGCTATAGTAAGTCACCAATTAGAACGTTGATTGGTCAGACGCACAGAGTCTTGTTCTGGAGTTGAAAGCGGACCATTCCCAACCAGATGTCAAAAAAGAGCCTGGAAACTGAGGAGGCAATTACAAAATTCTCTACGGGTCCAATGTGACTTTCATTCTGCATGTGCATCAATAAAATTTCCCTCTTTTTCAAAATTTTTATTTGGAAGGCAGAGACACAGACAGATAGACATAGATCTCCCATCTGCTGGTTCACTTCCCAAATGCCCATACAGGCAGGCCCAGGTCAGACTGAGCCAGGAGCAGGGAACTCAGTCGAGGTCTTCTCTGTGAGTAGCAGAGATGTCAGGACCTGAGACATTACCTGCTGTCCCCTACAGTGCACATTAGCAGACGGCTGGAGTCAGAGACTAGAACTGAGACCCAAACCCAGGCACTCCAGTAAGGGATGCAGATGTCTCAGCCGATACCAGCTGCTGCACTAAATGCCCACCCTCCCTCTCTTCAATGTGCCGATATGGTGTCCTCTCTAGAAGCCTGGCTAATGCATTATTGCCATATACACCAGGTGCTACCTATAACTCCCTAAAAAGCCGCTTTTCCACTGTCTTCCCTTTAGCAAGTGCCATGATTTTTTTTAGTGCTACAGCTTCTGGGAAGCCCATGCTAGACTCAGCTGCAGTGCCTCCCATGCCTGCCCCTTGTCCTTCCTCCACATCCTCTGAGCTGCATCATCCTTGTGTGCAACAGAGACTCCGATTATATGGACATATAATTTTTTTTGTTTGCGACATGGTAATATATACCAAAAAAAAAGTTCATGGAAAATGGAGTTAAAAGATAAGTTTAGAGGCAGGTGTTTGGCCTAGCAATTAAGACACCCGTATCCTGTATCAGAATACATAGGTTTTACACACACCTTCAGCTCAAAATTCCAGCTCTCTGCCAATAGAGACCCTAGGAGGCAGCTGATGGTTAAATTGTTGGGTCCCTGTCATCACACTGGAGATGTGGATTGAGTTTCTGATTCTATCCTGACCTAGTCCTGGCCATTGCAGGCATTTGGGAAGTGAGCCTGTGAATGGGAGTACTGTCTCTTTTTACCTCCACACAATCCCCTGCCATGTGTGTGTGTGTGTGTGTGTATGTGCCTGTCAAATAAAAAAAAAAAAAAGTAAGTTTATTTTGATGCAAAAAACTTTGAAATCTATGCATAGTTTTTTCAAGGTACGCATTTCCCTGACTATTTTGAATGCCACTTGTATACATGAATTTTAAGCATTTTTTAATCAAAGCAAACATCTTTTAATGTCCTTTTCTACAAACTTGTTTAAAAATTATTATTTCTATTTTATTTAAAAGGCAGAGGGAGAGAAACAGGAAAGCAGAGATCTTTCATCTGCTGGCTTACTCCCCAAATGCCTGTAACAGCAGGACTGGACCAGGCTGGTCTCTCATGTTGAGGGCCGGGACCTGGCTACGTAAACCATCATGTGCTGCCTCCCAGGCTGTGCATTAGCCAGAAGCTGGACCAGAAGCTGAGTAACCAGGACTTGAACCGGGAACTCAGATATGGAATGTGGGCATCCCAAGTGGCGATGTAACTACTGCACCAAACACCCACCAAGTCCACAAACTTTTCAAAGTATACTTGTATGTTTTCTGTTAACATAATAAATAGCAATAGTCAGTGAATATGAAATATTCAAAGATATGAAATAATAATGAGCATCAGTGATGCTTCAGGATGTCTCCTAAACTGCAACATTATATGAACATACCTGTAAATTCTGTGAGAGGAAAAAATCATGAGTACTTTTTTTTTAAAGATTTATTTATTTATTTATTTATTTGAAAGAGTTACACAGAGAGGAGAGGAAGAGAGAAAGAGAGGTCTTCTATCTGCTGGTTCACTCCCCAGTTGGCTGCAACTGGCTGGAGCTGCGCTGACCCAAAGCCAGGAGCCAGGAGCTTCCTTTGGGTCTCCCACATGGGTGCAGGGGCCCAAGGACCTGGGCCATCCTCTATGCTTTCCCAGGCCATAGCAGAGAGCTGGATCGGAAGTGAAGCAGCCAGGACTAGAACCAGCACACATATGGGAAACCAGCACTGCAGGCAGCAGCCGTAACCACTATGCCACAGCGCCGGCCCCCATAAGTACTCTTAATACTACTACTGTAGGTCGGCGCTGCGGCTCACTTGACTAATCCTCTGCCTGTGGCGCCGGCACCCCAGGTTCTAGTCCTGGTTGGGGTGCCGGATTCTGTCCCGGTTGCTCTTCTTCCAATCCAGCTCTCTGCTATGGTCCAGGAGGGCAATGGAGGATGGTCCAAGTGCTTGGGCCCTGACCTGCATGAGAGACCAGGAGGAAGCACCTGGCTCCTGGCTTTGGATTGGTGCAGCGCGCCGGCCTTAGCGTCCATTTGGGGAGTGAACCAACGGAAAGGAAGACCTTTCTCTCTGTCTCTCTCTCTCTCACTGTCTAACCCTGCCTGTCAAAAAAAAAAAAAAAAAAAAACACTACTACTGTAGTACATTTTGTAATGTACTACAAAGAATTACTACAAGCTGTATTACAGGAAATACAGCTTCTATTAGAATTTAGTGAAAATAAATGTGTAATTTATTTCCCATTCAAGTTCACCAGTATGCTGAATTCTGTCCACAGACCCTTTGGAGGTACATGAATTTCAGGATAAGAAACTCTTTAAATAGAAGATAAGATCGTTAAGTGCCTCCCATGTGCAATGTAGGGTGCTGGGTGCTGGGAAACCAGATCTAGCGAGGAGATGGTCAGGTGCTCCTCACTTCCTCCATGGCACAGGCCATGCAGAAGGAAAAACAACGGATCTGGTGTGCTCAGCTTCAGCAGACCTCCCACCTAATGCCAAGGTAGAGAGAGGTGGGGAGAAGGACACATCACACTGGAATGGGAATTCAGAGTAGGCTAGAGTACGATAAGCTGCTCTTCTGTTTTTGCACTACACTGAAAGAAAATTACAAAGACCAAATGCAGTTGTGTGTGCTTGCGCTAGGATATGCCTTCATATTCTGTGTCGCATCTAAATCCTGTTTTGCCAGAGACAAAGATTGTTTGCTGGAACAGAATAGCTGTATGTTTAAGTTGTAGTATTCCCTAGTTTACTTCTCCATAGCTGTTAGTAACCGTCCCTGCCTGATTATTTCTTCCCATGTAATTACATCATATCTGCCAGGGCCCGTGGTTTTGCCAACAGAAAAAGCAACATCTATGAACGAAATCCATTTTTCTTAAATAGCAAATATGGTTTTTCATTTCTGTCATTTAAAGGTGTTTTATGCTTTATAATGCATTTTCCTTCTTGAAACTCACTGTTCTTTCCTTTTGGGTCAGCGTGACCAATGGTGGGAAGACAACACTGGCTAAGAGATTGCAGAAACACCTGCCAAATTGCAGTATCATATCCCAGGATGACTTCTTCAAGGTATCTGTGAAACTTCATAGATGATTTCTTAGCCATAAAAATGTTCACTGACAAAGTTAATTGAATAATATCCAAAAAGTTTCTTGGAAATAATGTCTCTTTACTGTTGGTCGCTTTGGTGCTATGGTGTTAGGTGTCCACTAGATGGCACCATGGATCAGTGCTGATCTTTGAATTTATCCTCATCCAAAGCATTTGTGAAAGGCTTATCTTCTTTTTAGACTATAATTGTACTTTTCCTGCCTGCACCCTATTTTAATGTGTACCTTATTATTTTTCCAGCCAGAATCTGAGATAGAGACAGATAAAAATGGATTTTTGCAGTATGATGGTAAGTAGGTTCTACTCAAAAAGGTTGCATGCTTGTGTTTATTTTGTTCTTCAAATCCAAAGAACTTCATGCTCTATGAAGACAATGTTTTTAAATATACTGCTGTACTTTAAACCTGCCTTTTTAGGTGTCTGGTGTGTGTTCAACTATATAAATAAGCAAAATAATTCCCCCTGTTTTATATTGAAAACTGACTTTAAAATGATAGTTTTTTTTTCCTGAGGCTGAGGTGAACTGGGTTCAAAGTCCCTCTTCCTCTGTGCTTTCCTTCCAGATAGTCAAAGTGCAAGGCAACTTTTCTCTCTCTTTCTCTCTATTTTTAACTGCTCAGAAAGGTATGAATATTTTTAGATGGATTCATCTGCTTCCTTTTCCCCAAAACAAACACTGTTTTGAAGTCAAAGGATTAAAGTGTATCAAAAAACATTTACTTTCCTGTAGAGAATATCATGCTAACAGACTGTGTCTATTTTGTGGTTTTATTAACTGGTGTAACAAGATAATCATCCAGTTCTTATGCATACTGGCAACAGAGGGAGCTCTTTTAAAAAAATTCTAAAATATGTTCTTTATGTTAAACTTTGATAACCTTGGAGGCAAAATGTTATGAAATCAGTTCTAACAAGACACATAACAGTCTTAAGAGAGACAAAATCCTTCACTCACTGTGTTCTTGTGTCTTGAGTTACAGCTCTTCCAAAGGTTAGTAAGGAAAGATTATCACAAAGAAGAATGAAACAAGGAAAAATGTTTTTCAACAATGAACAAAGAATTATTATGCCTGCTTGTACATTCTTGTGAACTGATAAGAAAAACTGTTATCCCAGCAGGGAAAAAAAATGGTCTAAGGTTATGAATAAGCTAGTCACAGAAGCAGTAGATGAATTGACTAATAAATGTACAATAAAAAGTCAGCCTTGAAATAAGTCAAAGAATTGCAAATGACATTTTTTCTCACCAAGTAAGTAAAGATTTTTAAAGCAATGATAATTATCTAAGAACACTGTGGGCTCAATAAAGCAAAATCTTTCATGCACTTCAAATGGTAGTATAAATTGGTATATTCTTTTTTGAAAGGAGATTAAATATATGTCCCAAAGACTGTAAAATATTCATGCTATGAGTTCAAATATCCCACATCCAGAAAATATCTTCAGGAAAAAATTGAAATCTTTAGGAAAATGTACAGATTTAAAGTGAGTCAAGGTGATATTGAGATCTTTAGGATCACTAAAAGAATAGTTTTAAAATGTATAACAAGGCATAGAAGAAACAGTAGAATAATTGCAATCCAGTTAATAAGTAGGAAAGAAGCCACAAACAGAAATCAAAAAAATCAAAGGGTGGTAGACAAAAAATGAAAGGACAAAAACAAAATAATAGTAAGATGATAGATTGAAACAAGAATATATTAGTAGCTACACTAATTAAAAGAAATCAAGTATTCCAAGGGTTTTTAGACTGGATTTTTTAAGCCACTCTAAGCTCCTTAAAAAGAAGACTTAAATCAATTGTTAAATCAACAACAGGAGTCACTGTGTACCTACTCCCCATGTAGGATCTCTGTCCTTAATGTGTTGTAATATGATAATTAACGGTAAAACTAGTCGTCAAACAGTACTCTGTACTTTGTGTATCTGTGTGAGTGCAGTCTGTTGAAATCTTTACTTAGTATATACTAAGTTGATCTTCTGTATATAAAGATAATTGAAAATGAATCTTAATGAAGAATGGGATGGGAGATGGGGTGGTTGCGGGTGGGAAGGAGGTTTTGGGGGGAGAGGCCACTGTAATTCGAAAGTTGTACTTTGGAAATTTGTATTTATTAAATAAAAGTTGAAAAAAGACTTAAATGTGAGGACATAAGTAGATAGTAAAGACTAGAAAAAGATTTAACAATGGAAACATGTTCTGAAAGAAAATGGGAATAACTGTACTGAATATACTAGTGCCAGATAAAGCAAACATTAAGAGAGAGGACATTACTAGAAATAAAGATGGATAAAGGAGCCCATTCAATAGGAAGAAAAAAAGAATTTCAAATTTGTATGTACCAAGACCGGCGCCGTGGCTCAATAGGCTAATCCTCCACCTTGCGGCGCCGGCACACCGGGTTCTAGTCCCGGTCGGGGCGCCGGATTCTGTCCCAGTTGCCCCTCTTCCAGGCCAGCTCTCTGCTATGGCCAGGGAGTGCAGGGGAGGATGGCCCAGGTGCTTGGGCCCTGCACCCCATGGGAGACCAGGAAAAGCACCTGGATCCTGGCTCCTGCCATCGGATCAGCGCGGTGCGCCGGCTGCAGCGGCGGCCATTGGAGGGTGAACCAACGGCAAAGGAAGACCTTTCTCTCTCTGTCTCTCTCTCTCACTGTCCACTCTGCCTGTCAAAAATAAAAAAAAATAAAAAAAATTTGTATGTACCTAATAAAATCAAAATACAATGAGGGGTGCTGTGGCTCAGTGGGTTAACCCCCTGGCCTGAAGCGCCGGATCCCATATGGGCACCATTAGAGAGCCAGCTGTTTCTCTTCCGAACCAGCTCTCTGCTATGCCTGGGAAAGCAGTAGAAGATGGCCCAAGGTCTTGGGCCCTTGCACCCACGTGGGAGACCCGGAAGAAGCTCCAGGCTCCTGGCTTCGGATCGGCGCAGCTCCAGCCATTGCAGCCAACTGGGGAGTGAACCATTGGATGGAAGACACTCTCTCTCTCTCTCTCTCTGGCTCTCTTCTCTGTGTATAACTCTGACTTTCAAATAAATAAATAATGTTTAAAAAAATACAATGAGGAAAAGCTGACATAACTAAGAAGAGAAACTGACAAATCTAGTTAACGTGGGAGACTTTCTTTCTTTAAGTTTTTTTTTTTTTTTTTTTTTTTTTTTTGACAGAGTTAGAGAGAGACAGAGAGATAGGTCTTCCTTTTTCCGTTGGTTCATCCCCCAGTGGCCATAGCTACAGCTGGTGCACTGCGCCAATCCGAAACCAGGAGCCAGGTGCTTCCTCCTGGTCTCCCATGTGGGTGCAGAGCCCAAGCACTTGGGCCATCCTCCACTGCCCTCTCGGGCCACAGCAGAGAGCTGGACTGGAAGAGGAGCAACCGGGACAGAATCCAGTGCCCCAACCGGGACTAGAACCTGGGATGCCGGTGCCGCAGGCAGAGGATTAGCCTAGTGAACCGTGGTTCCAGCCAATTTATTTATTTTTATTTGAAAAGTGGTTACAGAGAGAGAGAATGAGAGAGATCTTCCATTTACTGATTTACTCCCCAAATGAGCACAATGACCAGACCAGGGCTGATCTAGTCCAAAGTGAGGAACTCCATCCCTATCTCCCATATGTTGTTTTTGTTTGTTTGTTTGTTTGTTTGTTTTAAGATTTATTAATTTATTTGAAAACAGAGTTAGAGAAAGGTCTTTTATCAGCTGGTTCACTCCCCCAGAAGGCTGTAATGGCTGGAGCTGTGCTGATCCACAGCCAGGAGCCAGGAGCTTCTTCTGGGTCTCCCACAAGGGTGCAGGGGCCCAAGGCCATAGCAGAGAGCTGGATCAGAAGTGGAGCAGCCAGGACGCGAACCGGCATCCCTATGGGATGGCGGCGCTGCAGACTGGGGTTTTAACCAGCTGCTCCACAGCACCGGCCTCTCTTATATGGCTTTCAGGGACCCAAGTACTTGGGCCAGCTTCCACTGCTTTCCCAGGCACATTAGCAGGACACTGGATGGGAAGTGGGGCATCCAAGACCTGAATCAGTGCTCAGATGGGAAGCCAGCGTTGCAGGTCGTGGCTTGCCCTGCTGTACCACAAAATGCCAGCCACTCCAAACTTTTTTCTGCCTTGCTTTCATATGTTCTTATGTTTGTTTGAAGTGCTTGAAGCGCTGAACATGGAAAAAATGATGTCAGCTGTTTCTTGCTGGATGGAAAATCCAAGACACACTCAGCAATCGACAGACAGGAATGAGGAAATCTCCATTTTAATCATCGAAGGTTTCCTTCTCTTTAATTATAAGTAAGAATCTCCCATCTAATACTGACTCAGAATGAATAGGCAGAAACCTTGTGAACTCAGTGTGCTGTTATTTTAGGCCGTTTGATCCTATATGGAATAGAAGCTATTTTCTGACCGTTCCCTATGAAGAATGCAAGAGGAGGAGGAGGTGAGTTTCAAAGTCATCTTTGTGGGTTATCATACAAATGACAGCATTTAGGGAAAACAAGGGATGCACCACTATAAGCGGTGCATGTAGGTCATTTCTCAAAGGATGCCTCAACTCATTCATACAAGGGGCAAAACGTTTTTCCATAAACATCAATCCTCATGGAAAAATGCAAATCAGTTTTCTAAGAAAAGAGTCATTGGGGCCGGTGTTGCAGTGTAGCAGGTTAAACTACTATCAGTAACTGGCATCCTATGTGGAAACCGATTTGAGTCCTGGCTGCTCCACTTCCAATCAGACTCCCTGCTAATATCCTGGGAAAGCAGCAGAGAATGGCTCAAGTGCTTGGGTCCCTGTACCCATGTGGGAGACTCAGATGAAACTTCTGGCTCCCAGCTTTGTCCTGACCCAGCCCTGGCCATTACGGCCATTTGGGGAGTGAACTGGCAGATGGAGGATTTCTCTCTCTTCTTCTCTTTCTGTAATTGCTTTTTAAATAAATAAAGTACATCTTTAAAAAAGAAATATCAAACTATTTCAGCCCATTTTTCCTAAATCTTGAAATGAAGAGATCCCATTTGATTATTACTAATTAATCAGATGGTGTTTATGATTTTAAGTTAGTGGGCCTGTTTTGTATTCTACTATAGCTACAAAGAACACCAATCAGTTTAAAGCTTACATTAACATATCACATCTCCATCATTTGCAGTAATATTTGTCTCAATCTCTTATAAAGCACTAGAGAAGGGAAAATATTATGAATGATAGTGAATTATAAAGTTAATTTTTAGATCTCAGAACTAGATCCATTTTATTGTCTTTCTAAGTGCTACTGAGTCTAGAACATGTAATTAATTGTGTTTAGTCTCTGAATGATTTTCTCATTATCCTGACCATCCTTAGTTTCTAGTGACATAAAGTTTGTACATGTTTTGACAGCACAAGAGTTTATGAGCCTCCAGACCCCCCTGGGTACTTCGATGGCCATGTGTGGCCCATGTACCTAAAGCACAGACGAGAAATGGAGGACATCGCATGGGAAGTTGGTAAGTGCCTCTCCTTCCACATGAGGCCATTGCTTGTCATTTGTCTCAAAGTACAGAAAACAAAGGGCTTGGGAAGCATTTTTCTCATGTACAGGTTATAAAGGGATGTTTTAAGGAGCAACTTCTGGGTGTTGCATTATAGACATTAGCTGGACCAGCTGTGACACCATGCCCCTGGGTGTTCACTGCCCAGTGTTCAGGGGAGTCTGATTTGAGGAGGACTTTCTTTTTTCTTTTCAACTGATGGATAGTATATATGTTTATGGGGCATGTATCTGCATACAATGTGTAATGATCAAATCAGGGCCATTAGCGTTTCCATCTTCTTGTGCACTTATCATGTCTTTGTGTATGGAACCTTTGGACTCCACCCTTCTGGTTCTTCATAAGATATATTGTGGATTGTATTGTTGGTTTTTTTTTTCCTTATTCTACTTGAGAGGCATATCAGGAGAGCAATCTCCCATCTGCTGGTTCATAGCTGCAACAGTTGGCACTGGGCCAGACCAAAGCCAGAAGCTGGGAACTTAATCTCTGTCTCTGATATGAGTGGCAGGGAACCCAGGCATTTCCACGTGGGATATGAGCATCTTAACCATTATGCCAAACGCCTACCCATGGTTGTTGTTTTAAACTAAACTCAGATGAGTTTAACTGGACAAAGGGATGTGGGTTAGGGGAATGGGCGATCACCCCAAACAGTGCGTTTGGCACATGAAAATGTCAAGGGACAAGAAGGAAGGAGCAGCACCTGAAACATGTGTTCAAGTAGAGAAAACCAAAGGAGACTTGATACAGGCAGTATCTAAAACCTACAAGGCCCATTGGCCAGTTAAGGGTTTCAATCATTATCCTTGTAGAAATGTACTCTCTGCAGAAAGGTTTTATGCAAGGACATAGTTGGTACAAATTCTTGTTCTAGTAAGCTCCCTCTGGCTGCGTGTGGGGGATGGAGTTAGAGGATACAATACTGGATATATGTGCTCAAAAGAACCGAGTGATGGAATCAATACAGAAAAATGACAGGCACCACGGAAACAGACATGTTATTTCAGAAAAAAAAAAAGTTGCAGATCTGTGAATGAGGAATCCAAGTCCTATCTGTACATAATGAAGTTGAGGTCCTGGGAGGCATAGTGCAGTGACTGGGAGGAAGGCATCTGGATTTGTGTGCCCAAGCTAAGAACAGGTCCCTGGGATACAGAGCTCTATACCTTCTGCTATATCTAGCAGAAGGATGCTAGATAGGCAGGCTTTATTCTGACACACACTTTTCAGGACAGGGGGACTTGTCCATGTGGTGAGAAGCCTGTTGGATCCCAGGTTAGGTGGCGATGTCAGAGATGTGCAGATATCAGAGAGCCCAGCCCCAGAGCCATTGCTATGGTTCTGGCTGCTCTGCTTCCGGTTCGGACCACTGCTTACAAGGATACCCTCTTACCATCCTTTACTCCCTCTCCAACAAAAGCACAAATCTAACCACGCTGCCCCACACAGATATCTTCAACAGTCTCTAGCTCTTCCAAAGAGACATTTGGGCTTCTAAAGACTAAGATACAGCTTTGCTCTAAAATCGCCTCTCTCATCTGTCCTGCCTTCCCACATTCTATGCATGCCAAACTGGGCCTCTTTTTCTGAACCAGCAAAGTTCTCTTGTACCTCTCAAGCCTTGAAGTTTTCCAACAGAAAGTACTTTTCCTTCCATTAACCTGGAGAACTGTTTCCCCAAAATTGCTTCTGCTGGTTTTATTAAAAATTCATACCCTCTGGGCCTCTAAAAGTCTTACTCAGCACATATTTGGCAGAGCCAGACCAATGCATGACTTAAGAAGCTTCATAAGTGATCCTGACACATAAGCTGTGAAATTATTCCCTTAAAATGACTCTTTAGGACAGGTGCTCTTCAGTGCTCCTAACATGCCATAAATATAATGCCAGTTAACTCTCTTCTTTCTTTCCTATACTTTCCTTTTCTTTCTTTCTAATTTAAATCATTTATTTTCACAGCAGTAGTACAGATTTTTGTATAACAAATCAAAATTTTTTATGTGGCTGTGCTCTATTTCTTTCTTTAATTGCTATTAAATTTTCTTTCTAATTATGGTCTTGGTTCTTCTGTTAAACCTGTTGGCACTTGCAAGAGATGCCAGGTGCGAAAGTAAGCACCCTTTATTGGTAAGCCTGTTCAATTGAACTGCCTCCTTTCCCCCTTCTCAGTCTACCTAGATGGGACAAAATCTGAAGAGGACCTATTTTCACAAGTATATGAAGATCTAATACAAGAACTAGCAAAACAAAAGTGTAAGTATTTTCCTATCAAAGTGGATAATAGAGGAGGAACAACAGGAAAATATTTCCTTATAGTTCCAAGAAGAGCCTACCAGAATGCTAATGTAGGAATGATTGTGTTCATTCCACCTTTGCTTTGAAAATAACTTAGAATCAGAGATTCTGTGGTAATGGGAGCCTTTATTATTTTATCAGCTTTTGGGGGTTGAAAATATTTACTCTTTGTTACATCTTTTAAGGATGTCTGTGTTAGTTGGTTTAATATTTTTAGTAGATGTCTATCCCAAAGTGATTGAAATTATCTTTTGGGCAGCATACAACTAAAATACTTTTATTTTAATATGTTTGACACTCCATTTTTCCTTTTTTTTGTTTGTATTTATTTATTTTAAAGTCAAGAGTTACAGAAAGAGAGAGAGGAGAGACAGAGAGAGAGAGGGAGAACTTCCATATGCTGGTTCACTCCCTAAATGGCCGCAAGGGCTGAGGCTTGGCCAGGCTGAGGCGAGGAGCCAGGAGTTTATTCCGGGTCTCCCCCATGAATGCAAGGGCCCAGTCACCTGGGCCATTCTCTGCTGCTTTTCCAGAACATTAGCAGGGAGCTAATGGAATTGGAGCAGTTGGGATTCAAACCAGTGTCCATATGGGATGCCGGCACTGCAGATAGAGGCTTAATCTGCTATGCTACAGCACCAGCCCCTTTTCTTCATTTATTTACAGATTTTTTTATTCCTATTTTCAAATGCATCAACGATAAACACAAGCTTTTAAAATCATTTACCGAGTTTTTTTTTTTTTTTAAGGTTCTCATATTAGACAGTACGTTTTGTAAGTGATAGAAATCCACCTTAGTTTGGCTTAAGCAAAAAGAATGTACAATGGTAGTAGTGGCTTCAGCCTCAGCTGGATTAAAGAGCTCAAGTGTGGCCTCCAGGGCTCAGCTACAGTTCTGCTTTGTGTTTGGGTCTTTTTGAAGTCAGACTCTGTTGACAGAAGTGATATATGTTGGTGGCGTCTTCCTCCTAGGTCCAACAGCCAGCTAGAACTTCTTAAAGATTGCCCTTGAGTTAATAAATGTTGGAGCTGGGCATCAAATACAAGGAGATTCATATGCTCTTCTCACTGATTTTGCATATGTTTAAAATTCTTTATCTTATACACTTTTTGAAAAAGTAATTTTTGGCTTTAGCTAAGTTGAAAAGTCTCAGGGAAGGTTTTGATTGGCCCTTCTTGGGTCACATGACTTGCTAAACCAGTCATGTTGGCCAGGATGATGGTTCATAAGTCTCATCTTGTAATTAAATTTATGACACCTAAGACTTCCTGATTTAAAAAAATTTCCAGGGCCGGCGCCATGGCTCACTTGGTTAATCCTCTGCCTGCGGCCCTGGCATCCCATATGGGTGCCGAGTTCTAGTCCCGGTTGCTCCTCTTCCAGTCCAGCTCTCTGCTGTGGCCTGGGAGGGCAGTGGAGGATGGCCCAAGTGCTTGGGCCCCTGCACCTGCTGGGAGACCAGGAAGAAGCACCTGGCTCCTGGCTTCGGATCGGCACAGTGCCGGCCATAGCGGCAAGTGAACCAACGGAAGGAAGACCTTTCTCCCTGTCTCTCTCTCTCTCACTGTCAATAAATAAATAAGTAAATAAATAAATAAATAATTTTTAAAATTTTTCCAAAGGGAAAACAGAGCAGGAAGTAGGAACCAGAAGAAGATGGATAAAAAGCCTTCTGGGAGGGCAAAACAATAGATCTATTTGCTGGGGTATTTGAATTACATAAGTTAAAAGGATTTCTGTGGCTAATACAGGCAAGATGCAATCATCACTTGGCGCAAGAGAAGACAGCATGAGTCACTCCAGCAGTGAAGAGTATTACGTGTTTTTTTGGTGAGATGAACTGCCTAGCCCAACTGTCATCTCTCAATAAAAATTAGATTTCCTATGTCTTCGGTAAATTCCCTTCTGACAAAAGGAGTGAGCCCAACAAGGCAGCTCCTAATTTCAGGATCAGCCCGTCATGTGGGCATGAACACATTTGAAGGAATTTCGGAGTCATTTGAACATTTCTTCTTGCAAGTAGAATTTATAATCCATGCTAGATATGCCCACCCACCGCTGCCATCTGTTACTTTGATGAGTAGCAGGTCTCCCACGGTGAAGCTCCGGGTGCTGACATGAGTAGATGTAAAGTGTAGGGTGCAGAGGAGGGCTCAGCCTGCATAACTGAAAGCACCTGAGGCAGAGCCACTTCTCTGAGAGTTAATGACTCCCCTGTCTGGCCCTAATGAGGTGCTTCAGATGTGTTTTAGCTGCTGGACACCCACCTATATCTCCATGTTGTCTCAGTAGTGGCTAATGTTCAGGTCTGATTCTTCCTCACTGACTACATCATACATTGGAGTTTGGCCTCATAATCTATCTGCTGATAAAAATAAAAGGAGACCTGGTCATGTAGTTCAGATAAATGGCACCCAATTCCATTCCAAATCCAGCCTTTACCATCTGTTCCAAGGCCCAAGAGCAGCTGGTGTGTTCTGACAGTTGCTGCAAGCCCACCAGGAAATACGTTTCTGTGTGTGAACCAACCTTCTGTTTCCTGGTCTGTGTGCTAGTAGCAAGCGAGGAAATATTCAGTTATACCATTTAAGGCTCTCTTGTTTATGTTGTAGATATTGGATAAAGTTTAAAAAAGAAAAAAAAAAAACAGAAACAACAGAAAAGACAGAGAAACAGAAGCACATCAGTTTTTCCTACCTCAAGATTTATGATAGTTTTTTCTCAGTTGCATAAATAAGTTACTGTGTTATTTATAGTAATCCTTCACCTTTCCTAGTTCTTCTATCCATGGTAACCTGGCAAAGTTGGCCTGGAGGGAGCCTCAGCATAGCCTGGTTTAACCTTGAGCGTGAGACTTTGCTAGCTGAGGAAGCCTTTTTGTCAAGTGTTCAAGGGACCACTCTCCGCTTTTTTCTCATAACCGTCTCACAAACCTGTGTGGGTAACTCCATTCTAAGTATTTAAGACTATAATTATGATAAGGGGGTAATAATGAAAGGAGAACTAAAAGAAATGAATTGAATTGTAATAAAACTACATAACTGGGAAAGTAAGCGTATGAAGTCATACATTTAAGTCAGTCCTCATTTAAATCCAAAATTTGATGCAAAATTTTATCATTACCTATCATCACTATAACAAATGAGTGTTGCCACCAGGGATGTTCCAATTCATTACTTAAATGTTTATTTTCCTCTTAATTTATAAATGCATTTTTAAAATTTTAATATAAAAGTAAAAAGGAATAAAATATCACCTGTGTTCCCAGAACTCAGCAAAGTTGATGAATTTTAATGAGTGTGCATCTAGTCTTTTTGCTGTTCACATTACTTTTTATGAGACTTACTAGGACAATGGTTAACCAGCCATGCTTATTTCTGCTTCAAAAGTAATACTTAATATTTACACAGATTTCTTGAGTTAATTATATAATGAAATTGACTAAGTATCACTCCCAGTTAAAAGATTCAAGGCTAAGTTCTGTTTTGTACACTGAAGTGAAATCCAAGACTTGACATTGACATTTTAGTACAGAAGAAAGATGCCACATGTCTAGTTCCAAATCAAAGGAATAAGAAATTGCAAAATAAAAACTTAGTTATCAAATGTTTGTATTTTTCTATACTTGATCTAAATTATGATTTATAGTTATAATAATATAATTATCTAGCATAATAGTCCAAATTAACACATTTTCCACTTACTGGATATTTAGTGTTTTTACAAATGTTTCATCTGCTGTAACAATATCTGCACATGTTCTTGGTTTTCTTTTTGAATTAATTCTATTCCTGGAGTGTAATTCAGACCTTGTACTTGGTTGGCCAAAGGGTATAATCATTTTTATATCTTACATATTTTATATCATATTTATATCTTACATATTTTATATCATATTTATATCTTACATATTTCAGACATGAAAAGATTAAAATATTTGTATTCTTCAACATGAGATGCATAATAAGAATGTTGTATGCTTATCACTGAATTTCTAAGCCAAATCAAGTATTCAGCTATGTTTCCTTCATTTAAGAAAGGAGATTAGAGGCTATACTACTGCTTTGCCCACATCAAACATAGCATTCCACAATTATATGGCAGCCAGCCATCTTGGAATTACTCTTCTGGTCCTCAAACTTTTTCATTCCCTGAAGTCAAGGATCATTATTCCTGTTGTAAATGGTGTTGGTGTTGGATACCTGATATATTAAGATTTGCTTAAAATGTTATGTATGGTCTAAAATAATTGGAATTGATTTAATTCTTTACAAGAAAGCAGCATTTTTTACTTCAGAAACCTTGTTATGTTAACATCCTTAGATTTCTTGTTGTTGATGTGAAGATTTACTAAAATGAGGATAAGAATTCTCCATTAATTTCTTTTTATCTTTATTTTCAAGGTTTGCAGGTAACAGCATAAGGATGCAACGCAGCAAACCCTTTCTGAGGTGAATTAGGAAACTCGAAATATTTAAGATCCTTAACCAAGGTGTGCTATGTACTGTGGTACAGTGATTTTGTATGATTTTTCTATCACACATGGTTTCTGCAACAGCTAGTACAGGAAGTATCCATCCCAATGGACAGGAATCCAGTAATGAGCTGCTTGCTCTCACTGTAAGTGGTACATCGGCATAGCACAGCTCATAAACAAGGAGCAAGCTCCTCTATAACAATGACTGCTAAACTTTTCTGACTGGAACCCAGAGTAAGAAATGAGCATTACATCACAATCCAATCTATATATAATCCAGTGTATGTGTGTTTATGTAATGCATATATGTGTGTAGGTCTGTAGCTACATAAGGATCTTGTAAAAGTTCATGGAAAATATGTATTATAAAAACTATGTGCAAATTTAAGCATTTTTCTATACCAAAATATACTTATATTTTAATCCCATCTTTCCTTGAATTTTCTGAAGTACTTTGTATGTATGTGTACATATACACACATCGGGAGCTACAAAATGTTGGCCTTATATATTATGCACTAATTTTTTTCTATTTTTAATTTTTAAAAATATTGATTACACCCACTTGGTTTGGAAAATGCTGCTCCCTACCATCCCACACCAATGCTCGCCATTTTCAAATTACCGGGAGTAGCAGTCACACTGAATAAAGTACCTGTTTACTACAGGTTTTTATGTGTTTTGCTGTATTTTCCTTTGCATTGTATTTTAATACCATTGTGTCTCTTATGCTGAGACTTTCCCACAAATAGAGGAATTTTCCTGTGTTTCATTTTGTTTTTGTCAAACCAATGGCTTAATATAAAAATAGACAGTTATTCCAGTCAGTAATATAGGGGACTTTTCTTTGAAAAGCATGAGCAGACATTCTGAATTCTGTGACTTCTTGATTTTTCTTTCAATATTGGAATTTAAACTATGTAAATATCAACCTTTTCTTTGTTAATAAAAGATTTTCTACAGCCATCTCAATCTTTAAAAAAATAAAATATAATTTTACATTATCATAAAACATTTTCTACAGGCTCAGTCATCTCTCATTTTTTATTTCTAACTAGTTTGCACACAGTGATGTTTGGGGGGATTCTTTGGGTCCTACACACTACAAAACTCAAAAGCAGAACCTTGGCCTGAATTACAGTTCATTCACTTAATATCTGTATGACTTCTATCAAGAAGACATATTTCCTCTTTCTAAGATGGGGATATTGAGAATACTCTATGAGTGTAGGGTAGGATATGGATAAAGTTTGAAATCCTTAATGTGGCTTGCAGAGCTTTCTCCAAGCTCACTTCTGTGTCCCTCTCCACTCACATTTCCCATCAGAACTAGATCATGTAGTCACTAACACTGCTTGGGAGGCTGGGAAATGGATGGCACCATAGGTTCAGGCCAGTCATGAGTCATTGCTTTGGGATGATGCCAGCAAAATCAACTGTCTTTTAGGAAGGAGCTAAGAGGAAATAGGAAAGCAACTGAAATAGTGTACCACAGCCTTTTTCTGCATACCTTCCCTAGCCTTGACTTTATCAAGTTTGGGATGTAATTTGTATTATTAATGCATTATTATACATTACCTGGGGTCGACATTGTGGTGTAGCAGGTTAAGTTGCTATCTGCGTGCTGGCATCCCATATGGGCTCCAGTTCAAGTCCTGGGTGCTCCACTTCTGATCTAGCTCCTTGCTAATGCACCTGGGAAAGCAGTGGAAGATGGCCTAAATGCTTGGGCCCATGGCACCTACATGGAAGACTTGGGAGAAGCTCCTAGCTCCAGCCTTCAGCCTGGCCCAGCTATAGCCATTGCAGCTATTTGGGGAGTAAACCAGTGGATGAAAAACCTCTCTGTCTGTCTGTCTGTCTCTCTCTCTCTCTAATTCTGCCTTTCAAATAAATAAAATAAATCTTAAAAAAATACATCAGTGGTATCTTTGTTTTCTTAGGATAAAAAATATAATAGAGTGGCTGGTGTTGTGGTACAGCAGGTTAAGCTGCTGCTTCAGATGCCACATCCCATATCAGAGTGCTCCTACCTACTTGGCCTATGATCCAACTCCCAGCTAATGTGCATACTAGGAGGTAGCAGAGATGGCCCAAGTACTTGGATCCCTGACACCCATGTGAGAGACCTGGGATCCTAGGTGGAATTCCAGGATCCTTATCCTTTGGCCTGACCCAACTTGGGCCATTGTAGCCATTTAGGGAGTGAACCAATGGAAAGAAGCTATCTCACTCACTTGCTCCCTCTCTCTTCCTCATTCTCACACACACACACACACAGGGGGGGGGGGGGGCGAGAAACTGCCTCTCTCTAAGCCATTCTGCCTTTCAAATAAACAAGTCTTTATGTAATAATAATTATTCAAACTTCCTAAGAATTTCTGAAATGCTCTTCTTCCCCCATTCCCTACAGAGGCATGCCCTTGCTGATTGAGTCATTACATTTGACATTTCTCTTGTTTCAGCGTGTGAAAATAGATCAGAGTGAGTCTCTTTATCGTGCCAGAAAGAAAAAGCAGCTGAAGAGCATGCATTAAAATGGAACCACTCAAATAATTTGGGAAAGAAGTGTGTCTTTTTGCTTACTGTTATCAATGAGAAATAAGTCAGGAATTTGAAATAAAGAATATCAGTGCTTCATTTTTGAATGTGCAATTATTCTTTATCAAAGCAGTTAATAGTGATATTGAGTGTATTTAGAAAGATTCAATTTATATGAGGAGCAAATGTGCTGCAGTCTTTACTTTCTGTGTATTCGGCCCTTTAGGATGAATTTACTGTACAGAGGCTTTATTGTGTTTCATATTAAACATGGGAGGAGGAGGTTTTCAAGATACAAGGTATTAAAGGGTGAGATTCAATCCCAACAGTTTACCTTTTAAGGATATGCTTGTGATATTACATAGAACCATAAAATGTTGGAGCAGAAGCAGCTGGTCCAATGCTCTGTTCCTCAGATGGAAATTGAAACCAGAGATGGTGATCTGTCCAATGCCATGTAGCCAGTAATGGTAGGACTGAGGCCAGGTCACAATTCTAACACCGCGCAGTATTTTTCATTTTGGAGCAAAGAATGGAAGAAAAATATATCATCTCTCCCTGCTTCTCTTGGAGGGAGCAAATTGAGGAGCCTGGAAAGGCAAGAGCTGTGTCAGGGAAAAATGAGGCTTGTGCTTCTGGACTTTTGGAGCCTAGTCAAGAAGGGAAGCCAGCTCCTGAGGTTAACCGTAGGGCAAGGAGCAGCGGTGAGCTCCTGGGAGCTCCAAAGCCACTCTGGCTATGCTGACCTTGGTTTTGTGGCTCTAGCTGTTCTCTCAAGACTCCCATCAATGACATGGAATTTTTAAAAAAAGAAGGCAGGCAAGCAGGCAGCATGGTAGTTAAGATGCCTCTTGGAATTCCCACATCCCATATTGGAGTGCCTGGGTTTGAGTTCTGGTGTCCACTCCCAGTTCCACCTTCCTACTAATGTGCCCCTTGGAAGGTGGGAAGCATCTGATGATGTCTCAAGTGATTGGGTCCCTGCCACCCATGGGGGACACACAGATTGAGTTCCCATCTCCAGACTTGGTCCTGGCTCAGTCCCAATGGTTGTGGGCATTTGAAGAGTGAACAGCGGAAGGGTGATCTCCCTCCATCTCTCCTTCTTTTTATTATTCTGCCTTTCCAGTTTATAAGTGTGTATCAGAACCATGAGGAGGACTTGTTAAACAATTGTAGTCCCCAACTCCAGAGTTTCTGTTTCCATAGGTTTGGGATAGACCCTAGAATGTGCTTTTTTAAAAAAAAAAGATTTATTTATTTATTTTAAAGGTAGAGTTAGAGAGATCTTTCATCTGCTAATTCACTCCCCAGATGCCTGCAAAGGCCAGTGGCAGGCCAGGTCAAAACCAGGAGCCAGGAGCTTCATCTGGGTCTTCCACTTAGGTGGCAGAGGTCCGAGTATTTGGACCATTTTCTACTTTTCCCAGGTTATTATCAGGGAGCTGGATTGGAAGTGCAGCAGCCAAGACTCTATCTGCCGCTCGTATGGAATGCCAGCATTGCAGGTGGCAGCATTACCTGCTACACCACAATGCTGACCCCAGAATATGCATTTTTAAAAGTATTTATTTTATTTGAAAGAGTGACAGAGAGAAAGAGGGATCTTCCATTCACTGATTCACTCCCCAAATGACCAAAATAACTAGGGCTGTGCCAGGTCTAAGCCAGGAGCCAGGAACTCCATCTAAGTCTCCTATATGGATGGCAGGGGTGCAAGCACTTGGGCCATCATCTGTTGCTTTCCCAGGCACATTATCAGGGAGCTGGGTCAGAAGCACAGCAGCTGAGACTCAGCTGGTGCCCATATTGTATACTGGTGTCACAGGTGGCAGCTTAACTCTATGCCAAATGCTGGCCCCAAGAATATGCATTTGTAACACATTGTTAGGTAATACTGATACGGGTGACGCAGGGATCACACTTTCAGAATTACTTCTCTGTAGTGGACAAATAGCATTTAGAAACCCAGAAGGACCCAGTGTACCTTGTTCCTTTCTCTTTTCCCTTTCGAACAAGCTCTCAATAAGGCTGCTGCTGCTTTTTCTACTATTCCTGGAAAAAAAATCCATTCTTGGCCTGCACTTACAGAGTCCTTTGTCTTTTGAGGAGTACTGTGCTGCCCAAAGAGGAAGAGAAGTCAAGAACTGTGCATATGAGAGAAGCAGTAGCCATGGTTGGTCATGCTGAAAAGCAAAGCAACTGAGTGGGAAGTTCATGGAACTGAAAGGAAACCTAGGCTCCTTCTCCAGCTCTGATTTTGAACATACCTTTAACTTCTCCAAGCCTAAAAAAGCTAAGCTTCCCTCAGAACTGAAATTCATTTCTATCATCATATCTGGTTATAAGTGTCAATGAATATAAAGCACACAGGCAAATGCCTGTGCCCGTGGGTGTTCTCTGTTATTCCGTCTTTCCATCTCAACCCTCTGCACTTCATCCTACAAACCTCAGACTGTTCCTAAGATCAATGCATGTTATGAAATCATCTGAGAAACTCTAAAGTTCTCTGTAATAATGGAGATGTTAAAGGGTTGCTAGACAGGTTTAAGCCTATCACTAGGGCTACAGGTAAGCCACCCATAAACTCCTGAGGTTTTCAGAATTGTTAATCTTTCCCCTTCAAGGCTTTCCTTGATACTCAAATCATTTTACTCTATAAAAAATGGATTGGTGGGGTAGGACATCTGGTATATTTTCTTGAGGCTTGAGACCCTACATTAAAGTGGTCTTCAGACTTTGCACCAATAAATCTTCCAACTTATGAATATCGTCTCCTTCCTCCTACTCATGGACAACTTAATGCCAGCCATAAAATTTCATCACACTGTTACTACCTTTCTCTCCCTTACTCACTCTGGGAAAAAGCAGACAACTTAATGTGAGAATACTCCAGCTGTCCCATACAAAAGCCCATATGGCTTGGCCAGCGCCGCGGCTTACTTGGCTAATTCTCCGCCTGCGTCACTGGCACCCCGGGTTCTAGTCCCAATTGGGGTGCCGGTTCTGTCCTGGTTGCTCCTCTTCCAGTCCAGCTCTCTGCTGTGGCCCGGGAAGGCAGTGGAGGATGGCCCAGGTGCTTGGGCCCTGCACCCGCAGGAAACCAGGAGAAGCACCTGGCTCCTGGATTCTGATTGGCGCAGTGCGCCAGCTGTAGTGGCCATTTGGAGGGTGAACCAACGGAAGGAAGACCTTTCTCTCTGTCTCTCTCTCTCTCACTGTCTAACTGCCTGTCGGGAAAAAAAAAAACATATGGCAAAATAATAGGGCCACCTGAACAAGCCAGAACCAGCTTGTCAGCCATGTGACTGAGCTGGCTGGAACATGGGCCTCCAATCCATGTCAAGCCTTTGGATAACTGAAGTCTAAGCTGACATGTTGATCTCAACTTCATGAGACTCTGAGACAAAATCATCAGCTAAGCAACTCTCAAAATTCTGACCAAAGAAGGTGTACAAGATGACTATGTATTCACCTGCTAAACTTTGCTGCATTAGATAACTAATACACAGCCCACTCCAAATTGTTGGCAGACTGACTTGAACTGCTTTTTTGCCATTCCCCTCCCAACCAAACTCTGAATGGTACATCGACTACAGCAAAATCACTTGAGATGGTTACCAGACATTTGCGTTGTTCAAAGTTACAGATGGGGGCTGGCTCTGTGGTGCAGTGGGTTAACGCCCTGGCCTGAAGCATCAGCATCCCATATGGGCACCGGTTCAAGACCTGGCTGCTCCACTTCCCATCCAGCTCTCTGCTATGGCCTGGGAAAGCCGTAGAAGATGGCCCAAGTCCTTGGGCCCCTGCGCCTGCATGGGAGACCCAGAAGAAGCTCCTGGCACCTAGCTCCTGGCTTCGGATTGGTGCAGGTCCGACTGTTGCAGCCATCTGAAGAGTGAACCAGCGGATGGAAGACTTTCTTTCTGTCTGTCTGTCTCTCTCTCTCTCTTTCTCTGCCTCTCCTTCTCTCTCTGTGTAACTCTGACTTTCAAATAAATAAATCTTGTAAAAAACGTTTTACAAATGCACAGTTGTGCATCTCTATTTTATTTGGGAAGAAAGCTGTTTGGCATGTGACTGTAACCTACCAGCTTCAAATCAGCTAAATTTCCTTCTCTCTTCTATAATGCACTGTGAGAATTAGAAACAGGTTTTAGGTCAATGGGAGCTCAGATACGGTTCTCCAACATTAGGGAAATCTGGGATTGTTTTTCCCTACCTTCAGCCCATCTGTTAACAGAGAAATGAGCACAGAAAGACTAAGTTTCTTTTTTTTTTATATATAATTTCTTTTATTTGACAGGTAGAGTTACAGACAGTGAGAGAGACAGAGAGAAAGAAAGACTAAATTTCACTACTTTGCTCTTGAATTTCCATCTGGGAGTCACTGTTCCAGGTTAAGACCAGAGGTGATTTATGTGAGAGACTCCTTAGCCGTGGGAAGATTTTTTTTTTTTTTTTTTTTTTGACAGGCAGAGTTAGACAGTCAGAGAGAGAGACAGAGAGAAAGGTCTTCCTTTTCCGTTGGTTCACCTCCCAAATGGCTGCTACGGCTGGCGTGCTGCGCAGATCCGAAGCCAGGAGCCAGGTGCTTCCTCCTGGTCTCCCATGAGTGTACAGGGCCCAAGCACCTGAGCCATCCTCCACTGCCTTCCCGGACCACAGCAGAGAGCTGGACTGGAAGAGGAGCAACCAGGACAGAACCGGCGCCCCAACTGGGACTACAACCTGGAGTGCCAGCACCGCAAGCAGAGGATTAGCCAAGTGAGCTGAGGTGCCGGCCAGCTGTGGGAAGATTTATAACTGCTCCCATCACATTCTGTTGCCAACCCACCCTTATCCTCAGTCTCAGAATTCTAATACTTTCATGCAAATATTCAACAAATATTTCTTGAGTCCGTATGAAAATTCCTTTTTACCTGGAGAAGATGAAGACAATGACAAGGTGCTGACATTTCTGTCTAGTCCCTACTCATAGATATGAACTGAATTCCCAAATCCGAAATTGGAAACAAGAGTAAATGAATGACTGAGCTTCTCTCTTTCTCTTTCTGTTTCTTTCCTAAAACATGCAGACAGCTTCTTGGAACAGCCACTCACCACCAGATTCTTATTTTAAAATCTTAATGGGATATGGGTATTTGGCATATCAGTTAAGATGTCACTTGGGACATCTGCATTCTACTTTGGAATATTTAGGTGTAAGCCCAGACTCCACCTCCAATTCCAGCTTCCTGCTAATGCACATCTGGGATACAGTAGATGATGGCTCAAATAGTTGGTTCCCTATCAGCCATGTGGGAGACACAGATTAAGTTCTCAGCTTCTGGTTTCTGCCTGGCCCAATTCTGGCTGCTAGCTGCTGCAGGCTTTTGGGGGAGTGAAGCAGTGGATGGAAATCCCCTCCCTCTCTCTTTCAAGTAAACCACACACACACACACACACACACACACAACAGTCTTGCTAGGAAATTTGAATTACAAAGATCTTGGTCACCAATCAATAGTGGAGTCAAGTATGTACCTAATAGCCTACCCTAGTAATCTCAATTCATTTCCATCTTCATTCCACTTATGGAGACAGTCCCCAGATCCTACTACTTTTACTTTGGAAACCTCAACATCGGACTTTCACCGTGTCCCTGTGGCCACAGCTTTTGTTCAAACTACTTTTGTTCATTCCCTGCTGAGTCAATCATGACAGCCTCTTTTTGGGGAGAGCTTTTTTGATTTTTTATGAGTATCACTGCAGTTTACCTTCTGGTGAATAATTTCTCTAGACTAGACAGCTAGTTCCAAAGTTATAACCTTGGCAAAGGCTCCAGTACCAGTATTCTCCAGAGCAATTTC
The DNA here is from genome assembly GCF_051225735.1 of Oryctolagus cuniculus. Classification (NCBI taxonomy): domain Eukaryota; kingdom Metazoa; phylum Chordata; class Mammalia; order Lagomorpha; family Leporidae; genus Oryctolagus; species Oryctolagus cuniculus. The sequence goes on from NC_142867.1 coordinate 155,215,847, forward strand.
ACTAATGCATTCTCCAATAGAATGTAAAAGTGCCCCTTCACTCTATCCTGGTATTGTATTTAAATAAGAGAAATCACAGACTTACGAGGTGAAACAGCTCAGTTACTTTCAACTCTCCTTTCTTGGATTGAACATCTTTCAAGTAGTTACTGGATATCTGTATTTAAAAACAATATTTATTTTACAAGTTAGAGGGAGAGGGAGAGAGGGGAGAGAGAGAGAAGAGTGAGAGAGAGGGAGAGAGACAGGCAGGGAGAGATCTCTCATGCACTGGTTCGCACTCTTCAAATGCCAACAGCCAGGGCTGGGCCAGGCCAAAGCCAGGAGCTGGGAATTCAATCCAGGTCTTCAGTGTAGGTGGCAGGGATCCTACTACTTTGAGCCATCACTGCTGCCTTCCAAGGCATGTAATGGGGAGGGGAGCTGGGACTTGGACCCAGGCACTGCAATATGAGATTTGAGAGTTTCCCAAGCGGCATCCTCTTTTTTTTTTTTTTTTTTTTTTTTTTTTTTTTTTTTTTTTACAGGCAGAGTGGATAGTGAGAGAGAGAGAGACAGAGAGAAAGGTCTTCCTTTGCCGTTGGTTCACCCTCCAAATGGCCGTTGCAGCCAACGCACTGCGGCCGGCGCATCACGCTGATCTGAAGGCAGGAGCCAGGTGCTTCTCCTGGTCTCCCATGGGGTGCAGGGCCCAAGCACTTGAGCCATCCTCCACTGCACTCCCTGGCCACAGCAGAGAGCTGGCCTGGAAGAGGGGTGACCAGGACAGAATCCCGCACCCCTACCAGGACTAGAACCTGGTGTGCCAGCGCCGCTAGGGGGAGGATTAGTCTATTGAGCAGCGGCGCGGGCCCCAAGCGGCATCTTAACCACTGCATTAAAGGCCTGCCTGTGAGTTGTCGGATCATATTATCTGCTCATTGTTCTTATTTTAAAAATTGTAAAAATAATTAAGATTTTATCTTTTCCTTACAAGAAATCAAGGCTTGGGGCCGGTACTGTGATATAGTAGGTTAAGGCTCTGCCTGTGGCACCAGCATCTCATATGGGTTCGGAGTCCTGGCTGCTCCAATTCTGATCCGGCTTCCCGCCAATGGCCTGGGAAAGCAGTAGAAGATGGCCCAATTGCCTAGACCTCTGTACCCATGTGGGAGACTTGGAAGAAGCTTCTGCCAGGCTGGCTGTGGATCAGCCCAGCCCTGGCCATTGTGGCCATCTGGGAAATGAACCAGTGCGTGGAAGACCTCTCTCTCTGCCTCTCCCTCTCTCTCTGTAATTTTACATCCCAAATCAAATAAATAAATATTTTAAAAAAAGAAATCAAGGCTTAATTTATCTGGTTAAATTCTATAAACAGGAGGTGAAAAAAGAGGTTTTTCCTATCTAGGTCCTCATGTATATCTTTCAGGGTCTATTCACATGTTCTCATCCTATTCCTCTTTCATAGTAATAAAAAGAGCAACTCACTTCACTCACTTCAAATCAAAATGTTACATTGCAGAATTCAAAAATGGAAACAGAAGCTCTTGAAGTCAATCATTTATCACAAAATGAACAATTTCAATTTTTAAGCACTTCATACTTAGCTCAAAATGAGTAAGCAAAATTTTATTCAAATTTTACAAATATCATTGGCCGGCGCCGCGGCTCACTAGGCTAATCCTCCGCCTAGCGGCGCCGGCACACCGGGTTCTAGTCCCGGTCGGGGCGCCGGATTCTGTCCCGGTTGCCCCTCTTCCAGGCCAGCCCTCTGCTGTGGCCAGGGAGTGCAGTGGAGGATGGCCCAGGTGCTTGGGCCCTGCACCCCATGGGAGACCAGGAAAAGCACCTGGCTCCTGGCTCCTGCCATCGGATCAGCGCGGTGCGCCGGCCGCAGCGCGCCGGCCGCGGCGGCCATTGGAGGGTGAACCAACGGCAAAGGAAGACCTTTCTCTCTGTCTCTCTCTCTCACTGTCCACTCTGCCTGTCAAAAAATTTAAAAAAAATAAAAATAAAAATAAAAAATAAATAAACAAATATCATTTACAATTGGCCTGAGATTAAGCATGAGAAAGTTCAACCTGAAATTTGACTTCATTGCCCAAACAGCTAAGCATCTGAGCGTAAAGCTGAGAATGAACATGCATCATCAAATGTAATTAAAGCATCTCAATTACGTTTTTTTTAAAGATTTATTTATTGATTTGGAAGTCAGAGTTACACAGAGAGAGCATAGGCAGAGAGAGGTCTTCCATCTGATGGTTCATTCCCCAATTGGCCACAATGGCGGGAGCCAGGAGCCAGGAGCTTCTTCTGGGTCTCCCACATGGGTGCAGGGGCCCAAGGACTTGTGCCATTCTGCATTACTTTCCCAGGCCATAGCAGAGAGCTAGATCAGAAGTGGAGCAGCCAGGTCTCGAACCCGCACCCACATGGGATGCCGGTGCCTTAAGCCAGGGCTTTAACCCACTTCGCCACAGCACCGGCCCTCCCAATTACATCTGACAATGACAGCTGATGCAAACTGAACTTCAGTTTGCTCTGGTCCACAGAGCCTGGTCCTCAGAGCCTGCAAGTATGTACACTTTAGTGATTAAGGTATCCGCAAATGACAAATTTGTGAAATGTGTCTGGATGCAGACTTTTAGTTCAGCATTTCCATAGCAGCTGCTTTAGGTAACTGTTTGAAAAATGACTCCCCAATCCTTATTGTTCAACACATACTGGAGAACATGCAGCAGCATGGTACAGTTTATAAATATCAAGTTCTGTAATAAAATATAAAATACAGAGTATCCCTTTTTCAAATATCAAGTATCTGAATGCTCCATTCATCCTTTGGTTTCAAACCCATACAATGCACTCGTTTTACATTGTACAGTTAGCATTGAGACAGAACACTGTACATCTGTTGGAGGAGGAGAGGTGCCGTGGGAACACCAAAGCACTACACTACAGAAAGTAAACGTTGAAGCAAAAATACTTTCTGAATATATACTGTACATTATGTAAACAAACATTCAGGATAAGAACCAACACAGGCCAAAATATTGTCTTCTAGGAAACCAGAATCTTCTTTCTTTTTAAATCACACACACTGAAGATCTTTTTTGTTAAGAAAAAGAATGGAGCCTGTTCCTGCACTTGCTCATGTGCTTAGATATCTTGGAAACGAGAAATTACTACATTCATTTGTGAACAGTCTTTCCTCTGCTTAGCTGGCTGGCTGTTGCAATAAAGGAACACAGAACTGTCTCAGTTCCTGCTCTTCCTTTAATACTAGTTAAATAACATAGAATTAATTCCTCTTTATGAATCCATATTAGTAATATAAATACATTAAGTGAAGCAGTGAATTTCAAAATTTGTGCAGGGGAAACTAGTTGATTATTTGTTTCCAATAAGGCTAGTAGCAAAATAATTACCACAAAATCAGTCCAAGCTAGTAGCAAGCCCCTGATTTCGCAGGCTGAATCCAAGTTTGGAGTTAGGTAATTGTAATTCCTAAATTACTGTGCAAATCTAGAAACTCCTATGTAAAAGAGTGCTGGCTGCATCAAAGCCCTGTGATAAGAGTAGGCAATACTGATTAGGTTTTTGTTTGTTTTTTTTTTTTTTTTTTTTTTTGGACAGGCAGAGTGGACAGTGAGAGAGAGAGAGACAGAGAGAAAGGTCTTCCTGATTAGGTTTTGAAATGCAAAGACGTATGAAGAAATCTGAATGTCTTAATAATGATGTCATAGCAATGGCTTCAGAATTCTTTTAATAAATCAGAAACTAAGACAATTCATTAGTCAATAATGTTCTGAGCCAAAAGCCTAAATTTGAAGCAAGTGATAAAGACATGAAACCAAAGATGCGTTTTCGATTAGGACGATATGCAAGAATTTCAAGCTTTATGTCAGCAGCCCCCTCTGAAAGGAAAAGCTGAGTCATGACTGTCCATCTCTCTCTAAAGCTTCCAGTCTCTGAAGGAGTGCAATTCCAAATGCATCCCAGTAGGCAGGGGTGAGCGTATCCAACAAGGAGTAGACTGTTTTGTAGTAGGGGGTCTGCAAATGATCATTCACTTGAAAAGCATACCCTACCACCCTAAGCCCTGCTTCCGTGAGCTCCAGGCAGTATCCGTTCCTTTCCTTCATTTCCATGTTGGTACAGGCCACGTCATATGCACAGCGCAGGCTCTTGGAGACAAACATGTGGTTAACAACAGAAAACATCATTTACAACTGCTTCAGCTTCTAGCCTCAAGTCTTTCTTTCGTGTCAGTGCCTTCAAAACCATGAAGGTCTGAACTGTCTTCAAATCCTGACATACTGCTTAGCTCCATGGGATTCCAGTCTGTCTCCATTCTTAATGACGAGGAAAGAGGAAGAATCCAGAGCAAGAATGGAAGAAATCCTCACAGGTCACCTAACTTGCTGTGTGATAATCAGCACCCCTGCGCTCACCAGCGTTCTCCTCTTCTTCCCTTGGGAGGCTCCAGACTGACAGCCTCTTAACTGATGGCTTTGACAATAATCTCTCCCCAGTTCGCTGCACAGAACTGCCAGAGTCCCCTTTGCAAACCGTGCAATACCACTTCCTCAACTTCAAACACGGACGGCGTAGCTGCCACAGGCCCTCCAACACATACACTGATAGATGTAGCATTGTTGCTGAAAATGTAAACCCTCAATTTAATCATAAGAAAACATCAGATAAACCCAATTACTTCTATGAATCAAATGACCACTACTCTCCCAAAGTGTCAAGGTCGTAAAGTAAAAAGACTGAGGAACTGTCACAGACTGGAAAAGAATAGGAAGGCATGACAACTAAATGCAGTTCCAGATGCTGGATTAGATTCTGGAACAGTAAAAAGACATTACTGGGAAAACTGCTACAGTACAAATACATTCTGCAGCTTAGTTAGTGCTATTGTACCGATTTCTTAGTCTTTTTTTTTCTTTCTTTTTTAACTATTTTATTTATTTATTTGACAGGTAGAGTTATAGACAGTGAAAGAGAGAGAGACAGAGACAGAGACAGAGAAAGGTCTTCCTTCCACTGGTTCACTCCCTAAATGGCTGCAACAGCTGGAGCTGCGCTGATCCAAAGCCAGGAGCCAGGAGCTTCTTCTGGGTTTCCCATGCGGGTGCAGGGGCCCAAGCTCTTGGGCCATCTTTTACTGCTATCCCAGGCCACAGCAGAGAGTTGGACTGGAAGAGGAGCAACCGGGACTAGAACCAGCACCCATATGGGTTGCCAGTGCCGCAGGCAGAGGATTAACCTACTGCACCATGGCATCAGCCCCCAATTTCTTAGTTTTGGTCTATTGTGCTGTGTTTATGCCTGATGTTGACATTAGAGGAGGCTGAGTGCAGAGTATATGAAAACTCTCTGTGTTACTCTTGCAACTTTCCTGAAGTCTGAAATTATCTCAAAAGGTAAATGGAAAAGAGAGCAGGAAAAAATATGTCATTGCATGCAAGTCTCATCAATTATATGAGGGAACTTCATAAAGTTCACGGAAAAGTAGAGTCAAGGCATACATTTATTTTCATGCAAAAAATTCTTAAACTCACATGTGTTTTTTTTCACAGTCTGCATTTTCTAGAAACTTTTTGAAATTGTGTGCATTTGAGAAGTGGAGAGACAGAGAGAAAGAGAGAGAGAGAGAAAGAGAAAGAGAGGGCTCCCGTCGACTGTTTCACTCCCCCAAGTGCCTGCAATGGCCTGGGATAGGCCAGGGTGAAAGTCAGGAGTCAAGGACTCAGTCCAGACATCCCAATCACTGAAGCCATTATTGCTGCCCTCCCGTGGTCTGCATGAACAGGGAACTGGAGCATGCTTTGAAACTCAGGTGTTTCCATGTAGGACACAGACATTTTCCTCTGTGAATTTTGTGAAGGCCCCTAGGCTTCGTGAATTTGAGCAGTGACAGGGAGAAAGAGTTGTGCCTGACAGATGACCGACCGTAGGGTGAGATGTGAATAAAAAACACCTCCCATCAGCCCCCCAAATATACATACAGTGTGAGCATCCCACAATGCTAAATGTAGTTTGATGCTAGAAAATATCATGCCCACGTCAAGCCAGTTAGCTGTTTCTCCTGGGGCCCAGGTGGGAAGCAGTGATCTGTTTCGACACAGGAGGAAAAGCTGATTCATTGTTGTGGCAGACAAGTCCTCCTGATTTCCATCTGGCCTTTCTTCCTTAGTAATAAACATCCCAATTCCAGATTGGGGTATTGTCACCTGCTAAGAGAAAGCCCAGCATTTCTCCATTTATCTGGAAAATAGTGCTATAAAATAATGAAAAACAGAGCTTTGGTGTCCATCACACAGAGCAGAATCAAATCTAGCTGTGATCTCAAGAAAGTTATTTGTCTTGAGACTTACTCACTTTGCCTGTAAAACAGATAATGATAAACTTACTCGATGAAGTCGCTGTGAAGATTAAATTTTTAATCAGTGCCAATGCTTTATCTTTAGCATTGTAATCTGGCACAGGATATGTGGCCATTAAATATTAACAAGTTTTATTTAAATATGTGGAGTAAAAGCCATAAGACATTTCAAGTACAACTGTTGCCTTATAATTCTGTAGATACTACTCTAATTGTGTGTTCCATTTAACCAAGCAGTCAATAGTTTTTACACTAAGAGCTGGTACTCAGCTTTCTTTTTACATTCTAGACTTCAACTTCTTTGCCCACTCTCATAGTCTCTGCATTCTATCCACCAAATTGTCCAATCTCTCCAGTTTTTCAGAGTGAAGAAGAATCCATTCTTCTGATCCAGCGACCAGGGAAGGGAAACTGAAATGAGAAGATGAGTCTCTGCCTGAATGATGCTAGTCCTCCCCTGATAGCTTCACCCGATACTGTTCACTTTACCGCTTCTCCTTCTTTTCTTCCTTCTACTTACACGTAACTGGCATCCCTATCAAATAGCTCTAATTACTAAACTTGTATATACTTCTTACAAGTTGGAACACCATTTTAAAAGTTGCCTCAACCAAAAGAGAGAGAAAACATTTACATTCTTTTTTATATATATTTCTATTTTATTTTATTTAATGAACATACATTTCCAAAGTACATTTACATTCTAAAAAATTGTGTTTCCAACCTGAGAGTGAAAATGCTGACATTATTAACCAACAAGTAGTGCTGGATGACATAGATAAGTCACAAATTAGACTATCAACAAATAAATTTCTAATTAGAAAATAATTGTTATTAACCAACAAGTAGTGCTGGATGACACAGACAAGTCACAAGTTAGACTATCAACAAATAAATTTCTATTTAGAAAATAATCGTAGAATACCATATTTGTTGGGCTGGTATTGTGGCTTAGTGGATAAATCTTCCACCTTCATTTCTGGCACCCATAAAGAATGGGTTTGTGTCCTGGCTGCTCCATTTCTGATCCAGCTCCCTGCTAGTGGCCTGAAAAACTATCAGAGGATAGCCCAAGTGCTTGGGCACATGCTATCCACATGGGAGATGTGGAAGAAGCTCCTGGTTCCTGGGTTCATCCTGGCCCAGCTCTGGCTATTACAGATATCTTGGCAGTGAACCAGCTGATGGAAGAGTTCTCTCTCTCTCTCTCTCTCTCTCTCCCTCTCTCTCTCCCCCTCCCCCTCTGTCTTTCTGTAACTCTGACTTTAAAAAAAAAAAAACGATTTGTAAATATAAACAGAGCATCTTAGTGCTGTTGGACTTCCTTGTACTTATTTGAACACTAAATATTTTGCTTGAAATCACATGTGGTGATGAAAATGGGCTATCATAATCTTTCAGTACTTAGAAATTCTAGAAGCCTTAATTTACTTTTCTGGATATGATAGAAATCAGAGGAAACAGTGTCAGAGAGCAGGCTTGTGGGGCAGGGAATTTGAAAGAAGTTGAAACTCATTCTTCTCAAACACTTCTGTTGGTAACACTTTTGTAACTGTAGCTATGACATTTATGTATCTCCAATATTCAACTCTATCTTCTGTTTCTGGATTTTTTTTCCTTTATCCTTTCCCCCTTTCTATTGCTGTCTAGCATAAATCTTCATTAAGTCATCTTTAGGATTATTCGAACAATCCTCTCAGCTGATCTCCTAACAACAGTGAATCTCCTGGCTCTTGTCAGAGTCACTAACAGTTCTATAACAACACTTTCATCATATTACTTTAATGGTTCAGAATCTAAAGTGACTCTCCATTGCCTGGTGACTCATCCAAATTCTTCTGGAGGACATTGGAGGCTCCCAATAACTTTTTATCACCTGAATTATTAAAACCTGTTTTCTCTTACTTCTTTGTGTGAATTACAGTCAGATGGGTCTTTGCCTTCCTCTCCACCTTGCTCATGTTGTTACTCTTCCACTAGGACAAAGATTGCTATATTTTCCTATGTGGAATGAATTTGACCTTTTGGTGATGGCTCTGGTAGGAACATCCCCATCAAAACTCGTGCTGAAATTTACTTGGCACTGTTATGGAAGTATTAAGAGGTGGGACTTCTGCCGGCGCCATGGCTCAATAGGCTAATCCTCTGCCTAGCGGCACCGGCACGCCAGGTTCTAGTCCCGGTCGGGGCGCCGGATTCTGTCCTGGTTGCCCCTCTTCCAGGCCAGCTCTCTGCTATGGCCCGGGAGTGCAGTGGAGGATGGCCCAGGTGCTTGGGCCCTGCACCCCATGGGAGACCAGGAGAAGCACCTGGCTCCTGGCTTCAGATCAGCGCGATGCGGCCATTGGAGGGTGAAACAACAGCAAAAGGAAGACCTTTCTCTCTGTCTCTCTCTCTCACTGTCCACTCTGCCTGTCAAAAAAAAAAAAAAGAGGTGGGACTTCTAAGAGGTGACTAGGTCATGATGGCTTTGCTCTCACGAAGGAGTCAGTGCCATTTTTTGCTGGGGTACATCAGTTATCTTGGGAGTGGCTGTTACTGCAGGATTGGGGTCCTGATTCAAGGGAGTAGTTGCCCCCTAACCTTTCTCTCTCAGGGATGCTTGCTTGCCCTTCTGCCACTTTATGATGCAATTCAAAGTCTAAACCAGATGCTGGTGCCATTTTCTTAGACTTCCCAGCCTCCAGATCTGTGAGCTAAATAAATGTCTGATGTTTATAAATTATCCAGTCTGTATTATTCTTATGGTAGCAGACAAAATGGACTAAGGCAGTAATGTCTCTCAGGAGTTCCTTGGACACCATCAAGCCTTTATTCTCCATTCATGGCAGGAGATGCCATGATGGCATGAGACTCAAACCTGGCTAATCAGACAACTACAACACTTTGGCTATAGCAGGTGGTTCAAGGAAGGACACATGACCCAAGCTGGTCCAATCAGAACTCTATTTGAGACTTCTATTGAAAAGAGCAGTGCTTAGCAAATCCAATAAATAATGAGTGATAGATTCCTAACAGTGTAATTTGAGCCTCTGCATCCATCTATGCTTGATTTTTTTTTTTTTTGTAATAAGAAACAATGAATCCTCTTTTTTTTTCCTTTTGGTTTAAACCAATTTGAATAGGTTGGCAGAGAGTACTCCTACCTCTTTTCCTCCTCAGGTGAAATCCATTCATCAAGATGTATCTCTCCTGCCCTTTCAAACTCTTCATGTCCATTACTTAACCCATACTGTTTTTAACAGTGTCTTAATCTGTACTCTTTTAAAAAAAAAAAGATTTATTTATTTATTTGAACAGAGAGGTAGAAGGAGAAAGGGGAGAGAGAGAGAGAGAGAGAGAGAGAGAGAGAGTGTCTTTCAGTGCTGGTTCACTTCCCAGATGGCCGCAACAACCAGAGCTGAGCAGATCCGAAGCCAGGAGCCAGGAGCTTCTTCCTGGTCTCCCACATGGGTGCAGGGGCTCAAGCACTTGGGCCATCTTCTACTGCTTTCCCAGTTCGTAGTAGAGAGCTGGATTGGAAGTGGAGCAGCCAGGACTTGAACTGGCGCCCATATGGGATGCCAGCACAACAGGTGGCAGCTTTACCTGCTATGCCATAGTGCTGGCCAATCTGTACCGCCTTAACAAAGTGTTTCAATTGTTTAATGATTTTAATGATTTCTCCTTTAATTTTTCCAATATACCATAAAGTTTTTGGGAGCTTGGACCATGAGTTACATCTCTTGGGTTCATAACACAATTTTTAAATACTTAGTATGTAGACTGACCAATAAACTAAAATTAATTTTTCTAGAAAATCAGTGGTTAGAATCTCAAAAATAAATGAAAACTGTGCAAATCTTTGCTAATCAAGGCCCAGCTGTTTGGGTAATTCTGCATGTGATATGAAGTCCCACTTTGTATCACTTCCTAAAGATGCCTTCTGGGGTCTTTGGAGAGACCAGTAACAGCTCTTTGTTTTAAAACATAGATGTGGGGCTGGCGCTATGACGTAGTGGGCTAAGCCTCTGCCTGCATTGCCAAAATCTCATATGGGCTCGAGTTCAAGTCCCAGCTGTTCCTCTTCTGATCCAGCTTTCTTCTATGGCCTGGGAAAACAGTAGATGACCCAAGTCCTTGGTTCCCTACACCTGCATGGGAGACCTGGAAGAAGCTCCTGGCTCCTGGTTTCAGATCAGCCCAGCTCCAGCAGTTGCGGCCATCTGGGAAGTGAAACAACAGATGGAAGACTTTCTCTCCCTCTCTCTCTCTGCCTCAGCCTCTCTGTAACTCTGCCTTTCAAATAAAATAAATAAAATCTTAAAAAAAAATGAATGCCTGAGTGCTTGAGTCCCTGCACAATGTGGGAGACCTGGAAGAAGCACCTGGCTCCCAGATTTGGACCAGCTCAGCTCTAGCCATTTTTTAAAATTCTGGCCAATATTTTTTAAAGATTTATTTTATTTATTTGAAAGAGTTACAGAGAGAGGGAGAGACAGAAAGAGAGGTCTTCCATCTGCTGGTTCACTCCCCAGATGGCCGCAATGGCCAAAGCTGTGCCAATCCAAAGCCAGGAGCCAGGAGCTTCTTCCAGGTCTCCCACGTGGGTGCAAGGGCCCACTTGGGCCATCTTCCACTGCTATCCCAGGCCATAGCAGAGAGCTGGATTGGAAGAGGAGCAGCTGGGACTAGAACCAGCACCCATATGGGATGCCGGCACTTCAGGCCAGGGCGTTAACCCACTATGCCACAGCGCTAGCCCCATAAATAAAATATTTAAAAAAAATGCTCATAGGTGTTAGGGACCAATGCTGTGGTATAGTAGGTTAAACTGTTGCCAGTTTGAGTCCTGACTGCTCTACTTCCAGTCCAGCTTTGTGCTAATGGCCTGGGAAAAGCATAAGAAGATGGTCTGAGTGTTTGGGCCCCTGCCACCCACATGGGTGACCCAGATGGAGCTCCTGGCTCCTGGCTTTGGCCAGGTCCAGTATGACCTTGGCAGCCATCTGGGAAGTGTACCAGTAGACTGAAGAGGTTTCTCTTTCTCTTCTTTTTCCCTCTCTCCCTCTGTAACTCTGGCTTTCAAATAAATAAATCTTTATTAAAAAAAAAAAGTGGGGGGTGAGTGCAGAGCCTTCATCTTGTTTTACACAGGTAAAGCAAGATAGGGAATGGTAAACAGAGGTAGGATGGGTTACTTATGATAATTTCACTTGATTCTGGGATGGAGGGACAGTCTTGAGTTATCTGCTAGCTGGCTCTGTGTAGATTGGGCAGAGAATATTGGCTTGGTGTGTAGAGTTTAATTTTAAAAAGTGGTTGGGGGATGTGGACTCTGGTTTTGTCAATTTGTGAGTAAAGGGCATTGAGTTGTTTTACCATCTCTTGGAGCTAGCTAACCCTGGGAGGATCAGACTCTCACTGGTCAGGGAGCCCCCAGCTGCCAGAGCATCAGAAATTAGAAAATAAATTAACATATCCCCTCTTTTCCACCTGGGATAAGAACAAATTGAACAGCAAGACAAAGAGGAGGCAAATGTTGCCCAAAACGTCTTGTCAGTTGCTGATAAAGCCTACACTAGAAGAGACATACTTTTCCAAAAAATTATTTATTTGAAAGGCAGAGAGACAAGTCAGACAGAAACAGAGACAGAGAGATATCTCTCATCTGTTGATTTACTCCTCAAATAGCCACAGCAGCCAGGGCTGGGCCAAGCCGAAGCCAGGAGCTAGGAACTCAATCCAGGTCTCCTACATGGTTTGCAGGGATACAAATCCTTGAGCCACCACCTGCTACCTTACAGAGTGTGCATCAGCAAGAAGGTAGAATTAGAAGTGGGGCAGGGACTCGAACCAGGCACTCCAAAATGGGATGTGGGCATTCCCAAAGATAGCTAAACTACTATGCCAAACCTCCACCCCAGAAGAAAGATCTTCGAGTGAGAGTAAAATAGGCTTCCTGACTCCTTTCAGAAACGGTCTGATTTCCTCATATAATCATAGACAGCACTGGACCTGGATGATGATTTTTTTTTTTCAATTGGGAAGGGTTTAAGAGCGAGTAACAGGGAAGAACTTGTGCTTACTGCAAGCAAGTTTAATCCTAAGAAGAAAGAAATGAGGCCTGGAGTTGACTCAGGCCTGCCCATTTATTTCTAAATGCAGCAGCCCGATGACTGATTACCTTCGCTAGGCAGAGTGAGCAAAGAGTAGGTAAAGTCAGAGTGCTGTCTGGCTGCACTCTTGCTGCAGGGATGGATATCAAGAGTGGAGAAGAATTAGCATTCCCCAGTACCAAACAACACGGACTTCTCTAGATATTTTTCAAATTAATATAATCCTGATCCTTTCCTAGCCGTGGTTGCAACTCCAGGGTTTCGCATTTGAAATTCAGAGTTTCAGCTCTTTGATATTCAGAAGAGAAAGGATTTAAACCAATCAGGGTCCCCGAGGTGGCTGCCTAGGCCATAAAACATGGGTGAACTTTCAGACTCTGGTCCGTGGGAAATATCTTGCTTACAATCCTTGTTTATATAGTCTCAGACTTCTACTCTTTTTGATAGAGCCAGAGAAAGGGCCAATAGGGTCAAACACTGAAGAACAAATATCTGGTGGATATATCAATAAAGAATGACCTAGAGATGATGTGTGAGGCCTAGCCTCAGGGTCTCAGAATTGCATGGCAAAATGGAAGAAAGGCATGTACAGCCGCATAAGTGTTTATTTTAAACTTTCGTTCGCTTGAATCAGGGTCAGCAAATTATGTCCCATTGACCAAGCCCAGTCAGTCTTTTTTTTTTTTTTAGTAAAGTTTTATTGAAAACTTTTAGTCCTTTGTGTTCTCTCTGGTTGCTTGTACACAATAACACCAGCACTGAATAGTTGTGAGAGACCCCTTCTCAGCCTGCAAAGCTGAAAATATTCACTACGATAGCAATATTCTCTACAGAAGTTTGCCAACTCCTCATCTATGTATGAGACACAGTTCTAAACAGGGCCAGTCCATGCTATATATTCACTTCTACTGGAGAACCAGACACTATAACGATAAATCACAAAGCAGTGTGAGAAACTCAGTAACAGGCTACAAGGGGAGTCACAGGAAAGACAGACATGGCCCAATTAGGAAGGATGTTGTTTGTTACATCAAGGAATTTAGAATTTATCCAATAGGTAGTAGAACACCACTGCGGGATTTACATCAGCAGAGAACAATTAATTCACATTTGAGAAAGAAATTAGTTTTGAAAAAAGAATAATTTGAAGTCACTCATACATCCTGTGGCACTGGAGGGGGAGTCTGGAGGTTGGAAGGTAAGTTAGAAAGATTGCAGTAGGCCAGAGTTTTAACCAAGGCCACGCCCTGCCCCAAATAATTTCTATGTAAGCCCCTTGATTAGCAAGTAAAGTACACACCAGAATTTAGCATAGAGTACAATAAACTGAAGCCAAGCATTAATTATATACACATATTTAGAGTGGACATATGTTAGAGGAGTCATTTCTCTAAAGAGGATTCCTGTTCCTTGTATTTCATTTATTTTTTTATTTAAACAAAATTGTTTTTTTTACAGATTTATTTATTTTTTGAACGGTAAGTTATAGAAAGAGAGGGATCTTCTATCTGCTGGATTACTCCTCAAATGGCCACAATGGCAGAGGCTGGGCCAGGCTGAAGCCAGGAGCTTGAAACTCTGTACAGGCCTCCCATGTGGGTGTAGGGGCCCAAGTATTTGGGCCATCTTCCACTATTTTTCCTACATTAGCAGGAAGCTGGATCAGAAGTGGAACAGCCAAGACTTTTTTGTTTTTTAAGATTTATTTATTTGAAAGAGTTACACACAGAGAAAAAGAAAGGCAGAGAGAGAGAGAGAGAGAGAGAGAGAGAGAGAGAGAGATCTTTCATTTGCTGGTTCACTCCCCAATTGGCCACAGTGGTCAGAGTTGAACTGATCCAAAGCCAAGAGCCAGGAGCCTCTTCTGGGTCTCCCATGTAGGTGCAGGGGCCCAAGGACTTGGCCATCTTCTACTCCTTTCCCAGGCCATAGCAGAGAGCTGGATGGGAAGTGGAGCAGCCAGGACTTGAACCGGTGCCCATATGGGATGCCAGCACTTCAAGCAGCAGCTTTACCTGCTATACCACAGCACCAGCCCTGCAGCCAAGACTTGAACCATTGTTCATCTTAACCTGCTGAGCTCCATCACTGGCCCTGAGATTTTCATCTGTCAGTAAGAAGACTGAGATGTGTGTGTTTGTTATTGTTTCTAGAGCAATGCTTTTAAAAATCTACTGTGCTTTTTTTAAAAAAATGTTTGCTGTGCTCTTGTTTAAGTGCAAATTTAGAGTCACAAGGTGAAGGCTGAGATACTACATTAGTAACAGTATCCCAGGAGACATGGATGAAGCTAGTGCAGGGTCCACATTTTTGAGTTACAAATGTGGACAACAGGAGCAGTTCATTATAAGCTGAATAGAGGGTAACCTCTCAGGGACTGAAAGGGTTTTAAGTGGAGAGATGACAATTATGACAGGGTGTGATAGTGAATCTTCTAACTCAAATTGGATAGTCCAATCTTGTTACTTATTAATTATTTTATAAAAGTCCAGGGGCAGGGAAGCTAGAATCAAGAGACAGAGCAAGCCTGAAATAAAACCCAAGTACTCCTGTGTTAAGACATGGGCATCTTAACTACTAGCCTAACCACCTGCCACAATACTGTTTAAAGGAAAGATAAACCAGATTTAGTAGAGGCAGCAGAGCCAGTGGTTAGTTTCTTGGGCTTTGTAGACCTGCTTTCAAATCTGGGATTTTCCACTTAATAGCTGTATGAATTTCACAGAGCCATTTAATTCTCTAAATGACAACGTTCTCTCCTGTTAAAAATATAAGGGGATGATGGATGATGATACTATTTTAAATATTAAGTTACATGCAATTTTGCCATATTCTAGTGCTTAGTTCAGTGGCTGGAATTTGTAAAATCATTTACTCATTCCATGAAATGATTATGCAAAATATTCACATGCCAGACACAGTAAGTACTAGATGCTAGGAGTACAGGCATTAACAAAGTATATATGCTTGCCAACCTCAAAGAACACACAATTAGCAGGCAAAGCATTCAGCTAAAAGATTATACAACACAATATGTAATTACAAACTTTGAAAGAGGCATCCACATAGGGGGGTGTGAAGCTGATAAAAATATACTTAGGATTAAGAGATGAGTAGCCCAACAGATTTCAAAGCCTTTATTTACAAAGACTTATTGATTATGAAATATCTTTGAGAATAATGGAGTAACTTTATGGCATAACCAGGAAGACTAAGGGATGTTTTGTTAATCATCTTATCTAAAGTGGAAAAACAGGTTAACACTTCCTGTATAAATGATAGCACATTGAGTTTCCTTGTTTTCAATTCATCATGCTCATCAATTGTATACCTGTTGGAAAGATCATCTTTGGAAATGGTATCTGGGGATCCCATGCTATATAGGAAGGTGTTTTAGGAAATAATTTAATAGGCAAATCGAGAGCAGGAACTTAATATGTAAAATTGTAGATATAAATATTCCTAATAGGATTTTTTTGAAGATGACTGCTGAAATCAAAGGCTATTACTAGTAAATTATCTTTGAATCATGAACTATTAGAGTTAGAAGGATCTTTTAAGAATACTCCAATTGTTTAATGTTATAGATGAGGACACTGAGTCCAGACAGGTTAAATAAGTTGCCCAAGATCACATATCTTGTTTCAGAGTCATCAGTCACAGTCAAAGCTGGTATTCGTGCTCCTATACTACATTGTTTCTTCTATCTGTACTCATTCAACAGGTGTTCAGTACAGTGTTAGTGACATTCTAACAGTTTCTCTGGCTCTTACTGTAATGTGGCTCACAGAACATCACCTCCTTCCACTTTCTAGCCTGTCTTCCTCTGCTTTGGAAGATAGAAAACTGAAAACTCCACATCCAGACTCACTTGTAACTAAGGTTTCAACTCGGAGGAACCAAGCACAGTGACTTGGAGCAACATAGAAAAATATTATATCTTATTGCAGAAGAGTTTGGTCCTTCCAGGGTGTTATAGCACATGTTTTTTTTTTTTAATATTTATTTATTTATTTATTTGACAGAGTGGACAGTGAGAGAGAGAGACAGAGAGAAAAGTCTTCCTTTGCCGTTGGTTCATCCTCCAATGGCTGCCGCGGCCAGTGCCAGCGCACCGTGCTGATCCGAAGGCAGGAGCCAGGTGCTTCTCCTGGTCTCCTATAGCACATGTTTTGTTGTCTGGTTCTTAACCGTAGTACATAATGAATTGTGGGCAGTGATTATAATGGTGTTCACTAAAACAGTTTCCTTTGAAACAACAGGTATGGCTGCTATTTTGTTCCTGAGATGCATTCGACCTCGGTTCCCAGGCCTTTCTGGAAATTCTGTGTGGCAAATTTCCTTTAATAAATCATTTTCTGCTTAAATTAACTTGACTGGATTCTGCTTTCTCTAACTAAAATTTGTTAGCTAGGTGGAATAGCTTCTAACACAATCCTAGTGATACAACAAAGTACTTCAACAGATTCACTACTAAGAAGAAACTTGAACTTCTCTGGTTGCCGTGCCTCAGGGTTCCTGCCCTGGCCTACATCCACAGCCATGCAGCAAGGGCCTGCTACAGTCTGTCCTGGTCTTGCAAGAAGACAGCCACAGTCGTGGCATGCAGCAAACAGGACACAGCCTTATCAAGGTGAACAGGAAGCCCCTGCAGATGATTGAGCCACATACGCTGCAATACAAGCTACTGGAGCCTGTTCTGCTTCTGGGTATGGAGCAATTTCTTGGTGTTGACATCTGTGTCCAGGTGAAGGGTGGTGGTCATGTGGCTCAGATTTATGCTGTCAGTCCATCTTCAAAGTCCTGGTGGCCTATTACCAGAAACATGTGAATGAGGCTTCCAAGAAGGAGATCAATGTCATAATCCAGTACGGCTGGAGCCTGCTGGTAGCTGACCCCTGCCACTCTGAGTCCAGAAAATTTGGAGACCTTGGTGCCCATGCTTGCTACCAGAAATCCTACTGCTAAGCCCATCACCAAGATCAGGGATCCCCTTTATAATAAACACCGGTTGTGAGATTTTAAGGAAGAAGAAGAAGAAAGAGAAGGAGGAGAAAAAAAAGAAAATTGAAATTAAGCAAATTAAACAACAGTACTCACTATGTACAGGAAATGTGGAAGACACAGAAGGACTTGACTCTTGCCCTCAAGACAATCAAGCCTGTCAAATGAGGAAACAATCCACCAATCCAAAATGTGGGACCCCCTGCAGTATCAAATGATCTAGTTTTGGTTCCAAGATGGTGGAGTAGGGAGGGAGCTTACTACTCTAACCCAGGAAAAGATAAAAAAAAAAAAAAAGTGGAGAGAGCGTAGTCTCAGGGAAGAGTTAGGGGAGAAAACGGCAGAGGAAACTATCAAAATTAGAGGGACACGGTGGACCTACGTGGAGGGCGTGGGTGCCCACGGCTTGGGACTCCAGCAGCTGAGAACCTATGCACCAGTGTTGGAAAGTGAGGTGAGACCAGACCGCAGCAGTCCAAGCCACTGGTGAAAAAGTTTCAGGAAGAGCCTAGAGGGAACCCAGCTTGGAGCCCTGTTGGGGGATAGTGTACCTGCCAAACTAGAGGAGAGAAAAAAAAAAAAAAAGGGTGGGACGGACACATTTCTCTCTCCTGGATCACTTTACAACAGCATCCTGTAACAAGCCGATAGAGCAGGCACCATTTAGGACACATGTAACAGCTGCACCAGCTCGTTTCTGTGCCAGCAACCAGCTGAGTGGAAACCCTGACTCTGCTGGGGAGAACTAACAGGGAGCTAGGAGCCTGTGACCGTGTGAGGCTTCTGTACTGGGACTGTGAAAAAGACTGAGGATGTACGGGAGGGCTCATGGTGTGGCTGGGACTTTGAGCAGTCACAGTGGGAGACTCCACATGCTCAGGGTGTTCTGGTGAGAGACATTGCTGGGGAAACCGACCTTACACTGAGGATTGCCCAGATCCTTTGTGTGATCCTCGGGACACAGAGGACGAATATGACATCCACTGGGGCTAGGGCTCAGGCACTGGTCTCCATTGAGGAGAGGAGCTCAGCTGAGCAGAGTAAATTTCCCTTCTGAGTAAAAAAGAAAGGAGAAAGATTTACCACGCCAAACTTGGGTGTGTCACATTAGGCATCTCTTAACCCTTGAGAACTGAACAGGGCTCTCTGGCCACACCCACTACAAGCCTCTAGATATGCACTGAAAGCAGACTTCCCACTTATTTACAGAGCCATAGTACAACGATAAAAGCCACCAAAGCGGGGGGAGGAAAAGGAAAAGGGAAAGGAAGGGAAGGAAGGGGAGGGGATGGGAGGGAAGGGGAGGGAAGGAAAGGAAGAGAAAGGCAGGGAAAGAAAAAGAAAAAACCAACAAGTATCTCCACATATGCTGGAAAGCAAACGCACCAATTCAAGAAAACAAGAACAAGGAAGACAACATGACACCCTCAAAATAACATGACACTTCAATACTAGATTGTGAAGATGATGAGATGGAAGAAATGCAGGAAATGGAATTCAAAAAATTGATCATAAGATTACATAGAAATAATCAGAAGCAAATGCATGAACTACAAGTGATCTAGTTTCCTCAAAACAAATAAATAGAAAACAAACAAAAAAAATGAAAAATAAAAAGAAAAGTAAGAGGGCATGCGGGGGGGGGGGTGTGTGGATTGTTGGCGACTAAAAGAGATATAGTAAGAATTTATTTATTTATTTATTTGGAAGACCAAGTGACAGGGAGCGAGAGAGAGAGAGAGAGAGCGAGCTTCCATCCACTGGTTCACTCTCCAAATGTTCCAAACAGCCAGAGCCAGGCCAACCCAAGCTGGAAGTCAGGAACTGCATTCAGGTCTCCCACATGGGTGGCAGGAACCCAAGCACTGGAACCATCACTTGTTGCACCCCACGGGGAGCAACAGCAGAAAGCCAGATTGGAAGTGCAGAGAAACCGGGACTCAAAGGAGATACTCAGTGTGATCCCAAGTGGTAGCTTAACTTGCTGACCCATAGCTCTTGCCCTAATATTCTAATTAAAAAAAAAAAGTTAAAGCTAATAAATAGTCATCTTTGGGGAAATGGGAAATTTGAATAAGAACTGTGTGTTAGATGATATTAAGATGTATTAATTTAGTTGACAAAAGTAATAACAGCATGGTGGTTACCTTAAAAAAATTGTTGGCACTGGCATTGTAGTGCAGCATGTTAATACTGGAGTGCTGGTTTGAGTTCCAGCTGTGGTGCTTCTGATCCAGCTCTCTGCTAATGTGCCTGGGAAAACAGTAGAATATTGTCCAACTGCTTGGGCCCCTGCCACCCACATGGGAGACCTGGAGGAAGCTCCTGGCTCCTGGCTTTGGCCTGGCCCAGCCCTAGCCTTTGCCGCCATTTGGGAAGTGAACAAAAAGATGGGAAGATTTCCCTTGCTCTCTGTCACTCTGCCTTTCAAATAAATAAAATGAATCCTAAAAGAAGAAAGCAAATCTAGAAGAATAGGCAAGGAATTGATGTATTTGTCTGCAGGTGACTGTAGGTGACTTAGGATGGGGGTAGAGAAACCGTTCACATTTGTAATCCTCTTTCATTTTGACTTCTGAGTCAGGTATTACTGCACTATTATTACAAAATGGACTGGATTTTTAGGAAAGTTTTGTATAAAAACAACACTGGAGGCTGACACTGTGGCATAGTAGGTTAAACCTCCACCTGCAGCGCCGGCATCCCATATAGGCACCGGTTGGATTCCCGGCTCCTCTGTTTTTGATCCAGCTATCTGCTGGGGGCCTGACTCCTGGCTCCTGGCTTCAAATCAGCTCAGCTCTGCCCATTGTGGCCATTTGGGGGGTGAACAAGTGGATGAAAGACCTCTCTCTGTAACTCTGCCTCTCAAATAAATAAATAAATAAAAATCCATGACACTAGCATAAAATAATCACAAATTTTCTTATCATTGCCTTTGTTTAAATTAGCAATTTAAACCAGGAAAATATGAGCCACTTCATTTTCAACTTGATTATATCTATTTAGCAGACTTTATGGTCCCTGCACATATTTAACAATTCTGAATAAAACAATTTCTTTTGTGCCATTATTTGTAAGCCTGATTTACTGGGTGATAAATTGAATAGAGTGAGTTATTTTCTAAGAATAGCATTGAATGAAGATAGGTGGCCACTTTAGAGCTATGAATCCAGGGAGAAGAGAGGCAAACACTGAATGGATATAGATGAGGAAGCAGTTATTAGATCAAGTCCAGTCTTGCCAAGAGCCACCATCACCGACACCTGCTGGGTGTTGTGGTCTTCTGAAATTCGGGTACAGGACAGAATTAGTTTCCTGCATTTTCCTCATCTGCTGCCATCGCCTCAGGGCGGGATTAGGATTTTCACCGGACCCTAAACACTTGGACACATGATGGTGCTTCCCTTTCCTCTTCTGTGATTAAACACAGGAATTCATTTAGAAAGTGAATTTAAAAAGTAGGATGAATGCAAGACTTTCCTTCTAACCCAAACTTTTTCTGCTTGGCTTTCCTTTGCGAGTGCTTTAGCTTAGGCTCATTTACTTGCCTGTGCCACAAGGCAGCCGTCCCAGGAGCCTTAAGCCCCACCTACAAGCCGCTCCCAGGTGCCAGCTGTGCAAGCCCCACCCACCGACGAGCTCCGCCTCCGTCTCCCGGCCCGGCACTCAGCCCCGCCCCCCAGGAGCGTCCTCGT
The DNA here is from genome assembly GCF_051225735.1 of Oryctolagus cuniculus. Classification (NCBI taxonomy): domain Eukaryota; kingdom Metazoa; phylum Chordata; class Mammalia; order Lagomorpha; family Leporidae; genus Oryctolagus; species Oryctolagus cuniculus. The sequence goes on from NC_142867.1 coordinate 155,237,017, forward strand.
GACGCCAGCGCGCTGTCGGCGAATCCTGGCAGCAAATGAGCGCTGGCAGCCGCGGCCCGCTGTCGTACCCTCGCACGCGCACGCGCGTTTGTTCCCGGAGCCCTGAAGACCTGGCGGAGCCCGGCGCGGATGGAGGCCTGAGGGCGGCGGGGGCGGAGCGCGCCGCGAGCTGGGGGCATGTCCGCGTCGGGCGCCGTCTAGAGGAAGGCCAAGCAGCCGCCACCACGCTTTCACTCGCGGTGAGACGCAAGCGGGCCAGGCCGAGGGCCGCGGCGGCGATGCAGCGACGGAGGCGCCCCCCGCCTCCTGCCTCTCAGCTGCCCGAAGGCTGCGGGGGAAGCGGCGGCGGCGGCGGCCGCGGTGGCAGCGAGGAGGTGGAAGTGCAGTTCTCCGCCGGGCGTTTGGGCTCGGCCGCGGCGGTTTCGTCGACCGCCGCGCGCAGCACGGAGGAAGAGGAGGAGAGGCTGGAGCGCGAGCACTTCTGGAAGATCATTAATGCCTTCCGCTACTACGGGTAAGGAGCGGCGACGGACCCCCGCCCCCCACGCCTCCAGGGCGCGGGGACCGGCCTCTGGAGCTGACCTCCGGGCCCCCGGCCACCTAGCAGCTCCGCAGCCCCCCTGCCCTGCGCACCCTCGTGTCCGCCGCGCCGTCTGCCGCTCTGCCTCCTGTCTTCTGAATTCAGAGTCAGATTAGCTCTCCTGCCTTCCACCCCTCGTTCGAGGCTGGGCTCTGAGACTGGTTGGGGCGACCGGAGGCGTGATGTAACCATTTCAGATAAAAAAGGATGGTGGTAAAATCGTCCAGTGCTGGGCCTGATTGGTATGTGTTGTCCGCGTGTCCTCTAAAGTGAGCACACCGAGAGTCCACGGTCACCTGCACGTGGGATGCCACAGGACGCATTTCCCCAACTGTTGCCAGCTCTCTTAAGGGTGTAAGGTTTCCATCCCACCCCCTAGGCGCTGTGAACGCACCTTTGCTTCAGTGGTGAGCAGTTTGAATGGTGCAGCTCATTGTCCTTAACTGGTGGGTGATTAAGGGCGGAGGTGTTCCCGGAATTCTAAAGGGTACTTGATTACTAAGGAGGGAAGTGAAGAGAGGCACAGTAACAGTCTGCATTGTGTTCTTTTATTCTGCAAACATGTATCAAATTCTCCTTGAAGCTGGGCACAGCGGTAATAACGTTCCTCATTCATAATACAACTTCTCAACTTCCTTTAGAAAGATGTTCAAATAGCTTAATCACAAAATTATAATTCCAAGATCTGAAAGAGACTTAACTGGATTTTCAGGTAAAGAAAGATACCACTTTTAATCGTGTAAGAGATCGAGAGGCCATCGGTAGCTATATTCTGAATCTGCTAGACTTGACCTCCTGTGCAGGTTAAAGTGACCTCTTAGATGGGCTCCTGCTGTGCTCTGTGGACATCTTTTATATGTTGTTCCTCTCATTTGTACTGTAGTTGTTTTTGGATATAAATCTGTTGTTTGACTGTGACCTCCTCAAGGGCAGGGGCTGAGCCTTATTTATTTTTAGGTCAGCAGTGCTTGGCATCTGTGTTGAAGCTCTATTTTTAACAAATAAAACATAATAGCAAAGAAATACATTATTCCCAAATAGGATGCTTTCCACTAATGATTAGTTTGTTACTGTTGTGAATTTAGAAGTTTGCTTAATACAATGTTAAAGTTACTTAGTATCTGATTACATTTTATCGGGCAGTTTTGAAGTTCAAAGATCTTGATGAAATAATTTATTAATTAAACTCAAAAATAGGGTCTATGTACTATATTATTTAAGGGGCCCAGAAGGGAATTTGCAGTTTGAGTACTTTATTTCTCCAGATTCAGTAGCAACAACACAGCCAGTCTGTGTCTTTTAACTGGAGAGTTGAGGCCATTTACATTCAGAGCAACTATTGATAAGTAATGGCTTTGCCTTGCCATTTTTCCATAGATATTCCTATTTTCTTACTTTGGATTTCCTTTGTACTTTTACTGGGAGATTTCCTTCCTTAACTTCTTCCGTAGTGATGACCATGTTTCTGTGTTTCTGTGCAGCAAATCCTTAACCATCTTTTGTAGGGCTAGTGTCACAGGTAGTGACAAATTATTTCAATTCTTTCAATTTCTGTTTGTTATGGAAGGTCTTTATTTCACCTTCATTCATAAATGAAAGCTTTGCAGGATATAGTATTCTGGGTTGACAGTTATTTTCTCTTAAGACTTGGAGTATATTTTGCCATTCTCTCCCAGCCTATAGGGTTTCTGATGAGATGTCCACTATGAGTCTAATTGGAGACCCGCTGAAAGTAATCTGGCATTTCTCTTGTGCAAGTTTTAGAATCTTTATGTTTTACTGTGGAGAGTTTGATTACAATGTGTTGTGAAGGTCTTTTCTTATCATGTCTATTAGGAGTTCTGTGTGCTTCTTGTACTTGGATATCCCTTTTTTCTCCAATTTAGGGAAGTTTTCAGTTATTATTTCACTAAAAAAGGCCTTCTAATCCTTTCTGTCTTTCCACACCTGCAGGAGCTCTAGAACCCAAATGTTGGATTGTTTGATTGTATCCTGTAGATTACCAACTGTTTTTTAGTTTTCTGATTTCTTCTGGTATTTGTTTTGACTGTATAATTTCCTAGGCTTTGTCTTCTAAGTCAGATAATCTTCCGTTTCACCAATTCTATTAAGGCTTTCTACAGCATTTTTTATTCATTCTATTGAATTCTTGCTTTCCAAGATTTCATTTTGATTTCTCTTTAAGATCTCAATTTTGTGGGAGAAATTTTCTTTCATGTCATGTATGGATTTCATTAGTTTGTGCATTTGATTCTGATTATTTCTGACTAATCATATGATCAAGTTTTTGAATTCATTTCTTCAGTCTCATCATCTTCAAAATCTAGTATTGAAGTGTTGTGTTCTTTTAGGGGCATCACGTTGTCTTCCTTATTCTTGTTTCTTGAATTGGTGCATTTTTTTATTTGGCATTTGTAGAGATACTCATTGGTTTCTTTGTTTTATCACCTTGGCAGCTTTTGTCTTTGGACTATGTCTGAGTGAATTAGTGGAGTGTCTGCTTTCAGGGAATACCTCAAGGCCAGGGAGCCCTGTTCAGAGCTCCAGGGTGAAGGGTGTGTCTGAGGTGATGTACCCATGTTTGGCATGGTAAATCTCCTCTTTTTCTTTTTTTTTTTTCTTAATCAGGAGGTTTGTTCTTGTCTATTGCTGTAGACTCAGCTGAGGTCCTCTCTTCAAAGGAGGCCAGTGCCTGGGCACTAGCCCCAGTGAGTATATTATTTGTCCACTTTGCCACAAGGACCACACAAAGGATCTGTTCAGTCCTCAGTGTAAGTTCAGATTCCCCAGCAGTGCCCCTTACCAGGTAACCAGGGATTCCTGATTGTCTGGAGCCTCCCATAGTGACTGCCCAAAGTCCCAGTCACACCCTGAGTCCTCCCATGCAGCCTCAGTATTTTCACAGCCCCTGCACACAAGCCTCCCACAGTCACAAGCACCCAGCCCCATCTGTTCTCCCCACTGGACTCAGGAGTCTCCACTTGGGTGGTTGCTGGACATGGACATGAGCTGGCACAGCTGTTACACATGTCCAAAATGGCACTTGTTTTCTATCAGCTTGTTAAAGGACACTGTTGAAGGGTGACTGGAGATAGAGAAAGCATGTCTGTCCTTCCACCTTTGGTTTTTTTTTTTTTTTTAAAGATTTATTTATTTATTTATTTATTTGCAAGTCAGAGTTATAAAGAGAGAGAGAGAGAGAGCTCTTCCATCCAGTGGTTCACTCTCCAGATGGCTGCAATGGCCAGAGCTGCGCTGATCCGAAGCTAGGAGCCAGGAGCTTCTTCCAGGTCTCCCACGTGGGTGCAGGGGCCCAAGGACTTGGGCCATCTTCTGTTGCTTTCCCAGGCCATAGCAGAGAGCTGGATCTGAAATGGAGCAGCCAGGTCTTGAACCAGTGCCCATATGGGATGTTGGCGCTTCAAGCCAGGGTGCTAACCCGCTGCGCCACAGTGCCGCCCCCACCCCTTTGTTTTCTCTCCACTGGGCTCCATGCTGGGTTTCTTTTAGGCTCTTCCTGCAGCTTTTGTAGCCAAGTTCTAACTGGCAGGTTTTTTTTTTATTATTTTTTATTTTTTTTTTTATTTTTTTGACAGGCAGAGTGGACAGTGAGAGAGAGAGACAGAGAGAAAGGTCTTCCTTTGCCGTTGGTTCACCCTCCAATGGCCGCCGCGGCCGGCGCACCACGCTGATCCGATGGCAGGAGCCAGGAGCCAGGTGCTTTTCCTGGTCTCCCATGGGGTGCAGGGCCCAAGCACTTGAGCCATCCTCCACTGCACTCCCTGGCCACAGCAGAGAGCTGGCCTGGAAGAGGGGCAACCGGGACAGAATCTGGCGCCCCAACCGGGACTAGAACCCGGTGTGCCGGCGCCGCTAGGCGGAGGATTAGCCTAGTGAGCCGCGGCACCGGCCCTCCTGCAGCTTTTTTACCAGTGACTTGAGCTGCTGCATTCTGGTCTCACCTCATTCTCCAACGCTGGTGTGGAGGCTCTCGTCTGCTTGGGTCCTGAGTTGTGCATGTCCTTGCTCTATATGTAGGTCCACTGTGTCCTTGCAATTTGCGTAGAGTTTCCTCTGCTGTTTCCCTAACTTTTCCCTGAGACCATACTCTTTCCACTTTTTTAAACTATCTTCTCCTAGACCAGAACAGTAAGCACCCTCCCTACTCTGCCATCTTTCACACAATTTCTATTGAAACTATTTTTATTTATTTGAAAGAGTTACAGAGAGAGGTAGAGAGAGAGAGAAGTCTTCCATCCACTGGTTCACTCCCCAAATGGCTGCAACAGCCAGAGCTGAGCCCATGCAACGTTAGGAGCCAGGAACTTCCTCCAGGTCTTCCATGTGGGTACAGGAGCCCAAGGACTTGGGCCATCTTCTACTGCTTTTCCAGGCAATAGCAGAGAGCTGAATCGGAAGAAGGGCAGCTAGTACTTGAACTGGCACCCATATGGGCTGCTGGCACTTCAGGCTAAGGATTTAACCCACTGCGCCACATCGCCAGCCCCAATTCAATGACTCTTAATAGACTTGAGCAGCCTAGTAGATTTTGAAGTGTATAGTCCCTAGTTAGATTTGAGACACTTATTAAAAACACACATTAGGGGCTGGCACTGTGGCGTGGTAGGCTAAGCCTCCACCTACAGCACTGGCATCCTTTGTAGGCACCAGTTTGTGTCCTGGCTGTTCTTCTGATCCAGCTCCCTACTCCGGAAACTTACCTTCAAACCTGAAGCCTTTTGTACTGAAAGCAGAATGTAGCAGAAAACATCCTAGATTGATACATTCTAACATTTTATGAATTTGTGGATGTCTCCGAGTTGCAGTAACAGCACCAAGGTAGTGCTGGTTCCAATAAGGGTTTTATTATGCAGTGGGAAAGTCACACATTCTAATTCACACAATGCACTGGGCAAACCAACCACTCAAGGTTTCCAGAGTATCTCCCCTGCTCCTCATGACATGTCTTAGCCACAGAGGGTGGATTCTCACATCAGCAAAAGTGGGGACTCTAAGCCAAAGAACGCAGGTCTAGAAGGGCAAGTAGAGTCTGGGTTTCAGGTGAGCAGGGCTTCAATGTCGTCAGGTGAGCTTGGAGCCTTGGCATCAGGTGAGCACATGGCTGGCTTGGAGAACTATCAGGGGAAGGTCTGAGTGTGGTGGGTCAACCTGGAGCTTTGCTCTGCCGCTCTCAGGAGAGCCTGTTCAGAGAGTCTCTGGGCCTTTTTTTGGTCTGCATTTTTGGCAGTCAGTATAGGGCCAATAGGGTTCTGAGGAAGGTGTGTGCATGCAGTGGTGGTTCTTACCCAGTCCATGCAGATCTCTTGTAGTCAGCTTAGCCCTTGCTTATTTCTTGTTAATATTATGGTGAGGCTGTTTAATTTCTGCTCCTTACAGTGGACTTATATACTGTCTAGTACTATAGCCATGAATAACAGTGAAGTTTAAAATGTTTAGCTTCAGTGAAGTTAAAATTCAGTTGCTGTGTCTCATTAGGCACATTTTCAATACTCAGTAGCCATGTGCGACTAGTTTCTATTGTATTGGACAGAACAGATACAAGCCTTTCTGTCACCAAGTAAGAACTCATGGATGATCTTATTCTACTTTGAAATTCCTAAATGTCTTTTCATGAGATTCCTAGAGATTTCACTTAGATAACATTCTAATGTAAAAATGAGTATAGCATTGTAATGAATAGTCAAAACGTTAGCTTTAAAATCACTCTTGCGCCTTGGCTCAATAGGCTAATCCTCCGCCTGCTGTGCCAGCACACCGGGTTCTAGTCCTGATCCCTGATCGGGGTGCTGGATTCTGTGCCGTTGCCCCTCTTCCAGGCCAGCTCTCTGCTGTGGCCTGGGAATACAGTGGAGGATGGCCCAAGTGCTTGGGCCCTGCACCCCCATGGGAGACCAGGAGAGGCACCTGGCTCCTGCCATCGGATCAGCGTGGTGCACCGGCTGTAGCAGCCATTGGAGGGTGAACCAGCGGTAAAGGAAGACCTTTCTGTCTCTCTCTCTCTCTCTCTCTCACTCTCACTCTCACTGTCCACTCTGCCTGTCAAAAAAAACAAAAAACAAAAAACAAAAAACTCTTGATGGGCCAGCACCGTGGCTCACTTGGTTAATCCTCTGCCTGTGGTGCCAGCATCCTATATAGGCACTGGGTTCTAGTCCCGGTTGCTCCTCTTCCTGTCCAGCTCTCTGCTATGGCCCAGGAAGGCAGTGGAGAATGGCCCAAGTGCTTGGGCCCTGCACCTGCATGGGAGACCAGGAAGAAGCACCTGGCTCCTGGCTTCGGATCGGCGCAGCGCCAGCCATGGCTGCCATTTGGGGGGTGAACCAACGGAAGGAAGACCTTTCTCCCTGTCTCTCTCTCTCACTCTCTATAACTCTGCCTGTCAAATAAAAAATAAAAAAAGACCACTCTTGTTATGAATAAGATACTTAAGTACATAGAAAGTACTACAATTGAAAAACATTAGGTCTTGTTAGCAACTTCCCACTTTTAGGTGAGATTTTTTAAAAATAGATTTTTTTAAAGGATTTATTCATTTATTTATTTATTTGACAGGCAGAGTTAGAGAGAGACAGAGAGAAAAGTCTTCCTTTTCCATTGGTTCACCCCCCAAATGGCTGCTACAGCCGGTGTGCTACACCGATCCAAAGCCAGGAGCCAGGTGCTTCCTCCTGGTCTCCCATGTGGGTGCAGGGTCCAAGCACTTTGGGCCAAGGATTTATTTATTTAAAAGGCAGTGTTACAGAGAGAGAGGTCTTCTGTCCACTGGTTGACTCCCCAAATGACCACAATGGCTGGGGCTGGGTCAGGCCGAAGCCAGGAGTCTTTTCCAGGTGGGTGCAGGGACCCAAGTACCTGAGCCATCTTCCACTGCTTTCCCAGAGGCATTAGTAGGGTGTTGGATTGGAAGTGGAGCAGCTGGGATTTAAACTAGTGCCAATGTGGGATGCCACTATGCTACCACGGTGGCCCCTAAATTTGTTTATCTTTCATTGACGAATTACATGAGATGTTTAAAATCAAGAACTCATTTTTACAGTTGAGAAAACAGGTATAAAAGATGGGCAACTTGTGGAAGGGACTTACCTGAAATTTCAAATGGTTCAGTAGTTCAGTAAATTTTTACCCAGCAATACTAAGCAATGAAATGAGTAAGGAAAATCTAACCTTAGGTATTTAAGAAAGCTTTAAAATGAATTGATATAGACTTCTGACAAACTATTTTCCTGTTTGGAATCCTTAGACTAGTTCAATTAGTATAGAGGATTAGGTCTGTACCTGTTCCCTTGGCTCAGACCCGGTGTGGACCCACCACACTGAAGTGGGAAGTCACTGCTGACACTAGCTTTCTAGAGAAAGTTGGGGGTGGAGACACCCTTAAGGAAAAAATGGTAACTGGATGTACTTTTCCCCCTTATCTGATAGAGGATGTGGCGTTCTGATGCTGACTTAACTTCAGAACCACTGAGAGTCTGATGTTTGTTAAACTTTCCTTTATAAGCAGGGTCAGCAGTTTCTTAAAAAGGGCAGGCAGTACATATTTTCAGCTCTTTAGAACTGTTCAGCTGTGCCACAGCATGGAGGCAGCCCTAAGCATAGCAAAGGACTGGGCCACATTCTCAGTTTTTTAAGATGTACCTATTTTAAGAGCATTTATGGATGTATGTTAACAGCAGCTCTGCATCAAATTATGTAACCAGGCATTGAGGACTCTGCTATAACTCATCCTGTTCTATCTAGGTAGTTCACTTTTGTGTCACAAATTGACAGCTCCAGTGACTGGGCTGTAACTCACTTCAGCTCCCCTGCAACCAGGGTAAGAAGTAGTCTTGGAGAACCAAAAATGGTGCCTTGGAAGTGTAACTGAACATTACTGATTACCTTTTACATATGCTGAAATATGGAGATTCAACAGTGACAAAGATGAGATATATTTTAGAAGAATTCATCTGATTAGAGGTGAGCATGGGGAGGGTGAGAGAGGAGTTAGATTGGACAGCATGCAGCCGGTAAGAGTACTCCTAGGTGGCAGACTTCTCAGTAATCTTTGGGAGATGAAACGGAATATGATGTAAAGCATTCAACCTGGGGTAATTTGCGTATAACAATTAGAATGAAAATTTCTTGGGCAAATTGATTGTGACATTATGGCTTATGAGACTAAGAGAAGAGGCAGTTCATCAATATTAGCTGGGTAGGAATGAGTTCAGGTTTTTGTGGGGCTTGTTCTAAGTGAGATCTGTTTGGTTATGAGTTTTGAGCTGTGGTAGAGGGCAGTTGTGGAGTATCCACTGCCCAGGAAGATTAGGAAAGCAGTTCTGTGAAACTACCCAGACATCAGGAGTGCCTGTGTCAACTGGCTGCTCTGCTTCCAACCTGGCTTCCTGCTGGTGAGCTTGGGAAAGCAATGGAAGATGGCCCAAGTATTTGGGCTTTTGCCACCCACGTGGGAGACCTGGATGAGACTCCTGGTTTTGGCCTGGCATTGTGGCCATTTAGGGAGTGAACCTGTGGATGAAGATTTCTCTGTCTCTCCTCTCTTTGTAACTCTTTCAGATTAAATCTTAAAAACATCTTTTTAAAATTTCAAAAAAAGAAACAAATTATTGATGGTGAATTATAAACAGTTGCAACTCTGTGGCAGAGTTACAGAGAGGCAGAAGGAGGGAGGAGGGAGAATATCTTCCATCATTGGTTCACTCCCCAGATGGCTGCAACGGCCAGAGCAGAGCTGATTTGAAACCAGGAGCTTCTTCCCGGTCTTTCATATGGGTGCAGAGGCCCTGAGACTTGGTCCATCTTCCACTGATTTCCAAGGCCATAGCAGAGAGCTGGATCGGAAGTAGAGCAGCTGGGACTCGAACCCATGCCCATATAGGCTGCCGGCACTTTAGGTGGCGGCTCTACCCATTACGCCACAGCACAGGCCCTGTGGTGGCCACTTTATTGATAGGGATGTAAATTGAAAATCTTTTTGAAAATCACTTTGTCTCAAGAGCATTGAAAATAGCTGTGGGGTTGATGTTGTGGCATAGCGAGTTAAGTTGGTCCCCTCCCATGCCGATTCAAGTTCCAGGTACTCCACTTCTGTTCCAGCTCCCTGCTGATGTGCCTGGGAAAGCAGCAGAGGATGGCTCAAGTGCTTGGGCCCTTGCAGCCATGTAGGAGACCTGGAAAAGTTTCCTGGCTCCTACCTGGCCCAGCCCTGGCCATTGTGGTCATATGAAGGGTGAACCAGCAGATGGAAGATCATTCTCTGTCTCTCTCCCCACTCCTCAAACTCTGCCTTTCAGATAAAATAAATAAATAAATCTGATTTTTAAAAAGATTTTATTTATTTATTTGAGAGGTAGAGTTACAGACAGTGAGAGGGAGAGACAGAGAGAGAGAGGTCTTCCATCCATTGGTGCACTCCCCAAATGGCCACAATGGCTGGAGCTGCACCAATCCGAAGCCAGGAGCCAGGTGCTTTTTCCTGGTCTCCCATATGGGTGCAGGGGTCCCAGCACTTGGGCCATCTTCTGCTTTCCCAGGCCACAGAAGAGAGCATGTTTGGAAGAGGAGCAGGTGGGACTAGAACCAGCGCCCATATGGGATGCCAGCGCTGCAGGAGGGAAAAAAAAAAAATCTTATCCTTTCTGTCTTACCAATCCTGCTTTTGAAAATTTATTGTTTTTTCCCTAAAATATTATCTTCCATTGTCTCTGTTGCTGTAACTGAGTATTTTAAACCTGGTAACTTATAAGGAAAAGTTTATTTAGCTCACAGTTTTGAGGGCTGGGAATTCAGCATTGTCTGGGGGCAACTGGTGAAGTCTTTCTTGCTGGTGGGGTGCTCTAAAGGTTCTGAGGTGGTTCAGGGCATCTGTGGTAAGTGGCATTGCGTGTCTGGGCTCAGGATTTCATCTTCCTTTTCTTATAAAGCTACAGTCCTTTTGGATTAGGGTCCTTCTATTATGGCCTCATTTAACCTTAATTACCTCTTAAAGGTCCTATTTCCAAATACTGCAGTTGGATTAAGTGTCTACCCTCTTAATACTTTACAACATGGATTAAATTTCAGTATGAGTGTTGGTAGGGACCGAATATAGATAGATTTTTGAACTCCAAAAGTTAATCATGTAGACAAGTGAAAGTAGCTAAAAATGTCTGGTAACAAGTAAATTTTGGCTACATAGAGATGAACAGCCTTTAATAATTTTATATTTGAAAACTTTTCTCAATTTGGGAAAATTCTTTGGCTAAGAATGTAGAATCACAAGTGTTTCTCAAACCTGAATGTGAATATAAATTACTTGAGAATCTTGCTAAAAGGCAGATTTTAGTTCAGGAGGTCTTGGATGAACTGGGCCTGAGATTTGCATTCCTGACTTTTTTCAAGTGATAGGCTGTTTTGTGTACCGCATTTTGAATAGAAAGATGCTAGATGAAGTAAGCCAGGTACAGAAAGACAAGTAATTCACATCCTCACATGTGGCAGCCCAAACAGGCTTAGTGGAATACAGAGGAGAATAGTGGTTACTGGAAACTGTGATGATGGGAAAGAATAGGGAATGCCGGGCAAAGGATATGTTGTTTCTGGCAGGCAGGAAGATTAAAAGTATTTGAAATGACAGATATGTTGATTCACTTGATTCTGTCTTTCCACATCGTAGAGCTATATCATAACACCACTTTGTACCCCCTTAGGATAAATGATGGGGCTGTCGCTGTGGCATAGCAGGTAAGGCTGCCGCCTTCATTGCCAGCATCCCATATGGGTGCTGGTTTGAGTCCCTGCTGCTCGTCTTCTGATCCAGCTCTCTGCTATGGCCTGGGAGAGCAGTGGAGGATGGCCCAAGTGCTTGCTTGGGCCCCTGCACCTGCATGCATGGGAGACCCAGAAGAGGCTCCTGGCTCTGGATCAGCGCAGCTCCAGCCTTTGTGGCCAACTGGGGAGTGAACCAGCAGATGGAAAACCTCTCTTTCTTTTTGCGTCTCCTTCTCTCTCTGTGTAACTTTGACTTTCAAGTGATTAACTAAATATTTTTTTTAAAAAAGGACAAATGATTAGAAGTTGCCCTTTTCAGTTACAAAAAGTGATACTAGAATAAGCTTAAACAGTAAAACAGAAAGGTGGTTCCCTCTAAAGGAGAGATTATTGCTTTCTTCCCCTGAGTACTTTAACTTCTGCATTTTTAATATTTTCACAGGCAATATGTTATGTAGGTAAATACAGTAGGTATACCTACTATTTTTTTGAGCACTTCCTGTGTTTAGCAGAGAATAATGGTACCTACCTCATGGTTGTTTTTTTTTTTTTTTTTTGGCAGGCAGAGTGGACAATGAGAGAGAGAGACAGAGAGAAAGGTCTTCCTTTTGCCGTTGGTTCACCCTCTAATGGCCCCTGCGGCCGGCGCACCACGCTGATCCGAAGGCAGGAGCCAGGTGCTTCTCCTGGTATCCCATGGGGTGCAGGTCCCAAGCACTTGGGCCATCCTCCACTGCACTCCCTGGCCACAGCAGAGAGCTGGCCTGGAAGAGGGGCAACCGGGACAGAATCCGATGTCCCGACGGGGACTAGAACCCGGTGTGCCAGCGCCACAGCGGAGGATTAGCCTATTGAGCTGCGGCACCGGCCCTCATGGGGTTTTATAGAGATTTTTTTTCAGAGTGATTCATGTTAAGTGCCTTGACCTAGTGCCCAGCATTTATTAAATCTCAATCTCAACCAGCTTTTTGCCTTTTTTTTTTTTTTGACAGGAAGAGTTACAGACAGTGAGAGACAGAGAGAAAGGTCTTCCTTCCATTGGTTCACTCCCCAAACGGCCGCTATGGACAGTGCTGCACCGATCCAAAGCCAGGAGCCAGGTGCTTCCTCCTGGTCTCCCATGGGGGTGCAGGGGTCCAAGCACTTGGGCCATCCTCCACTGCACTCCCGGGTCACAGCAGAGAGCTGGACTGGAAGAGGAGCAACCGGGACTAGAACCCGGCACCCATATGGGATGCCGGTGCCGCAGGTGGAGGATTAACCAAGTGAACCACGGCGCTGGCCCCTCAGCCAGCTTCTGTGTTCATCAATATTGTTGTTATTTGGTTTTTGTGAGACATTTGAGGCCCAGAGGAACGTATCTTATGGTCATTTGACATACGTGATATAAGCCCCTCAGGTTTTAACACAGATATATCTGACTTCAAAACTCACTATTCTGTCTTCAGGGGAAAAGAAGCCAATATCAGTGAAGCCACTGCAACCTTGATCTCTTCACCTTATGCCTAAGGGTCCCCTCACACCAAATCACCACACAGAAACTTAGAAAAACACTGCTTTCCCAGGCCATAGCAGGGAGCTGGATTGGAAGTGGAGCAGCCGGGACTAGAACCGGTGTCCATGTGGGATGCTGGCGCTTCAGGCCAGGGCGTTAACCCGCTGTGCAACAGTGCCGGCCCCTAATTTTTTTTTTTTTTTTTTTTTTTTAAGATTTATTTGAAAGGTGCAGTTAGAGAGAGAGAGAGAGATGTTCCATTTGCTCTTTCGCTCCCTAAATGGCTGAAACCAGGAGCCAAGAGCTTCTTCCAGGTCTCCCTTGTGGGTACAGGGACCCAAGGACTTGATTCATTTTTCACTGCTTTCCCGATCGCATTAGCAGGAAGCTGGATCGTAAGTAAAGCAGCCGGGACTCAAACTGGCTCCAGTATGGGATGCTGGTGTCACAGGCAGCAGCTTTATTCACTACTACACAATACTGGTCCCTTCCCAGTTTTTTTAAAAAAGCACTATCTAATCCATCAGAGAAAATTACTTTAATAAATGTTTATTTCCTCCATTTCTTTGTAGTTTATTTATGATCTGCTCAAACATTAAACATACTGTTTAGTTTTAGATGAGCTGGGATTGCACATTATGGTATTCCGCAATTTCTTTTTTTCAACAAATAGTTACATTCCTGGTTTTACCAATATTATTGTTTATAGCTATAATATATTCATATCAGTGCTTTGCACTATATGGCTATATGTTAATTTCTTCAGTCTATTGATAGCTTACCTTTGGGTGCAGATTTTTTGTTATTTTCAACAGTGTTGCTATGAAGATTGGTTATGTTTCATGCTGCCCATTGGCAAGTTTCTTGGGTATTTCTAGGAGGGTTATCACTGGGTTGTGGGGCAAATACCATATTATGCTTGACTAGATAATGCTAAATTATTTTCCATACTAATTTATATACCCACCATCAGTGTATAATTGTCCTGATTATTCCACATTTTCACTAACCTTTAATATATATATATAATATATTATATAATAATATAATAAATTTTGCCCATCTGTTATATAAAATGACATTTCATTGTGAATGTTCATTTAACTTTTAAAAGTTATGTTTGCTTTTCTGATTTTATAAATTGTTTGTCCCCAAAATACTGGAAACTTTTAGACTGCAAATTATGAATACTGTCATATAAAACCTTATAGAATTTCAATTTTCCCTTGCTTAGTGTTTTGGTAGTTTATAAGTTCTTTTATAATATTTAAAAATATTCGATTTGGTTGGCTTTTAATTTTGAAATACTTTTGTATATTTCCTAAACTAATTTCACAGCAGCATTTTGCTATTTAATGAGGGAAAAGTCTACAGCATTCAGGTGGTTTTGCTGAAAGTTTTCAGTTTGAAAATTGCAGTTAGAAAAATAAATAATTGTATATTAATTGCCTTTACTGTTTCCTGTTTTCCTCTTCTAATTGATATGCATACTTACTTTTACTATTTATAAAAACATTGTCTTTTGGCCGGCGCCGCGGCTCACTAGGCTAATCCTCCGCCTAGCGGCGCCGGCACACCGGGTTCTAGTCCCGGTTGGGGCGCCGGATTCTGTCCCGGTTGCCCCTCTTCCAGGCCAGCTCTCTGCTGTGGCCAGGGAGTGCAGTGGAGGATGGCCCAGGTGCTTGGGCCCTGCACCCCATGGGAGACCAGGAAAAGCACCTGGCTCCTGGCTGCTGCCATCGGATCAGCGCGGTGCGCCGGCCGCAGCGCGCAGGCCGCGGCGGCCATTGGAGTGTGAACCAACGGCAAAGGAAGACCTTTCTCTCTGTCTCTCTCTCTCTCACTGTCCACTCTGCCTGTCAAAAAAAAAAAAAAAAAAAAAAAACATTGTCTTTTGTTTGGTTGCCTACAGAAGGATTCTTAATAAAGTAAAAGTGTACAAAACTGTCTAAGTTGATAGGTTTTAAGAAACTAAAAGACTGTAAATGATAGGATAATGTCCAATGTAATGAGGGATGAATAGTACAGAAAAAAACCATAAAATAAGACTGGCTTCTAAAAATTGTTTTGCCAATTTAAAAACACCTTTTATGTTTTAGCACCAGTATGCATGAGCGAGTACACCGAACAGAAAGACAGTTTCGATCTCTTCCACCTAATCAACAGAAACTACTTCCTCAGTTTGTTCTACATTTGGACAAGATCCGAAAATGCATTGATCATAATCAAGAAATACTACTGACCATTGTGAATGATTGCATACATATGTTTGAAAATAAAGAATATGGAGAAGATGTATGTGAAAGTTTCTTCTATTTGTTTTTACTAAATATTTTGAGATCTTTTATGTTTTAGGATTTTATTTTTATAATCTTGATACTGATTGTTTGCTCTATTCAGCAAGTGTTTTCCCTTCTATATTCCGTTGTTTGATTAGTTTAATAAAACAGTGTGCCAGAGATCAGATTCACTGATGTTATTTTTTTAAATGAAGATAGTTGTTGGCATTTTGATATGCTTTTGACGTAGTATTCTACATGTTCTGTGCTTAGGGCATTACATTTTTATATCATTTTACCATGTAGATAAAATTCCCCTCATATTTTTCTGATTTATCTACTGATATTTATCTTATACTTTAAGAAGCTTTTTCACTAATCTCAAGAGACTTGTAGAAATAGGAACTGAAGTCCTTGTTTTGTATTTGAAATATACTTTTGGACCACTCCAGTGGGAGCCTTTCTGGGCTTACCCCATCAATGACTTGGAGGGACTTTCTTCCCTGTCTTGAGAGAAAGAGAGAGAAAGGGAGGCCAATGTTGTGGCATGGTCCATACAGCCACCACCTGTAACTCTGGCATCTCATTTGGGTGCCAGTTTGTTTCCCTGCTGCTGTGCTTCCACTCCAGCTCCTTTCTAATGGCCTGGAAAAGCCACCCACGTGGGAGACCTGGAAGAAGCTCCTGGCTTCTCCCTGACCCAGCCCTGGACATTGTGACCATCTGGGGAGTGAACCAGACGATGGAAGACCTCTGTGTCTCTCCCTCTCTCTCTGCATTTTTGGCTTTCAAATAAAATAAATAAATCTTAGGAGAAGACGTGGGTCTCCATAGCCACTTAGTTTTGTCCTCTTTTGAGTGAAGACTGCTTAATTGTATGGTGGCTTTACTATTAATGGGTCTTAATCTATTGAGGGTAGAAAGAAGTGAGACCACTAAACTCTTTCATTTAGGATCTCAAGGTGCACTTAAACCCCTGTTGATTTATCCACTAAACTACCTATGGGCTGTTAGTAGCATGTCTATTCAACCATATTCAAAACTATTACTCTAAGAAGCTAATTGATTTCTGTTTTTTTAAACAGGGGAATGGAAAGATTATGCCAGCATCTACGTTTGACATGGATAAGTTAAAATCCACATTGAAACAGTTTGTGAGAGACTGGAGTGAAACTGGGAAAGCAGAAAGGGATGCCTGCTACCAGCCAATCATTAAAGAAATTTTAAAAAATTTTCCCAAAGAGAGATGGTAAATAGTATCTTATTTTTAACCAATTTCTTTAAGATATGGTAAGGATTGAGTTGCTCTATAAGACATTTCAAGTCTTGATTCATTTTTATAGTTGCTCTGTGCCTGTGTGTTTTGTGTGTATGAGTGGTATATTTGTTATTGAATGCTTTGTGTGAAATTGCAGTTCATATTTTGAATAATTTTGCTCTGGTAGTTATAGGAAATTATCTAGAAATTAAATAAGTTAGAATGACTGCTTGTTATCATGTGCCTTTTTTTATAATTTGCTTTATGGTGGATCAAAAAGCTATCCATTTTTAATTTTCATTATGATGAGTTTGTAAGCAAATCAGGGGTCTGTGTCATAGAGCATAGGTTCTAACCTTTTTGTGCCATGGACCCTGGGGCAGTCTGAAGCCCATGGTCTGTTTTGCAGAATAACATTTTTAAGTGAAAAAAATAAAATGAGTATTACAAAGAAATCTATTATTTTAAAATATAGCTCTCAAAATTCTAAAAAACAGATTTGTGATATAACATGCTTTCTTCATTTTTCACATTAAATGCAATCTAGCATTTTCATGTGCCATGGAAATGGTGAGTGGTATATCATTATTTTGAGAACCTTAGTAACTAAAGTGATGAAAATATGTGTGATTTTGGTTGGTAATAAAGTCATAAGCACTGTTACATTTAATATTGTTCATTGCCTATATTCATAGTTGAAGAAAAAGATATTGAATATTAATGAAATGAAATTAATTTTTTTCCATCCCCTTCATACACCCAGTGAATTTTTAGCCACAGACCTCTGGGATCCATCAGTCCTAGGTTAAGAACTCCTGACATGCATTGAGGCTACAAAGAGAACCACTGGGTGGAATTGTCTGTTATTTAAAGGGTTTTTGTTGAAGGCTCTTTATTTTGCATCTCCTTGCTCTCTTCACTGATGAGCATCTTTAAGATTAAGTGTATCCTTCCAGAATTCAATACATGTGTGTCCCAGTCTTGTTTTCATTTTCAAGTAACTTCAAAATTCTATCAAAATGGCATGAATTGTACAGATCTCCCATATACTTTTCACCTGAATTGTCAATTTTACCACATTTGCTTTATCCTCTCACATCCTCTCCTTCCCTCTTTGCTTTGCGTTATATATATTTATGTCTAAAAATTACACCAGTTATTTAAACTATTTGAAAGATTAGTTTCTATGCATAGTGCTTTTCTTCCTTACCACTTAATACTTAGTTTTTCCTAAGAACAAAGATATTCTCGTATGTAAACATAATACAATTATCAAAATGAGGAGATTTAATCTTATATAATGTACAGTGAATATTCATGTTTCATAATTTATCCTCTAATGGCCTATGTAAGATTTACTTTTTCTGTCTAGTCTAGAATCCAGTACAGGGTATTGTATTACATTTAGTTGCCACATCTTACTCTTTAATCTGGAAAAGTTCTTTGGTCTTTCTTTGACTTTCATGACACTGACATTTTTGAAGACTATAAGAGATACTTTATTGATTATGACTCAGTTTGAAATTATTGCATGTTTCTTCATAAGTAGACCTAAGCTGTATATCCTCTGTAGAAATACTACATAACTGGTATTCCTCTTCAAGATCTCACATCCAGAGACATGCAATGTCTGTCAGTCCATCATTGACAGTTTTAATTTTGATCACTTGATCATGATGTTATCTGTCTCTTCCACAATTTACTGTTTCTTTTGTTACAATGAATAAGCAATATCTGATATTTTTGCACTATGCAGTTGATAACTTGTTCCCCCTCAGACTTTGTCCTTTCTAAAATTATCGTCCATTCATGATTCTTGCATGAACCGATTTGTCCTATGCTGGTTGTAGAATGGTGATTATTTTCCTTTTGTTAAAAATATTTTGTGTTTATTATGTTCAGTTACTTGAAAGGCAGAGAAAGATATGCCATCCTGTGGTTCACTCCCAAGTGCCTTCAACTTCAGCCATCATCTGCTGCCTCTCAGGGTGCATTAGCAGGAAGTTGGATCAGAAGTAGAGTAACCCAGCTCAAACTGGTACTCTGATATGGGATGTGGGTATCCCAAGCAATGGCTTAACCTGCTGTGCCACAAAACTTATGTAATAGCAGTGATTTTTTAACTACAATTATTCCTTGGCATTCTCCTATAAGGAAGAAGAGCCCTTCCTTCTCCTACCTGTGTACTTCATCAGTAAGGACTCATGTTTCCTATTTTATGCAGTGGGTTGTAATCCATTACTGTTTTTATTTTATTAGTCAGAGTGCTTCAGATTTGGCCTGCAGGAGTTTTTCAAGGTCATGCCTGTGTCCTTTTGGCATACCTCAAACTTTATTTTTGAGTATTTCCTTACTCCTAGCACAGTAAGTTTTCAGGCCCATATTTTATCTTTTTTCTAAGATTTTATTTATTTGAAAGGTAGAATTATGGAGAAAGAGAGACAGAAAGGTCTTCCATCTGTTGGTTCACTCTCCAAATGTCTGCAATGGCTGGAGCTGAGCCGATCTGAAGCCTGGAGCCAGGAGCTTCTTCTGGGTCTCCCACGTAGGTACAGGGGCCCAAGCACTTAGGCCATCTTCCACTGCTTTCCCAGTCCATTAGCAGGTAGCTAGATTGGAAGAGGAGCAACCAAGACACAAACTGGCACCTATATGTGATGCTGGTGCCATAAGCAGAGGCTTAACCTGTGCTACAGCATTAGCCCCCTACCACAGTCTTAATTGCTTAAAGTAGCATGTAGTTTTTTCATAGTTTCTGTGATGCAGAGTCTGGCATAGCTTAACTGGGTCCTCTGTGTAGTTTTAAAAGGCTGCTGGGTTGTTTTTCCCCCTAGAGGCTTGACTGGTTCACTGCTGTTTCATTGTGGCTATAGAACATAGGCCGTGGGCCCTGGCTTTTTACTGGTTGTTGGCTACCAGCCCACCTTTGTGCATAGAGGCAACTGGTAGTTCTGTTTCTGGTGGACTTTCCCAAAATGGCCCTATACTTTAACCTATAAGGAGACTAACAATCATAGGTGTAAATATCCCATCACCTTTACCATTTTCTGTTGGTTAGAAGCAAGCCACAGATCCTGCACATGCCCTGAGGGAAGGAACTCATAAAAAGGTATGATTAACTAGGTGCAGAATATGGGGAGGCCACCTTAGAGTCTATGTCCCATAATTACTGCTGCATTTCCCTTTAAGGGTTGTACTGTATGGGGCTGGTGCTGTGGCGCAGTGGGTTAATGCCCTCACCTGAAGTGCTGGCATCCCATGTGGGTGCCGGTTCTAGGCCTGGCTGCTCCTCTTCCGATCTGGCTCTCTGCTGTGGCCTGGGAAAGCAGTGGATGATGGCCTAAGTTCTTGGGCCTCTGCACTCATGTGAGAGACCTGGAAGAAGCTCCTGGCTTCTGGCTTCGGATTGGCACAGCTCCGCCTATTACAGCCATCTGGGGAGTGAACCATCGGATGGAAGACTTCTCTCTCTCTCTCCCTCTCTTTGCCTCTCCTTCTCTCTCTGTGTAACTCTGACTTTCAAGTAAAACAAATAAAAAAATCTTAAAAAGGCGGGGGGGCTTGTACTGTTTAGCCTTCCTACTGGCAATGTATGAAATGACCCATTTAATCACAGTCCTGACAAACTATTAATTAACTTTTACCAGTCTTGGGTGGCAAAATGTATTTTGGTATGGTTTTTTTGTTGTTGTTTTGAGAGACAGACATGAGAGCTCCCATCTGCTGTTTGACTCCTCAGATGCCCATAGTGGCCAGTGTTGGGCTAGAAAACTGGGAGCTGGGAACTCGTTCCAGGCCTCCCACATGATGTGTCAGAGACTTAGCCACTTGAACTATCACCTGCTTCCTCCTAGTAGTGCATCTACAAGAACCTGGGCTCAGTAGTAGAGCCAAGTCGAACAGAGGCACTCCAATATAGGATGCAGGCACTTCACTCATCCTAACTGTTAGGCCAAATGCCCACCCCTTCTCAGCATAGTTTTAATTTTTTTTTTTACTTATCATTAATGAAGTTGAACATCTGTATGTTAAAGGGCCATTTTATACCTTTTTTAGAATTTTGAGAATTACATGCTTGTTTTCCCTCCTCATTTTTTTATTGGAGTGAAATGCATATAACAGAAGTATTCATTTTCGAACAAATCAACCCCAAATAAAACCTCATGCCCATTAATCAACTACTCATCATTCTTCCCACCCCACCCCTCACCTTTGTTTTACAACAGTTTGACTTTGAGCTTTTTTTTTTTTTTAATATTTATTTATTTGACAGGCAGAGTCACAGACAGCAAGAGGGAGAGTCAGAGAGAAAGGTCTTTTATCCACTGTTTCACTCCCCAAATGGCTGCAGCAGCCAGAGCTGAGCTGATCTGTAGCCTGAGCTGCTTCTGCGTCTCCCATGTGGCGCCAGGGACCCAAGCACTAGGACTATCTTCTGCTTTCCCAAACCATAGGAAAAGAGCTGGATCGGAAGAGGAACAGCCAGGACACAAAATGGCACCCATCTGGGATAATGGCACCACAGGCGGAGGCTTAGCCCCCTACGCCACAGTGCCATCCCCAAGGTGTTTTTGATGTGGTTTTTTGCTGTTGTATGTTCACATCATTTCTTTACCCTTTTCTCTATTGCATTCTTTTCTGGGACTCCAGTTATACATCTAAGAAGCTGTATGATATAATCTTTTAGGATTCAAAAGTGGCTGTTTTTCCATAGTGTCCTTCTTGTAACTCTTTTAAAAAGAAAATAAACAATGTTTACTATTCCATTTCTCACAAACTTTTTAAAGTACGCTGGTGTGAATATGTGTGTATTTTTATGGTTTTTCTGTGCTGAAATTCCCATTGTATATGTGATCTGTCTTTTCAACTAGTTGCTTTAACATATTCTTCATGATTATTTTAAAATTTGATAATTTCAACATATGTGATGTTTATTGGTTTTTTTCTTTTGAAGACTTCCTGTTATCACTTTAAGTGATTTACTCAGTCCCTACACTAGTGTCCTGACACAGAAGAATGACTTTTATCTGGTTAATATTTAGTTTTTATTGTTCCTTTATATATAATTTCTGGCAATCAACTGAAACATTATGAGATGTGCAAAGTAGTAAGAAAATTTAACCAACTGTGATAGAAGACCTTTTTCTTGGTCTCTCTTTCTCTCACTGTCCACTCTGCTTGTCAAAAAAAAAAAAAAAGCAGCAAATCATTAACTATGTTACTCTGATTCTGATTCTTCTACATCAGGTATCTTAACATAAAAAAAAAAATTTATTTTTTATTTCTTCAAGCCTGATAACTGGGTAGAATAATTAAGAATTTAGCTGTATTTCTAACTTGCTTAGCCATCTCTAGGTCTGAAACCACTAACATAAATTGGAAGAAATACAGCCAGTCCCCAACTTAAAATAGTCAACTTAGCATACTCACACAATCATTGTTTTTCACCTGAAGCACACTGTTCAGTTAATTACATGAGATATTCAATACTGTATGAAATGAGCTTCATGTCAGATGATTTTACCCAACTGTAGGTTAATTTAAGTGTTCTGGGCACATCTGAGGTAGCTTAGGCTAAGCTGTAATGTTTGGTAGGTTAGGTGTATTAAACACACTTTAGGGGAAGGCATTGTGGTACGCTGGGTTAAGCTGCTGCCTGCAACAAGAGCATCCCATTATAGGAGTATGGGTTCCAGTCCTGGCTGCTCTGCTCTTGCTCCCTGCTAAGGCTCCTTGGAAGGCAGTGGAAGATGGTCCTAGTACTTGGATTCCGACACCTAGGTGGAATACCAGGATGAAGTTCCTGGCTCCTGACTTCATGCTGGCAGCCCTAGCTGTTGTGTCACTTGAGGTGTGAATCAGTGGATGGAAGATCTCTCTCCCTGTTACTCCCCCTTTCAAATAAAATAAATCTTAAATCACTAGTATATAATGGACCTAATATCCCTTCAATTGTGTGTTCAGAAAGTAATTATAGCGAAGCAAGTCAAAAAATTACTGACCACAAGTGAAAACAGCAAGTAATTTTCATATTTATACATGACATATAGATAAACAAGTACTCAAACATGTTGAATCAGCAGCCATTACATGCTAAAAGCTGACAAAACAAGATAATACCTTAATGCTACCCTTTCCAGATGAAAACATCAATACATTCATGATTTTCTGTGGGCATAGTAACCAATTTACTACTGAAGAACTATAGTTTCAAGCCTTGAGAGTCCAATATTTCTTATTATTACAAACATATTCCTGTTATTCTATTGTGAGAAAGATGCTAAAATCAAGATACATGAAATAAAAGGTGAGATGGCAGATAAAAACTCAGAAACAATTTCATTTTCTAGAAAGCAACAACATTCCCACCTGTCATATTTACAAATGCAAGGTTTATCAACAAATTATTCTCAACGGATTATTTGAGTCAGCTAGTACCTGCAAGTACATTTGGTTCACCGCCCCCCCCCCCCCACCTGCCCCGAAGGCCATTGCAGCTGGCACGCTGTGGCCAGTGCACTGTGCTGATCTGAAGCCAGGAGCCAGGTGCTTCTGGTCTCCCATTCGGGTGCAAGGCCCAAGGACCTGGGCCATCCTCCACTGCACTCCCTGGCCACAGCAGAGAGCTGGACTGGAAGAGGAGCAACTGGAACAGAATCCAGCACTCCAACCGGGACTAGAACCTGGTGTGCTGGTGCTGCAAGCAGAGCATTAGCCTATTGAGCCGCAGCACTGGCCAGTTTGCTGCCTTTTTAATCTTGTGCTTGGCAGTTAAATTTGGGAAAATTTTTTTGTGACATGTTTTCTAGACAGAAATTAATTCCTAGGCTTCAATGCTAGACACAGCTGGTTAACGCCCTGGCCTGAAGTGTAGCATCCCATATGGGTGTCCGTTCAAGATCCGGCTGCCCCACTTCTGATCCAGCTCTCTGCTGTGGCCTGGGAAAGCAGTAGATGATGGCCCAAGTCTTTGGGCTCATGTGCCCGCGTGGGAGACCCGGAAGAAGCTTCTGGCTCCTGGCTTCAGATCGGCACAGCTCTGGCTGTTGCAGCCATTTGAGGAGTGAACCATCAGACGGAAGAACCCCCCCTCCTCCTGGGTAACTCTGACTTTCAAACAAATAAGGAAATCTTAAAAAAAAAAAAAGAAAAGAAAACACTATCTCCTTTTCTGTGCTTTATCTATTATTATTATTATTTTTTTTTTTTTTTTTTGACAGGCAGAGTGGATAGTGAGAGAGAGAGACAGAGAGAAAGGTCTTCTTTTTGCCGTTGGTACACCCTCCAATGGCCGCCACGGCTGGCGCCCTGCGGCCAGCGCACCACGCTGATCCGAAGGCAGGAGCCAGGTGCTTCTCCTAGTCTCCCATGGGGTGCAGGGCCCAAGCACTTGGGCCATCCTACACTGCCTTCCCGGGCCACAGCAGAGAGCTGGCCTGGAAGAGGGGCAACCGGGACTAGAACCCGGGGTGCTGGTGCCACAGGCGGAGGATTACCCTGTTGATCCGTGGCGCCGGCCTCCATTCTTATTTTTTACTAAGATCTATTTTCAAGAGTCAACAAATAGTATGAAAAAAAAACCTGTTCCTCAGTAGTAGAGACAAGGGCTGTTCAAAAGTCATCACATCTCAAAGTGTCAATTTCACTTCTATGGATTACCTTTTTAGGTGCTCTATTCGTTACCAGAGATCAGGGAGAACATATTGTATTTTGTTCTTTTGGGACTGGCTTAATTAATTAATTCTTAATTAAGAATCCGGCACCCCGACCGGGACTAGAACCTTGTGTGCCGGCGCCACTAGGTGGAGGATTAGCCTAGTGAGCCACAGTGCCGGCTGCTTTATCCATTATTATGTCTGGATTACAGATGATTTGTCATATATGAGACTGTGATCTTTGACCTCTTTTTTTTTACATGAATTATTTTCATCAGATATATGATTTGCAAACACTTTCTCCCATTATAGATTGTCTTTTCATGTCCTTTTAATGTCCTTTGGTCCAAAAAAGTTGTTTATTTGATGAATTCCAATTTATCTACTTTTTTCTTTTGTTGCTTGTGCTTTTCATGTCATATCCATGAAGTCACTACAAATCCACTGAAATGAAGATTTTCCTTAATATTTTCTTTAAAAGCTTGTTTTGAAAGATCTCTCATCCATAGTAGTTTGCTCCCCAAGTCCTGGCAATCACCAAGACTGGAGCAGGCTGACGCCACAGTCTGGAACTCAGTCCAGGTCTTCCATGTGGTGGCAGGGACCCAAGTACTTACACCATCATATGCCTCCCAGGGTGTCCATTAGTAGGAACCTGGATCAGAAGCAGCAGAGAAGAGATAAATTTTTTAAAGGAAAAAAAGGGACCCTTCCCCTGCAAAAAATTTGCTTGTATGTCAGTTTTGCTACAAATACAGCGTTTATCAAACTTCATTTCAAATCTTTGTCAAACAATTTGATAGGAATTATATACTACTATAGTTTGAATGAGTTCCTGGCTATTTTTTAATTTATATGAGTGCAGTTGAACATCTTTTTATTTCTTTGGTTATTTATAGCCCTTGCCTATTTTCCTGTGGACTATGGTCTTTCTACTGTTTATTGAATATTTTTATTTGGTAGCACTATTAACTGACTATAATTTGAATTAAACATGTTATCCCCAATAATAATAATAGTTATAAGGTTTTTTAAAAAAAGAAGCAGAGGAGCTGGGACTCAAACTGGGCACTGTGATATGGAATGCCAGCATCCCAAGGGGCAACTTGACCACTGTGCCAAATGCCTGCCCTCTCCATACCTCCCTTCTTTCCCATGCCCTTTATTCTAAGATTTTTTTATAATTTTAATTCTTAAGTTTAGGTCTTTGATCTATTTTGAGGTAATTTTAAGATTTATTTTTATTTATTTGAAAGGTAGAGTTAAAAAAGGAGATATATAGAGATCTGCCTACTGGTTCACTCCCCAAAGGCCACAACGGCTGGGATTGGGCCAGCCCAAAACCAGGAGCTAGGAGCTTCATCCACGTCTTGTAAATGGATGCAGGGTTCTTGTGCCATCTTCTGGTGTTTTCCCAGGAGCATCAGCAGGGGAGCTGGATTGGAAGTAGAGCATCCGGGACTCGAACCAGCATCATATTGGATGCCAGCATCACAGGTAGAGGCTTAACCCATTAAGCCACATTGCTGGCCCCCTATTTTGAGGCAGTTTTTGTATGTAGTATAAGCCAGTGTTCCAATTTCATTCTTTCATATTTGAATATCTGGTTTTCCTGGCACCATTTAAAAAAAAAACAACTGCCCTTCTGGTGCCGTGGTGCAGTAGGTTATTCCTCCGTCTGCGGTGCCGGCATCCCATATGGGCGTGGGTTCTAGTCCCAGCTTCACCTCTTCCAACCCAGCTCTGCTGTGGCCTGGGAAAGCAGTGGAAGATGGCCCAAGTCCTTGGGCCCCTGCACCCACATGGGAGACTCGGAAGAAACTCCTGGCTCCTGGCTTCAGATTGGCATAGCTCTGGCCGTTGCAGCTATTTGGGGAGTGAACCAACAGACGGGAGACCTCTCTCTCTGTCTCTCCCTCTCATTGTCTGTAACTCTATCTCTCAAATAAATAAATAAAATCTTAAAAAAAATTTAATAAAAAACTGCCCTTTCTCCATTGTATAGTCTTGTTACCCTTGTTGGAAATGAGTTGACACTGTATGTTGGGTTTACTTCTGAACTCTATGAGTATATTCTGTTCCATTGATCTATATGTTTGTCCTTATGCCAGTACCGTACTATTTTAATTACTGTACCTTTGTAAATTTCAAATTTTGGAAGTATGAGACCTCCAACTGTGCTCTTTTTTTCTTTTTTATTTATTTATTTTTTTATTTTTATTTTTATTTTTTTGACAGGCAGAGTGGACAGTGAGAGAGAGAGACAGAGAGAAAGGTCTTCCTTTGCCGTTGGTTCACCCTCCAATGGCCGCCGCGGCCGGCGCGCTGCGGCCGGCGCACCGCGCTGATCCAATGGCAGGAGCCAGGAGCCAGGTGCTTTTCCTGGTCTCCCATGGGGTGCAGGGCCCAAGCACCTGGGCCATCCTCCACTGCACTCCCTGGCCACAGCAGAGAGCTGGCCTGGAAGAGGGGCAACCGGGACAGAATCCGGCGCCCCAACCGGGACTAGAACCCGGTGTGCTGGCGCCGCAAGGCGGAGGATTAGCCTAGTGAGCCGCGGCGCCCGCTAACTGTGCTCTTTTTTCAAGATTGTTTTGGCTATTTGCAATTCAATGTGAATTCCAGGATAGACATCTACAGTTCTGCAGACAAGGGTGTTATAGAGATTGTATTGATAAGTAGGTTGTTTTGAATAGTAATGATATTATAACATATCTTCCTATTCATGATTATAGGCTATCTTTCCAGTTATTGAAATCTAATTTCTTTCAGATATATTCTGTAATTTCCATTGTTAGGAGTCTTTTAATTTGGTTAGATTTGCTCATAAGTATTAAATTCCTTTAGATCCTATTATAAAAGGACTTTCTTAATTTCTTTTTCAGAATTTTCACTGCTAATTTATAGAAACACAACAATATTTGTGTGTTCATCTTGTACTATGTTTAATTTATTAGCTACAGTACCTTTTTTGTGGATTCTTTGGGATTTTTCACCCAGAATGGCTGCCACGGCTCGCACTGCGCCGATCTGAAGCCAGGGACCAGGTGCTTCTTCCTGGTCTCCCATGCGGGTGCAGGGACACAAGGACTTGGGCCATCCCTCCACTGCCCTCCTAGGCCACAGCAGAGAGCTGGACTGGAAGAGGAGCAACCAGGACTAGAACCTGGTGCCCATATGGGATGCCGGCGCCACAGGCGGAGAGATTATTTATTTATTTGAAAGTCAAAGTTACACAGAGAAAGAGTGGTCTTCCATACAGAGGTTCACTCCCCAATTGGCTGCAACGGCCGGAGCTGCACGTCTTCAAAGCGAGCAGCTTCTTCCAGTCTTCCACGGGTGTACAGGGACCTAAGGACTCGGGCCATCTTCCCACTGCTATCCCAGGCCATAGCAGAGAGCTGGATCAGAAATGGAACTGATCCGAAGCCAGGAGCTTCCTCCAGGTCTCCAACATGGGTGCTGAGGCCCAAGCACTTGAGCCATCTTCTACTGCTTTCCTAAGCCATAGCAGAGAGCTGGACCAGAAATGGAACAGGCAGGACTTGAACTGGCAACCATAAAGGATGCTGGCATGCAGGCTGTGGCTTTACCCATGATGCCACAGTTCTGGCCCCCAAATTATCCTTGTTTTAAAGGTGACTGTTAATAACTTTAATAAATACTAGTATAAATTACTTTGTTAATTTTTATCATTGATAGTACTTGAAGTATTCTGTAACTATTAAAAATATCACTTCTCGGCCTTTTGAGTGGTAAGATCAAGTGTACTATCTATTCTTATCAATTTATTATGACTATTAGAATTATTATGTAATCTCTTGTTTTTCAGTTTATGTAAATGTTTTAAGTTATATGGATCCTTATAAACATTACTTGAATAATATTTTCTTTTTTTAAAGATTTGTTTATTTTATTTGAAAGGCAAAATTACAGAGAGCGAAAGGGAGAGAGAGACTGAGAGGTCTTCCATCCCCTGGTTCACACCCTGAATGGCCACAATGGCCAGAGTTGGGCTGATCTGAAGCCAGGAGTTAGTTCATTCGTTCGTTCGTTCGTTCGTTCCTTCCTTCCTTCCTTCCCTCCCTCCCTCCCTCCCTCCCTCATTTATTTGAAAGTCAGAGTTACACATATAGACAAGGAGAAGCGGGGTGGGGTTGGGGGGTCCATCCACTGGTTCACTCCCCAATTGGCTGCAACGGCCAGAGCTGTGCTGATCTGAAGCCAGGAGCCTGGCGCCTCCTCAGGGCCTCCCACACGGGTGCAGGGGCCCAAGGATTTGGGCCATCCTCCACTGCTTTCCCAGGCTGTAGCAGAGAGCTGAATCGGAAGTGGAGCAGCCGGGAATTGAACCGGCACCCATTTGGGATGCTGGCACTGCAGGCGGTGGCTTTACCTGCTGTGACACAGCGCCAGCCCCAGTTAGGAGTTTCTTTCAGGTCTCCCACATGGTTTCAGGGGCCCAAGTACTTGGGCCATCCTTTGTTGCTTTCCCAGTCCTTTAGCAGGGAGCTGGATGGGAAGTGGAGCAGTCGGGACTAAAACCAGCTTCATATGGGATGCTGGTATTGCAAGCCGAGGCTTAACCTTCTATGCCACAGATTTCCAATTGGTATTCTCTTTGAATCGTACAGAGTATGTCATTGTTTCTGACAGTAGGTAATATGGTAAAGCTCTTTATAATAGGGATATACCAGAGTTTGAATGACCTCCAAAGACTAAATATCAAATGCTATGTCACCATCATTCCTAGTACTTGAAATGTGATCTTGTTCATGGTTCTAATTAATTCCTGAATATACCATTGTGTCTAAATAGCCTACCAATTTAGCATATCTAAAAAGTGCATGTCATTGTTAAAGATACTGAGTGAATCTGCATACAAAGTACCATTTTACTGTTGGTTTTCTCCTTTTTTTTTTATAGAGGTGATACATTTCACAGAGTCCACAATTTAAAAGGTTTTCAAGGGATAGTTTCCTTTCTGTAACTGTTTCCCAGCCACTGAAAGTTCCCTGCCCTGAAAGTAACTCATGTTATAAGAATAGACTGGGTATATCTGAACTTTAAATGAAGTACATGAATACCTGTAAAATTTTTTTTTGCCATTTTTAGATTCAATAGAAAAGTATATATTTCTTCCTATATTGGTTTTTTATTTATTGAATTTAGTTTTATTTCCTTAAAGCAGGTAAGATGAGCTGTCAGAAAACTGAAAGCTAATGAAACACAATAAAGGCCACATCCATATTAAAGTTGTAGCTGTGCCAATAAAAAGTAAACTCTGTGACCTAAAAAAGATGTTAATGATAGCCTTCAGAATTCAGTCTGTTTCTAGATTGGTCAGCTTTGGGTCTCAGATAATTTCCGTGATCCTGTTTGTGCTGTAACAATAGATGGGAATTACCTATAAAAAATCATTAGTATGCTTACTGAAATGTGCATATAACTCCCTATGTAATCATTAAAAGGTTTTTCTTATGGAAACACATTTGTCCTATCAGTTTGTCCATGTTTAGAATTTTTAATATGCTTGTGTTTATAAGCACAAGCAACTTAGAATATACAGTTTTACTTACTTATGTATTTGTTAGTGAAGATAATACTGTCTTAATTTAATGTCAAAACACTTTCAGATTTATTAACCACTGGCTTATTTTTGCTTGAAATTGTCTTTGAATTCTGTGGTGAAAAGTTGCACATTCAAATGAGCAGTATAGCACATATATGTTTAAAGTATGAGCGCAGGTTTTAAACTTTTTTTCAGACATAAATTTGTTAATGTAACCCAATTGGTAGAACAGTATTTACTGAGCTTTATTATTTTCCCAACTAAGTTTCCAATGTTTAATAATTTAGTTCTAGGCCGGTGCTGCGGCTCACTAGGCTAATCCTCTGCCTGCGGCGCCGGCAAACCGGGTTCTAATCCTGGTCGGGGCGCCAGATTCTGTCCCGGTTGCTCTTCTTCCAGTCCAGCTCTTGGGCCCTGCACCCGCATCGGAGACCAGGAGAAGCACCTGGCTCCAAGGCTTTGGATCAGCGCGGTGCGCCAGACGCAGTAGCCATTGGGGGATGAACCAACGGAAAAGGAAGACTTTTCTCTCTGTCTCTCTCTCTCTCACTGTCTAACTCTGCCTGTTTAAAAAAAAAAAATATTTAGTTCTGTAAAGTATCTAAGTAGCTAAAGACTGCTTCGTAAGTTTGAAGCCTCCCTGAAAGGTGCAAGCACAATTTGTAGAATCACTTTTACTTAATGAAGTTTGAAAGCTGATGACTTGAATTTTTTTTTTTTTTTTAGATGTTTGAAAAAGATATTTATTTACGGGGCCAGCATTGTGGCATAGTGTGTAAAGCCACCGCCTGCAGTGCTGGCATCCCATATGGATGCTGGTTCAAGTCCCGGCTACTCCACTTCCAATCCAGCTCTCTGCTATGTCCTGGGAAAACAGTAGAAGATGACCCAATTCCTTGGGCCCGGGTGGGAGACCTAGAAGAAGCTCCTGGCTCCTGGCTTTGCATCAGTGCAGCTCCGGCCTTTGCGGCCAACTGGGGAGTGAACCAGTGGATGGAAGACCTCCCTTTCTCTCTATCTCTCTGCTTCTCCTTCTCTGTGTAACTCTTTCAAGTAAATAAATAAATCTTAAAAAAAAAAAAAAGTTTGTTTATTTGAAAGCCAGAGCAACAGAGAGAAGGGGAGAAACAGAGTGAGAGAGATCTTCCATCCACTGGTTCACTTCCCAAATGGCTGCAACAGCTAGATCTGGGTCAGGCTGAAGTCAGGAGCCAGGAACTCCATCCTAGTCTCCCACTTGCGTGGCAGGTGCTCAAGTACTTGTGCCATCTTCCACTGCCTTCCCAGATAGCAGAAAGCTGGATTGGAAGTGGAGTTGCCAGGACTCAAGATCGCATTCTCATACAGGATGCAAGTGTTGCAAGCGGTGGCTTAACCTGGTATACCATAATGTCGGCACGATTTTTTTAGACCTTAAGTTTATTAGCTGTTTCGACTTTAGAAGAATGAAGGGATATCTTGTTTGGAGAAAAATCTATTATTTCTTCACATTTCAACATACTCTGAGAAGATACCGATATACTCCTGACTAGTTGAATACACATTTTTCTTTTACATGGTTGGATATTAGAAAAAATGCTCATAACTACATAAAGAAGCATTTTTTGACATAAAATTATAATTTATATTCTTAATTTTAATCTGAAAGGATTGTTAAAAGAGGTTCCATTTCAGATTTCTTTCAAATCAAAATAATAATTTATAATTAATATCCAAGTAGAAAAAAATGAGAAAAATATGGTGTAAATAGTTTATGTTGGGGCCAGCACTATGGCGCAACAGGTTAAAGCCCTGGCCTGAAGCGCCAGCATCCCATATGGTCACCGATTTGAGACCTGGCTGCTCTGTTTCCCATCCAGCTCTCTGCTATGGCCTGGGAAAGCAGTAGAAGATGGCCCAAGTCCTTGGGCCAAGCCCTGCACCCGCATGAGAGACCCAGAAAAGCCGGATTCTGGCTCCCGGCTTTGGATCGGCACAGCTCCAGCCGATGCAGCCAATTGGGGAGTAACCCATCAAAAGGAAAGCCTCTTTCTCTTTTTTCTGCCTCCTCTCTCTGTGTAACTCTGACTTTCAAATAAATACATAAGTCTTAAAAAAAAGTTTATGTCCCCTCCCCAAGATGCTCAAGTTTACAAGGTGATGCAAACATGAAACCATATTAAGATGCCATTTTCACTTCCTTTATGCATTGCACAGCTTTGAAAGTTATATAATTATCAGTGAAAGTGGGTAAAAATTTTAGAGAGGGAAGTTTGGCAGTATTTGTCATAATTCAAATGCATATATTGATCCTTGCAGTTCAGCTTTGGGGAAACTGTTTTATAGATAGACTTCTGAATATAGAAATTATACTAAGTTTATTAGTTTTAGCATTATAATAGACAAAGACTGAAAATAACCTAAATTGCTTAATTAGGCTTAATTGGGCAATTTTGATAAATTATGGAACAATCATGAAATGAAATTGGACTTTCAAGGTACATTAAATCAGGGGTCTAGATTTTTTTTCTTATGATGCCAGGCAGTAAATACATCAGGCTTTGCAGGTAGTAGGGTCTCTGTGGGGACTACTTTGCTCTGATGTCATAGAAATGCCCCCATAACAATACTTAAGTGTGAATGGGCATGGCTGTGTTCCAGTAAAGATTTATTTACAAAAATAGTGACTGGCCTATGGCCCACAATTGCTGACTCTTGTATTAAAGAGAGAAACAAAGGAAAGAGCTTTGTGTGTAAACTAACAGAAGTGTATGAAAAAATATAGACAACATTGATTGTGCCTCAGATATTTGGAAAAGATAGATGAGGTGAATATTTGTACTAAGAAGGTAATAATTTAAACTTGAGTTTTTGTGAGTGTGTAGGAGCTCTGTAGATAAAAACAAAATCTTTTGTGGGATCAGTGAGAAGCATGACTGAAATAAATATTGGCAGTGGATGAAGAGGTAAGTTTGGCCCATACTTTTGAAGGTACTTGAAGCTACTGATTACCCATTTTCCGTGGGTTATAAATTAAAACAAAAATTTTTTTTTTTTTTTTTTTGACAGGCAGAGTGGACAGTGAGAGAGAGACAGAGAGAAAGGTCTTGCTTTGCCGTTGGTTCACCCTCCAATGGCCGCCGCGGCCGGCGTGCTGCGGCCGGCGCACCGCGCTGATCCGATGGCAGGAGCCAGGTGCTTTTTCCTGGTCTCCCATGGGGTGCAGGGCCCAAGCACCTGGGCCATCCTCCACTGCACTCCCTGGCCACAGCAGAGGGCTGGCCTGGAAGAGGGGCAACCGGGACAGAATCCGGCGCCCCAACCGGGACTAGAACCCGGTGTGCCGGCGCCGCTAGGCGGAGGATTAGCCTAGTGAGCCGCGGCGCCGGCCTAAAACAAAAATTTTCAACATTAAGCTCTGTTAGACTTTGATATTTTACATATTTGCTTCAAGCTTGTTTAATTTTTACTCTAAATCATGTCAAGTACTTCATTTCTCTCTTTTGAGATAATCATTTGTTGTTTTGTTATTCAAACCTTGTATTTCTACATTAACTAGATGTTTGTGTACTCCTAAGTAACACTGTATCCATTTAAGGTTTATTTTATGGTTTGTTGTCATTTCAAAATCATTTTTTGCTCAGTGTAATATTTTATGATACATGTATATAAACCACCAGTTAAGAGAAACGGTACAGTCTACAAATGCAAGGCACATGTGTCATTTTGAATTTTCCAGTAACCGCATAAAAATATAAACTGGTAAAATTGATAATATATTTTAATGACCCAATATATCCAATATTATATTATCCTAATATTATTTCAACATGTAACCAATATAAAAAAAACTAAAATAATTACCATGTTTTGCATTCATTTTTATATTGTCTTAGAAATCTGATTTTATTTTGCATTAACATTTTAATTTGTAGTTTTAAATGTTCAAAAATCTCTGCATCAGGCAGCCAGCCAGTAGCTGTCAGAGAACCACTTTTAGTGCTTAGTTGGATACACACTTCTGCTACCAGGGATCAGCCAAGTGTCAATATGTTGACATGACAGGAGAAAGTCTTTTGTGTTAGAGTTTTCTAGTACTACTGTAATGCAAAGATTCTGTATACCATAAAGTAAACCTCTATTAAGAACTGCATTTACTGTTAGTAAAATTGTTGGAGCAGAAAGGGTGATGCAAACACACTCTGCCCTCTTCTAATACATAGGCTTTCTGTGTTCAACCTAAAGGTATATCTTTCCCTGTTCTTTTGCCTTGAATAAACTGCTTAAGTATGCCCACCCCTTATTATGAGAGTTGTCACATTTTTAGTAAATCTATTGCTTTGCAATATTTGTACCTTTTCGGTGAACTAATTTGTATGCTTATTTTTGTTAAGAATGTCAAGCAGGCAACATTTGATTTCTGAGCCACATATTGTATGCCTCTTTATTCCTGCTTTTAAAGTTTCAGCCTGGTTTATGGTCATCTGACCATTATAGTCTATACTTAGATTTGTGTTTCTTTTATTCTCCATATAAATGTCCTAGTCTTTGTAGGGATTCATAACAGAAATTACCATTTATGGTACTTTAGTTTCATAAACATTATAGAGGAACTTTCCATTATGTGTTTAATACCCCTTATTATAAAGGCCCAATGGGGAAAAAATCTAGCTAAGAAAAGGTTTAGGGGAAAATTGTTTCCAATTCACTCACCCTTTACCTGGTTCTTGTTTTTTTTTTTTTTTTCTTTCCAGAGTTCTAGAAGGCTTGTTTTAATGTCTTTTTACATGCCTACTGAAATGCTTTCTGTCATAGTGCAATTGGCATATATGTAGTAGTCTGCTAATTCTTTTAAAAACAAAGCTTTGGTATATTCTGTGTTTGATGGCTTGGTAATAGCCTTTTAATAATGGTTTTATACAGGGTGCTGTTAGTATATATATCTGCCATAAGGTGGGAGTAGAGAGTTTTATAGTTCTGATTAGTGAGGGAGACAATATTTAGAGTAGTCATAAAGCTAACTTTCTGTAAGTTACCAAAATAATTATTAGTACCATTTTTAGCATAATTTCCCTTGAGGTTAGCATGATTTCTGATTTCTGCAAGGAAATTTTTTACTCATCAGCCATTCTGAAATTGGTTACTGGTTTTTTTTTTTTTAGACTGTGAATTTCCAAATCCTTTTATTTTCTGTTGCATTTCTTTGATTAAATAATTATTTTAAAGATTTATTTCTTTATCTTGAATGTAAAAGGGGGGTGGTGTATCTTTGATTTGTTTATTCATTGTGATTGGCACTGGGCCAGGCTATAGGCAGGACCCTGGGGTCATCTGGGTCTCCCACGTGGGTGGCAGGGGCCCAACACTGGCCAGTTTCTGGCTACTTTCCCCAGACCATTAGCAGGGAGCTGGATCTGAAGGGGAGCATCTGGAATATATATCCACGCCTATATGGGACACCAGTATTGCACACCACAGTGCCATCCCCTTTAAATAATTTTTTAAGCTGTAAGCTGGGAACAGCCACTTGGATTGGAGGTGGAAATACATCCTTTTATTGGGCAAGTGGAAACAGAAAGACACAGGTGTGGTAGAAAGTAGAATGTGCAAAGGAGGCCTGGATGGGCTACCCATTATGTTAGCTCCTTACATGTGGAGCACAGAGTCCTAGAGCTAGGATTTTTTTCAAGTCTCAACATTAAATATATATGATATATATATATATATGTTAGGTGATCAATTTAGGTAGATCTGAAAAAAGTGAGATGTATCCATTCTCTTCATTAAAATCAAAATTCACATACACAAACTTTATAATTTTGGAATGAGAATTACATGGCTTCTCACCATAATTTTTTCCATATCAAGTACTAAAGGATAATCAGACCAATCCTAATAGGTCTGTTTGTCAGAAAATATTTTGAAGACGAATTTCCCCTTTTTTGTTGGGGAGAGGGATATGTACACAATTCAACAATGAAAAATACTAGATAGATTTTCATAGGAACAAATGTAAGTACTGTATGCGTAGACTGAATTTTCAAAAGTCCCATACTACCATTTGTTTTTTTTGTTTGAAGTAGGATATGCAAAGATCATCACATGGGCTACTGCTAGTAAAATATACTGTTGCTGTTTGAACATGCCAACTTAAAGACCATGTAATTTAAAGATAAAAATAATTTTAAGTGGGTTAGGTTTGGAAGTTGGATTTCATTTGAGACCCAAATTTTGGAAATTAAATAGGAAAATTTATTTTTCATTGATAGAGTGCCAGCTGATTATACATATTTCCCTATAAAAAGTATAATTTTACTTTTCTTGGGATTATTTTGATTTGCTAGAATTCCTGATAAGAGGCCTTGGGTTGCTAAGGCTTTTCACAGTTTGAAAGAGGAATGGCAGATCTTAAGCAAGGGAAATGTGATTGCAATACAATGCTGATAAAGATCACTTTGGTTATGTTCCTCTGGTTTGCCATCATGTTTTCTCGGTTAGAAGGCAGCTCCCATTTTCTCCTTGAAAATGTCCCCCATACAGCTTCTGGTGACTGGAGTATAGGAGGCTTTAGAGGTACACCTGATGTATTAAATTCTACATATATTTAATGATTATTTGTATAAATGATTGTATTACATATAAAATTTAGAAACAAAATTTTGTTTTGATGAAATAGTTTTGTTCAAGTTGTTCCTGTATAATTGGGATCACTTTGGAATGATCTGTCTTCCTAAGAGAGTCTTTCAGGTGGAAAATGTTAGGAATATGAGTAACTTTGTAAGTCTTCTGATAGACAGTGACTCCTTTTTTTCTGAAAAATAAATTTCAGTGGGTAAAACTCTACACCTATATCCAAACAAAGTATTTCTTAATTTTAGGAAGTCAGTATCTTAGGGAGCTTATTATCAGATGATTAAGCTTTTAGTTGTAAATGTGGATTTTGTCTTTCTTTTTATAATTTTTTTTTCTATGAGGGGTTGGACATAATTGCCTTATTTCATTTCAGGGATCCTTCTAAAGTAACTATTCTGGTACCTGGTGCTGGACTAGGAAGACTGGCCTGGGAAATAGCTATGCTAGGTTATGCTTGTCAAGGAAATGAATGGAGTTTTTTTATGCTCTTTTCTTCCAACTTTGTACTCAACAGGTATTTAATTTATTTTTTGCTGGAAATAGTAATTTCTCAGAATCAGATTGACTTGCCTATTTTTTGAACATTCTGAATTTGAAGATAATTACACAGTGTTTGATTACAATGCATATCAAAAATGTTTAAAATCAATTCATATATAAATTACCACTTAAGCCAATTGTCTAGGTGAAACAGGATGAATAAGTGACTCTTTAGAAAGTAGTTGGGAATTCTATGAAATTGAAATGATTTCTATATAGAATCTTCAAGCCTAAGACTGATAGAGGAAGAGTATATTCTCTTTGTTCTTTTTTTTTTTTTTTAAGATTTATTTTATTTAATTGAAAGGTAGAGTTTCAGAGAGAGGTGGAAACACAGAGAGAGAGGTCTTCCATCTGCTGGTTCACTCCCCAGATGGCTGTAATGACAAGGGCTTTATCATCTCTTTGTCTCTTGAGTGAGATAGAGTTTACTGTAGCAGTCACAGCTATTTTCCTTAATCAAGTTCTTATAAATTGGCCAAGTATGCTCACATAATTAAGCTGGAAAGATCTGTCAGAACTTCAGCAGCCTCCTTTGTAAGATAGGGAAAAAGAGTTACTTTTAAGCCAGAACTGGTGTTAGAGGAAAATATCTGCCTTGTTTGAATAATATGTTGACTCTGATGGCAATACGAGTTTTAGGGGAGTGGTGAGAAAGGAAAAAGTTGAGGGTTGTAAAAATTAATTAAAAGAGATAGCAAACTTAGTTGAAACCAGCATTACTTTTTAAAAATTAGTTGGACTATTTTTACTTGAGTTTTCAGTTCAGAAATGAATTTTTATAAATTTTTTATTTATTTATTTTTTTATTTGATAGGCAGAGTTAGACAGTGAGAGAGTGAGAGACAGAGAGGTCTTCCTGCCATTGGTTCACCCCCTAAATGGCCACTGCGGTCGGCGCACTGCACCGATCCGAAGCCAGGAGCCAGGTGCCTCCTCCTGGTCTCCCATGTGGGTGCAGGGCCCAAGCACTTGGGCCATCCGCCACTGCCTTCTCGGGCCACAGAAGAGAGCTGGACTGAAAGAGGAGCAACCGGGACTAAAACCCGGGGTGCCGGCGCCGTGGGCAGAGGATTAGCCTAGTGAGCCACAGCACTGGCCCCTTTATAAATGTTTTAAATATTTATTTATTTGAAAGGCAGAGTTACAGAGAGGCAGAGAGAGAGAGAGAAGTCTTCCATCCGCTGGTTCATTCCCCAAATGGCCACAACAGCCAGAACTGGGCCAATCTGAAGCAGGGGCTTCTTCCCGGTCTCCCATGTGGGTACAGGGGCCCAACCACTTGGGCCATCTTTTACTGCTTTCCCAGGCCATAGAAGAGAGCTGGATCAGAAGTGGAGCAGCTGGGACTCCAACTGGCACCCATATGGGATGCTGGCGCTGCAAGTGGCGGCTTTACCCCCTGTACTACAGCACCAGCCCTTGAATTTACCTTTATTTTTGTTCTGTCTTTCAATCCATGATTGGTTGCTCATCTACATGTATATTTAAATTTTCAGATAATCGGATGGGTTGTGGTAGTGTCACTGTAGGTACTATAGAAAACCTTCAGTCATATTTTAGTGTTTAGATTTTCTTGGCAAAATGTTTAGTTAACACTGAATTTTTGCTCATATTTTGCAGATGCTCTGAAATTAATAAATACAGACTTTATCCCTGGATCCATCAGTTTAGCAATAACCGGAGATCAGCTGATCAGATTCGACCCATCTTTTTCCCTGATGTTGACCCCCACAGTCTTCCTCCTGGTTCTAACTTTTCTATGACTGCAGGAGATTTTCAGGAGATTTATTCAGAATGCAGTAAGTCCAAAGCAACAGATCTTGTCTCTATTCTAAATGCAATGAGCTGATTTTATCCTAAGCCACCATTTGTGATATAAGGTATACCTCAGTGATAAATTTAGTTTATTTTCAAGGTCACATAGCAGGAAGTGATGTGAACTATAAAGAAATAAAGGAACTTGAACTCTGTTGAATCTATTAATACAAGACAACATGAAGCAGAGTTCAGATGCATAATGAATGAAATAAAGATGAAAGTAGGTCAGTGTAAGAAGGGACAGGGTGAATGGCATTCAAGACAAACAGATGTAGAAAAGTAAGAATGAATGAGGTAACTGGGGACAGTAGCATAAATAGTCTTACCAGGGAAAAAAATGCTGGAGGATACAACTAGAAAAGTACCTTGTGGAAGCCTGTAAATTTTGGACTTCAGCATGGCAAACTGCCAAGATATTTGAGTGAAATATTAGAAAAGGGAGATAATAATGGGGAAGGGTACGGGGTGGGATTGGCAGTGAAAAGGAAAAAGAAAAACAATGCTGTGGGGGTCACAAAGATCATTCACTTAGCAGATAATTTGTTGAACACCTACGAAGTACCAGGCATAGTCTAGCCATTCAAAAGTGAACAGTGAGCAAAAAACGTCTTTGTCCATATGGGACTTACATTCAAGTAGAGAAGAAGGGAGAGACAAAGGCAGAGAGGAAGAGGGAGCAAGGCTATAAGTAAATCTAATGTTGTGAGGAAGAAAAATGAGGTAGGGTAGAAGGGGTGCAGAGTGACTGGGGGCCTCTTGTATAGAGTTGTCAGGGGAAGCTTTTCTAAGAGCAGAAACTAAAAGAGAACCTCAGCATGAAGAGGCAAACCATACAGATCTTGGGGGTATAGAGAATGCTGCAGAAGAACGGAATGGTGAGGAAATAGGTACTCCCTCCTTTCCCAGGTGATTATCTTGCATTGTGAATATTTAGATATTTCAGTGTCATTCATTTCTCTGTTGGCAGTAAGTGTCCGCAGTCTTTCTGAAAGTTGCCAGAATTTAAATGCAAATTTAATCAGAATTTAGAGTCCAAGTGCCTGTTTAGTTTTGCTTGGTTCTAGGTGAAGGCTAGAAGTTGAATAGATGATGAAAACTCTTACAGATATCATTTGGAAATGATATCTAGTGATAATATGTTAAAAATGATTCAGATTGATTATGAGGTTATTAAAAAACCTTTTTTAAACTACAGTAAAGTATCTCATTTAAATGATTATTTGGTTAATTTATCAGTGTTGATCAGAGGAGTTTGGCTTCTATATGCTTATAGTTAAAATATCAATACTAAGAGGTAACTGACGAGTTTAGAGGAAAAGTGAATAATGTAACATATGCAATAATTTGCTTTTTCTTGATTAGATACCTGGGACTGTATTGCTACCTGTTTCTTCATAGATACAGCTCACAATGTAATTGATTATATTGATACAATATGGAAAATACTCAAACCAGGTGGAATTTGGATAAATCTAGGTAAGTTCTTTATTATTTATTAAAGTTTCACACATTAATCTGAATACTTACTGGTGTTTTACATTTGCTAACTTCACAGTACCCATTGTTCATGGAAGTTTTAGTTATATGTGTATTTTTTTTTTAAGATTCTTGTTTTATTCGTTTGAAAGGCAGAGTTACAAGGGGCAGGAAGAGAAATAGAGAAAGAAGATCTAATATCCACTGGTCACTCCCCAAGTAGCCACAATAGCCAGAGCTGGGCCAGGCCAAAGCCAAG
The DNA here is from genome assembly GCF_051225735.1 of Oryctolagus cuniculus. Taxonomy (NCBI): domain Eukaryota; kingdom Metazoa; phylum Chordata; class Mammalia; order Lagomorpha; family Leporidae; genus Oryctolagus; species Oryctolagus cuniculus. The sequence goes on from NC_142867.1 coordinate 155,277,331, forward strand.
AGCCAGGAGTTCCACCCAGGTCTCCCACATGCATCCTCCACTGCCCTCCCAGGCACATTAGTAGGGAGCTGGATTAGAAGTGAACAGCTTTAGGGCTGGTGCTGTGGCATGGCAAGTGAAGCCTCTGCCTGCAGTGCCGGCATCCCATATGGGCGCCAGTTTGAGTCCCGGCTGCTCCACTTCCCATCCAGCATTCTGCTATGGCCTGGGAAGGCAGTAGAAGGTGGCACAGGTCCTTGGGTCCCCACACCCACATGGGAAGACCTGGAGGAGGCTTCTGACTTCGGATCGGCATAACTGTGGCCACTGTGGTAATAGGGAGTGAACCAGCAGATGGAAGACGCCTCTCTCTCTCTGCCTTTCCTTCTCTGTAACTCTGACTTTCAAATAAATAAATACCTCTTTAAAAAAAAAAAAGTGAACAGCCAGGACTTAAGCTGGCACCTATATTAGATGCCGGCATCGAAGAGAACCCCTTAACCCGTTACATGGGCCCCACTGTATGTGTTTTAAAACCTCTGGTTTTCTGTAGAATGCATCCTAGTGGTGATGCCTTCAAAAGCAGTGGGAGCCAAAAGTTGTATTTCACGTTAGGTAAATCTCAAACATTTCACTTTCAAAGTACATTAATTATTAGTCTGAATGGGTAATCATTTCTTTATTTTGCCTGTTTGAGGGAAAAGATTGTATCTCTTCCTATGAAATCCTACTCTTGGTAAAGAGTAGGGTTGGAAAATTTTTTGTGGTTACCTTGAGCTTTAGAAAGAATATACATTTATGCAAAAAACCTTTTTACTACATCCTGCTGCTCAGTGCTAGAAATTAGATGGTAAATATGACATCACCCTCTTATTTAGTTTGAAGGAAATTGCCAGTTGTTTCCTCTTCAGCACAAAGGGAGTATAATGATAGTATCAAGATAAATATATATGTCTTTTTCAATGAGATAAAATCTATGTTCAGAAAGACATCAAAGCTAGGGGTGAGCATTTGGCACAGCAATTAAGATACCACTTGGGAAGTCTACAGCCTATATTGGAGTCCCAAAGTTTGATCAAGTCCTGTTTCCCCCTTAGTTCCAGATTGCTGTTAATGAGCACCCTGGAAAGCAGCATGTGATGGCTAAAGTGCTTCAGTCCCTGCCACCCATGTGGAATTCCTGGATTGAGTTCTCGGCTCCTTTTGCCTGGCCCAGCCTTGGCTGTCACTGGCTTTTAAGTAGTGAATTAGCAGATGGGAGATCTCTTTCTTTATCTATGTGTCTTTCAGATAATTAAAAAAAGACATCAAAGTTAGAATATAAAGGTTTGCAAGATGAGGGTCTTCATACTATATAAAAACACCAACATATTCATAAGTCCTTCCTCTTCAGGATGGGTATAGTTTTGTTGCTGGGTTCTATCACCTAGTCTTTTTTTTTTTTTTTTTTTTTTTTGACAGATAGAGTTAAACAGTGAGAGAGAGAGAAAGGTCTTCCTTCCGTTGGTTCACCCCCCAAATGGCCGCTACGGCCAGTGCACTGCGCCGATCTGAAGCCAGAGGCAGGTGCTTCCCCCTGGTCTCCCATGTGGGTACAGGGCCCGAGGACCTGGGCCATCCTCCACTGCCCTCCTGGGCCACAGCAGAGAGCTGGTCTGGAAGAGGAGCAACCGGGACTAGAACCCGGCGCCCATATGGGATGTCGGCGCTGTAGGTGGAGGATTAAGCAAGTAAGCCACGGCGCCGGCCCCCACCTAATCTTTTTAATGATCTTATTTTAACAGAGATTTTGCCCTTAGGACTACCCCTAGAAGTAGTAGTTAAGTGATTTCCAAACATTTCTTCAGAATTCTGTAGGATCTGATGAATGCAGCTATAAAATGCAATCATCAAAATAAGGAACAAATATAACAAACCTCAGACCTTCTTTAAAAGTAGTTTAACTTTTGGGCCGGCGCCATGGCTCAATAGGCTAATCCTCCGCCTTGCGGCGCCAGCAAGCAAGTCCTGGTCGGGGCACCGGATTCTGTCCCGGTTGCCCCCCTTCCAGGCCAGCTCTCTGCTACGGCCCAGGAGTGCAGTGGAGGATGGCCCAAGTGCTTGGGCCCTGCACCTGGCTCCTGCCTTCGGATCAGCGCGATACGCCGGCCGCAGTGCGCCGGCTGCGGCGGCCATTGGAGGGTGAACCAATGGCAAAAGGAAGACCTTTCTCTGTCTCTCTCTCTCACTGTCCACTCTGCCTGTCAAAAATAAAAAAAAATAAAAAAAAAGTAGTTTAACTTTTGGAAAACTTCCAGGTAATGATTAAAAAATGTTACCTGCTGGGTATTTACTTGCTCAATGTGAATTAGGTACTGTGTTAGCCCCTTGCACTCTGTTTAATATCAAGGCTACTCTGTAAGAGTATTGAGATGGCACTATCTTATAGTGAAGAAACTGAAATTTGGGTTAAGTAACTAGCAGAAAAGATCTGTAGATTATATGTGGCAGAGACAGGCTTGTAGCCCAGAGCAAATTTCTTGGATACTCCAGGTCAATTTATAACTCAGCATTACCATGACCTGTATTTATGTGATTTGAAACTTTTGATACTAGTTACTGAGTTATGGTAAGGTTTTGTCTATTTCCAAAGCACTTGCCTTTTTTTTCACAGAAATAACTTATTGAACATTTACTTTATTGGATTACTAATATTTTATTAAGTTATGTAATAATAACAGTCTGAAAAAATAAAATTGGCTCCTCGTAAGAATAGTGTTTGGTAACACTATTTAAATGTGCTGCAGTGTTGCTGTGATCTGTCATGGGCAACATAAATAACATTGGTTAATTGGGAGTAAAATAGGAGAGCTTTCACTCTTAATAGAGTTAGAATAAAAGAGAAACATAGTCCTTATTTGGAAGGTTAATACTTTTTACAAGTAAAGTCCTTTGCATGTATAAGTTAAAGAATACAAAATAATAATAATAATTTCCTTATTAGTGCTTTTCACTGTTATGCCACGTATTTATTATTTACTCCATATTTCTCCTATCCAGTCTTATGGCAGTTTATTTTATTTATTTGAAAGAGTGACAGAGAGGAGAGAGATAAAGATATTCTGTTCAGTGGTTCACTCTCCAAATGGCTGCAATGAAACCAGATGCCTGGAACTCATCCTGGTCTCCTATGTGGGTGGCAAGGGGGAGAGGGACAAAGCAAGAAATCATGAGTTCTGGGCCGGCGCCGCGGCTCACTAGGCTAATCCTCCGCCTAGCGGCGCCGGCACACCGGGTTCTAGTCCCGGTTGGGGCGCCGGATTCTGTCCCGGTTGCCCCTCTTCCAGGCCAGCTCTCTGCTGTGGCCAGGGAGTGCAGTGGAGGATGGCCCAGGTGCTTGGGCCCTGCACCCCATGGGAGACCAGGAGAAGCACCTGGCTCCTGGCTCCTGCCATCGGATCAACGTGGTGCGCCGGCCGCAGCGCGCCGGCCGCGGTGGCCATTGGAGGGTGAACCAACGGCAAAGGAAGACCTTTCTCTCTGTCTCTCTCTCTCACTGTCCACTCTGCCTGTCAAAAAAAAATAAATAAATAAATAAATAAAAAAAAAAAGAAATCATGAGTTCTGTGTCCTCTCTTCTTATGAGGACACTAATCCTGTTGGATTAGAACTCCACTCGTATGCCCTCCTTTTACGTTAATTGCTTTCTTCGAATTCCTACTTCCAAATATATTTTCACTGGGAACTGGACTTCTGCATAAACATGTGGAAGATACACCAATCAGCCCATAAAATCCCTCTTCCCTCACTATCTGCATCCAGTTGATGTACAAATTGTATCTCTTAAAGCTCTTTAGTAACTTTTTTTTTTAAAGATTTATTTTATTTATTTTGAAAGAGTTACAGAGAGAGGTAGAGAAAGAGGTCTTCCATCCGCTGGTTCATTCCCCAGATGGCTACAATGGCCAGAGCTGTGCTGATCCAAAGCCAGGAGCCTCTTCTGGGTCTCCCACGTGGGTGCAGGGGCCCAAGGACTTGGGCCATCCTCCACTGCTTTCCCAGGCCATAGCAGAGAGCTGGATCGGAAGAGGAGCAGCTGGGACTAGAACCGGTGCCAATATGGGATGCCGGTGCTTCAGGCCAGGGCTTTAACCCGCTGCGCCACAGCACTGGCCCCTTTAGTATCTTTTTTTCAAAAAAATATTTACTGATTTATTTGCAAGGCAGAGTTAGAGATCTTCCACCTGCTGGTTCATTCACCAGATGGCTGCAATGGCTGGAGCTGGGCCAATCTGAAGCCTGGAGCCAGGAGCTTCCTCCCGGTCTTCCACCTGGGTGCAAGGGCCCAAGTGCTTGAACCACCCTCCACTGCTTACCCAGGCACATTAGCAGAGAGCTGAATGGGAAGTGAAGCAGCTATGACTTGAACTGGTGCCCATATGAGATACCAGTACTACAGGCAGTGGCTTTACCCAATACGCCACGGTGCAGGCCCCTCTTTTTAATAACTCTTGAATCTCTTTCAGTCCCAGGATTTTTCAGCTGTGGCACTATTGACATTTGGGGTTGGATCATAAATGGGGATAGCAGAGAGTCTGGTATATCGTAAGATGGTTAACAGACTCTCTGGCCTCTACCTACTAGAATCCAGTAGTAATTTCAAGTTGTGACAAAACTGTCTGTGGGGCAGGGGTGTGGCACATGGTTAAGTTGCTAGTTGGAATGTCCACTTGTTGATGTCCTGCCTACAGTGCTTGCAGCCCAGCTTCCTGCTAATGAAGGCAGCAGATGATTGCTCAAGTACTTTGGTCCTGCCATCATGTGGGAGACCCAGATGGTTCAGGCTCCTGGCTTCAGTCTTAGCCAGCACTGGCTGTTGTGGGCATTTAGAAAGTGAATAAGCTGAAGATGTCTCTCCCAACTGTCTGTTCCCCTGCTCCTACCCCTAACCTCTGTCCTCTGCCTTTCAAATATAATGAAAATTTTAAAATTATAATCTTTAAGCAATATTTTTAGACATTGGAACCCTGTCCCTTGGGATGGGCAAAAATGCCTTCAGTTGAGAACTACTGATCTAACTTAATCAGTGCTTACCTGGATTAGAATCATTACAGTAGTTTCCTTAACAGGGTGTCCCTGTCTTGGAATTGTCTACAACCTTCCATGCCCCTTTCAGTTCCACATGTTATCACCAGAGTGCTCTTTCCACTATGTAAATCTGTTCCTGTCAGACTCCTGCATAAAATTCTAGCTTTCTTGACCATTTAAATTCTTCAGCATTGTTTACAATGCCCTTTGTGACCTTCTATCTGAAGTCTTAGCTTCACATTTTTTAATCAACCTCTTCTGTGACTTCAAATGCAATCTTCTGAATTAGAAAGCCCATTGTCTTTCTCCTCTGTTTTCACTGTTGTTTCTGATGTATTCTTTAACACTCAGCTTAGGTGATCCTTCAGATTAGGTTAAATAGTGCATGTTCCACTTTTATGTTCTCAGAATCTGTTGAAGTGTTTCTCACTTTGTGGTATTACCACTCATGCTCTTTTTTTTATTAAAATTTTTTTTTAATTTATTTATTTGGCATGTAGAGTTACAGAAGTGAGAGAGAGACAGAGAGAAAGGTCTTCCTTCCTTTGGTTCACCCCAAATGGCCTCAACGGCCGGAGCTGTGTGGAGCTGCGCCAATCCGAAGCCAGGAGCCAGGTGCTTCCTCCTGTTTTCCCACGCTGGTGCAGGGGCCCAAGCACTTGGGCCATCCTCCACTGCCCTCCCAGGCCACAGCAGAGAGCTGGGCTGAAGACGAGCAACTGAGACTAGAACCTGGCACCCATATGGGATGCCGGTGCCCGCAGACAGGATTAAGTTGGTGCGCCAGGGTGCCAGCCCCTCATGTTCATTTTTTAGGAAAAGTTTTAGTTAGGAGAAATGCACATTTATTATTATGCAAAGGTGTAAAAAAAATCACAGGAGTGTGATGTGATTACTTACTTTCTCAAAATGATTCAGAAGCTTACATACTGTTTATTTAGAGGAGAGAGAGAATGAGGAATGTAGACTAATTTGAGAATTTGTAAATTATTATTAGGGGAATGAATGGTCCCAGAAACAGAAATTATCTTATAAGAAGTTGCTTCTAATCTGAGTAACACCAAGGAACAGACCTTCTTTTGTAATAGAGGTCCATCCAGGTGTGCCACCCATATGTTTTTGTTTTTGTTTCTCCTGTTTATCTCTAAGCTTGCTGAGGGCAGGGATCTAATGCTTCCTACTCATGTGGTACAGAGCCTGGCAGACAGCAGACTTCTGTGTGTGAATGAAACTACTCTTTGAAAATTTTTAAAAAAGGAATAAAATGTTTAGGGAGATTGGCTGCCAAGAAACATGATAAAGGAGCATCTGTATTGGTAAATTCATAACATTCCTCTGGTTTTGGCTGCACCCATGTGGACATGAAGGCTTAATTTTCTCTGTGAACTATGAGTGTATCAGCCTTTCAGGGATGATGTTATTCTAACCATGCTTATACAGGCTAGATTATCAATATAAATGAGAAATGTAATGGCTAGCCATTCTGGAATACTCATAAATAGCACTGGAATTAAAACTAATGAAAATGTTTCACAAATTAGATGAAATTAGAGTAGCAGGGCTTATTAACTTAAAAATGCTTTAATTAAGAGGAACTTGAGGTACTATTTATTACTCTAAATAGAAAATATTTGTGAGCTTTTCAAGGAAACTGTTATACATATGTATCTTGGGTACATGGATGCCTGGGAATCCTGTTTTTCTTGATTACCAGTACCCCCCTTAAATACATTTCATTTATAATGTCTTTTAAAGTGAGAGAGTACATGCACATTTCCAGTGAGATAATGAAGGATATGCAATTTGCAAAGTAAACATAACCAACATCTGGAAGAATTAATGGATTAAAGTACAAAAGGAGATCTTTGTAAAACATACTGAACAGTGGGCTCCATCAGATTTTAAAACATTATAAAATTGGGGCCAGTGCTATGACAAAATGGTTTAACACCCTGGCCTGAAGCACCGGCATCCCATATGGGCGCTGGTTCTAGTCCCAGCTGCTCCTCTTCCAATCCAGCTTTCTGCTATGGCCTGGGATAGCAGTGGAAGATGGCCCAAGTCCTTGGGCCCCTGCACCCATGTGGGAGACCCAGAAGAAGCTCCTGGCTCCTGGTTTCAGATTGGAGTGGCTCCAGCTGTTGCGGCCATCTGGGGAGTGAACCAGTGGATGGAAGACTCTCTCTCTCTCTCTCTACCTCTCTACCTCTTTAACTCTGACTTTCAAATAAATAAATCTTTACAAAAAATTTATAAATATAAAATTTATAAATTATAGAATTTTTGAAAACATGAGACATTTCCTATAAAAGGTGGAAGATGAACATGTTATTTCCTCTCATTGAGACCTCAAGACAGTGATAGTAAAACTTTAAAAAGATATAAAATATACTGGCAAAGAATGGCAAGAATATCATCAAGGGACAAAAGAATTTTTTAAAAAAAAAAGGGGTAGATAATTTCATAAACAGAAAAAAAAAAAAGTATGACTTCATGGAGTATTAGGGTGAAATGAAGACAGAAAGCAAGATGACTGGAAAATGACCAGTGACCACTAGTCTACCCCCAACCCCCACCCTTTCCTACCTTATCTCAGACTTTTTTGCTGGATTTTGATTTCCAGCTCTTTGCTTTGCATACATGCAAGCCATGCTTCTATCTTGGAGTGTGCAAGTCCATATAGCTACATGAGCTCTATTTACTTAGTAATTATATAGTAAATGCTCTTCTATCCCTTAAGTCTTTTCTGTACCTTTGTTTTCATATTTTAGATTTTTTTTTTTTTTTTTTGACAGGCAGAGTGGACAGTGAGAGAGAGAGAGAGAGACAGAAAGCTCTTCCTTTTGCCGTTGGTTCACCCTCCAATGGCCGCCACGGCTGCGGCCGGCGCACCGCGCTGATCCCAAGCCAGGAGCCAGGTGCTTCTCCTGGTCTCCCATGCAGGTGCAGGGCATCTTCCACTGCACTCCCTGGCCGCAGCAGAGAGCTGGCCTGGAAGAGGGGCAACCAGACAGAATCCGGCGCCCCGACCGGGAATAGAACCCCCTGTGCCGGCGCCGCTAGGTGGAGGATTAGCCTAGTGAGCCGCGGCGCCAGCCAAGATTTGTTCACTGCATACAGTGAAATTTTGTTTCATTATCAAGTCTAACAGTCTGTCTTAACTAGAACTTTTAGAGCCTTATGGATATAAATAGTTTACATCAACTTGTCCCATACTTATCAAGTGAAACCTGTTAAAGCTGGCTGTTTTCCTTTTGATATATCCCCATCACTATTTGATGCCTCCTTTCTGACACAACCATATATTGTACCTTGTCTTTCTAGCCCTGAAATAAACCAGGTATTCCAAAGATCCCTGGTTCCTTTTAGTTGGGAATGAAAATATAGAAATGAAAATCTTGTTCTTCCACTGGAGTAATGTTGCTTCTAGGCCTCTTCAGCAGACAAGGGTAGGAAATATAGGTATTTGTCTGTGTCTATAGATTTTTTTTTTTAAAGATTTATTTATCTTACTTGAAAGTTAGTGTTACACAGAGAAAGAGAGGCAGAGAAAGAGGTCTTCCATCCACTGGTTCACTCCCCAATTGGCCGCAACGGTTGCAACTGTGCCAATCCGAAGCCAGGAGCTTCCTCCAGGTCCCCAACATGGGTGCAGGGGCCCAAGGACTTGAGCCATCTTCCACTTCTCTCAGGCCATAGCAGAGAGCTGGATAGGAAGTGAAGTAGCCGAGACTCAAACCGGCACCCATATGGGATGCCAGCACTGCAGGTGGCAGCTTTACCCGCTGTGCCACATCACGAGCCCCATATAGACTTCTATAAAAGATTTATTCATTTATTTATTTGAAAGGCAGAGTTACAGAGAGGCAGAGAGAGCAAAGTGGTCTTCCATCCACTGGTTCACTCCCTAGATGGTTGCAAAGTTCAGAGCTGCACCAATCCAAAGCCAGGAGACAGGAGCTTCTTCCAGGTCTTCCACGTGGGTGCAGGGGCCCAAACACTTGGGCCATCTTGTACTGCTTTCCCAGGCCATAGCAGAGAGCTGGATTAGAAGTGGGGCAGCAGGTACTCAAACCGGCACCCATATGAGATGCTTGCACTGCAGGCAGCGGTTCTAATCACTATGCCACAGTGCCGGCCCCATACATTCACTCTTAATGTGTGAAATCCAGTGGTTTTTATGTTCAGAGTTGTGCAGCTATCACCACAATCAATTTTAGAATGTTTTTATGACATAAAGAAGAAACTTCATGAGGGATCCATGTTTATACCGCTGACTTCTTTGAGTCATTGACCCTGTAAACTTTTTATAAAAGTGATATCACCTTCTTTGCTTCAAGTTTTGCCATAATTAGCATGTTTGTTCTTGTTCCTGTTTTGGCAGAATGCATGTCACATGTGCTAAGTCAGTACCATTTAATTTTGTTACCAAAAATCTTGAAATCCATACATAGTTTATTCATACTATGAATTTACAAATTTTCTATGAGCTTTTTGAAGATCACTCGTAGTTTGGAATTTGGGGATTCAGCATTCCTGAACCCTTCAGTACTACTCCTTCAGTAACCAAAGAGTCCCAGGTGAAGGTCCGTGATTTGAACAATCATAGTGCAAGGCCAGCTGTACCAGAGGGCCTTGCTCCAAGTGTAAACTCAGCTCCCAAATTTCACTTATTGGGCTAAAGTTTCAGAGGTCTGGATGAGTGTCCTCAGCAATTTAAAAGTTCTTTATTTCTTTTTTGTCTCATCTACTACCCAATTTATTATTCAGTTTGGAGTTCAGTCTAACGTGGCTATTAGTGCATGCTCATATTCAAGCAATTCATTCCCAGTATGTTTAAACCACAGGGCCTCTTTTGTACCACTTTGAAAATTTGGCAAATGAACTTTCCATAGAATTGAGCTATGAGGATATAAAGAATGTCGTTCTGCAATATGGATTCCAAGTAGAGGTAAGGATGGAATGAAGTATTACCAGAGTTTTAACTTAAAAATTGTATGAGTAATAAATATCATGGCAGCTACTGATCTTTCTTAACCTTTTTCTTTTCTCAACCATTAAGTAAGGATATTCTTGGTCTAGAATTATAATGTGTATGTAAAAGGGAAACTATCATCCCTGGTGAAATAGCATTTCAGTAAATAATAATTGATGCTTGTAATATTGGCTTTTATAGAGTCTCACTGATAGATACCAAGTAAACTAGGATCTGGAGAAACATAGGTATGGGAGGGCAAATGTAGAAGGAATATTGTTCTATGTCCTCTTCTGCTTATTTTTTTTAATCAGGTGCATTAGAGGAAGTTTTTATGATACATTGGCTATGTGTTTCAGCTTTGAGGAATAAAGCAAAACTGTTGAGTTCAGGCTCAACAGTTAGACTTCTTTAGTTTGAATCCCAGTTCTACCACATATTATTGGTATGACAAAACAACTTATATAACCTGTCCTTTGTAAAGAGGGATTCTCAAATAGCAGTGTTATGGGGATAGTTGTATGGAATAAGTGGATATACTTGAAATGGTGCCTACTACTTAAGTGCTCAGTGTGTTGGTGGTGTTATCATCATTGTCATCATGATCATTATTGTTTGCATTGCAGGTGGAAAAAGAATCTGTCTTGTCAACGTATACTGTGAATGATCTATCTATGATGAAATACTACTATGAATGTGTCTTGTTTGTGGTCCGTAAGCCGCAATAATGGTCTTAAGTTACATTACTCAGAAAAAAGTCTAATAAGAAAAGGCTGAAATAAACAACTCAAAATCAACTATCAGTGATGACAGGACAAAACCTCAAATCAGTGGTGCCTTCTTATTCCTAACAAAATTTAGAAATAGTGTCTATTTTCTTAATATGTCTATTGCTTTTTCAGAAATATACTATGCCATGCAGATTTGTACTACATAAGTAATATGGAGGAAATGTCTTCAAGTATACTTTCCTTGAAGTTCAGGTCTTTGAGTGGAAAAATTCTAATCTCCAGTGTCTTCTTGAAGCTATATCCATTGCAAGTCTGCCATCTTGTTGACTGATCGTATTGAAGTCTACATAATAATATCTCTCTCGCTCTCTCTCTGTTTTTTTTTTTTTTTTTTTTTTTTTTTTTTTTTTTTTGGTGTGTGTGTGTGTTTGCATTGGAGTTATTTTGGCAGAGTCTAAAGATCTTTCTGTCACATTCAGCATCTGTTATTGGGACTTCTATTCATTTGGACCTAAGCAATCTATACATAAAAGATGTGATTCTTTTATCATTCAAATTATTTTTACTAGCTTAGTTGAACTTAGAGAAGCATAAAAAATGGCATTTTCATGAGATGCTAAATTTAATAGCATCACAAGTCAGTAAACTGCATTCAGGTAACTGAGAAATTGTCTTTTAGCCACACTAAACTGAACACTTGTTGAACACATACTCATCATGGATCACTTTGAAATGTATGAGATCTCAATATTATAAATGAGGCACAGAAGCTTTTTTAAAGGTAGTATTAGGAAGCTGAGAAAATAAGAATAAAATCTGCCCATTTGAAATATATAGTTTCAAACTAAATGAATACAGAGTTTGTCAGTGTGATGTTTACAATAATGTCTTTAGATTATCTGGATTATGAAAACAAGCACTTTTTTGTTAAAACAATTATATACTAATAAAAACTATCATAATGGTATTAATGTAAGGAAATTTTGAATATGAAATTCAGGGATAAATTACAATCCATGGTCTGTGTCTTCAATATTGTAAGCAGCAGACATTAAGGTAATTTTAGATTAACACCATTTTGTTCCCTGATTGATGGAGCTTAAACAGTGTATGCTGCTTTAAATTTCTACCTCTAGCAGATCTTTATTGGAGGGAATTTTCCTTTTTATTATTATTTTTAAATGTTCATTATTCCGTTTCCGGTAGCTTGAAAAGTAGAGATGACTCATGTTTTAACCTTTTCTTGGAGGAAAGGAATAATTTTTCTTGAATATTTTCACAGATTATTGTGATTGCTTTAAAGAACCTCTGTGGCAATTTGGATTAGATGGACTTAATAATGTGCTTGTAGCATAATTGTCATGTTTTAATAAGAAAACTTACTTGTAAATCTTTACAGCTTTGTTGTCACTTAGGATAGGGAGTTACTATTGGAGGTGGCATCTTACTAGTGGGGGTGGGGACCTGTGTCTGCATATAGTGAGGGAAGTTTTATGATCCTCACTCCTACCATGCACAACAGGGTTCCATATGACTTGTTGAATTAGGGAATTTTTAAAACTATTTCTCATTTATGTGTCCCTCAGTACGTGGCAGATGTTTGGTGTGAATTCTCATTACCTGTATGAATGAACTTGAAATTAAGGGAAAATCTTTTTCTCTTAAATCATAAAAGAAACAAAGTTTTAAAAAACATCCATTGAATGTAAAGGATTGCACGCTGTTTTTGAGTGATTTAGAAGTGCTTTTTATTCATTGGCTACTATTTGTTTTTTACAACTGTATCAAAACAGATGATCTTTGTTTTTCTCACATAGGAAAAACAAGTTGGCACTGGTGGGTTGGTTTTATTAATTAAAATTGTTTTGCTATCAGGTGATTTTTTTAACAGTGTTACTTACACTTCTAAATTATATAATATTTTAGTTAATTCTGAAATCATTGATTTGCTTTTAATTTCTCACATGAATATTTTTAAAATGTTCTACATAAATTTGCATCTCTTTTTCTTACAGCTTTTTCAGTTTATATATTCTAAACTTGAAAAGGTAGAATCAGTCAATATTAGAAGTGTCACTGGAGGATTTATTTAAATTTTCATTTCTTATGTTTAATCCTAGCTACTAAAGTGTGTGAGCCTTAAAAGTTTTTTTCCCTTAAATTAACTTTACACACAAAAGCTTCAATTTTCATAAAGTGGGAGGAGATAGGTTATTGTGCTTGCTTTTTTAAAACATTTTCTTTATTCTGAAATGATGTATATTTAGATACGCTAATCAAGTGGACAAGATGGTGTATATATATGTGTACATATATATATATATACACACACACAACATAAAGAGAAGCCCTACAAATAAATCACAGGATAAAAATTATGAAGTTTGGGAACTGTAAAGTGTACTGTATTTATATGTAACTAATTCAAAAAGTTGCCACAAAGGCTGAATTGGAAGCTTCATGTCTGCATGAAATTTCCTGTATTTTTAATGTGTACGATGGATTTAATTCTTCTTGAATATTAAAGTCTGCCAATTGCTATGAAACTATATTTGCTTGGTTGTTTCCATCTCAGTTAGTTATAACTTACAGATGTGGAAATTTTAATTGATGGAGCACATACACTTTGAATCCTTTGTCTGGCCTATTTTTTGTATACTTCTAGAAAGTGAGTAATAAGAATATTTTTCCTTTGAGTATGCCAGGCTTTATACTAACTATTTTCACTTTGTTTCATTCAAGTTCACTGTAATGAGATTGGAGTACACTAATGGAAAAAAGATTAATCTTGATCTTTAGTTTGTAAAATAATAGAAACAAGAACTATAAAGGAAAACAGTAGAAAGGAGTCCCAGCACCAGCCATAGTAGGATAAGCATGGTTCATCACCTCAGACAAACCACTTGGAGCTTATGTCTTCAATTGTAGGATAAGATCAATACTACCTATTTCAAAGGGTTTTGAGGCTGATCATATGAACTTTTACATAAACAAAGGACTTCATAAAATTTGTAGAAATGCATATAATAAAAAAATTATGCATAGATTCAAAACTTTGCACCAAAATAAACTTTTAATGCCATTTTCTCAGTTTGAATTACCCTCACATGTGTGTGAATAAAGGCACATGATAGACAATTAAATGTAATTTCAATCTGTGTTGACTGCTGTATAGTGATAGGAAAAGATGAAGATTGGTAATAGGACATTAGTTTTTGTGTTATGCTAGTCCTTTGAAAATGTTTTCAGTACAGTCCGGGGGAAAAATATTTAAAAAACAATAAAAAGGGCAGGGGTGTGTGTGTCTAGTCTAGAAGTTTGATGGGAACTGTGAGAAAATATAATAGTAGGTAATCAGAAGGCACAAATAAAGTTTAATGGAAGATTATCTTCACTTTTACAAACATGTTAATGCATGCCTCTTACATATGAAGATACTTGAACAAGTTCATGGAAAAACAGAAACATTTTGAAACCCATGAGTAATTTTTTTTTAAAGAGTTTTATTTATTTATTTGAAAGTCAGAGTTACAGAGAGAGGAGGCAGAGAGAGAGAGAGAGGTCTTCCATCTGCTGGTTCACTCCCCAACTGGCTGCAACAGCTGGAGCTGTGCCAATCTGGAGCCAGGAGCTAGGAGTTTCTTCCAGGTCTCCCATTTGGGTGCAGGAGTCCAAGGCCTTGGGCCATCTTATACTGCTTTCCCAGGCCATAGCTGAGAGCTGGATTGGAAGTGGAGCATCTGGGTCTCGAACTGGCGCACATATGGGATGCTGGCACTTCAGGCCAGGGTGTTAACCCGCTGTGTCACAGCGCCAGCTTCCCATGAGTAATTTTTTGATCATGTGCAATTTCCATAAATTTTTTGAAGACCCCTCTTGTGCATGGATTTCAAAATCCTTATATTTTCATTTTCAGTTAAGTTGTCTTTCAAAAAGACTGAACGAATTTACATGTCAACAACAGTGTTTAATTTTGCATCCATTCTTTGGCCAATACTGTATATATTGCTGCACTTTATTTTTGTCAATGTAAGGAAATCTTTATTTCTAATATTTTAAAAATATTTTGGCAAGTTGAACAATTTCTTTAAGTTTAATGGCCAAGAGGGCTATCTTTAATCTGTCGGTCAAGAGTCCTAAGTTAATAAACACAGTAAGGTTCATCAAGGAAAGTCCTAGCCAGGGTCATAAGCACTGTTGAGGTCTCTCTTCTGAGGAGAAACTACATCTGCTGCTGATTCTGTGCTGCTGGCATTGAAGCCAAGCAGCAGCAACAGCTCATTCAATTCCTTTGGTTTCATCTGCCAAACAATCAAGGAGGTAGGCCTCTGAGTCAAGGCTCCATTAAATCAGTGGCTCTGCTTCAGGCAGTAGAGTTGGCCATAAAGTTTACCCCTAAAGGCATAGCCGCCACTTTTTCATGTGACAACAAAATGCTAATAAGTCCCTTCACTAAAAATACTATTTCTGCTTGCCTGGCAGGTGTGTTGGGCTCTCTTCAGCTTGTTAGCCATCAAGTCCACAGTGACCCATTCCAGAATGCCAGATGTCAAGCCAAAGAGTCACAAGAAAAGCCTCTGTGAATCACACGTTCAGTTTTAGCTTAGTTGCAGGTTAGTGGGTGACTTATTTTGTAAAACCATACAAGAGTGTACTTAGCTGGTCAGCCATTTGGTGCTACTGTAGTAATGGACCCTGGCCTCTTTTGAGTACTCAGGTAGGCATTCGGTCTTTAGAGCTATGGTTTCTTTCTTTCCCTAGGATTCTGTATTTTTCCTATTGGTGCAAAGAACCCTGGTGACAGGTTTTTTTTTTTTTTTTAAAGTATTCTGTTCCTCGTGAAAATCACCACAAACATAGGTGATTACATAGGCTTACCAGCAGGCCCCACAGAGAGCTGCCTTCCTCACATTTCACTTGGTGCATAGCCAATATATTGAAATCTCCAAAGGGACTTGTGCTCAGGACTTTCTTCACCACCAGTCATAGCTCTTAAATATTACTGGCATACTTAGCCCCTGTGCCTCCTTTATTGTTGGCCTCTATTGGGGCCTTAGGTAGAAACCTTCCTCAGGTGTCTCTGCTAAGACCTGCTCAGGGACAGAGAGGTTGGGACCTGAAAATACATTTTTTTCCTCCCTCCCCTCATCCCTGGCCTACAAAGCCACAGGAGCCTTGACATTTTATTTTGGCTTCTTGTTTTAATTCACTGTTCCAACTCAGCATTTATGAACTGACGATTTGTTTCCTTTCCCTGCTCCAAGCTCTATCCAAAGTTTATCATTTGAAGTATAGTGCCCTTTTTCCTACAGGCAGTTATACTTGTTTAAAGGTGATATGGCACAGCTGCTAAGAGGCCAAATCAAGTCTCCCCCCACCCCTCCCACCCCAGCTGGAATGCCAGGTAGCACTGCGTGGGACAGTGAGAAAAGGTGATGCAGGAAGAAATTGGTTTTGTACTGCTGCTACTTCTCCCCATCTAGCTCCAGCATCTAGGATGCCTTGCTTTCAATCTATGCACATGTACTGAACTCTGCTCAGCAGTATTGCACTTTGGCCACCCTGGCACCCAAAACCTCATTCTTGTTGCTAGCCAAGTTGTACTATGGCAGAAGCCAGGTGTTTGGCTTTGCACTATCAGGCAAGGCTTTTCTTTCAGAGTGGCCACCCACTGTCAATTTAGCCAAATGAACTTCTGTTTTCAGGCCACCCAAATTCCTCAATACTGGTAACTTTAATTTCAGCTTGGGAGACTCAGCAGCTACAGCCATCCTGCCTTTCTGCTGGGGCTATGGAACTTGCTGCTCTTTTGCTGTTAGAACATCTCATCTGCTTCCTGGAAGAGAATAAGCAGTAATCAAGGTGTGGTCATGTATCACCTAACAACATCTCAGTTGGGATAGACCACACGTGATAGTGGTCCCATAATACCTGACGACACCATGGACACCTTTGTGTAAGTACACTCTGATGTTAACACAATGACAGAATTGGCCAACAACGCATTTCTCTGAGTGACTTCAATCTTACTTGTAGGCACTCTGCGTCACTAACAGAAAGTTGAGACTCAGAACTGTCCTGCCTCTTGTACCAGCTGGACAAAATATTTACTACTGGATCCTAGGGAGATAAATTCCTGATGTGCCCTGCAAGGCTTTGTCCTTCCTAATCCAGAAAGCCATAGTCAACAACATCCTATCCTTGTCAACAAAATTGTTGAGTCTGGGATTTTTACTTTACCGTATTTATAAGCTAATAAGTTAGCTTGGTATGGTTTCATAGATTTTGGCAGAAGACATGGCATAGTGCACAAGTGATACATCGTTTCTGGATATCCTCACCCAGTGTCCCTTAAGATAACATTAAAATAATCATAATACAATGACTGAAACTTTGAAATTGATATTGGTAGAATACTGTTACAGACTGTTCTTGTTTGGCGTTTACCCAGTACTTGCAAGCACTCATATTTCCTTTTCCATTCTCATACTTTTAACCCATCTTCTTTAAAAAGTGAATTTTCTGTACTATTTAAAGGCACAGGATAGCTTTGTATTAGCTTTCTACAATACTGTATTTTAATTTTATCCAGTAAATAAGATAGAGTAACAGTTTTTTAAGACATTTATTTGAAAGGCAGAGTGTGAGAAAGAGATGGAGAGGCAATCCTTCATTTGCTGTTTCCCATGAGTCTGAAATTCATCCAGGTTGCCCACATGCGTGCTGGCAGGGGTCCAAATACTGAGGTCATCATACACTGCTTTCTCAGGTGCATTGGCAGGGAGCTGGGTAAGAAGCACAGTAGCCAGGTCCCAAAACAGCATTCTGAAATGAAATACTGGGACCACAAGTGGCAGCTTAACATGCTGCACCACAATATTGGCCCTGCAGTACAACTTTTATACAACTTAGGGGATTTTTAAAAAATTCTCCCTAAGAGAAAGTGATTCATCAGACCCTAGTGTTAAAATATCTTCTCACAATAAACAGATTTAATTGCATTAAAATGGCATTTTTCAAATGTTTAAATTACACCAACATTCCTAAATCGAGGCAACCAATCCATTGGTAACAATGGGGCGTGAATATTTGGTAAATGTTTATGGTTTTCATTTTCATTAATGAAAAACCTTTCCAAGTGCTACCAAACAGTAAAATAGATTTCACCATTTCTCAGCTAATCATAGACCTGCCAACTGTGAAATCAGAAAAGATAAAGTGTTTTATAGTAATACATGAAGAAACAGAAACAAGATACAGAGTTGCAGAGAATCAAACGAGCTATAATCACTGAATATAGGTATCCTTAAAGTTGGAGACTACAATTGGTATTTAAAATAAAATGTGGGCCAGCGCCGCAGCTCAATAGGCTAATCCTCCACCTTGCAGCGCCGGCACACCAGGTTCTAGTCCCGGTCGGGGCGCCGGATTCTGTCCCGGTTGCCCCTCTTCCAGGCCAGCTCTCTGCTGTGGCCTTGGAGTGCAGTGGAGGATGGCCCAAGTGCTTGGGCCCTGCACCGCATGGGAGACCAGGATAAGCACCTGGCTCCTGGCTTGGGATCAGCGCGGTGCTCCGGCTGCAGCGCGCTGGCCGCACCGGCCACTGGAGGGTGAACCAATGGCAAAGGAAGACCTTTCTCTCTTTCAATCTCTCTCACTGTCCACTCTGCCTGCAAAAAATTAAAAGAAAATAAAAAAATAAAATCTGGAGAGTGAGCAATTAGCTTTGGGGTTTAGACACCTGCATCAGAGCACCTGGGTATGATTCCTGGCTCTTGATCCTTACTCTAGCTCCCTGCCAATGCAGACTCTAGTAGGAAGCAGTGATGGCCCAGAAAATTGGGACCCTCCCATCCATAGAGAAGACATGGATTGTGTTCCTGGCTCCTGACTGAAGCCCCAGCTGTTGTGAGCATCTGGGGAGTCAACCAGTGGGTGAAGTTCTGTATTCTCTGCTTCTGAAATAAACGACTTGAAGACTTGATGAAATACAAATGTTCCTTAGAAATTGGAAATAAAACTTTCAGTTGATGGAGAGCATCAGGCTTGGTTAATAAGTGACAGTCTCGCATTTATGTATCTTAACTGCTTTATGTGTAATATTCATAAATTAAAATTTTAGGCCAGCACTGTGGCTCACTAGAATAATCCTCTGTCTGCGGCACCGGCATCCCAAGTTCTAGTCCTGGTTGGGGCACCGGTTCTGTCCCGATTGCTCCTCTTCCAGTCCAGCTCTCTGCTATGGCCCGGGAGTGCAGTGGAGGATGGCCCAGGTCCTTGGGCCCTGGACCCGCATGAGAGACCAGGAGGAAACACCTGGCTTCTGGCTTCGGATCAGCGCAGCGTGCCGGCCGTAGCAGCCACTGGGGAGGGGTGAAACAACAGAAAAAGGAAGACCTTTCTGTCTCATGGTTTACCCCATGGAATGAAAGTACATTTTATTTTATTTATTTGAGAGGTTCAGTTACAGACTGTGAAAGGAAGAGACAGAGAAAGGTCTTCCTTCCTTGGTTCACTCCCCAAATGGCCACAATGATTGGAGCTGCGCCGATCTGAAGCCAGGAGTCAGGTGCTTCTTCCCGGTCTCCCATGAGGATGCAGGGGCCCAAGCACTTGGGCCATCTAATACTGCTTTCCCAGGCCACAGCAGAGAGGCAGATTGGAAGAGGAGCAGCCGGGACTAGAACTGGTGCCCATTTGGGATGTCAGTGTCTCAGGCAGAGGATTAACCTGCTGCACCATGGCACTGGCCCCAGAATGAAAGTACATTAATCAAGATGCCATTATAAAAGTTTTATTAGTGGGGCCGGCGCTGTGGTGTGGTGGATAAAGCCACTGCCTGCGGTGCCAGCACCCCACTTGGGTGCTGGTTCCAGTCCTGGCTGCTCCACTTCTCATCCAGCTCTCTGCTATGGCCTGGGAAAGTAGTAGAAGATGGCCCAAGTACTTGGGCCCCTGCACTCTTATAGGAGACTCGGAAAAAGCTCCTGGCTTCAAATCAGCACAGCTCCAGCCATTTTGGCCAACTGGGGAGTGACCCAGCGGATAGAAGACCTCTATCTCTGCCTCTCCTTCCCTCTCTGTGTAACTGGCGCCACAGCTCACTTAGCTAGTCCTCCACCTGTGGCGCCGGTACCCTGGGTTCTAGTCCCGGTTGGGGCGCCAGTTCTGTCCTTGTTGCTCCTCTTCCAGTCCAGCTCTCTGCTGTGGCCCAGTAGGGCAGTGGAAAATGGCCCAAGTGGTTGGGCCCTGCATCCACATGGGAGACCAGGAGGAAGCACCTGGCTCCTGGCTTCAAATTGGCACAGCGCCAGCAGTAGCGGCCATTTAGGGGGTGAACCAACGGAAGGAAGACCTTTCTTTCTGTCTCTCACTAACTCTTCCTGTCAAAATAAAAATAGAGATTTCTTTTAAAAAATGTATTAGTAAGTACAAATATCTGTGCCTAGAACCTGCCACTATTCCAAACTGAAACACCAATACATAATTGCCAAGAATATAAACTTTTGGTTGATTTTTTTGCATCTTACAAGGCAGTCATTTCTCATGCTTTGTTTTATGTGAAAGAGTTCCTATGTCCCATCTTGCCTTGGAGTAACGTCCTTTTTAGAATTCATCTTACTGAATTATCTTGCAATGTCAGTTCTGATGACTTAAGAAAAAGTATGATTTTGTAGATTATAAAACATGGAAGAATGGACAAAATACAAAGTTACTTGTTTCTAAGTCAGATACCACTTCACAAACATTCATCACTGGGCTACATGGAGTACATCTAGTGAGAATGGAAACACCCTAAGAACAGGACATATGGACACAGTAAGAATGATTTACTTGTCACAGTTTGCTGAAGGGAAGATAACTACCTGGCCTTCAAAACTGTGCCATCTGGTTCAGAAGCTGCTGATGGTGCCAGATCCCATGTCCTTTGGTATGGCATTTGGTCTATGCTGAAGCTGTCATTTATGAAGGGTCTGAGATGTAACCTTATTATCAAGCTTGAAGGTTAGTCTGCCACAGTGTCATGAAGGCATACAAAAGACTCCTACGTCAAAGACAGGACAGCTTATTGTATACAGTAATGGTAACAGCCAGAGAATTGATTGCCCCTTAGACCCAAATCTCATAAGCTGCAGCAAAAATTGTACCAGAGAAGATCTGTAGATGTATTGGGCAGCATCACAGGAGAAGCCCCAAGTTTGGAGAATCTTACTTAATCTTTCATAATGAGCATTGTAAACCCCAATTGTTTTTTAGACATTTATTTATTTGAAAGTTACAGGGCCAGCGCCGCGGCTCAACAGGCTAATCCTCCGCCTTGCAGCGCCGGCACACCGGGTTCTAGTCCCGGTCGGGGCACCGGATTCAGTCCCGGTTGCCCCTCTTCCAAGCCAGCTCTCTGCTGTGGCCAGGAAGGGCAGTGGAGGATGGCCCAAGTGCTTGGGCCCTGCACCCCATGGGAGACCAGAATAAGCACCTGCCTCCTGCCTTTGGATCAGCCCAGTGCGCTGGCAGCGGCGGCCATTGGAGGGTGAACCAACGGCAAAGGAAGACCTTTCTCTCTGTCTCTCTTTATCTCTCACTGTCCACTCTGCCTGTCAAAAAAAAAAAAAAAAAAAAAAAAAAGTTACAGAGACAGGAGAGACAGATCTTCCTCTCACTGGTTCACTCCCTAGATATTCACAACAGCCAGGGTTGGGGCAGGCCAAAGTCAGGAGCCTGCAGCTTCATTTGGGTCTCTCACATGGGTGCAGGGTCCGAAACACTTGGGCTATGGGCTATGTTCCACTGCTTGGAGGGAAAACATTCTTGAGAAACACTCTTTAGAGACATTTCAGATAGAAACTGTCTGTTGCTGTCATGGAGAGCAGTTAGGGTTAGCAAATATTGAGCTGAAGAGCAGGGCTGGTAGATGAAGGACCAGAAATCAATATACTATTTTGCACCTTGCTGTTTAAAATTTCAGTTGAGATTATTTCAGGTAAGAGAGTAAATCTGGTCCCTATTTGAGAGAGAGAGAAAGTGAAACAGACTGAAAGTTCCCATATGCTGGTTCACTCTGCAAATTCCTCCAGTGGGTGAGACTGGGCCAGGCTAAAGCCAAGAGCCAGGAACTCAAAACAGGGCTCTCAAATGGGTGCCAGGGACCCAATTACATGAGCATTCTTCTGCTGCCTCCCAAGGTGCACATTAGCAGGAAGCTGGACTCAGGAGCAGAGCCAGCAATCAAATCCAGGTACTCTGACATGGAATATGGCCATCTTAACTGCTATACCAAACACTTGCCCTTGAATGTCGCTTTTTTGACTTTACATTTTGCCAAATGTTGGGTTTTTTTTTTTTTAAGATGTATTTTTATTTATTTGAAAGTCAGATTTACACAGAGAGGAGAGAGAGAGAAGTCTTCATCCGAGAGTTCAGTCCCCATTTGGCCACAAAGGCTGGAACTGCGCTGATCCAAAGCCAAGAGCCAGGAGCCAGGAGCCAGGAGCCTCTTCTGGGCCTCCCACACGGGTCCAGGGGCCCAAGGACTTGGGCCATCTTCCACTGCTTTCCCAGGCCATACCAGAGAGCTGGATTGGAAGTGGAGCAGCTGAGTCTCGAACCAGCGCCCATATGGGATGCGGCACTTCAGGCCAGGGCATTAACCCACTGCGTCACAGCACTGGCCCCTGTTGTGTTTCTATGCATATAAATTAACTTAATTTTAAAAAATATAGCATTCCATTATATATTAATTATGTTAAGATATTAATATGTAAAATATACATATATAATATATAGTACAATGCATAGTCCTGCATATACTGTGTATAAATTCCCTAGAACTACAATTGCTGAAAATGTACATACATTGTAAACTTTTCTCAGATACTGCCACAGGGCTCTCTGAAAATGCATACCAGTTTACACTTCAAAAAGTGAATGGGGTGGGTGTTGTGGTGCCATCTAGGTGGTACATCTGGATGGAGTTCCTGACTCTTGGTTTCAGCCTGGCCCAACTCCAGCTGTTGCAGGCATTTGAGGAGTGAAGCAGCAGATGGAAGATAACTGTCTGTCCCTCTTCTTCTCTCTGTTGTTTTGCCTTTAAATTAGTAAATAATGAGTATCTATTTCTCCATGTTAGTATGATATCTTACTAAACTTTTTTTGATGATTAGTTCAACGCTGAAACCTTTTTAAAATCGCAGTGTCTTTTTGTTTGGCAATTTATCACAGACAGCCCAGGGAAGCAAGGTACTGAGGATAAATCTAGTCACTATCCTAGGCTAACTGTTTACTATGTGATCTAACTTTTTCATGGATTCTACGAATACTTATTGAGAATATACATTGTGTCAGGCCCCAGACTTGGTTCTGGGTATTCAGTGAGCAAGAAGATAAATATTGTTTCTTCTATCACAGAGCATGAGTGGATACATATATCTGTATCACACACATATTAGAAAAGACTGCTGCTGGCGCAGCGGCTCACTAGGCTAATCCTCCGCCTGCAGCACCAGCACCCCGGGTTCTAGTCCCGGTTGGGGTACCGGTTCTGTCCTGGTTGCTCCTCTTCCAGTCCAGCTCTCTGCTGTGGCCTGGGAGTGCAGTGGAAGATGGCCCGGGTCCTTGGGCCCTGCACCTGCATGGGAGACTAGGAGGAAGCACCTGGCTCCTGGTTTCAGATCAGCTGTAGCAGCCACTTGGGGGGTGAAACAACGGAAAAAGGAAGACCTTTCTCTCTGTCTCTCTCTCTCTCTCTCTCTCTCTCATTGTCTAACTCTGCCTGTCAAAAAAAAAAAAAAAAAAGACAAGACTGCCATAGAAAATGGCATTTGAATTGAGTCCTAAGGGATGAGCAGGACTTAGTAAAACACACAAAGAGAAACACTCAGGAAACTGCATTTCATATTTTAAGTGCTTCTGTTATGAAGTTATTCATGTGTACTTTTATACAAAGAGGAAAATGTGTATTTTTCTACTTTAAGAATACTTGTATAATTTTCTTTATGTTCTGAGTTCTTTATAATATGATCTGGCACATCATGGTCAATGGTTTGAAGTTGATAAGGTTGATGAATAAATTGATGTTCAATTTACTAAAAACATACCACGAATAAATACAATTTACTGCAACAAGGAAACAGTTATCTATTGCTCCACTACTTTGAGATAAATAATATCTCAGAGTTGAAAGTTATGCAACAATTTATCCACAAGCCAAATTAAAATATTACAGGAAAGAGTTTTCTGATTCTAGTAATGATGGAGTTTACAGGGACCAGATTTACCCTCTTATCTAAAGTAACCAAAACCCAGATACAATACATGAAAGAACTTTTCTCACAATACTAAATATTGGGCCAGCACACTGTGGCGCATCAGGCTAACGCCCTGGCCAAAAGGGCCGGCATCCCATATGGGCGCCAGTTTGTGCCCCAGGTGCTCTTCTTCCGATCCAGCTCTCTGCTTGGCCTGGGAAAACAGTAGAAGATGGCCCAAGTCCTTAGGCTCCCGCATGGGAGACCCAGAAGAAGCTCCTGGCTCCTGGCTCCTGGCTTTGGATCAGAGTGGCTCCAGCTGTTGCGGCCAATTGGGAAGTGAACCATCAGATGGAAGACCTCTCTCTGTCTCTCTCTCTCTCTCTCTCTCTCTCTCTCTCTGCCTCTCCTCTCTCTGTGTAACTCTGACTTTCAAATAAATAAAAATCTTTTTTTTAAAAAAAGTTGTTTAAAAAAATACTAAATCAGCAAAAAGAGACAGAATACAAACTTGGAGCTCCCAGAATGTGGCCTTGTTAGGGGAAACCCAGGCAAAGTCCAACAGATTTCCCAAATAGAGGAAATGGAGTGGACTCCATGGAGACTGAGGCAGCTAGAGTTTGCAAAACAGAGTTCCTGAGAGGGTAAAGCTGCACACAGAACACTTGCAATATGGAAGACAGTCCCTCTTGAGTGATCTGCAGGGTACTCATCAGGGCATGTGTGTGGGAAACTATTCAAGGCCAGGAAAAGAAGCACCTCAACGTATTACATAGGACAGTGCCCAAGGCTCACAGACAGCCAGGAAAAATGCTTTTTTTCTACAACTAGACCAGAAAACCTCATAATTTATAGGGCACTGGCACTGGGTATGGAAAGAGAAAGATCTTGCCTCAGTAGTGGGGAACAATTAGCCCTTGGGAACAGTGCCCACGTCCTGCTTCACAAACCTTAAAAGCAAGATCAAAGTGACAGAACTTTCTATGTAATGAAACAGCATCCTTGGGGCCACCTGCAGTGCTAGCATCCCATATGGGTGTCAGTTTGAGTCTTGGCTGCTCCACTTTTTTTTTAATAGAAAACTTTTAATAAATATAAATTTCAAAAGTACAACTTTTGGATTATAGCAGTTCTTCCCCCCGTAACCACCCTCCCACCCGAAAACCATCCTATCTCCTACTCCCTCTCCCATCCCATTCTTCATTAAGATTCATTTTTAATTATCTTTATATACAGAAGATCAACTCTATACTAAGGAAATATTTCAACAGTTTGCACCCACACAGATACACAAAGTATAAAGTACTGTTTGAAGACTAGTTTTACCATTAATTACATAGTACAACATATTAAGGACAGAGGTCCTACACGGGGAGTAAGTGCACAGTGACTCCTGTTGTTGATTTAACGATTGACACTCTTATTTATGATGTCAGTAATCATCCAAGGCTCTTCTCATGAGCTGCCAAGGCTGCTCTACTTCTGATGCAGCTCTCTGCTATGGCCTGGGAAAGCAGAAGATGGCCCAAGTCCTTGGGTCCCTGCACCTGTGTGGGAGACCCTGAAGATGGTCCAGGCTCCTGGATTTGGATTGGTCCAGCTCCAACCATCATGGCCATTTGGAAAGGGCACCAGCAAATGGCAGACTCCCTCTCCCTCTCTCTGTCTGTGTAACTTTGTCTTTCAAATAAATAAATCTTAGCATCCTATACAAGGCTCAAGACTATAGAAAAACAAAAACATTTAGCACCCAACAAAGTAAACTCACAATATCTGGTGTACAAAATGTACTAGGTATGCTGAGAAACAGGAAAACAAAGCGAACAGAAACATTAACTGATTGAAACCAACCCAGAACTGTCACATGTTAGAATTAACAGAGAGAAACATTAAAACAGCACAATTGTAGTATGTATGTTCAAAATGTTATCTAGAGTCATGGTTTCTAGTGATGAAAAGTATATTTTGAGGGATGAAAAGTACAGTGTATGGGATTAACAGGTTTGGTACAAAAACAATTAGTGAAATTCAAGGCATAAAATACACAGAAACTATGCAA
The DNA here is from genome assembly GCF_051225735.1 of Oryctolagus cuniculus. Lineage (NCBI taxonomy): Eukaryota > Metazoa > Chordata > Mammalia > Lagomorpha > Leporidae > Oryctolagus > Oryctolagus cuniculus. The sequence goes on from NC_142867.1 coordinate 155,303,386, forward strand.
AAATAAATGAGAGACAGAAAATAAAAGGTAACACTGGCCTTTTTGTTGTCTCTTGCTCATGCCAGGCATGCTCTTGCTATTTTGCACTTTTTGACATTTGCACATACTATGACTTCTGCCTGGGATCACTTACCCTATATGTCCCACACTTTGCTCAAGTCCTTGCTTGAAAGTCTATCAGAGGCTGGCGCCGCGGCTCACTAGGCTAATCCTCCGCCTAGCGGCGCCGGCACACCGGGTTCTAGTCCCGGTCGGGGCACCGGATTCTGTCCCGGTTACCCCTCTTCCAGGCCAGCTCTCTGCTGTGGCCTTGGAGTGCAGTGGAGGATGGCCCAAGTGCTTGGGCCCTGCACCCCATGGGAGACCAGGATAAGCACCTGGCTCCTGGCTTGGGATCAGTGTGGTGCACCGGCCACAGCGCGCCAGCCGTGGCGGCCATTGGAGGGTGAACCAACAGCAAAAGGAAGAGCTTTCTGTCTGTCTCTCTCTCTCTCTCACTGTCCACTCTGCCTGTCAAAAAAAAAAAAAAAAAAAAAGAAAAGAAAAGAAAGTCTATCAGAGAGGCCCTTCTTGACTACCTTCTATTCACTGTGCTTTACTTTCATTATTCCTCAGCACCTGACAGATGTACTTCTTTTTCTATCTCCTCCAGTATCATAGTAGGGGAGTCAAGGGGCAGCGCTATTTGTTTACTGCTGTAACCCCAGGGTCCAGATTTTTGTCTAGTCCCTAACAGATATGTAACCTATGTCTTCAAAAATATACAATTGTGAAAGATTCAGTTAGGTTTCTGGCATGAGTACCTGGATGAATGATGACACTGGAGGAGGCTACAGTATGAGATGCCTGTGAAACACTCAAGTAGAAATGAGGAAGCCTTTCATTCAACTGTTCTATTGTTTATATTGTGAATAAACAAGACAAAAAGGCAAAAATTCCTACCATCAAGGAACACTTTCTAGAGAAGGAGAAAATAGGAATAAGAATAATAAGTGAATTACATAATAGCTTGGAAGGTGAGGATGCTATGGAAAAAAATGTAAAAAGGTCAATAAAATCAAGAGGGGAAATGTAGAGTGACTTGCAATTTTAAATAGGGTGGTCAGGACAGGACTCACTGAGGTGCTGACCTAGATATGATGCTCACAGAAGAGATTTATTGGTTATACTGGCAATAATATATGCACCAAAAGTTTTCATGATTAAATGAGGTATATAAAAGGTCCAGCAAATAAGTAGCTGCTAAAAATTTTTAAACCACTTCCCTACCCTAAACTGTTAGGAGGCTTCAATCAGTCTCAAACAGGCAAGTTTAAAGATAAGCAGATGGCACATTCATGAGTTATATGTATTTCTTCTTTACCAAGAAGACATTAAAAAAAAAAAAAAACCTTCCTTCTTTATTGCTTTGTTGACTTCTGGTCATTATCCACAGTAAAGTATGGTTGAGAAAAGAAATGACTCTTTTATAAAAAGTATTTGAGGGGCCGGCTCTGTGGCATAGTGGGTGAAGCCACCACTTGCATTGCTGGCATCCCACGAGGGCACCAGTTCGAGTCCTGGCTGCTCCACTTCTAATCCAGGTCTCTGCTATGGCCTGGGAAAGCAGTAGAAGATGGCCCAGGTCACAGTGGAATCTCCCAGCTCCTGGCTTCAGATCAGTGCAGTTCTGGCTGTTCCAGCCATCTGGGGAGTGAACCATTGGATGGAAGACCTCTCTCTCTGCCTCAGACTCTCTCTAACTCTTTCAAATAAGTAAAATAAATATTTTTAAAAAATTATTTGAGCGAGGTATAGCTCAAATGCCAGCAAGTTAAATTAAATTCAAAACAATGTTCAATTAATCTAAGGAAAGGAAGTAAAAGAACAAAAAGGATATTGGGGCCGGCACTGTGGCAAAGCAGGTAAAGCTGTCGCCTGCAGTGCTGGCATCCCATATGGGCACCAATTTGAGACCCAGCTGCTCCACTTCCTATCCAGCTCTCTGCTATGGCCTGGGGAAGCAGCACAAGATGGCCCAAATCCTTGGGCCCCTGCACCCACGTGGGAGACCTGGAGGAAGCTCCTGGCTCCTGGCTTCGGATCAGCATAGCTCTGGCCATTGCAGCCAACTGGGGAGTAAAACAGCAGATGGAAGACCTCTCTCTCTCTCTCTCCTTCTCCTTTTCTCTCTGTGTAACTCTTTCAAAGTAAATAAATAAATCTTAAAAAAAAAAAAAAAAAGAACAAATAGAAAATTCCAAAGTCGGGCTGGCGCTGTGGTGTAGAGGTGAAAGCCACTGCCTGCAGTGCCTGGACATCCCATATGGGCACCGGTTCGAGTCCCAGCTGCTCCTCTTCTGATCCAGCTTTCTGCTGTGGCCTGGGAAAGCAGTAGAAGACGGCCCAAGTTCTTGAGCCCCTGCACTTGCATGGGAGACCCAGAAGAAGCTCCTGGCTCCTGACTTTGTATCAGCACAGCTCCGGCTGTTGCAGCCATCTGGGAAGTGAACCAGCGGATGGAAGACCTCCCTCTCTTTCTCTCTCTCTGCTTCTGCCTCACTGTAACTCTGCCTTTCAAATAAATCTTTTAAAAAAATTCAAAAGTCTTTCAAAATGAATAATAATGAAAACATAACATATCAAAATGTGTGGGATGCAGCTAAAGCGGTGCTACAGGTTAACATATAGCTTTAAATGTTTATGTTAGAAAAGGCTAAAATCAGTATCCAAAGGTTCTACCAGAAGAAGCTAGAGAAAGACAAGCAAAGTAAATCCAAATGAAGTAGAAATCAATCCAACGGAAAATACAGAAACTAAGATACTATGCCAGCAAATCTGACAACTTAAGTGAATAAGTGGATCTGGTATTATTTATAACTTATGATAAATTAATTTCAAGTTATATTTCCAGGAGTTTTAAAGTGAACTCAGGGAGCAGGTATGTGGTATAGCAGTTAAGTCACTGCTTGGGACTCCCACATTCTATATGGGAGTGCCTGGTTCAAGTCCTGGCTACTTCACTGTAATTCATCTTCCTGCCAATGCTCAAGTAGTTCGGTCTCTGCCACTCACTTTGGAGATCCAGATTGGATTCCAGGTTCCTGGCTTGGTTCTGGCCCAGCCTTGGCTGTTGCAAGCATCTTTTAAATAAAATGAAAATAAATAAAACTTTTTAAAGGGAGAGACAGAGAAGAACAGCAATAAGTCAGAAACTATCATTTAAAGACAAAAAAAGGATATTATCTACAAAAATTACAAATTGCCTAAGAATAAATGTAACAAAAGTATAAGCTCTTTATGGCATTAAGAAACATAAAATGCTTGAAAATATAAATTAATCTTTAATGATAAAAAGCAAATCCATGATTACCTAAATGGTGACAGGAAAGATGGCAAAAGAGAAAGATATTTTTCAAGATGATGGATATGTGCATTCTCTTGATTGTGGTTATGTTTTCACAAGTAAGTGTTAATGTCAAATGTACACTTCATATATATACATATACATATACATATATATAGATATACAGTTCGTTATATGTCCATTAGACCAATAAAGAAAAAACTCCAGATAAACCAAAAATACGCTATTTAGGAATATATGCAGGGCCTCCAAAAAGTTCACAGGAGATGTGCATTATAAAAAAACTTTGCATGGATTTTGGCCGGCGCCGCAGCTCACTAGGCTAATCCTCCGCCTTGCGGCACCAGCACCCTGGGTTCTAGTCCCGGTCGGGGCGCCGGATTCTGTCCCGGTTGCCCCTCTTCCAGGCCAGCTCTCTGCTGTGGCCAGGGAGTGCAGTGGAGGATGGCCCAAGTGCTTGGGCCCTGCACCCCATGGGAGACCAGGAGAAGTACCTGGCTCCTGGCTCCTGCTATCGGATCAGCGCGGTGCGCCGGCCGCAGCGCACGGGCCGCGGCGGCCATTGGAGGGTAAACCAACGGCAAAAAGGAAGACCTTTCTCTCTGTCTCTCTCTCTCACTGTCCACTCTGCCTGTCAAAAAAAAAAAAAAAATTTGCATGTATTTCAAAAAAATTTTGCACCAAAATGCACACACACTAAATTGATATCACATGCCTGAGCTGGATCTTATATAAGGTACTATAAAAGAACCCGTTTCAGAGCAACATGCTGCTAACATTGAAATAAGAACAAACATCCAATCGATGGTGAAGCTTGGGTTGAGGAAGGGTGAAATCACTGATGCCTTATGAAAAACATATGAGGACAATGCCTCCAAAGAAATCAGCACTTACAAATGGGCAACTTGGTTTAAGAAGAGAAAATACTATATCGAAGATGAAGCCTGCAACAGACGATCACATCTATTTGCAAGGAAAAAATTAATCTTGTTTGTACCCTATTCGTCAGAAGACTGACAGTTAACAGAAGAAACAACAGCCAACACCACAGACATCTCAAATGGTTCAGTCTACTTCCCACTGAAAAAGGGAAAAACATCTTTCTGTTCAATAGATGCCAAAACTATTGCACTCAGATCAGCTACAGACAGGAAAAGAATTCAATGGTAATTTTCAACAAGAGGAATCAAGATCCTGGAACAGGAAATGAAACTTGATTTTACCACTATGATCCTGAAGCAAAGCACAATCAAAGCAATGACTACCAAGATGTGGAAGTAATCCAAAGCAAAAGTGGACCGGTCAAGAGCAAAGTTTACAGCAATAGTTTTTTTGGGGTGCTCAAGGCATTTTGCTTGTTGACTTTTGGGGAGCCAAAGAACAGTAAGTCTGTTTAAGAGTTTTGAGAAAGTTATAAGCTTTAACAAAAATGCTCAAGAAAGCGTCCCCCTCAAAGCCCTTCACCACAACAAGGCTCCTGATCATTCTGCTCATCAAATCAGGGCACTTTTGTGACAGTTTTGATGAGAAATCATTAGCAACCACCTTATAGTCCTGATTTGGTTTCTCTTGATTTCTTTTTGTTTCCTAATTAAAAAAAACAAAAAAATTGCTTTAAAAGGCATCCATTTTTCTTTAGTTCACAATGCAAAAAGGAATGCATTGACATAGATAATTCCCAGGACACTGAGTTCTTCAGGGATGGACTAAATAGCTGGTATGATCATTAACAAAAGTGTTTTGAAGGCAGGTGCTGTGACTCACTTGGCTAATCCTCCGCCTGCGGTGCTGGCACACCGGGTTCTAGTCCGGTCGGGGCACCGGATTCTGTCCTGGTTGCTCCTCTTCCAGGCCAGCTCTCTGCTGTGGCCCCGGAGTGCAGTGGAGGATAGCCCAAGTGCTTGGGCCCTGCACCCGCATGGGAGACCAGGAGGAAGCGCCTGGCTCCTGGCTTTGGATCAATGCAGCGCGCTGGCAGTGGTAACCATTTGGGAGGTGAACTAACGGAAAAGGAAGACCTTTCTCTGATTCTCTCTCTCTCACTGTCTAACTCTGCCTGTCAAAAAAAAGAAAGTGTGAAAAAAAAAAAGTGTTTTGAACTTCAGGTGAAGTTTATGTTGAGAAATAAAATTTATATTTTTTATTTTTAAATCCCATTTTCCCACAAACTTTTCAAAGCTGTCTCATATACATAGATGGGGAAATTACAAACACAATAAACAAAAGAATAATGTTAATCAAAATTAAAAACGGAATCGCCTGGAGTGAAGAAAAGTGATTTACCAATGGGAGAGACACATAGGGAGATTGTCATGTTCTGGTATTTGTAATATTCTATTTCTGAAATGGAACGCTGGATTTATTACTATCAGTTTTTTAACAGCATGCATGTTGTACACAACAATTGTATATATACAGTAGCCACACTCCCCCTTCAAAAAGAGTATGTCCCAAGACCCTCAGTGGGTACCTGAAATAGTAGATAGCACTAAATGCTATGTACAAACGCCACAATATCGCCACCAACCGTCTGAGAAGGAAGATTATTACTAAGTGAATAGCAGCTGGCACATAGAGCATGGATACACTGGACAAGGGCTGAGTTGCATTCTGGGAAGGATGGAGCAAGAAAGCATGAGATTTCATCACAGCACTCATAATGCACACTTTTAAAAGTTCTGAATTATTTTTGGAATTTTCAATTAATATTTTCAGATGGCCGTTGACCACTGTAGGTAACTGAAACCACACAAAGCATGGATAACAGGTAACCACCACACATGATAAATTTTACAATTGGATAAAAAAAAAAAGAAAAAGAAAAAAAGTCTATGGAAAGAAAACACAAAGCAATGAACCATTAGCTAAACCACACCCTATCGACTTTGAGCAGGAGCCCTTCAAAGACTTTCAACAAAATATCTGCCCTCTAGCATGAAACTGGACTGAAAACGGCAAATTCGTCCTGTGTGTCGTACAACGGGGTTATTAACTTCAAACAACAGAAGAGCTAATATTTTCCTACCTTAGAAAGCCACATATTTCTACGCTTGCTAGGAAGTAAGTAACTGACCTATCCTCCCACAGCCACCTTGAGGTGTCAGGGCAAAGGGTAATTAATATTTAGGTAGTACCTGCCGGCTAGAAGAAACCGTCCTTGTTTTTCTCAGAAGACCATAGCTTTTCTCTTCAAAGCACTTATAAGTCCTATTTTCTTCCATTTTTGTTTACTTGGTCACCGTCTTTATGCCACACTGTTAAAAATTCAAGTTACACCGCAGGGGCCTCTATCTTTACACTGCGTGACAACACACAACTGCGCGGCACTGAAGTTTTTGAATCTGTCTGCCAACCTCACCCAGTACGACGGGAACTCGGATTTTCCCTATAATTTAGAAGCCACACAATTTTAGGACTCAGTTGGAAAAGAGAGGAGCAGGCTTGCTTCTTGCCAAAACTACCCAGCTATCTTGGATGGCTGCGTATGGTGTCTGGAACTTCAAATTTCTAAGTAGGATGTCTTCGAGGAATGCCTCCACTTTTCACAGCAGCCGCCACCAAACTAACTTCGTTTTTACTTTGTTACATTTTTTCCTTCACGTTATCTATTGCCACTTCCTCCAGCCTTGAAACTCCCTGGTGGTTTGGGATAGTAACGTAAAGATTCTTAACCAGCACGTTAAAAAGCCTGTGTATAACCTTGGTCCCTCAATCTCGAGCCGCCCCGTGGGCATTGACCCAAGCAGGGACTACCACACACACCTCAAAGGGATTCTCTCTCCCACAGAAAGCTCTGGAACGCACAGTTCTTAGCCTATTCGGAAGCCGCTCTGCCCCTGCCCCGCCCCGCCCCGCCCCTAAGGAAACAAGACCACGCCCCTCAGCGGGCTCCTCTCAGGCTCTTCAATCAGCCCGCCACCGCCTTCCCGCTTCCCGCCCCCTGTGCGCACTTCCGGCCCAGGGAGCGCTCGGGAGCGCGCTCCGCAAACCTCGACCAACCAGCGGCTCCGCCGGGCTGGCGCGAGTGCGCGCGCGCAGATTCGTGCGCAGGTTCGAATCTCCTGCGCTTCGCGGTTGCTCGCCAACGTCTGGGCCGCACCTCCGCGGTAGCGAGGGCAGCGCGCGCCGGCTGCGCCGCCCCGCCCCCTCCCCGCTGTCCACCTGCCTGTGGCCTCCTCAGCCGACCGCGGCCTAGCCCTCCCTCGCGCGCTCCGCCCCCACGGTATCGGCGCTCGGCCTCCCGCGCCGGGCCGGCTCCGCCCGAGCCTCTGGGCCCATGGCCAAGCGGCGTGCGGCCGAGCCGCTGGCGTTCCACGTGCCTTGGAAGCGGCTCCTCTGCGATTTCTCGGAGGAGCCGCCTCCGCCGCTCTGGATTCCGCCGCCCGGGGCTTCGCATCCTGGGCTGTCCCGAAAGCGCAAAATCGACGCGGGGGCCATGGCAGAGCCTTCGGCTTCGCCCAGCAAGCGCCGCGACAGCGGGGACAGCAGCGCCCCGGGCGGCGAGGAGCGTGAGGACCACAGCCTGGACACCGTCGAGCCGTCGCTGTTGCAGCCGTCCTTACGGCCCCACGGCCCGGGGGAGGAGTCCCGCGCTGCCCGGCCCCTGAGGGGCGGTGGCGACGATGGGGCGGGACGCGCAGGGTCCCCTCGGGGAGACTGGGGGGCCGCACCGCTCCAGGTAGGGGCTGGGGGCGGCCTGGGAGCCTCTGCGGGTGTGCGTGGGGAGAAAGGGGTTCGTCTTTCCCTCAGACTCCCGGCAGGCGTGAAACGGGTTGTCACACTCTGCTTGTGCACCCCCAGAGGCGACTAGCTGGGGTCACCCCTCTGGAATGGGTGCCAGCCCCCGCCGGCACGTTAGGGCTCCCCGGGCCCACCCTTGACCGCACTTCGAGAGTCCGCTAGGCTGGCCTTGTGCGGGAAAGGCCGTCGGGTGCGGTGGAAGTGGCCCCTCGTGCGGGGGCGGCGGGAGCGTGGTGGGGACGTTGACCGAGGTTCAGCTCCGCGACAAACCTCGGAGCCAGGTGCAATGCGCCTGCTTGGTTTTAACGATGATTATTCTGGAAGCCGTGAGAGACGGCTTTCCAAAGACGGTCGCCGTTGCGGTTGCCATCAGTTTGGTCGAACTAAGGGTGTGATACAGGTCCCACCGCTGTATTTGGGGGAAAACAACTCACGATCTTTAATCTTACTTAAAAAGATCACTTTTGGACATTAATTTGGTCCATCAGGTAAAGTGTACATGAGAATCTCGGGAGTTTCTGCTCCTTGGGAAATGATCCCGTTTCATGCCTGATGCTAAGAATCCCGAGAAGACTCGACTGGGTCCTCGGTGTTCAGTATGGCAGCCGCCGGTTTGGTGAGACAGTTTTTTGCAAGTGTGAAATAGTCGACTTCAAAGAGTTACTAAAAGAAAAATATACAGTACTAGAACATTTTTACCTGGACCTCACGTTAAATAACTTGGATGTGTTGGACTGAATAAAACATTAATTTCACCTCCTTTTTTTTTTTTTACTATGGCAACTAGAAAAATATAAATTTATGTTGATGGCTCAAGTTACAGTGTTGGGCAGGCTGGTCTAGACTTAAGAATGCAAAGTGCTTTTTTTCCTTTTCTGCTATTCTCCTAGCAAGGGGGCTTTCGGAATGGAGACACCAGGTGTAGGGCTCAAAATTCACCAAACCTTTTAAAACTGCAGCAAAGCATCTTTCTCAGATTTTTTTCTGTTGTTTTAAATGTCTTATGGCAGAGTTTATCATAAGCCTTATTCCACCCTCTCCCCAAAATACATTGAGATTTCCTTTGGCATGACTCCTTCAGGTGAAAAATGCAATAATATTATACTTGAGAATGTTTTTTCCCCTGTAATTGTGAAAAAGTATGTTTTAAACTTCATCATTTTGGGGCCGGTACTGTAGCACAGCGGGTTAATGCCCTGGCCTGAAGCGCCAGCATCCCATATGGGCACCGGTTTGAGTCCCGGCTGCTCCTCTTCTAATCCAGCTCTCTGCTATGGCCTGGGAAAGCAGTAAAAGATGGCCCAAGGCCTTGGGCCCCTGCACCCGTGTAAGAGACCTGGAAGAAGCTCCTGGCTCCTGGCTTCGGATCAGCGCAGCTCCGGCTGTTGGGGCCATCTGGGGAGTGAACCATTGGGCAGAAGACTTCTCTCTCTCTGTGTGTAACTCTGACTTTCAAATAAATAAATAAATCTTTAATAAAAAAAAAAAGACCCTTCATCATTCTGATGAGTATTTCTGGTTGAAATCATGAATTGTATTTCTACCCCTAGTTTTCTTGGAGCTTAAACAGTCTTTATTCAGACTTTTTCTTTAAATTGCTCTAAAATGTCACAATTAACTAATTCAGAACACAGTGGTAGTTATCCACACCTACTGGATATGGAGAGAAGTACTGTGTCATTTGAAAAAAAAAAATTTTTTTTTGGACAGGTAGAGTTATAGACAGAGAGAGAGAGAGAGAGACAGAGAGAAAGGTCCTCCCTCCCTCCCACTCCCCAATTGGCCGCCACGGCTGGCACTGTGCTGATCCGAAGCCAGGAGCCAAGTGCCTCTTCCTGGTCTCCCACGCGGGTGCAGGGGCCCAAGCATTTAGGCCATCCTCCACTGCCCTCCCGGGCCACAGCAGAGAGCTGGACTGAAAGAGGAGCAACTGGGACTAGAACCCGGTGCCCATATGGGATGTTGGTGCCGCAGGCGGAGGATTAACCAAGTGAGCCACAGCGCTGGGCCCCCATTTGAATACTTTTAATTATAGATAATGCATGGTTTGAAACTTTTCTTCTTCAGACTATTTTTGATATCCAAGGTATGCCAGAAAGGGTGCTAGAGAAAATATGGATATGATAAATAAAATGAGAGTCTTTTGGTGGACTGGCGAAAAAAAAAAACCACCTGTTTAGAATCTTCTAGACACCTGTGTGTGCCCCCAAAGCAATAACTTCTGTAGTCACATTGCAGGGAAAAGGGTCTAGGGGTTCCTTTTGTTTGTTTTGTTTTGTTTTTTCTTAAGGATTGCTTATTTGACAATCAGAGTCACAGAGATTTTCCATCCACCGGTTCACTCCTCGGAGGGCTGCAACATCTGGAGCTGGGCCAGGCCGAAGCCAGGAGCTTCATGTGGGTGTCCCACATGGGTGGCAGAGACCCAAACACTTGGGCCATCTTCTCCTTTTCCCAGGCAATTAGAAGGGAGCTAGACTGGCAGTGGAGCAGCTGGAACGGGAACCAGGGCCCATATGAGATGCTGGCATCCCAGGCAGCCGGCTTTACTTTTACTTTTTCTGTAAAGCCAGCACCTAGGGGTTCCTTCTTTATCAAGACCAGTCTCTGTCTTTTGGCTAAAGCCTAGAAGCACTCATGTTTCTTTTTGTTAGGTCTGTTGCTCTTCTGCAAACCTAAGATGGGATGTTGTCCCCTTCCTCCTTCCAGAGGCACAGACTTTTTGGTTTGAGGGTTTTATGGTTAAATTGCCGAGGAAAAATAGGGTGTAACAACAACAACAACAAAAAGGCTTTTTTGAGTACAATGCAGTAACTATCTGCCTGATATCTCCTGTGCTCAGAATAGAGCTTGAGTCCCTGCTATCAATGTTTGATATCTCATTTGATAAATACTGCCTCAGATACATTATTTCTACACTGAGGACGCAATCCAGGTAATCAAAGTTTGTGGTAGGGTTATGCAAATGCAGATTTGTCCAATGGCAAGATTTACTCTTCATCACTTGGTGATACATTATTTAAAGATGTTTTTTGGTTCATGTTTATGAATACATACTTTGAACAATAGATTTTCCAAAAGGAGAATTAGAACTTTGTAACCCCATTTACTTGTTAATGTGAATTTTTTCTTGTTATTCTTTGACTTATACTTGTTTTCTAATATTAGTAAATTCCTCAAAGACTTTTAATCCCCTCGGCCGTAGAGTCTAAGATATTGAATGCACTTACAGATGAGACTTACAGACTTCTGTTCTCCAGGAGAGTAACCACTTACAGCTGACTATTGAATATTGAAATATGTCTAGCTAGAATGGTGCTGGAAGTGTAAAAGATCTTTGAAAACTTAGTATGACAAAAATTAATAAATTTAATTTATATAATTTATATTTAAATATATTGATAACATTGAAATAATTGTATATCATTAAATATATAATTTATTTGATTTAATAAAAATTTTTGAAATGCATGTTGAAACAATGTTTTGAATAATACTAGATCAAATAAGATATTCTGATTAATTTCACCTGTTTCTTTTTACTTTTTATTTTTTTTTACTATGGTTACTGGAAAAAAGGTTTTTTTCTTTTTTAAGATTGTTTTACTTGAAAGGCAGAGTTAGAGAGAGACAGAGAGAGAACTTCCATATGCTAATTCACTCCTCAAATGGCCACAACAGCTGGCACTGGGCTGGGTGGAAGACAGGAGCTTGGAAATCCATCTGGGTCTCCCATGTGGGTGGCAGGGGCCCAAACACTTTTGCCATCCTCCACTGCTTTCCCCAAATACATTATCAGAGAGCTGGATCAAAAGTGGAGCATCTGGGACTCAAAACCACTGTCATATGGGATTCTAGTGTCATGGGCAGCGGCTTAACCCACTGCATCACAATGCTGGCCCCACTAGAAATTTTTTAAATTATGTGACTCCCGTTCTTTTTCTGTTGGATGGTGCTACTATAGTGAATATGAGCTTAAAGTAAGAATACAATATAGTAAAACAGAATGTGTTAATGTTTATAATTGTCACTTTGGAAGACTATATAGCTCCAATGCTGCTGCTTTTGCATAAAGTATGAGTATTGGGGGGTTGCTTTTGAAATTCTGTGCTAATTTTGAACTTCATTGAAATATCAGCTTTACTTCATAGTTACTTGAAATAATTTTATAACCATTCATAGTAAACTAAAATTTTTAAGTGGCCATCACTCAGTTGGATTTATAAATTATGGTATATTATGCTAGTCATATTTTGTAACAAATGGTAGCTTTACTACAATGATCAACTTTAGGTTTTCTTGTTATTCACCATGTTTATATCCTAACACTTTTTAGAAAGTTGTCAAAATATTTTGGACTATGTAAAGTCAGTGTCCTAAAATATCAAACTTGAGGAAAAAGCTAAAAAAAAGTAATAAAAGGAGGGTATATTTTAAATATATATTTTAAGTTTTAGTTTTCATTTTATTTGAAACACAGAGCTCTTCAATCTGCTGATTCACTCCCCAGATGCCTGCAGTACTCAGGACTGGGCTGGGCTGAAGTCAGGAGCCCAGAATTCAATCCAAGTCTCCCTCATTGGTGGTAGGGATGGTACTTTGCACCGTCACTTTCTGCTGCCTCAAGTGTGCATTAGCAGGAAGCTGCATTGGAAGTAAAGGAGTCAAGACTGGAACTTTTTTTTTTTTTTTTAAGATTTATTTATTTATTTGAAAGGCACAGTTAGAGAGAAATCTTCCATTCTGCTGATTCACTCCACAAATGACCGCAAGCACTAGGACTGGGCCACACCAAAGCCAGGAGCTTCTTCTGGGTCACTGATGTTGGTGCAAGGGCCATAGGATTGGGCCATTTTTCATTACTTTGCCAGGCTCATTAGCAGGAGCTGGATTGGAAATGGACTCGAACTGGTGCCTATATGAGATGCTGGTGTTAGAGGCCGTGGTTTTACCAAATGCCTGCTCCTATTTTTAAAATAAATTCTTATTTTCTTTGTTGAAAGGTGAAGCATTTTAAGATTTTTCAGACATTTTCTGTTGGTGAAAAATGGGAGAAAAATGTGGAGGTGTTCTTAGAGAAAATTATTCTAAATCTAAACACATATGTCTAAGTTTATAAATACTAAAAATGCACAGATTTGAATACATGAAATATGTTTAGACAAAACTGTATTGTTTGAAAATGCAAATTAAAAACTGTAAAATCTTTAATCTTATTTCAGAGTTTTTCAAAAATTCAAAAAAATTGTGAAGTACAAAGAGTTCCCATATACTCCACGTACAGCTTTCTCTATTAACATACTAGTATGATGTTTGTAATTACCAGTATACCAGGCCTAGCTTCCACTGTTATATCAGTATATTTGCTATAATTAATGAACCACACCAGCTCCCCCTGCTCCAAACTTCCCTCTACCCTTCTTACCTTTTAGTCATTAACATTCTGTATTCAGATTGAGATACATTTTTTTAAAATCTTGCACATACGAGAGAGAACATGTGACATTTATTTTTCTGTGTTTGGCTTATTCCACTTAACATGATGTCCTCTAGTTCCATCCATTTTGCTTGCAAATGGTGGTTTCATTTTTTATGGCTAAATAGTATTCCATTATGTATATATACTATATATGTCTGATGATAGACACTTTGGCTGATTCCATATCTTGGCTATTGTGAATAGTACTGCAATAAATATGATGGAGAACCTATCTCTTTGAAATAATGATTTCCTGTCTTTTGGATGTATACCCAGTAGTGGGATTGCTGGATCCTATGACAGTTTGTTTATAGTTTTTAAAGAAATCTCCACACTGCTCTCCATAGTGGCTGTACTATTTTACATTCCCTCCAACAGTGTATGAGTTCCTGTTTCCTCACATCCTCACCAGTATTTGTTACTTTCTGAGACTTCAAAAATCTTATGTTTCTTTTAAAATAAATTTGTTTCCTGAAAAACGTTAGCTTTTTCAAGCCACTGATGTACTTTTATCTTTTTCCCCCCAAAGCGCAATGAAGAATTTTGGCAGTACAATACCTTCCAGTATTGGAGGAATCCTTTACCACCTATTGATCTGGCAGATATTGAAGATGTAAATGAAGATAGCCTGATAGAAGCAACAGTTCAGGGCAAGAATGAAGTGGCTGAGATCGACATGGAGTCCTGACATAAGGAGCTGAAGAAATGGGCCTTGCTGAATTTGAAGAGACCTGTCTTAGTGAATTCATGTATTCTTAGGAAAATTATTTTCCATACTTGATATGATATTTCCAAACTTGAAAAATGAAGAAGAGTTGTTTTGAAGATAAATGCCTGCAGTTACTACTGAACTTACAATAGGGGATTTTTCAGTTGTAGGGGAAGTATCTTACGTGTGTGTTGTTAAAGAAAAAAGCTCATCTTGATTCTAAACTTGAAGCTATTCATCTTATAAAAAGAAATTCTGAAAGTTTTAGCAATATATGGGAAACACTCAAATATTGTTTTATAACTGTTATTAATAAAATGCTTTCTAATACATTTTATTGACTCTTCTTAGTTAAACAAAATAGCTGACTATGCAAACTTAAAATGTGGGAGATTCTGAAAGCTAGTATTGTTTTAAGAACTTTCTAATGAAAAGTAGGATTTCACTTTTGGTAGCATGTTTGCATATCTTTCAATATTTGATGTTTGTTAAGCTCTACTGAGGGCAATCAAAAATGGATAAAGAATGATGAGAAATGAGTTGGTGCCTGCTCCTTCCCTGTTTATCAAGATAATAGGAAAGAAATGTACCCTGTGATCAGTTTCTTGGTTTTGAATTGCTGTGAGGACATGATTTTTAATGCGTATTACTTTAGACCTGTAGTTCTCAACACTGACAGCACTTTACAAATCTTGGCCTGGGGGGCCAGCATTGTAGCACAGCTGGTTAAACCATCACCTGTGGTACCAGCATCCCATGTGGGCGCTGGGTCAAGTTCCAGCTGCCCCACTTCTGATCAGCTCCCTGCTAATAGGCCTGGGAAGGCAGCAGAGGGTGACCTAAGTACTTGGGCATCTGCCACCCATGTATGAGACCCAGAAAGAGTTCCAGGCTACTAGCTTTGGCCTGGCTTATTCCTGGCTGATAAAGCCATTTGGGGAGTGAACCAGTGAATTTAAGATCTTTCTGTCCCTGTAACTCTACCTTTCAAATAAATAAATTCTTTAAAAAAAATATAAGAATTTTGGCCTGGGCCCCATTCTTGAGAGATTATTATTTAATTGTTTTGAGGTTGAACTTGGACATAGCTATTTTTTAAAGCACCATCTTCCTTCCTTTCCTTTCTTTAATGTACAGACAGGGTTGAGAACCACTAGACTAATGGCACTTTTTCCTGTTTAAAGGAGAAAACTAATTTGAGATGGAGCAAAGCTTCTTTAATTAACTTTATTTTATTTTGCTCTCTATGGTTTCTGTCACAAATTATTGTGTTGTTACTACCATTTCACTGTTAAAGAAATAAAGTTTGTGTTTGTGTTATGTATCAGTGATTAAGTTAATTAAACTTTTGTACTGCGTTTGGAATGTTGGCTTTGTTTAACTCAAATAGAAAGCCAACTTGTCTGTGTGTGCATGTTTTTCATTGTTGATGACATTAGAACAAAATTCAGAAAAGATGGTAGATGTTTATGAGAGAGATTAAAAAATAAAACCCTTGGCATTTTGTGTTTATGGATTGCAAGACAGGCTGTATAGCATTGTGGTCAGATACGCTTCAAAGTCTTGTATTGTTCCCTCCTACCTATGTAACACTAAGCAAGTTATTTTTCATCTTCAAGCCTTAGATTTCTCACTTTGTAAAATGAGAAATAATAAATAGTTATCTACCTCAGACACTATGTTTACTATCAAGCAATGTTGTAAGTATTTCACATGTATCTTGTTTAATTCTCATAACTTTATCTTAAGGTAGATTCATTAGAATAAACATAATTCCATAATAATAAACTTAATTCCTGTAGTTCTACTCCATTCTACCCCATTACTAGAAGTTTCAGGATAAGAATTGGAATTTAAGAAAGAGCTGGGGTAGTAAGCAAGTGGGAGAAGTGGTTGAAGTATTGTAAAAAATAAAATAAAATGGTAAAGATTCTTCCAATCTTCTGTTGGGCCTGAGGGTGGGAAAATGTGTCTGGTATTGTCCACCGCTCTATTCCTAATGTCCAGAATAGTTCAAGATGCACAGCAGATAGTCAAGAAATATTACATTAACAAATGGGCATTTTGGAGTGGGCATTTGGTGCAGAGGTCAAGACATTATTTGGGATGCCTGCATCCCATTATTCTAGCTTCCTACCATTGTGCACCTTGGGAGGCAGCAGATGACTTGGTCCCTGCCACCCACATGGAAGACCAAATTGACTTCTTGACTCCTGGCTTTAGCCTGATGCAGCCTCAACTTTAAGGGACCTTAGGGATTGAACCAGTGGATGAAAGATTTTTGCTTTTGTCTCAAAGATATAATAAAAATAAATATGAAAATTGAGAAAATAAGTGGAGAGTCTTGCTGATGGAAAGGTAATGCCAACAATTTTTCTTTTAGAAATACCTTAAAAAGCTAGATCATTTGCTCAAAGATGTGTCTGCAAAAGTTTGTACCCAGGAGATCAAATAGTAAAACATTGGAAATAGCCTAGATGCAAGATGATGGTAGGCTAACTCCCTAGTGTGGAATTCTGTGCTACATTTGGAATAAGAGGCAGTTTATCTTTCGACTGAAGAGCTTCAATAAATACTAGCTCATAAGCAGATTCAGAGTAATATAGGGTGTGAATTCAAGTAAAGGTAAAATACATATATATATTTCTGTATAAATATAGAAGTAATTAAGGGCCAAAAGATACGCACCTTGCAATTGATAGGAGTTACCACTGGAAATTGACATTTCTGAGGAGTGTAATGGGTCACAGAGTGTGCTTTCACATATTTCTCAAAATCTTGCCAATTTTTAAGTTTCATTGTGATAATGTACTTACCATACATTCACTTTTTTGAAAGAGTTACAGAGAGGCAGAGAAGTCTTCCATCTACTAGTTCACTCCCCAGATGGCTGCAATGGCCAGAGCTGCGCCGATCCAGAGCCAGGAGCCAAGAGCTTCCAGGTCTTCCATGTGGGTGCAGGGGCCCAAGGACTTGGGCCATCTTCTGCTTTCCAAGGCCATAGCAGAGAGCTGGATTGGAAGTGGAGCAGCCAGGACTTGAAACAGCGCTCCTTATGGGATACCGACACTGCAGGCGGTGGCTCTATCCACTATGCCACAGCACCAGTCCCATACATTCACTTTTTGTTTTTAAATTTTTTTTTTTAATTTTGACAGAGTCAAAGAGAGAGACAGAGAGAAAGGTCTTCCTTCCGTTGGTTCACCCCCCAAATGGCTGCAACGGCCAGAGCTACCCCGATCCGAAGCCAGGAGCCAGGTGCCTCTTCCTGGTCTCCCATGTGGGTGCAGGGGCCCAGGCACCTGGGCCACAGCAGAGAGCTGGACTGGAAGAGGGGCAGCCAGGACTAGAACCTGGCTCCCATATGGGATGCTGGCACCGCAGGCAGAGGATTAACCAAGTGAGCCACGGCGCCGGCCCACATTCACTCTTAATTTGTGAAATCCAATGGTTTTTATGTTCGGAGTTGTGCACTATCACCACAATTTCAGAATGTTTTCATCACATAAAGAAGAAACTCCATCACCATTAATAGTCATTCCCTATTTCCCACTACCTAGCATCTCTCCCTGCCCCTTTGTCCCCAGGCAGTCTACTTTCTGCCTATTTGCCTATTCTGGACACATTTAAAATACTCTCATCCACTGACAAACATCTTGCTGCCATCCACCTTCCCAGTCAGCCAATCCTCTGGTAACCAACATTCTACTCCATTATGAAATCAATTTTTGGGGGACCGGCGCTGTGGCTCACTTGGTTAGTCCTCCACCTTGCGGCACTGGCATCCCATATGGGTGCTGGGTTCCAGTCCCAGTCCCAGCTCCTCTTCCAGTCCAGCTCTCTGCTGTGGCCCAGGAGAACAGTGGAGGATGGCCCAGGTGCTTGGGCCCCAGCACCTGCATGGGAGACCAGGAGAAAGCACCTGGCTCCTGGCTTTGGATCGGTGCAGTGCCGGCCGTGGCGGTCATTTGGGGAGTGAACCACGGAAGGAAGACCTTTCTCTCTGTCTCTCTCACTGTCTATAACTCTACCTGTCAAATAAAAAAAGTCAATTTTTTTTAAGATTACACATATGAGGCCGGCGCCACAGCTCACTAGGCTAATCCTCTGCCTGTGGCGCCAGCACACCTGGTTCTAGTCCCAGTTGGGGTGCCGGATTCTGTCCCGGTTGCCCCTCTTCCAGGCCAGCTCTGTGCTATGGCCCAGGAGTGCAGTGGAGGATGGCCCAAGTGTTTGGGCCCCACACCCCATGGGAGACCAGGAGAAGCACCTGGCTCCTGGCTTCGGATCAGCGTGGTGTGCACCGGCCATAGCGCGCCGGCCGCAGCGGCCATTGGAGGGTGAACCAATGGCAGAAGGAAGACCTTTCTCTCTGTCTCTCTCTCTCACTGTCTAACTCTGCCTGTCAAAAAAAAAAAAAAAAAAAAAAAAAAAGATTGCACACATGAAATCATGCATCATCTGGCTTATTTTGTGTAATGTTTTCAGGTTCATACATGTTGCAAATGTAAGGATTTTTAAAAATTATTTATTTTACAGATAGACAATGAGACAGAGACAGAGAGAAAGGTCTTCCTTCCATTGGTTCACCCCAAAATGGCCGCCACGGCTGGAGCTACACCGATCCAAAGCCAGGAGCCAGGTGCTTTCTCCTGGTCTCCCTTGCAGGTTCAGGGGCCCAAGATTTTTTTTTTTTTTTTTAGATTTTATTTATTTGAAAGAGTTACACAGAGAAGAAAAGGCAGAGAGAGAGCTCTTCCATCTGCTGGTTCACTCCCCAATTGGTTGGAGCTGTGCCAACCTGGAACCAGGAGCCAGGAGCCTCTTCCAGGCCCCTCACACAGATGCAGGGACCCAAGGACTTGGGCCTTCCTCTACTGCTTTCCCAGGCCATAGCAGAGAGCTGGATAGGAAATGGAGCAGCCGGGACTGGAACCAGTGCCCACATGGGATGCCAGCACTGCAGGCAGTGGCCTTACCCACTACGCCACAGCGCTGGCTCCAGGATTTTGTTCTTTTTTATGGTTGAGTAGTAGTCCATTGGGGAACTATACAAGGTCTTCAAAAACCTCATGGAAAATGCATGTTGCAAAAACTGCATAGGTTGAAGAAGCATTTTAAATTCCATTTTCCATGAATTTTTGAAATTCCCTCATATGCCACATTTTCTTTACCCATTCATCTATTGGAAGACACTACTGGTTCCATGAGTGAGTTACTGTGAATAGTGTTACAGTGAACATTGTAGTGAAGATAACTCTTTGACATGCTGGTTCTAAAAGAAATGGAATTGCTGGATGATGGTAATTATATTTTCTTTTTTTTGAAGATTTATTTATTTATTTGAAAGGCAGAGTTACACAGAGAGAGGAGAGACAGAGGCAGAGAGAGAGGTCTTCCATCCGCTGGTTCACTCCCCAGATGGCCGCAATGGCTGGAGCTGCACCAATCCGAAGCCAGGAGCCAGGAGCTTCTTCCAGGTCTCCTACATGGGTGCAGGGGCCCAAGGACTTGGGCCATCCTCCACTGCTTTCCCAGGCCATAGCAGAGAGCTGGACAGGAAGTGGAGCAGCCGGGTCTCGAACCGGCACCCATATGGGATGCCAGCACTTCAGGCCAGGGCATTAACACACTGCGCCACAGTGTGAGCCCCAGTAATTATATTTTCAATATTTTCAGAACTTCCATGTTTTCTTCCATAATGGCTGTACTGATTTACTATTCACCAACTGTATAAGGGTTCCTTTTCTCCACATCCTTGCCAGCATTAGTTATCTTTTTTTTTTTTTTAAGATTTATTTTATTTATTTGAAAGACAGAGTTACAGAGAGAGGGAGAGAGAGAGAGAGAGAGAGGTCTTCCACCCGCTGGTTCACTCCCCAGATGGCTGCAACAGCCAGAGCTGCGCTGATCCGAAGCCAGAAGCCAGGAGCTTCTTCTGGGTCTCTCACATGGGTGCAGGAGCCCAAGCACTTGGGCCATCTTTCACTGCTTTCCCAGGCCATAGCAGAGAGCTGGATTGGAAGAGGAGCAGCTGGGACTCTAACTGGTGCCCATATGGGATGCCGGTACTCCAGGCCAGGGCTTTAACCCTCTGGGCCACAGCGCTGGCCCCTCTTTTTGTTTTTTGATAATCATCTAACAGGTTTGAGGTGATGTCTTAATTTTTTTTTTTTTTTTTTTTTGACAGGCAGAGTGGACAGTGAGAGAGAGAGACAGAGAGAAAGGTCTTCCTTTGCCGTTGGTTCACCCTCCAATGGCCGCTGTGGCTGGCGCACTGCGGCTGGCGCACCGTGCTGATCCGATGGCAGGAGCCAAGTACTTATCCTGGTCTCCCATGGGGTGCAGGGCCCAAGGACTTGGGCCATCCTCCACTGCACTCCCTGGCCACAGCAGAGAGCTGGCCTGGAAGAGGGGCAACTGGGACAGAATCCGGCGCCCCGACCGGGACTAGAACCCAATGTGCCGGCGCCGCAAGGCGGAGGATTAGCCTAGTGAGCCGCAGCGGTGGCCCTTAATGTGGTTTTAATTTGCTTTTTGCTGATAATTTGGGTTAAGCATTTCTTCTTTTTTTGTTGAGCATTTTGTTGTATACTTATTGGCCATTTAGATGAGTATATTTATCATATACCTATTGCCTTCTTTCAAGAAATGTTTCTGCAGATCTTTTGCCTATATTTAAGTAGGGTTATTTATTTTCTTACTATTGAGTTTTTTTTAAACTTTGGATATTAATCCCTTACCAGCTGTATGATTTGCAAATATTTTCTCCCATTCTATGGGTTGCTTCTTCATTTGTTAAAAATTCCCTTTGCTGTGTAGAAGCTTTTTAGTTTGATGTAAATTCCTTTGTTTATTTTTGTTTTTTGTTGTCTTTGTTTTTGAGGTTATAGCCCAAAAAATAATTGCCTAGACCAGTGCCATAAAGCATTTCCCTGATGTTTTCTGTTGTAGTTTTGAATTGGCTTTTGTATGTGTTGATAGATAAAGGTCTATTTTCCAAATTTGGATATTTAGTTCTCACAGCAGCATTTAAAAATATCTTCTCTCCTCCCCCCGCCATGTGTGTTGTTGGCACCTTTGTCAAAAATCAGTTGGCTGTACACACATGGATTTATTTCTGGATTCTCTATTCTGTCCTATCAGTCTATGTATCTCTTTTTATGCCAATGCCATCCTGTTTTGACTACTGTAGGTTTATAGTACATATATTTGAAAGGCCATGTGACAGAAAAAGAAAAAGAGAAATCTTTCATCTGCTGGTTCACTCCCCTCAACATCCAGGACTGGGGTCAGGCTGAAGCCAGGAGCCAGGAACTTTATCTCAGCCTCACACCTAGGTGACAGAATCCCAAGTACTTGTGGCATCCTCTGCTGCTTTTCCAGACACATTAGCAGGAAGCAGGATCAGAGGTAGAGTAAATAGAATTGGAACCAGCGCTCTGATGTGGGATTCTGGTGGTGGCTTAACCTGCTGTGGCACAACACTGACCCCTAGAGGATATGTTGAAGTCAGATAATGTGATGCCTTCAGCTTTGTTCTTTTTTGATGAAAATTGCTTTGGTTGTTCAGGGTCTTTTGTGGTTCTATATTAATTTGTAGGATTATTTTTTCCTATATTTGTGAATAATGTCATTTGTATTTTGATATGCATTGCATAGACCATTTAGATGACTTTGGACATTTTAACAATGTTAATTCTTCCAGTCCATTAATACAGATATCTTTTCATTCATTTGTATCTTCTTCAAGCTACTTTTCTTTTGAGATTTATTTATTTATTTGAAAGTCAGAGTTACAGAGAGAGAAGGAGAGGCAGAGAGAGAGAGATAGAGAGGTCTTACATCTGCTAATTCATCGCCCAGTTGCTGCAATGGCCAGAGCAGCACTGATCCAGAGCCAGGAACCAGGAGCTTCTTCTGGGTCTTCCACAGGGGTGCAGGGGCCCCAGGACTTGGGCTATCTGCTTTCCCAGGCCATAGCTGAGAGCTGGATTGGAAGAGAGCAGTCGGGACTCAAAACAGAGCCCATATGGGATGCTGGCACCAGAGGCAGCAGCTTTACCAGCTACACCACAGCGCTGGTCCCTTCTTCAAGCTATTTCATCAGTGTTTTTATAGTTTTCATTATAAAGATCTTTAATTTTCTTGGTTAAATTTATTCCTAGATATTTCATTTTTTATACTTGTTGTAAATGGGATTGCTTTTTTTTTCATGTAGTAGTTTGCTATTAGTGTACAGAAATGCTACTGATTTTTGTATGTTGATTGTGTACCTTGCAACTTTACTGAATTCATTTCTTGGTTATAACAGTTTTTTGGAGTCATCAGGGTTTACTATATATAAGATAATGTCATCTGCAAACTATGACAGTTTGGATGCTTTTTATTTCTTCCTCTTGCTTAATTGCTCTGCCTGTGCTTTGTGGAATAGAAACACCAAAAATGAGCATCTATGTCTTATTCCAGATCTTAACAGGAAATGCCTTCAACTTTACCCCATTCTGAATGATGTTACCCAGAGTTTTGTCATAGATGCCTTTTAATGTGTTGAGACACATTCCTTCTATACTTAATTAATTCAGAGGTGTTTTTTTTTAATCATGAAAGGATGTTTAATTTTGCCAAATACTTTCTTGACATCTATGGATATAATTATGTTTTTTGTCCTTCATTCTGTATATGCGATGTATAACACTTATGGATTTGCGAATGTTGAACCACCCTTGCATTCCTAGGATAAACTCCACTTCATTATGATCATTTTTTTAAAAGATTTATTTGAAAGGCAGAGTTACAGAGAGATGGAGATACAGAGACATAGAAAGAGAGAGCTATCTTCCATCTGCTGGTTCATTCCCCAAATGCCCTTAATGGCAGGGGCACAGCCAGGCCAAAGCCAGGAGCCTGGAACTTAATCTGGGTCTTCCATGTGGGTGGCAGTGGCCCATATACTTGGAGACCATCTTCTGCTGCTTTCCTGGGCGCATTAGCAGGGAGCTATATGGGAAACGGAGCAGCATTGGGGACCCAAACCAGCACTCATATGGGATGCCAGTGTTGCAGGCTGTGACTTAACTCACTGTACCACAACCCTTTTGCCGTTGGTTCACCCTCCAATGGCCGCCGTGGCCGGCACATCACGCTGATCCAAAGCCAGGAGCCAGGTGCTTCTCCTGGTCTCCCATGCGGGTGCAGGGCCCAAGGACTTGGGCCATCCTCCACTGCACTCCCGGGCCATAGCAGAGAGCTGGCCTGGAAGAGGGGCAACCGGGACAGAATCCAGCGCCCCGACCGGGACTAGAACCCGGTGTGCCAGCGCCACAAGGCGGAGGATTAGCCTAGTGAGCCGCGGCGCCGGCCTACTCCACTTCTGATCCAGCTTTCTACTCTGGCCTGGGAAAGCAGTAGAAGATGGCCCAAGGTCTTGGGCCCCTGCACCCGCATGGGAGACCCAGAAGAAGCTCCTGGCTCCTGGCTTTGGATCAGCGCAGCTCCGGCCATTACAGCCAATTGGGGCGTGAACTATCGGATGGAAGACCTGCCTCTCCTCTCTCTGTGTAACTCTTTCAAATAAATAAATAAATCTTAAAAAAATTGTTACGATCCTTTGTATATCTGTGGTATCAATTGTCATGTTTCCTTTTTCATCTCTGATTTTATTTATTTTAGTCTTTTCAGAATCAGTTCTTTATTTTTGTGTGTGTGTTTTGTTTGTCTCTGTTTCATTTATTTCCCTGCTCTGATCTTTACTGTTTCTTCTACTAGTTTTCAGTTCAATCTGTTCTTGTTTTTCCAGTTATCTGAGGTGCAATGTTAGGTTTGAGATCTTCCTTCTTTTTTTGATGTGGGCATTTATTTCCATAAACTTCCCTCTTAAAACTGCTTGTGCTGTATCATAGGGACTTTGGTATATTGTATTTAATTTTCATTTGTCTCAATTTTTAATTTCTTCATTGAACCACTGGTTGTTCAGGAGTGTGTTGTTTAATTTCCATGTATTTCTATATTTTCACCCTTTGTAATTAATTATTTTCTGGAAAGGTACTTTGAGAGTAAGTCGATATTTATTATTGTATTCTCTCACACATTTTCATTAATCATTAATGATCCTTGGCTGAAATACTTAATTGCGGCTGGTGCTGTAGCATAGTAGGCTGAGCCTCTGCCTGTAGCACCAGCATTCCATATGGGCACTGGTTCATGCCCCGGCTGCTCCTTTTTTTTTTTTTTTTTGACAGGCAGAGTGAACAGTGAGAGAGAGAGACAGAGAGAAAGGTCTTCCTTTGCCGTTGGTTCACCCTCCAATGGCTGCCGCACCACGCTGATCCAATGGCAGGAGCCAGGTGCTTCTCCTGGTCTCCCATGGGGTGCAGGGCCCAAGCACTTGGGCCATCCTCCACTGCACTCCCTGGCCACAGCAGAGAGCTGGCCTGGACGAGGGGCAACCGGGACAGAATCTGGCGCCCCGACTGGGACTAGAACCCAGTGTGCTGGCACCGCTAGGTGGAGGATTAGCCTATTGAGCCGCGGCGCCGGCCCCGGCTGTTCCTCTTCTGATCCAACTCTCTGCTATGGCCTGGGAAAGCAGTAGCATGTGACCCAAGTCCACTCTACCTCTCAAATAAATAAACTTAAAAAAAAAGAAATACTTAATTGCTCTGGTGTAAAATGGTAATTTTGTATTTCTGTCATGCTTTCTACATTTATTAATTGAAACTGTACTATAAAACAATAGCTTTCACTCCCTTTTTTATTGAATTACTAATTATATTAATATAGACTAATGGGCATATATGTTGTATGAATCTTCCGTTACTATCTTTATTTATTATACAGATATCCTAGATTTAGACATTGGGAATCCCTTTCAGTTGGTTCTGTGGGGAGCAACTGGGAGCAACTCGGACTAGACTAAGTTACTGGAATTAAGACTTATTCTATGCATCTGCTCTCCCACAATATGGCGCTGGGAGAGGAGGAAACAGCTTCTACACAGCTGCCTCCAGTTCAACCAATAAACTGTAGGACCTGCTCCTGATTGCAGGAGAGCAGCGTACTCGGCGTGTGGGTAGCAGAGTTGGGATTGGTGGACTATAAAGGAGGAGAAAGACACCATGCACCAGGAACACCTGTGCAGCCCCCGAGAGAGCTGGCCGGCGGTGTGCCGCTCCCCCGCGGAAGTGGGGAAAGTGGCAGGGGGAACCGCCCTTCCACGGAGGTGGAAGGGATGGTAGCCAACCTGGGAAGAACCAGCAGCAAACCCGGGGAGGGCCGAGCAGACAAAAGAACAACGTGTGTCCTTCCTCCATGAAGAGGGGGAGTGACAGGTTCTAGTGTCAGTCCCTTATTAAAATGGATTTTACTGGGGCCAGCATTGTAGTTAAGTTGCTGGTTGTCAGTCTACTTCTGATCTAGCTTCCTGCCAATGGACTGGAAAGGCGGGGGAAGATGGCCCAAGTATTTGGGCCCCTACCATCTTTATGGGAGATCCAAATGGAGGTTTAGGCTCTTGGCTTTGGCCTAACTCAGCCCTAGCTGTTAAAACATTTGGGTTATGAACCAGCAAATGCAAATTCTTTCTCTCTCCTCTCTCTCTCTCTCCCTCTCTCTTTCTCCCTTTCAAATAAATAAATCTTAAAATATACTTATTATTTATGATGTGCATACTGGTTAACATTGGCTGTGTACTCAAGCATTTGCATGGTTCATGGATGGAAATCAATAACAGCTGTGTAACACTGTCATTCACTAAAAATTTGAGCCTTGGAATCCCCTTCAGAAAATGAGAGCTTTAATATGTACCTCAGAGGAGCAGAGGAGAGATGAAATGACATTTTGTCTGTAGGGAACTCATAAGGAACACCAAAAACATATCATTTCAGGCCCCTCCTGCTTCTCTTTATGGTACTTGAAATGTGTGTTCTCACTGTGTTTCTGATAGATTGATATAGGATAGAGAGCTAGTGGTCTCTGACAATCGTTGAAGATAAACACTCTGATTAGATCATTCCAAAAGCATTCAAGATATTGAGTCTACAGACTTAAACAGCAATTTTCTTTTTAAAAATATTCATTTACTTATTTTAAAGAGTTATAGAGACAGAGGGAAAAAACAGAGAGGAGAGATCATCCATCCTCTGGTTCATTCCTCAGGTGGCTGCAAACCAGTAGCTTTATCCAGGTCTCCCGCATGGATAGCAGGGGCCCCCAGGCCACCAGCAGGGAGTTGGATTGGAAGTAGAGCAACTGGAACAGGAACCAGCACCCATACCAGCGTTACAGGTGGCAGCTTTACCCACTTCCCCATAACACTAGCCCCTAAATAGCAATTTTCTAGCAAGTTTATAGATAAATACATAGATAGATGCTGCTGTTCTTGTGTCCTTTTTGTTCTTGTGTCCTTTTTTTAAATTTTTTTTTTATTTGACAGGTAGAGTTATAGACAGTGAGAGAGAGAGAGAGAGAGAGAGAGAAAGGTCTTCCTTCCATTAGTTCACTCCCCAAATGGCTACAACATATGGCGCTGCGCCGATCCAAAGCCAGGAGCCAGGTGCTTCTTCCTGGTCTCCCACACGGGTGCAGGGGCCCAAGCACTTGGGCCATCCTCCACTGCACTCCCAGGCCACAGCAGAGAGCTGGACTGGAAGAGGAGCAACCAGGACAGAATCCGACACCCCGACCGGGACTAGAACCCGGTGTGCCGGCGCCGCAGGCAGAGGATTAGCCTATCGAGCCGTGTCGCCAGCCTGTCTTTAGTCTTTGAACACTCAGTTAAAATATCATTCTCTGGAGTTTGATTCTTTTTTACATCCCTCCTTTCAGAGTGTGGATGTAATTTATTTGTAATACAATTGGATTTATTCTGTTTCTATTCATTTTGGTTCCCCAGTTGTGCTTTTAAAATACTTTGTAAGCATGCAAACACTCTTACAGTCAAGACTATCAATGAAATGTGTTAGAAGGTTTGGTTCCACTAACTCTTCTGTTTTACTCCCATTTCACTTTTCCTGCTTTATTTCCACTTACCCATGTAATTAACCAATTTCATTCATTTTGAATTTGTTTTTCTTGTACAAGTGGGCAGATACTTGTGTAATTTCACATTCGTTTCTGTATTTATAGTTCAAATGTAGTTAAAAATTTATGATTCTAATGAAGAAATGGGTAATAGGGGCAAAGAGTTTACAAAAAAAAATATACATGAACATGAAAAAACAAACATTGCTACTCAACTGTAATCCCAAAGTTTAAGTAAGATACTATTTTCCTGTATTAAATTGGCAAAAGTTAGAGGTAATGTTTTCTTTTCCTTAAAGACTTTAAGGAAAGCAATTTTATTTATTTATTTTTTATATATTTTTTTTATTTTTTGACAGGCAGAGTGGACAGTGAGAGAGACAGAGAGAAAGGTCTTCCTTTGCCGTTGGTTCACCCTCCAATGGCCGCCGCGGCCGGCGCGCTGTAGCCGGTGCACCGCGCTGATCCGATGGCAGGAGCCAGGAGCCAGGTGCTTTTCCTGGTCTCCCATGGGGTGCAGGGCCCAAGCACCTGGGCCATCCTCCACTGCACTCCCTGGCCACAGCAGAGAGCTGGCCTGGAAGAGGGGCAACCGGGACAGAATCCGGCGCCCCAACCGGGACTAGAACCCGGTGTGCCGGCGCCGCTAGGCGGAGGATTAGCCTAGTGAGCCGCGGCGCCGGCCCAGCAATTTTCTTTAAAAGCCCCCATCATTATCTTTGAACTGGTAATTCTGTGTTTAAAGATATATCCTAAAGAAATCATTGAAAGCTAGATGCAAATTTACATGTCACAGTATTACATATAATAGTAAGACTCTTATTAGACATTAAAAATAGGGGCTGGTGCTGTAGCGAAGGAGGTAAAGGGGCCGCCTGCAGTGGCAGCATCCCATTGAGCACCTGTTCTTTGAGTCCAAGCTGCTCCACTTCCCATCCAGCTCCCTGCTAATGTACCTGGGAAAGCAGTGAAAGATGGCCCAGCTACTTGGGCCCCTGCACCCACTTGGGAGAGAGATCTGAAAGAAGCTCCTAGCTCCTGTCTTCAGATTGCCCCTGCTCCAGCCATAGTGACCATTTAGGGAGTAAACTGGTGGATGAAAGATATCTCTCTCTCTCTCTCTCTCTCTGCCTCTCTCTCTGTAACTCAGCCTTACAAATAAACTAAATTTTAAAAAAGAAATTAAAAATAGCTTTTAAAAGGATGAATTTATAATGGACAATTAAAATACATAAAGGGAGGCGGGCATTGAGGCTCAGTGGGTAAAGATGCTCATGGAATGCATGCATGCCTTATCAGAGTTCTTGATTCAAGTCCTGGCTACTTCACACCCCCAATCCAGCTTCCTGAAAATGTACCTGGGACTCAGTGGATGATGACCCAGTAATTTAGTTCCTGCTCCCTACATGGGAGACTTGGACAGAGTTCTAGGCTTCTGGCTTCAGCCTAACCCAGTCCAGGTTGTTGCAGACATTTAGGGGGTGAATTAGTGGATGGAAGATTCTCTTTCTCTTTCTTTCCCACCTCCCTCTCTGAGGCCTCATGAGTGTTTTCAACACCTGAAATTTTTAAGATACTGTTGCTCTCCATATAAATACCTCAATATTTTTAATCAACTTTTAAAATATGTTGGCCTACCCTTTAGATGAAAGGTGTTAATTATCAGAATTGCAGGAGGCTTTTTATTAGATAATTCTGCAATGGTTATTAAAATCTGAAGACAATGTCTTTATTTTTATTAATATGATAGGTTTTCTAAC
Organism: Oryctolagus cuniculus; assembly: GCF_051225735.1. Taxonomy (NCBI): domain Eukaryota; kingdom Metazoa; phylum Chordata; class Mammalia; order Lagomorpha; family Leporidae; genus Oryctolagus; species Oryctolagus cuniculus. The sequence goes on from NC_142867.1 coordinate 155,332,440, forward strand.
TTGAGCTTGTAAAACTGCAGGTGACAAAGTATGGGTATATTCAATAGTGTCTAATAACATTCCAACCCTATGCTTTACAGGTGTAATTTGATTACTGTGTTCCATTGTTAGACACATAGCTCTAAAGTCCAGTATAACTAAGTCTATCAGTCTTTAAAATGATGTATATTCTTTTTCTTATTTTGCGACTAGTATGTGACCATTCTGAAAATTTACTGAGTTACAAAAAACATAGAAAAAATTAAAATCCTTTTCCAGATACAATCATGGTTAGTATTGTGGTTTCTTGTTTCTTATCTATGGTTATACAGATATATTTGAATCGATCATTATTTCTTGACTTAATCACAGTAACACATAGACATGATTTAATATGTATTCAATTTTTCAAACACATTGTTAAAAATACTTTTGGGTTTTTTAAAAATACTCTTGTTTTCTGATCTCTTTGTGAACGTGAAATCCCTGCGTGTTTTTAAACAAAACAACTCTATTAAAAAAGAACATACTTATAAAAATTGGTAAGTAAAAATTAATACAAACAAGAATTTAAAAATGACAGCACTATAACTTTATAACTTAGAAGTAATGTTTAATGACACTAGATATACATCCCATCTAATCCCTCTTAATGGATAGACATATCTAAGTGCAGGGCCAGTGTTGTGGCATAGCAAGTAAAGCTGCCACCTGTGATGCTAGCATCCCATATGGGTGCTGGTTCGTGTCTTGGCTGTTCTACTTCAAATCCAGCTTCCTGTTAATGGTCTAGGAAACCAGCAGAGGATGACCCTATGTTGTTAGGCTCCTGCACCCTCGTGGGAGATCTAGAATGAGGCTTTTGGATCCTGGTTTCTGCCTAGCCCATCCTTGGCCATTATGGAAGATTCTTTCTCTCTCTCTCCTCCCCACCCTGTCATGCAATTACTCTCTTTCTCTCTCTCTCTCTCTGTAACTCTTTCAAAATAAATAAGTAAATCTTAGAAAAAAAAGAAATATATAGAGGGAAAGGTAAATAGAAATAGTTCCAGACAATAGCACAAATTGTAGGCCACTTACAATAATTTGTATTACATACACTTTTACCTGAATTAAATACGAGAAAAGAAATTTAAGTAAAATAGAAGAAATCACTAAGCTTCAGATAAATGCATGTATACTTATTTTTGCCATATCTCGTCTCTTCTAGAGAGTTAAAAATACTCATTTCCTGCTTCAATGATTTCACTGCTGTGTATTTTTTAATGTTCATTTTTTTTTTTTCTGACAGGCAGAGTGGACAGTGAGACAGAGAGAGAGACAGAGAGAAAGGTCTTCCTTTGCCATTGGTTCACCCTCCAATGGCCGCCGCTGCCGGCGCACTGGGCTGATCCGATGGCAGGAGCCAGGTACTTATCCTGGTCTCCCATGGGGTGCAGGGCCCAAGCACTTGGACCATCCTCCACTGCACTCCCTGGGCCACAGCAGAGAGCCGGCCTGGAAGAGGGGCAACCGGGACAGAATCCGGCGCCCCGACCGGGACTAGAACCCGGTGTGCTGGCGCCGCAAGGTGGAGGATTAGCCTAGTGAACCGCGGCACCGGCCTAATGTTCATTTTGATGTTCATGTGTATTGCTTTGCTTATTTAAGAGTGTCTACATCTTAATTTTACTCCTATGTTACATTATTTATCTATTTGAAAGGCAGAGTTAAAGAAAGAGAGAGAAGGAAAGACAGAGAGAGATTGATCTTCCCAGATGGCTGTAATGGCAAGGGTTGGGCCAGACCAAAGCCAGGACCCAGGAGCTTCATCCTGGTCTCCCACGTGAGTGTCAGGGACCCAAACACTTAGGCCATCTTCTGCCGATTTCCCAGGCCATTAGCAGGGAGCTGGATTGGATGTGGAGCAGCTGAGAGTTGAACCAGTGCTCATATGGGATGCCGGCACTGCAGAGGGCAGTTTAACCTGCTGCACCACAGTGCCGTCCCCTCTTGTATTACATCTTAGCTGGTATTAAATTACTATACTTTTTAAAATTTATTTATTTTAAAAGCAGAGTGGTGAAGAGAGAGGCAGAGAGAGAGTGTGTCCTCTCTCATCCACTGACTCACTCCCACAACAGCCTAAGCTGGGCTGAGTTGATAAAGCCGGGAGCTGGGCCTGCAATCCAGGCCTCCCACATGGCTAGCAAGAATCCAGTCATTTGAGTCATCACTGCTGCTTCCCAGAGTCGACATTAGCAGGAAGGTACTCCAGCAAGGGACGCGGGTGTCTTCCCCAACATCTAAGCAGCCACACTAATCGCCTGCCCCTAAAATTCTTTAGTTAAACTCTCTTTCCCTCAGAATATTGTAGATCTTGCTTAAGTATAGAGTTTATTGTTGCTATAGTGCTTTGCCAACAGCTTCTCCTTTCATTGTTGATGTCTAGGACTCATTATTGGGTTAATTTTTTTCAAGGTGAGCATCCATTGCATTTCTTCATTTTTTGCATGGCAGACATTATGTCTGTTACCTTTTTATTTGACCTGGAAGCTGGCATAATATTTTTATATGTACTCTTCCTGCAATCTTTTAGACACATATAAACCAAAACTATTTAAAAGCAGTAAATGTCACATTAAATAGTAAAATGCATTTGACATAGCAGTTAAGACACCAGCCTGTATTGGAGTGCTTGGATTCACATCCCAGCTCTGCTTCTGATTCCAGCTTCCTGCTAATGTGTACCCTGGGAGACAGAAGTGATGGCTCAAGTATTTGAGTTCCTGTCACCCCTGTGGGAGACCTGAATTAAGTTTGGGCTTTTGACTGCAGCCTGGCGCAGCCCTGGCTGTTGCAGGCAGCTGGGAAGGAAATTGGTGGATAGAAGTTCTCTCTGTCTCTCCCCTTCTCTCTATGTATGCCCCTCTCTGCGTCTCTTTGCCTTTCAAATAAATGAAAATAAATAAATAAAAATTTGGTAAGTAAAATGAAGCATTTCTAAATAAAATCATAAATAACGTAAATGACACATTATTATTCAACATTGTGGCATTCCTTTGAATACAATAAGAAAATGAATTTAAAGTAAAATTAAGAACAATGTAGAGATGTCACTTGTAATCATTTTATTTGAAAAAATTTTTGGAAGTTACAGCTAATGTTTAAGAAACTAGAATAATCATGGCCTGGGCATTGTGGCACAGCAGAGAAGCTGCTGCTTGGGATACCTGTATTCTACACTGAAGTGCCTAGGTTCAACCCCCAGTTCACTCCCCAGATACCCACAGGGACTGGGGGTGAGGCTGGACCAGGCCAAAGCTGGGAGCCAAGGGGCCGGTGCTCTGGCGCAGAGGGTTAACACCCTGGCCTGAAGCGCCGGCATCCCATATGGGCGCCGGTTCTAAACCCGGCTGCTCCACTTCCGTTTCAGCTCTCTGCTATGGCCTGGGAAAGCAGTAGAAGATGGCCCAAGTCCTTGGGCCCCCTGCACCCTGGTGGGAGACCAGGAAGAAGCACCTGGCTCCTGGCTTCAGATCGGTGCAGCTCTGGCCGTTGTGGCCAACTGGGGAGTGAACCATCAGATGGAAGACCTCTCTCTCTCTCTCTCTCTGTAACTCTGACTTTCAAATAAATAAATTAAAAAAAAAAAAAAAAAAAAAAGCTGGGAGCCAGAAACTCAATCCAGGTCTCCCTTGTGAGTGGCAGAGGCAGCTACTCAAATCATCACCCTCTGACCCTCAAGATTTGCATTTTCAGGATACTGGAATTAGGAGTTGGAGTCAGGAGTTGAACCTAGACACTCTGATGTGGAACATAGGCATCTTAACTGCTGAATCAAATGCCCAACCAAATGATTAATATGTTTTAAAGATTTTATTTATTTATTTGAGAGGTAAAGTTACAGTGAGAGAGCGAGAGACAGAGAGATTTTTCCATCCACTGGTTCGCTCCACAAATGGCCGCAACAGCAGGAGCTGGGCTGATTCGTGGCCAAGAGCCAGGAACTTCTGGGTCTCCCACATGGGTGCAGGGGCCCAAGCACTTGGGCCATCTTCTACTGCTTTCCCAGGCCATAGCAGAGAGCTGGATCGGAAGAGCACCTGGGGCACAAACTGGCGCCCATATGAAGTGTAGCGCTTCAAGCAGAGGATTAACCTACTTTGCCATAGCACTGGCCCCATGATTAGTATTTTTAAATCTGTCAGGATTAGTTTTTCTATATTACACATGTATGCACACACACAGACACATAAACAAATATACATATACAAAGGTACTTCAAAATGTGGAAAATGGGATTAAAAGATAAGTTTAGGGGCCAGTGCTGTGGCCTAGGGACTTAAGTCAGTGTCTGCAGTGTCAGCACCCCGTATGGGCACCAGTTCAAGTCCCCGCTGCTCCACTTCTGATCCAGCTCCCTGCTAATGGACCTGGGAAAGCAGTGGAAGATGGCCCAAGGGCATGGGGCCCTGCACCCTTGTGGGAGACTTGAATGAAGTCCCTAGCTCCTGACTTCAGCCTGGCCCAGCCTTGGCTGTTGCAGCCATTTGGGGACTGAACCAAAGATCTCTCTCTTTGTCTTTTCCCCCTCTCTCTGTAATTCTGACTTTCATGTAAATAAATAAATCTCTTTTTTTAAAAGATAAGTTTATTTTGGTGCAAATTTGAAATCTGTGCATTTTTTATAATACCCATTTTTATGACTTTTTGAAATCTCTCATATGCATGGATTCAAAATTTTATTTGCACCCAAAAGCTTATCTTTTGTTTCCATTTTTCCATGAACATTTTCAAATACTCTTGTACTTTTATTTTCCTTTTGTATTGGCTTATTTTACTCAATATTATGTTACTGAGATTTGTCTTTATTATTACATGTAATTACTTGTGTGGCTTTGTAGAATTCTACTGTATGCATTTGCCAATGTATTTATCATTTTACTACCAAAGGATAATTGAGTTTAATCAAAAAGTTTGATTCTGGGTCTGGTGGTTCACACAATGGCTAAAGTACTTGGGTCCCTACTCCCAGTGTGGGAGATTTGAATTGAGTTCCCAGATCCTGGCTTTGGCCTAGTGGTTAAGATACCACCTGGGAAACCTGCATCCTATATTGGAGTGCCTGGATTCAAGTCTTGTCTCTGCTCCTGATTCCAGCTTCTTACTGATGTGTATCTTGGGAGGTAGCAGATGATGGCTCAAGTAAGTGGGTGAGAGAACTGGATTGAGTTCCCAGTTCCTGGCTTTAGCCATGGCCTACCACCAGTCATTGTAGGCATTTGGGGAGTTAAACAATGGACGGGTGATCTCTTTGTCTCTCACTCTCTTTGTCTTCGCTGCCTCTAAAATAGACTAAATAAATTAAATTTTTTAGATTAAAAAAAAGTTGAACTTGAGAAAAGATTTATTCCTACTTGATTTTTCTACAAAACCTTATCAGAAATTTCCCTGCCACATTTTCTCTGACCTGGGTTTGATTCTTCTATGGGTCTTGTTTTATTATTTTATTTTCTGGTCCCTATGTGTAAGAGACCTTTTTTTACCTTTTTTTTTTTTTTTAATTTTAGCTTGCTGTTGTTGCTCAAGACTTAGACTAATGTAATTTCATTGCTTTGGAGTAATAATGGTGGTATGAGGCAATCAGTCCTGAGCAAAAGATCATCATGTGACCAGGAGTTATAGCTTCATTGGGCCAAATGTCACACACTGATACAAGTCAAAAGAATGCTTCAAGAGCAAACTTTGTGGCAGGAAATGTTGCTCATATGTTACATCATAATCACAATCATAATCATAACATACTTATTTACTCTAAGTAAATATTTGACAATATTCCATTCAATGAGTTCTAAGATCTCATATACCAAAATACATCTTCTCTTAAAAAAAAAAAAAAAAAAAAAAACCTGAAAATGGAGTAGGCATTATACCACCTCTTGCTTCCATTCCATAAGAGTGCCCGGGTTCGATTTACTGCCCCATTTCCAATCCAGCTATCTTTTAATGCTTACCCTGGGAGGCATGTTTGAAGTACCTGGGTCCCTGCCACCAGCAAATATCTGGATGGAATTGTTTAGGTTCCTGGCTTTGGCCTGACATAATCCTGGCTGCTACAGACTTCTGGGGGAGTGAACCAGTGGGTGGAAAATCTTTCTCTCTTTCCCTCTCTCTTTCTCTGCATTTCTTTCTTTCTTTCTTTCTTTCTTTCTTTCTTTCTTTCTTTCTTTCTTTCTTTCTTTCTTTTTTTTAGATTTATTTATTTATTTGAAAGTCAGAGTTACACAGAGAGAGGAGAGGCAGAGAGAGAGAGAGAGGTCTCCATCCAGTGGTTTTCTCCCCAATTGGCCACAACGGCCAGAGCTGCACTGATCTGAAACCAGGAGCCAGGAGCTTCTTCTGGGTCTCCCAAGTGGGTGCAGGGGTCCAAGGATGTGGGCCATCTTCTACTGCTTTCCCAGGCCATAGCAGAGAGCTGGATCAGAAGTAGAGCAGCTGGGTCTTGAACTAGCGCCCATATGGGATGCCGGCACTTCAGGCCAGGGCATTAATCCACTGCGCCACAGTGCCGTCCCCTACATTTCAAATAAATAAAAATAAACAAAACAGATCAATTTCTGAAAATGTCATTAGAATATGAGTGAAAACTGAATATTAAGAGTGTTCACAATTCCAGTTTTTCTACAAATAAGTGTTTAATGTTGTCTTTTTCAGTCCTTTGCTTCAGTGGTGAACCCTCTAAACTTCCTCACCTTACACTTGTGTGTTTATGTGTTAATATGACAGACACCGTGGAGAACAAATTGGATGAACACTCTGGAGGATAGAAGTCCAGGTAGACAGAGAGTCTAGAGGTTCAAAAATGAGGAAATAAGTTTTATACCAAATGAGGATTAAATAAGAAGTCATAGAAGGCACAATAATAAAAATGATAGGGACTGGAAACCTCTGCCTATGGCGCCGGCATCCCAAATGGGTGCCGGTTTGTGTCCTGGCTGCTTCACTCCCAATCCAGCTCTCTGCTGATGGCCTAGGAAGACAGTGGAAGATGGCCCAAGTGCATGGGAGTCTGCACCCAGGAGGGAGACCCAGGAGCTTCTGGTTCCTGGCTTCAGACCGGCCCAGCTGCGGCCACTGCAGCCATTTGGAGAGCGGATAGAACACCACCCCCATCCTGTCTGTAGCTCTGCCTCTCAAATAAATAAATCTTAAAAAAAAAAATGATAGTATTCTGGCATATCTGCCTACGCTGTACTACGTGAGCCTATGAATATTTGGTCTGTTAAATGGGGATAATGATAGTGTCTGCCTTACAGTGTTGTAAGGACTAAATAAGAACATGAAGGTAAATCAAGCACCTTGTGTTTAATAGCTGCCCAATAAATGACAGCAGTTAGGCTCTCCTGACACAGACTCCCAGTCCACAGAATTTGTTGGGGAAGAATGTCCCGGCCTTCTGAAGGAATTTTGAGTATGCAGATAGGGTGGAAGTTGATAGGCCTGTTGGTACCTTCGAGAAAGGGAGGGAAGATATAGGAGAAGGAGTGCCCCACCCTCTTCCAGACAGAGAGTTCCATAATAATCTGTGGTGGCCCAGGTGCTGCAGTGGGAAGTAGAGCCACATTTGTTCTTCCAGCCTGAGATGTTCCCTGCTTGAATTTAGTCTGCCAGCTCTAGGCCTGGCCCAATGGGATTCCTTCTTTCTCCCCAAATGCCAGGGTATGCAGAGTTCTTTTTTTTTTTTGGGGGGGGGGGTGGGGGGTTGTAGGGGCTTCTCTGTCCCCAGCACAAAAAGCTCCCCTAACTGGATGTGGATGAAATCGTCTCAGGTAGGATTGCTGGTATTAGAGTTCTTGTAGCTATTTAAACATTAAGGCATGGGATGGGTGGTTGCCTATCAATTGATACCTGTTTCCCATATCAGAGTGCCTAGGTTTGATACTTGTCTCTTGCTCCTGATTCCTGCTAATATGGACCCTGGGAGGCAGTGGTAAAAGTTCAAGTGGTGTTCCTGTCACCTACATGGAGACCTGGATTGACTTTGCACTACTGGCCCCAGCCCAGCTAAGCCTGGTCGTTGTTGGTATTTAGTGAGTAAACCTGTGGATATGAGATCTGTCTGTTCTTTCTCTGCAATTAAAAAAAATAAAGCATGAAAACAAATTTGAATTTACCATATACAAGGAACACAGGTTTCAGACATTTCTTTTCTTACTATTTATGTCTAATTTTCTTATAACACTACAAGTATGGCTATGATTAATTGACTCTGGTTTAGTTGAATATGCACCATGATCATCTGTTGATGTGTATTTAATATGCTATAATGATAGATACCTTATAATGCTGGTAATGAAATAAAAACAGATACTGATATTGTTACTGAAAACAATTAATCTTGGGCTTTGCCATATTATGGAGATAGTACAAAGAGGGTACTTCAGAATGTTCATGGAAAATGGATAAAAGATAAGTTAACTTTGATGCAAAAATTTGCCAAAATCCATACATACATGGGATGTTCAAAAAGTTCATGAAAATTGTATATTATGATGAATGAATTTCAACATTTTTTGCACCAGAATAAAATTATTTTTAATTCAACTTTCCAGAGTTTTTGAAGCATTCTTATATAATTTCAGAATGATTACAGGACCCCTGGTCTCCTTAAAATCTAGGTTAAGAACTATAGTTCTGGAGGTTTTAATTATTTTTTCACATGATTGTTGGCACCCACCTTTTGGGCAATGGAATAATTATGGCAAATAATTATTCAGTACTTAGCAATATGCACATTAATATAATGACAAACAATGAAGGTGATGTAAAGTACATGTGTATGTGTATGTGTGTGTTAGGGCGGACAGCATTTTTTGCCAAATTCCTAGCCAATTGTTGTAACCAACAAAAGAAAATAAAGGGCTGGTGGTCAAGCTGTAAAGTGCCTACCATTTTAGGTGCTGCCTAGAACATTGAAACTCATTCAGAATGCTTGTTTTATTTATTTATTTTTTTAAATATTTATTTTATTATTTATATGAAAGAATTACACAGAAAGAGGAGAGGCAGAGAGAGAGAGAGGTCTTCCATCCGCAAGTTCACTCCCCAATTGGCCACAACAGCTGGAGCTGTGCTGATCCGAAGCCAGGAGCCAGGAGCCTCCTCCGGGTCTCCCACACTGGTGCAGAGGCCCAAGGACTTGGGCCATCTTGTACTGCGGGACTAGAACGGCACCCATATGGGATGCAGGCACTGCGGTATAATGGCACATACCCACTATGCCACAGCACCGACCCCATAAATGCTTGTTTTATTTTAGAGACAGTAGCAATATAAGGGTGCAGAGGGAGATACTAGTTGAATTTATTTAGAATCGTTTACAGCACTGAAATAATTAAAACTTACCTTCTTTGGTGGTGGAGAGGGGTGAGATGGGGAGGAAGATACATTTGAATTCTTAAAATTAAGTTGGTAATTTCTGGAAAATACCCTAGAAAGGATGATAAGAACTCTTGAGTCATCATTCTATTTCTAAATCAGTAATATAAGTACTATCAGGAAAGTGAAGTTTATAGCATAATAAACACAACTGACTACTAGCTCTTAAGCTCTTTATACTGTTGTATTTGAAATCTAATTGGACTCTCCTAGGTCATATAGCAGGAAATGCACAATCTGCTTCACCCAGTTGGTGGAGTGGAACTCCACAGTATGGCCTAAGGGAGGCCATGCATTTACAATACTCCTGTCACCTCAGTCTCCTGTCTGGAAGACACAAGAAATTTATCTAAATAAATCTCAGCCAATGTCATGAGTGAAGTTTGATTTTATTTTCTTCTTCTTCTAGAAGCACTTTTTTGGGTTTGTTTTAAACTTGAGAGGTCAAAAGATAGAGAAAGAAAGAGACAGAGCTCTTACCCACTGCTTCACTTCCCAAATGTCTTTCACGGCTGGGGCTGGGTTGAGGCCCCAGCTGGGAGGTAACTCAATACAGATCTTCCATATGAGTGGCAGATGCCCAACTACTGGAACCATCCCTACTACCTCCTAGGGACTGCATTAACAGAAAGCTGCAGTCAGGACTAGAGTGGGTATTGAACCTAGACATTCATACGGGGTAACAGCATCTTTACCAGCGTCTTAGTCAGTAGACAAAATACCCACTCCAGAAGCTTTCATGGGGGACTGCTCATGTAATCATTGCCATTAATGACTACCATATAAAGATTGAGCCATAATCATTTGCTGAGTTTCTAGTGCCTGAGTTGTCTACACCTGTTTATTAGTTCTCCCTATTTTCCCACAGCCCTGGTCTCCAGAAATGTAAGAACAAACAGTTCAAAAGAGCACTGAAGTTTTTTGAAAGGAGCACAACTGAGAAGACAAATAAAGCTGAAGGAACACAGAGATTCTGCTCATGTTACTTACAAAGCTCTGGAATTCTAACAAAAAAGGTGGAAGTGAGAATCCATCTGTTATCATGGGGCGTACGAATGGGAAGTAAAAATAAAACATTTCAGAGCAATAGTTTAATAAAAAGAACTCCAAAGGGAGTTTACAGAGGTTCTAATACACTTGATTTAGAATAACCTCACCCTGAAGTCAATTCAGTGTGGTAAATGCCAGCTCACTGGGACAGAATGTGAGCATTCACAACACACATCAGAATTGATAAGGTCTCCTCAGTAGATCATCTGCAGCTGGAGAGCTCAGAGATAGCAAGGAGAGTGTTAATCATTATTCCGGCAATCAGAGTCACAAGTTCTTGCTACAAGTGAAGTCCCTTCTGAATTAAATGAAGTTAACAACTTCTACTCCATGCACACGTGACAGTTTCTCTCTTCCAGACTAAGCACATGGAAAGTTGTTTGGAAGTTGTTTTTACAGCACTATTTCCATTAGTCACTCTCACAAACGGGTTTATCTGATTGCTTGGTGGATGGAAACTTCAGGATAAAATGCAATGGCCAAAGGCTGAGTGAAGTTTGTCATGGCTGTGGTAATGAAGAGGGTAAGTGAATGGACTTTTTGTTGCTCTTGCTTATGTTTATTTTCTTTTATGCTCGATTTTATACACCATAAAATCCACAAGGCATAATCTTGCAATTATAGTTAACTATTTAGATTTGCTTGATAATTGTGGTTAAGTGATCATGGGCCAAAACCAAGAAATTAAAACATGCAATGAAGCATGCATGAAAAAATTGCTTCAGTTTCTTACTGAAAAGAACTTTTATTAGTTAAATAGCTTGTTTAGTTAATTGAACTGTTCCTGAAGTGTCTTTCTGCATTGATGCACAATTGGACTGTTCTGTAAATAGACTGAAGACAATGGTATGTGAATGAAAAAACATTAAAAATTTTGATTACTGTAAATAGCCAATCTGGAAACTGGATAAAACATTTGATGGCAGATTTTAAATGTCAAATATTCTGGTCCTGGTTCTCATCAAAATATTGTTGTATGACTGTTATGATCTAGCACAATGATTTTTTTCTAGTTTTTTAAAATCTATTTGAAATATACATGACAGCTTTATAAATGAAACCTGTATCAATATTTAAATTGCTTTTTGCCCTGGAAAGAAAAATCATCTTTGCATATAGTAGGTGGATTTTCATTAGAAAAGCACTCTTTTCTTGCCCATTTCAATTATAGTTGTACTTTATTTCAAGAAAAATACAGATTTCTGTTCTTTGAGGCCTAGAATAGTCCTAGGGACAGGAAGACTTTGTGGAAATACTACCGATTAGTTATTTTTTCTAACTCTGCATTTATATTAATGGGTTTTAGAAGATATTTTCTTTCTTTTTTTATTTATTTATTTGACAGATAGAGTTAGACAGTGAGAGAAAGAGACAGAAAGGTCTTCCTTCCGTTGGTTCACCCCCGAAATGGCCGACACGGCCAGCGCTGCGCCGATCCGAAGCCAGGAGCCAGGTGCTTCCTCCTGGTCTCCCATGCGGGTGCAGGGCCCAAGCACTTGGGCCATCCTCCACTGCCTTCCCAAGCCACAGCAGAGAGCTGGACTGGAAGAGGAGCAACCGGGACTAGAACCCGGCGCCCATATGGGATGCCGGCACTGCAAGCAGAGGATTAACCTAGTGTGCCATGGTGCGGGCCCCAAGAAGATATTTTCTAATAAATTGTATAAAATCTTATTAAGTACTCAATAAGTCAGTGATTAATCAAAAACTAAGTAGAAGACAGCATCTGAAAGGAATTTAACTCAGAGTTTTCTTGCTATGAATCAAACTGTTCCATTCTGGAGAACTTTAAGACTTTTCTGAGTGAGAAGTGGTAATGTTGATACGCATCTTATTTTTTTTTTTTTTTTTTTTTTAAAGGCAAAGTCACAGAGAGGCAGAGGCAGAGAGAGAGAGGGAGAGACAGAGAGAATCGGTCTTCCATCCGCTGGTTCATTCCCCAGATGGCAACAACAGCCAGGAACCGGGAGCTTCTTCCAGGTCAGGAGCTTCTTTCAGGTTTCCCACACAGGTGCAGGGACCCAAGCACTTGGGCCAGATTCTACTGGTTTTTCATACTATTGCTTCAAGTTATTTTGTAAAAAAAAGGAAATTATGATTAAAAAGATTTATTAAATCTTCAATAAGACCTCAACTAACAATTCCAGCAAAGATAAACTTTATATATATATAATTACTTTTTAAAAGATTTATTGTATTTATTTGAAAGACAGAGTTACAGAGAGAGGTAGAGACTGAGAGAGAGGTCTTCCATCCGCTGGTTCACTCCTCAGATGCCCCACTTTTTTTTTTTTTTTTTTTTTCCTAACTTGAATTGAATGACAGTAGAATCTTTTCAGGCAGGACTGGCGCTATATCTCAGTGGGTTAAAGCCTTGGCCTACAGTGCTGGCATTCTCATATGATGCCGGTTTAAGTCCCGGCTGCTCCACTTCCAATCTAGCTCTCTGCTATGGCCTGGAAAAACAAAAGAAACAAAAGAAGATGGTCCAAATCCTTGGGCCCCTGCACCCATGTGGGAGACTCGGAAGAAGCTTTTTTTTTTTATTTTTTTTTTTTTTATTTGACAGGTAGAGTTACAGATAGCAAGAGACAGAGACAGACAGAAAGGTCTTCCTTCCGTTTGTTCACTCCCCAAATGGCCGCCACGGCTGGCACTGCGCTGATCCGAAGCCAGGAGCCAGGAGCTTCTTCCTGGTCTCCCATGCGGGTGCAGGGGCCCAAGCACTTGGGCCATCCTCTACTGCCCTCCTGGGCCCCAACAGAGAGCTGGACTGGAAGAGGAGCAACCAGGACTAGAACCGGCGCCCATATGGGATGCTGGCACCATAGGCGGAGGATTAACCTAGTGCACCATGGCGCCAGCCCCTCTGTCTTTCAAATAAATAAAATAAATCTTTAAAAAAAAATAAAAGAATGTAATTGGTAGGGACTTTATTTACTGCAAAAAACCTCAGTATATATAGTGGTACCTGGCACATAATAGACAAACAATGAATGAATATTTATTTTATAATATTAAAAATTAAATATTAGCATGATTAGTGTGTGAGCAGATAAAATCTACCAAAAAAAAAAAAAAAAATCAAGGAGTGTGGGCAACTATTGTTGCCATCAAAGTCCCTGGAATCAAGTCCTGCCTCCTCTTCAGATCCACCTTCCAGCTAACATGCATGCTGGGGAAGCAGCTGATGGTGATCCAAGAATTTGGGTTTCTGCTCTCCACCTGGATGGATTTCCAGGCTTCTGGCTAGGGCATGGTTCAGCCCTGGCTGTTGTGGGCATTTGGAGAGTGAATCATCCAATGGAAGGTCTCCTTCCATCTCAGTCTCTGTTTCTGAATCAATCTCTCTCTCTCTCTCTCTCTCTCTCTCTCTCTCTCTCTCTGTCTCTCTCTCTCTCTCTCTTTCTGCCTTTCAAATTTCTTTTAAAAAGGAAACATTTAAAAAAGAGATAATCAGCGAGGATTTGTTATAGTTCTAATGGTACCTCAAAGTTCCTTGGATATAGTAGATTCTCCAAAAAAATATCTGCTGATGTAATTTAAGGGATGAAAAGAACAGAACTGGGCAATGGGAGCATATCTGTGGCCAGCTCTCCGTGTGCTAGGCATCACATTCCGCTCTCAGTGTACATATCTCATTTGATCTTCATAGTCAGGATTTTCCTTAAACAAAGAAAAATAATCTCCATTTACTGTGAGGAAATAGGGGTTCACCTGCCAAAAAGCTAACCAACTAGTAAAACAGGTCTGTTGGGCTCCAAATTACATACACTTCCACAACACCACCATTGTAACATCAGACATAGGTTTAAAAGTAAACTCAGATGTTGCTTGTAGCTACTGAGTTTAGCTGAAGAATGGCATCTGGACCAGGCATGAAGGCAGTCCTGAAAAATGCACAGAACTGGCATTGTCCAGAGCAGGAGGTGGCAAATTAGAGACTTTGGGCCAACTGCAGCCTACCGCCTATTTTGCAAACTCTGCTTTTGCAAACAGTGTTTTTGGAGTACAGACACATTAGTTTACCTTTTGTCGACAGCTACCTTTGCACTGTGATGGCAAAGCTGAATAGTTGGCAACAGACATCATGACGTATGATGATTAAAATATCTACTACCTAGCACTTTCCAGAAGAAATTTGTCAACTCATAACCTAGAGTTCACATTTTCACATGATCAGCCACTCTAAGAAGGAATGAGGTGGTCATTATCAACCCAGGACTGATGATAATGCCTGTGGCTGAATGTGTAGGTTCTCCTAATCACTCAGACATGCACCATTCAATCAGTAAACATTTACTGAACACCTACCATGTGCTGAGCAGTATAAGTTCAGTCTGCTGGGAAGAGAAAAGTTACTAAAAGGAATACACTAAAAATAGGATACTAAAACATAACTTCTCCTTCTGCCTCTAGGTTATGTAAGAGCAGGATTTGGTTCTCTTTTTTTCTTTTTCTTTTTTTTTTTTTTTAATCATTGTGGGCTCAGCCCCTAGTAGAGTGCCCAGTATGCTTTAGGGGACCACTCAGTGTTTAAAGAATACACTAATGTGGTGTATAGGATGCCAGTGATAGAGGTAACAGACTGTGATGAGATTAGGTCAAGTTATGAATCTGCAGAAATGGAAGCAATAAAAGTGAGGAAAGGCAGGAAGTGGGAAGTCAGCCAAAAGGGAGGGAGACACAGTAGGGATTCAGTGGACTCACCCTGAGACGGGTGTACCACTGTGAGGCTGGAGAAAAAGAACTATGATGGGAGATTTGATGTGAGATACAACGCAGGACATCTATGCAGTTCCTGACTAAAAAACTTCAGAAACTTCCTGTTGTCTAAAAGATGAAAATTGGCCGGCGCCGCGGCTCAATAGGCTAATCCTCCACCTAGCGGCGCTGGCACACCGGGTTCTAGTCCCGGTCGGGGCACCGGATTCTTTCCCAGTTGCCCCTCTTCCAGGCCAGCTCTCTGCTGTGGCCCAGGAAGGCAGTGGAGGATGGCCCAAGTGCTTGGGCCTTGCACCCCATGGGAGACCAGGAGAAGCACCTGGCTCCTGCCTTCGGATCAGCACGGTACACCGGCCGCGGTGCTCCAGCCGTGGCGGCCATTGGAGGGTGAACCAACGGCAAAAGGAAGAGCTTTCTCTCTGTCTCTCTCTCTCACTATCCACTCTGCCTGTCAAAAATAAAAAAATAAAAGATAAAAGTCATGGTTCCTTGGTGGAACTTTCAAATCCTTTATAGCTTGTTCTCTGCTGATTCAGTCTTCTTTCCCTTATGCTTTTTTTTTTTCTTAAGATTTATTTATTTGAAAAAGTTACAGGGAGAGAGAGAGAGAGAGAGAGAGAGAGAGAGAGAGGCTTCCATTCATTGGTTCACTCCCCAAATGGTCGCAATCACTGGAGCTGAGCCAATCCAAAGCCAGGAGTCAGGAGCTTCTTCCAGATCTCCCACATGGGTGCAGGGGCCAAAGGATTTGGGCCAGGTCCTACTGCTTTCCCAGACTCATTAGCAAGGAGCTGGATTGGAAGTGGAGCAGCAGGGACTTGAACCAGCTCTTCATATGGGATGCTGGCGCTGCAGGCCAGGGCTTTAAACTGTTGTGCCACAGGGCCAACCACACCTTCCAGTATTCTTAATCAACTCCCATCATCTAGTTTTATACTCCTTTTAAAAAGATTTATTTATTTGAAAGGCACAGTAACAGAGAAAGAGAGAGAGAGAGAGAATCTTCCATCTGCTGGTTCACTCCCTAGATGGCTGCAACCTCAAGGGCTGGACCAGTCCAAACACAGGAGCTACAAGCTTCTTCCAGGTCTCCCACATGGGAACAGGGGCCCAGGTACTTGGACCATCTTCCATTGCTTTCCTAGGCCATTAGCAGGGACAAAAACAGGTGCCCACATGGGATGCTGACATCACAGGTGATGGCTTAACCCACAATGCCACAATCCTCACCCCTAGTTTTATACTTCTGATTGTGCTTTATTCATACTGTGCTTTTTAAAAAGATGTGTCCTGGGACTGGCACAATGGCATAGTGGGTAAAGCTGCTACCTGCAGTGCCAGAATCCCATAAGGGTGCCGGTTTGAGTCCCAACTGCTCCTCTTCAGATCCAGCTCTCTTCTATGGCCTGGGAAAGCAGTAGAAGATGGCCCAAGTCCTTGGGCCCCTGCACCCATGTGGGAGACCTGGAAGAAGCGCCTGGCTCCTGGCTTTGGATTGGCACAGCTTTGGCCATTCTGACCATTTGGGGATTGAACCAGTGGATGGAAGAGCTCTCTCTTTGCCTCTACCTTGCTGTAATTCTGCCTTTCAAATAAATAAATAAGTCTCTCTTTTTTAAAGATTTTATTTATTTATTTGACAGGTAGAGTTATAGACAGTGAGAGAGAGAGAGACAGAGGGAAAGGTCTTTCTTCCTTTGGTTCACTTCCCAAATGGCCACCATGGCTGGCGCTGCGCCGATCCGAAGCCAGGAGCCAAGAGCTTCTTCCTGGTTTCCCATGTGGGTGCAGGGGCCCAAGCACCTGGGCCATCCTCCACTGCTCTCCCAGGCCACAGTAGAGAGCTGGACTGGAAGACAAGCAACTAGTATTAGAATCGGCACCTATATGGGATGCTGGCACTGCAGGTGGAGGATTAACCTAGTGTGCCATGGCGCCGGCCCCTAAATAAGTCTTAAAAAAAGTGATTCAGAAGTAAGTCAGAGAATACAAAATAGAGAAGATGCAAATAAGACAGGAAAAATAATTTATCTTTCTGTTAGAGATATTCTCAAAAAACTCTGCTTTTTAGGGCAAATATTTGAATTTATTTAAAAATTTAAGTTCAAGCTCATACATGGAGAAGTGAACAAGTCTGCTTTTTTTTTGTTTGCTTGATTTTTTATTTATTTATTTTTTTTGAGAGGTAGAGTGACAGAGAGAGGGAGAGACAGAAAGGTCTTCCATCCACTGGTTGACTCCCCAAATGGCCACAACAGCCAGGGCTGAGCTGATCTGAAGCCAGGAGCCAGAAGCTTCTTCTGAGTCTCCCACGTGGGTGCAGGGGTCCAAGCACTTGGGCCATCTTCCACTGCTTTCCCAGGACACAGCAGTGAGTTGGATCAGAAGAGGAGCAGCCGGGACTCCAACTGGAGCCCATAGGCCGGCTACCAAATCTACGTCTTAATTTAGGGTATTGACCATCACTGATTTGTCAAATCCCCTTCTTGTTTCAATTTATGTATCTGACTATTGTTTTTGTACTCTCCTTTTCTTTATTCCATATTGTCATTCCTTCTTACTCCAAGGCATTCATTCCACTGTGGTTAATATGTATCCTCTTTGTGTTTTTGTAAACTCTGTATTCTTCATTCCTTAGCATGCATTTTATTATTTATAAATATGGTAGCTAGTTATGGATCTTTTTGTTTGTTTGTTTGACAGGTAGAGTTATAGACAGTGAGAGAGAGAGACAGAGAGAAAGGTCTTCCTTCCATTGGTTCACTCACCAAATGGCCGCCTCAGCTGGTGCTGTGCTGATCTGAAGCCAGGAGCCAGGTGGCCCTTCCTGGTCTCCCATGTGGGTGCAGGGGCTCAAGCACCTGGGCCATCCTCCACTGCCCTCCCAGGTCATAGCAGAGAGCTGAACTGGAAGAGGAGCAACTGGGACTAGAACCGGTGCCCATATGGGATGCCAGTGCCATAGGTAGAAGATTAACCGAGTGAACCACGGCGCCGGCCCCACTAGTTTTGGATCTTAAGCGTTTCTTTTTTGACTAAGCATTAAAGTTTTAAAGATGACACATATTGGTGTGTACTACACATATTATTTCTGATTGCTACAAATTATAAATACTCCATGTGTGAATTTACCCATTTTGCGCATTTATACTTTCAGTGATATAAATCAATATTACCACTAACTCTTATGCTATAAGTTATGACTAACATCCTTATGCTGTTCCTTTATAGCTGTAGTTTAAGAATTTATTTGGGATATATATCCAAGAATGACAATGCTGGATCAATCACTAATCACATCCAGTAAATGTGACTAAAAGGCACTGATTTCTCTACTGAGTGCTAGCACTAGTTTATGTAATACACATATTCTTTCTCTGCTCTCCACACCCAAAGCCATTGGGCCTTTATAAGCGACAGCGCTATCAGCTCTCCAGATGTCTATTTTTAATAGTCTGAGTTAAAATTGATAATTTTTCATTGGTGCTACTCTGGTTACTAGTAAGTGTCAAATCGTGCTTAATGTTTCTTTTGGGTTTTTCTGTAAATTGCATGTTTGTACATATTCATTTTTCTAAAGAAATTCTTGTCCTTTTCTTGTTAACCTACAATTTCAATGTTTAGTGATGTCACTTTTGAACCCAAAAAAATTACTTTAATTTGTAAACTCAAGTAACTATATTAAAATATTATTTAATATTTCAGATTTTGAGAAGATGGTAATGGTCCTCCCAAATCCCTACATGTAAATTAGACAACAAAACTAGTAGCCCATGAACAATATTCATAATTAAACTATATAGACTTCCAATTTCTGACCTGTCATATAAGGAGATTGGAAGTCATCACTCCTAACACACCACCACCAACAACACAACAATGAAAGTTGAACAAACTGAAAGTCAACAACTCTTCTTGTGTACAGAAATGTCAAGGAAAATTTCCAAAAGTGAAAAGCAAAGAGAAAAAAAAGAATGAAAAAGATGGGACAGAATATCCAACAGTGGTGGGACAATTACAAAATGTGTAAATATGTATAATAAGAATAGCTGTAGGAGAAGAGAAGAAAAAAAGCAAACATTTGAAGTATTAATGACTAGGAATTCCCAAAAATTAATGACAAACACCAAACTGCAGATCCAGGAAGCTCAGAGAAGGTTAAGCAAGGAGGATAAAAGCAAACTAAGTGATAAATTGGCTCTTGGAAACTCCAGATACAACCAGTGGGGGAGAAGTCACCAACCATGGAGTGTGGCAGACTGTGTCTGTGCACGTGGGCGATAGTGGAAGGAAACCACAGGGGGCCAAGTACGCTGATAGCAACTGCAAGCCAAAGGGGCCAGCAGGTCCTCCTCAAGCCCTCAGTGGAATCCGGACATGTTCCTCTGCAAAGGCGAGGGTGGAGCTGGAAAGACCCAGGCTGAGGCATGGCATACCTCAGACCTGACCTTCGGAGTTGGGGCAGTGGCCAGGATGTCTAGGAGCACAGCCTGCCCCACTGGAGCGGGCGCACTTCCTCACTGCTCACAGCCGCCAGTGTCGGTACTGACTCACAATGGCGTAGGCCCTGTCTGCTGAAGTGCCACCCCCTGTAATTCTTAATCATGACCTTATTCTGGGACACTATCTGTTGTCTTCATTTCCTCGTGTTTTTCTTACATAGCCCCACACCCAAACCTGTGCTCGCCAAGGGGGAGAATTCCAAGAGGCTGAAAGGGCATGGAAGGGAGTGGCAGGACCCGCTTCGCAGCCTCTCTGTGGTTGTGCCTCCAACCCTGAATTTGTTCCCTTTCCAGCCTGCACCCAGACCCAGCTCCTTGTCCAGCTCTCTGGGACCTGGGGCAACCCTCCCCATGACTGGCTTCCAGAACCAAGGCCTGGACTCCTTGTAGGTTCCTTGGCTGCTGACCTTTTGACCTCTTTGTCCCTTATTACTGAGGTCATGGCACCAAGTCCCTTGACCTCAAAGAAAACCTTACCAAAATTACTCTCCCTGACCATGGAGAGGCTGTATTCCTGAGATAACCCATCCAGCCAGCAGTTGAGATAATTGTGGGAAGCTGCCAGGTGCCTCCAAGCCTCCCTGTTCTTTTCCCAGAAGTTTCTTTTTAAGTTTTTATTTGGTTAGTTATTTATTAATTTGAAAGACAGTGAGGCAGAAAGAGATGGGTAGACAGAGAGGGACAACAGACCTCCCATCTGCTGGTTTACTCCCCAAATGCCCACAACAAATGAGCCAGGCTGAAGCCAAGAGCCAGGAACTCCATCTGGGTTTCCTGTAGGGGTGTCAGGGACCCAAGTATTTGAGTTTTCATCTATGGCCTCCCAGGTGCATTAGCAGGAAGGTGGATGGGAAACAGAGGCAGCACTGGATCCCAGGCACTCTAACATGGGATGCAGGGGTTCCAAGCAGTGACCTAACCAGCTCTGCCACAACACTGCTCCCTCCAGATGTTTCTCAAAGCCACTCTCAGAACCTGATCCTTGTCCCTACATCTCAGAGCAGGTCTAGAATGATGAGAGTGAGAGAAGGGGGTAGATGCCAGATGTCTCAGGAAGCCAGTCATTGTAATGCTGCACACTACATGAGAGCCATAAAGAACTCTCTGTGAAGAGAAAAAGATTATGCTGACCTTGTCTGCCATGGACAATTTCAGGAAAATTAACTTTAAAGAAAATTAACAATAGAAAAGTAATGAAGTCAAACAAAATTATTATGAGGAAAAAAGAGAATGAGGGTAAGAATAACAATGCTTACAGACCATGAAAGCATCCCAAAAGATGATCAGAAATAGATCAAAACTCTATTTTAAAACAAGATAACAAGATGATAAGGAAGTGGTAGACAACATGGAAGAGCAATATAAATCAGAAATAGAGAAATACAGAAATGAGGTAACAGACTGAAGAAATAATTAGAATGAAAATATCAATGAAGACTGAAGTAGAAGATAGAAAAAGCAGGGGTAAATGCTGTGGTGCAGTGGGTTACGTCACTGCTTGGAGTATCTGCATCCCTTATCAGAGTTCCTGGTTCAAGTACCTGCTCTTCTACTTCCAGTTCAGCTTTTTGCCAATGTGCTTTGCGAGGCAGCAGATGGTGGTCCAAGTACCTGAGTTCCTGCATCCATATGGGAGATCTGGATTGAGTTCCTGGCTCCCTTCTTAGGGCTGGTTCAGCTCTGGCTAAGGTGGGCCTTTGGGAAGTGAGCCAGCAGATGGAAGGTCTTTTTTTCTCAGTCTTTCCCCCTCTCTCTGATACTCTGCCTTTCAACTAAATAAATATGTTTTAAAAGAAGAGAGTGAACAAGTAATGCTCAATGGAAATAGAAGACTAAGAAGAGAAAAAATAGAAAAATTGAATTAAAAGGGAAAATTATTTGAGGAAAAATATAAACACCGAAGTTAGGCAATGATGATTCAACATATGGGTAACTGAAGCACAGAAGAAAGCCTGAGTAGGAGAATAAAGCAAACACTAAAATGTATAATTTGGGGCCGG
Organism: Oryctolagus cuniculus; assembly: GCF_051225735.1. Taxonomy (NCBI): domain Eukaryota; kingdom Metazoa; phylum Chordata; class Mammalia; order Lagomorpha; family Leporidae; genus Oryctolagus; species Oryctolagus cuniculus. The sequence continues at coordinate 155,354,116 of NC_142867.1, forward strand.
CGCTGTGGCATAGCAGGTAAAGCCGCCACCTAACATGCTGGCATCCCATATGGGTGCCAGTTCAAGTCCCAGCTGCTGCACTTCTGATCCAGCTCTCTGCTATGGCCTGGGAAAGCAGTAAAAAATGGCCCAAGTGCTTGGGGGCCCTCCACCCGTGTGGGAGACCTGGAAGAAGCTCCTGGCTCCTGGCTTCGAATCAGCACAGCTCCAGCCATTGTGGCCAATTGGGGAGTGAACCAGCGGATGGAAGACCTCTCTCTCTGCTTCTTCTCTCTCTGTGTAACTCTGACTTTCAAATAAATAAGTAAATGTTTTAAAAAATTTATAATTCAAAAATGATATCTTGAAATGATAAGAATTGAACTATTAATTAGAAAGAGCATGCTGAGTGCCTGGGAACACTGACCAAGAATAGCTGTGACTAGTATATATTCTTGAAAACTGCTAAACTTAAGTAAAGTCATTTAGGAAAAAAGTAGCATATGATGTATAGTAGTATATTATTATCAGATATTTTGTTAACAATGATTCAAATCAGGAGAAAATGAAGAACCATAGCTCCAATATTAAATGAAGGGAAATGTGAGCTGAGGATTTTATAACCAACAAAATTGATTTTCAAGTATGGAAGACAGGCCAGCGCCACGGCTCACTAGGCTAATCCTCCGCCTGCGGCACCGGTACTCTGAGTTCTAGTCCTGGTTGGGACGCCAGTTCTGTTCCGGTTGCTCCTCTTCCAGTCCAGCTCTCTGCTGTGGCCCGGGAAGGCAGTGGAGGATGGCCCAGGTGCTTGGGCCCTGCACCCGCATGGGAGACCAGGAGGAAGCACCTGGCTCCTGGCTTCAGATCGGCGCAGCGCGCCGGCTGTGGCAGCCATTTGAGGGGTGAACCAATGGAAGGAAGACCTTTCTCTCTGTCTCTCTCTCTCTTACTCTGCCTGTCCAAAAAAAAAAAAAAAAAAAAAAAAAAAGGAAGACACAAGGTGCTATCAATAGATGAGAATAGTGTTTCTATAAATTTTTCTGAGTAAACTTCTGAAAAACAAGTGAAACAAAAGTTATGTAAGGGCCGGCGCCGTAGCTCAATAGGCTAATACTCCGCCTGCGGCACCGGCATCCCATATGGGCACCGGGTTCTAGTCCCCATTGCTCCTCTTCCAGTCCAGCTCTCTGCTGTGGCCCAGGAGGGCAGTGGAGGATGGCCCAAGTGCTTGGGCCCTGCACCCCATGGGAGATCAGGAGAGGCACCTGGCTCCTGCCATCGGATCAGCGCGGTGCGCCGGCCGAAGCGTGCCGGCTGCAGCGCACCGGCCACGGCGGCCATTGAAGGGTGAACCAACGGCAAAAGGAAGACCTTTCTCTGTCTCTCTCTCTCACTATCCACTCTGCCTGTCAAAAAAAAAAAAAATGTTATGTAAGAGGCATCATCATATGTACTTGTGATGGGTGTTAAAGCTACTATATGGTTACTTGTAGCATAAACAGTAAATAAACATTAAGGAGGGAAAACATATAAAATGAATGTGTAATGGTTGTTATCTGGCAATAGACATGTGCATAACTATTTAAATAGGAGGACAAATGTGCAAACATTTGCAAAAATTATTTCAAACAATTTTTAAAAAGATTTATTTTATGTATTTCAAAGGCAGAGTTAGAGAGAGAGGAGCGAGAAATCTTTCATCTGCTGGTTCATTCCCCAAATGGTTGCAACAGCTAGAAATAGGCCAGGCTGAAACCAGGAACCTGGACCTCTATCCGGGTTTCAGGTGGGTGCAGGGACCCAAACACCTGAGTCATCTTCTGCTGCTTTCCTAGGTGCATTAGCAGGGAGCTTGATTGGAAGAGGAACAGCCAGGACTTGGACTGGCTTTAAAGTAAAGTCATTTAGAAAAAAAGTAGCATATAATGTATAGTAGTATATTATTATCAGATATTTTGTTAACAATGATTCAAATCAGGAGAAAATGAAGAACCATAGCTCCAATATTAAATTAAGGGCCCATATATGGCACATATGGGATGCCAGTGATGCAGGTGGCAGCTTAACCTGCTGTGCTATGATGCCAACCACTCAATTGTTTTAGTCATATATTAAGATTTATTTTATTTATTTGAAAGGCAGTTACAGAAAGGTAGAGACAGAGCTTGAGAGAGAGAGAGAGATTCCATCTGCTGGTTCATTAACCAAATGGCTGCAGTGGCTGAAGCTGGGCCAGACTGAAGCCAGGAGCCAGGAGCTTCAACCTGGTTTCCCACGTGGGTTCAGGGGCCCAAGCATCTGGGCCATCTTCAGCTTCTTTCTCAGGCACATTAGCTTGGCACTAGATCAGAAGTGGAGCAACTGAGACTTGAACTGGTTCTATGCCACAATGCCAGTCCCAGAATCATATTTGGTGATGATAGTATCATAATTGTTTTCTGAGACTACTGTGTGTTTATGTTCAATAAAGCAATTGAATAATGAATGTTTAATTTCATTGTTTTTGTTCTTTAGTACTAAGATTCTTCTGTTGAAAATAGATTTAATACAAAGATCAATTAAAAAATTAAAAAAAGAAGTCAAATAAAAATCTTTAATTCTGAATTTGAATTGGAAATTTACATATTAATGTGCAAGTTACTTTCTCTCTGAAATGTATGGATCTAGAAATAATGTCCAAGCAAGAACTTATGGAGCCTTGGCTGGGGTTTTTTTCAATATCATTCTCAGTAAGATAAACAAGGACTCCTTGGAGAAATAGCTGACTCTTGTTTTGGAACAAGGAATGTACAAGATAATCCAAGGGTGTTTCCTCATATATAGTCATGAAGTTATCAAATCTTATTACCAGGATTATCTCAAATAACTCAGGAGACAATTTGAAGAGGCTTCTGCTGACCCAAGGGGGATGAATTATATTTCAGTTGTGATGGGTTGTGAATTACTTATCTGTTATTGCTCTGTAACAAATTACTCCAAAGCTTTGCTAATGCTAGGTGTATTTACATAACATTCAGTTGAGTTAGGCTTCTAGAAGCAGTTTAACTGATGATTTTTTAAAAAAGATTTATTTTATTTATTTGAAAGCCAGAGTTACAGAGAGGAGCAGAGACAGAGAGAAAGAGAGAAAGAGAGAGAGAGAGAGAGAGAGAGAGAGAGATCTTCCATCTGCTGGTTCACTCCCCAAATGACTGTAATGGCCAGGGCTGGGCCAGATGGAAGCCAGGAGCTAGGAGCTTCTTCGAGGTCTCCCATGTGGGTGCAGGGGCCCAAGTACTTAGGCCGTCTTCCCCTGCTTCCCCAGACTCATTAGCAGGGACCTGGATCAGAAGTGAAGCAGTTAGGACTCGAACTGGCACTTGTATGGGATGCGGGCAGTTGCTTTACTTGCTATACCACAGTGCCGGCCGCTAACCGACGATTTTTTTTTCTTGTGGTCTCTAGTGACATTGCCATTAGGCTGCTAGCCAAGAATGTGTTGACCTAAATCTGGGCCTGGAAGATTTGCCTTTTTTTTTTTTTAAAGACTTATGGGGCTAGTACTGTGATGTAGAAGGTTAAACCTGGGTTATTCAATAGAAAAGAATGTAGGGAAACAAAGAGAAGGAAAGGGAAGGGAAGGGAAGGGAAGGGAAGGGAAGGGAAGGGAAGGGAAGGGAAGGGAAGGGAAGGGAAGGGAAGGGATGGACCTGTATATTAAAGGAGACATTAAAGACCAATTTTTAAAAAATGGTTCAGGCTAAATACAGAAGCCAGGGATGCACACTTGGTTGAAAAAATCATAAAGAAATGCAAGGAAGTTACAAACGCCAGGATAATGGAGTGAAATTTTACTATAAAAGTAGGGCTATGCTGCTCCTTGTGATGCTGGTGTCCCATATCAGAGTGCCAGTTTGAGTTTCTGGCTGCTCTGCTTCCAATCCAACTCCTTGCTAATGTGCTTGGGAGGAAGCAGATGGTGGTCCAAGTACTTGGGTCCCTGCACCCAAGTGGGAAAACTGAATGGAGTTCTGGGCTCCTGGATTCAGCCTGGCCCAGCCCTGGCTGTTGCAGGCATTTGGGTAGTGGATCAGCAAATGAAAAACATCTCTCTCTCTCTTCTTTTTCAAATAAATAAATCTTTAAAAAAATAAAAGTAAAGATAGTAGTTCCTTTTGGAGGGAGGAGACAAGTCTGAGTGAGATGTAGCACATGTAGATGTAGAGACCTCTGGGGTTTGCAATTTTTTTTCCTGATGTATAGGTGGTTACAAGAGTTCACATGCTCGTAATTCATGAAGACATTAATGTATTTTATGTGGTTTTTCTATTTCTATGTTTTAATTTATAACTCAACAATAAACAAAATTTCTGAAGTTAATTCATGAATATGGTACAATATTCAATGAATATAGTATATATAAAATTTCTCATTTTCTTTTCTTTGTTTTTTAAAAGATTTGTTTATTTTTATTTGAAAGTCAGTTACACAGAGAGAGGAGAGGCAGAGAGAGAGGTGTTCCATCCGATGGTTCACTCCCCAATTGGCTGCAATGGCTGGAGCTGTGCCAATCTGAAGCCAGGAGCTAGGAGCTTCTTCTGGGTCTCCCACTTGAGTACAGGGGCCCAAAGATATGGGCCATCTTGTACTGCTTTCCCAGGCCATAGCAGAGAGCTGGACAGGAAGTGGAGCAGCCGGGTCTCGAACTGGCGCCCATATGGGATGCCTGCACTTCAGGCCAGGGCGTTAACCTGCTGCACCACAGCACTGGCCCCTCTTTCTCATTTTCAAAGCATAAATGGTAAAATTAGAATGCCATGCACATTTCCTAATCTTTGCTTATTTTGCTACATGTTTTATTTTGTAAATGGCTATATATCACATAGAGCCAAACTGTGTATAAGTTACAAATTGAGTCTTTATTTCTAAGCTAAATCTCATTTTTTAACCCATGAAGAGCACTTTCAACAAGTGAGTACCTTTTTGTGAGAATATTAAGTCAGCAGATTTCAGAGATAATTTTCATATTGACTTTGATGATATACATTTCTCCTAAAGTTTAAAATTTATTCTGTCCCTTCTTTAACCCAAGTTTAAGTAAGTTTTCAGTTTAAGTAAGCCTGTTCGCCCTCTGATTCAGACCAGATTACCCCAGGAAGGGTGGATTCTAGAGTTAGCAAAGAGCTTTTCCAGCATTTTCCTCAGTGCACTCTCAGAGATATTTTTATGCCAAATGGTAAAACAACACACTGATGGCTAACCTTTGTGCTTCTTGGTGATAAGAGCCTGTTTACAGTGATAACTTGGATTAAAGAAGCTTCTACAGCCTTTAAACTCCAATCTTGGGCTAGTAAATGTTTTCTGGGCATCAAATTATATTGTTAGGAAAAAACACAACCTTGTCAAGTGTTTTAACTTTCTCTTTGTTTCCCTTCACATGTCTCACTTTTTCAGTCTCTTGAGTGGTATTTATTGAGTATTTACCATAAAGTTAGCATTACTAAGTGCCCTGGAGTACCAAGGAAGGAGGCACAGTACCTTATAGTCTTAGAAGATTCGAGATAGATACACATATGACACAGCTAGTAAACAGGGCAACTATCTGGATGGAGGTGCATATATATATATATGTGTGTGTGTGTGTGTGTGTATATATATGGAGGTATATATATATATGGGGTATATATGTATATATACAAATATGTGTATATATACAAGAATATATAATTTATATTCCTGTTTAATTCAAGTTGTATGCCAAATATATCAACATATGAACTACATACATAATACACATATAGACTAAGTGGTGAGGTGCAGGTTATTAGACAAGCTGCAGCATGCAAATTATGTTAAGGGACAGGAAGCCAAAGCAAGTGGAAAGTGATGTGATTCTGGTTTTCAGGCAAGACCCTATGCTACAGAGAGTTCTGGAGCTTAGTTCTTCTTTAGAAGTAATTATAGGTTCACAAGAATTAGCAAAAGCAGTATAAAAAAGATTCTATGTAAGCTGGCGCCGCGGCTCACTAGGCTAATCCTCTGCCTTGCGGCGCCGGCACACCGGGTTCTAGTCCCGGTCAGGGCGCCGGATTCTGTCCCGGTTGCCCCTCTTCCAGGCCAGCTCTCTGCTGTGGCCAGGGAGTGCAGTGGAGGATGGCCCAAGTGCTCGGGCCCTGCACCCCATGGGAGACCAGGAGAAGCACCTGGCTCCTGGCTCCTGCCATCGGATCAGCGCGGTGCGCCGGCCGCAGCGCACCGGCCGCGGCGGCCATTGGAGGGTGAACCAACGGCAAAAGGAAGACCTTTCTCTCTGTCTCTCTCTCTCACTGTCCACTCTACCTGTCAAAAAAAAAAAAAAAAAGATTCTATGTGTCCTTCTCCCAGCTTTCCTTGATAGAAATATTTTATATAACCAGAGTGCAATATTAAGGACAGCAAACTGACATTGGGACATTCTTCAGACTCTTTTCAGTTGTCACCAGTTTCACATGCACTCTGTAGAGGATAACTGGGTTTTGATAAATGAATTCAGTAGACAAAGAAGAGCAATGAAGAAAAACTAGTGGGACTGGTGTGTGGCATAGCAGGTAAAGCTGCCGCCTACAATGCTGGCATCCCATATGGGCACCAGTTCAATTCCTGGCTACTCTACTTCCGATCCATCTCCCTGCTAATGCACCTAGGAAAGCAGCTGAAGATGTCCCAAGTGCTTGGGGCTCTGCACCCATGTAGGAGATCCGGAAGAAGCTTCTTGCTGCTGGCTTCAGCTTAGCCATTGCAGCTATCTGGGGAGTGAAGCAGTGGACAAAAAAACTCCATCTCTCTCTCTCTCTCTTTCTCACCCTCTCTCTGTAACTCGGCCTTTCAGATAAATAAAATAAACCTTAAAAAAAAGAAAAAGAAAAATTAGAGATAAGCAAGGCCTCACAGGGAAGTTACTTGGAAGAATTTTCTTTTTTCAGTTCTTAGCCATTCCTCATAATGTGTGAAAATTTACCACTCTGCTTTAACCTGCTGTCACAAATATTACCACTTACTCCTGTTTCTTATTATTGATTTATTTATTAAATTATTTATCAAAATAATACTTATTTGTTATTTATTAAATGCCCTCAGCATCCAAGGTTGGGCCAGTCTGAAGCCAGGAGCCAGTAGCTCCACTTGGGTCTCCCATGTAGGTGACAGGAACCCAAGTACTTGGGCCATCATCTGCTGCTTTCCAGGTGCATTAGCAGGAAGCTGGATCAGAAGCAAAGGAACTGGGACTGAAATCAGCACATTGATATGGGATGTGGGCATCTCTCTCTCTTTTTTTTTAAGATTTTATTTATTTATTTGAGAGGTAGAGTTACAGACATTGAGAGGGAGAAATAGAGACAAAGGTCTTCCGTCTGCTGGTTCATTCCCCAATGGCCGCAACGGTCGGAGCTGTGCTGATCTGAAGCCAGCAGCCAGGTGCTTCTTCCCGGTCTCCCGTGTGGGTGCAGGAGCCCAAGTTCTTGGGCTGTCTTCTACTGCTTTCACAGGCCACAGCAGAGAGTTGGATCAGAAGAGGAGCAGCCGGGACTAGAACTGGTGCCCATATGGGATGCTGATGCCACAGGCGGATGATTAACCTACTGCACCACAGCAATGGCCCCATGGGATGTGGGCATCTCAAACAGCAGCTTAACTGGCTGCTCCACAACGCCTGCCCTTCACTCTTGTTCTTCCAGTGATTTAAACATAGGCAGTTTTGCCCACTAGAAATAATTCATTTTTTTTTTTTTTTTTTTTTTTTTTTTTTTTTTTTTGACAGGCAGAGTGGACAGTGAGAGAGAGAGACAGAGAGAAAGGTCTTCCTTTGCCGTTGGTTCACCCTCCAATGGCCGCCGCTGCAGCCGGCGCACCGCGCTGATCCTGGCAGGAGCCAGGAGCCAGGTGCTTTTCCTGGTCTCCCATGGGGTGCAGGGCCCAAGCACCTGGGCCATCCTCCACTGCACTCCCTGGCCATAGCAGAGAGCTGGCCTGGAAGAGGGGCAACCGGGACAGAATCCGGCGCCCCAACCGGGACTAGAACCCGGTGTGCCGGCGCCGCAAGGTGGAGGATTAGCCTATTGAGCCACGGCGCCGGCTCGAAATAATTCATTTTAATTCAGTGAGTTTGTAAGTAAGTTGTTTGGAATCTAGAACAGATCTTCCCATGGGAAAAGTGATAGACAGGTTATGGGTTCCCTAGCATATTCCCAGACCTAAATAGTTCATAATGTAATGAGTTTTTATTCATAGCAATATTTGTAATTTCCATACGTGGTAGTGGTGGAGGGGTTGACAAAGAAGTGGGGCTTTTGCAAGAGAGGGGAAGGAGAAGTTTGGCTTGAGGACTCTGCTATGCCAGATAGACTTCTATCTTAATAGTTACCATTCTCTTGCTATTAACTTCCACGATACACAGTAAGTAATGTTAAAAGAAAATCTCTTTTTGATACTATTTATTCTACAAATGCAATCCTTCCGAATTTAAATATTTACCCACTTAGCTGTCAATTCTATAATGATGGCGCAAGCAGTCTAAGAAAGAGGGCAGAGAAACACTGAACAAAGAGGTTCAAGAAGGAAATACGAGAATAATGATTGTGCTTATCAGCTGATTCTAGTCCTGGCTGATAAGAATAACGCTTATCTTGAAGAGGTAGAATTATCAGTGACTTTCTGTCTCTCACTCCCTCTCTCTCCTTTTTCTCCCACCCCATTCTTCTCTTCACGTGTGCCTTTCTGACTTTTCTGCAACTAATTGCCTTATCATCAGAAAAATAGGAGGCATATGCAATCTTTTAAAACAGTTCCTAGTATTGTTGGAGGGTGAAATATGGAGCAGTGTGCCCCTTTAAGGTAGAGGTGAGATGGTTTCTAGGACCAAAAGTATTATGTGGAGCCCTCTGAGTGCCACAGGCATGCACATGAATCAGAACAGAGCAGAGGCATCTATGTAGAGAAAGATCTCATGCCATGCATCTTCCATGCGTGCCCCATTAAGAGGTGAGACTACCCTTAACACCTTTGGGCAGAGTCCTACCAGAGGCAAGACAAGAGCCTAGTTCAGGCTGGACCGTAACTCTTTGAAAGCCTGGGCCTGCATCACCCTTCCAGAAGACGATATACTAAAAACCTCATACCTGTTAAGGGAATGCTGACAAATATCTTAGTTCAAGGACCAAACCTGGTATCATCAAGTGCTCATTGTCAATAGGGAAGACAGAAGGGCAACTATCTAGATGGGTATCTTTGGGTATAACTTCCTGAAATACATTATTTTTCTTGGGTGGTCCTAATCTTGAATTTGGTATCATCATTTTGAGCACAGATCATTTTTCATTTCCACCCAGAGCCTAAACAGCAGTTATTGGGCTTCCTGGATTCTTTCTATATTGTCCTAGATGAGACTTTAATGTTATATATATTTTTAAACAATTAGGCCATATCACTTCTGCATATAGTTGACTGGCCATATAAGGGTATTTGCTTCCTGATATATCTTGGCGATCAGCTGCATTATTTGCAGTAATTATCATCTCCTTTTGTGGGGGCTTGATTTCCACTATGCTATTATAGCTTAGTAAAATATTTTAGAGAAACATGATTCTGCACTAATACATGTATAATATGTCTGCTTTCTCTCTGTAGATACCATCTTGCTGGTCTAAGCATACGAATGCCACAAAAAGTTAAAACACTCCAGCATGATTATTCTTGATGCATTTTTTAAAAGGAGGATTCCTGAGTGCCATAAATATAGATACTTAGCAATTTGCATCTATCGGTACTTATAAAATAAGAGAGCATAGTTTTGACTAGTATGATACGTTACCGAAGAAGAAAGATAAGAAGCCTCTTGCTTCAATTCAGTTTGTTTGAATAAATATTTTATGTGTGCTGGACTATGTAAAAGTTGGGTCAAACCAAATAAGAAAGAAATAGTCCCTGTCTTTATAGAGTATGTGATATAGCCAAGCAAATTAAATCAATATACCTTTTGTCATTGTACAAAGGGAGCTTTGTAATATTCAGAGATATCAAAGAGATTTTAAGAACTTCCCAGCTTAACGGTTTTAGGAGGTGTTGTGTGTGACCTGAAAAGTGGGGTGATCACATAAAAGTGGACACTTTTGACAATAAAAGAAAGTGATAATAATATCTACACTTGTGCGGGAGTCGTAAATGGAATTTCTTTTAGGCAAACAGAATTATGGTGTCCCTGGCTGAAGGATAGAGACTAGGAGAATTTCCATGATTCTATTGGTAGAAAAACACTAGCTTGCTATAGCATCCATAAATGGGTGTCTTAAACAATAGAAATTGTATTGTCTTGCAGTTCTGAAAGCTAGAAATTTGAAATTGAAATTTGAATTTGAAATTTGAAATTAGCAAGGTTGATTCTTTCTAAAGCCTGTGAGGGAAGGAGCTGTCTCAGGCCTCTCTTCTGCTTATAGATGCTTTCTCCTCCTTGGGTCTCTTCACATAATTTTCTCTTGATGCATTTCTTTCTCTGTGTTCAAATTTTCTTCTTCTTCTTCTTTTTTTTTTTAAATAAAGATACCAGTTACTGAATTAGGTCTCATTCTAATGGCCTCATTTTACATTGAATACCTCTTTAAAGAGCTAATTTTCAAATAAAGTTCCATACTGAGGTACTGGGGATTAGTACTTCATACTTTTTTTTGAGGGGGGACACAATTCACCCTCTACCCCACACACAAAAACTTGAAAAGAGTCCTGCAATAGAAGAGATGCTACATTTGGAAAGTTAATAAGCACTAGCTTCACATTAAACAAATATGATTGGGGTGGGTAGTTAGGAAACCATTTGGACACATCACAACCCATTTTGGAATGCCTAGATATAAATCTTAGCTCTGCTCCTGATTTGAGTGTTTCTACTAACGCTCCTGGGAGGTAGCAGATGATGGATCAAGTAGTTGGGGCCCTGCCACCCTCACAGAGATCTGGATGGAGTCCCTGGTTCTTGGCTTTGGCCTGGCCAAGCTCAGCCCTGGCTGTTGTATTTGGGGAATGAAACAGTGGATGGAAGATGGCTCTCTCCCTCTCTCTCTCACTCTAGCTCTTTCAGGTAAATAAATAAAAACAAATACACTTAAAAATGGGAATTAAAAGATAAAAACACAAAATATAAACATAATTTCTCAACATAATTTCTCACCAGGGCCAAGATATTTTTGTAATCAATGATCTCAGCCATTTAGTCCATCCTTAAGGAACTGATGTTCTGGACGTCTAACAAGTCAATGCAGTTTTTTTTTTTTTTTTTTAACAATATCTACCAAAAGAAACAGGTGTTCTTTAAATATTTATTTAAGATGAGGAGACAAAAAGAAGGAAAAGGAGCAAAATCAGCACTGTAGGGTGAACGCATAAGGGCCAGCGCTGTGGTGTAGCAGGTAAAGTCACCGCCTTCAGTGCTGTCATTCCATATGGGCGCCAGTTCAAGTCCCAGCTGCTCCACTTCCGATCCAGCTCTCTGCTACAAACTGGGAGAGCAGTAGAGGATAGCCCAAGTGCTTGGGTCCTTGCACCCATGTGGGAGACCTGGAAGAAGCTCCTGGCTGCTGGCTTCAGATTGGTGCAGCTCCGGCCTTTGCGGCCATCTGGGGAGTGAACCAGTGGATGGAAGACCTCTCTCTCTCTCTCTCTGCCTCCCCTTCTCTCTCTGTGTAACTCTGACTTTCAAAAAAAAAAATAAATCTTTTTTTTTTTTTAAAAGGCGAATGCCTGATGATTTCCCATTGACACAAAACTGTCCTTGTTTGATGAGGAAATGAGGAGAAGCATTGTGGTGGAGAAGGTAATTTTTATGCTAAGCTTTGACTATCTCAAAAACACTCTCCATGTAAGTAGATGTTATTGTTCTTTGATGCTTCAGAAAGTCAGCAAGCAAATCGTCTGGAGTGTCCCAAAAACCTGTTACAGGACCTTTGCTCTTGAGCAGGCTCCTTTGGGTTTGAATGGAATGGACCACTTCCACCTCTTCACAGTCACTGCTTTGTGCTTTATCTTTAGGATCACAGTGGGAAAGCCAGGTCTCATCTCTTGCTCCAGTTTTTGGAAGAAATATTTCAGGATCTTGATTCTGCTTGTGGACAATTACCATTGAATTCTGCTCTTGTCCACAGGTGGTCTGGGCACAATAACGTACCCACTGAGCAAAAAGTTTTCTCTACTTTGATTTTTCAGCCAGAATTGTATAAACTGAACCATTTGGATATCTATGGTGTTGGCTATTATTTCTGTTACTAATCGTCAGTGCTCTTCAATTACGGCACAATAAGGTTAATTTTTTCTTGGAAAATTGCTCTGGATAATCTGCTTCTGCAAGCTTCATCTTCATCATCTCATTCCACCCCCCCCCCTTTTTTTTTCTTCTTCAGATTTATTTATTTGAAATCCAAAGTTACAGAAAGAGAGAGATCTTTCATCTGATGGTTCACTCCCCACAACAGTCAGGACTGGGCCAGGCCAAAGCCAAGAGCCTCCATCGGGTCTCCCACATGGATGGCAGGGGTCCAAGGACTTGGGCCATCATTTACTGCTTTTTGCAGGCCATTAGCAAGGAACTGGATCAGAAGTGGAACAACTGAGACAGGAACCGGGGCCCAGTGTCATTGCAGCATTGCAGGCAGTGGCTTTACTCTCTGTGCCACAACATCAGAGCATATTGTTAGCATTTTTTAACAGCTACATGAAAGCCCATCTTGTAATTTACTTCCCTAATAATAAGCTTTAAATTAATTTCTAATGTATTATATCATTTAGATATAAGTACCCTATTATGTAAATTTGCATTATATGTAAATTTTTTTGGCCAGGGAAAGCAGACTTCTAAATAATGATCTTCCCTGTCCATGGGGCTATTATGCCCTTTTATTACAGCATTTTGTTTTAGGTCAATAAAATATTCTTCTTTTTACTAGAGTCTAAAATGGCTATGTAATTTTTTATATCTATGACGTTATTTTTCCTTTTAAAAATTATTTTATGTATCTGAGCAGCAAGGAGAGAGAGAGAGAGAGAGAGAGAGAGAGAGAGAGAAACACTCCCATCTACTAGTTCACTTCCCAAAATGCCTGTAACAGCCAGGCCTGGGATGAACTAAAGCCGGGAGTTCAGAACTCAATCCCAGAATCCCATGTTTAGCAGGAACCCATTTACTTGAGCCATCACCACTGCCTCTGATGTTTGCAGGAAGCTGGAGTCAAAAGCCAGAGCTAGGGGCCGGTGCTGTGGCACAGCAGGTTAACGCCCTGGCATGAAGCGCCAGCATCCCATATGGGCACCGGTTGGAGACCCGGCTGCTCCACTTCCGATCCAGCTCTCTGCTATGGCCTGGGAAAGCAGTAGAAGATGGCCCAAGCTCTTGGGCCCCTGTACCCGTGTGGGAGACCTGGAAGAGACTCCTGGCTCCTGGCTCCTGGCTTCGGATCGGAGTGGCTCCAGCTGTTGTGGCCAATTGGGGAGTGAACCAGTGGATGGAAGACCTCTGCATGTCCTCTCTCTGTGTAACTCTGACTTTCAAATAAATAAATAAATCTAAAAAAAAAAAAAAAAAAAAAAAAAGCCAGAGCTGGAAATTGAATTGAGGTATTCCAGTGTGGGACATGGGCACCTTAACCAGTGTCTTAACCACTAGGCCAAATGCTTATTAGGCTAGGTAAAATTTATGGCTGAATTACAGCAATTCCAGATTTAGTATCTGCATATAAAAACTTTACTTCAAAAAAAAAAAAAAACCTTAAATTTTTGTCCCTCCAAGGACATTACAGTGATGCCCACATATCTTTACCATCAGGTAACTCACATACAATTTGCTTAGAGAAGGCTGTAAAGATTTTATCAATACTGAAAGTGTGCAAGTTCTTTTGCTTCGCAGATATTGCTGTGCTTATAGTTGGTGGAGGGGTATATCTTTGCTCAGGATTTATATTTTCAATGCAGTAAAGTTTTAAAGAATTAATTAGAAGCAAAACAAAGCCTCACTAGTAAATGGAAATTGAGATTGTTTGGATCAAAACTCTGAAGGATGAAAATACCATGGGTCTTGGTGTTAGACAAAACATCTTTGGAATTCCAGCTCTGTCACTTATTCAGTCTGTGACTGTCATCAAGTGTCTGACTTTCCTGAAACTCAGCTTAAAAAATGCTGGTGAGCAATGTTATATAAAACTAAGGTACTTAGCAAAGTGCCTAACACAGTGGGTGCCCAATTATTGCTAATTTATTTTCTCCTTTATTCATGACACATGTTGATAGTATAAGGCGTCTTTCAGAATGAATATCATGTGCAAATTTAAAATGTATAAAATATGGGGTGCCAGCACCCTGGCGCAGTAGGTTAACCGGTTCTAATCCCAGCTGCTCCTCTTCTAATCCAGCTCTCTGCTTTTGCCTGGGAAAAAGAAGACCCAAGTCCTTGGGCCCCTGCACCCACTTTCTCTCTGTTTCTCTCTCTCACGGTCTGTAACTCTACCTCTCAAATAAATAAATAAAATCTTTTAAAAAAAAAGTGCGAAAAATAAAAAAAATAATGCTAGATAACTGAGTCATTCATGAAATCTTCAGTTAGTTGGCTCTTTCTAGCACTTATTTTTCTCTTGTCTCTCAGTTTTCTCACCTGGAATGAAAAAGCCCAAGTCCTTCAGCTATTGAAGTACTTGTTCCATGAAGTGTAAGTGTGGTTCGCTTTCTAGGGAGACTGTGATAGGTTAGATGGTGTTTCCTTTCAAATAATAAGAAAATCAACTGTCTCACAACAAGTCACTGAGATTTACTCCCTAAAAATAACATCGGTTCATTATTTCTCATGATTCTGTGGGTTTGCTCATCTTTGCAAATGGAATTTCTTCTCAGGATTGTGGTCTCAGGGCAGTGCTACCATCTAGGGGAACCTGGAGCCACTGAGGGCTTAGGCTCAGGACCTTAAACCACATCACTTTTGCCACATTTTGTTGGCCACAAGTTCAGCTCCAGTTCAAGGGAGTAGAGTATACACTCACCTTTGCATGAAGACTGTTGCAAAATTACATTGCAAAGTGGTATGCCTGGAGTGGGAGGGGCTTGTGGTCATTATGCAATCTACAAGATCAAGTTTCTTAATTTTAAAGAAGGTGAAGAAGATGGTATCTATCCGTTTCCCAGCACTGTCACAGGCACTCATCCAATTTTTCCCTTTCTTTCCTTTAAGAATCATTCTAAGCAGAATGTGAAGGTGCTGTTAAGCTCTGACGGCACTTGGGCTTACTGTCAGTATTTACAATGCACACTTTGAAGGAACACCTGCAACTGCCTGAAGCTACTAATACAGGCTTGTGTAACAATCTGGTGTGACAAGAGGCCCTGTTCAATCTGAATTTCAGACAGCTGCAAATAATGTACAAGTTTGTCTTCCCTTGCGCCATTCTAGAATTTTATTATGAGCATTCCAACCTAGGTATTTAATTTTTGAAAATGAAATTGTATTTACTTTTACTCATTTCTTTCTTCCTATGTCTTTACACTTAGTTCTAACTCATTCTTTTAACAGCTTCACGGTATTTCAGGTTATATTTAAACACCTTCTGATGGCTGTTTGGACTACTTGTAAATTTTCTTTGTCACAAAGAGTGCTGGGCCCAGCATTGTGGCACAGCAGGTTAAGATGCCAGCTGTGATGGCGGCATCCCATATGAGTACCCGTTTGAGTTGTGCTGCTGCACTTCCAATCCAGCTCCCTGCTGCTGTACCTGGGAAAGCAGCAGAAGATGGCTCAAGTGCTTGGGCCCCTGCAAACCTTGTGGGAGACCTGGATGGAGTTCCCGATGGCTGACACTGGCTTGGCTCAGCCCCAACTGTAGCCACCACTTGAGAAATGAACCAGTGGGTAGAAGATCTCCTTCTCTTCCTCTAACTTTGTTTTTCAAATAAGCTAATTAAACGTAAAAAAAAAAAAAAAGCATAGAGTGCCATAGCATGTCTGAGGGTACTCCCAAAACTTCATAGAACATGGAATTAAAGAATAAGTTTGGAGTCTGGCATTATGGCAGAGCAGGCTAAGCTACCACTTGTGACACCGGTATCCCATATTGGAGTGTTGGTTCCAATACCAGCTGTTCTGCTTCTGATCTATCCCCTGTTAATGCACCTGGGAGGGCAGTGGAAGAGGGCTCAAATGCTTGGGTCCCTGCAACCCATGTGGGAGGCCAGGATGGAGTTCCTGGCCTCTGGTACAGACCTGGCTGTTCCAGTCATTTGGGGAGTGAACCAGGGGATGGAAAATTTCTCTCTGTCATTCTGCCTTTCAAATAAATAAATAAGTAAATAAAGAAATTTTTCTTTAAAAATTGGTAAATTAATTTTGGTACAAAATTGTTGAAATCCATGCATAGGTAGGGTCTTCAAAAAGTTCATAGAAATGCATATTATGAAAAACTATGCATAAATTTCAAATTGTTTTTATACCAAAATAAACTTTTAAAATTCCATTTCCATAAGCTTTTTGAGGTACCTTTGTATTATTTAACAAATATATTTGCATATTTTTGAAGTATAAAGTCCTAGGGCTGAAAATATGATTTATTTATTTATTTATTTATTGACAGGCAGAGTGGACAGTGAGAGAGAGAGAGAGAGAGAGAGAGAGAGAGAGAAAGGTCTTCCTTTTGCCATTGGTTCTCCCTCCAATGGCCGCCGTGGCCGGCGCGCTGCAGCCAGCGCACCACACTGATCCGAAGCCAGGAGCCAGGTACTTCTGGTCTCCCAAGGGGTGCAGGGCCCAAGTGCTTGGGCCCTGCAACCACGTGGGAGATCTGGAAGAAGCTCCTGGCTCCTGGCTTAGGATTGGCGCAGCTCTGGCCTTTGGGGCCAGTTGAAGAGTGAACCAGTGGATAGAAGACCTTTCTCTCTCTCTCTCTCTCTCTCTCTCTCTCTCTCTCTCCTTCTCTCTCTGTGTAACTCTGACTTTCAAATAAATAAATAAATTCTTTTTTTAAAATGATACGCTTTGAAACCAGATTATTAAAATGCTGTTAAGAAACCATCACTGGGATTTATGTACTGAAAATACAACCATGTTTCGTTTCTTTCTTTCTTTCTTTCTTTCTTTCTTTCTTTCTTTCTTTCTTTCTTTCTTTCTTTCTTTCTTTCTTTCTTTCTGACAGTGAAAGAAAGAGAGAGAGAGAAAGGTCTTTCTTTTCTGTTGGTTCACCCCCAAATGGCCGCTACGGTGCTTCCTCCTGGTCTCCCTTGAAGGTGCAGGGGCCCAAGCACTTGGGCCATCCTCCACTACCTTCCTGGGCCACAGCAGAGAGCTGGACTGGAAGAGGAGCAACCGGGATTGGAACCCGGCACCCATATGGGATGCTGGCGCCACGGTGCCGGCCTTAGGTGACATTTTTTTTAAAGATTTATTTATTTCCTTGAAAGTCAGAGTTACACAGAGAGAGAAGGAAAGGCAGAGAGAGAGAGGTCTTCCATCCCCAAATGGGGATGTGGATGGTCTACTCCCCAAATGGCCACAACAGCCAGGGCTTGGCCAGGCTGAAGCCAAGAGCAAGTAGCTTCATCTATGTCTTCTGTGGGTGGCAGAGAGGCCATCTTTTACTACTTTCCCAGGTGCATTAGCTGGGAGCTGGATTGGAAGTGGACTAGCCAGGATTTGAACTGGGGCCTATGCGGGATGCTGGTACTGCAGGTAGTGTCTTAACCCGCTGTGTCACAGCACCAGCCCCAGTAATGGTTTCTTTTTTATTTTTAAAGAAACATGGTTGTTGGCCTGCGCTGCTGCTCACTTAGCTAATCCTCCGCCTGTGGCACTGGCACCCTGGGTTCTAATCATGGTTGGGGCGCCAGATTCTGTCCCGGTTGCTCCTCTTCCAGTCCAGACCAGGAGGAAGCACCTGGCTCCTGGCTTCGGATCAGCGCAGCGCTGTAGCGGCCATTGGGGGGTGAACCAATGGAAGGAAGACCTTTCTCTCTGTCTCTCTCACTGTCTAACTCCATCTGTCAAATAAATTAAAAAAAAAAAAAAGTCACATCCACTTTCTTGGCTAAAATATCAGTTCCCATTCTGCCATCCTTAGTTTGACCTTGAATGGTGGAGCAGTATCCTAAGACCATGTTAGGTCAGGAATTGAACCAGTGTCCACATGGCCCAGAAGCAGGCTTGAAAATCCAGAAAGCCAGGGTAAAACGTAGACAGAGAAGAAGAAAACATAAGGGGAAAGAATGGGAAGAGGAAGAAAGAGATATAGAGGCAACGAACGAATCAGCAAATAAAGCGCTGTTCACATTGCTGAACATCACCAGTGGTGCCCCAGGACCGTTTCACTTCTGATTGTTCATCCTCCTCAGGGGAACTCCTTCCAGACAGGACAATGTCCATTCATCTTTGTTTCCCCGTGTCCAGCATGATGCCTGACAAACAGTCTGTGTTTACTATGGCCTGAAGCAGACCATAGTAAAGTACTAATGAACATTTTAAATTTTAAATTCCATGGCTAGCCCTAGGCATAGGCATATTCAGAGCCAGAAGATTTTTATAGACAAGTTTTCATTGGACTGAGGTGCTTGTGAAAGATACAGACTCCTGTCCCCACTGTAGAAATTCTGATACAAGAGATCTGGGTGGAGTGGGTGAGGCCTGGGAATCTGTAGGTTCAACACCTGCCTCAACTGTTGCAGATACAGCTGGTGAACCAAAGGCAGCTTGTAAATTAGTACATCAGATGCCTTACACATTTGGAATTGCTTTGGCCATTTAGACGGTAAGTGTCCTGAAGCTGCATCTGAAAAGAACAGAGGACTACCCTGTCATGTAAATCTGTCAATGAGATGACGCTAGAAGATGTTTGTCACCAAGCTAGATCCCAAATCTTGGTATGTCTGGCAAGGCTCTGACAACTCCCAGTCCCTAAGGTTGTGAGAACTCCAACAGGGAAGATGTGTGGACACAAATCGAGAGGAACTTACTTGTCTTTTTGTTTGTTTGTTTGTTTTTAAGATTTATTTATTTATTTGAAAGTTAGAGTTACAGAGAGAAAAGGAGAGATCGAGCTTCCGTTGCTGGTTCACTCCCCCAGGCAGTTGCAACAGCCAGGGCTGGGCCAGGCTGAAGCCAGGAGCCAGGAGCTTCTTCCTGGTCTCCCACATGAGTAGCAGGGGACCAAGCACTTGGGCCATCCTATGCTGCTTTTCCCAGGTCATTAGCAGGGAGCTGGATCAAGAGTGTTGCAGTCGAAACACAAACCCACGCCCAAATGGGACGCCAGCATTGAAGGCGGCAGCTTTACCTGCACAGGCTTTTTCCCTCCTATTATTCCCACTGCATAGATAAGTAAACTGAGGCCCAGAGTGTGCTTACAACACGCCAGCAACTCCCAGGTGGTAACAGCAATGCTGTTGTTAGCTTAGATCACTGTTGTCCTCACTGACTCAACAGGACAATACAATACCATAAAAATACGCACGTGGTGGCAGTGAGCATCCTATTCCACTCCGGCTACCCTTCTTTGACCTGCGATTGGAGTCACACTCCTTTCCACCCAGGAGGTAGCTGAGGCCAAAAGGTATTGTGACAAATCCACACGGCTGTAAAAGGCAGCTCGTGGAGGTGGAGTCCAGATTCTCCGACTTCACCGTCAAAAGCTCAGGCGAGGCTTCGGTGGCAGGGCCCCGTGCAAACCCAGAACGAAAGCCCGGCCTGCCATGGAGCGCTTGCAGGTAAACTCCCGGCCCCCAGGCCGGTGGGACTCCCGAGCCTGAGGCGAGTCGCCGCCGGATCTGAGGCTGGTTGTGGGTGGGGCCCGGCGCACCAGTATCTAACTCGGATCTAGAATAGTTAGGATTTACGAAATACCAGCTTTCCCCCCCTCTAGTCTCCACCCGCAGATGATTATCACTCCGAGGTTTCTGACTTCCGCAGGGCACCCTACTAAAGGGCAAGACCCGGAGACCCCGTTCCCGGAGCTGGAATGGGGCCAGAGCGGAGGTGGAGTCAGAGCGGAAACCTAACGGGGGTCAGGGGTTCGGCTTGGGGTGGTGGGGAATCACCCCGGAGAGAAGGCAGCTCGGTGGCTCTGCCCCGGGCCGGAGGGAGAGGAGTGGCGACGAGAGAAGGCGCCCTTCTGAGCCACCCGGGTCACGGCCCGCGGGCGGGTCCCG
Source organism: Oryctolagus cuniculus (assembly GCF_051225735.1). NCBI lineage: Eukaryota > Metazoa > Chordata > Mammalia > Lagomorpha > Leporidae > Oryctolagus > Oryctolagus cuniculus. Next base: position 155,374,261 of record NC_142867.1, read on the forward strand.
GACGCAGACCAGCTGGGGTCGCGGCCTTTGGCGGCGGCGGCGGCGGCGGCGGGAGAAGAGCCCAGGCCGCCGTGCGGGTGCGCCTCGCACCGGAGACCCGGAGCGATGAGAGTGCAGGTGGAGGTAAATGCCGGCCCTGGGGCAGTCGGCGCCCTTGTCCAGCTCCGCGTCCCCCCGCGCTCGCTGCCTTGAGCCCCGTCCCGCGCACCCACGCGTCGCGGGGCACGAAGGGAAGTGTGCGGGCTTGGGGAGGGCGCGCGCCCCCGGCTGCCGGGAGCGGGCGGGCCGCGCCGGGGAGAGGAGTAGCTCGCTGAGGCAGGGGACGGGAGTGCAGAGCTGCCTGGCCTTGCCCCGTGCTAAGGCGGCCAAGCCTCGCGCGGCTGTCGCTTACCTGCCTTGGCAGGACTCGCAAACCTGGGTCTGAGTGAGTACGGCTGACGGAGCGCGGGGTGCCCAGGCCTAGCGCGGGAAGCTTGAGGAGTGAGAGCTCGCTTCCGCCTGCCCTGGTGGATAGGAGCGTGCAGGCTGGAGCCTGGCAGCCTGTTAGTATCCTAGCTCCATCACTGCTTATGCTCCTGAGCAAGTTACTTCACCTCTTTGCTTCGGCGGGAGAAACGGAATAATACTATTTATAATTGAGATTGGAACCCGGGTCAGTGCTTTAAAACGTTGAGAGCAAGGATGTTCCAGCACACACATGACTGTGATCATGTGTGGATGCCAAAGTGGGAAACGGGTTCTTAGATGTCGTATCCCCACTGCACAAATGTGGCTGTTTGATTTTGTCATCTGCTCTGCATTTTTCCATGCCTATAAAGCATGAGATATTTTGGCTTGATTGGCACCTGAACTTGACTGGAAGAGTCTGTTTGGCCTTTTCTTCTGTTTCTCACCGGGGGCTAGTGACATTTGGGATGCAGCTTATTATTTAGGTGTGTTTTTATACAAACGCATTTATGGTTCTGATTTGTGCATCTGTTTTTACATAAATGGAATGCTACCATATGCATTGATCTATAGTTTGAGTCACGTACCAATGATTCCTGTAGCTTATTCTATGTCAGTACACATTGATGCTTTCTGGAATCGAATGCTCAGACGAGCAGGAACAATCACGAGCATACACACAGCATTTTCTTGTGACCAGTCACTCTTCTAGAATCACTCAACCCATAGTTACTGAGTGCCAACTATGTTCTAAGCCCAGTTTCAGAAACTGAGAATATACAGTGAACAAAACTTTTATTTTTTGAGATACAGAGGGATGGTGAGCTGCTTCTTGAGAAAATTGGCTCAGCTTCAGTTTTAGTTTGATTTTCCTTTCCTACGTTACAAACATCATACAATCAAACCTCAGTCTCTCTTGGTGTAAAATCATAACCATTAAAAATTGAGCTCCATACTTTGTGTGTCAGTAGACCAACACAGCTGTGCCAAAGAGCTGTAGAGATAGATAAAATGTGATATATATAAATGTGATATATAAATAATTATAAATAATAAGTAAAAATATAAATGTTATATATTCAACTGCAAAAAGAAAATTGAATTCTGACACATACTACAAAATAGACTAACATTTATGACACCTCGCTAAATGAAATAAGCCAGTCACAAAAAGACAAATACTGTATGATTCCATTTATGAGGTATTTAAGGAAATCAGAGTCATTGGTGTTGCCAAGGTTCAAGAGTGGGAAATGGGGAGTTGTTTAATGGTTATAGAGTTTCAGTTTTGCAAGATGAAAAGGTTCTGGAAAATGATTGTGCAACAATGCTAATGTACTTAACACTGTGCACTTAAAAATGGTTAAGACAGGGCCAGCATTTGGCATAAGGATTAAAATGCTTTTGGGATGCCTGCTTCCCATATCAGACTGCCTGGATTGAAGTCCCAGTTCTACTCCTGATTCCAGCTTCTGGCTAATATACACCCTGACTGGCAGCAGATAATGGCTGAAGTGATTGGGTTCCTGCCACCCCCAAGAGGAGCTAGGTGGAATTCTGGGCTCTTGGATTTAGCTTTTCCAGCTCTGGCAACAGAGTGCCCCTGGAAACTTTTTTTGGCTTGACTTGGTACCTAGCATGCATTTTCTAAGCCTCCCTTGTTGGCGGCAGCCCAATACTGTTTTGATGAGTGTTGCATTTCCGTATCTCTGGGAAGAGGTTTCTCAGTTATTTAGAATAGATAAACTCCAAGACTACTTAAGAATGCCACAACCGATAAGGCAGTTGGAAGCAGTGAGAAGTAGTCATTTCATCTTGTCAGTACATCTTCAGTGGAAATGAAGACTTTGCCCAGGATAATGTACAGTGCTGCCCCCAGCTGCGGTGGTCACCCTGCATTGTCCCTGCTCCCTTGGGTTCACAGCCCTAATATAATGCAGATAGGTCCTCCGCCTCCTGCTGCCTCCAGATCTTCTCCAAACAGTCCAGAACCGGATGGCGGCCAGATAGCCCAGGATTCCAGCTGTGCTTTGTGTTTTGACTGGTGAGACTAACCTGGTGCACTTCATTGTTCTTTATTCTTCCACTACTCTCTCAACTCTGTGGTCATCACACAGAATTTCCTCCTAGGCAGACTCAAAGCCCAGTGGGATGAATAACTGGGCAACTGAAGTGCTCCCCTTGTTTGACTGATTTGAACTAGGAGATCTTTATAGATAGTCCATTCTGAGCAGAGCACATGGCCTGGGGCAGGAAACATTCCTGTTTGTCAGAAATTTGTGCTTTTTGTGGCAGGTGTGCTGGGTGACCTTGGAGGAAACACACTGTTTCTTGGGATCACTACCACCCTATGTGCAAATTTTTTAAGAAAAGATTTGTTTACTTATTTGAAAGGCAGAGTTAGAGAGACGCAGAGGCAGAGAGAGAGAGAGAGAAAGAGGTCTTCTATCTGCTGGTTCACTTTGCAAATGTCTGCAACAGCTGGAGCTTGGCTGATCTGAAGCCAGGAGCCAGGAGCAGGAGCTTCCTCCAGGTCTCCCACATGGGTGCAGGGGCCCAAGCACTTGGGCCATCTTCTACTGCTTTCCCAGGCCATAGCAGAGACCTGGATTGGAAGTGGAGCAGCCGGGACTTGAACCGGCACCCATATGGGGTGCAGGCACTGCAGATGACAGCTTTACTCACTATGACACAGCGCCAGCTCCCCTTATGTGCACATTTAACATTCTCCTTCATACTCCCTAGTGTTGGGGTGTACCTGTGTATGGGCCAGAAAGACGTGCACAAATTGCCCATGAAGACCAAAGAGAGTTCGGTCTTGGCAAAGCTTTTTTCTTGTGGTTAGGTCATAGAGTCTGAAAATCTTATGCTGTATTTGAAATGTATATCATGATCTTTCCTTTTTCACCTGTTGGGAATGAAAAAGAATCCAGATACTGGGAATTCTCTAGAATTATTCTAGAAAAATTCTCTAGAAATATTAGCAGGGGAAAAGAAGAGGATTGAAAGGAACTGAGTCAGAGAACATACTTTTATTGCTAGCTGTATGCCTTCCTGGCCTCATGAAAGTTATCTCAATTCCCTTATCTATAAGGAAAATGCCTCCATTTGCTGGCCTTCTCTTTCTAAGAACTGTAACTCTGCTGGCCTCAGTCCCAGGCAAGTGTGCCAGATTTCTTTTCTTCCATCTCCTCCCTTCTCTTCCTCTTTCCTCCTTTATTCTTTGTTAAAGAAAATATAGACAGACTCTCCCTCCCTCCTTCCTTCCTTTCTTTCCTTCCTCCCTCCCTCCCTCCTTCCCTCCCTCCCTTTCTTCCTTTCCTTCTTTCTGATTTATTTATTTGTTTGAAAGTCAGAGCCGCAGAGAAGGAGAGGCAGAGAGAAAGGGAGAGAGACGGAGAGAGAAATTGATCTTCCATCTGCTGGCTCACTCCCCAAATGGCTGCAACAGCCAGAGCTGGGCTGATCTAAAGCCAGGAGCCAGGAGCTTCTTCCAGGTCTCCCATGTGGATACAGGGACCTAAGGACCTGGACCATCTTCTGCTGCTTTCCCAGGCACATTAGCAGGGAGCTGGATTGGAAGAGGAACAGCCGGGTCTTGAACTGGTGCCCATATGGGATGCCGGCACTGCAGGCAGCAGCTTTATCTGTTAAGCCATGGCACTGGCCCCAGTCATTCTTTCTCTAATGGGATGTGTTTTAGTTTTTCAATTTTGCCAGTTGATTCAAAAGATTTTTAAAACCATATTTGAAAGAGTTATACAGAGAGAGGAGAAGTAGAGAGAGAGAGGTCTTCCATTCGATGGTTCATTTACTCCCCAATTGGCCACAATGGCCAGAGCTGTGCTGATCCGAAACCAGGAGCTTCTTCCGAATCTCCCACGTGAGTACAGGGGCCCAAGGACTTGAGCCATCTTCTACTGCTTTCCCAGGCCATAGCAGAGAGCTGGATCAGAAGTGGAGCAGCCGGGACTCCAACTGGCGCCCATATGGGATGCTGGCGCTTTAGGCCAGGGTGTTAACCTGCTGCGCTACAGCACCGGCCCTAAGTCCGTATCTTGTATCCATGGCTTGGGTTTGAGTCCTGGCTCTAATTCTGATCCAATTTCCTGCTATTGTGCACCTTGGGAGACAGTGGGTCTCTGCCACTCATGTGGGAGACCCGGATTGAGTTCCTGGCTCTTGGCTTCAACCTGGCCCAGCCCTGGCTGTTGTGGATATTTGGGAAATGAGCTAGTAGACAGAAAATCTCTCTCTGAGTTTCAAATTAAAAATAAATAAATAAATAATATTTTTTAAAATGTTTCAAAAAAAGTGTATGATGAACAAAACACATCTGATGTCTTATTTCTGCCTGTATGCTGTTATTTACTTATTTATATTGATTTTTTTCTACTGTGGGTTTTTTCTTTCTGTTTGTGCCCCCTCCCCTCCTTTTTGTGGAAAAGTTTAACAACTGTACTGAATTCACAAGTCATATAATTCACCCATTTGAAGTGTGAAATTCAATGGTTTTTAGTACGAGGTACTTCAAAATGTTTATGGAAGATGGAATTAAAAGATACATATATTTTGGTGCAGGGAAATTGAAATCCTTGCATATGGGAGCTCTTCAAAAAGTTCATGGAGGACCGGTGCCGCGGCCCACTGGGCTAATCCTCCGCCTAGCAGCGCTGGCACACCGGGTTCTAGTCCCGGTTGGGGCGCCAGATTCTGTCCCGGTTGCCCCTCTTCCAGTCCAGCTCTCTGCTATGGCCTGGGAGTGCAGTGGAGGATGGCCCAAGTACTTGGGCCCTGCACCCCATGGGAGACCAGGAGAAGTACCTGGCTCCTGCCATTGGATCAGCGCGGTGCACAGGCCGCAGCACACCGGCCGCGGCGGCCATTGGAGGGTGAACCAACGGCAAAGGAAGACCTTTCTCTCTGTCTCTCTCTCTCACTGTCCACTCTGCCTGTCAAAAAAAAATAAATAAATAAAAAACAAAAAGTTCATGGAAATATGTATTATGAAAAAGCTATGTGTAGATTTCAAACTTTTTTTGCTCCCAAATAAACTCATCTGTTAATTTCATTTTAAGATTTATTTATTTATTTGAAAGAGTTACACAGAGAGAGGAGAGGCAGAGAGCGAGAGAGAGAAAGAGAGCAAGAGATCTTCTATCTCGAACCGGCGCCCAAATGGGATGCCGGTGCGCTAGGCCAGGGCGTTAACCTGGTGTGCCGCAGCGCCAGCCCCTGTTAATTCCATTTTCCAAGAACTTTTTGAAATACCCTGATATATTCACAGAAGTGTGCACCCATCATCAGAGTCAATTTTTTTTTTTTTGACAGGCAGAGTGGACAGTGAGAGAGAGAGAGACAAAGGTCTTCCTTTTGCCGTTGGTTCACCCTCCAATGACCGTCACGGCCGGCGCACCACGCTGATCCGATGGCAGGAGCCAGGTGCTTCTCCTGGTCTCCCATGGGGTGCAGGGCCCAAGCACTTGGGCCATCCTCCACTGCACTCCCGGGCCACAGCAGAGAGCTGGCCTGGAAGAGGGGCAACCGGGAAAGAATCTGGTGCCCCGACCGGGACTAGAACCCAGTGTGCCAGTGCCGCAAGGCAGAGGATTAGCCTAGTGAGCCGCGGCGCCGGCCCATCAGAGTCAATTTAAAAACATTTATCATCCCCCCAATAAAGTCTACTTCTCTTAACTGTCATGACACTCTTATATTCAATTGCATGGATGCATCATAATTTACTTGCCCATTAATCAGTTGATGGATATTTGGGTTGTTTCTACTTTTTGGCTGTTAGGAATATTTGTGTACAAGTTTTCCTATGGACATGTTTTTGTTTCTCCTGACTGGCCAGCTAGGAGTGAAATTGCTGGGTGGTATGTAACTCTGTGTTTAACCTTTTGAGGAACTGCCCAGCTTTTTTCCAAAGCAGTTGTACCATTTTTTATTCCTACCAGCAATTTCTGATATTTCCAATTTCTCTTCCCCCTTTGCATTGTCTGACTTTTTTTTTAAATCTTAAACATCCTAATATGTTTAAAAGTATTCATCATTTTGATTTCCCTAATGTCTAATGATTCTGAGCATCTTTTCTTATGTGTATTGTCTATTTGTATATCTTCTTTGGAGAATTGTCTATTCAGATCCTTTGCATGGCACTTTATTAAGCTCTTGTGATTTGCTCTTGAAAAATATATGTATTCATGTCCACATCACAGTTGGCTCGTGACCCTTCCAATTTCTGTTTGGGTGTCAGTATTCCCACAAACCTGCTATGTGGCAGGGGTTTTCTGGGCATTTATGTGCTTGACTTCATTGATTACTATCTACCTAAGACTTCATAGGATTCCTGTAATGATCAGATATGTAGAAAAATGACTTGCAAACTCTAAAACACCATACTGCTTCAGGAATTGGTATTAGCACAAGTCTTGCAGATAAAGTGATGGTGAAGTGAAGGTGCTAACTGCTTGTACTCAAGTCAGACTGCCTATCCATTAATCCTTGTGTCACTTTTTTTTTTTTTTCCTGAGCAAATTATTCAACCTCTCTAGGACTCACTATCCTCATTCATCGTGTGGGGATAATAACTGGCTCCAGGTACTCCCTGGCTGATTGAGTTAAAGTGCTTCGCATTGGGCGGTGGGTCCATAGCGAGAGCTGTTAATGTTAATGACTTTGGGTTGGACTTTGAATATGAAAGCATCTTCCTTCTTTCTGGAGAAAGTAGACCTCCACTGATCTTTTAAAAGGTCAACAGGCTTTTGTACTTTGAATCCTGTAATCTGCAAAGGAGAGACAATTTTCCTCCTAGATGAATTTAGGTTCACAGAGTACTTCACAGATCCTTGACCTAAAACAGCTAATCTTTTCTAACCTTTGTCACCACTGTTAGTGTCTAATTTAGAGGGATTTTAAAATAAAACAAACTAAACCAAGCCTCATTCTCTGTTCTTATCTGAACTAAAGGAGCTTGGCCCTTCCATCAGGCAGTTTTGCTCTTTGACCGCAAGGTCAAACAAGTAGATATTGTTGGATTGAACTAGAGAGGAGAGCCCAAAGTCTCAACATTTAAAATCCTAGCTGGGGTTTTTAGGACAGCCTGAAGAAAGGGAAGCAAAGAGGGAATCATGAATTGGCATTAGGCTTCATAGATTGGATTTTTCATTCCTACATAGAAGAAAGAGTTAGCGCTTTTTTTTTTTAAGATTTATTTATTTTGAAAGAGTTACAGAGAGAGAGGAAGAGATAGATAGTGATAGAGAGACAGAAAGGGAGAAAGATCTTCCATCCACTGATTCACTCCCCAGGTGGCTGCAATGGCCAGGGTTGGGCCAGGTTAAAGCCAGGAGTCAGGAGCTTCAGTCCGACTCTCCTACATGGGTGCAGAAGCCCAAGGACTTGGGCCATCTGCTGCTTTCCCAGGTGCTGGAATTCAAACTAGTGGAGATGTGGGAATTCAAACCAGTGTACATATGGGATGCCAGCATTGCAGACAGTGGCTTAATCTATTACACTATAACACTGGCCCAAGAGGCAGCTTTTTTTTTTTTTTAAGATTTATTTATTTATTTGAAAGTCAGAGTTATGGAGAGGCACAGATAGAGAGACAGAGGTCTTGCATCCACTGGTTCATTTCCCCAGATGGCAGCAACGGTTGGAGCTGCGCCGATCCAAAGCCAGGAACCAGGAGCTTCTTCTGGGTCTCTCATGCAGGTGCAGGGGCCCAAGGACTTGGGCCATCTTCTGCTTTCACAGGCCATTAGCAGAGAGCTGGCTCGGAGTGGAGCAGCTGGGACTCGAAGCGGCGCCCATATGGGATGCTGGCGCTGCAGGCGGCACCTTTACCCACTATGCCACAGTGCTGGCCCCTTTAAATGATTTTTAAAATTATTTATTTTGAGACCGAGCATTACAGACAGAGGGAGAGACAGAGAGAAAGGTCTTCCATCCTCTCGTTAACTCCTCAAATGGCTGCAACTACCAGAGCTGGGCTGAACCAAAGCCAGGAGCCAGGAGCTTCCTCCAGGTCTCCCACATGGGTGCAGGGGCCCAAGCACTTGGGCCATCTTCCACTGCTTTCGCAGGCCATAGCCAAGAGCTGGATCAGAAGAGGAACAGCCGGGTCTTGAACTGGTGCCCAGATGGGATGCCGACACTGCAGGCAGAGGCTTAGCCTACTATGCCACAGCGTCAGCTTATTTATTTATTTGAAAGGCAGAGTTAGAGGGAGACTCACACACACACACGGAGAGAGAGAGATCGAGAGAGAGAGAGAGAGAGATCTTTCATCTGCTGGTTCACTCTCCAGATGTCTACAAGAGGCAGGGCTGTGGTGGGCCAAAACCAGGAACTAGGAGCGTCTTCCAGGTCTCCCACGTGGGTGCAGGGGCCCAGCACTTGGGCCATGTTCCACTGCTCTGAAGGAAAGCCTTCTTGGGAAGCACTCTTATCTTAGAAACATTTTAAATAGAAACTGCGTCTTGTTGGAATGGCAGGCACTTGGGGTTAGCAAATATCCAGCTAAGAGCAGGGCTGATAGATGAAGGACCAGAAACCATGCACCTAGAGAGGGCCCTTCAAGGTCTGCTCAGAGCCTGTGCTGTTGGTGGCAAGGTGTGCCCTTTCATTCAGTGGGAGGGAAGATCTGCTGTGAAGGCCCATGGAGGAGAACACTGGGGCTCCAGTATGGTACCACTTTTGTTCTCTGACCTACGGATAATGATTTGTGGGTTTTTAAAAATTGTTTTATTTTTTTACGGCCTAGGTTGCATCTGGAGGTGGATAAGGTCAAGTATTCCTCTTTATAATGCAATCACCAAATGTTATGAGCATTTGAGTGACACATACTTAAGAAAAGCTTTTTTTTTTTTTGTTTAGTTCCTCCTATAATTGCCTTCTGGAGTCATTTCAAGGTCTCTTCCTTATGGATAGAAAATAATTCTTCTCATCTTATAATATCAGAGGAAATTAAATACAGAAGAAACTTCGTAATAATCAGAACCCAGAGGAAAAGGAAACCCGCTCTGTGGTCTGGTTCATCAGTGCCTTGGAGAGAGGCACTGTGTGTAGCTGTGCTCCCCTTTCCTTCCTGAACTGCAGTGAAGGGACACTCAGTCTCTAAACAACAGCGCTGGGGCTTGGACTGTCAAGTGCTGCAGCAAGAAACAGAATGGGGGCATTTTAGCCCAGGGTACGATGTTTTTGTCTGCCAAGTTCCATTGCTCACAGGATTGTTGGTATCCCACTGACAGGTGGCTGAGTCTCAACTTCCTGGCCCACTCTCATTCTATGAAAACAGCTTGTTTTCCTCCTAGGGTTGTAATGGAATTAGCTATTCAGGATGCGATTTTTTTCTGAATGAGAAATTGGTTTGGAGCAAATCTTTACATTATGATAAAAAACCTCTAAGATTTTCAAAATTTTTTAAATTAATGGCTCAAACATTTTTTCTTTAAATTAAAAATGTTAAGGTTATGGGGAGGTTGTTTAGCATAATGGTTAGGATGCCACTTGAGATGCCTTCATTTTATATTGGAATTCCTGAGTTCAAGTCCTGGCTCTAGTTCTGTTACCAGTTTCCTGTTAATATGTATCCTGGGAGGCAGCACGTGGAGGCAGCTCAAGTAGTTGAGTCCATGCTACCAATGTGGGAGAACCAAATTGAGTTTCAGGTTTCTTGCTTCAGCCTTGTCCAGCCCTGGCTATTGTGGACATCTGGAGAGTGGACCAGTGGATAGAAGATCTCTCTGTGTCTCTACCTTTCAAATAAAATGAAAATTAAAAAAAAATTTAACTTAAAGATTGAAATAAAAGTATCAGTTTTTAATTTTTTTAAAATTTATTTATTTATTTGCGGGGCTGGTGCTGTGGCGCAGCGGGTTAATGCTCTGGCCTGAAGCGACGGCATCCCATATGTGCACCGGTTTGAGACCCGGCCGCTCCACTTCCGATCCAGCTCTCTACTGTGGCCTGGGATAGCAGTGGAGGATGGCCCAAGTCCTTGGGCCCCTGCACCCACATGGGAGACCTGGAGGAAGCTCCTGGCTCCTGGCTTTGGATCGGTGCAGCTCCGACTGTTGCGGCCATCTGGGTAGTGAACCATTGGATGGAAGACCTCTCTCTCTCTCTGCCTCTCCTCTCTCTGTGGAACTCTGATTTTCAAATAAATAAATAAATAAATCTTTTTTTAAAAAAAGAAACATTTATTTATTTGCAAGTCAGAGTTCCACAGAGAGAGGAGAGGCAAAGAGAGAGAGAGAGAGAGAGAGGTCTTTCATCCGATGGTTCACTCCCCAATTGGCTGCAACAGCTGGAACTGTGCAGATCTGAAGCCAGGAGCCAGGAGCTTCTTCCAGGTCTCCCACGTGGGTGCAGGGGCCCAGGGATTTGGGCCATCTTCTGCTTTCCCAGGCCATAGCAGAGAGCTGGATCAGAAGTGGAGCAGCTGGGTCTCAAACCAGCGCCCATATGGGATGCCCGTGCGTTAGGCCAGGGTGTTAACCCGCTGCGCCACAGTGCCAGCCCCTAAATTTTGAATTAAAATAAAACTAAAGTATTAAGATAAAAACCTTAAGATCAAAGATAAAGGCAGAGAGCATTATTAAGTGACAATGGGTAGAAATATCTTGGAAAAACAATCTCACAAAATATCCTATGTAATAAAGTTTTTGATACCTTCAGAGAAAACTCTTGGCCAGATATATCTAGGGGAACAATAAATAGTTGATCTTAGGGCGGCATTGTGGTATAGTGGGTTAATCAGCTGCCATGCATACCGGCATCCCATACGATGCCGGTTTGAGATCTGACTTCTCCACTTGTGATCCAGGTCTCTGCTAATGCATCTGGGAGAGCAGTGGAGGATGGCCCAAGTGCTTGGCTGCAGCGCCCATGTAGGAGACCTGGAAGAAGCTCTGGGCTTCTGGTTTTCACCTGGTTCAGCCCCAGCCTTTATGACCATTTGGCGAGTGAACCAATGGATGGAAGCTCTCTCTCTCACCCTCCTTCCCTCCCTCCCTGTCTCTCCTTTCCTCTCTCTAACTCTGCCTCTCAAATAAATAAAAATGAATCTTTAAAAAATAGATTAAAAATATCTCTTCTGGAGTTAGAATATTTGTATATGCTTATCAAATATTTATGGTCACAAAACATTTTCTTTTTCTCTCATGGAATGCTTTTGTTTTTTGGGCTATGTTTTAGCAAACACTGGTGAAATGCTTACACATGTGTCCAAGTAGGCTCTGGGGACACTGTAGTGTTTTCAGAGGCATGGTGTATGGTAGGTCTAAACAGCCATGACAGTGCAGTGCAGTGGAGCTCAGCGCATGTGAAAGGGGAAGTTGATTCACATTTGAGAGTTTCCAGAAACACTTTCCAGAAGCCATGAGATCTAAATTGGTGGAGAAAGGAAGAAGTAGAGCGTGTCCGGGGCTGAAGAAACAGCATGTAGACAATACTTGGAGGTGAATTCAGAGACTTCAAAGTAGTTCATTAAATGTGGAAAGTAGAGATTGAGATAAGGAGGGAGAAGAGGTGAGGCAGGAGAGGGAGCAGTCAAGGTGTGTCATGTGGTGGATTGTGAACCTTGTAAAGGGCTTCTAAGCTTTGTCCTAGAGACAGTGGAAAACCACTGGCAGGTTTTAGGGGAGAATGACTGTTCACTTATTCATTTCAAGATGATTATTGACTTTAACAGAGAAGAAATAATTGGAGGTAGAATGACCAGGAAGGCAATCTAGGCAAGAGGTTATAGTGACTTGTGTTGACATTAAATAAAGTAGAGGCATTGTAGATGCAGAGAATTGAGCAGATGCAAGAGATGTTTCAGAGGTGGAATCAGAAGGTCTTCATGGTTCTTGGAAGGGAAAGTGAGGATTGAAGGAAATCGAGAAGAACGCCTTTGGGGCTGGCATTGTGGCACAGTGGGTTAAGCTGCAGCTTTTGGCGCCAGGAGTGCTGATTCAAGTCCTGGCTGCTCTGCTTCTGGTCCAGTTTCTTGCTGATATGCCTAGGAAGGCAGTGGATGGTGGCCCAAGTACCTGGGCTCCTACCACCTATGTGGGAGACCAAGATGGAATTCCTGGATCCTTGCTTTGGCTTAGTCCAGCCCTGGTTGTTGGCAGCCATTTGAGCGATAAACCAGTGGATGGAAGGCCCCTCTCTGTCTCTTCCTATCTTTCTGTTGCTCTGCCTTTTAAATTAATTATTTAATCAATCTAAAAAGATTATGCCCTGGATTCTAACTTGTATACTTGGTACTTGTCGAGAGCACTTAGGGAATACAGCAGTAGTAGTAGCAGATTTTAGTGGTGGAAATGAGAGGTTAAATTTTCAGTAACGCTCTGTTCCTTTTACTTTATTTTTTAAAAAGATCTATTTATTTGTTTATTTGAAAGCCAGAGTAACAGAGAGAGACACAGAGAGAACATCCATCTGCTGGTTCACTCCCCAAATGGCTGGAACAGCCGGGTCTGGGGCAGACCAAAGCCAGGAGCCAGGAATTCCATCCTGGTCTCCCATGTAGGTGGCAGAGCCCAAGGACTTCAGCCATTTTCTGCGGCCTTCCCAGGCACATTAGCAGGAAGCTGGATTGGAAGCAGAGCAGCCAGGACTCAAACCGGCTTTCAGATGTGGCATGCTGATGTCGCAAGCACTGGCTTAACACATTGACCATAGTGATGGTTTCTCTTGTTCCTTTCTCAGTACAATGAGGTAAACAGGTTAGATTTTTATATATCCAGTAAGTTGAGCTGCAAATGAGCAGACTGTTCTTAGTCAAGGGGCAATAAAAAATCATGAATCCTTGTCCTAACTTGTCCGCTCCTTTCTCTGCTATGACCTACTGCTTCTCCAACTAGGCATGATTTCTGTAAAACATAATCAGAAAACCAGAGAACTTTTGACTAAAATCTTTGGGGTAAAGTTTTCTAGTCTTCAGTTGTCTTTGTTGCTGTTCTGTATTGTTGTATTTTCAAAGTTCTGCTGCAGATAGTTTTAAGCATTAGAATGTGAACTCCATGCAGATGCATAGTTTGGCTTGGTCCTCTGGAAATAATGCTTTTTGATGGTTTGTTTCATTATGTTTTTAAAGTGGAGGAGTTTGGTCACCTCAAAAACCTTTTGGAAGGAAGTTGGTATAAATAATAAAACATACTGTTGCTCTCTGAAACAAAATGTATTATATTCAATGTATTCTTTAATGCTTACAAGTTGCTAGTAACTCATTTTTTGCTTATAACTCAGTACACAAAAAGAGCTATGTGGCAATATCTGCATTTAGAAATTTCTGTTACCACGTTGCTTTTTTTTTTTTTTTTTTTTTTTTTTTTTTTGACAGAGTGGATAGTGAGAGAGAGAGAGAGAAAGGTCTTCCTTTTTGCTGTTGGTTCACCCTCCAATGGCCGCCACGGCCGGTGCGCTGTGGCCGGCACACCGCGCTGATCCGAAGGCAGGAGCCAGGTGCTTCTCCTGGTCTCCCATGCGGGTGCAGGGCCCTAGCACTTAGGCCATCCTCCACTGCCTTCTCGGGCCACAGCAGAGAGCTGGCCTGGAAGAGGGGCAACTGGGACAGAATCTGGCGCCCCGACCGGGACTAGAACCCGGTGTGCCGGCGCCTCTAGGTGGAGGATTAGCCTAGTGAGCTGCGGCACCAGCCACCACGTGTTTTTATTATATGTTTCCATGTGCATGAAAACTATGCTGTATGTATGTTGCATAATATGAAGAACACAGAAATGTGTTTACATGAGTAGGTGATTTGGTTAAATAAACCATGGAACCTACATATGGAGGAATACTAGCCAGTCCCCCAAAGAAGGAAGCCACCCTATATGTACAGTTATGAGAGTACCTCAAAAAGTTCATGGAAAAATGAGTTAAAAGTTTAGGGGCTGTTACTGTGGCATAACAGGTAAAGCTACCGCCTGCAGTGCCGGCATCCCACATGGGCACTGGTTTGAGTCTAGGTTGCCCCACTTCTGATCCAGCTCTCTGTTATGGCCTGGAAAAGCAGTAGAAGATGGCTCAAGTCCTTGGACCCCTGTGCCCATGTGAGAAACCCAGAAGAAGCTAATGGCTCCTGGCTTTGGATCGACACAGCTCTGGCTGTTGCGGCCATTTGGGGAGTGAACCAGTGGATGGGAGATTTCTCTATTTCTCTTTGCCTCTGCCTCTCTGTAACTCTGACTTTCAAATAAAAGAAATAAATCTTAAAAAAAAAAAAGTTTAGTTGAAAAAAAAAGTTTAGTTTAGCATGAAAATGCTAATTTTATTTGATCACACATTGAGTACAGCAATCAAATTATCACATTCTACCCATGAATGTGTACAATTAAAATACTAATTGTGTACAATTAAAATACTAATACTAATACTAATAAAGATAACTTTTTTAGATGTAAAAAACTTTTGAAATCCATATTTTGGATAATCCATTTTTGATAAGCTTCTTTTTTAAAGATTTATTTTATTTATTGGAAAGACAGAGTTATAGAGAGAGGTAGAGACAGAGAGAGAGGTCTTCCACCTGATGGTTCGCTCCCTAGATGGCCCAACTGCTGGGGCTGTGCTGATCTGAAGCCAGGAGCCAGGAGCTTCTTCCAGGTCTCCCATGTGGGTGCAGGGACTCAAGGATTTGGGCCATCTTCTACTGCTTTCCCAGGCCATAGCAGAGAGCTCGATCGGAAGTGGAGCAGCCGGGACTAGAACCGACACCCATATGGGATGCCGGTGCTTCAGGCCAGGGCATTAACCCACTGCACCACAGTGCCGGCCCCTTGATAAGCTTTTTGAAGACCTCCTGTATGTGAGCCTATCTATATCATTAATAAACAAGAAATAAAAACCAAAGTATATAAAAGTACCTGTAATACAAGGATGCCTGTATTTTTGTAATTTTTATATGTTCTTATAAATGCATAGAATATCTTTGGAAAAATACACAACAAACTATAAGGGAGGTTAGCTTTTTTTAAATATTTATTTATTTATTTGAAAATCATAGTTACACAGAGAAGGAAAAGCAGAAAGAGAGGTCTTCCATCCGCTGGTTCACTCCCCAGATGACTGCAACGGCCAGAGCTGTGTTGATCCAAAGCCAGGAGCCAGGAGCTTCTTCCAGGTCTTCCACACGGGCCTGCTACTGCTTTTCCAGGCCATAGCAGAGAGCTGGATCAGAAGTGGAACAGCTGGGACTTGAACCAGTGTCCATATGGGATGCTGGCACTGTAGGCCGCAGCTTTACAGCGCTGGCCCTGGGAAGTTAGCTTTTGAAGAGGGAAATTGGATGGCTGGGGTACAGGGATGGGAAGCAGATTTAAATTTTCCCTGAACCATTTGCAACAATATCATTTAAAAGTATTGCCAGGATCTGGTTTAGCATGTTCGATGAGATAGATGGCTTAGAATATAAGAACTAAGGATAGCATTAGAACAATTATAATATTGTAACCATCTATTTTATTCTGTTTTGCTATGTGGCAGTTATGCAACAGAGTTCTAGAGGGTTTACTTGAAATGATTCTAATTATTATTTAAAAAAAATGGAAATAGAGTACCTATTTCCAGGTGTAGTTCAAGGAATGCTCATGAAAATTTATAGCTGGACAGTTGGAAATTAACCGTCTCTGGGATCACTCACCCAGAGAGAATGAGATTTTTCCAGTTTACCTAATAGAAATTACCTGTAGGCTAGAGGAGAAAAAATTTTGTCTTGTTCTTTCTCCTTCCCTCTTCCTTTCATTATAGCTTGCCCGGATTTCATCAATGCCCAGTGATCCCCAATTACAGTGATTCTTATTCTTTACCCTAAATTCCTATTCTCTTAGTGTGTCTTCAGACACACATGTTCTGAGGTATATACTTTTAGGTAAACTTCCTAGGGAAACTCCTGGAATATTGTGTTGCAGGAATATTGTATTCCTCAATGAGATACTCCTGGGGTTCCCCATCTATCTTAAATTTGGTAGATATCTCATTGAGAGAGCATTTTCTATTCTCTGTGATCCATAGAACATACTTTGGACAATGTACGGTGTCATGCCACTGTACTGTGAAGTGCTGGTAATAAACAGGGGGGCTATGACTACCTGAACATATCTCCTGCTTTTCTTTCTCTCTCTAAGCAAGATAGGCGCAAGGGAATGCTGAAGTCAGCAACTTTCTTAGCTAAATGGGCTGTGATTTTCTGTAGAAGGTGGATAATAAATAGGGTCTTGGGCAGAATTACCAAGGAGAAGTTTTTTCATCCACTCCTTGTCTCCATCAGAAGAGGCATCAGTTTCTAAAAGTCGGAGCCCTCCTTCTTGACTGTACCATTTCCTTCCACTCCAAACCACCTAAACATCTCAGCATGATCTTTAGAGTAATTTTCTTTCTCTCTTGCATTGCCATTCTTGCTTTTCATTGACTTCTCATTTGTCTTGATTTTCTCAACAGGAAGTCAACTTTCTTTCATCCTTGCCTATGAACATAGTAAAAGAAAAAACCTTTTGTTGGTATTAACTAGAACCTGCTCTTTCTCTGTAAAGAGGGAATAATTACTTTATTAGTCACACAGTTGTGAATGTTATCTTACTTAAAGGACATATGCCTTTGGCATATATAAAAGCTAAATAAATGTTAGCTTTTGCCTTTTTTTTTTTTTTTTTTTTTTGACAGGCAAGAGTGGACAGAGAGAGAAAGAGAGAGAGAAAGGTCTTCCTTTGCCGTTGGTTCAGCCTCAATGGCCACTGCGGCCGGCGTGCTGCGGCCGGCACGCTGCACTGATCCGAAGCCAGGAGCCAGGAGCCAGGAGCCAGGAGCCAGGAGCCAGGAGCCAGGTGCTTCTCCTGGTCTCCCATGCGGGTGCAGGGCCCAAGGACCTGGGCCATCCTCCACTGCACTCCCGAGCCAGAGAAGAGAGCTGGCCTGGAAGAGGAGCAACCGGGACAGAATCTGGCGCCCCAACCGGGACTAGAACCCAGTGTGCCGGTGCCGCAAGGCGGAGGATTAGCCTAGTGAGCCGCGGCGCCGGCTTCCTTACAGTGTTAAACATGTCTTTTTTTTCCTTTGAAATTTCCTGCTTTTGTACTGATTCAAACGTTCTCATTAAGAAGAGAAGCCATCTCCCTTTCTTAATTCAGGAATCATGTCATCATCCTAGTTAGTAACTGTGCTCTCTGTTCCCTAGACTCTTGTCAGTATCCTTAAGCTTAGATATTTGCAAAAGTTGTTTGTTTTTGATTTGCAGATTTCGACTGCAAAGGGTATGAATTATCAATATGTTATAGGGCTTAGGAAGCTGCACTTCAATTTTTTTCAATTTATTCATTTTCATTTTATTGGAAAGACAGACAGAAGACACACACACACACATACACATGCACACAGATCTTCTATCCAGTGGTTTACTCTCCAAATGCCCACAACACCCATGGCTGGGCCATGCCAAAGCAGGGAGATCAGATCTCAATCTGGATCTCCCATATGGGTGACAGGGACCCTCATACTTGAACTGCCACTGCTGCCTCCAAGAGTGAGCATTAGCAGATAGCTGGAATGAGGAGTGGGGCCAGAACTTGAATCCAGCCACTCTGATTGGGAAGTAGGCATCTCATGCACCAGTTGCCTGCCACAGTGATCTTGTGGCTTATTTTTTTTTTTAAGATTTATTTATTTATTTGAAAGTTCGAGTTACATAGAGATGGAGAGGCAGAGAGAGAGAGAGAGGCCTTCCATCCCCTGGTTCACTCCTCAATTGGCCGAAACGGCTGGAGCTGCACCCTTACGAAGCCAGGAGCCAGGAGCTTCCTCTGGGTCTCCCACATGGGTACAGGGGTCCAAGGACTTGGGCCATCTTCTACTGCTTTCCCAGGCCACAGCAGAGAGCTGGATCGGAGGTGGAGCAGCCAGGACTAGAACCGGCACCCATATGGGATGCTGGCACTGCAGGTGGCGGCTTTACCCGCTACACCACAGCGTGGTCCCAACCCTGTGGCTTTTATCATGACTTTAATATGGGTGTCTTCTGAATTCCCCCAGGCCCAAATCTCTGCTTGTAAACTCCATGGGATTCCATTTCCACCTCTCAGAAGCTTTGTTATCTTTCAAGGACTTACCTAAATTCTCTTTCTTCCAGAAGACTTATCAAGTGTCCGCAGGCAGAAGAGATTTCTCCTTCTACAGAGTTCTGGGGCCTTCCTTTCTGCCATTTGTGTATGACTCACTCCCTTACTTTGTATCTCTTAGTAAACATAAGTGTTTCCCCCCACCTTTTTTTTTTTTTTTTTTTTAAGATTTATTTGCTTATTTGCAAGGCAGAGTTACAGAAAGGCGGAGGCAGAGAGAGAGGTCTTCCATCTGCTGGTTCACTCCCCAGATGGCTGCAACAGCCGGAGCTGAGCTGTTCTGAAGCCAGGAGCCAGGAGCTTCCTCTGGGTCACCCATGCGGGTGCAGAGGCACAAGGACTTGGGCCATCTTCTAATGCTTTCCCAGGCCATAGCAGAGAGCTGGATTGGAAGTGGAGCAACCGGAACTTGAATTGGTGTCCAAATGGATGCCGGCACCGCAGGCAGTGGGTTTACCCACTATGCCACAGCGCTGGTCCCAAGTGTTTCCCTTTTGTTGTTGGTATTTGGGATACTGTTCTATTCACTAGAATAATATGAGTTGCCAAATATGCTTTTTAAATTATTATTATTTTTTATTTATTTGACAGATAGAGTTATAGACAGTGAGAGACAGAGAGAAAGGTCTTTCTTCTGTTGGTCCACCCCCCAAATGGCCACCACGGCCGGCGCTGCACTGATCTGAAGCCAGGAGCCAGGTGCTTCTTCCTGGTCTCCCATTCGAGTGCAGGCACCCAAGCACTTGGACCATCTTCCACTGCCTTCCTGGGCCACAGCAGAGAGCTGGACTGGAAGAAGAGCAGATGGGACTAGAACCCGGCACCCATATGGGATGCTGGCACCGCAGGCGGAGGATTAACCAAGTGAGCCACTGTGCTGGTCCCAGCCAAATATGCTTTTCATGAACGAATAAAGCTATTATTCTTAGAGTTATCAACATTTTAAATGGAGAATGGGTGAACCTGCAGAGTATATCTTGCCTATGTTGGTTCCACACTCCACAAGCTTTCCAAGGTCTTTGGAAGGTCATTTTAATGACATCTTTGGGAGGGTGAGTGTGGTAGACACTGGCTTTCTTTAAATATTAAACAAAAGCACTTAATGTAACAAATTCAGTACAGAAGAAATATGAGACTCTAGCTGTCATAAGCCAGGTGTGAAATTTGCAAAAAATATAATACATTGTTCTCATAAACCTTAAAATGTTTTTTCTTAAAAATGTTATTTATGGTAGTATGTAATATATTATTATTTTTAATCAACTTATGAGTAAATATTTTTAAAATCTAAGTTTTAATATGGTAAATACTCAGACATGGTTCATAAAAACCCTTTGGGCGTCCTTGGAATTTTTGGGAATATGAAGGGATCCTAAGCCTTTAAAAAGTTTGAGATTTGCTGCTCTTGGTAGTAACATATTCTTGAGTGTGGGATGGCAGTGAAATTACCTATATTTTTAAAATTATTTGTCTCCCTGCCTCACTTTTTACATTGTAGCCCTCTTTCTCATTCCTCTAGTAAAGCTTTTGAATTTGTGTAATTTAAATTTGTGGTTTGTGTCTCCGCCAAATTTTAAAAAGTAAATTCTCATCTTGGTGTTCTTTCTGCTGAGCTACGCAGAATAAGACAGACAATCTCCATTGTATATGTAAACCTTATTGTACATGAAGTAAATTCAATTTAATCTGTAATTCCTGATACAGGATTTATTGTCCCAAGGATAGTAAATTCCTATACATCAATTATTTAAAAGTATAGTTTCACTAGTTACCCCTATACAAAATGTTTCAGACTGTGTGGTTTACTTGGATATAGGCCTAATAAGTTTTTGGATAATGTAACAAGATAGTTGGAACATAAGTAAATATCAGCTGTGTACACAGATAACAAATTTGTGGTTATTTTTCTGCTTGGAAATTGGAAAGGGTTGAGTGCATCTAACTGGAAAATTTTAGGAGATCCAAGTGATTATACAGGGTCTGGCACTGTGGCATAGCAGATAAAGCTGCTGCCTGAAGCGCCAGCATCCCATATGGGCGCTGGTTTGAGTCCCGGCTGCTCCACTTCCAATCCAACTCTCTGCTATGGCCTGGGAAAGCAGCAGAAGATGGGCCAAGTGCTTGGGCCCCTGCACCCAATTGGGAGACCCAGAAGAAGCTCCTTGCTCCCGGCTTCGGATTGGCGCAGCCCCGGTCGTTGCGGCCATCTGGGGAGTGAACCAGCGATGCAAGATTGTTCTGGGAGGGTCCCCATTTGGGTCCATGGAGAAATCATAAATGTGTTACTTGTTTACTCAGGAGTTTATGTGATCGAGACATTCAGTCTAAGATTCCAAATGCCTCTGACCAACAAAGCAGCGTAAGAAAATGTTGGTAAGGGCCGGTGTTGTGCAGTGGGTTAAGCTGCCACCCATGACGTGGGCATCCCATGGGAGCTCTAGCTGGAGTCCCGACTGCTCTGCTTCTTATCCTGCTCCCTGGTGATGTGCCTGGGAAAGCAGTGGAAGATGGCACAAGTCCTTGGGCCCCTGCCACCCATGTGGGAGATCTGGATGACATTCCTGGCACCCGGGTTTAGCCTGCTCCAGCTGACTCTTGTGGCCATTTGGGGAGGGAACCAGAGCATGGACGATCTCTCCCCAAGCCCAACACACTCCATGTCACTCTGCCTATAAAATAAAAGTTTAAAAACAAAAGTTAGTAAAATTTCTCAACCTACAGAGGACAAATGGCATTTTAGGATATTGTGAGACTATTTACTTGACATTTCATTTTTATAGATGATGCTCCCAAAAAGTCACTCTCAGCAATAACGGTGCTCATCTTTTTCTACCAAAAGAAGCAAAAGATGTGTAAGGTTGTTTTGTGTTCTCTTTATGAGGTATACTGCTGAATGCTGCTTCCTGGAAAGAATGTTTAGTGGACAGTCGATGCACCTCATGTGGTGTTGGTGGAACAGCCCCCTGGTTTTTGGATATTTTGAGTTTGGAGTCAGATGAGACATTTCAGCAGAGCCAACAGATTGTTGGTGTACCCAGAAGTCCATCTGCCTGTCACTCAGTTTAACAGAGTTCTTGTTCCAAGGGAGGAACTCTGTAGAGAAAATTTCAAGTGTCAGCTTGGGTCTGAAATACTATTTCTCTATTTGCTTCTTTCTGATGCTGCCTTGTGTGTTGTAGATTCCAAGAATGATTTCTTTTGAAGTGGATTGCAAAGATAGTTAAGAGATAAAGAACTGATTGCAATTATGCATTGTCACAGCTGTGATATGTGTAAGAGTGAGTACCATGAAAGCGGAAGTACTTGTTAGAGGTTAGATTTTTTTTTATTTTAAGGTAAGAAAGTTATACTAGCAGGCATTTAGCCTAGTGGTTAAGGTGCCCATTCAACTGCCTGGGTTTGATTTTTAGCACCAGCTTTTGACACCAGCTTCCTAGCAGTGTAGATCTTAGTAACTCAAGTAGTTAGGCCCCTGCCACCTCTGTGGGAGACCTGGATTGTGTTCCTGCCTCTTAGCTTCATTCTCAGCCCAGTCCTGGCTCTTGTGAGCATTTGCGGAGTGAATCAGTAGATGGGAGCATGCTCTCTCTCTCTCTCTCTCTCTCTCTCTCCCTCCCTCTTTTTCTTTCTGTCTCTTGCTCTGCCTTTTAAATAAATAAATGAATAGATATAAGAAGAAAACATATGGCTTTTATCTCTCTTTACTCTTGCTTACATGGTCCTGTGGAAGTAAAAAAAAAATCATTTTTTGAAAATTAAGGACTGTTTCTAAGATTGCACCTTCCCTGAGCTTCCCCTGAAAGAATCGTGACCTGGAAGCCCTCAACATCCTTGGAGAAGAAATACTGTCAAGAAAGAGATTTGTTTATATACAGCTGCTGTTGGAGGACTAGATTTTGGGCATTTCTTGTAATTCCCCACTCTCACCTCAGGCCCATGATTAGATGTAAAGACTGATTATATTTTAGGGTTAGGTAAACTGAAACTGACACCATTTATTTCTCTTCTTTCTTCTCTGTCTTTCCCTCCTCCCAAACACAACAGTTAACAAACAAAACCATTCAGTCTTTGAAGAATGCCATGATAACATTCTACAGAAATGGCACAGTCCCCATTGTTAGCTTCCACCGACACAACAATTTGCTGCTCCAGTGACGGGAACCAGCACATTGGGTGTGTGCCCCGTGTATCAGTTTGGGCTGTTGAGTCAGAACCAACAAACATTTGGTTCTTAGTTGAGATGAACGTGCGCCTCTCCAGTGTGTGCTAGAGAATATATAGAAAAGGATAATTCCCTGTGAAGTAGGGGGAAAAGTAAAGTGCTGAAGTGAGGATTGTTTGGAACACTTGCTAATTAAGGCTGGTCTTCTTTTTCTGGAGTTTTGAGATAAGATATGGGAGCTGCAGGAGGAAGGTTTTTATGTTCTTGTTATGGTGCAGGCTTCCTGTTTACACCTTTGGAGGAAAAATTTTTACCAGGGTGCCTGAAGTTCTATTTTAAGTATGTTCATTTTGTTTCTCATTCCACAATCATCAGGATGGGCCCTCGGGCAACCAAAACCATTGGCATGGGCTTATAGAAGCTGAAGTCCAGGAGGGAATGTGGGTCTGTAAGGATATTAAGTTGCAATATGAGAGTCCTATGGAGGTAGATTTGAAGGTCAGGAGGTATTTTCCTACAATAAAAAGTACATCAAAATTAAGATCCTAGGCCACTGCTGTTGTGGTGCTGTAGGTTAAGCCACCACTGGTGATCCACAGAGTTCTGTATTAGAGTGCTGAATCTAGTTCTGGCTGTTCTGCTTCTGATCCAGCTTCCTGCTAATGCCCTTGGGAAAGCAGCGGATGATGGTACAAGTACTTGTGCCCCTGCCACACATGTGGCATACCAGGATGGAGTTCCAGGCGCTGGCTTCTACCCGGCCCAGACTTATGGCCACTTGGGGAGTGAAGCAGTAGACGGAAGATATCCCTCTGTCCCCCCACCCCAACCTCCTGTCACACTAACTTTCAAATAAATAATAAGTGAATGAATGAACCTTAAAGAATGAGGATCCTAGGGCACCAACCAGAAGTTCATTTTTACCTTTGATATCACCAATAATAATAGTTAAGTTTTATAAAGACTTAATAAGTCCCTGGGAGAATTCTAATCCTTTATCTAATCCTCATACAACTCTGACATAGAGTTTTTATCATCTCCATTTTTATAGATAAGCCAACAGGCATGAAGAATTGAATAATTTGCCCAGATAGTCCTACTTCAGAGATGTCTATCCAGCCTTTTAAAATAAGGGAGTGATGGAGCACAGCTGAATTTGTATATATGGGGGGACTCCAAAACATTTGTGGAGAAATGAAATTAAAATTTGAGCTTATTTTGATGCAAAAACTTTTGAAATGCATGCATTCCATTTTAGTGATACACATTTCCCATGAATCTTCTGAAGATCTCTCATATCGGCTCCTAAATTAGAGACCCAGTTTTACAGCTGTTTTTGCGAGTTAATTGGTACACAAGAAGTGTAATGATATCAATTTCTTGCCCATTTACTCCTTTTTTCCTAATTTCCTTCTGAGCAGGAACCTTGTCTTTTTTTTTTTTTTTTTTTTTTTTTTTTTTGACAGGCAGAGTGGACAGTGAGAGAGAGAGAGAGAGAGAGAGAGGTCTTCCTTTGCTGTTGGTTCACCCTCCAATGGCCACCGTGGCCAACGCGCTGCTGCCGGCGCATCGTGCTGATCCGAAGCCAGGAGCCAGGTGCTTCTCCTGGTCTCCCATGCGGGTGCAGGGCCCAAGCACTTGGGCCATCCTCCACTGCACTCCCGGGCCATAGCAGAGGGCTGGCCTGGAAGAGGAGCAACTGGGACAGAATCCGGCACCCCAACTGGGACTAGAACCCGGTGTGCCGGTGCCGCGAGGCGGAGGATTAGCCTATTGAGCCACGGCGCCGGCCTAGGAACCTTCTCTTGCCATGAATTCCCAGCATGCAGTATGGAAGCCTGTGCATATATTTGTTGAATGAATTAATAGATATTTTGAAAATCAGAAAGAAGAATTCTTTGAAGACACACTGACTCTTCTGTAGCTCCTTTGTCAATTCTTTGCAAAAATTAGGTATTTAATGAATGAGAAATAAATTAATGAATTTGTTAATATTTTTGATTAGGGAACAGCACTTACTGATTCTAGAGTATTCTGTTATTTCTTGTTATAGTAAGTAAACTTTGAATTTGCTGTTCATTTTAAATTAAGTAACTTTGGATTTTTTCAAGTTTATGTTTTTAGTGCTTTGACAAATTAGCTAGTGGCTTTATATGTTAAAAAGTAGCTGGCCATGCAATATGGATAAAGGAATAGAATGACTGGAGATGCCTGGCCTTGATCTGGGAAGTTTTTGTTTGCAGATAAGTTTTAAAGGCACAGGAACCAATCAATCAATCTGTATTTTAACTTTTTCCTTTTGTTTTTCATTTTTGCTTAACAAGAGAAGGATGTAAAGGATTTTATAACTTGCATTGTTTGCAATCATCCGGAGACCTGAGAACACTGTGATAATGAAGGCCACAGCTGTATTTATCCCAAGTTTTCTATGTGTTTCTTTTGATGGTAAGATAGGAGTAGGTGTAATAGTGAGATAGGTACTACACCAATAAGGCATTTGAAAAAGCCCCTGATAGATTCTGGTTCCCCTCCCTTTCATCTATGTTCTAATACATATTTATCATGTCTCTCTTCTAACACTTTCTAGCTTCCTATGAAATCTTAGCTAAAGTGGGACTTTTTGAGTGAGAAATTTGAAGTATTCAGAGCTTGATATTCATTCCATAGGAAAAATGACTTGTAATATATATATATTTAAAAAGATTTATTTATTTAAAAGGCAGAGTTACAGAGAGAAGAGAGACAGTGAGAGAAAGAGAGATCTTCCATCTGCTGGTTCACTCCCCAAGTGGCCGCAGTGGCCAGGGCTAGGCCAGACCAAAGCAAGAGCAGGAGCCTCATTCTGGGTCTCCTCTGTGTGTGCAAGGGCCCAGGCACTTGGACCATCTTCTGCTGCTTTCCCAGACATATTAACAGGGATCTGGATTGGAAGTGGAACAGACAGGACTTGAACTGGTGCCTGTATGGGTTCCTGGCAGTGGCTTCACCTGCTATGCCACAGTGCCAACCTTGACTTTTAACAGATTTAAGAGACTCCACCAGTTAATCTTTACTAGGATCTTTTTACTTAGTGTGAGATTATGAGCATGTTGACTTTGTATTTTTATGTCCACATTTGGCTTATTTGTGCATATGTTATAAATGTAAGTGAAATCAATAAAAGCTTAGCTTGTTACATTGCAGGTGGCCTTGGCATTTGAATTTGGACCTGTGACATGTATATCTTGCCCACCTGAATTGTGGTTATACTGCTTTTTCACCTAATAATGACACTTTCTGTTCAGTCTCAGAAATCCTGGATTGAAGGAGTATTTGAAAAGAGAGAATGTAACAAAGTCATACCGAGTTCAAAAGACCCACACAGGTATACTTTTTAATTACATTTTTCTTTTTAAAGCAATGCTACTTGGAGAATTGTTTGTAGTAGCTTAGAAGTATGACCTATCTTCAGTATTTCATCATATTATAAAGTTAGTATTTATTAGTTTTAATGAATATTTGTTTCTTTCACTTCATAAAGGCAGCATGTGATTATTATAGAAAATATGGTAAGAATAGGGACCTTGTCAATTTTGTACCTTACTCCAACTCCAGTGCCTAGTAGGCTCCTGATAAACACCTGCTTTACAAGTTACTGAAGTATAAAGAAGCAGGAGGTTAAAGCTGACGACATCACTGTTATTCTTGTGGATTTAATTCCATTTGATGCTCCTGTTCTTCTTGATGGGGAAGGGATGCATAGACATTAGAGAGATAATACATCCATTCCACTGGGCTTGGGTGATATTCAATAATTGACAATATCTGAATGTTAAATTTTCAAATCATTGTGGGTGTGTCCTATGCCCGAGAAGGGTATGAGTATCTGTGGAAAATAGTAGCTGTTGAGGACATGTCAGGAAACTGTTCTCAGATTATGTAACCGGTGATCTTAGTTCTGCCTTCTCATTTGGGCAGATGTGAGACAGCAGAATGGAATGATTTGCGTTTCACTACTGTAACCATTTGGAAGCTCCACTTGTGGAACAAAGTTCAAAAAGGCAATCAGTGAAAGACAGGAGGAAAAAGGGCTGTGGAAAATTCCCCAGGGTAATCAGGTCCATGAAATTAAGACTGGATGGCATTGCCCTTAGTGGAAAAATTAAAAGGAAAATAGAAAAACAATGTTTTAATTAGGAGAATCACTCTATTTTTAGATTCTTTTCTGTTGTTGGTCTTATTTTCATTTAAAGTTTAGAAAACATGATTATGTGCTGATGGAAGGGTAGCATGGTGAAGTTCATGAAATTCTAGTTCTTTGGGGATGACTACAATAGTATTCCTTGCATTTGTTAAACATTTACCAGTCCCACCTCATTGAATTACCTATGGTTTTAAGCCCTGTGATCGGAAATTCTCATTTTACCTACTTACACAGCATTACAGAATGCCAAGGTAACCTTGCTTGTTCCCTTCGTCGTTTATGATGTCTTGTAATGTGATGGTGGCCGCAGTGGAAAACAGACTGGGCTCCAGGTGGCTCCTTTTACTTCTGTAGATGAGGAAGCTACATAGTTTCCTGGAATCTCCTGAAAAGGGACACAAAGTTACTAAGTCTATAAATTAGTCCATGGACTCAGCAAGAATATCAGTATTCTTAATTCTGTGAGTAACCCAAGATCTTCTACATTATGTAGGTTAAAAAAAAAAGTCTCAGGGTTGATGCTGGGGCGTACAAGGTTAAGCCTCTGCTGCAGTGCTGGCACTGGTTTGAGTCCCAGCTGCTCCTTTTCTGATCCAGCTCTCTGCTGATGGCCTGGGAAAGCAGCAGAGAATGACCCATGTAACCCTTGTGGGAGACCCAGAAGACGCTCCTGGCCCCAGCTGTTGTGGCCATTTGCAGATGGAATCAGCAGATGGAAGCTCTCTTTCTCTCTCTCCTTCTCTGTATTTCTGCCTTTCAAATAAATAAATAAATCTTAAAAAATTAATTATTATAATCATACCAACACCCCCCATTGTTTCACAAATACAATTTCCATCAAAATCCTAAAAAGATATTTCATGGAACTTGACAAAAATTCATATGCATGTTTGAAATGTTCAGAAAAGTAAAACAGTTTTGACAAAGGAGAAGAAAACATATAGAATTTGCCATATCACTTATCAAGATAAATTACAAATCATAAATCAGTGAAACAGAATGGCTTTTGGCAGGAGTAGAAATACATCAATGACAATGTTTGACTTGATAGTGTTTCATGGTTTAAAAATTATTTTTGATGTGTTTTCTTACTTGGTTTTCAAGAATTCTGTGTTACCCTCATATTTAATAATTACAGCTATCATACTTACAGGTACTCTAAGACATTTCACATATGTTAGCTTTTATAATCCTTTCAAACTCATATAGTGCATATTTAAAAAAAATTTTTTTTGGGCAATCCCCATAATAAATTTTATTCACTGCTTTGCAATTTTCTCATGATTGTACATCTATTAAGTTTAAACAGATTACAGTACCTACTTCTGTTTTTTTACCTTCAGATTTTTAAAAACATTTTTTCAATGCTTTTTTTTTTAACCCAGAAACCTTTATTTTAAGGTATATAAATTTCATGTACTTCATAAATACAACTTTAGGCACATAGTGATTCTTCTCATCCTACCCCCGCCCCCACCCTTTTTCCTCCTCCCTCTCCTATTCCCATTCTTATTTTTTACTAAGATCTATTTTCAATTAACCTTATACACATCAAATTATACTAAGTAAAGAGATCAACAGATAGTATAAAAAAACCTGTTCCTCAACAGTCTAGACATGGGCTGTTCAAAGTCATTGCATATCTAAGTGTTATTTTCACTTCTATAGTTTACCTTTTAGGTGCTCTTTTAGTTACCACAGATCAGGGAGAACATATGATATTTGTCCTTTTGGGACTGGCTTGTTTCACTAAGTATGATGTTTTCCACTTGCATCCATTTTGTTGCAAATGACAGGATTTCTTTCTTTCTTTCTTTCTTTCTTTCTTTCTTTCTTTCTTTCTTTCTTTCTTTCTTTCTTTCTTTCTTTCTTTCTTTCTTTCTTTCTTTCTTTCCTGCTGTGTAGTAATCTATGGTGTACATATCCCATAATTTCTTTAGCCAGTCATCAACTGATGGAAATTTGGACTGATTCCATATCTTAGCTATTGTGAATTGAGCTGCAATAAACATGGGGTTACAGATAACTCTTTCATATGCTGATTTCATTTTCCTTGGGTGAATTCCCAGGAGTGGGAATATGACCAGGGCTGGGTCATATGAGAGGTCTATATTTGGATTTCTGAGGTATCTCCATACTGTCTTCTTCCACAGTGGCTTTACCAGTTTGCATTCCCACTAACAGTGGATTAGGGTACCTTTTTCCCCCACATCCCCACCAGCATTTGTTTGTTGATTTCTGTATGAAAGCCATTCTAACATGGGTGAAGTGAAACCTCATTATGGTTTTGGTTTGCATTTCCCTGATGGCTGGTGATCGTGAGCATTTTTTCACGTGTCTGTTGGCCGTTTGGATTTCCTTTTTTGAAAAATACTTGTTTAAGTCCTTTGCATATGGGGCTGATATTACTTCCAGATGTGAAAACAGGGGCTTAGAGAAATAATTAAATCAATGAAATTTAATTCCAAGCTCAATATTCTATCAATTAGATTATAGTTGCTGCAATATAATTATATTTGGTAAATGGCATGTGGGACTATTTAGGAAGAGATATAGGAATACTTAGCAAACTATGATTTCCAGATCTTGGGAAACAGTAGATATTTACTGTATAAGTGTTAAGTATTTCTTCAAATTTATCAGTAAGCTAACAGGCATTTTATTTCTTTAATTTAGATGTACTTCAGGATGCCAGGTGTGTCAGAATTTAATCAGGTAAGACTTAGATATGTAAGATTCCTTGTAACTGGAAGGCACCTTATTTAAAATGTATCTGGAGCAGTTTCCTAACATTGGAGTGGACTCAGTGGAAGATGAATGCTGTTTACCTTTCCAGGGGTGGTGTTAAGATTGTCATTGTGATTTAGTTCATGGTGCCAGAGATTTATTTATTTGAAAGGCAGGTGACAGAGAGCAAGAAGAGAGACAGAGTGAGAGAGAGAGAGAGAGAGAGAACTTCTATCCATTGGTTCACTCCCCAAATGGTCACAACAGCTGGGACTGGGCTAGGCTGAAGCCAGGAGCAACTCTATCTGGGTCTTCCACATGGTAGCAGAGGCCAAGCACTTGGGCCATCTTCTGCTGCCTTCCCAGATGCCTTAGCAGGGAGCTGGATCAGAAATGGAGAAGCTGCCACTCAGACTGGCTCTCTGATATGGAATGTTGGCATTTCTGGCAGTGGATTTAACCTGTTGTATCACAATGCTGACCCCCTAAATCTTATTTAAATTTGTCACTGAAGCTCATACTAAAATAGTATAATTGGGAGCTTTAGCTGTGAAAATAATAAAATAAGGTCCTTCTTGAAAAAGAGATATGTAAATTTAGGATTATGAATTTTCTTTTAAGAGGAGAATTGCTTTAATTAAAGAGAGTGAAGCAAATTTGTACTTTGTCTACTCATGTACTAGATCACAAGTTGACTTGTTTATGTTGATAAAAGCTAAAGAAAACAGAAATTTACTATCTAGACAGCTCAACAAAATACTTACCTGCTGATTAGTAAAGGTGAAGTGAAGCCGGCGCCGTGGCTCAATAGGCTAATCCTCCACCTTGCGGCGCCGGCACACCGGGTTCTAGTCCCGGTCGGGGTGCCGGATTCTGTCCCGGTTGCCCCTCTTCCAGGCCAGCTCTCTGCTATGGCCAGGGAGTGCAGTGGAGGATGGCCCAGGTGCTTGGGCCCTGCACCCCATGGGAGACCAGGAAAAGCACCTGGATCCTGGCTCCTGCCTTTGGATCAGCGCGGTGCGCCAGCTGCAGCGGCGGCCATTGGAGGGTGAACCAACGGCAAAAGGAAGACCTTTCTCTCTCTGTCTCTCTCTCTCACTGTCCACTCTGCCTGTCAAAAAAAAAAAAAAAAAAAAAAAAAAAGTAAAGGTGAAGTGAAAGTTGCAAGTAGGGGAACTGTTCTCAATTACTTATGTTAAGTGACAAACTTTTCCTCTTTATATTTATTTAAAGGAGATGAGAATTGATGTCACATTGTTTTCCTACTCATTTTACTCATCTAAATTTTACCCCTCAGTCTCTATATTTGTATTTCTGTCCAATTTTATTCAACATGTTATATAGATAATGCATAAAATAATACAGTGTAACTAGAGGAAAGAATTATTTTGTTAACATGAATTCTAAAACTCAACTGATAAAAGTCATTGAAGATATAACTTAATGATTTAGTCCATTCTCTCTCTGTCCATCCGACCATCCATCCATCCTGACCTGCTTTTGCTGACTCATGTACTACACAAACTGCTTTTAAGTCCTGTTGTTTGAGAGAGGCTGTTCACTCTTGGCTTTTCTATGCAGTAGCTTATTAAAGTTGCTCCTGGTAACTTCTCTATTTAAAATTATTTCTTTATGCAGACTTACAAAGTTTATGTGAAACACTTGGTAAACCTAAAGCACCATCTAAGTTTTGTATGTTGTGATTGTTATATTGTACTTATAACACTAAGAATATCTGGTCAATTTGATTGAATTTAAGAAACTTTTTGTACTTTTTTGATTGTACACAAGGCTTTTATGCCTTTAGCTCAATATTTCCAGGGTGGATAGTTATCAGTAATTATGTATTGATTCCGTCTACTTTTCCTGATTTCAGTTGCCCTCTAGAACCTGTGCATGAGCTGTACACAAAATCTTAGAATTCTATAGCTATGTATTTTCTACAATACTGGTCAGCCAATTGGGATTCATTAACTCAATGAAATTAGAAAAATACATTGGGGGTTCTTAAATAGAGATTAGAATTTCTATTTTTGTTATTTATTTATTTTGACAGGCAGAGTGGATAGTGAGAGAGAGAGACAGAGAGAAAGGTCTTCCTTTTGCCATTGGTTCACCCTCCAATGGCCGCCACGGCTGGTGCACTGAGGCCGGCGCACCGCGCTGATCCGAAGGCAGGAGCCAGGTGCTTCTCCTGGTCTCCCATGGGGTGCAGGGCCCAAGCACTTGGGCCATCCTCCACTGCACTCCCTGGCCACAGCAGAGAGCTGGCCTGGAAGAGGGGCAACCGGGACAGAATCCGGCGCCCCGACCGGGACTAGAACCCGGTGAGCTGGTGCTGCTAGGTGGAGGATTAGCCTATTGAGCCGCGGCACCGGCATTTGTTATTTATTTTTAAAGATTTATTTCTGTTTATTTGAAAGGCAGTTCTAGAGAGAGAGAGAGAGAGAGAGAGAGAATATCTTGCTTCTGCTGGTTCACTCCCCAAATGGCTGCAAAGGGGCTGGGCCAGGTCGAAGGCAGAAACCTACAGCTTCATCTAGGTCTTCTACATGGGGGGCAGGGGCCCGAGTCCCTGGGCCATCTTTCATTGCTTTTCCAGGTGCTTTAGCAGGGAGCTAGATTGGAAATGAACAGCTGGGATTCAAAACATTGCTCATGTGGGACACTGGTATAGCACATGGCAGTTTAACCTGCCGTGTCACACCATGGCCCCCGTTTCTATTTTTTAAAACTAAAAAATCCCAATAAACTAATTTAAATATATTTTTTAAATTTTGTGATGAAAAAAATCTCCTTTCTACTCTTGTCCCTAGAGAGATGACAAGTCCTATTTCCCTTACTCATGGTTCCCTTCACTACTAGTGTTTTAAGATTCCTTTCAGAGTTTTAAATCCATAAAGAAGCAATAATAAATACATTTTAAAATTTTTATTCAGCTCTCTGTTTTCCACAAATCATTTGTTATTGGATGTGTCTTAGTCTATTCAGTCTGCTATACCAAAATCTCATCAACTAGGTAGCTCCTAAAGAACAGAAATTTATTTCTCATTGTTCTGAAGGCTGAGGAGCCCAGGATGAAAGTGCTGGCAGGTTTGGTGCCAGGTGAGAGCCAGCTTTTTCATTGTAGTGCCTTTTTGCTCTAGTGTCACTTGGTGAGAGTGACAAAGTAACTCTCTGAGATGTCTTTATTTTTTTTTAAGAGTTTATTTATTTATTTGAGAGGTAGACATCTAGAGAGAGGGAGAGACAGAGAGGTCTTTCATCTGCTGGTTCAGTCTCCAAATGGCCACAACAGCCTGGGCTAGGCCAGGCCAAACGCATGAGTCAGGAGCTTCTTCTGGGTCTCCTACACAGGTGCAGGGGCCCAAGGACTTTGGCCATCTTTTACTGCTTTCCCAAGACATAACAGAGAGCTGGATTGGAAGAGGAGCAACGGGACATGAACCGGCACCCATATGGGATGCTGGCTCCCCAGGTGTAGGGTTAGCCTACTGTATAGGCCACAGCACCACCCCAAGGTGTCTTTTAGTCTTTTATAAGGGTAATAAATCTCAGTCATAAGGGCAGAGCCCCATGACCTAATCACCTCCCAAAGGCCCTTATCTCCAAAAGTTAAGATTTCAGCATATGAATTTGGGGAGGATGCAGACATTCTGCATTCTACTGTGCATGCTCTGCCGAACTTCACTGTTTTCGTTTAACCATATGCCTTAGAGCTCTTTCTATCCAGGACAGAGATGCTTTGCTTCTTTTTCACAACACAAGAATGCGTCATAAATTATTTAGTTGGTTTGGTCTTAATGGACATTTGGATTATTTAGTTATTTTCAGTCTTTCACAATTGTGAACAGAACCACAATGAATAAATTAGGACATCTATAATTTCATTTGTAGATTAACTACTATTTAATATGTGAATTGACGATGTATAATTTATAAATAAGTATACGTAAGCTTTAAATTCTATGTTAGAATTTTAATTCTTATGATTGTCCATAATTCATCAAAAATTAGAAATTCATTTCACTTTCATGAATATAATTGTTATATTTTCTGTTATTTTTATATAATTTTAATTTTCAAAAAATTTAACCTTTTAGTTTGCTTAGTTTATTTTGTTTTATAATAGAAACAATAGCAATTCTATTAAATATTTTGTAAAATTGCCGACAACCTAAGTGTCTCTCAGGTGATCAGCGGGTAATCAAAATGTGGTACATATCCCTAAGAGAATCCTATTCAGCTATAAGAAGGGCTAAAATCTTGCCATTTGTGACAACATGGATGGAATTGGAAGTCATTATGTTAAGTGAACTAAAGCACAGAAAAATATGTACTTCATCATTTCACTCATATATGGAATCTAAAAAAAGTTGATCTTATAGAATTTGAGAGTAAAATGGTAGTTACCAGAGGCTCCAGAGAATGGGCGTGACAGGTGTGGGGAGAGTTAATGGGTTCTAATTTATTGTTAGGGAGGAGGAATAAGTTTTGGTATTCTACTGCACTGTGGAGTGGCTGTAGTATAATTTAAAATGGTAATATAATCTAAAAAACAAGCTACAAGAAAGAATTTTGAATGTTTTTACCATAAAGTAGTGATAAATGTTTGAGGATATAGATATGTTTACCCTTATTTGAACATTAAAAAAAGTATAAAAATTAGAAAAAATATTGAAACACTACATGGTACCCCATAAATATGTTTTATGTATCTGTTAGAATTTTTTTTAAAAGATTTGTTTATTTTACTTGAAAGTCAGAGTTACACAGAGAGAGAAGGAGAGGCAGAGAGAGAGGCCTTCCATCTGCTGGTTCACTCCCCAGTAGGCTGCAACGGCTGGAGCTGTGGCGAACCAAAGCCAGGAGCCAGGAGCTTCCTCCAGGTCTCCCATGGGGGTGCAGGGGCCCAAGAACTTGGGCCATCCTCCACTACTTTCCTAGGCCATAGCAGAGAGCTGGATTGGAAGTGGAGCAGCTGAGACTCGAACCAGTGCCCACATGGGATGCCAGAACCACAGGCGGTGGCTCTACCTGTTACGCCATAGCGCCAACCCCTCCAAAAACTTTTTTTTTAGAGATTTTTTTTATTTGTTTATTTGAGAGGTAGAATTACAGACAGTGAGAGGGAGAGACAGAGAGAGAGGTCTTCCATCTGCTGTTTCACTCCCCAATTGGCCGCAACTGCCGGAGCTGCTCTGATTTGAAGCCAGGAGCCAGGAGTTTCCTCTGGTCTCCCACGCGGGTGCAGGGGCCCAAGGACTTGGTCCGTCTTCCACTGCTTTCCCAGGCCATAGCAGAGAGCTGGATCGGAAGAGGAGCAGCTGGGACTAGAACTGGCGCCCATATGGGATGCCGGCATTGTAGGCGGCAGCTTTACCCACTACGACGCAGTGCCGGCCCCAGCTGTTAGAATTTTTTAAAATACCAATGTTTTGAAAAGTTTCTAATTATTTTCAGGAGTATTTCTTAAATTTTCCTTCCTTTAAAATTATTATAGAACTTACTATATTTTTGAATTTATAGTGAAGTGTCATTCATGGCTTTCTTGAAATTGTAATTCTATGTTTACATATATCTTTAATGTTCCATCTTTTTTATTTGCATTGGTTATCATTCCTTCATTTTTATCTGAATGAGGAACTAACATGAAGATAATTTTACTTGCATATTAATATTTGAATTATTAGCAAATTTATTGAGGTATTATTTGACATATAATAAATTATAGATGTTTAAAATAAATACTTTTTTAAAATTACCTTAGCATTTTTTAAGTGTGCAGTTCACTAGTATTAAGTAAGTTTATATTATTGTGCAGTGGGTCTCCAGAACTTTTTAAATTGCAAAACTGAAACTTTGTATCCATTAAATAACTATTAAATAACAACTTGTCTCCTCCCCAGCCACTGGAAATAAGCATTCTGCTTTTTCTCCCTGTAAATTTGACTATTTTAGATAACCTATTTAAGTGGAATTATACAATTTTTTTATGACTTGTTTATTTCAGTTAGCATTAATACTCAAGATTCATCCATGTCGTTGTATATGTCAAAATTTACTTCTGTTTTAAATCCTAATAATACTCCTTTGTATGTATATGAGATCTTCAAAAAGTTCATGGAAAATAGATTATGAAAAACTAAGCATGAATTTCATTTTTTTTTGCACCAAAATGAATTTGTACTAACTGGTTGTAACATGTCTGAATAGGATCTAGTTTGAGGTGCTAAGAAGGAAAAAGAGCCCCTGTCAAAGAAACAGGAATTTTACTGAAATTAAAGCAAGGAAAAAAATCAAATTGAAGTGAAGCATGGGTGGAAGAATGGTGAAATCACTGATGCTCTAGGAAAAGTTTATGAGTCTCTCTCTCTGCCTCTCCCTCTACTTCTGTAGCTTTCAAATAAATATTTTTGATTTCTGACTTTCAAATAAATATATATTTTGTTTATAAAAGGTGGTGCTGGTATTGTGGCGTAGCATGTCAAGCTACCATCTGGGATACTGGCACTGGTTCAAGTCCTAGCAGCTCCACTTCCAATTCAGCTCCTTGCTAATTGCCTGGGAAAAGCAGCAAAAGATGCCTCAAGTGCTTGGGCCCCTGCCACTTGTGTAGGAGACCCAGAAGAAGCTCCTGCCTTCTGTACCAATGATTGTTATCAGAAACAATAGCCAACATGATAATCACAGTTCTCACTGGAAAATTAAAGTGAAGAAAACTTTCTGCTCAATAGGTGACAAAACTGTTGTACCCACAGCAGCTGCAGACAATAGCAGAGCTTTCAGTGGAAATTTTCAACAAATGGCATCAAGATCCTGAAGCATTTCTTCCAAGATTTGGAGCAGGAGATGGGACATAGCTTTACCAGTGTGATCCCGAAGACAAAACACAATCAAAGCAATGGCTACCAAGAGGTGAAAATATTCTAGTAAGAGCAAAATGAACCTGTCAAGAGCAACGGTCATGGCCACAGTTCTTTTGACATTCAAGGCATTTTGCTTGTTGGGTCTCTGGAGAGCCAAAGAAGAATAATGTCTGCTTATTAGGAGATTGTTTTGAGAAAGTTAGCCAAAGCTTTAGCAGAAAGAATAATGTCTGGGAAAGCATCCCCAGATGGTCCCTCTTCACCACCACAATGCCCTGGCTTATGCCTTTCATCAAATAAGGGGAATTTTGTGAGAGTTTCAATAGGAAATTACTAGATATGTACCTGATTTGTTCCTTATGATTTCTTTTTGTCTCTAATCTTAAAATTTTTTTAAAAGGGCACCTGTGCTTTTATTCAGTAAATAATGTAAAATAGCGACTGCATTGACATGGTTGAATACCCAGAACCTTCTGTTCCTTAGGGAGGTACTAAATGGCTGGTATCATTGCTAAGAAAAAATGTGCTGACCTTGATGTCAGCTTTTATTGATGACCAATGTTTACATTTGTATTTCTAAAAACTTTTTAAAAAAAGATTTATTTATTTGAAAGTCAGAGTTACACACAGAGACAAGGGGAGGCAGAGAGAGAGAGAGAGAGAGAGAGAGAGAGAGGTCTTCCATCTGCTGGTTCACGCCTCAGTTTGCCACAATGGCCAGAGCTGCGCCAATCCAAAGCCAGGATCCAGGAGCCTCCTCCGGTTCTCCCATGTGGGTGCATGGATCCAAGGATTTAGGCCATCCTCCACTGCTTTCCCAGGCATAGCAGAGAGCTGGATCGGAAGTGGAGCAGCTGGGACTAGAACTGACGCCACATGGGATGCCAGCACTTCAAGAGGAGGCTTGACCCACTATGCCACAGCGCCGACCCCTCCAAAAAACTTTTAAAAATGTTTTATTGATTTATTTTGAAAGGCAGAGAGAGATCGAGATCGAGATCTGTCATGTACTGATTCATGCACCAAATGTCTGTAATAGCCAAGTTTAAGACAGGAACTCTATCCAAGTGCCCCACGTAGTTGGCAGGAATACAAGCACTTGGGCCATCGATCAACTGCTTTTCAGGAATATCAGCAGGAAGCTGGATCAGAAGCAGGCACTCGCACCAGGCAATTCCACATGTGTCAAACTTGACTTCCAGGATGTGAGCATCTCAAGCAACAGCCCAACCTGCTGTGTTTGAAGTTGCTTTGTACACCGAGTTTTATCTATTTGTCCATTGAAAGATATTTGGGTTGCTTCTGTCTCATGGCTGTTGTTAATGCTGCTCTGAACATGAACGTATAAGAGATTTTTATTTTTATTTTTTATTCATTTATTTATTTCAAAGACTGTTACAGGAGAGGGAGGGTGGGAGAGAGAGATAGAGATATCTCTTCCATCCTCTGGTTCATTTCCCCAGTGGGCAGTGCTGGGCCAGGCAGAAGCCAGGAGTCAGGAGCTTCTTCCAGGTTTCTCATGTGAGTACAGGGGCCCAAATATTTGGGGCATTTTTCTGTTGCCATTAGCAGGGAGCTAGATTGGAAGTGGAATAGTCATGATTCCAACAGGTGCCAATATGGCATGCCAGTGTTGCAGGCAGTGGCTTAATCCTCTGTGCTACAATGCTGGCCCCTTAGTATTGTTTTTAAAACATTCCCAAATGATTATAGTCTGCAGTCAAGGGAAAGGACCACTGAGGATGTTTCCAAACTTAGAACACAATACATGAGGCTGCGCTGTGGTGTAGCAGATTAAGCTGCCGTCTGCAGCACCGGGATCCCGTTTGGGTGCCAGTTCAATTCCCAGCTCCACTTCCAATCCCTGCTAATGCACCCAGGAAAGCAGTAGAAAATGGCCCAAGTGCTAGGGCCCCGAACCCATGTGGGAGACCCAGAAGAAGCTCCAGAATCTTGGTTTCAGTATGGTCCAGCTCTAGCCATTGCAGCCATTTGGGGAGTGCACCAGCGAATGAAAGACCTCTCTCTCTCTCTCTCTCTCTCTCTCTTTCTCTCTCTCTCTCTTCCCCCAACCTGTCTGTAACTCTGCCTTTCAAATAAAATAAATAAATCTTTAAACTTAGAAAACAATACAATGTTAGAAATCTCACTGTGAAGGTTTATGAATTGTTAATACATGGGTCTTCAAGAAGTTCATGGACAATGCTTATTGTGAAAAATAATGTATTGGGCCGGCGCCACGGCTCACTAGGGTAATCCTCCGCCTGCGGCGCCGGCACCCCAGGTTCTAGTCCCAGTTGTGGCACCAGAGTCTGTCCCTGTTGCTCCTCTTCCAGTCCAGCTCTCTGCTGTGGCCTGAGAAGGCAGTAGAGGATGGCCCAGGTCCTTGGGCCCTGTACCCACATGGGAGACCAGGAGGAAGCACCTGGCTCCTGGCTTCAGATCGGCGCAGCGTGCTGGCCATAGCGGCCATTTTGGGGGTGAACCAAAGGAAGGAAAACCTTTCTCTCTGTCTCTCTCTCTCACTGTCCAACTCTGCCTGTCAAAAAAAAAAAAAAAGAAAGAAATCGAAAAATAATGTATTGATTTCAAAATTTTCATACTAGGGTCGAGTGTTTTGATGTGGTGAGTTAAGCTACAGTTTGGGACACCCACATCCCATATTGGAATGTCTCA
Organism: Oryctolagus cuniculus; assembly: GCF_051225735.1. NCBI lineage: Eukaryota > Metazoa > Chordata > Mammalia > Lagomorpha > Leporidae > Oryctolagus > Oryctolagus cuniculus. The sequence continues at coordinate 155,413,432 of NC_142867.1, forward strand.
TTTGAATCCCAGCTACTCTGCTTCTGATCCAATTTCCTGTTAATGTGCCTCCTGGGAAGTAGCTAATAATTAATCAAGTACTTGGGTCCCTGCCACCTGTGTGGGAGACTCAGACTGAGTTCTAGGCTCCTGGCTTTGGCCTCATCCAGCCCCAACTATTGCAGGCATTTGGAGCAGCTGGAAGATCTCTCTCTCTCTTTCTCGCTGCTTAAATAAACTTATTTAATTCCATTATTTCACAACCTTTCTGAAGTAACCTTATTTATGGAATTTATATATTCCTTTAGGAAAATGCAGAAATATTGCATCAATTTCCTATTTAAAGTTTTTTCTCTCTCTCTGAATTTAAGATGTTACTGTGGTCGATTGATTGGAGACCATCATGGGATAGATTATTCCTGGACCATGTCAGCTGCAAAGGATGATGAAAATGAACAATGGTCTGTTGAGAAACACACAACGAAAAGTCCTACAGATACCTTTGGCACCATTAACTTCCAAGATGGAGATCACATCTACCACTCCAAGGTTTGCTAATAAACTAAGTTGTTTTTTTTTTTTCTGGTTTTGAACAGAGGATAACCTCCAAATGTATCTCGAAGTGTAGATAATCAGATGAGCTCAAGCTCGTTCAGGGTGATATGGCCATAGATGAAGTGTAGATAATCAGATGCCCTGGTTTTGTTGTAAAGAAATCCAAGTTATTAATCCCTTGATAAGAACATGATTCTCTCTTTCCTTTATGTCGGAGGGTCATTGCACTTTCCCAGTTGTGGTGTGGCCAGCTCTTTCATTGATTAACTTTCCTCTTTCAGCAAGTTTCTACTCTCTGCAGAAGACTGTGGCTTATTACTATTTTTTTGAAAAGATTTGTTTATTTATTTGAAAGTCAGAGTTACACAGAGGGAGAAGGAGAGGCAGAGAGAGAGAGAGAGGTCTTCCATCCACTGGTTCACTTCCCAATTTGCCACAATGGCCAGATCTGCACAAAGCCAGGAGCCAGGAGCTTCCTCTGGGTCTTCCCACATGCGTGCAGGGGCCCAAGCACTTGGGCCATCTTCTACTGCTTTCCCAGTTCGTAGCAGAGAGCTGGATTGGAAGTGGAGCTACTGAGACTTGAACTGGCGCCCATATGGGATGCTGGCACTGCAAATGGCAGCTTTACCTTCTACACCACAGCACCGGGCCAGGCTTATTGCTCTTGGATATAGAAAAGTTAGTACTAATGATCAGGTTTTAGCTGAATGATGGCCATAGGGATTACCAATAGCTTGTGACTGTTCTTATCTCCTAAGTTCTTGTGAGGGCCTCTTCTAAGGAAAGATACAGGTCTTCACCCACCAAAGGATACTAACTTGGTCTTTCCTGTCCCTTCAGGGGAATTTTGCATGTGATTTGTGTAGTATTGACGGGTTAGCTGTCCCTCATGTGTTTTGTTTTTTGCAGGTTAATTACCTGCTGCTTTCTTAGAGGCAGCTTTTGCTAGGGAAACTTCAGGTGGAGCGCCCCTCTGGAAAGCTCTGGCTCATCTGTGCTCCAGAATATGGCCATCAGTTGGATGGATTTGAAACACCAGTTCTTAATATTGTAATCCTGATACAGTTTCACAAAGTGGCTCCACAATAATCTGCATTTCCAGTTATTAGGCCTCTTGCATTTAACTTTGTATGTAGATATTTTCTTTAATTGACAAAAAATTGACTCCATTCCTTTCTCCAATTTTTTGGAGACTAATTTATTTTTCTTCTTTTTAAAGATTTATTTATTTATTTGGAAGTCAGAGTTACAGAGAGAGAGGAGAGGCAGAAAGAGAGTCTTCCATCCGCTGGTTCACTCCCCAGTTGGCCGCAACGGTTGGAGCTGAGCTGATCAAAGCCAGGAGCCAGGGGCCTCTTCCCTGTCTCCCATGCGGGTGCAGGGGCCCAAGGACTTGGGCCATCTTCTGCTGCTTTCCTGGGCCACAGCAGAGAGCTGAATCGGAAGTGGAGCTGCCAAGTTTTGAACTGGCACCCATATGGGATGCCAGCACTGCAGGTGGTGGCCTAACCTGCTAAGCTACAGTGCCAGCTAGCACCAGCTAGCCCCTGAAGGGTAATTTCTTATAGAACCCTCTGTGAAAATTTCACCTTAAGTTTTACTCTTTTTTTTTTTTTGCTTTTGTATTTATTCTTAGTCATTTTTATATACTCATTTTTCATCTACTTAATAAGTATTTATTGGGCCTCCAATACTTGCTGTACCCCTAAGTGCATATGTTGCATGTACTAACAGCGCATGATGTCGGGTGAAGGACAGAGGAATAAATATACAGTTATCATAGAGTGTGAGAGGGCCATGCAAAGGGAATGTTGGGATGAAAGGTGGACTCCTGGGGGGTTGTGTGGAGAGAGGGGCCAGCTGAATGGAAGAGCAGCTGTGCTGGGACTGGAAAGGCGAGTAAGGTGAATGGGGTCTGATGGAGTTGAAGGGTAAGCCCACTGCAGGGTGAAGAATAGCTTCTAGGAGGATTGAATATGCAGCTAGACGGATTTCTTGATCATGAATACGTTTTATGTGTAGCATGAGGCTCACGTTACAGTCTGTGTATCTGAATTTTATTTGGTGTCTCAGAAAAGAAAGTGTTGTGTTTAGACCTAAAATTCTGTCCAGGTTCATCTGGAGCAGCCGGAAAGCCAGCAGGGGTCAGTTATTTATCTTCTGACGCTGCTTTCCCCTTCCCAGGGGTTTATCTTTTTATCGTATTGTGCATAGGATCTTAGGTGAATCTCTGCCCGTGGCTTCTGCCTAAGGGAGTTGGTTACAAAGGAGATGTAGGGCAGTTGTCATGAGGCTTTGGCATAGTTTTCCATCAGCCTTTGGGAGAGAAGACTCTGGGAGTGATAATTTAGATCACCTTGGGAGTTTATCCTGAAATCTCAAGGCATGATGTCTTCTAGGACCAGGAGGACTTAGAGCTGAAGGAGCATACAGCTGGGAGGAAGAGCTGGGGTAGAGAGGAGGTGCACCGGACAGGGCTGGCTTCTCTGCCCTTCTTCTTGTTTGCTGCAATATAAACCATTCCACAAGGTCAACTTGTATTTTTTTTCCTACTATATTAATATATAATAAAACCAGGGAAATTCACTTTCCTCACTTGTAAATTGAATCATGATTTTCCTTAGATTTTCTTTTCCTATCATACATTTTGTGATGGCTGTACCCTCATGATGGTTCAGTCCAGGTTGACTCAACTGTGGCCATTGTGGCTATTTGGGGAGTGAACCAGTGGATGGAAGATCTCTCTCCCTGTCTCTCCTTCTGTCTGTCTCTCAAATAAATTAACAAATCTTTAAAAACAAAAACTCTTGTATTTTAGTTATGAAATTAAGATTGTGTATGATTAAGTTCATGGAAGAATGAATGGTTTAAATTGCTGTTGTACTCTGGAAGACAGATCCTATTTGCTTGTATAGAGAGCTTGACTGTGATTATTTTTGGCTTAGTTTTTAATTAATAGTTTTTATTGCCCTTATTCCTTATTTCTATATATCTGACTTATTTTTGCTATTGGTTGGCTAATGCTAGAGGAAGGAAAATTAATTTCAAGATTTTACTCTTTCAATGTTCTGAAGAGGCAGAATTTTCTAGAAAAAGAAAACCAGTCATGCCATATACTCCTAGACAAAATGCAAAATGATTCTGGAGCTACTGTGTGCTGGTTTGGAATTTCTTCATTTTCTTTTGCTGGGATTGACTATTCAGACATTACTGCTTTGTGAAAAGTGTTTATTTTGGGGAAGAAAATTTTTTTGGAGGGATAATGGTATATGAAAGAAATAGTTAGAAGGTAAAATTTATAATAGATGAAATGTACATGCTCCTGAATCTTAATTAAATTGTACAAATATGTGGAGTGGCCAAGTAAATTAAAAACCATAGCACTTATGAAAAATCCCATTTTACCTATGTCTTAAAGCTTTTTATTAATGGGTTTGCTGATGTAGTGATTTTGACCAGGCGTTTTGGAGAACATTAGTGGGCTAGCCCTGAAGCCAGAGGAAGCTTTCCTGCAGTGATTTGTAATTCCCAGAAGGAACTGAAGGGGGTGTGGGATCATGTAAAAGTAAATATTTCCATTCCATGAAGCTTTAAAGAGACCCCAGACACTTCCTTTCAGGGTTTGGTTATTTCGGTTGCCCTGCTGTGTGCTTATTATTCCTGTACCTGTCATGTATTTTTCACTATTTTCTGTTCATGCATGTATGTGTGTGTTTCAGTATATCAGAACATCTTATGATACAAAACTGGATCATCTTTTACATTTAATGTTGCAAGAGTGGAAGATGGAATTGCCAAAGCTGGTGATCTCTGTCCATGGGGGCATCCAGAGCTTTAAGATGCCTTCCAAGATTAAGGAGATCTTCAGTCAAGGTTTGGTCAAAGCCGCAGAGACCACAGGAGCGTGGATAATAACCGAAGGCATCAATACTGGTAAAGCACACTTCTCTCTCTCTCTCTCTGTTCCGTTTCTTCCTTCCTTCCTTTCTTTCTTTCCTCCACTTATTTCTTTCCCTCCTTCATTCCCTCCCTCCGTTTTGCATTTCTGTCCTTCTCTGTATTTTCTCTTTGTTGCCATGAAGCAGGTAGCATGGCACCCAATCGGCTCTAATCTACTCTCAGGAGATATGGTGGTGTAAAGTGGGAAGACAAAAATCCTAGTGACTGGAAAACAAGTCTAGCTGAGTCATAAATGGTTCCTGGAATGTGTCTCTGCTATTATCAGAATACACTGTTTCAACATAACTTCAAATAAACTTCTGGCACAGAAAATACTCTTTTTTTTTTTTTTAAAGATTTATTTATTTATTTAAAAGTCAGAGTTGCAGAGAGAGAGAAGGAGAGGTAGAGAGAGAGAGAAAGAGGTCTTCCATCCTCTGGTTCACTCCTTAAATGGCCACAATGGCCAGAGCCGCGCCGATCCAAAGCCAGGAGCCAGGAGCTTCTTCCTGGTCTCCCACAAGGGTTCAGGAGTCCAAGGACTTGGACCATCTTCTATTGCTTTCCAGAGTTCATAGCAGAGAGTGGAAGTGGAGCAGCTGGGACTCGAACTGGCGGCCAAATGGGGTGCTGGCACTTCAGGCGGTGGCTTTACAGCACTGGCCCCAGAAAATACTCTTTTCTGAACTTCAGACTATGGTGAGAGTAGAAGGGACATTGAATCCATGCCAGTGTATAGTATGTATGGCCCTGGCCATTACCTAAACTCATGCAGTCATGGGCAAGTTCTCAGACACTGGATCGATATCAGTGAAGTGTGCAAAATTGCATAGAGTGTATTGGGCATGAGAAGGTAATTACTTTTTTGGATTGCTGCTATGGTTGCCAGTACATTCACTGTCTCTGTCACAGGCTCTTTTATGCTCTTTGAAATCTGACATTCAAGAACTTCCTACAGTGGTCTCTAAACCTTATTTCTCTACCTCAGTATTTATGAATTGTTTGCCTATTACAATCACCTGGGGAGCTTTTAAAAAATACATAGGCACAGGCTCTTCCGTGGATGAATCATAGGCTTTCAGGGTGGAGCTTCCAAAGTTTGTCTGATGTGCAGCCAGAATGGAGACCTAGTGACTCCACACAGCTTCTCCTTTGTCATATTAACCTGTGGTTTCCCATCTCCCCTTCACTTTTCTCTCTTGACTTGAAATTCCTTAGCCAGTGTCTTCTGTTAAATTCTGCGTGTCCTTTAAGATCTAAACAAGATGCCAACAGACCCATGAAGTAGCACCTCAGTATCTCAACTAGAGCTGTTCACTTCTGTCTCTTACTTTGTGTAGTGCTTACTGCCTGGAGCTCAGGGAGCCTGTTTAAATTTTGCCTTACTGATTGCAATGAATCTGTGTAGGATCTCTCCTTCCTGGTTTTGGTTTAGGGGAAAGGATCTGCAGATCTGCCTAAACATTTAATAACACACACTGGTTTCACCAACGGTGTATTTTGACAAAGAAAGAAAGATAGAAAGAAAGAAAAGAAGGAAGGAAGGGAGGGAGGGAAAAAGGAAGGAAGGAAGGAAGACAGAGGAAGAAAGAGAGAGAGAAAAAAGTATATCTAAGAGATTTGAGCTGTTACTAATATCTGGTAGTTCATCTTTCACATTTTGTAGATAATAATTGTTTCACATTCTGGGAAGTAAAAGAGGTCTAAGTCCATTGTACATTACTTACTTTATTTCCAATTTTTTATAGGGGTGGGGAAGTTTTACAGAGTACAGAGAAAAGTGGACTTGGGCAAGGCCTTTTCTTTGAGTAACTGCATTAGGTCCTTTATTTTACTGACTGCTTTTTAAAAAAAAAAAATCTGAGAGGCAGAGAGAGAAATAATGCCCACCCCATACTTAAAAAAGATTAGGGATAATTAACCTAAAGGAACCCAAATACAATAATGTGAGGTAATTCATGGGATGAACATCAAATTAAAAATTTACACTCACTGGAGCACTCCAAACAGTCATACAATTGCTTGTGAAGTAACTTTAACCATCATCTTGTTATCAGTACTATTAATAAATGGGTGATTCACCTTACCATCCAATTTCCTATACAAAAGATGTGGGAAATAAATACCCAAATAGCAGTACATCTCACTTAATTCAACTAGAGCTTCTCTAGGACCCAACTCTTGGAGGACTGGTCCTGGGAGCAGCTGTGGCAGCATCCCCGGAGAGGTTGTTGGAAACACCAGTCTCAGGCTCTACTTCCAGAACTGCAGCATCAGAATCTACATTTTAACAGCATGCACAGTTAATTCTGTGCGTATTTACACTAGAGGAACTCTGCTTTTGAACTTCTGTCTGTTCTTGAGATGTTTCTCAGCTATGGTGAAACATAATTTGGCATGAATCTTTGACATTTGCTTAAATTGATTGTCATGGACCTAAAGAACCTACTATATATAAAGCAATTGGGTAAATGGTATTCACACCCCATATCAAAGACCCTGGTATGTTATAACTATTTATAACTTTGAATCAGTTTACTTTAGTGACGCAAGGGACACATCTGTAAGATGTTTTGTTGGGACATCAGCATCAGAGAAGACTAGAAACAAAAACTTAAAATATTCCTGGTGTCAGGATTGGCTTGTTAAGAAAGAGCAATACACAGACGCTCTGCTTAGGCAAGAATGGGATCAGAACCAAGGTGGTAAGTAGAAACTGCCCAAAGCCAGAGGGGAATAGTGTAGGTACAGAGGTCAGTGATAACAGAAAAAGGTATTGAGTGAGAATAAGGAAGCCAAGATATCAGAAGCTATTTCCTCTCTGCCAGCAACATTTTTTGAGTGGCCTTTACACTTGTCTGTTTGTCATGTTTTTCTCTCCCTGGCAGTCACTGTGTTTTATGTGATTTGTGAGTTAAAACTTGACTTCTAAACTGGTTGTTTGTAGGAGTGTCAAAGCATGTTGGAGATGCCCTGAAAGCTCATTCCTCTAACTCCTTGAGAAAAATCTGGACAGTTGGAATCCCTCCTTGGGGTGTCATTGAGAACCAGAAAGATCTTATTGGAAAAGATGTAAGTAGACAGTCCTTTGACAACAAGGAAATCAGTATGTGTCCAAAATCTCCTACATAACACTGCACCTGGATTTCTAGAAGATTCTTCAGATGTTATGTATTCAAAGGCAACTCTGGACTTCCTTCTGCTTCCCTCACTGTATCTTAGAAAATGGCATTGCAGATACTCAAGTGAAAAGCTTCAGACTAATCCTAGAACCATGCTTTGTCTCACACCTCAGATCTGGTCCATTTGTAAACTATCTTATCTTGACTTTTAAAATACACCCAGAATCTGACCTCTTCTCTAGGTCCCAGCCTAGCCATCATTATCTGACATCTGAGTGATTATAATCTCCTTTCTTACCCTTGCTCTTATCTCTGATTGCAGTCTGTTGTTAATATAGCAGCTAGAATGATTCATGTAAAATAGAAACCAAAGCATGCTGTTCCTTTTGACAAAACCTTTCTATTGCTCTTGTGTTGCTTGATGCTTGTAATGGTTTGCTAGTGGTGAAATGAAGCATATTCTTTTTTAAAAACGATTTTATTGGGGTCGGCACTGTGGCGTAGCGGGTAAAGCCACTACCTGCAGTGCTGGCATTCCATATGGGCACCAGTTTGAGTCTTGGCTGCTCCACTTTCGATCCAGCTCTCTGTTATGGCCTGGGAAAGCAGTGGGAGATGGTCCAAGTGCTTGGGCCCTTGCACCTGCGTGGGAGATTTGGAAGAAGTTCTTGGCTTTTGGGCTTTGGATCAGTGCAACTCCGACCATTGCTGCCAACTGGGGAGTGAACTAGCAGATGGAGGACCTCTCTCTCTCTCTGCCTCTCCTTCTCTCTCTGTGTAACTCTTTCAAATAAATTAATAAATTTAAAATTTTTTATTTATTTATTTGAAAGGTAGAGTTAGAGAGAGAGAGAAAGACAGAGAGAGAGAGAGAGAGAGAGAGAGGTCTTCCACCTGCTATTTCACTTCTCAAATGGCTGCATCATCCAGAGCTGGACTGATCCGAAGCCAGGAGCCAGGAGCTGCTTCTGGGTCTTCTATGTGGGGGCAGGGGCCCCAGCACTGGGCCGTTGTCTGCTGCATTCCCAAGCACATTAGCAAGGAGCTGGATTGGAAGTGAAGCAGCTGGGACTCAAACGGGTATCCATATGGGATGCCAGCACTGCAGGTAGTGGCTTTACCTGCTATGACACAGTGCCAGTCGCATAAGGCATATTCTTAATTTGGGCCTTGCTGTTTCTCTTCTCCCATTGGTTTCATTCATTCTTTTTTTTTTTTTTTTTTTTTAATGAGAGATTTAACCTTGCATGGCCAGCGTCATCACAGGTATTTCTTATTATTTATTTATTTATTTTTTGGACAGGCAGAGTTAGACAGTGAGAGAGAGAGACAGAGAGAGAAAGGTCTTCCTTCCGTTGATTCACCCCCAAAATGGCCGCTATGGCCAGCACGCTGTGCTGATCTGAAGCCAGGAGCCATGTGCTTCCTCCTGGTCTCCCATGCAGGTGCAGGGCCCAAGCACTTGGGCCATCCTCCACTGCCTTCCCGGGGCCACAGCAGAGAGCTGGCCTGGAAGAGGGGCAACCGGGACAGAATCCAGCTCCGCAACCGGAACTAGAACCTGGTGTGCTTGCACCGCAGGTGGAGGATTAGCCTAGTGAGCCGCGGCACCAGCCTCATTTCATTCTCATGTATTGAGTCTTTCATCCTATTTGTTTGTTGAAAGGGAGTGGATGGGTCTATTTGTAGGGCTAATAACTTTTCTTTTTTTTTTTTTTTTTTTTTTTGACAGGCAGAGTGGACAGTGAGAGAGAGAGAGACAGAGAGAAAGGTCTTCCTTTGCCGTTGGTTCACCCTCCAATGGCCGCTGCGGCCAGCGCGCTACGGCCGGCGCACCGCGCTGATCCGATGGCAGGAGCCAGGAGCCAGGTGCTTATCCTGGTCTCCCATGGGGTGCAGGGCCCAAGCACCTGGGCCATCCTCCACTGCACTCCCTGGCCACAGCAGAGAGCTGGCCTGGAAGAGGGGCAACCGGGACAGAATCCGGCGCCCCGACCGGGACTAGAACCCGGTGTGCCGGCGCCGCTAGGCGGAGGATTAGCCTAGTGAGCCGCAGCGCCGGCGAGGGCTAATAACTTTTCAATAAAAATATCAGATATTGGAAAAGGCATAATAAAGAAGGTTAACTACTGTTAGGGCATTGAATGTATCATTCTTGAGGTTTTTTTCTTATTTAATGTATTTGAAAGGCAGAGACAGAAAGATGTATCTTTATCTTTCGTCTCCTGGTTCAGTCCCCAAGTGTCTACAACAGCCAGGAGTGGGTCAGACCAAAGCCAGGAGCCTGAAACTCAGCCTGGGTCTCCCATGTGGGCAGCAGAGACCCAATTACTTGAGCTATCAAGCTACTTTTTGGTGTTTGCATGAGCAGGAAGCTGTAGCCAGGGGCTGGGACTGAACCTTGAACTTATGTACTCTAAAATGGAACATGGGAATCTTAACTGCTGGGATAAATACCCACCCCTGATTTTTCTTACTCAAGAATTTCAGCAGATTTTATGTGTTTCTATCCTTTAATCATGTTCAAATTGTCCTATTTTGGCCAGTGGAGCTTTTTAAGCTATCTCCTGCATTTTTTTAAACACAATTGTATTGTTTTTCATAACTCGTTTATTTTTTAAATATGAAACAACTCTCAGGCCCAGTGTGTATACTTTTTGCTCCCTAAGGTAATGGCTGGTTGCTTTTAGTAGGGCATAATATGAGGAGATTATAGTTGAGAGTCAAGGGTGCATTTTGATTTCTTGTGCCTAATAGTATTTGAGTACTTTGAATTAACCAACTATTCCTCTGTTATTGTTCATTGTAGTAGTTTCCTGTTTTTTGCTTTTGTGGAAAATTATATTAATAAAAGCCAGCACCATGGCTCAATAGTCTAATCCTCTGCCTGTGGCGCCAGCACACCAGGTTCTAGTCCCAGTTGAGGTGCCAGATTCTGTCCCTGTTGCTCCTCTTCCAGTCCAGTTCTCTTCTGTGGCCTGGGAGTGCAGTGGAGGATGGCCCAAGTGCATTGGCCCTGCACCCGCATGGGAGACCAGGAGAAGCACCTGGCTCCTGACTTCAGATCAGTGCGGTGTGCCGGCTGCAGCGCACCAGCCACAGTGGCCATTGGGGGGTGAACCAACGACAAAAGGAAGACCTTTTTCTCTTTCTCTCACTGTCCACTCTGCCTGTCAAAAAATTATATCAATATTGTGATAAAAATATATAAATATTTAGTACTAGCTTGCTTGTTTTCCTAAAGATAATTCTCAAGGTAGAAGAAATGGATGAACCAGTTAGTGTGTGCATTTAGGAAATGTGGTAACAATTCATATTCTGTGAACAAGATACGTGGGAACCCATTTCCTCAGACCATTGACAGTTTGGGTAATCTGGCTTTATTAAACCTTGCCATTCTGATAAGAAGAAAATAAGACCTAATTATTCTTAGTTCTATTTCTTTGATTACTAGTGAGATTCAGTATCTCTTCATATGATTTTCATGCATTTTTAAGTAAGGTTTTTATACTTACCTTTGAAAGACTTTTTATATTGTAATTTAATCTAGTTACATTTTAGTTGTATATGCTGCATTTCTCAGTTTTAAATTTTACATAGTTTATAATAGTCATCAATAAATATGAAATAATTTTTGAGTCTACTAATCATTTTATTTTTGGTTTCTGGCCTCAGGGTCATGCTTTAGAATTAAGGTTACTTTTAAAATCTAATGTTTCTGGCCGGTGCTGCGGCTCACTAGGCTAATCCTCTGCCTAGCGGCGCCGGCACACCGGGTTCTAGTCCCGGTCGGGGCGCCGGATTCTGTCCCGGTTGCCCCTCTTCCAGGCCAGCCCTCTGCTGTGGCCAGGGAGTGCAGTGGAGGATGGCCCAGGTGCTTGGGCCCTGCACTCCATGGGAGACCAGGATAAGCACCTGGCTCCTGGCTCCTGCCATCGGATCAGCGCGGTGCGCCGGCCGCAGTGCGCAGGCCGCGGCGGCCATTGGAGGGTGAACCAACGGCAAAGGAAGACCTTTCTCTCTGCCTCTCTCTCTCACTGTCCACTCTGCCTGTCAAAAAAAAAAAAAAAAAAAAAAATCTAATGTTTCTAAAATTCACCATGCTTTTTACGTCCATTATTTCTTTGAAGTCTCATAGTACTTACACATTAGGAAAAGAAGCCTAAGAAAGGAGGCAGCAATGACTCAGAGTTAAAGTTAGTAAGTGGAAGAAGCTGAACTTGAACTTGGTCTCTCTGATTCTATATACTGTGTGCTTGCTTCTAAAGTACATATGGGGACATGTGTGTGGTTCTGTGGGTTAGGCCACCACTTGGAATGCCTGTATCCCATATAGGAGTGCCTGAGGTCGAGTCCTAACTCTGCTTCTGCTTCAGATTCAGCTTCCTGCTAATGAGCTCCAGGCCCCTGGTTTCAGCCTGGTCCAGCCCTGGTTTGGAAGTGAGCATTTGGGGAGTGAACAAGCAGATGGAAGTTTTTATCTCTTTCTGTCTCTCCCTCTGTCATTTTGCCTTTCAATTAAATAAAAATAAATACATAAACTTAAAAACAATAAAAGCCAATAAGAATTAGGGCTGCTTAAAGGAGAGTCCATAGACATAATAAAGATCTTGATGGTTTATACTGATGTTTTATATTGAATGAAATGCAGTTTTGCTGGTTAGCTGCTATTCATTTTTTTGGCGTATTAGGACAGTTCAGAATCAAAGTATTTTTTCAGAATAGATATACTAAAACACAGTATTTGTTAATGATGTGATCTATGTACTGGTGGCAGTCTTTGTACTGTTTATTAATGGTCTTAAGCAGAATAAGTTCAGAAATGGAAAATAAGTATTTAGAATCATTGTTGTAATGTGACCATGTGGCAGGGTCAGTGGACTTTCTGACCATGTTGTTGAACTTGTGTTGCAAGTCCCATGTATCATGAGCTACAGCCCAGTTGTGCGGAGTAGGATCACATGTTAGTCCCTAAAAAATGAGAAATTAAAAAAAAGTCCTTTCACACAGATAGTTTGAGAAGAACTGCTCTAAAAAGCAGGTAGTTCTTTCTAATCTCAATTGACAGGAGCTCTGTTGTGCATAGAACAGGGCTTTGGAGCAGTTGAGCCTGGGGAAGGGATTAGAGTGCTGACCGTCTTATTCCTTCTGTCCTAGGTGGTGTGCCTATACCAGACTCTGGGGAACCCCCTTAGCAAGCTCACCACCCTCAACAGCATGCATTCACACTTCATCCTGGCTGACGATGGTACCGTGGGCAAGTATGGCAATGAAATGAAACTCCGGAGGAACCTGGAAAAATACCTCTCTCTGCAGAAGATACACAGCTGTGAGTACCCTAGGGTAGCCAGAACCTTGGAGTTCCCAGAGATTCAGTTTACATGTGTGAACCCATGGCTGGAAGAAAGCAGGATACAAGATCGTGCAAAAATGTGGTGACAGTGGGAGAAAGGAAGAAACATTTTGGGGGACAGTATAGTCAGGGCAGGTTTTATGGAAGGATGGGGACTTTAGCGAAGAGTCTATAGGGTTGGCTCCCTGGAGGGAGAGAGGAGGGGAAGACTTGTGTGTGAAGATGGGAGTGGCCGAAGAGAGAGAATCGGGAGAGAATGGGCTCTGAGCTTTGAAGGCTGGGTAAGATGATATTTCATATATATGCATATGGTGGCCAGATAGGTTAATGGTTAAAACCAGACACGACTTTTAGAGGTTAGGGCCTTGGAAAGCATCAGGGTCGTATCATGCATGCACAGAGCTTCAAGCCTACAATTTTGTTCATGTCTGTGGAGGGGAGAATAGGGGAGGGCCAGAATCACTGGGGGTCTTTGCACAGGGAGGTGTGACTCCTTCCCACAGAGGAGGAGGGCTGGGTGCTACCTGGAGAAACAAGACTTTTCCTCCTAGACAGCACAGGGTGGATCCTTGACTGTTGTGTGGAATTAAATCTTCCACAAAATTCTCCCATCCTTTAAGGCAGAGGTGGGGGGGTGGGGTGCGAATGCCCTGGAGGGCTTACTCTCTCTTCCACCTTTATGGATTGTTGGGGAAGTGCTCCTAGTCCTATTATTTTCTGGCCTTGATCCCCAGAGGCAGTGGAATGTCCTGAGGTTAGAGAGGTCAAAGCTCTACCCTGTACTGTCTGTCGTCTTGGGCAATGCTGTTAGTATCTGTCAAGCTGTCTTCTTTTTATAAATATGGAAGGAATTGTCTTTGTTTGTTCTTTTGAGAATTAATTGAGGAAAAAAGCACACTGGGTGTGTCTAGAATAGTGTTGGATCCACGGTAGATTGTTAATAAATATCCGTTTGTTTCTTTCCTTCTTTTCCTCTTTAGTAGAGTGGTCATCTTATGGTTGAAGAGTATGGTGAGGAGAGGAAAGGACTGTGGGAATTGTTGCCCATCACTTAGAGTTTAGAGTGAATGAAGGTTCTGAGGCTGACTGAAGGGGAGGGAGGATCCGGTAAGTGTCCTCTACAGGGATGAGAGGAACAGGGAGAGGAGAGGAGCAGAGCAGAGGGAAGAAGTTAGAGAGTGGCGCTGAAGAAGGACTCTGGTGGGGAAAGGCCTGGTAGAGCTTTGTTGCTTCTGTTGACTTGTGCTTATCACCTACATTGCCATTGCATGAGTTCTGTGCAGCACTCTAAAGTATGTCCCAAGAGAGCAAAGTCTTTGTCTTTCTTGTTCCCTGCTGATTTCCCAGTTTTGTTGAATGTAAGTAATTCTGAGCTTGCATATAGCAGCAGGTGACATTTCTACTTTCAAAGACCTTGAAACTTACAATTTACCTACAGTTTTGCTGACTGTGGAGTAAGAATGTGGAGTCAAGTCCAATGGATTTGTTACATTTATTATTCTAAGAAAACCCATAGGAAAACAGGAAAAATAATAAACCACCTACACACACACATACACAAACATGAAAGAAAAGATCAAAGGAAAAAGTCCCTGAAAACCCTAAGATTCTTGTGTATTAAGGCTAGTATTTATACCTAGCAGGTTCATGAGGGAGATTTTCTACCATATTTGTATTTGTTACTGACATGGTCAAAAAAGGTTTCACTTTGATGTGATGAAAATACTTGAGTTTGTTGTTAACTGGCTTCTTAGAGTCCTTGGCAAAACCTTAATGTTGGCAGAGGGTGTTTTCAAAAAAATGAGATTTGCTTTCTAGAGTTACTGTAGGAATCCCTGGCTGTCTTCAAGGGGGCCAATGCCAGCTTCTGTTGTGTAACTTAGTAGAAACTGAATTCTCATTCCCTCTCCCACCAAATCACCTTATTGATTTATTTTTTTATAGAGTCTGGGACAAGGATACGATGGAAACCCATGTGCTGTATGTTTAAATATTTCAAAATTTTTAAGTTTGAAAAGTTGAGTTAGTTATCTTGACACATACAGCTGGAGGGCTGGATTTGAGTTTAGTGTTTGGAGTTTTGGAAGTACTGAGCCGGAATGGGCCAGTGAGACAGAGCCAGCACCTTGACCCCAGCTTGCAGCCAGTGCTCTGCTTTCCTTTCTAGCCTTAGCTCAATCCCATGTTGTCAGAGGGGCCTCATACAGATGTAGTCTGTCAGATGCACCAGCCTGGATGTCCAGGCTCTGTCCACTTCTGTACCCATCAAGCTGCCTTTAGTTGGCAATTTTGTCTTTGGGGAGGATATACCTTAGGCAGAGGCTCCAGCATCCCCTGTCAGCAGGCTTTTTGGGGTCTTGGGTACTCGTATGGGAGGGGACATAGGTTTCCCTTGAACCTTGGCTTTGCAGACTTCTCACTGTGAGGGGAGAGGCAGGGCCAGAGCCGTGGCAGAGTAGGGCCCTGCAACACTGGGACCTGGGGCAGAGTCCTCGCTTACTAAGGAGTCAGCATGGTACTGCTGGCCAAGTTTTCTTCTTTTGAAAAATAAATGACAAAAAAAGTGATTGAAAAGCAGTATGTGTGTGGTGAAACTTAAATCAAATAAAAAATCTATGGAATCAAGCAAAGTTCCTTTTCTACATTCCCCCAAACTCCCCTCCCCCTCCACTGTTAATACTTATATATATATATATATATATATATATATATATATGCTTCCAGAGTTTTCTGGACATTTATATAATATGCTATGCATATAGGTAGGTACATACTTATGAGTACATATAGAATATATACCCATATATATGACTCTGAAACTATAAAAAGGATATAATGTGCATACCATTCTGTGACTTTTTTCACTTTGTACCTTTTTTTGGTATTCCTTATCTTCCTTACTTTAATAAAGTAAGATAGTCATAATAAAACATTCAAACAGTAGTAAATGGACTAAGCTGAGATGTAAAAGTCTTTGGAGTTGCCCATCCCACTTTGTTTATAGAAATCATAACCAATAAAAGTTTATTGGATTTGTAGTGCTTAATGATTATTCTGTTTACTTTCCAATATGTTTGGAATGTTCCAAAGTACTTTTACTTTTCTCAATTACTGAAAGTCTTAGCTCCACTTTTACTTGGCAAATGCTTGAAGATGTCCCCATCATGTCTATGCTACATTTTTTTTGAAGTCCAAGCTTCTGGCTTAGCCTTGATCTAAGCCAGCTTGTGTAATAGAAGAGAGAGAGGCTAGTGCAAGTAGTGAAGATATGTGTTAACAGAAATATTTGTATCTAGATATCGAAGTGGCTTAGCTGGCTGTCTGCAAGAGGGATCCTTTGTAACAGTTTGGTATTGTCTGTTATCTGAAATAGGCTCAAGACAAGGCGTGCCTGTGGTGGGGCTGGTGGTGGAAGGAGGCCCCAATGTCATCCTCTCCGTGTGGGAGACTGTCAAAGACAAAGACCCAGTGGTGGTGTGTGAGGGCACAGGCAGAGCTGCTGACCTCCTGGCCTTCACCTACAAACACTTAGGAGACCAAGGGTGAGTTGTTGACTCTTCATGTTTGAAACTAGAGTGACTATTTCCGCATTTTGGTTCCTTAGGCTGTGCATTTATGTGTGTTAGATATCCCCTGAGCATAGAAGTTTATTCATTTTTTGGTGACTGTATTTCTTAATCAGCACCAAAATGCCCTCCAATGATGAGATTTGCTATTTTCTCAGCTGAAGAAACTTGAGCCTTAACTGAGCCTTGGGAGGAGGCATTTCCAGGGAAGAGGGAGGAGACGCTCCTGCATTTGGCCATTACTGCTGAAAGAGCCCTGGTGTGAGGGCCGACCAGTACTAGCTCTAGATCACCTTCAGATTCACTCATCAGTCTTTTTTTTTTTTTTTTGACAGACAGAGTGGACAGTGAAAGAGAGAGACAAAGGTCTTCCTTTTGCCGTTGGTTCACCCTCCAATGGCCGCCGCGGCTGGCGCGCTGTGGCCGGCGCACCGCGCTGATCCAATGGCAGGAGCCAGGTGCTTCTCCTGGTTTCCCATGGGGTGCAGGGCCCAAGTACTTGGGCCATCCTCCACTGCACTCCCTGGCCACAGCAGAGAACTGGCCTAAAAGAGGGGCAACAGGGACAGAATCCGGTGCCCCGACCGGGACTAGAACCTGGTGTGCCGGCGCCACGAGGCGGAGGATTAGCCTGTTGAGCCACGGCGCCTGCCCACTCATCAGTCTTAACAATGGCAGGAATCAGGGGGATTGATATCCTGGCATTTCTGTAGTATAGGGAGTTCTTATTGCAGGCCTCAATTCTCCCCTCTCTCAAATATGAAGACAGTGTTTCTGAGTCCATCCCTATATTCGGTGTGAGTATTCCAGTGTCAAAAGCAAGGTATTTGTACTGTATAAATAAGTTCAATGCCTAAAAATCCAAGTGTTGACTCTACTAATGTTTATTCACTGCTTAAATTCTGTCAGCTCTCTGGGATCTCTTTACGACTTCTTCCTCCATTCAGCCATCAGCCCTCTAATTCTACTTTCTGCCCCTCCTAGTCCTTTCAGATTTTTCTTTTCCTAAAGTCACCCAGGATGAGAAATTCTTAAGCCTTTTGGAGTTTCAGATCTTTTTGAGAATATGATGGTTACAATTACTGGAGATTCACAGCTCTTTGTAAATCTATCAATTCAAGAACTCTGCCTAAGAGTGCATTCTTTTCAGACCAATCCATTCTCACTTTTAAATTCTGCCTTTTCCTGGGGGCCCTGCTTCCATTTGCCCCCCACTCACCTCTTTCCTGGCAGAACTGTCTGTATACACCTTCTCAGGTGCAGCGGTTGGGTCTGCTTGTATTGATGTTGCTGGATTGTTCCCTTTTCTGGGTCATGGCAAGTCATGGCCATTTATTTTTCTTTCAGGATACTGCGTCCTCAGGTGAAAGAGGAGATCATTTGCATGATTCAGAGCACTTTCAACTTTAGTCTGAAACAGTCCCAGCACCTTTTCCAAATTCTAATGCAGTGTATGGTGCACAGGGATTCTGTGAGTATGAGTTGATGTTTCAAACTGACCTAAAAGTGCAAATTTCCAAAAATTGTAATATTTATTTTCACACTTAAAAAATAGGAATGTTTTCCATTGTGAACTTGAGTGTAGAGAATTTGATCCTTAGTTGAATAAACTTGTCTTCTTACTGCCCCTCCAATCCTCCCCCACCCTTCATGCTTCAGATTCCTTAAGTAATATGGCAGCATTACAGAAAAGGTATCAACTTTAGTGAAAATCGCATATAAATACCTGCAGAGAGTAAGGGAATACTTCCTTCATCAGTGAACTCCATCAAGTCAGCTGACTTTGGAAGAGTGCTTCACAGCATTCTGAGAAAATTGTGAATGTATCAGACAATGGGAAATGTGAAAATAAATTCTTGGACAGAAAAGAATACCCACAAACTATGGAATTTGACCATAATGTTGACTCAGGAAAAGTTCTTAGTACTTTAGGGTAATATGAGCAGCTTTATTTATAAAGATGTATTTATTTACTAGAAAGGCAGTTAGAGAGAGAGAGAGAGAGATCTTCCAACCACTGGTTCACACCCCAGATGGCCACAATGGCCAGGGGTAGACCAGGCCAAAACCAGGAGACAAAAACTCCATCTGGTCTCCTGTATGGGTGCAGGGGCCTAGCACTTGAATCAATTTTTGCTGCTGGGTGGGTGCTGAGGTGTGGAGGATAAAGCCACCGCCTGCAGTGCTGGCATCCCATATGGGTACTGGTTCGAGCCCCAGCTGTTCCACTTCTGATTCAACTGTCTGCTATGGTCTGGGAAAGCGGTAGAAGATGGCCCAAGTCCTTGGGCCCCTGCACCTACGTGGTAGACCCAGAAGAAACTCCTGGATTTGGATCGGTGCAGCTTTGGCCATTGTGGCCATCAGGAGAGTGAACCAGAGGATGGAAGACCTCTCTCTGCCTCTGCCTCTCTGTAACTGACTTTCAAATAAATAAATAAATCTTTAAAAAATTTTTTTGCAGCTTTTCAAGGCATATTAGCAGGGATCTGGAATATGATCAGTATTTTTATCAGTGATTTGGATGATATGAATTTGGAAATTACAGTAAATATATGTATTTGTCATGGCTCAAAGGGATCTTTCCAGGATTTGAAAGCTGACCCAAATAATACAAGAATGTTGGTAATAATTGAATAGCTGAACAACAGCAAAAAAATTAAATCAGTTCAGTCTGGAGAAGGAGTGACAAAAATGAGTGAAAAACTTGTAGAATTTTAGTTGATAGAATAACAACCAAGTTTACCATTAGCAATGTGCTTTCAAATGTTATTGCACCCAAAACAACCCTGTGAGTGAGTTCAATACAGCAGTGGATGTTTCTTTCCATTTCAGAGGTGATACAGCTGAAGTCTAGAGAATTTAAAGTGTTTTGTGCAGAATCATGCAGTTAGGAAGTAATAGACCTGGAACTTGAGCTCAGAGATGAAATCTTATTCTTAGTCCACCTTAGTTCGTATTTCCAGTAATAATAAGGAAGTTAAGAAAAGAACGTGTTAAAGAGATGGCCCTTGTGTTTTCTTGTCTTCAAGTAGAATAATTAGTGAGCAGTGTAATGGTTAAGAGTGGTGGAGAAGCCAGCTGTTTGCATGTTGCAGGAACTGTTTACTCAGATCCTGTACAATTGAGGTTGATTTTATTTATGCACATAGAGGGGGAATTAGGTGAAGGTAACCCGAGTGAAATTGTAGAATCACAGTTTTTGTATTTTTCTTCAATAGTTGAGGTTATTCAGTGCATTCCTCTCTTTTTGTGGGTGAAGAACCTGAGAATCAGTGGCGTTAAGATATTTACCCAAGGCTGCCTAGTTAGTGGCATACCTGGGACTAGAAACTTGCTAGTCTTAGCTGTTTTCAGTTAAGGTAGCTTCCTCCACTGTGTGAAATATATTTTCATTTGGAAGATTGAAATACATTCGTTAATAGCAGTGACTCATAACTATAAATAATAAAGTGCTTATTTTTTTAAAAGTCAATCACATGCAAGGATGCATTGCAGACTTTGACATTGTGAATACCCTGTGTGGTCTCCATTGTACTTGTGCATTGGGTCCATTGTAATGGCATCATTCATCCTCCAGGATTCATTTCTCATTTAAAAGCAAAAGCTTCTAAGGCTCTCCTGTGCAATCTCTTCTGAAAGAGGAATGATTGTATTTACATTAAGAATTTTTTTTTTTTTTGACAAGCAGAGTTAGACAGTGAGAGAGAGAGAGACAGAAAGGTCTTCCTTCCATTGGTTCACTCCCCAAATGGCTGCTATGGCCGGTGCGCCGCGCCGATCCAAAGCCAGGAGCCGGCTACTTCCTCCTAGTCTCCCATGCGGGTGCAGGGCCCAAGGACCTGGGCCATCCTCCATTGCCCTCCCGGGCCACAGCAGAGAGCTGGACTGGAAGAGGAGCAACCAGGACAGGACCGGCGCCCCAACTGGGACTAGAACCCAGGGTGCCGGTGCCGCATGCAGAGGATTAGCCTAGTGAGCCGAGGCGCCGGCTGAGGTTCTTTTTATTACCACATGTGAATAGTACATTAATAATATTTTTTCATGAATGTTTTCCTTTGTATTCATGGAATTAAAAGTTTTTAATTGTGTTCACAATTCTTCATTACCTTATTTAAAAAGTTTTCTGTAAGTAACAACAAAAAATTAAAACTGTGTTGTTTGACATTAATGAAAAAATACTTTCTCAGTTCATTATATGAATTATGTGAGTATTCTTTCAAAGAATTTTTTGGATAGTTCCCCAAATCATGCTCTCTGTTTTTTAACTCTTATAGATTACCATATTTGATGCTGATTCTGAAGAACAGCAGGACCTTGACTTAGCAATCCTAACAGCTTTGCTGAAGAGTGAGTATTTGCACAATTGTGATTGTTCCTCACTTCCTTGTCACATTCAGAGGCACTTTGTGCTTTTTGTGTATATTTTGAATAGAATACATGATTGTTCTTTTCTTTTACCCTAGGAACAAATTTATCAGCGTCAGAACAATTAAATCTGGCAATGGCTTGGGACAGAACAGACATTGCCAAGAAACATATCCTAATTTATGGACAACATTGGAAGGTATAATAACATGAAGTTACTTGGAAAAAAAATTTTTGTATGTTGATTTGATTGGGAGAAGAACAGAAAACTGGAGGAGAGATAGATTGTTTTAGGATGGATATGAGGCTAGCATCTCTCTCACTGGACACATACATACTTTGTCTCCCTCTAAACATTTTTTCTTTGGCTTGCAGCCTAATTGAAACTGGAAAACGAAGCTGAGAGAAAGATGGAATGGAAGAATTTATTTTTAATTTATTTTTTAAATGGAATTGATTCTCAACTGTTACATTGTTATTTAAATCTTAAAATTTGGCCTGGCGCCGTGGCTCAATAGGCTAATCCTCCACCAGCTCTCTGCTGTGGCCCCGGGAAGGCAGTGGAGGATGGCCCAAGTGCTTGGGCCCTGCACCCGCATGGGAGACCAGGAGAAGCACCTGGCTCCTGCCTTCCGATCAGCACGATGCGCCGGCTGCAGTGCGCCAGCCGCGGCGGCCATTGGAGGGTGAACCAATGGCTTGTTTCATTTTAAAAAATTACAGTTGTGACTATATCATAGGTATATTATTTTTATGTCAAACTAATGTATGTACACTCTTTAAAGTGTCAAATGATATTAAAAGACTACCAAAAGAAATGGTAGTTCCCTCCTACCCTGGTAATCATAAGAAGTTAGTACTTTTGAAATTTTTCAAAAGTTTTTTTTAAAAAAACTTATTTGTTTTAAAGGCAGAGAAAGAGAGATATCCCATCTGTCTATTAGTTCTCTGTCCACATACCCACAATGACTAAGGCTGGGCCAGGACTGAAAGTGGAACTCAATCCAGGTCTCCCACATTGGAAGGCCACCACAAAACACACCAAACAATGGAGTTAAACCCGACAGGTTGGAGGGAGAGGGCGAGAGAGAGTGAAAAGGGAGAGGGGTCTAAACAGCAGAGAGAGCACGTGTGTGGGAAGCAGGTCCTGTTATAGTCTTGCCTGGGGAGTGAAGTAGGAGCAGCAAATCCCATTAGGGTAGGGGTGGAGTGGACGCTTGTGGTTGGGCCATCTGGTCACCTCACTTCTGGCAAGCCAGGCTGGGCTTAGGACCTAAGCTTACTGAGCAAGATGTTAGTGGGGCTAGAGCCTAAGATGGTGCTCAGGGCTTAAGATGATGCCACAGATCAGACAGCACCATTTTACTAACACACATGGGTGACAGGAACCCAATTACTTGAGTAATCACTGCTGCCACCTATGGTCTGCATTAGCAGGAAGCTGAGGTCAGGAGTCAAACCTGGGATTCAAATTCAGGTACTCTCATATGGAAGGTGGGTGTCTTAACAGCTAGGCTAAATGCTTATCCCACTTTCGACATTTTGTGACTATTCTGACATCTATAAATCTAAATAATGGCATATATCATGATCCATTAACTTAATTTTTTACTTAAAAGTATTAATTGATTTGAGAGGCAGAGAGTGAGACACCAAAAGAGACAGAGAGTGAGAGAGAGGAGAGAGCAAGCGAGCGAGCAAACACAACAGCAGCCAGGGTTAGGCCAGGGCTGGGCGAGGGCTTAAACTAGGAGCAATAAACTCAATCCAGGTGTCTCATGTGGGAGACACAGGCCAAACTACTTGGTCTATCACTGCTGCCTCTCCGGACGTGTGTTAGCTAGAAGCTGGAGTTAGGAGCTGGAGCCGGATATCAAACTCTGGTACTCTGATGTGACATAGACCTTCCACCCAGTGTTTCAACTGCCAGGCCAAATGCCTGCCCCGGATGTGTCAGTTTTAGAAACCTCTCCACATTTCTGTTTTGGGGGCCACATGGTTGTGGATGAACTAGTTGCCTTCTATTCTTGGTGCTCAGCTGTCATCCCGGGGCCTACCTTCATCACTGGGGATCCCCTTTAGCTCCTCCTGTGATAAGATGCCTGTTTTTTGTATCCTAGGTCTTCTTTCCTGGTTTACTACTTTATTTTGCTGTCACATATCCTTTGGTAACTTCTTTTTAAATAAAAATTTGTTTTATTTATTTGAATGGTAGAGTGACAGAGAGAGAGAGAGAGAGAGAGAGAGAGAGATCTTCCATTCACTGGTTCACTTTCCAAATGA
The DNA here is from genome assembly GCF_051225735.1 of Oryctolagus cuniculus. NCBI lineage: Eukaryota > Metazoa > Chordata > Mammalia > Lagomorpha > Leporidae > Oryctolagus > Oryctolagus cuniculus. The sequence goes on from NC_142867.1 coordinate 155,436,600, forward strand.
CCTCAATGGCCGTGGCTGGGGCATGCTGAAGCCAGGAGCCTGGAACTCCATCTGGGTCTTTCACATGCGTGGCAGAGGCCCAGATACTTGGGCCATCTTCTGCTGCTTTTGCAGGTGCATTAGCAGGGAGCTGGACTGGAAGTGGAACAGGTGGGATTTGAATTGGCCCTTGGATATGGGATGCTGGCATCTCAAGCAGCAACTTAACTTACTGCGCCACAATGCTGGCCCTTTTTTTGATAACTTCTTGAGAAAGGAAGTATAGCAGATAAATACTCTGAAGACTTAATGTATTGAGTGTATTTTAATTTATGACTGGAAGTAATTATTCTTTAGAATTTTGAGTACCGAGCTTCTAAGATTCAACATTATTTTTGGGAAGTAAAATTCTTTCTGTTTTCAGATTTTTTGTTCCCATCTCTCCCATGCCCCTCAGAAGTTAAAAAAAAATCTGTTTTTGCCGCTATTCTGAGATTTCACAATGAGGTATATTATTGTAGGTCCATATATCCATCATTTTCGGCACATGATTGAAAATTGACGGTCACGTTGCCATTCTATTCCATACTCCCCCTTTGTTTTCTTGATTCTTATTATTTGAATGTTGGACTTTGTGGGCTGCTACTCTTATTTTTTTTTTTATCTTTCCTCTCTTGCTTTCCATATCTTTTCTTTTTCTTTTTTTTTTTTTTTTGACAGGCAGAGTGGACAGTGAGAGAGAGAGACAGAGAGAAAGGTCTTCCTTTTGCCATTGGTTCACCTTCCAATGGCCGCCTCGGCCGGCACGCTGCGGCCGGCGCACCGCGCTGATCCGATGGCAGGAGCCAGGTACTTCTCCTGGTCTCCCATGGGGTGCAGGGCCCAAGGACTTGGGCCATCCTCCACTGCACTCCCGGGCCACAGCAGAGAGCTGGCCTGGAAGAGGGGCAACCAGGACAGAATCCAGCGCCCGACCGGGACTAGAACCTGGTGTGCCGGCGCCGCAAGGCGGAGGATTAGCCTAGTGAGCAACGGCGCCGGCACTTTCCATATCTTTTCTTTGATACATTGCTTCAACTTTAATTTTCAAGCCTTCTATGAAAATTTTTGGTAGCATGCTGTTAACCCATTAATTTCTTTTTTTCCTTTTTTTTTTTTTTTTTTTTTTGGACAGGCAGAGTGGACAGTGAGAGAGAGAGACAGAGAGAAAGGTCTTCCTTTGCCGTTGGTTCACCCTCCAATGGCCACCGCGGCCGGTGTGCTGCAGCCGGCGCACCGTGTTGATCTGATGGCAGGAGCCAGGTGTTTCTTCTGGTCTCCCATGGGGTGCAGGGCCCAGGCACTTGGGCCATCCTCCACTGCACTCCCAGGCAACAGCAGAGAGCTGGCCTGGAAGAGGGGCAACCGGGACAGAATCTGGTGCCCCGACCGGGACTAGAACCTGGTGTGCTGGCGCCGCAGGCAGAGGATTAGCCTAGTGAGCCGCGGCGCCGGCCTTAACCCATTAATTTCTTTCTTTCTTTTTTTTTTTTTTTTGGCATTGAACACAGCGTTTTAATTTTTATTTTTTTAATTTTAATTTTAATTTTTTTGACAGGCAGAGTGGACAGTGAGAGAGAGAGACAGAGAGAAAGGTCTTCCTTTTTTTTTTTTTTTTGCCATTGGTTCACCCTCCAATGGCCACCGCGGCCGGCGTGCTGCAGCTGGTGCACTGCGCTGATCCGATAGCAGGAGCCAGGTACTTATCCTGTTCTCCCATGGGGTGCAGGGCCCAAGCACTTAGGCTATCCTCCACTGCACTCCCTGGCCACAGCAGAGAGCTGGCCTGGAAAAGGGGCAACTGGGACAGAATCCGGTGCCCCGACCGGGACTAGAACCCGGTGGGCCGGTGCTGCAAGGCAGAGGATTAGCCTAGTGAGCCACGGCGCCAGCCCCCATTAATTTCTAAGAGCAAGTTTTCTATGATTATACCCTCTCACACTTTTTTTTTTCTTTTCTTTTTTTTTTTTTATAAGATTTTTTTTTTAAAACACAATTGCACGTCTGTGAGCTTTCTTTTCAGTAGTCTGTACTTTTTTTTTTTTTTTTAACTTTTATTTAATGAATATAAATTTCCAAAGTACAGCTTATGGATTACAATGGCTTCCCCCCCCCAATAACTTCCCTCCTACCCGCAACCCTCCCCTTTCCCTCTCCCTCCCCCCTTCCATTCACATCATGATTCATTTTCAATTCTCTTTCTATAAAGAAGATCAGTTTAGCATACATTAAGTAAAGATTTCAACAGTTTGCTCCCACACAGAAACATCAAGTGAAAAATACTGTTTGAGTACTAGTTATAGCATTAAATCACAATGTACAGCACATTGAGGACAGAGATCCTGCATGAGGAGTAAGTGCACAGTGACTCCTGTTGTTGACTTAACAAATTGACACTCTTGTTTATGGCTTCAGTAATCACCCTAGGCTCTTGTCATGAGTTGCCAAGGCTATGGAAGCCTTTTGAGTTCACCAGCTCTGATCATATTTAGACAAGGTCATAGTCAAAGTGGAAGTTCTCTCCTCCCTTCAGAGAAAGGTACCTCCTTCTTTGATGACCTGTTCTTTTCACTGGGATCTCACTCATGGAGATCTTTCATTTAGGTTTTTTTTGTTTTGTTTTGTTTTGTTTTGTTTTTTTGTCAGAGTGTTTTGGCTTTCCATGCCTGTAATACTCTCATGGGCTTTTCAGCCAGATCTGTGTGCCTTAAGGGCTGATTCTGAGGCCAGAGCTCACACTTTTTTTTTCAATAGCATCCAATATACATTGTCCTCTTTTGGCTTTCTGAGATATTAATGATGGTTCTCTGAAGTTTTTCTCTTCATACTGTATCTGGTTCCTCCTGATCATTATTATTATATTTATCTGTTTGTTTTGGTCTTTTTGTTTTAAGGGAGGGGGATAGAAAGCTCATTAGAGATTCTGAGCCTGTATTTGAGATTGCCATAGATTATAGCTACACAATAGGGTGATCTGACTGCCATTTGTTGGAGTAGGGAGGGGCACCAGATGTCAACATATTTATACCTTTTCTTTTATACTGGTGACTTTCACCTGCCCGGAAGGTGCAAGCCTGGGTGCTAGTGTTATAGAGAGTGAAATGGAGATGACTGGGAAAGTCCCAGTATCAGGGTTTCAACATTTATTTCATTTTGGTGTTGCTGGAATTCTGTGGCATAGGTCTATTTTGTCCATGACATTTTCCACTTCAGCTCTTTGGCTTTCTGGTAAGTCAATTACCACTTGACCAACTGCTTCCCAGCTTCCAAAATGTTGTATTCTTAATCTCTGCTCTTATCTTCCATGTCCTTGTAGATGTATTGCTTAAAATTCTTTTACTGTAGTTTTTCTTGTTGTTTTAAAGATATATTTTATTTTATTTATTTTTAAGGCAAAGTGACAGAGATAGAGAGGGTGGGGGGTAAGAGAGAGAGAAAGAGAGAGAGAGAGAGAGATATCTTCCATCTGCTGGTTCACCCTCCAAGTAGCTGCAATGGCCAGGGCTGGACCAGGTCAAACCCAGGAGCCTGTAATTCCATCAGGGTCTTCCATATGGTTGACAAAGGCCTAAGAACGTGGGCCATCCTCGGCTGCTTTCCCAGGTGCATCAATAGGGAGCTGGATTTGAAGCACAGCTGTCAGGATTTGAACCAGCACTTCAACATGGGATATTGGTATTGCAGGCTGCAGCTTGACCACAGAGCTGGCTCTGCTACTATAGTTTTGATGCATTTTTAGGTGGGATCAAAATTAGATGAATATGTTCAACTTGCCATCTATATCTAGAAGTTTAATTGGAAACATTACAAGTGAAAAAAAAAAAAAAAAGAGAGAAAGAAAACTTGAGGTTTACGTTTAGCCTGTACATGAATTTGAGAAGCTTCAAGATGTTTGCAACCATCATTTTCCCATCTGAGACCATTGCTTGATTTATTCAAAGTATATACAGTTAGACCCTGCACATTTCTTACTAATGTTACATTTTATGATTATTGTATATGTGTAGTTTTGAGTTGAAACATGTAGTTCTTTAGTTTTTTCTACTTTGTTAATTGCCTTTATATGCTTTGTTTGTTTATGGCTTCTGAAGTCTGGTGCACTGGAACAAGCAATGTTAGATGCTTTAGTGATGGATCGGGTAGATTTTGTGAAACTCTTAATAGAATATGGAGTGAACCTCCATCGATTTCTTACCATCCCCCGACTGGAAGAGCTCTATAATACAGTGAGTATGGAACAACTCATCAATCACCTCCCTTAAGATTTATTTATTTAAAAATTTTAATTTACTATTTGTTTGAGAGGCAGAGAGAAAAAGAAAGACCGACAGATGGACGGACAGACAGACAAATATATGGAGATAGCTCTTATCGAATGGTTTGCTCCAAAAATGCTAGCAACCTATGGGGCTGGTCAGGGGCCAAAGCCAGAGCCAGGAATGCAATCCAGTTTCTCCACAAAGATGATAGGAACCCAATTACTTTGTTGTTGGAAAGTGAGTATAGATACTCCGATATAGGAAGCAAGCTTCTTAAACCACTAGACTAAATGTTCACTCTTCAGATTTGTTTATTAATTCCTTAAAATTTACCTGTTTCCTTGTTCATATACAAACATAGTTTACAGAGGCAAACTTTTCAGTGAAAGGAGTAACATTCTTACCACTTCATTTTATCCCAGTAAGACACAGATGTTACTAAGTACAAATTGCTTCTGATTGAATTGTTGAAAGTATCTCAACCTAAAGTCACTGTTGAAATGCTGTTCCTTCAAGTTTGCTATGCAAATTCCTTGTTGAAACTATGCTGCTTTGCTTTTCTCATTGTGAAAACACCAATTGTGCAAGCCACACATCCTTATTGAAATAGCTTCCCTTGTCCTTTGAATTTTGTCTTTCTTCAAAAGCTGATTTAAGTCCTGTCTTTCTGATTACTCCAGCTAGTGCACAGTGGTCTGTTACAAGAGTACAAATTATTTACAGCTCTTTTTTGAGTGCCCACACTATCATACTGTTAGTTATTTATAGGGTATCCACTCTTCAATTTTTGTTAACACTCACTGAATTCCTTAGAAGCCAGACTGAACATAGTAAAGTTTCAATAAATTATTAATGATGGGTTGTATTTGTGGGTTATATATATATATTTGACAGGCAGAGTGGACAGTGAGAGAAAGAGACAGAGAGAAAGGTCTTCCTTTGCCGTTGGTTCACCCTCCAATGGCCGCCGCGGTCAGCGCAGCGCGTTGCAGCCGGCGCACCGCGCTGAACCGATGGCAGGAGCCACTTGCTTCTCCTGGTCTCCCATGGGGTGCAGGGCCCAAGCACTTGGGCCATCCTCCACTGCACTCCCAGGCCACAGCAGAAAGCTGGCCTGGAAGAGGGGCAACCGGGACAGAATCTGGCACCCCGATTTTTAAGGGTTTATTTTATTTATTTGAAAGGCAGTACAGAGAGAGAGAATGAAAGACAGAGAGAGAAACCTTCCATCTTCTGGTTCACTCCCCAAATGGCCTTAATGGCCAGGGTGAAGCCAAAAGACTGGAGCTTCATCTGAGTCTCCCATGTGTGTGTTGGGACCCAAGAACTTGGGCCACCATCTGCTGTCTTCCCAGGCATATTAACAGGAAGCTGGATGGGAAGTGGAGCAGCCGGATCTTGAACTGGTGCCCACATGGGTTCTCTTGTTGCACCCGTGGCTATTTTTACATGATAAGGGGTAGTTAAGAATTCCGTAAGATTTATTCCTACCTCTTGCTATGTCAAGTCCTCATCTATATGTATCTTCCTTTGATAGTAGTTCATCTAATTACAGCTTCTCTTAGGAAACATCTTCCTTAGAATTAATTGGCTTAAGCTTCATTATTAAAGATTTTGAACAAAATTTTTGATATTCTGGATTACTTATGCATTCTGAAATAAGGTTTCCCTCCAGCATAAAGAGAATAATTGTTACTTTTGTTCTTTATCACAGAAACAGGGACCTACCAATATGCTCCTGCATCATCTTGTCCAAGATGTAAAACAGGTAACCTAATTACAAAGGTGTGAAAATACCATTGTAAACTGCCTTAGCTTTGTGGTAGAGGAGTCACTAGACTTTGTTTCCTACAATGTGGATTTGGATTTTCCAGTGAAATAGTCTATTACCCTCTTTACCTGCAGTTGTGACCAATTTCATAACCAAATTCCCCTCTTAATTTACTTTATATTTTTAAAGATCTGATCCACCAAGTAAGTAACATTAGCTGGTAAAAAATTGTGAGTCAGAGACATGAAACATTTCCAAACAGAACTTTAGTTTCATGTGATACAACACTGGAACCAATGATGATAATAATAATATCAACTGATATTTAAGAATTTTGCATCTCTCTTTATTGGAATACTAATGTGATTTCCACTGTTTTTGTTACAGTTTTGAATATGAGTTATAGCTCAGATACGCCTTACTTTTTTGTGAGCCTAAGCCTTGTTTTAGAGTCAGACTGCATCCCAAGAAAATTTGGCATGTTTTCTATCTGTAACAAAGGTTAAAATCCATCCAAAAATATTTTAAAAGTTTTCTCATTTTTCTGAAGTCTAATGTCTTGTTGAAAAGAATGTGTGCTTTTTTATCATGTTGAGTTGGTAGGAGAGCCAGAATGAAAGGAAGACATTTGGTTTACAAATTAGTAGTAAGCAAAAGTGTCCATGCAGATGTAAATTAGCTTGCATTGATTTATGCTGTATTGAGATATTGTCTTTAAATTATTTCCTTGAACTCTATCATAGTAAACTGAAAAAGAGTGATGAACTAGGTTCAGTACACTTTTAGCTAGCAGCAAATGAGAACATTGTTTCTGGTGTTTCTTGAAAAAAGTTCATTATGAATGTGAAAAAGAAAAATTAAATTATTTAAGGTTGTACACCTATGACCTCATTTCTTGGTCATAGCTTTGTGAACATTATTCATAATGCATTCATTTCAGACACCTTGTCCAGCACTCTGGGTACCTTTCAACATTTGCTATGAATGGTAGTTCTGAACTGAACTGTTATGAAGAAGTAGCAAGGTGACATTTGAGGGGTTGAAATAATTTTCATTTAGAATTAGACCTGTGTACTTAGAAATCTGCCACTCAACCCTCCTACCAGCCATAATATTTGTCTTGGCACTACCTCACATTTTACTATCTCATTTGGCTCTGCCATTCTGTTTCCTGTTTTTATTTGTTCTACTTCCTTTCATGTTCTTGTTTTACATACAGTGTTAGTTAATTCAGTAATTCAGTAAAGTGTTATACCCATTTCAACAAAGAGTGCAGGTGAAAAGTTAACCCAATGTTGGATCACATGTATTTAGAGTTTCTTGTGATTTCACTTCTGTTGTATTATTTATATTATTTCTGGTTAAAAAGCAATCTTATACTATTTAATTTTATTTTATACAAGTGTGTTTATATGCATGATAGGCGAGGGAAAGAAAGAGAGGGAGGGTGCACACAGATTTAAGCATACCTCTAATGTTTGTGAAACTAAAAAAACATTAAATCTGAGATTTGTTTTCCTCCTGAACAAGCAGGTGGCATCAGTGACTGGCCATATTTATTGATCAGTTGGTAAAGATGATTACAAAGAATAAGTCTACCCAGTGCAATTAGTTTAAGTTCTGATGGCATGGAAAAAAAGATAGGAAAAGAGAACTGAAAGTTATAATTATTGTATGTTTTTGTTGCAGCATACCCTTCTCTCAAACTATAAAATAACATTGATTGATATTGGATTGGTAATAGAACACCTCATTGGTGGAGCATATCGCAGCAGCTACACTAGAAAAAATTTCAGAGCCCTCTACAACAACTTCTACAGAACATATAAGGTAGCATAATTGAAAAGTGCCTTAGTAAAATTAAGGGTAATTACAAATCACAGTTTTAGAAGAATGGCTTGGAAAGTGTAGATGGCAATAGCTTGCTTCTACAATGGACTTTCTCTTCATGGAGTTTTCTTACGTGCTGTATGCAAAGTTCTGTGCTCAGTTCTGGCGTGCTGGGCTGGGATGAATATAAATATCACAGGTTTAGAAAGTCCTAGAAGAAACATATGTATGAACAAGTAGCCATAATACAAAACAGGAAACAATATGTGCTATGTTGACATGAAAGTAATGTGGTGATACTTGTTAGTGGTAGAAATGATCGGTTCTTTTCTTTATTTTTCTTCTGAAAATACAGAAGTCAAATGCTTAAAAGGATTAGATCTGTAAACTCAAATATGAATTCCAGTAAACCTTGAATATTAAGCTTGGACCTTATTTATAAAAACTTGGTGACATAAAATCCAACTGGATTTTGGGAAATGAAAAAAACATAAAACAAGAAGAAATGCAAATCCCACAGAAAATATTCTTAATGATTTTATGATTTCAAAGCCATAAGAATACACTTAGGAAGTACCAGCTACTTCATTAAACAAATTGGATATAGCTGTGAGGTTCCTGTTGACATTTATGGGGACTAGCTGTAGCCCAGTATTGAGCTTGCTAGGAAGCTCCTATAGTACCCTTTCTAAAATGACCTATTGGTATGACATCTTCCATTCCTCTGATTGTTTAACAGTTAAGAAGTACTAGATTTATGGTGTTTTATAGTAAACTATGTCATAGCACCAATGAGTATGTGGTTTGGAATCAGGGAGATATGGGATTAAATTTTGTGCATCAGTAGCTGTGTAATCTTAATAGTAAGTTTAACTTCTGTGTAGTCAATTTCCTCATCTGTAAAATGGAAATATTAATACCTCTTCCATAAATTTGTCAGAAGGATTAAGTGAAATGGTGCTTGAAAAATCTATATTCCTGGTCCATAGTGGATATAGAGTAGCTATTAATAATAGTAATCATTAAGATTATCGCTATAATGATATTATTATTTCTGCATTACGATAGTGATAATTTACATATTAATATGTCTATGCCTCCTTATTTTAGTGTTCAATTTTTATTCATAAAACAAATTCACATAAATAATGAAGTTGAAAGCCTATAGTTTCCATCTTGTGTTTTTATGCCAGACCCTTTTATATATGCTTCTTTTTGCTCTTATTTCTTATTGATGGAAACTTCATGCTGATGACCATGGCTTTAGTTGTTACCTGGTCTAGCTGCTGGAATGCCAGTGCAGATGTTATATAACATTTGGAGAAATTCCATAACTCTCTTACTTAACCTTATCTTTGGAGCTGCTTGTGAATGGAAACTTTTTCTTATCAGAACTATAAATCTTTATTGCTTATTTTGAATTTGTTCCAAGTATAGAACATCCATTGATTCTAATGGAATTTCCACATGGAGGAGGCATGCAGATGTATACTAGGGAACAGAGAGCGTGTTCTCTAAGCTGTTAGGAAACAACAGAGAACATAATAAGAAAGAGATCATACATAGGAGACTCTTGTTGGGTGAGTAATTGCTTTCCAGAGAGACTGATTGTTAATCATGAATGAAAGCCAGCGAGAACCTTTGGATGTTTGTGTAGGGCACAACGTTATATTAGATTTTCATTACTGCCCAGAACTAAAATGTTGTTACCACTATAATCTTCTTTTTCCCTTTTCTTTTTAAATTTAAAAAACCAAAATAACAACATATGCCAGGGGGCCAATAGCTTTCCTCAAAGCCTTTCCCAGCATTCCCTTCACCGGAGACGCCACTCGGGAACTAGAAATGAGTCTGCGGAAAGCACACTGCACTCTCAGTTCATTAGAACTGCCCAGCCCTACAAAGTCAAGGTACCACCTACTTGTTTTTTGACTTGGAAGTAAAAGTGTTCTGCAAACAGAGACTGTTTCTTCATTTAAAGTTGTGGAAAGGAAGGTCAGAATAGCGAGACCATTTACAAGTACTGTCAATAGATGGGCAAGTCAAACAGCCAGCAAATGTCCAGGACACAGCATGAGCACTGAAATGATCATCCGAGCTTGCACGTCAGCCTCTCTTCCTTGTCCTACCTCTGTCGTGTCTGGATCTGATTCATGTGGGCACTCTGTGTGATGAGACAGAAAATTTGCGATTACCTTAATTCCACATCTTTGTCTCCCTTACCCTAAGACCTCTGAGTTCGAAGCCTGCTTCCATCTCTTTCATGCTCTCTGCCTGCTTTTTTGCATCTTCTTTTTTCTCTTTTGAGGTTTTCTTAGATTAGTTTTAGCCTAATGTTACAATGATAAAATGACAATGAGAGTGGGCACATGCACATGCAGTGTTGTTATTCCCTCTTACTCTTTATACTCTTGCTCTACTTTTATCTGGAGATAAATGCTTTTTTTTTTTTTTTTTTTTTTTTTTTGACAGGCAGAGTGGACAGTGAGAGAGAGAGACAGAGAGAAAGGTCTTCCTTTTGCCATTGGTTCACCCTCCAATGGCCGCCGTGGCGGGCGCATCGCGCTGATCTGAAGCCAGGAGCCAAGTGCTTCTCCTGGTCTCCCATGGGGTGCAGGGCCCAAGCACTTGGGCCATCCTCCACTGCACTCCCTGGCCACAGCAGAGAGCTGGCCTGGAAGAGGGGCAACCAGGACAGAATCCGGCGCCCCGACCAGGACTAGAACCCGGTGTGCCGGCACCGCAAGGCAGAGGATTAGCCTAGTGAGCCGCGGCGCCGGCCAAATGCTTTTTCTTAATAGTTTCCATTTACTTTGTTGATTGAAAGGGGTTTGCTTTCCATGGCTAACCTCTCCTGCGATGAAAAGTTGTTATATAAAATCACCCTGGTTTTCACTGAAAAATAGAACAGATTTCAATTTTTCACTGACATCTCAAATTAAAAAAAGTAATTATTCCATCTTTATTATCTTCCAGACATTATAGCTGAAAAATTATGGTGGGTTGAATTTGAGGGGGTGAGTGAGTAGGGGAAGATAAAATGATTACTGAGAAATTGTTTCACCTCCCTCAAATAAGTAACCATAATACAGTGTACATATACCAAGTATCTGATATATGTATAGTACATACGCCAAATATCTAATATGATGAGCATTGAAATAGAGACATACTAAATGATATAGAAGTACATGAGGAGTTATATTGCACTAGAGGTAAACTGTAAAAAGTGGATTTGCCAGATGGAGAATATTATTTCATCATTACCTATTATCATCACTAGAGAAGTAGAATTAGAATAAGAGAAAGGAAACATAACACCAGTCTATTGGGATACATATTGGCAACACCAGTGGCACTTTTCTATAGGGAAGGTAATGAATATTGCTAAGATGAGGTTAAAGGTATTTTTTTAAAAATAATTCTTATTTATCCAATATATTATTTCAACCCACTTTTTTGGAAGTTGAAATTTCTCATGTAGTTACTGAGTTTATCCCAAAGAAGCATTGTTTTAAGTTGTGCTAAATGAACTTTAAGTATCTCCAGTTAGGGACTCTGGATCTATTAAATAGAAGAAACAGATCACCATAAAAAGTAAATTTTTCTTGCTGTTTGATAAAGAGCTATGGTTATTTGCCTGTCTCTTTTTTTCTTCTTCTAGCAGTGATTTGAAGAAATGTATAAGATGCCTGCTTTATTACATTGGGTAAAACTTCATGCATCTGAGTTTTGGAAATGTATCCTTATTTTATTTTCTAATAGGAAAAGTCTGCTACAGTCCTGCATAAATCAAGGAAGAAGTCAAAAGATGGACAGACTCTATCAGATGACCCTGAATCTCCTGGCTTCACTTACCCATACAATGACCTCCTGGTCTGGGCTGTGCTAATGAAAAGGCAGAGGATGGCCATGTTCTTCTGGCAGCATGGAGAGGAGGCCACGGTTAAGGCAGTGATTGCGTGTATACTCTACCAAGCAATGGCCCGTGAAGCTGAGGAGAACAACATGGTTGATGACACTTCAGAAGAGTTGAAAAATTACTCAAAGTAGGAGTTCTCTCTGCACTTCCTAATAAGCATCAACAATTCTTAGAATGATTAGATAACTTGTATTTCCCTCACTTTAGAACTTGTAAGACAAGTAGGCTTATTGCCATGTCAACCAGTCAGGGTTCTTGAGAGAGAACCTGTAGGTTATGTGTAGAGATATGTGAGATGGGATTTATTAGGAAATTGGCTCACATGAGTATGGCAGCTGAGATGTCCTATGACGGGCCATCTTCATGCTGGAAAACCTAGCATGATGGTAAGGTGGCTCAAGTCTGAAGGCCTCAGAATCAGGGAAGCTGAGGGAACCAGGATGCTGAGGACCCAGGGGGCCAGTGATGAGGTTGCTGCTAGTTTAAGTACTGGAGTCTAGGGGCTGGTGCTGTGGCATAGCAGGTAAAACCACCTCCTGCAGTGCCAGCATCTCATATGGATGCCGGTTCGAGTCCTTGCTGCTCCACTTCTGATCCAGCTCTCTGCTATGGCCTGGGAAAGCAGTACAAGATGGCGCAGGTCCTTGGGACCCTGCACCCATGAGGGAGACCCAGAAGAAGGTCCTGGCTCCTGGCTTCGGATGGGTGCAGCTCCAGCTGTTGTGGCCATCTGGGGAGTGAACCATTGGATGGAAGACCTCTCTCTCTCTCTCTCTCTCTTTCTCTCTCTGCCTCTTCTCTCTGTGTGTAACTCTGAATTTCAGTTTAATTAATAAATCTTAAAAAGAAAAAGAAGTACTGGAGTCTAAAGGCCAGACAGCTTGGATTTTTGGTGTCTAAGACAGGAGACAGTGTGTCCCAGCTTCCAGGATGAAGACCAATTTGTTTTCTGTGTTTGTTCTCTCCAGGCCCTGAGAGGATGGTGCTGCCACACTGAGGGTGAATCTTCTCCATGTAGTCCAATTGTACTCATGTGCGCATCTTGTCCAGAATGCCCTCAAAGACACTCAAAATAATGCTTTGTCATGTTTCCAGAGATTGCACAATCTAGTCAAATTGAGATTTAAATTAAACATCACACAGTGCATTTCATGGACTCTCCTATTAAAGGGTCTTTAAGAATTTTTTGAGAGAGAGAGATATCTTCTTTCTGTTGGTTTACTCCCCAAATGGCCACAACAGCCAGGGCTAAGCCAGGCTGAAGCCAGGAGCCAGGAAATAATTCCTGTTCTCCCATATCTGTGGCAGGTACTGAAGCTCCTGGGCCATTGTCTGTTGCTTTCCCAGATGCGTTAGCAGGAAGCTGGATCCAAAGGGGAGCAACTAGGACTTGAGCTGGTGCTCTGTTGTGGGACACTGGTGTCACAGGTGGTGGCTTAACCCACTGTGCCAAATCACCAGCCCTGAATTGTATACTTTAAATATCTCTTAGGGGCCGGGGCCGCGGCTCACTAGGCTAATCCTCCATCTTGCGGCGCCGGCACACCGGGTTCTAGTCCAGGTCGGGGCGCCGGATTCTGTCCTGGTTGCCCCTCTTCCAGGCCAGCTCTCTGCTGTGGCCAGGGAAGTGCAGTGGAGGATGGCCCAAGTCCTTGGGCCCTGCACCCCATGGGAGACCAGGAGAAGCACCTGCCATCGGATCGGCGCGGTGCGCCAGCCGCAGCGTGCCGGCCGCGGCGGCCATTGGAGGGTGAACCAACGGCAAAGGAAGACCTTTCTCTCTGTCTCTCTCTCACTGTCCACTCTGCCTGTCAAAAAAAAAAAAAATATATATATATATATATATCTTAGGAGTGAGAAACAATGCATGCATTGTATTAAAGAGCCAGAGAGCCATGGTAGAAAATAGAGAAGTGAGGAGAGTTTTGGATTCTTTGTTAGAAAGTGTTATCATAGTGAGGAAAGATAGGAAGCCTAGAGATAATGAACAATTATTTATGATGTTGATTTGCAAACAACAGCATGAAAACAACTCCTGAAAACCTCCAGAGTGTCTCCTGGTCTAGCTTCATATTGAAGACTTCTATGCATTTGTAAAATCTTCAAAGGAAAAAGGGAATTCTTTGTTTCTTTTTTGCTAGTACAGTCCTTTTTTAAATTTTTAAAAGACTTATTTATTTATTTGAAAAGCAGAGTTACTCAGAGAGAGTGAGAGAGACACAAAGAGACCTTCCATCTGCTGGTTCACTCCTCAAATGGCTGCAACAGCCAGGGCTGGGCCAGAAACCTGAAAGTCCACCCAGGTCTCCCATGTGGCTGCAGGGGCCCAAGCATTTGAGCCATCTTCCACTACTTTCCCAGGTGCATTAGTAGGGAGCTGGATTGGAAGCGGAGCAGCTAGAACTCAAACTAGTGCTCATGTAGGATGCTGGCATCACAGGCTGTGGCTTGACCCTCTCTACCACTATGCCGGCTGTATAATTTAGTCATGCACAATGTTTTCTGTCCAAAGATTCTTTATTAGGCCTAATTAGGGAGTCCCAAACCAAGCTAGAAATAACTTGTCAATAGTATACAGTGAATAGCTTAGGAGTACACTGAGTTCTAAATGCTGCTGAGCAACACGTCCAGTTCTGTTCCTTCTTAAAAGGGAGAACCTTCCCTTTCCTGAGCAGCCATCTCTTTAAAATCACGTCTGCAAACTGAGATTGCTGTGCAGTGATCCAGCTTTTGTGTGTGTGTGTGTGTGTGTGTGTGTGTCCCCCACTCACCGCTGTGTCATTACAGACAGTTTAGCCAGCTTGCCCTGGATGTGCTGGAGAAGGCATTCAAGCAGAATGAGCGAATGGCCATGAAGCTGTTGACCTGTGAACTCAAGAACTGGAGCAACTCCACCTGTTTGAAACTGGCAGTGTCTGGGGGACTGCAGCCTGTCGTTTCACATTCTTGTACCCAGATGCTGCTGACAGACATGTGGACAGGGCGCCTGAAAATGAGGAAAAACTCTTGGTTAAAGGTAAACTGAATTGCCCTCTGGAGTTTAATGTTAACTTAATGTGAAGGTCCATACTCTTGAGTCTTGTTTTTTGAATTGGGGGTGAGTCTGACGTTTGATAAACACTTAAATCCTCAATTTTTTTTTTTTTGACAAGCAGAGTTAGTGAGAGAGTGAGAGACAGAGAGAAAGGTCTTCCTTTTTCTGTTGGTTCACCCCCTAAATGGCTGCTATGGCCGGCGTGCTGCGCCGATCCGAAGCCAGGAGCCAGGTGCTTCCTCCTGGTCTCCCATGTGGGTGCAGGGCCCAAGCACCTGGGCCATCCTGCACTGCCTTCCCGGGCCACAGCAGAGAGCTGGACTGGAAGAGGGGCAACTGGGACAGAACTAGCACCCTGACTGGGACTAGAACCTGGGGTTCCGGCACCGCAGGCAGAGGATTAGCCAAGTGAGCCATAGCACCGGCTTTAATTTTGTTATTGAAATAAAATGACAGTGTGTGCACCTTGTGTGAGTTTAACCCTTACTGCTCACTATGCTTTGTTTTCTTTCACAGATCATCATAAGTATTCTTTTGCCACCCACCATTTTGACATTGGAATTTAAGAGCAAAGCTGAGATGTCACATGTTCCACAGTCCCAGGACTTCCAGTTCACGTGGTACTATGGTGACCAGAACCCCAGCACCACCAAAGAAAATGCTTGCCCGGTTAGTGGAACCTTACACTGAATTGACTTTCCATGGCATTGACTGCACACAAATATACACACACATGAAGTTTACTTATATAGAAATCTGCTAAAAATTTCTGTTGCCACTGTTTCAGTCTAGTGATGACACATGGTTCCTGGGTTTAGGCATTGTTCTAAAATGCCTCCGACTCTTCAGCCAAGAGTTTAGTTCTCTTCTCCCTGATGTTAGTCATATTATATGATGCGCAGATTAGCATGTATGATAAACCTAATTAACTCCTAGACATAATTAAGCCAAATATTTCATTTCTACTTCAGAGGCCAAATCAAAGACTGTTTTATCCTTGACAGCTGCCTGAATTTTCATTTTGCTTTGTGACTAATAGGATAAATAGACTTCTTATGTATTTAATACAGCAAAGAAGAATACCTCATAGCCTTAGAATGTGTGTTTATAAAGATGCGCATGAGAATTTGTGTTTTGGTTCCCTGTACCACTGCTCAAATCTTTTTGCTTGTTACACCCAGGGGCTATGGGTAATTTCACTTGAATTCTAGATTCGTGCTAGTTCTTTCATGGATAACTTGAGCTTCCTCTTTTACCATCCCTCTTCACTGCAAAATGCCCAATATACTGTGAATACATGTATTCTTTGCTTTTCATTTCTCAAGTTGCTTATAAAGTAGCCATTTACTATGAAGTGTCATACACATCTTTGATACTTAATACTTTAACAAAGAATTCTTGTCTAGCATTTTGTGTGATGTGCTTCCTTATTGTTGAGGTATTTGCTAAAATATTTTAAACATTTGGTAAAAGAAACTAATTAATTATAATTAGGTTTTTATAAGAGATTTTGTTATTTATTAGAGAGACAGAGAGAGAGAGAGGTCTTCCGTTCACAATGGCTGGGAGCTGGAAACCTGGAGCTTCTTCCGAGTCTCCTACACAGATGCAAGGGCCCAAGGACTAGAGCTGTCTTCTGCTGCTTTCCCAGGTCATAGCAGAGACTTAGATCGGAAGTGGAGCAATCGGGACTTGAACCGGCGTGCATATGGGTTACCTGCACTGCAGGTGGCAGCTTTCCCCACTACACCATAGCCCCAGCCCCTATAATTAGTTTTTATGACTGGCTTCTGTTGTGATTGGTTGAGCATTCATTCTGATTGGTTAATACATCTTCCAGATCAGTTGTTAAATATTTTGACTTTCACATTAATTGGGATATTTATGTATTCCTCCTTCCCTTCCTCCTTCTCTCCCTTTCTCTTTCACTTCTCTTTTGCTCCCTCCCTCCCTCCTTTCCTTCCTTCCTTTTTTTTTTTTTTTTTTTGATAGGCAGAGTGGACAGTGAGAGAGAGAGACAGAGAGAAAGGTCTTCCTTTGCCGTTGGTTCACCCTCCAATGGCCGCCGCGGCCGGCGCACCGTGCCGATCTGAAGGCAGGAGCCAGGTACTTATCCTGGTCTCCCATGGGGTGCAGGGCCCAAGCACTTGGGCCATCCTCCACTGCACTCCCTGGCCACAGCAGAGAGCTGGCCTGGAAGAGGGGCAACCAGGACAGAATCCGGCACCCCGACCGGGACTAGAACCCGGTGTGCCAGCGCCACAAGGTGGAGGATTAGCCTAGTGAGCTGTGGCGCCGGCTTCCTTCCTTTCTTTTCTAAGCCTGACAGTTCCATCTGGTATTCTCAGAGTCCAAGAGGACAAGTACACTTTAGTCTCTGTAGGATGTGTGAGAAGTTAGTGTTTGCCAGTCTGGGTTAGTCAAGTTCCCACATTTGTGACTGTACTGGCTGGATGGTACATTTGCTAAGATTAGGCCATTTCACAACTTTTTGAAGTACGAGAAGAAATGTGATGTTGATCTAACCTGTTTAGAAATAGAATGTATTGCTTTTATCTGAGATATTCTTTTTGGCTTTATATTTCTTAAATTATTCACATTAAGTTCAGCTTTCTTGTTCACATGAACTATGAAGAAATTTGTATTTATACATAAACAAATATATAAATGTGTTAGCAGTTTCTTTTTTTTTAAGATTTATTTATTTATTTGAAAGAATTACACAGAGTGAGAAGGAGAGGCAGAGAGATAGAGAGGTCTTCCATTCACTAGTTCACTTCCCATTTGGCTGCAATGGCCAGAGCTGGGCCCATCCAAAGCCAGGAGCCAGGAGCTTCCTCTGGGTCTTTCTACGCAGGTACAGGGGTCCAAGGACTTGCGCCATCTTCTACTGCTTTTCCAGGCCATAGCAGAGAGCTGGATTGGAAGTGGAGCAGCTGAGACTTGAATCGGTGCCCATATAGGATGTGGGCAGTGCAGGCTGCAGCTTCACCTGCTATGCCACAGTGCCAGCCCCAGCAGTTTCTTATAGTTGGTAGCAAGTAGAACTTTGCCAAGTAGCTATAATTTCACTTTTGGCTCTCACAGGCTTATAGAAGGATAAAGCATTGTAAATAGTTAGAACATTGCACTAAGTAGTTTTTTCAAAGGGGAGATTCAGAGAAAAAAAAATCCTTACTTAAATGGCATTTAAATAAGAAATAAAAGTTTTCTCAGTTCCCTAAAAAAATGACATTTTGGTTGTAATATAGTGTCTCTGCTTATAGCTCAGGTGGTTGGGACATATTGATTTATTAATTCAATGACTATTTAATGGCCATCTTACATGCACCAGATAAGATATGAGGCTCCAGTAATACTGCATTAATTAATTAATTAAGAAACCTCATTTTTTTTGTTTTTGTTTTTGTTTTTGACAGGCAGAGTGGACAGTGAGAGAGAGAGAGAGACAGAGAGAAAGGTCTTCCTTTGCCGTTGGTTCACCTTCCAATGGCCGCCGCGGCTGGCGCGCTGCAGCCGGTGCACTGCGCTGATCCGATGGCAGGAGCCAGGTACTTATCCTGGTCTCCCATGGGGTGCAGGGCCCAAGTACTCGGGCCATCCTCCACTGCACTCCCTGGCCACAGCAGAGAGCTGGCCTGGAAGAGGGGCAACCGGGACAGAATCCGGCGCCCCGACCAGGACTAGAACCCGGTGTGCCGGCGCCACAGGCGGAGGATTAGCCTAGTGAGCCGCAGCGCCGGCCCTCATTGTGGTTTTGATTTGCATTTCCCTGATGATTAGTGATCCTGAACATTTTTTCATGTGTCTGTTGGCCATTTGGATATCCTCTTTTGAAAAATGTCTATTTAGGTTCTTTGCCCATCTCTTAAGTGGGTTGTTTGTTTTGTTGTGATGGAGTTTTCTTGATCTCTTCGTAGATTCTGTTTATTAATCCTTTATCAGTTGCATAATTTGCAAGTATTTTGTCCCATTCTGTCCGTTGCTTCTTCACTTTCCTGACTGTTACTTTTGCAGTACAGAAACTTCTCAAGTTGATGTAATCCCAGTTGTTACTTTTGGCTTTGACTGCCTGTGCCTCTGGGGTCTTTTCCAAGAAGTCTTTGCGGGAGCTGGCGCTGTGGCGCAGTGGGTTAAAGCCCTGGCCTGAGGCACCCGCATCCCATATGGACACTGGTTCTAGTCCTGGCTGCTCCACATCCCATCCAGCTCTCTGCCATGGCCTGGGATAGCAGTTGAAGATGGCCGAAGTCCTTGGACCCCTGCACCCACGTAGGAGACCCGGAAGAAGCTCCTGGCTCCTGGCTTCAGATTGGCACAGCTCTGGCTGTTGCAGCCATCTGGGAGTGAACCAGCATATGGAAGACTTCCCTCTCTGTCTCTAGCTCTCTCTGTAACTCTTTCAAATAAATACAATAAATTAAAAAGTAAAATAAGTCTTTGCCTGTGCCTATTTCTTACAGGGTTTCTCTGATGTTCTCTAATAATTTGATGGTGTCAGGTCATAGATTTAGATCTTTAATCCATGTTGAGTGGATTTTTGTGTAAGGTGTAAGGTAGGGGTCTTCTTCATACTTCCGCATGTGGACATCCAGTTTCCCAGCACCATTTGTTGAATAGACTCTCCTTGCTCCAGGGAATGGTTTTAGCTCTTTGATCAAATATAAGTTGGTTGTAGATGGTTGGATTGATTTCTGGTGTTTCTAGTCTGTTCCATTGGTCTATTCATCTGTTTTTGTAGATCCTTGAGATGTATTGATAGATTTATACAATATGGTGATATTTCAAAGTTTTTGTAAAATAGAATTAAAAAATAATTTTATTTTGGTGCAAGCGATGTTGAAATCTACATACAGTGTTTTTCGTAATACCCACTGCTCTTGAACTTCCTGAGGAACCCTTGTGTGTATAGATTTCAAAACATTTTTGTACCAAAATAAACTCATCTTTTAATTCCATTTTCCATGAACTTTTTTTTTAAAGATTTACTTATTTGAAAGGCAGAGTTACAGAGAGAGAGAGAGAGGGAGAGACAGATAGATCTTCCATCTGCTGGTTCACTCCTTAAATGGCTACAATGGCCAGATCTTGGCAAATCAAAGCTAGGAGCCAGGAGCTTTTTCCAGGTCTCCCATGTGGGTGCAGGGGCCCGAGGACTTGGGCCATCTTCCACTGCTTTCCCAGTCATGTTAGCAGGGAGCTGGTTCCGGGCTGAGACTGATATCCATATGGGCTGTTAGCACCACAGGTGGCAGCTTTACTGGCTACACCAGTGCTGATCCCTTTCCATGAACTTTGAAGAGTACCCTTGTATATTTAGTTTTTCTTTCTTCAAAGCTAAGATTTTCTTAACAGGAGGATGCCCAGTTAATTTCTTATATTCTGTTTATTTTATTCTTTGCATGTCTAACCTGTAATATTTTATTTAAGCTGCTGTAAAGAGATGATTATTTACTTGTGTATTTCACAGAAAAATCATGACTTGGAAAAAGGCTCTGATGAAAAACAGGATGAAAATCAGCACTTTGATATAAAGAATGGGCCCAAAAGCCTTCCATGGACCCGGAAACTCTATGAATTCTACTGTGCTCCCATTGTCAAGTTTTGGTTTTATACGGTTGGTCTCTTTCAACAAAATACATAGTAGTATTGATGGTTGCTAGTTAATGTCAATAATGATATGTTGATTTGCCAGAGGAAAATGTAGAAGTATAGCAAAAAAAAGTAGTGAGAAGGTGACAAAGCCAAGACTGAGCATTTGAAGGTTTGTAGTCTAATGAAATGCACAGCAGTGTTTGTAGAACTGAGTGATAAAGTGGGAGGATCTCTGGGCAAGAAAACCAGCAGTCAAATCAACTTTATTTTGTAGGAGTAATGTGTTTTACAGACAGAAAAAGCAAGTGTTAGCCGGCGCCTCGGCTCACTAGGCTAATCCTCCGCTGGCATCCCGGGTTCTAGTCCCGGTCGGGGCACCGGATTCTGTCTCGGTTGCCCCTCTTCCAGTCCAGCTCTTTGCTGTGGCCAGGGAGTGCAGTGGAGGATGGCCCAAGTGCTTGGGCCCTGCACCCCATGGGAGACCAGGAGAAGCACCTGGCTCCTGGCTTCGGATCAGCATGGTGCGCCGGCCACAGTGCACCCGCTGGAGCGGCCATTGGGGGTGAACCAATGGAAAAAAGGAAGACCTTTCTCTCTGTCTCTCTCACTGTCCTCTCTGCCTGTGGGGGGGGGGGGGGGAGCGAGTGTTAGTTTTTTTGTCTCCAATAACATATGCATATAACTATATAGAAGATAATAGAGATTTTAGAAGCCTAGTTGTGTGAACAGATACTAAATTTATTATGGATACTAGAGATTCTGAGAAGGTATGAACTGAAATTTAAATGTATTATGCGCTTTTCACATTTATTTAGTACCACTTATTTTTCTGGTGCTTGTCTACGCTTACATTGCTCATGGCCAAGATTCTGTATCTAGAACATTTGAAGTGTGACTGTAAAAGATTGTTATCTACATGTGTAATATATCAAAATATTTCCTTGGCTAAACATACACTTATTTTGTATACTTGTTGAATAAATATATAGCTCTGAATGACCTCTCTCTGTTTCCAAGAATCAGATCTCTCCAAATGATGAGGTTTTACCACTTTTGGGAATATGCAACCAGAATATTCAAGATACCCCAGAAGGAGCTCTGAGAGAATTTTAACCATAGACACACTGTTGGAAAAAGGAGTATTCAAGTTCTAGGTTAGGAGCTTTTAGAGACAAGAGCAAAATTAACTCACAGAACCAATCAAGCCAAAGCTGCCCTAACAGCTGGTGTCAACAGTGAGCTCAGGCACATTAGTGTTGGCCGTCACATTGCTAGACTTTGGTATGTGATTTACTGAGGCAGTATTTTGTTATAAATGTTAGTGCGTAAAAGCAAAGTGTAAACATTTTTAGATCAAATGTTAAAGAATTAGAAAGAAATGAGAGTCAGGAGCAATATCATCAATATGTAGTGTTTTAGTGCAGCTTAATTTTACCTAGCAGTGAATGGGGGTGGCCCTCAAAAGGTTTATAGAAAATGATTTCAAGAGTATGTTTATTTTGGCCCCCAAATTTTTGAAATTCACCTAAAAAAGGGATCTTCAAAAAGTTCATGAAAATATATATTAGAAAAAAACTATGCATAGATTTAAATATTTTTGCACCAAAATAAGCTTATTTTTAAATTCCATTTTTCCACTAACAGCAGCTTCCTAGGTGCCCACATTTTCCATGTAAACAAATGGGGGATGGTGCTTCATTTTTTTTCCTTCACTTGTTGTTACCCTGATAGTGTCCTTGTTGAAATGTACAAATTCTGGCCAGGAACCAACAAGATAACCTTCTTCTCCATGCATCTCAGAACACTGATTTTCATTCCTGCCACCAAATCCTTTACTAAAAATCCATTGGTTTGTATGCTTCCATGCCAGTTAGAGCTGCTTGTTATCAGGTTGAATGAAATTCATGCCTGTGGTTTGGCTGTTTGCACCTGCTTGGCGTTCTCCAGAATTACCCTCACTCACGCCCAGGGAATGTGTGTCCCCTCACAGATGGCGTATTTGGCGTTCCTCATGCTGTTCACTTACACGGTGTTGGTGGAGATGCAGCCCC
Organism: Oryctolagus cuniculus; assembly: GCF_051225735.1. NCBI lineage: Eukaryota > Metazoa > Chordata > Mammalia > Lagomorpha > Leporidae > Oryctolagus > Oryctolagus cuniculus. The sequence goes on from NC_142867.1 coordinate 155,459,080, forward strand.
AGCCCAGCGTGCAAGAGTGGCTTGTTATCATTTACATCATCACCAGTGCGTTAGAGAAAGCCAGGGAGGTGAGTTGCCTCCTCCAGCTATGTCTTCTGCAGACCTTCCTTAAAAGTGTTCTTGTCTGTCAAGATTAGGGTCGGGGAGACAGAAATGCTGATCCTGACTTGCATGCCAGAGGTTATTTGGAGGAAAGTTCCAGATTTCAACTCCTTGTCCTTGTCAAATACTTTTGGCTGGTTGCTGGACTTTGGAAGCAGTTAGCTTTGAAGCAGATATCTTGGCATGTTTATCAGTTGTAGAATGATAGGTGATGTCATCTAATTGTTATTAAAATTTCCATCTATTTAATTTCCCAGAAGTTTTATTTGTTTATTTATTATTTGGTGGGGTTGATTTTTATAGTTTAGCATTACTTAGTTTCATCTCAAATTGCTGCATGCTAATGTCTGAAGTTGTGCAATATGTAAAGGATATATTTATAGCTTTTGAAAGCTATGCTGGGGTTAAGCTGATACGTAGAACACGGGCATCAGAGTGATGGTTTGAGTCCTGGCTGCTCTGCTTCCAGCTCCTTGTTAATGTGCCTGGGAAGACAGTGGAAGACAACCCAAGTGCCTGGGCCCCTGCCAAAGATGCTTCTGCCCACATGGGAGACTTTTATAGTTGTTACAGCTATGCAGGGAGCGAACCAGCAGATGGAAGATACCTCTCTCTCTCTTGTCTCTACCTTGCTTCCTCTATTACTCTGCCTTTCAAACAAATAAATCTTAAAAGAAAAAAAAAAGATACTACTAAACATGTGTGAAAATTGAAGCTGAAAGTCCCTGTGGGGAAAGTAGCCCAAGAAAAAAAACAAAACAATGTTTTCATTTCCAGTTTTCAATGAGTCACTTAAAGAAAAGAATTAAAATTTTTATGCAGTTATAATTGCAATCACAGATAATTTGGACTTGGATTGTTTTAGATATTAATGTGTTTGTGTCTCTATGTCTATGCATTTATTTACCTTTATTATGTGCTAGAAATGATCAACATTATGTACCAGGTAAATGTATTCTTACTAATTATATCTGAATTGCCTCTAGTAACTATGTGGAGTTTATAGATTATAGAAGATAATTCAAGGGGCCAGTGGCACGGTGCAGCGGACTAAGCTGCTGCTTGCGATGCCAGCATCCAATATCAGAGAGCCAGTTTGAGTCCGGAATGGTCTTTTTCTGCTCCAGCTCCCTGCTAATGAGCCTGGGAAAGCAGTGGAAGATGGCCCAAGTGCTTGGGCCCCCACACCCATGTGGGAGACCTGGATGGATATCAAGACTCCTGGCTTCAATCTGGACCAACCCTGCCTGTTGTGGCCACTTGGGGAGTGGACCAGCAAATGGAAGACCTTTCTGTCTCCTCTCTTTTTTTCTCCTCCTCTCTCTGTATTCTCTTTCAAAATGAGTGAATGTATGAATAAATAAATCTTTAAAAAAAGAAAATTCAGGTGAGAAATGTCAATTCTACCTTTTTTAAAATGCCTTAACAAAACTAGATTTACTATTTTACATTTCAGGTTGTCTGATATAGTATTTCAGGGGCAATTTCCTACATACATATCTTTAGAAGATTTATTTTTAATTTATTTGAAAGGCAGAATTTTACACACACACAGAAAGAAAGAGAGAGAGAGAGAGAGAGGTTTTCCATCTACTGGTTCATTCCCCAAATGGCTGCAATGGCCAGGACTGGGCCAGGCTGGAGCTTGGAGTTTCTTCTGGGTCTCCCACGTATGTGCAAGAGCACAAGCATGTCGGCCCATCTTCCACTGCTTTCCCAGGCACATCAGCAGGGAGCTGGATCAGAAGTGGAGCAGCCGGGTTTCAAACCAGAGCCCATATGGGATGCTGGCATTGCAGGCGGAGGCTTTACCCGCCATATCGTAACACCAGCCCCAGGAATTTCTTATAATAGTAAGTTCTGTATCACATTTTCAGTAGTTTGTCAGTAACACACTAAATACTAGTAGTACTAGATTCCAGGATCCCTTGCTTTCAATCCCGTGTTCTTAGCATTCCACTATGCCTCATGAGATGAAACTGTTGCTAGGCAGATCTACTATAGTATTGAATTTCCTTCCTTCCTTTTTTTTTTTTTTTTTGATAGGCAGAGTGGACAGTGAGAGAGAGAGAGAGAGAGAAAGGTCTTCCTTTTGCCGTTGGTTCACCCTCCAATGGCTGCCATGGCTGGCGCGCTGCGGCCGGCGCACTGCACTGATCCGAAGGCAGGAGCCAGGTGTTTCTCCTGGTCTCCCATGGGGTGCAGGGCCTAAGCACCTGGGCCATCCTCCACTGCACTCCCTGGCCACAGCAGAGAGCTGGCCTGGAAGAGGGGCAACCGGGACAGAATCCAGCGCCCCAACCGGGACTAGAACCCGGTGTGCCGGTGCCGCAAGGTGGAGGATTAGCCTAGTGAGCCGCGGCGCCAGCCCATAAGCTTCTTTAATTCTTTACCAAGGACAACTTAAGTTTCTAAAAACCTCATGTTATATAAGTTTTGGCAGGACTCAGATCAATCTTTATGTAAGTGGTTGATGTATTCAAGATGATATTGATAGGATTATTAAATTGTATCCCATACTTTAAGTTTTCCTCTTTCTTTTTTTCTGTTAGATCTATATTTCAGAACCTGTTAAATTCACTCAAAAGGTGAAGGTATGGATTAGTGATTACTGGAATCTAATGGAATCTGTGGCTATTTGCCTGTTTTTAGTTGGTTTTGGTCTTCGGTGGGGTGAGCCTCCTTTTCGCACAGCAGGAAGACTGATATACTGCATCGACACCATATTTTGGTACACACAGCTCCTGGACTTCTTTGCTGTGAATCAACATGCAGGTCCATATGTGACCATGATTGCGAAAATGGTGAGTGCAGTCTGGAATTAATGATTCTGCCTAACTTCATGGTTCACTTTTGATAGTTAATTTTGGAATTATTCATAGAAGCACAGATGGCAAGATAATTTCATCACTGCTTTCTGAATAAACAAACTTGTATTTAACAAATTTCCTTTGATAGCATAGTGGGTGTGAGTATACTCAGCTTACTCTTTTGGCAGGGTCAGTGGCATGGGATTGAGTCAGATTTGTTTGTAAGCATGGTAACTATCAAGGGCCAGGCTTATGTGAGGCTACCACCAATGATGTTTTCTGCTAAAATATCAACTTATTGTCACTATCCTACAACAGTTAAATATGAGGGTACTTCAAAATGTTCTTGGAAAATTGAACTAAAATTTATTAATTAAATTTATGAATGAAAATGTATTTTGGTGTCAAAAATAAAAATCATATATATGAGGAGCCTTAGAAATTCTTGAAAATGCATATTGTAAAAAAACTATACATGTTTTTCGCATTTTTGCACCAAAATAAACTTATTTTTTCCTATGAACATTTTGAATCACCCCATAGTGCTTACTATGTGCCACACTGTTCTACATACTTTAATATATTAACATTTAATCTTCATAACGCTCTATGAGATAGGTTGTGTTATTATCCATATTTTACATCCAGGAAACAGAGCTTAGGGAAATTGCTCTAGGGCATGTGTGGGGAGCCGGGATTCAAACATGAACTGCCTGGCTCCAGCCTGTCCTGTAAGCTTGTTCCATCTGCCTTTTCACAAGGAGCTGAGACTTATCCTTTAGGAAGCACAGTATTGAGAGGCTGTCTTTGGTTTTTTCTTCTAAAATATTCGCTGGTAGGGAAGGGGCAAGAACTGGAGATTGGAGATGAGTGTCCAATCAAGGGCAGAGGACAGAAAAGGACCACCCAGGACTCCAGACAGATTTTTTCCCCTTACTTGACACTCTTCTCATAGACCAGAAATGTTTGATCTGGCCTTGTGACATTGGTACGTACTTAGTAGATAGGCCCTGCTGAGGTAAGCTGTATGACTCAGTGTCTAAGCACAAGGCTGTGTCTGTCTAATGCAAGGTTTGATGAGTGCACCTGGGCCTGCCCTCTATACAGACTCTGGGATCCAGAATCCTTCCATTTTATGGCATACCCGCATTAACATGTGGCTTCTAAGGTCTCTTATGACAGGAAAGAAAGGGATAGGGAACATCTGATGACTTTTATCAGCTCTGGACAGGAAGTGACCCAAGTCACTATCATCCCAGAGCCCATTGGCCGAAGCTTAATGCAGGCGAGGCTAAGGAATGTGGATAACCTCATGGAATACTTATGAGGAGTTTGATGAAGTCTCTGCCACAGTGAAAAAATGGGTTAAGTTGATGCATATTTAGTAGGTGAAATGAAGTAGTCCTATCAGTTTCTCAGGTTTTAATCAATTCATAAAGATAATCCTGGGAATAAGGATTCATTTGACTAATTTGTCTATACCTTTTTTTTCCCTTTTCCTAACCTTATCTATGGTTCAATTACTAAGAAGTTGGATATTAGCAATTTTTAAAAGATTTATGTATTTATTTGAAAGTCAGAGTTACACAGAGAGAGGAGGAGAGGCAGACAGAGAGAGAGAGAGAGAGAGAGAGAGCGCGAGGTCTTCTATCCGATGGTTCACTCTCCAATTGGCTGCAACAGCTGGAGTTGTGCCGATCCAAAGCCAGAAGCCAGGAGCTTCTTCTGGGCCTCCCATTTGGGCCATCTGCTACTGCTTTTCCAGGCCACAGCAGAGAGCTGGATCGGAAGAGCAGCAGCCAGGACTAGAACCAGTGCCCATATGGGATGTCAGCACTATAGGCGGTGACTTTACCTGCTACACCACAGCTCCGGCCCCTGGATATTAGCAAATTAAAAGCTATTCCCATTCTATTACTGATTAAAGAAAGCAGCACAGTTTCCATACTTTCAGCTCATTTGTTGTTCTAAGGACTACTGTGACTTGAAGCACATACTGTGCAGAGAAGACAAAATAGGTTAGCCAAAAAAAAGCCAGTTATTCGTGGACTAAAGCATTTTAGACAATGACCAACTGGTCTTATTATTGGCAGGCATAATTATGATAGTTGCTGGTATTTGATTTGATTTAAATTCCAAATCTGTAGTAAAATTCTGGTTGTGCTATGTTATGTTGCAGACAGCAAACATGTTCTACATCGTGATCATAATGGCCATAGTTCTACTGAGCTTTGGAGTGGCACGCAAGGCTATCCTTTCTCCGAAGGAGCCTCCATCATGGAGCCTAGCTCGAGATATAGTATTTGAGCCATACTGGATGATGTATGGAGAAGTCTATGCCTCAGAAATTGACGGTGTGTATGGGATTTTTCCATCATGCAGATACCAAATCTTTATAGGTATCAAATGAAAGAAAAGTCAAAAAGAATCATCTGAATCTTACTGTATAAAATCTGTGTTTTCTACAAAGTGGATGTGTCAAACGCTTGTGTAGGGTCATGGGACCATGGTTCATCTTATGTCTCATTCTCGTCCTTTCTTTTTGTAGTTTGTGAAAGCACACCATCCTGCCCTCCTGGTTCTTTTCTTACCCCATTCCTGCAAGCTGTCTACCTCTTTGTGCAATACATCATCATGGTGAACCTGTTGATTTCTTTCTGCAAGTAAGTTATTTTAATTAAATATCATGATTTTATTGAAATAAAAAAAAAACAGGAACAAGTATGTTGAATGGATTCACATGTATTTTGAAGAAAATATCCTTTGATTGTGTTCCATGTTTTATTACTATGGTTTTAAAATATGGGCATGCAGCTACTGGTAGGAAGGAAGCAATGTTGGAAGCCATAAAATAATAAGTAGAAAGTATAATAGAAGCAATATGAAAGGAGATCGTGAGTGGCTGTTAAACGGTAAGTTAGAGTCATGAAGGAATAATATTGATGGAGTTGAAAGTTGCCCAAAGGGTTCTTTTTTTTTTTTTTGACAGGAAGAGTTAGTGACAGAGAGAGAAATAGAGAGAAAGGTCTTCCTTCCGTTGGTTCACCCCCCAAATGGCAGAAGCCAGGAGCCAGGTGCCTCCTCTGGGTCTCCCATGCAGGTACAGGGCCCAAGCACTTGGGCCATCCTCCACTGCACTCTGGGGCCACAGCAGAGAGCTGGCCTGGAAGAGGAGCAACTGGGACAGAATCCGGCGCCCCGACCAGGACTAGAACCTGGAGTGCTGGCGCTTCAGGCGGAGGATTAGCCTGGTGAGCCGCGGCACCGGCCTCCCAGCTCTTTCTTAAACTCTAGTCATGTGGATCCAACTGCCCTCCTACACTAGTCAGAAGTGGAACCAGTTTCCTTCCCTCCCTCTCACTCCCTCCCTTACCACCTTTCTGCCCTCCTTTCCCAAGATTTATTGATTTATTTTAAATGCAGAGTCAGAGGCAGGGAGATGGAGAAAAAAAGATCTTTAGTCATCAGGTTCACTCCTTAAATGGCCACAACAACTGGGGCTGGGCCAGTCTCAAGCTAGGAACCGGGAACTCCATCTGGGTCTTCCACATGGCTAGCAGAGGCAGGTTCTTCAGCCGTCATCTGCTGCTTCCAGGCTTATTACAAGGGAATGGATCATAAGCAGAGTAGCTGGGACTTGAAGCAGTACTCTGGTATGGATACAAGTTTCCCAAACAACAGCTTAATGTGCTATTTCCCAACTGATTTCTAAATTTTAAAATGTCCACACTCTAGGCTATATCTCTCTTATTTCTCAACATACTTGTAGTCTTTCCCAAATCTCTGGAGGAGAACATGAGTTTCTATTGAAGCTTTACCTTTTCACTTGTTCAGACAAAAACACCTTGGAATCATTCTTAATTCCTCTTGTGTCTCTGTGACCGTCAGGAACTCCTGTTGACTCAGTGTTTAAATAGATAATCAATTCAACCTGATTTCACTACCCGATTGTTACCATAGAGCCTCCTAATTTCTTTCCCTGTTTCTGTCTTTGACCCATATATTCTTCTGCTCTCAACACAGTAGCCCACATGGCCTTTTACAAATATAAATCAGATGATGTCACTCCTCTGCTCCAAACCCTCAGTAGCTCTTGATTTTCCTTTAGGAAACAATTAAAGTTCCTACGTGACTTATATGGCATCTTGTGATTTGACTTTCCCATTAACTCTTTTTTTTTGACAGGCAGAGTGGACAGTGAGAGAGAGAGACAGAGAGAAAGGTCTTCCTTTGCCATTGGTTCACCCTCCAATGGCCGCCGCGGCCAGTGCGCTGCGGCCGGCGCACCGCGCTGATCTGATGGCAAGAGCCAGGTGCTTCTCCTGGTCTCCCATGGGGTGCAGGGCCCAAGCACTTGGGCCATCCTCCACTGCCTTCCCGGGGCCACAGCAGAGAGCTGGCCTGGAAGAGGAGCAACTGGGACAGAATCCGGAGCCCCGACCGGGACTAGAACCCGGTGTGCTGGCGCCGCAAGGCGGAGGATTAGCCTAGTGAGCTGCGGCACTGGCCGCCCATTAACTCTTAACTTACACATCATATTCTTCTTCCTCTAACCATTCCTCTCTAACCATACTGACCTCCCAAGAAACAACATTTGCACTTTCTGTTCCTTTTGCCTGGAATCCTTTTCCTCAGATATCACCCCTTCCAGTTTTTGCTTCTTTTTAATTAGCCTACTTAAACATTTTAGTTAAAAGTTCAGCTCCCTCTCCTCTGCCATCTCCTTAGCACACCTGGTGTCTCTTACTCTTCTTTCCTTATACCCACTTATATTATAGATGCAAATATATTTTATAACATATGCTTTATGTTTTTCTGTTATCTAACTCCTTTACTGAAATAGCAGCTTTACAAGGACAAGTGTTTTATATTTTTTGCTCATAAATTGATCCCAGACACTGAGAAGAGGGACTAGCACAAGTTTGTTTAATAGATAGAAAAAGAAAGTGAAGCAGTGGGAATAAACTGTTGTTTTCTGAACACCTGTTATATGGCAGGCACTGTGGTAGGTATTTGTATCATCAATTGTATCACTGAGGAAAAACAAGAAGAGGGAGGCCTTCACTTTGGCATAGTAGCTTAAGCCTCTGCCTACAGTGCCGGCATCTCATATGGGCTCCAGTTCAAGTCTCAGCTGCTCCACTTCCAATCCGGCTCCCTGCTAATGCCCTGGGAAAGCAGTGGAAGATGGCCCAAGTCCTTGGGCCCTTTCACTCACATGGGAGACCTGGAAGAAGCTCCTGGATCCTGGTTTCAGATCAGCCCATCTGGGGAATGAACCAGCAGATGGAAGATCTCTCTCTCTCTCTCTGTAAATGCCTCTCAAATAAATAAAGTTAAAACGTAAAAATATAAAGGAAAGAAAAAATAAACATATGGAATCTAAGTAAACAAAGTACAGAATATGGAGGCTGGTGGTAGGCAAAATAAATCAGAATGTCTTCCCAAAATGACTGTTGTTGTGTTGTTGCTTATACTTGGTAGGGACATATTTTCTTGGTTGTGAGATTGTCTGATAGCTATCATCTCTCTCAGCTCTATCATTTTGGGAACTTATTTCTTTTGTTGGTATTTACTTATAGTTATTTTATTTTTGATATTTCAAATAATATTGAGATGGTATGAAACTTTTTGTTTGTCAAAAATGTCAACTGGGTGCCGGCATTGTGGCTTAGCAGGTTAACACCCTGGCCTGAAGCGTCGGCATCCCATATGGGCTCCGGTTCGAGACCCTGCTGCTCCACTTCCAATCCACCTCTCTGCTAAGGCCTGGGAAAGCAGTAGAAGATGGCACAAGTCCTTGGGCCCCTGCACCCATGTGGGAGACCTGGAAGAAGCTCCTGGCTCCTGGTTTCAGATCAGCACAGCTCTGGCCGTTGCGGCTAATTGGGGAGTGAACCATTGGATGGAAGACCTCTCTCTCTCTCTCTCTCTCTGCCTCTGCTGCTCTCTCTGTGTAACTCTTTCAAATAAAGTAAATAAATCTTAAAAAAAAAAATGTCAGGTGGTCAGCCTTGTGGCACAGGAGTTTAAGCCACCATTTGCAATGCTGGCATCCCATACTGGAGCATAGGTCTGCACCCTGGCTGCTCTGCTTCTGGTCTAGCTTCCTGCTATTGTTCCTGGGAAGGCATTAGAAGACAGCCTACTCAAGTGGTTAGGGTCCTGCCACCTGTATGGGAGAACTAGATTGAGTTCCCAGCTTCTGGATTCATCCTAGCCTCGCTCTGGCTGTTGCAGGCATTTTGGGAGTGAAAAAGTGATTGGGAGACTCTTTCTTTCTGCCTTTCAAATAAAAAATAAATAAAAGTTTAAAAAATATCATGTCAAAAGGATGAGGAATCCCTGCCCAGACCCACTTTTTACATTAGAGATGAACTTCTGAGGACAACACAGTCTGCGGACCCCAGGCTTGACTGCTTATCCTGGAGGCCCCTTAGTGGCAGAACTCTTTAGACCGAAACTTGAACAGAACCTGAAATACACCGTGAAAGTCGCCACCTGCTGGTGGAAGGCTGCAGTCACATTTGAGTAAAGCACCTGGAAGGAGTCACACTTGTTTTTGAGAAATCACCTGGATTTGGTGCCATAAAGTCAGTCCCAGAGTTTCTCCTTCAGCAGATCTGGGATAGGGCCCCAGAATTTGCATTTCTTTCCTGTTCTTGTGACTGCTGCTGCTCCAGTGATGACTCTTTTTTTTTTTTTTTGAAGATTTATTTATTTTAAAGACAGAGTTACCAAGAGAGGGGGAGAGAGAGAGAGGAAGAGAGAGAGAGGAGGAGGGAGAGAGAGAGAAATATCTTGCACCTGCTGGTTCACTCCCCAAATGGCTTCAACCTCCCTGGTGGAAGCCAGGAGTCTGGAGCTTCATGAGTGTCTTCCATGTGGATGTCAGGAGGCCTTGAGGACTTGGGCCATCTTCCACCGCTTTCCTAGGTGCCTTAGCAGGGAGCTGGGTCAGAAGTACAGCAGCCAGGATTCAAACTGATGCTCATGTGGGATGTCTGCATCTCAGGCAGTGGCTTAACCTGCGTCACAACTCTGGCTCCTCAGTGTGTGCTCTTTGAGAACTACTGTTCTGCCTCACTTGCCTGTATTCCTGGTGTTTCCTCTGTGGATTCTGTGAACTTCCTCCTCCTTCTCCTAGGCTGGATATCTCCAGGATAGTTCTACTTCCTTGTCTTTGTCATTGCTCATATTTAGAGTGCCTCTATTTTTATTTGCTGAATTTGGCTTCCCTATGCAAGTTTTACTTTGCTATTTTTCTCTGTGGAAATCCAATTTTGTTTGGAGAGGCAAATGTCAAGATGAACATTCCATGATGCTGTTCTTCCATAGTATGGTACATACTTAAAGTCAAGTAGCCAAGGATGAGATGCTGTTTTACAGTAACTGAACCACCTACTATAGCTTCCATCACAAGTTCTATGACATCAATATTTACTATACTATCTGCCTAGTATAAATGTAATTCAAAGAAAAATTCAGAAGGATCTACTGATAAGAGGTTTTTTTTTGTAAAATTTATCTACATAGGTTACATAATTTCTAATAGAAGCTCTGCTTATTAGTTTTTTTTTTTTTTTAAGGGCAAACTGATACCTCTCCCCTGTCTGCTCTTATTCGGGAATACTGTATAATTTGAGTATTTTATCTAGAATTATTCTTATACCAGTTCTCACCTTTGATGTCAGGAGAATATCTTCAGAAAGCTGATGAGACAGAGGAAACTTAAACTTGCTTAGCATGAAGGCTGAGCTATGGAATGAAAAGTAGATTCTTGTATAAGAAGGATAGTTTTCCAGAGGGCAGATTCTGTTTGTTGCATTTAAAATATTCCCATTTTTCTCTCTCTGACTGTAATTCCTGCCTTTTGCTCATTATTCTGACTACCACATTTCATTGTAGAAGGTTGATATTTTGTTTTGGAGGTGAAGAATCATAAATTAAGCGTATGTCGTTTTTCTTGGCTCACTGTTGGTAACAGTTGAACCAAATCATAAAATGTGGAAAAGAAAGAATCTCACTGTTGTGTTCTAGGATTCCATACTTAAACATTGTCCCTCCCTTCCTACAATGTACAGCAATGTTTATGTGGAAATGATATCCGTTTCTAATAAACTGTGGAGGTACAATCGCTATCGCTACATCATGACCTATCATGAGAAGCTGTGGCTGCCCCCTCCCTTCATCCTGCTGAGCTACGTGGGCCTCCTCCTCCGTCATCTTTGCTGTCAACGCACTCCCAATGACCAAGAAGAGGGGGATGTTGGATTAAGTAAGTTTTTTTTATTGGTGAGGTCAGAGGGGGAGAGTCAAGAATGGAGATTCTAGCAAAGATACTCTGCAGCATTGTGGATTAAATTCAGGGCACGGGGATGGGGGGGACTGTGAGACAGTAGAGTTACGGGCTGATGCCATGGGTCTAAGCGAACACATTGACCATATTATCAGGTTATAGTGCCTTTTGCCAAGATCAACTGATACTTTGAAAGAATCAGTAGGAATGGAATTTCTGCTTGAACGTGGAAAGGCTTTGTATCACATGTTTCCTCTGCTGACTTGGAAACTCATCAGAGTAACTTCTAGGGAGCAGTCATCTGACCCAGGCTCATTTCCCGAGAGTGGAAATGGAATTCAAATAGAAAGGGGTTAGAGAAGGCCTTGAGGTTTAAGGTGATGCATCAGCAAGATTTTGCTTCATTTACTAACTAGAATCACAGATTCTTTGGTTCTCTAATCCACTGAACGTGGAGGTGATTATGAAATGGATTTTGTATTTTCAAATCCTTTAGTGCAGGGTGCAGAATTATGGCAATATGGGTTCTCACTTTGTTTTGGTGGTTGTGTTTTAAGTGTCTACGTATTTTTGACATTTTCTTAGTTCAGATCTTTTGGTCAAATCTTGACTGTATGATGTGACTATCATAGTAATTGTTTAAAGAGAATATTGCTTGTTGTGGTTTTATAGATCTTCTGTATTTCCTGTAAAACATGTCCACTATTGGTACCAGGCCCATTTCTAGATAATTCCTAGAAATATAGGAAGTAAGTTTCACAAATGTTCAATTGTTTACCCCAATTCTTAAATCCACAATACCTCTTGAGGATTAAGTGTTTGGTGTAGCAGTTGAGATGCTGCTTGGAACACCTGCACCCCTATTGGAGTGCCTGGTTTGAATCTTGGCTGCTCCATTTCCAATTCAGCTTCCTGCTAATGTAGACCCTGGGAGACAACAGATGATGGCTCAAGTGCTTGGGCCCTATTAGGAAACTCAGATGAAGTTTCTGGCTTTGTCCTGGCCTGGCCCTTGCTGTTACAGGCATTTGGCGAGAACACCAGTGGTTGGGAGATTCTCTCTCTCTGCCTTTCAAATAAATAAGTAAAATATTAAAAACATCATCATCAACAACATAAAACCAAAAATGGTGCCAGCACTGTGGTGCAGCGGGTTAAAGCCCTGGCCTGAGGTGCCGGCATCCCACATGGGCGCCGGTTCTAGTCCCGGCTGCTCCGCTTCTAATCCAGCTCTTTGCTGTGGCTTGGGAAAGCGGTGGAGGATGGCCCAAGTCCTTGGGCCCCTGCACCCATGTGGGAGACCCAGAGGAGGCTCCTAGCTCCTGGCTCTTGGCTTCAGATTGGTGCAGCATTGGCCGTTGCGGCCATCTGGGGAGTGAACCAGTGGATGGAAGACCTCTCTCAGTCTCTACCTCTCTCTGTAACTCTGTCTAAATAAAATAAATCCTAAAAAAAAAACCCCAAAAATGATTCTGCAAGTTGAAAGTCATTTTTATGCATAAACTGGGTAAAAAGACTGATTTGACTATAACTGATGTAAAGTCTTTAATTCTTTCTATCCTTGAGGTGGGAAGTAGGAGTGTGCTTGATTCCAGTGACTGTCCAACACCAACTGGAGTTTTACTACATTTATGTGTTTGTACCATAATATCTTTTTTTTTTTTTTTTTTTTTTGACAGGCAGAGTGGACAGTGAGAGAGAGACAGAGAGAAAGGTCTTCCTTTTGCCGTTGGTTCACCCTCCAATGGCTGCCACGGCGGGAGCCAGGTGCTTCTCCTGGTCTCCCATGGGGTGCAGGGCCCAAGTACTTGGGCCATCCTCCACTGCACTCCCTGGCCACAGCAGAGAACTGGCCTGGAAGAGGGGCAACCGGGACAGAATCTGGCGCCCCGACCAGGACTAGAACCCGGGGTGCCGGCGCCGCTAGGCGGAGGATTAGCCTAGTGAGCCACGGCGCCGGCCAGTACCATAATATCTTTCTACAACTAGAAAAGAAAAATTTTGAATTCTCAATGGTTTCTGGCACCAAGAGTTTCAGACAAGGCATTGTGGGCTGTTTATATGCCAGCGTGGACCCTTAGGAAGCTAGTTATCCCAGGTTGTATGCTGTTAAGGGGTTGAAAGGGTGATATGCCTTTGCTTGTGGTAGTTGGCTCAGTGAAGTATATTTTCTCCTCTTGAGTCACCTTGAAGACTTCTTTGTCATTTCGTTGCTCTGAAAGATTCAGTCTTTATTAGGAAGCCAAAGCATGCCTGAAATAACTTGAAAGCTTATTATTTTATACATTCTAGGCTTTTAATAGAGAGGCATCCCAGGTGCTTACAAAGAATTGTGCCAATCTAATAGTAGGGTTTGAACCATTTAAGTGACCCTGGAATTGACTCGAGTTTACCCAGAATTCCAGGTATCATATGAAAGAAACCTTTCCTGATATCACCTTGATCTGGGCTTATAGGGTGATTCCATGTAAATGTAAGTAACTTTTTTGATGATAAAGATGAGTTCACCTCTGGAACATTCTTGAAGTTTTGTGCCATTACTCCTTATCCCTTATGTTAATGGTAGAGACATTGACACATAGGGCAGCAGTGCCATCTGGTGGATGGTTCCAGGAAATCTTCACATACTGTAACCTGCACCTGTCGCTGGAATTACCCTTTGGATAGTTCGTTCTCAGGAATCCACAGAAGGCTCCCATCATGCAGGTGTAAAAAATTCATGCCTGTGGAAAGCCAAGACACTGTGGCAAAAAATGACCTAAATGAAAGATCTCTGTGAGTGAGATCCCAGTGGAAAGAATGAGCCATCAAAGAAGGAGGTACTTTTCTCTGAAGGGAGGAGAGAACTTCCACTTTGACTATGGCCTTGTCTATATAAGATCAGAATTTGTGAACTCAAGAGGCTTCCATAGCCTTGGCAGCTCATGACAAGAGCCTTGGGTGATTACTGACACCATAAATAAGAGTGTCAGTTGAAAAATCAACAACAGGAGTCACTGTGCACTTACTCCCATGTAGGACCTCTGTCCCTAATGTGTTGTACTATGCGAATTAATGCTAAAACTAGTCTTCAAACAGTACTTTATACTTTGTGTGTCTGTGTGGGTGCAAACTGTTGAAATATTTACTTAGTATATACTAAGTTGATCTTCTGTATATGAAGGTAATTAAAATGAATCTTGGTGAAGAATGGGATGGGAGAGGGAGTGGGAGATAGGATGGTTTGTGGGTGGGAGGGTGGTTATGGGGGGAAAACTGCTATAATCCAAAATGTATTTTCAAAATTTGTATTTATTAAAAAAAGTTCTCTAAAAAATTAAAAATTAAAAAAATTTTAAAAAGAGAAAAAAAAATTTCATGCCTGTAGAAGTTTCTCTAATGGGCAGGCATTAGATTTGGGTGGAGATTGGAGAGATTGAATTTTTTAGCATCTGAAAGATTCTTCTATTTTTTTAAAGATTTATTTATTTGAAAGTCAGAATTACACAGAAAGAAAATGAGAGGCAAAGAGAGAGAGAGAGAGAGAGGTCTTCCATCCGCTAGTTCAAAATAGGCTGCAACGGCCGGAGCTCTGCTGATCTGAAGCCAGGAACCAGGAGCTTCCTCTGTGTCTCCCACGTGGGTGCAGGGTCCCAAGAACTTGAGCCATCTTCTACTGCTTTCTCAGGCCATAGCAGGGAGCTGGATCAGGAGTGGAGCAGCCGAGACTCGAACTAGTACCCGTATGCAATGCTGGCACTGCAGGCATTGACCCGCTATGCCACAGTACCAGGGCCCCTCTTCTATATCATATAATTGAGAAGCATTCTGTACTCAAGTTGTGGATACATTTTATGGCTGAATATTACTTTGCTTTTTTTAAATTTAAAATAGTTCTTTATTTTACTGTAAAATTCATGTAATATTTGGGTCTTTAATATATTCTGGAGAACTGTAATAGTTCTTTTTCTCTTAATATGAATGAAACCATTCAAGAGAGTTTTCCAATGTTATCCCTTTTTAAACATTATTTTATTTTTGTATTTTCAAAATATAAGGAACTTGCTTTTTAAAAGATGATGTTAGGTAAGAGTGAGAACCACAGTAGTAAATTGAATGTGAATGCTGAAGTTTGATGAAGAATTTCATTGGTCTCAAAATATCACAAAAAAGGTGTCTTTTAATGAACTAAGTATGATTACGTCAGGGAAGGTATATAGCCTTGACAGGTCATTACTAATATTATTGTCTATTCTTCAATAGAGGGACTTAGAACATACAAACCTAGTGTGACAAGGTAAAACATTCTCATTTGATTAGTGTCAATACTTTGCCTTCTTCTTCTTCTTTTTTTTTTTTTTTAAAAAGATTTATTTATTTGAAAGTTACACAGAGAGAGGAGAGGCAGAGAGAGAGAGAGGTCTTCCATCCTTGGTTCACTCCTCAATTGGCTGCAATGGTCAGATCTGCACCAATCCGAAGCCAAGAGCCAGAAGCTTCTCCCAGGTCTCTTACGTGGGTGCAGGGACCCAAAGACTTGGGCCATCTTCCACTACTTTCCCAGGCCATAGCAGAGAGCTGGATCAGAAGTGGAGCAGCCAGGTCTCGAACTGGCACCCATATGGGATGCCAGTGCCAGGGCGTTAACCCGCTGAGCCACAGTGCCACCCTGACTTCGCCTTCTTTTAACCTTGATTTTGACCCATTGGTTACTTATTATAATTTCAAAAATTGAAACAGTTGACACAGAGGAAAAAGACAATTAGATTTCTTCCCCTTTTTGCATATAAATACAGTACATTCTTGTTATTATGTGGAAACATTCTTAGCTATGAAAACATTGAAGAGATAATATCTATTCTATATATGAATCATTTTTAAAGAACAAGAGGCCCAGAATAGTATTTCTAGTTGTTTCTATTTATTGCTTCTCTTCTGATATAAGGAACACAGTGTGACGAGGTAACAACTTTTATCACACAAGCTACAGTTTATCATTTGCAACACAAGTGGAAAGAAAGCCACCTATCCATACACTATCTTGGTTCATTTTGTGTTTGCTGTAACAGAATACCTGGGGCTGGGTATTTTATATAGCAAACAAGTCCATCTAGCTCACAGTTTAAGAGGCAGAAAGTCTCAGGTCAGGTGACTCCATCTAGTAAGCCTGTGTTGAGGATCATACGTGCTGGATGGCATCCGTGGAGAGAGAGGGAGGAAGGGGGGAGGGAGAGGGAGAGGGGGAGAGGAGGGGGGAGGGAGAGGGAGGAGAAGTGTCATATGGCAAGGCTGGAAGCAGGAGAGTGGGGAGGGAAGGTGAGGCTCACTCTTTTATAACAATAGTTTCTTGTGGCAACTAATCTGGTCCCATGAAAACTACATCAGTCCCTTCTGAGGATGGTGTCCCATGGTCCAGTCATCTCACAATGACCCCACGACCTCCATACCATTACACTGGAGACCAGACTCAGTGCATGAACTTTGGGGAACACACTCAACGCACATGCAAACCATAGCATTGTTTATGTCACTTTCTTTTTTAAAAAAGTTTATTTGACAGGTAGAGTTAGACAGTGAAGAGAGAGAGACAGAGAAAGGTCTTCCTTCTGTTGGTTCACTCCCCAAATGGCCACAACGGCCGGCTCGCTGCGCCAAACTGAAGCCAGGAGCCAGGTGCTTCCTCCTGGTCTCCCATGCAGGTGCAGGGGCCCAAGCACTTGGGCCATCCTCCACTGCCCTTCCGGGCCCCAGCAGAGAGCTGGACTGGAAGAGGAGTAACCGGGACTAGAACCCGGCACCCATATGGGATGCCGGCGCTGTAGGCGGAAGATTAACCAAGTGAGCCATGGTGCTGGCCCCCTGTTTATGTCAATTTCCTCTTAAGTGTGTGTGCCATACTTTTTTATTTTTCTAAAGAACTCTACCTGAGTAAGGAAGATCTGAAAAAACTTCATGACTTTGAAGAAGAATGTGTGGAAAAATACTTCCATGAGAAGATGGAATGTCTGAACTGTAGTTCTGAAGAACGAATCCGCGTGACATCGGAAAGGTAAAAGATATTTCACTTTTGAATCCACAAGCTATTACCAAACCTTGGTTCTAACAGAATGTCTGAAAGAGTAGGAAGATCTGTGTTCAAGTCCAAGAGTTTTAGGTTCTCTAAAATCTGAGACATTTAGTAATGTAGACTAGCCATGTGACAAATGTGTACCTATTGAACATCTATTGTGTTTCAGGAACTCTTTTTTTTTTTTTTTAAAGATTTATTTATTAATTTGAAAGTCAGAGTTACACATAGAGAGAAGGAGAGGCAGTAGCAGAGAGAGAGAGAGAGAGAGAGAGAAAGGTCTTCCATCCGCTGTTTCACTCCCAGATAGCCACAATGGCCTGAGCTGCGCCAACCTGAAGCCAGGAGCCAGGAGCTTCTTCTGGGTCTCCCATGCAGGTGCAGGGGCCCAAGCACTTGGGCCATCTTGTACTGCTTTCCCAGGCCATAGCAGATAGCTGGATTGGAAGTGGAGCAGCTAGGTCTCGAACTGGCACCATATGGGATGCCGGTTCTGCAGGTGATGGCTTTATCTGCTATGCTACAGCGCTGGCCCCCAGGAACTCTTCTTACCAGCAGTTAAGTGGTGAATCAGAGACAAGATTCCCTGTGCTCCAGTGTGTGTGTGTAGAGGAGAAGAGGGAAATGAACAACAACAACAACAACAACAACAACAACAACAACAAAAAAAAAAAAAAGGAAGGAAAGACATAAGCAGAACTTGTAGCTTAGTATCTGGCGGTAAAAGAGCTTGGGAATAGGAAGTGATGGTGGCATGAGATCTAGCGGAGGTAGGTGTTTTTGGACTATTTTAGGTGGCTGGGTCCAGAAACGTTGCCAGGAGGAATCTGAGGAGGAGTAGGCCTGAAGGGAGTGAGCAGGACCTGCTGGCTGAATTGCATACTTGGCAGAAAGAACAGGAAGTGCAGCCACCTGAGGCAGCAGGTCACGTCCAGCAGTGGCAGGCAGGCCCAGAGAAGGCAGTGTACATGTGTCGCCTGGGTGGGGCATGGTGGAGGTCTCAGCTTGCCTGGCTGGCAACTGCACTGAAGCGGGAGAAGAAAAGATAGAAGTGGAGATGGGCGTTGCAGCTTTTGTAGAAGTCTCACTGTGAAGAGAAGCAGGCTGGGATATGGGAAGAGAGTGAAGATCTTTTGTTTTCTTTAATTTTTTTTTTTGTTAAAGATTTATTTATTTATTTATTTGAAAGTCAGTTACACAGACAGAGGAGAGGCAGAGAGAGAGAGAGAGGTCTTCCATCCGTTGGTTCACTCCCCTATTGGCCAGAACGGCCAGAGCTGTGTTGATCCAAAGCCAGGAGCCAGGAGCTTCTGCCTAGTCTCCCACGCCGGTGCAGGGGCCCAAGGACTTGAGCCATCTTCCACTACTTTCCTAGGCCATAGCAGAGAGAGCTGGATCGGAAGTGTAGCAGCTGGGACTTGAGCTGGTGCCCATATGCCCACTTCAGGCCAGGGCATTAACCCACTATGCCACAGTGCCAGCCCCTGTTTGCTTTAATTTCATGTGAAGATAACAAAATATGTTTAATGGTTCTGGAAATGATTGGCCAGCAGGGGAGAAACTGCAGAAGGAAGAGGGAGAAGGTGATTTGCTGAAGGGAAGTCCTTGAGAAGCTGTGTTGGTGGAAAGTCTGGGCTTTTCACTGAAGCTCAGGCACACACAGGAGAGACTGTGGTCAGAGCACAGCAGGAGGCAGGTGGGGGTACGCATGCATGTCTGAGGCAAAGTCACTGGCTGAGACAATCTGTGTGTGTGTGATATGTGCGAAGGAGGGAAGAGTCAGGAGGCCATTCAGAGACTGGTCAAGGTAAGTGCATTAGGAAACGCCACTGAGATTAAAGCTGTCATGGATATATGTGCATTACCAATTGTGGGAGGCTGTATGCAATTATATACATATTTTAGTTTTTATTTATTTGAAAGGTGGGGAGGGTGATCGATCTCCCATCCACTGTTTCACTCCTGCAGGTACCCTCAGCAGGCTGTGGGGCCAGCCTAAAGCAGGGAATTGGAGAAGCCGGGAACTCCATCCTGCTCTCCCGCATGGTTGGCAGAGGCTCAGGTACTTGAGCCACCATTGCTGCCTCCTAGAGTGTGCCTTGGCAGGAACCTGGAATTTGACCTGTAGTGGAGTGGTCAGGGGAGCAGGGGCACTGCCAAGCCAAGGATGTGCAAAAGGTGTTGGGAGTAAACATTGAGTCTTAGATTTGTTGACTTTGAGATTCTTGTAACATGATTAGCCACAGAAGTGTAGGAGGCTTTGGATGTATGAAGCCCTGAGGACAAGGAGTTTATCTGCCTTTTGAGACAATCAGTTGTGGTGATCATCTGCCTAGTGTAGCAAACCAGAACCATGACAGGGGAAGTGATTATACCAGGAAACCCAAGAAGCAGGAAGGGTGAAGAAATCCAGTGGAGCGAGGGTCAAACCTGGGAGGTGCAAGTACATGCATAATGGGTAAAGAAGGAGGAACTTTATAGAGAAGACTGGGAAGAATTGGTGAGGAGTATAAGAGAAGTAGGAGAGGGTAGTTACCATGAGTTGAATGAATGTAGACTGAAAATTTGACAGACAGTTACTTCTCTTTTAAACAGATTTATTTATTTATTATTTATTTGAAAGGCAGAATTAGAGGGAGAGAGAGAGAGAGATGAAGAGAGAAACAGGGAGAAAGAGATCTTCCATCTGCTGATTTACTCCCAAAATGACTGCAGTGGCTGGGGCTGGGCCAGATGGAAGCCATCCAGGTCTCCTACGTGGCTGCAGGAACCCAGGGACTTGGGCCATCTTCTGCTGCTTTTCCAGGTGCATTAGCAGAGAGCTGGATCGGAAGCACATCAGTCAAGACTTGAACTGGTGCCGATGTAGGATGCTGGTGTTGCTGCGCCACAACCCTGGCCCCAAGCCAGACATTTACGAACACGTTAAGTGCATGATAGTAACAGCAAAACTCTAAAAGCATTAATCAGCACGAGTCATTGTATTTCTCTAAGGTTCTTGGGATTGGAAGAAAGTATTAAAAGTTAGAAAGATACAGATGCTTCCTGGGGCTTTGAATTTACTTATGAGGCTCTAATTTAGCTTCGTCTGTAATCAGTGCTTTTCCCTGGATAGAGTATCACAGTGGCACTGTTTTTTCACTGACATCCTTGTTGAAGTCATTTCTGAGGTGCTCCTAAGTGGAAAGGGGAGGTAAATGAGCAATAGTTCGAAGAAGGAGGGAAGAGAGATTAGGAGGATGTTTGTGTGACTGGCTACCTCTAAAGAGGAGTTTGCCTGTAACCTTTCAGAATTAGGTGAGCTGTAAAAGAGAGAAGAGAGAATGTATTAAAGTTGTTTTGTGTCTTACTCTCCTGATGGAACACAGGCTTCTATTTTGACCCTCACAGTGTTAACCAGCTCTCTCTTCTCTCTGTCTTGTGGTGTAAGATGCTTTTAGGCAATTTCCACATTAAACATTCTGAGTGCCTTATATTGGGGAAATACTGGGGCTTTTTAAAAGTTTAAACCCTTTACCATGATGCGCATTGTGACTCAACAATAGAGTTACAGGCTGAGGCGGTCTCATCCTTATTTGACCATGACACCTTATTGAGGAACATCTGGGATCACCTCCCAGCATGAGAAATGTTGTCGTAGTTCACTCGTTCACTCAGTACTTCCTGGGACTCCAGGACCCCCTGCAGAGACTTGCCTAGGTCCTAGATGGTTGCTAAGATGTACTAGATAGAATACAGTAGTTCACACTACTGGTCATGCAGGCAGTCTGGGGTAGCACACTCTGGTTGTGTGACCCAGCCCCTTTTCCATGAAAATAATAATAGTTATGTCTACCTTATTATGTGTGGTATGCATGAAATAAAATAGTACATGTGGAACCTTTGTAAAATACCTGGCACATAGTGAGCACTCAGTGAATATTAGTGACTTGATGCTTATAATTATACCTGTTATTTAATTTTAAAATATCTTGTCCATGGGGCTGGTGCAGTGGCATAGCAGGCCAACACCAACATCCCATATGGGTGCCAGTTCTTATCGCAGCTGCTCCCCTTCCGAGGCGGCTCTCTGCTATGGCCTGGGAAAGCAGAGGAGGATGGCCCAAGTGCTTGGGCCCCTGCATCCCCATGGGAGACCCAAAAGAAGCTCCCGGTTCCTGGCTTCAGATCAGCTCAGCTCCATCTGTTGCTGCCATTTGGGCAGTGAACCAGTGGATGGAAGACCTTTCTCTCTGTCTCTCCCTCTCTGTGTGTAACTCTACCTCTCAAATAAATAAATAAAATCTTAAACAAATCTTCTCTAAAACTCACAATAAAACAGTTATCAATACTCATCTTTCCTCTACCCTCATTCCTTGCACAGAGGAAAGTAAAATGATAAGAATTTATTTTATATGTCAGAATGACTGAAAGGGTAGATGAATTTAGCGTATTTGGTGGTCTAGGAATATAATTAAAACATGAGGCACAGGACATTGAGCTTTAGAAAATAAGTACCTTAAAAGCAAGAGGACCCGATTTGAGGTGACCAGGTTATTTGTCTAACAGGTTCCTATTGTGGCATGTTACCTGTTGCTGTGAATAGTTTGCTGGTTCCTATTGTGTCCGTTCGATGTGACTGCTGCTAATGGAACTTAATGAGTCTCCATTACTGCTGTGCAGACTGTACTGTTTTTGAATTAGATGAAACAGTGCACTGGCTGGAGAGGCTCTAATTAAGCGTATTTGGAAGAGAATATACATATATTTTGTGCTCTTTCCCACATCATCCTTGCCAATTCTAATTTTGCAGGTTCCAGGAGGTCAGGAAGCATTTATTAAGCTGCTATTGAGTTATGGAAGTAGAATTCTATAGCAAATGCAAGAGAGTGTTCTACCCACATAGGCTATAATAAAAATGGAAAATACTCTGTTTATTCTTTAATTCCTATTTACAAAGCTCCCAGATAAGATGTTTCAATTCCTGCTACTTGTAATGTGTTTTAGGGATGAAAACTCTCACACTATTTTGGGAAGTTCTTTCTACAGCTGAGTGTTAAACTCTTCTTGGCTTAATCACTTTTTCTTCCTGCCCCCAAATGAAACTGAGGATCATTTTTTATATGTGCAGGTGGTCAGGTCAGTCATGCAACTGTTGGCTAGATACCCTCCCTTGTTGTTTTGTTTTAAAATTTTAATATCATTTATCATAGATTTTAGTTATTGTGAAGTTGAAACTAAATCCACCTCCCAATAATTAGAGAAAAAATCTTAGGAAGAAAAGAAAAAAAATCCATTGTCATAAGCCAGAGCTTACTGTGAAAACTTGGTCTTTTTGCATTTACTCTTCTTTTTTCTTATTTATTTTACTTACTTATTTAAAAGTCAGAGAGAGAGAGAGAGAGAGAGAGAGAGAGAGAGAGATCCACTGGTTCACTCCCCAAATGGCTGCAAAGGCCAGGGCTGGGCCAGGCTTAAGCCAAGAGGCAGCAGTTTCATCTGGGCCTCCCACGTAGGTGGCAGGTGCCCAAGTACTTGAATGGCTCCCTATTGCCTTTCACAGTACACACTTCCAGGAAGCTGGAATTGGGAGTGGAACCAGGGTTCAAACCTAGCACTCTGAGATACGGGATGTGGGTGTGATATGGGATGTGGGATGTAGGTGAAATGCCTGCCCTCTAATTTCCTAGGTTAAAACAAATGTTACAATGTGGACAAACTCATTATTATCTTAATTTCCATCTTTGATTATCTGATGATGTTGTCTTACCTTTTGTATTTTATTTCCTTACCTTTTGTATTTTATTTTTTGTGAATTATTTGTTCATGTCATTTGGAATCTTGTATTTTGAGTATTAAGGGCAGTGAATGCTTCATCCTATTTGTTAGAATACTGATGTTCCAAATTCTTTTTGTGTTAAAATTTTGTGATATATTTTAAATAGAAATTTCTTCTTATGTAGTCAGATCAGATTCATTAAAATTTATTCTAGCAATAAGCTTAGATAGCTAGAGCTGCTATAGCAAAGTACAAAAAAACGAGGCATCTTCCATCAACAGAAATTTCTTGTCTCACACTTCTGGGAACTATAAGTCCAAAGTCAAGGTACTGGCAGGGCCATGCTCTCTCCTGTCTCTAGGACAGAATCCTTCTTTGCCTTTCTAGCTTCGTGTTTGCTGGCGATCCTTGGTGTCCTTCGGCTTGCAGGTGCATCCCTCTAGTCTCATGGCCATCTTCACATCATCTTCCTTCTCCTCAAATGTTTCCAGCAGTCATAACGGATTAGGGTTCAACCTCCTAGCCTCATTTCAACTTGATTACCTCTGTAAAGATCTGTCTTCCAAGGAAGGTCCCATTCTAAGCTACTGGTATTCAGACTTAAACAAATCTTTATTTTTTTTTGTGGGGGGACACAAAGTAAAGCTCATCTCCATCAGAGATATTTACAGAGATCTATACAGGTAAGTTTTAATCAACAATTCCTTCTCTCCCTCTTTCTCTGAATGAAATTATTATACTTATTCCACTTGCTTGTGATTTACTTTTATACTAGGATACCTGAAGATATGTTGTGTTGCTTTTATATAAATCAATAGATGGACATCATTATCTTAAATTATTTATTAACATAGATTTCCAAAAATGGGTTTTGTTGGTAAATCTATTTGAAGCATAGAGTTGAAAGTTTTTTTTCCTTTTAAAGTTCTATCATTTTTCTCCATTTTCTTAGTTACATATTTGATTATTGATTTTATTCCCATCATTTTGTTTTCTTCTTCAAGATTTCCTTTTCCCATTAGAATAGTACAATGCTTGCCAATAGGAAGCATTCGAGTTTTTATCATATAAATTAATGAAAAAATGGAATAATTGATCAGATAATTGAAGGGATAATAGGCAGGAAGCTAGAAATGTGGTTCTGAAATATTAGAAAATTAGGGCTAGAAAGGTGGATTTGTAGTTTTTCCTCATTGGGGTGAAATGGGAACTATAGGAGTAAATCAGTATATATACTCAATGGGAGAGAGAAGCGGACAGAAGACAGACTTAACTCTGGGAAGCAACTAAGGCTGTGGACCCTCCTAGGAACAGAAGTAGGACAGGAAGAGAGCAAGGCAAGCTCACATGGGCGTAATGTGTCTGTTGGTTTTCTCTCTCTTCGCCCTCAGGGTCACAGAGATGTACCTGCACATGAAGGAAATGAATGAAAAGGTGTCTTTTATAAAAGACTCCTTACTGTCTCTGGACAGCCAGGTGGGACACCTGCAGGACCTCTCTGCCCTCACTGTGGACACCCTCAAAGTTCTTTCTGCTGTCGACACCTTGCAAGAGGATAAGGCTCTCCTGGCCAAGAGAAAGCATCCTACTTGCAGAAAAGTTCCCCACAGCTGGAACAATGTCATCTGTGCAGAGATGTTAGGCAGTGTGGGACTCTCTGGGGGGAAGAAATTGCAGTACTACAGCATGCCCCCTTCGTTGCTGCGGAGCCTGGCTAGAAGCCAGCATCAGCTAGGATCACAGCGGCAAGTCCTTCTGGAGATTACAGACAGTCAGAGAGAGACTACCAGTGTGAGCGATGACCAGAAACAGCAAGCAACAGAAACTAGAATTGTTGCTTCTGGCATGTCCCTCAACAGGCAAGCACACTCCAAGTATGGCAAGTTTCTCCTGGTCCCTTCTTATCTAAAGCAAGTTCCTTTTTCTGCAGAAACTATTTTGCCTCCGTCCAGACCCTCTATGGAAGCAAAAGAAGATGTGCTGGCAACTGAGCAGGTGTACCAAAGTGAGGTTACTGATCACCCGAATTGGCAGACACCAGTAGTCTCAGAGCAGGCATCAGTGGCTGAACCCCAGGAACAGGACGAGCCAGTCACTCAGACACCAGACAAACAGGACAAGGTAGAGCAAACTCTTCCCACTCTGAGTTGCACACCTACACCCCTGGCAATGACCTCCCTTCCTTCCCAAGCCAAGAGCAGTTACACTGGAGGCGGATATGTGAACTGGGCATTTTCAGAAGGTAATGAACCCGGTGTGTTCAGCATCAAGAGAAAATGGCAAACCTGCTTGCCCTCCACTCATAGTAGTGACTCCACTCAGAGTGAACAAAGCCAGATGCAGAGTCAAAGCGGATCACTATCTGAGAACCCAACAAGGCTGGCCCAGACTAGTGACTGCTCAGAGAAGCGACCATGGCTGCAGCCACATACATCTTTCTGGATCAGTTCTCTCTGCAGAGACAAGTCCTTCTTTAGAAGTCATAGTTTTAGATTCTACAAGGAAGAGAAGTTGATGAAGATCTGTAAGAGTAAGAGTGAGTATACTTTTTAAAAAGACATAGTAAGTCCTTTACATCACTACCGTTTTTTTTTTTTTATATCTTTGATGACTACATTCTTATTCTCTCCATTATCTCAGCCCTTTCTAGAAAACAAAATGTCCCCTCTCCCAACATTGTCTTTTTTTTTTTTTTTTAAGATTCTATTTATTTATTTGAGAGTTAGAGTTACAGGCAGTGAGAGGGAGAGAGAGAGAAAGGTCTTCCTTCCATTGGTTCACTTCCCAGATGGCCTCAATGACCAGCACTGTGCCGATCCGAAGCCAGGAGCCAGGAGCTTAATCCTGTTCTCCCACGTGGGTGCAGGGGGCCAAGGACTTGGGACATCTTCTACTGCTATCTCAGGCCATAGCAGAGAGCTAGATTAGAAGAGGGGCAGCCGGGACTAGAACCGGTGCCCATATGGGATGCCGGTGCCACAGGTGGAGGATTAACCTACTGTGCCACAGCACCGGCCCCCTAACATTCAGTCTTAAACTTCCTTGTGTGAACTATTTCCCTTACAGCTAATTCAAGATACTCAGAGACAGGGGCAGCATGGATCAAAGCAAAAATGTTAACAAACAAGAGATTGCCAAAGAAAAAGAAGAAAACACAGGGACTACAAGTACCAGTAAGTATACTGCGTTCTAACTTTTAGGTTTTTGGCATTTGAGGTGCTGGCCTATTTTAGGTTGATTGTCTTTATTTAAAGTGCCATGTGCACAAAATAACATTGCACTGGAAGGAGTCAAGAGATAAATTTAAGAGTTACAAGAGTGGATACATTGCAGTTTATTAACTGCACACAGATTGAAGAACATTCAGATTGGTTTCAGTTTTTGGCAATTTTTAAAAAGCTGAAATAAAAATTGTGTACGAGGTTTTTTTTGGATATATGTTTATATTTGTCTTTGGAAATATCTAAGAGTGGAATGTGAGTCATATGGCTTAAATGTTTAACTTTTGAAAAAACCTTCAAACTACTTTCTAGAGTAACTGTGTCCTTTTGCATGCCCACCTACAGTTTATGAGCATTTCAGCTTTCCTACATTGTCCCCAGTTCTTACTATGCTCAGTCTTCTTCATTTTAACCATATTATTGGGTGTGTAATGGTATCTCATGGTGATTTCATTTGATTTTCTGTAGTGACCAATTTTTGGAATCTTTTGATGTGTTTATTTATCATCCATGTATCTCTCTTGGTGATGTGTCTGTTCAAATCTGTAGCCCATTTTTAGAATTGGGTGTTATCCTATTATAAAACTTCAGTTTCTAAAGCATTTTTGTTTTGCTTTTATCCAATACATAAGATTGTACTTGTTTATGAAATACTATGTGATGTTTCAGTACATGATTTGTTGTATCATGTTCATATCTAGCTTCTCAAACATTTATACTTTATTTGTTGTTAAAACATTCAAAATCTTTAACTCTATTCTTTTTAAGAAAAATTTACAGTACATATTGTTATCTGTGGTCCCCCTACTGTGCAACAGAACATCAGAACCTCTTCTCCTGTATATTACTTAGTACCTGCTAGTCAACCTTTCCCAATGCCTCTCTACTCTCTGTTGTCCCCGGGATATCTGGAAACCATCATTCTACTTTCAACTTTTATGAGATCAGCTTTTTAAGATTCCACGTATGAGTGAGATTGTGTGGTGCTTGTCTTTCTGTGTCTGCCTTATTTCACTTAACATAATAACTTTCAGTTCCATCCATGTTGTTACAAATGACAAGATTTCATTTTTTTTTTTATGGCTGAGTCCTATCCCATTGTGTTTATGTACCATGTTTGCCTTATCCACTCATCAGTTACTGAACACTTAAATTGTTTCCATAAAAGTTTTTAAAATATATTCTAGATTGTATTACTTTGTTAGTTATACTTTTGGCAAATGTTTTCTCTCATTGGTGGTTTGCCTTTTCATTTCCATATATGTCCTTTGAAGTACTTAAATCCTTATCTTGATGAAGTCAAATGTTTGACTTTTCTTCTATTGTCTGTGCTTTTTGTATCACAATTAAGAGATATTTTGCCAAGCCCAAAATCATTAAGATTTTCTGTTGTGCTTTATTCTAGGGGCTTTATAGTTTTAGCTCTTACATTGGTTATGGGCTGCATTTTAAGGTAATTTTTGTATATGGTAATAGGTAAGGACTCACTTCCCCTCTTCCCTCCCTCCCTCCCTCAGCTTCAGCCCCTCTCTTTCTTCTTTCTCCTCCTCCCTCTCCTCACCCTCACTCATATGGATATCAACATTTCTACCATATTTTGGGTACAATATTTTCTTTCCCTGTTGAGTTTTTCTGGAACCTTTGTCAAAAATTGACGATAGCAAAAAAAAAAAAGATCTTTTTTCTGTCTGTCTTTATGCAAATATCATGTTATCTTGAACATTCTAACTTCATAATAAGTCTTGAAATTATGTCTTGAAGATCCAAATGTTTTCTTATTTTTAAGAAGTTGTTTAGTTAATTTATATTCTTTGCATTTCTATATAATCTAGACAGTTTGTGACTATAATTGCTGTGAATCTAAATATCAATTTTGACAAAGTTAGCATCTTAACAATGAGTCTTTTGATCTGTGAACATAGTATATGTCTTTATTTAGGTCTTCTTTAACTTCTCTCAGTAATGCTTTTTAGTTTTCACTGTACAGGTTTTCTACCTCTTTTGTTAAATGTATCCCTAGGTATTTAGTTCTTCTAAATTTTATTATAACTGCAATTTTTCCCTTTTTTTTTCAAATTTCTTTTTTTTAAGATTTATTTTTTTATTTTATTTGAAAGGTTGAGTTACAGAAAGAGGAGGAGAGACAGAAAGAGGCAGGGGGAGGATAGAGAGAGAGAGAGAGAGATATCTTCTGTCTGCTGGTTCACTCCCTAAATGGCTGCAATAGCTGGGGCTGGACCACTCCGAAGTCAGGAACTTCATTCAGGCCTCTCATGCCGTGGCAGGGGCCAAGAACTTGGGCCATTCTCAGCTGCTTTTATAGGCACATTAGCAGGGAGCTGGATAGGAAATGGAGCAGCCGAGATTTGAACTGGCACCCATATGGGATGTGGGTGCTTTAGACAGCAGCTTAACCCACTGTGCCACACTGCTGGCCCCTATAGCTGCAATTTTTTTAAAAAATTAAATTCTGTTTCTGGTATATAGGAATAAATATTTTATAATGTTTCTATACTTTACAATCTTGCTAAATTCACTTATTTTAGCATGTCTTTTTGTAGCTTCTTTAGAATATTCTATATAAATGATCCTATCACTTACAAACAAGGATACTTTCACTTCTTCCTTTCCAATCTGGATGTGTTTTATTGCTTTTTCTTGTCTAACCACCTTGGCTAGAACCTTCAGTATAGTATTGAATGGAAGTTGCAAAAGATGATATTCTTTCTTTGCTTCTGTTCTTAGGAGGAAAATATTTAGTCTTTATTATTCAATATAATGTTAACTCTAGGTTTTTATATAGATGTCCTTTATCAGGCTGATAAATGCCCTTCTAGCTTTCTGAGAATTTGTCATCATGTGTGTTGACATTTGTCAACGGCCTTTCTTCCATCTAAGTAGATGATTAGATGGTTTTCCTTTTTATTGTGCTAATATGATTGTATTGGTTTTATAATGCTAGAGTTAGTGTTTAGAATGTTAATCTTTCTGGAATAAACATCACTTTGTCATGATTTATTATCTTTTTATATATTGAATTAATTTTGCTAAAATTTTGTTAAAATTCTTTGCATCTATTTTCTTGAGGGATGTTTGTTTTTAGTTCTTTTTTATTATAACATTTTTGTCTGGTTTTAGTATCAGAGTGATGCTGGGTTTGTTGACTGAGTTGAGAAGGATATCTTCAGCTTTTGGGGAGAGTTCAGCAAGAATTGATACTACTATTTAAACCTTAAATATTTGGTAAAAATAACCAATGAAACCATATTTGTGGGAAATTTGTTTTTAATATTTTTATGAGAGAGAGAGAGAGGTTTCATCCTCTTACGCACCTCTCAAGTTCACTAGCCAGGACTGAGCCAGGCCAAATCCAGAAGCCAGGAACTCTTTCCAGATCTCCCACATGGTGGCAGGGACCCAACCACTTTAGCTGTCATCTACTGCCTCACAGGTTGCAAATTTAGCAGGAAACTGGATTGAAAGCAGAAGTGGGACTTGATTCCGGCACTCTTCTATGAGAGGCAGGCATCTCAAGCAGTGACTCAGTCTAGCTAAAGTTCATCTTTTTACTGGTCTTCTCAAAGAACCAATTCTTAGGTTCACCGATTTTCCTCTGATTTGTATTTCATTGATTTCTGCTCTTATTATTAATTTGTTCTGTTTTTTTTTTTGGGGGGGTGGGGGAAGTGGTTTCACTTGCTCTTCTCTTAACAGTTTGTT
The DNA here is from genome assembly GCF_051225735.1 of Oryctolagus cuniculus. Taxonomy (NCBI): domain Eukaryota; kingdom Metazoa; phylum Chordata; class Mammalia; order Lagomorpha; family Leporidae; genus Oryctolagus; species Oryctolagus cuniculus. The sequence goes on from NC_142867.1 coordinate 155,489,036, forward strand.
AAGATAGAAACTTAAGTCATTGACTTTATTTTCTTTTCTAGTATAGCTATGTAGTGCTAAAAAAATTTCTTCCAAACACTGTTTAACTTTCTGATACATTGTTTTTATTTTCATTCAGTGAACCTGTTTATCTATTTTAATGGGTCTTAAATCTGAATTAGCAATTCTTCAGGCAGTCATCTTTCATGATCTTAATACCCTGCTTCATTTTACACTGATTTTTCCAAGTGATAGTCTGGATGTACTCTAAACACACACAACCCCCTAACCCTTTCTTTCAGAAGAGAAGCAGAAGCAGAGAGTAAGGATGGAGACAATGATATACAACCTCTTCTTAGGGGGTGAGATTTAGCTTGATAAGGAAGGCTATTCTTTCAGGGAAAAAGGTCATTAGTTCCCCGTGTCCCATGAAGTACGCATGTAGGTAGATTTATTTTTTGAATAGTTCAGATGGTCAGAGTTCATCTAGGAATTGCAACTGAGCTCAAGTACTCGTGCTTGCATCCATTCATTGCTTTGTAATTTACCAGTTTACCTCATTTGTTCCCTGTCCCTGGGAAGTGCACAGATCAGCCCTGTGATTGGCTATTTATTACTTTAGTAATGAAGGGAATGGAGCTCAGAGATGTTAAGTGATTTGCCAGTTCCCAAAGCTTTTAAGTGACAGGGAGCCAGAATTCCAACCCAAGTTCTTCTAAGCTTGTTTTTGTTTTTCTGTACCAGTGGTTCCCTGATTGTTAATCCTGACTGCAAAGAGAAATCGCACAGGTGCTTGTGTCCTGCCAGCCTCAGTAATGGGATTTGTTAAAGGTTCCCAGGTGATTCTGAGATGCAGCCGATGTTAATAACCGCTGCTTTTCACCATGGTGCCTCTATTGGTGTGGCTCAAATACTCAAATATGCTTTTGGGTTAATGTTTCTGTGTTCTAACAAGTGTCTCTCTCGCCAGGTCATAACAGTCAACACCTGCTGTCGCAGTGACCAGCTGGAATCAGAGCCAGGAAAAGACAACACCGCAGAAGAAAACTGCAGCAAGACCTGGCTCACAGTGTCCGGACTTGGTCATGTACACAAGGAAGAGTCTCCAGTCATTGATTGCAGAAGCCTGGCATCGTCTCAGGGTATGTTCTTCCCACCAGTGGCGGTCCCTGCTATTCCTTCAAGAAGAGATGAGTGAAAGAGAAGGTAGCAACTCTGAGGAACGAAAATACCTCTGTCTCATTTTTAATTTTTTGAAAGGATGAAATTTCATTTCCTTAAGGGGAGAGTTATAAGAATCTAGAAAAGACAAATTAAGATTTGGATAGTATGCCGGCACCGCGGCTCACTAGACTAATCCTCCACCTTGCGGCGCTGGCACACTGGGTTCTAGTCCCGATCGGGGCGCCGGATTCTGTCCCGGTTGCCCCTCTTCCAGGCCAGCTCTCTGCTGTGGCCAGGGAGTGCAGTGGAGGATGGCCCAAGTCCTTGTGCCCTGCACCCCATGGGAGACCAGGAGAAGCACCTGGCTCCTGCCATCGGATCAGCACGGTGTGCCGGCCGCAGCACGCCGGCCGCGGCGGCCATTGGAGGGTGAACCAACGGCAAAGGAAGACCTTTCTCTCTCTCTCTCTCTCTCTCTCTCACTGTCCACTCTGCCTGTCAAAAAAAAAAAAAAAAAAATTTGGATACTGTCTTGTATTCAGAGCTATAGAACCTGACTCAGAATGCATTTGCCAGAGAGCGTTCATTTAGTTTGATTTATGGGCCAGGAGGGTTGTCTAACTTGGTATGTCGTTAAAGTTAATGTGACAAAAATCTAGATCTGCACACAGAATTCAATACATTGAATGAAACTTATCTACTACTGCTCACATGGTGTTTACTTCATGGGCATGTTTATTTCATCCCTTCAGCTTAACAAGAATGTATTTGCAGAGGAGAGAAGACAGGTCAACTAGCTAGTAATAAAGAGTCAGGTATGGGATGGGAAATAAGCCTTGTAAGATGAAAGCAGATTTATCAGCAGAAATGACAGCAGTGATCAGAACTTTGAACTTCTAGCATTAGATAGTGAGGTTCTTACCAGTTTTTAAAGAGAAAAGACCAGGGGCTGGCATTGTAGTGTAGTGAATAAAGCTGCCGCCTGCTACACCAGCATCCCCTATGGGTGCTGGTTCATGTCCTGGCTGCTCCACTTCCAACCCAGAGTCCTGCTAATGACCTGGGAGAAGCAGCAGAAGATGGGCCAAGTGTTTGGACCCTTGACACCCACATGGGAGACCTGAATGAAGCTTTTGGCTCCTGGATTCAGCCTGGCCCAGCGCTGGCTGTTGTAGTTGTCTTGGGAGTGAAGCAATGGATGGAAGATCTCTCTCCCTCTCTCTCTGTAGCTCTTTGAAAATAAATAAATACATCGTGTTTTTTTTTTTTAAGAGAAAAGGCCATGTGATTAAGATTTACAATTATTTAAAATACTAAACTTAAGGTACAAATAGATATTATATTGAAATTTATGGCCTCATGTGTCTTTATACTTCTACATGCACTTATTCAGTGGTTCTCAGTGAACAAATGTTTTACACATCTTCCCACCATCGCCAACAGACATTTGGCCATATCTGGAGACATTGTTGGGTGCCACAGGTAGAGGCGGGGTGCCCTTGATGGAAGCCAGGGTTGCTGTAAACATTCCACAGTGTATTGCATAACTGCTCACAACAAGTCATTATCCAGTCCAAAATGTCAATGCTAAGGTGGAAGAATACTGATTTACATTTCAAAAACACTCAGTTGTCTGTTAAAACACTGAGAATCAAGTAGACTGTAAGCTGAAGGGATATTAGAAATTAAATTATTCTGAACCCTCTTTAAGCTCTTGAGCCAGATCTATAAATTAATCATCTTGCCTTAAATCACAATTTATTAGAGAAAGAACCTAAATTTGAATCATTCCCACACCTAAAGGACCAATTATAAGCACATTCATTTGATTATAAATGTCATATATATTCATATTATGCAATACATATATTTAACATTTTTGAGTTAGTTTTTATTTATTTGAAAGGTAGAGAGCTGGAGACAGAGACAGAGACAAATCTTCCCTCTGCTTGTTCACTCCTCAGATACCTGCAACAGTCAGGGCTGGGACAGCCCCACATCAGGGTCTGATAACTCAATCCAGATCTCCCATTTGGTGGCAGGGACCCAACTGTGGCAGCCATGGCCTGCTGCCTCCCATGGTGCACATTAGTAGGAAGCTGGAGCCAACACTCTTAACATGGGATGCAGGGATCCTATCCAGCATCTTAACCACTGCACAAAATGCCTGCCATGTCCTACCATTTTTTAAAAATAAAGTTATATGATGTTTTATTATTATTTTTTAAAGATTTATTTATTTGAAAGGCAGAGTTACACACAGAGAGAAGGAGAGGCAGAAAGAGAGAGAGAGGTCTTCCATCCGCTGGTTCACCCCCCACACGGCCACAACAGCTGGAGCTGAGCCAATCTGAAGCCAGGAGCCAGGAGCCAGGAGCTTCTTCACACAGATGCAAGGCTGTCTTCTACTGCTTTCACAGCCATAGCAGAGAGCTGGATCCAAAGAGGAGCAGCTAGGGCTCAAACTGGCACCCATATGGATTCCAGCACCACAGGTAGAGGCTTAGCCCACTATGCCACATCGCCAGCCCCACTTCTGTTTTAAGTGGCCTACTATGATGTGTGATTCAGTTGCTAAACATATTTTAAATAAAGCTATATTATAGATTGCGGGAGAAGGTGAATATAAAAAATACTAAAGGTATTATTTAATAGGAGGGCAGATTATGGATCATTTAATTTTTGACTTTGATAAAGATGTATAACTTGTTATAAATATAAAAGTAGCTATAGAAGACTAGGAATAGAACATATATCTTTCAATCATTTGGGAAAGAAAGCATAAAGGAACTTGCTAAAACTTGTTAAAAACAGAAAGAGAAAAACTATGTCCAAATTTAAATAAACGCACTGTGTTCAGATTTTTCTATTTGGGAACTGATTTGAATGCAACACATTTTCATGTATTTTCTAATTTTTTCTTTAACAAGGTCTAGAACCTTATAGATATCAGAAAATGAAAACAAAAGAAATTGAACAACAATCTATACAAGTTGGTGATTCCCTAAAGCAGTCTCAAGAGGTAAAGATACTTTGATAGTTAAAAAAAATTTTTTTGTGTACTTCACTTAGCTGTATTTTTTATATCTTTGTGTCCTTTAATTGGCTTCTACTCTTTTTGGCATTGAATTTAAATCTTTGCTTTGAAGCCATACTTAGGTGAATCCTGCTGTTTCTTTCAACCCTTCACATTATTCTCTCTTTGTTGTTCTTTATGCAGTTTGTTGTGCACCTAATAATTTATCCTGGGGATGTTCACATGAAAGAAAGAATTCAGGAATTCTTGAAACTTTTTGCAAATGTTTGAAAGTTGTATGGAAGAAAAATAAAATTTTTTCAATATACTTCATTTTTTTAAAAAAAGATTTATTTGAGAGGCAGAGAGAGAGAGAGAGAGAGAGAGAGAGAGAGAGAACTTGCATCCGCTGGTTTATTCCCCAAATGACTGCAACAACGACTGGAGCTGGGCTTCTTCTAGGTCTCCCAGGCAGGGACCCAAGGCCTTGGGCCATCTTCCACTGCTTTCCCAGGCACCTTAGCAAGGAGCTGGATCAGAAGTCAAGCAGCCAGGCCTCAAAATGACACCTATATGGGATGCAAGCTTTGCAGATGGCAGCTTTATCCGCTATGCCACAATGCCGGCCTTCAATACACTTCTTTTTTTTAAAGATTTATTTATTTATTTGAAAGTCAGAGTTACACAGAGAGAGGAGAGGCAGAGAGAGATCTTCCATCCAATGGTTCACTCCCCAGTTGGCCGCAATGGCTGGAGCTGCGCCGATCCGAAGCCAGGAGCCAGGAGCTTTTTCCCAGTCTCCCATGTGGGTGCAGGGGCCCAAGGACTTGGGCCATCTTCTACTGATTTTCCAGGGCATAGCAGAGAGCTGGATTGGAAGTAGAGCAGCCGGGTTTTGAACTGGCACCCATATGGGATGCCGGCGCTTCAGGCCAGGGCATTAACCTGCTGCACCACAGCACTGGCCCCTCAATACACTTCTGACAAGTAAATCTAGAATCAACATATAGAAGCTACTGGGCCATGGGTTTCAATTTGATCTGAGGAGAAATTTTTAGCAATTGAAATTTCCCAAAAATGGGATAGTTTATTTCTAGAAGTTTTGAGTTGCTTGCTAGTGTAATCAGTTAAGCATAGGCTGACCAAAAACTGTTGGCAGACATGATGAAGAGAATCGAACCATCACAGGGTAAAGGACCCTCAATATTTCTCCAGTGCTGATTCTCTGATTTTTTTAGTCTGTTTTTTCTTTCTATCTACAAATATAATTCAGTGTCTTGTTTTAGTGCCAGCCACCATGTGAGAAGTGTGATCTAGTTAAAGTGACCCAAGAAACCTAATTTTGATCTTGGCTTTGAATATTATTTCTTTGAACTTGAGCTATATAAACATTATCTATATGAACAACCTTAGCTGTTTTTGTAGGGATGGAATCTGTGAAAGATTTTTAAAAGTAAAATTTAAGATTCCTTGAAGATAACTGAGGTGGAGAACTTGTGTTCAATCCTGCCTCTACCACTTCCTGTATTTCAAAGCTATGTGTATCAGTTAACTGATGAGCTTCATTAGGCATATCTTTAAAATGAGGCTAATGTTCACCTTATAAGATTATTTTTAACACTTTGTAAAAAAGATTTATTTATTTGTTATTTATTTGAAAGGTAGATTTTCTGAGAGAGAGAGAGAGATATGTTCCATCTGCTGATTCACTCTCCAAATGGTTGCAACCAGCCACGGTTGGGCTAGGCCGAAGCCAGTAGTCTGGAACTCCATCTAGGTCTCCTGTGTGGATGACAGACACCCAAGCTATTGGACCATCTTCTTCTTTCCTAGGTGCATTAGTAGGGAGCTGAATAGGAAGTGGAGTATCCAGAACTTGAACTAGTGCTCATATGGGATGCCAGCCACACACAGGAGGCTTAACCTGCTGTATCACAACATAGGCAGTTTTATGAAATTATTCAGGGACAATAAACATAACACCTAAGAAAATTCTTGGAGTGTACTAGGTTTCAAGAAGTATTAGCTGAATTTAGATAAGATATAGAATAGGGTATATTCAGGGTAACATTTTAAATAATCCCCATCACTCAGGATGATGATTTACTGGTGATCAGACATAATAATATGATGATTGATGTTGCCTGCCAAGTTGGACCTTCTTTCCTTTGTTCATGTCATTACTTGATTTTGCACCTTCAGTTCTGTTTCTGTAAAATATTTCCTATATTACATTTTCTTTTAGGTGTCCCTATAAAATTAGTTTCATTCTAAGTTTATCACCACATTGAACTATTCTGATGCTGTGCTAACATGCTTCTTTCTAGCTTGCATTTAATATATTTATTAAAAGAGAAATATTAAGAAGAATGAACTATTTTCCAAGGAGTGTGTTCCTGGGAATGAGGGCTGGGAGTGTGTTGTAATGTGTAATGGCCTTTCCCTCTGCTCAGGATCTGAAGGAAGCATCTCTCTGGAATTCCAGGAGCACCAACCTCAGTAGGAGCTCTCTGTAAGTATTTTCATTTTTTAACCTTATTAGGAAAAAAAAAGGTTTAATTTGGTCAAAAAAAGAAGGCAAAAAGTGTGTCAACATTTTTCTTTTGTTAAGCAGAATGAAAATAATTTATTTTCCATGTTTTCTTATTTTTGGCAATAGGATCTCACTGAGTACCTTTTAAGAATATAATGAAACATCCTACAGCACATTAAATATTTGCTTTTTTTGCATCCAAAAAGCATAATTGAATAATGATTGTAATATCTTTTCAGATAGATAATTGGGAATTTGCATCAAAGAGTAGAAATCCATCTGTCTCACCTAAAAAGGAAGATTTGGACTAAAGACCTGATTATGTTTATTCCTTTGTTTTTTTAAAAGATTTATTTACTTGTTTGAAAGGCAAAGTGACACACACACACACACACACACACACACACACACGCAGAGACAGAGAGAGAATCCTGCATCCACTGGTTCATTTCCTAAATGGCCAAAATGGCAGGAAGCCAGGAGCCAGGAGGTTCATCTTGGTGTCTCACATGGATGGCAGGAGGCCCAAGTACTTGGATCATTTTCTGCTGCTTTCCCAGGCACACCAGCAGGGAGTTGGATGAGATGCACAGCAACTGGGACTCACATCACTTCAATATGGGATGCTGGCATTCTAGGCTGCTGCTTATGTTGCTGTGCCTTGTTGGTCCCTATTTGTTAGTTTTTAAAATAAAGTTTTTCCTTTTAGCTTATGAAGTTGATTTTTTTTTATTTTTTGGTTTCTCAGTGATGTCCTAATTGTCAGAGCAATAATTCTATGAAGAAGAGAGAGAGGGAGAGGATGATGGGAAAAATAGAGAATTCCCATGAATGTAGACCATGCAGAGTATCCTCCTGAAGTTTTATTTATTCAGAGAAATAAGGTTGCAAAACCACTCAAATATTATTCTCTTTTGTTTGTAGCCTTACCTGGAATTTTCCAGTTACTTCATCAAGTGAATTATTCATGCAGCTATAAGGGACAGAATTCAAAACCATGTACTCTATGGAAGGGCCAATTCATACCAAGCAGGTAGAGGTGACCTGTAGTGTGCAGTCGGCTCTGTGCAACATGGTCTTTCTCTGGAGTGCCCATCATGGTCTCCGAGCAGGCCTGCCTCCAAGACTCCATGGACACAGGACTTTGTTCTCCCAAAGCTTCAGTACTTTGTGCTCTTGTAGAGTAGTGGGTTATTGCAGCATGAAATTAAACAATAATTGTAATTGTACTTTCTTCCCCAAGGACCTTAAATACTAGAGATAGTCTTTGAGTGCATTTATTCAGATTTGCCCGTGGCCACTTGTGCACTTGAGCAGGGCAAGTAACGATTGAAAGAGAGTTAATTTCAGCCTGTGAACATTTAGGGGCCACGTGGGCTAATGAAACTGATTTGTAGGCTTGTCCAGAGACACTCACAGACTCATTTGTAGGCTTTTGCTTTGCATAGTTCAGGAACTCTTTAGTTTAATAGATCCAGAACAATGTGAATGCAGTTAAATCTTATGTATATTGTGTGATCACATAGCTAATTAGAAAACAACAGCTTTTCAATTAGCTTAAGGCGTATACAGTAAATGTCTTTCATGCCTATCCGGTGCTCATTTTTCTATAAAAATCATTATAAGGCTGTAAATTTCTTTATCAATAAAGATAGGGACCAACATAACTGATATTTCATACCCTGTGTTATTTTTCACATCTTTTCCTTTTATCATTGAAAGATGTAAAGCAACATTATCTAAACAACTTCATTGTTTTGAACAGGTTGAGAAGTTCAGATGGAGTCGACAGTAAGTTTTTACATTTAAGCATTTTATTTTTATTTTTTTCATCTGATGGATGATGAGGTTCACTGTTTTGCTGAGACCTTCTGGTTTCTTAAATTGTAGTTATGATATTTTCCTCACCATGCAAATTAGAAAATTTGGTAGAGAAACAGAAAGTTGAATGTCTTTCTCCAGGTAAATCAGGGCCAATGTCTGGTTTAAATTTTTTTGAATTACTTGTTTTTGACTGTGATTTCCTTTCCCCCCGCCTCTGCCCTGTTGTTTAATTTTTTTCTTGTTTCCTGAGAATGAGGCCATATCCTCTGAACTCTTTCCAGCTATGCAGTATCTCCTACTGTCACTTTTGACATAGTCCTCTTTGAAATGCACTCAAATGATTGTGTGTGGATGCCTTTTCCTCTATGGTTGCATTAAGACTCTGTGTCTCAAATGGCTATTTAGGGTGGAGGCAGAGATTTTCCCTCTTTTTACTAATGCTCTTCTCTTGAGCATAGATCACTGTCAGGCACATAGTAGGTATTCAGTAAATATGTTAGCGATATGAGTAAAGTCTATGGCTCCTTAAGTGGGGAGGCCAAATCAAAGTAGCTCCAACACACTCAGATGTCCCCACCCTTTAAATATTTCACAGTGTTTGTCTATGAAGGTCTGACTTTCCAAGTAGAACTAGTGTGTTCCATAAACCTTGGGCTACATTTCTATTATATTACTTAGCAAACTATATTATGATTACAGTTACATGGCCGTTTCTCTGGTGCATTGTATTTACCTTTCTCCAGGATAGGAACCACATCTTATTCACATCTTTCATACTTAGCATAACCCAACCTGGGGGCTGAGAAACAAAAACCCTTCCATTCTGAATTTATTTGGTAATCAAATCCATAGTCTTTTCTGCTGATCTTACTTTTCGCCAGGCACCCCCAAAGGAAGTGATACTTGCTTCTTTCCTTACCCAGCAACAAGAAGCCAGGGAGGTCTGTAAAACTGGGCTCATTATGCTGCCTACTCTATGAGGTATAAAGCAGTTGCCACCACGAGACTAAAGTTTCTCCACTTTAATTTTGACTTTATGAAATGGCAAAACTGTTGCAAAGGATTTCTCTGGAGCCTTGTAATTTAGGACTGGAGCAGATAGAGGAGAATGACTTAAACTTGGAAGGGCTGTTCCCAGCTCAGTTAAACTTGGAGGAGTGTACCCAGTGCATAGTCTTTGTGTAGCCAGACAAATTCCTTTGTGCTATGTTAGCCACCACCTCTTTTGTTTCTGATATCTGCCTCTTAATGTGTTTTTGTCATTTTGTTGTTATTTTAGTTCAGCAAAGTAGTCTACTAATAACTTGGTATTAATAATGTCTTTCCGTGGATCCTGCATCTTGGTAGGGAGCTCAGAGAATCATGCTTCTGGGATGTTGTGAAATGTGATGGGCAGCTGAGTGCCTTCTGCAACTCAGAGGTGTAATTGGTTCAGAGGAAATATATCTTTGAGGCTAATATTACCTGTCTTCCTCCAATTCCCTATATAAATATGTTTGGAAATATTACATTGATGATTGGAAGCTGTCAGGATAGATGCACCATAATGTGGCTAAAGAACATTACGCAAGCTTTTTTGAATACTGAGAAGCCATTCTGATTAACCTGTTCAATAATAATTTTGAAGGCAGTATATTCATAAGCATGTATTTATCTCCAGCCAAGTAATTAAAATGCCAATCTTCTCTAAATTTCAGAGATCCCAGCCTCCTTAAAAAGCCCTCAAGAGTCCCACCATCATTATTCAGGTAGGATGCATGTGTACATAGAGGGGTCAGCTGAGCTACAGGCCTGTGACTCTGCATTTGTAAACAGAAACACCAGTGGATTCCCTATTATTGATACGGCTCCCAACATGGAAAACTGTTCACTCTGATTAGAAGAATATTCCGTTTTCTTACCTTGCTGTTGACCTGGGAAAACAATTTGTCAGGATTTAAGAGATTTAAAAAAATTCTTTGTATTGACAAGTTCCAAATTGGGAAGGAGAAAGAGCCTGGAAATCTAAACATTACCTATAAACTCCAAGCCAACCCAAAGCCAGAGGTTGTAGTGCATTGGACTGTGAAAGACAGACCTGAGAGTTGTTCTTGGAGGAAGGGTTTTGTCCCCTCACTGGGTCCTTAGTGAACAAACTCACTGAGTGAATGCCAACCCCACAGAGTAAGTTCCACAAAGATGCCGAACAAAGATGTTATTAAACGAAGACGTCAAGGGTCTCGACTCTCTGAAGCAGCATCACTTCACAGTGCTCCAGTTGTCTGTTTTTCAGAGTGGGAATAATTGTACTTGCCCTTCCTGAGGAGCAGTCTGCCAAAAGGCTAGTAGAGAATTGAGAGGAAAACACTTTGAAATGCAAAGCAATATACCAACTGGACCTTTGCCGTTGGGTGATTTCTGGGGTGGGGGTGGGATGTCATTGCTGTTAGCATTGGCTGAGATTATAAAGTCTTTTAGGCCATCTAAAGCTCACTACATGAGTAAGAGCTTGTTGATGTGATAATTACCATTATTATTATATCAAGGTCATTTGTTCAGGGTCTGGCAGTTGGTTGCCTTATCCTGAATTCTCTGTGGTGAATAGTGTTGCAGTGGATTCGACACCTCATTCTAGCTCTTATAACTGGGTCTTTCAGCTCAGCAGTAATCTATTATTTTGACTTCAGCTGTCACCTTAAGAAAGCCTCTAGTGAGGAATACTGTAACGTATACTGACTCTGACCTGTAGGATATGCCTCTTAACATGAAAATGCAGATCACTTGCTTCTAATTAAAAACTCGCCTTTAGCTCTCTTTGGAAAAAGAAAGTGCATTGTGCAAAATCAACAGTAGGTGTCCCCATAGCCCACAGTGCATAGAATTTGCCTTGGAAAAGGAAAAGCACAGAATGAAGACCACAGATTAAAATGACACTTAAAAGAAAGTCCCACGTCTATATGGATTAGTGTGTGATTTTATATTCAGAAGAATGCAAGTGATAGCCTGCCTCAGACCATGTTATATAATGTCACATAAAATGTTAGAAAAACTGGAATATCCTTCCTGTTTAAGGCATGGTTTATTTTTAAAACTGCATTATAGATAACATTTTTGATCATGGCACAAATAAGGGATCTTTTAAATTAAATATGTTAGCATTATATGAATATATGGATGTGGGGAGGTTTTCTGTAAATTTAACCTACTGATGCATGCTTAAGACAGTAAATGTGTTTTTGTTTGCAGCCATTGAAAGGAATAATTTAATGAGGCTCTCTCAGAACATACCATTTACACCAATCCAACTGTTTGGTGAGTAGTGTTTCTATTTTCCTGAGGCTGGGCAAATGGAGGGGTGTAACATCTGAGTAAGTCAGTGGAGAAAACATGTGGCATCATTTTGGTTGAAAATTTCATTTTACTGATGGTTGTATGTTAGTCAGATTTCTTTCCTAAACTGAAAACTTGTTAACTGGCATGGCCGGTATTTAGGGTCAAAATCTAATGTTGTGGGGATGAGACCTATAATGAGCAGCAGTTGGGAAGAAAGCAATAAAGTTGCGCCTGCCATTCACTGACGCAGGGCTGGAAGTACATTGGGAAGAAAAGAACCAACCAACCATATATAATAAACCCAGAAGAAAGCGATAAATGTCAATATGGTGAAAGCCAACAGGCATCTGAAGATAAATGCTTTGTATATTGTTTTTATTTGTTTGTTTTGTTTTGCATATACTAATTGCTCTTACCCCAGACCACAGATGTCATTTTTAAAGGTTGAAGTAGTCAAGTAAAAAAGTTTGCATTAGCTGAGGCTAACAGTTTCTCTGGCTGGATAAAGCGTGAGCCAACTGATGATATGACAATGTCCCCACACTGTCCTTGATCCTGATTCTCCTCACACTATTCATGTTGGGACAGACCAGGGTGGCTTATGCTTGTCAATGCAGATGCCTCCCTCTCCCACTAGGCTTCTTGCTGGTTTTGCAAATCTTTAGCTCTATTCTAAATCTTCTGGGGATTACAACTCTAAAGAGATCTTCAGTGGTATTCATCTAGGCATCAACAATAAATATTTGGAAATATGTTACTAAGCATTCCCTAGATGTGTTTATTGGTGAGGAATTAGATGTGATAGTGAGGAAATGGATTCTTTTCTTGGTAAACTAGCATGGTGTTCAGCAAAGCAAACAAAACAAAATAAAATTCAAAGCAAAGATGGAAGGAGAATGTGATACCCAGGCTAGAATAAAGCTGTGTATGAATTGTGTTCATTCTGTTATGAGGCATTAAACAGGGTACTGGTGGAATCTAGAATCAAGATGAATGGTCCCTATTTAACAGCCTAAAAGTAGATACTGTAGAGCAGTTAAGTAGCATTTTGTGTCTAAAACTATAAGTGGATTGACTGTATCAAAAGTTCTATAGTCACTTTAGCCAAGTTAATATATTTAATCAGTCCAATTACCCAAAAAGATAAACATTATTTCCATATCCATCTTACTGATGAGGATATTGAAGTTTTAAGTAATTTGTACCAAACCACAAAAGAAGGAGGGGTGGGGGTGTGTAGTATGACCTTGGTTAATACCATCTGATTCTAGCTGAGTTGAATCATGCATGCACAGTCGGGTAACATCATCCATGTTCAATGAAAAAACCTTTTCATCTATAAAGCATAGACACAGTACATACACATATACAGTACATTTTTAATATTAATGTGACATTGGAAGGGCAATTAAAAATGTCTAATAAGACTCTTTAGGGGGATGATAATGAACAACACTAGGTTAAACTATCTCTTTAGAAGTATTTGTCTTTAACAAAAGACAACTGCTTCAATTTTTATTTTGTCCAGTTACAGTCTATGGTTAGAACAACCCGATTCTTCAAATCTCATCTGATACTTTGTCCCTTCTTCCCCTCCCACTTTTACTAAACACAGAATACCATGAAAACATGGTCAGGCCCTTGTCCTCATTCTGTTCTATTCCCTGCTCGTCCCCTCCTCCTCAGATCATTTGGGCAACAGAACTGGTTCTGATTTGATATTTAGGATGCCATCCATGATGTAGACATGGTGCTCTTGTTGAACTCTTACTTTCGTGTCACTTTGCAGCAGGAGAAGAGGTAACCGTCTACAGACTGGAAGAGAGTTCCCCCATGAACCTAGATAAAAGCATGTCCTCCTGGTCCCAGCGCGGGAGATCTGCCATGATCCAAGTGTTGTCCCGAGAGGAGATGGGGGGGGGCCTCCGCAGAGCCATGCGAGTCATCAGCACTTTGTCTGAGGATGATGTTCTTGAGCCAGGACAGGTTTTCATTGTGAAGTCCTTTCTCCCTGAAGTTGTGCAGACGTGGTATAAAATCTTCCAGGAGAGTACAGTGCTTCATCTTTGCCTCAGGGTAAGTCTGAATCTCAGAGACCCAAAGCCCAGACAGGTCAAAGAAAAGAGATCTAACTGTGTGTCCTTCAATGCCATTATCTTTCACCCAAAAGAGAGTCTGTTATTTTTTCGTGGTGATGTTTTTTGTTACTCTTATTTTATAGGACTGTTGATTCTGGGAGTAGTGGGAGATAAGATTAAAATCACATTTGTGCACTCTCTATGAATTCTATGATCATTCATCATCACATGTGTCATAATGAACCAATATTTTGTCAATGCTTCTTGTATTGCAGGAAATTCAACAACAAAGAGCTGCTCAAAAACTAATCTATACCTTCAATCAAGTGAAACCGCACACTATTCGCTACACGCCAAGGTAAGGAAATCCTGGTCCTGTTGGCTTTCCATTTTAAATAGGAATTTCTGTCATTCTTTTCTCAGATCCATGCAAGATTCTTCAGACCCTAGAGTTGGGTTCTTTCTTCCACAGTTCTATAAGAACAGTGAAAGAGAATTCAACATCCCAGAGATACCTTAGCTTAAACTACTGCACTTAGGTGAAAGGAAAAAAGAAGTTCAAGCAGAGGTCATGACCAGCATTTAAATTATGAAACTACGACGATCCTTAGTGTGGTTTCTAATGTCTGAGAGCATTATAGCAGAAAATATTTCTATTTCAAGCATAATTTTGCCTCCCAATATCTTAAAGACATTAGGAACTTAGTAAGAATGACCTCTCATTACTTTCAACTTGGTGTAGTCATACACTTGCATTCACTTCTCAAGACAGCTCATAATCTGGTGTTGAGGTCTTGGAGTAAAGCTTTATTGTTTTATTTACAAGGAACTTTATAGAGCACAGCAAGAAAAGCTGGGTCCAGTACTCGTAAAAGAGATGGGAAGTTTTCCCAAAAGATGGGAGACAAGTAGGCATGGAGGAAAATCTCCCTATCTTTGCTTTCCAACTCTTTCATAGAAAGTAGAAATGCCGAGCGCATGTATGTTGGGGCTGCATCTGATCAGAGCTAGGTAATAGCTCCTGCTGCTGACTGTTCCGCAAGTCAGTCCTATTTTTGCTGTGTTGTGAAAGAATAATGGCCTCTTTTTCCCTCCCAGGTTCCTGGAAGTTTTTTTAATCTATTGCCATTCAGCAAACCAATGGTTGACTATTGAGAAGTATATGACAGGGGAGTTCCGGAAATACAACAACAACAACGGTGATGAAATCACTCCCCGCAACACCCTGGAGGAGCTGATGTTGGCTTTCTCTCACTGGACCTATGAGTATACTCGGGGAGAGCTGCTGGTTTTAGATTTGCAAGGTAATTGATTATGTAGAACTTGATACAACAAGCATTAGGCAAATTCAGAGGTCTTGCAAGAGCTAGGGTGAGCAATATACAGAGTTGCTCTATATAGCTTTTTTAAAAATTTTTAAAAGATTTATTTATTTGAGAAGTAGAGTTACAGACAGTGAGAGGGAGAGACAGAGAGAAAGGTCTTCCTTCCGTTGGTTCACTCCTCAGATGGCTGCTATGGCTGGTGCTGTGCCGATCCGAAGCCAGGAGCCAGGTGCTTCCTGCTGGTCTCGCATGCAGGTGCAGGGGCCCAAACACCTGGGCCATCATCCTCCACTGCCCTCCCAGGCCACAGCAGAGAGCTGGACTGGAAGAGAAGCAACCGGAACTAGAACCCGGTGCTCATAGGGGATGCTGGTGCTGCAGGCAGAGGATTAACCAAGTGAGCCACAGCACCAGCCCAAGGCATTAAAATTTTTTAACCACAATGGGGGATGATTTTTGTAGCAAAGTTCCTAGTTTCATGGCTTTGCCTTGCACTTATATTCATAATAAAACATAGGCATGTGTTTATACACATAGCAAAGTTTAAATTCATGATTTTGAGTTCATTGCCTTAGCAATTTCTAATTTAACTTGCCTTCTTTGCTGTGTCCCTTGACATGAAAGTACACACTGAGTTTGAGAGGCAACTCAGTGCATTTCCATTTAATGGAAGCGTTTGATCAACACATCTTCTCCCTATCAACACCTCACATGGGACTTATAATCCTATAGCAGAAAACAGTGTATCTCCAGCAGGCTTTCCTTGCAGGGACAGAACAAAATATGTATTAAGATCTAAGTTCAGTCCTTGGGCTCACTGAGGGGGGCTTTGGTTTGAAATAAGGGTTTTAGCCCATTATCTTTCATAGATGTCATCTCATTCAATCCAGGAAACAGTATCTTGAGGTAGATATTATGGGAGAATTAAGGCCCAGAGAGTTCAGGTAACTGCTTAAGGTTGCACAGCTACTTAAAGGGGAGTAAAGGTGCAAACTTAAGCTGATTTGACCGTCTAGGTTCTGTTCTTTCAACTGTAATATCTTTTATTCTTTAGGAGTCTCATACCCATGGTTCATTTAAACAGCTTGGGCCTTCTTCTTGTGCTCCCTGACTTTTCTAGCGCTCCAGTTCTGGAATTCTCTGCTGAAAGCCAGACGTGAAGGCTGGAGAGTGTAAAAATAAACATACAGTCCTCGTGCATTGTGAGCAGTGTCCAGTGAGACAGCTGAGCACTTGGGTTGAAATTTGTGTCGGATGCTCAAGAGTTAAATGACTCTTTAAACTACTTATAATGGTTTCTGTCCTATGAGATTTCTGTTGTTGACAGTATCAAAATACGTTTCTAATTCTCAAAATATTTGAAGAGACAATGTAAATATTTTAGGAGATAATATAAAAAAAAGTTAAAGCAACCATCATGATTCAGCTTTAAAATCAGCAAGTTCTTGATCCATGTAAACCCCGAGTACTGATGCCTGAGGCATCTATTTTTCTAGCTCAAGTTGGAGAGAGGTTGATTGTTTTCATCTGTACTTGACTGTTTTGTGCTTTGAGTTTTGGGTGGAGTTGTTTAAAAAGCAAAAACAGAAACAAACAAACAAAAAAAAAACAACCAAAGAAAAACTTTAAGGAATTAATGATGACTCTTCAGTGTGTTTTGTATTCCACTTGAATAGGTTTTTGTTTAATGATGTTTATGTTTGGGGATTTTTATGTCTCTTAGTAATCCAAAGTGACATTAAACAGAACAAATGCCATGTTGATAGTCTTGGGGGAAAAAGGGAATTAACTTTATTCTTTTGCTGGGCAATTATGTGAATTGCAGAAATAGGCCACTCCAAATAAACCATGTTAAAACACTGACCTTCAAAGAAGAGAAGAGTAGACATCACAGAATGAGCGTGATGAAATTCAAGATACTTATCGGAGAGTTTTAACCAATTGGTTAGGCCTGAATTTATGAAAGAACATGCATCTTGTAATAGTAATTGTAAACAGTTATATTGCTAGTGGTACTGTTAGCTAACACTTACTAAGTACTTATTTTGTGCCAGACACTTGGCTAAGGAGTTATTTGCATTATCATATTTAATCCAAACCATGTTGGAAAGAAAAAATGGGAAACATTAATATATTTTAAAAATTGCTTAATGGTGTTTGGTCTGACTTTGTATTTAATTTATTTGTATTTCTGGCCTTTGGAGAGATGATGTGCCATGTCCGGGTGGTAAGAGTGGAGGGTGGGAGGCTCAGGGGCAGTAGCTGGAAGGAGGGAGAGCCTTGCTGTGTCAGTGCCAGGCTCTGACTGTTGGCTTCACTATGAATTAAGTGATGACCTGGAGGAATGATTACCTTGAGTCCCACTTTCCTCATTTGTAAATTGGCAAAATAGCATTATGCACTTCCGTTATAGGGCTATTAAGGGGCTGGGATAAAACAAGCCCATTGTTCAATAAGCTCTCAACTTATTATTGTCATAGTTTTAATTCTATGTGGCTCTTTAATCTTCATTTGTGAGGGGTCTGCCCTGAACTCTGTGGTCTTGGTGGTCCTGAAGGAAGACTTCCAAGGCTGGCTTCTGTAGAAGGCCCTTCCCCACTTGCTTTGGCTTTCCAGTTAGAGAGAAAGAAGGAGTCAGGAAAACTCAGGCAGCTGCTTCTTTTAGTTTCTCCATTTCTTTACTTTCTTCCAAGGGAGTGCTCATCGTTAGCCTAGAAGCTGCCACACCCAGCCACAAAGCTGAATCTAAGGAGAGGCTTGACTGATTTTCAATCATTTGTAATTATACTGAAGTTTTCCGGTCTTTTTTCACTTAAAATCCTACAAGTGAGGGCCTGAATCATCATCATTACACTTGAAATCTAACATTTAATTCCCAGCAATGGAAATTATAATCAATTTCATTTCAAATGACAGTGGTTTGTAGCATTTTTTTCTTAGCTCATTATATTTTTCAAAGGACTTTCGGAGATATGGTATTAACTTTTTATTCATCAAGGCAGCTTCTAGAATAAGTCAGCATTAGCATCAACAACATTGTCATGAACTCTGCTGCTACAAAGATAAATTCTGTCCACATATGTAGAAGTTCATTGATGTATCCAAAGGTGTTTGAGATCAGAATGTAACACAGGCTTTTACTGTGCTGAAATTGATAAAGAGATACCACTGGGAATTTTAGATGTTAATGTGGTTTATTTTTTCCATGCTTTCCAAAGACCAAGTAGAATATGTGGGCAGGAGGACCTCTGATGTTAACATTTGCTGGTGGGTGGGTGATTCCTGTGTAGCTTGGTGACAGGGGGTGGGGCTGGTGCATCAAGCTTCTATGAATGCTGATAGCATTATTGGTACTCTAGGATACTCTCCTAGCCCACACTTTGTAAGGCCATTCTGGCATTTGAGGGTTCTATAATGTTTATTTAGTAGTTACACTTTGACCTGTCAGATGGGGCTGGAGTAGAGATGTTAGTGGACACTCTACTCTCATTCTTAGACAGGGGTCTGTTTGTCAAGGAGCCTGGTATTTAGGGAAATGAGATAACCAGAAACATAATTCTTAGATTCTTACCAGTGGCAGGGAAATAAAATTTCACTTAGCAAAAGATTCTTGATAAAATAAAGATAATAAAGAATAAAATTAACATTTTTTTAAGCTTTATATGGGTCAGACACTGCCTGGAATGGTTGTGTTCATTTAATCCTTCCAGTTATTCTAGAATATAAGGCCCATTGTAATTCACATTTTGAAATGACTAAGATTCAGAAAAATTAAAGAAGTTATTCAGGTCCCACGATTAGTAAATAATAGAGCCGTGAGTGGAACCAATGTCCATTGGCTTCCTTCTCTGTAACAAGCAACAATATTGTAAGTCAACAGGAGCTGATGTGATTTCAATACTTTTCTTTTCCCTACAAAACTTCCCCTTTCCTCAGTGGACATGATGTCTTTATGTTCTGCACATATTATTATAACTCAGACTTCAGCCTAAAGCTTTCATAATTGTTGAGAAATTTTAGGCTTAAGGTTAGGCCTGTGGCTGAAACAGGTAAAAGGTTTGTAGCCTTGAGTCTTGCTGTTGATGGATTGTGAATCTCCTTCTACCTGTCCTGTTTATTTACTGCATGGTTAAGAAACACACCATCTCTATAGTTCCTTCTTATACAAAGAATCTTCAAAAAGTTCATGGAAAATGCATATTGTGAAAAAACTCTCAATGGATTTCAACATTTTGGTACCAAAATAAGCTCTTCCCAGGTGCATTAACAGGGAGCTGGACTGGAAGTGGAGCAGCCAGGACTCGAACAGGTGTCCATATGGGATGCCAGCATTTAAGGCCATAGCTTAACCTGCTTTACCACAGTGCCAGCCCCCGAAATAAACTTTTAATTCCATTTTCCACAAACTTTTTGAAGTATCGTCATATACATAAAAGTATAAAGAGTCCAGCTTCTTCCTTTGGTTCTTTCTTTATAAGGAGTAGTGCTGAGCCAGCACATTTTGCATCCTTTGTCCTGTCCTTTCCCAACTGAAAAGCAATGGCAAAGAGATTATAAGCCAGGGGTTCTTTAAAGGGTTTTTGGGTAGAATTCAGTGTCTGTGAACTTTTATGAGAAAAAAAAATCACAACTTTATTTTCATTAACCTGTAACTTAAATTCATCATTTCCTTCGATTATGTGGTAGACCACAAACTGCAGTGGTATTGACAGTACCTATGACTGTTTACAATAGAATTTAGAGATAGTAGCATAACACAGCACAATGTTGGCAGACATCTCAAAACAATTGCTTGTGTTTATCAAAAACCTGCTTTATTTTATAGTGGTTAATAGGCTTATGCTAGATCCTTCCATTTGTATCAGTAAAGAAACATATATGTTCCAATACAGCAATTTGAAAAAATTTTGATAATTGTATTTTAATTGCATTGGTTTCCATTATAAACCCATGTATTTAAATTATGTATTTTAAGCCATTACTAACTTCACCAGAATGACAAAGAGAGTCATGACACAAAAAAAGTTGAAAACTTCTACTCCAAGCACTGCTGTACTCTAGGTTATTCACTTAAGGAATTCAGTTTCTTAGGGGAAAAGTCTATATGGATTACATTTTCTTCTTAAAGGTTTGACATATTGTGAAACATACAGACCACAGCAAAAACGTTAAAAAATACTGACTACAAAACATGAATTTTTTTAAAACTTTTATTTAATGAATATAAATTTCCAAAGTACAGCTTATGGATTACAATGGCTTCCCCCCATAACGTCCCTCCCACCCGCAACCCTCCCCTTTCCCACCCTCTCCCCTTCCATTCACATCAAGATTCATTTTCGTTTCTCTTTATATACAGAAGATCAGTTTAGCATACATTAAGTAAAGATTTCAACAGTTTGCTCCCATACAGAAACATACAGTGAAAAATACTGTTTGAGTACTAGTTATAGCATTAAATCTCAATGTACAGCACACTAAGGACAAAGATCCTACATGAGGAGTAAGTGCACAGTGACTCCTGTTGTTGACTTAACAAATTGACACTCTTGTTTATGGCATCAGTAATCACCCTAGGCTCTTGTCATGAGCTGCCAAGGCTATGGAAGCCCCCTGAGTTCACTGACTCTGATAATTTTTAGACAAGGCCATGGTCAAAGTGGAAGTTCTTTCCTCCCTTCGGAGAAAGGTACCTCCTAACATGAATTTTTTTCAACAAGTAGACATACATAACAATGTTGTAAATTTAATGTGATGTAAGAATAATCTCCCCAGAGAATCAAAATTTTT
Organism: Oryctolagus cuniculus; assembly: GCF_051225735.1. Classification (NCBI taxonomy): domain Eukaryota; kingdom Metazoa; phylum Chordata; class Mammalia; order Lagomorpha; family Leporidae; genus Oryctolagus; species Oryctolagus cuniculus. Next base: position 155,510,057 of record NC_142867.1, read on the forward strand.
CAAGCAAAGAGAACAAATGCTGAATAGAGAAGCTGAGAAATTGTTGAGTTGTGCTCAAATGGTACAGTCACCTGTCTAACTGGCTTACCTGAAATGTTACTCAGAAATCGGTCTCCTTGGTACTTGTATTTTATAACAGAGACCCACTTTGGGTGTTGATCCATGTTTTGATAAATTTTAGCTTCAAATTGCACCTATGCTGTGTTTTTAAGCTTTGATGTGATCTTCTGAAAAGTACATTTTACTGAAGACCAGAAAAGTACACATAACATAAACATACAGCTCAAAGAATTCTCACAACTGAACACACAGGTGTAACTGGCTCTCAGATCAAAAATTGGTGTCATTTTTATTCTGTTGCTTATAAATTATATATATATGTGTGTGTATATATATATTGCATTTGATGTGCCTTTTATGGGGCAGAGCTGTACCTGCAAAACCACACAGCACTGTGCACCTTGCTGAGCACGGACAGGGTCCATCTAAGATCATCAACAAGGGGAAGAACACAAGCTACAGCTCAGCTTTAATCCTGTGAGAATCACTTAGGGGCTGTGCAACCTTTGGCAAATTAATCTCTTTGAACATCTATGTACTCATTGATGTAAATGAGGATAAAATGTTAGATGAGAATATGAACATTCTTTTCTTTTATGTTGGTTGAGAATTAGAGAAAATAACATCAGAATGTCTAGTATATACAAGTGGTAAATGAATGGCAGATGCCGCTCTTGGTAACTCTTGGTAACACCCCACTAAAACATTCATTTGTGGTTTAGAAGTTTATTATAACAGAAGGGGTTGGGTGTGACAGTGCATTAACTGAAACTTTCAAACACTCCTGGACAATTTTTATACATTTAATTCACATGCTGCTTAATTTACTACAGAGCAAATATTAGCTTTAATAATGAAATTAGATTTTGATTATTTTCTTGAATTTCTACAAAAATGACCCCTCCACCCCCACCATTTGCTAAATGAATTTTGTTTCTTTCTTTGAGGTGTTGGAGAAAATTTGACAGATCCATCTGTTATAAAACCTGAAGACAAACAGTAAGTTAATTTATGTGTTATCGTTTAGAAAACTGAACTTAACACGTTGTACATGATTAAAAATGATTTGTAAACATGTATATTTCTGTGGAGATCCTAGAAAGGTATTGAGACAGCTTATGTATATAGATCCAAAGCAATTAGATTTTTAGAAAGCACAGCGGCTCACTTGGCTAATCCTCTGCCTGCGGCGCCGGCACCCTGGGTTCTAGTCCCGGTTGGGGCACCGGATTCTGTCCTGGTTGCTCCTCTTCCAGTCCAGCTCTCTGCTGTGGCCCAGGAGTGCAGTGGAGGATGGCCCAAGTACTTGGCCCTGCACCCCATGGGAGACCAGGAGGAAGAGCCTGGCTCCTGGCTTTGGATTGCACAGTGCCAGCCGTAGCGGCCATTTGGGGGATGAACCAACAGAAGGAAGACCTTTCTCTCTGTCTCTCTCTCTCTCTCTCACTAACTGCCTGTCAAAAAATAAATAAATAAATCTGTTTTAAAAAGGACAGATTAGGAAATGGGGATAAAAAGAAAATACAGAAATAAAGTAGATCTGGAGTTAGGTTAGCACAATAAGTAGAAGTTACAGGGACCAATGCTGTAACCAGAATTTGGCTGCAAGTTTGATTCTGAGTTTCCTAGTGATCCATCCGCAAGAGAATCTGGGTAAGTTGTAGCCTCTACAGGCTTTGGCATGAAAACAATTGATGTAGGAGAAGCAGTTTCCTTTATTGTCCTTGCAGTGGAGTCATTCCATCTTATCATGGCAGCACCTTCCATCACAGGCTTATGAGACAAAAGCTGAGTTCATAGGGTGTGCTCTTCAGAGAGGCCAAAACAATGGGGCATAAATGTGAAGCATCAGATTTTCCTACTTAATTCAGAACTGAAGCCTAAATTATATGGAGCTATGACTCATCTGTCTGTACTTTGAACTCCCCTGGGCATTTTATTTGCAAGCAGACCTTTGGGGAGACTTGGCAGTAGCGCATCTGAGGCTATGTTCTGTTAAAGATGGAGTCTAAAGAAGTGATGGTGCCAATGAAGGTTGATCAATACAGTAGAAAACAGTGGTTCTCAAGCATGAACCTGCAACATGATCAGCAGGACAGCTTGTCAAAACAGACCGCTGGGCCCCACCCCCCAGAGTTTCTGATTCCACAGGTTTGGGGTGCAGCCAAGTAATCTGCATTTTTAACAAGTTCCCGGGTGACTGTGTCACTGCTCGTTCATAGACCACACTTTGAAAACTGCTAGCACACAACATTTTTACTTCTCAGTTGTCCTAAATGTCTACAGTTGGTCTCCAGGTGGTAGAAAAAATATGTGTAACTACCTAACTGGGCAATCCTGACACAAGAAAATCTGAGGTTCTAACTGCCTCCCCCAGAACTCATAAGTATTCACGGCTTTAATGCTCTATTTTTTTACAGAATGATTTCACTGGGTTTAAATCTGGTCCCATCTTCAGGCTTCTCTGCAGAAGTCCATCTATTAAACATATATTAGATCTTTAATTGGATTAGGTGAGCTAGAGAAGACAAAGGTGAGCTGCGTTGCTCGTGTGCACCTCATTGTTAATGGTACTTATTTGGTTCTGGACTCCTTGGTGTTATCCTTCAGATGCACATGAAAGCTTTAGTATTTTTCACATGAGCATAGCTAAAATGTTTTTAGTTAAGAATGTTATTTCTTCAGTAGCCCCATGGGCCCAAGGAGTTGTAGAAAGATTCTTGTACTATAGGTACTTTCTTTTGATTGTCCACGGAATGTTTTTGCATATATTGTGAACCAAATTTATATATACTCCATCATTGATTAAATTTTAGCCTTGACATATGTCACTTAATTTGACCTGAATATTCCATCTTTTAGAATGCTGAGGTGTTATTATCCCACTTGACAGTTGAGTATTTAATTGCATTCTACAGGCCTGTGGGTCTCCATTTCTATTAAGGTCACTTGAGGAAATTAAAAAAGAAAAGAAAAGATGGCCATGATTGGCATCAAAATTAGAATGTTAGAAGAGAAGGCCCTGATATCTGTATTTTGAAAAAATTCCCCATGTCACTGTATGGGCAGCCATGGTTAGGAAGCCCTGTCAATGTCAGTGTAGTTTCTTCACTTGAAGATAGGGATGCTGAAAAATGATAGGATGGCGTCCTTGTGGCCTGCCTGGTTTTGTCTGGATCACTCAGTTTTGGGAGCAGTTGGTCTCCTTGGTATAGATAACAAGCAGTGCTATTTTCTCACAGTGGTGGGGAATTAGTTCTAGTAGTGCAGTCAGCCTCACAGTTTTGAAAGCCTGCTGTGTGTGAAGCCCGTGCTGCTCGAGGTGTGGGCCGCAGAGCAGCAGCGTCAGCATCGCCCGGGAGTTAGTGCTGCACAATGTCAGCACTGCCCTGGACCTGCAGGTCTTGACCCAGAATCCAGATTCGCATAAGATCCTCAGATGATGTGGGGGAAACTGATGTTTGAAAAGCACCGATTTCAGAGAGTGCTTTCCCACTTATTTAGTTTGGCCTTAACAACGACGACATTGGAAGCAAGCAGCAAGCATTTCCAATCCCAGTTTACCAATGAGAAAACCGAGGCTCAGTGTCGAGCCTACCTTGCCTGGGAGGAGGAGGGTTCAGGGAGAAGGAATCATCCTCTATCTAAGAGATGGTGCTGTCGTGTTGTGAATTCCACTGTTTCTGATGCCTGCTGCCTCTTAACTTTCCCTAACCTTCTGCCCCGGTTATTGGTGGCTTGGAATTATATCTTTTTGGCTTACTGCCTTGATGGTTTTGGGCATTTGACAAGTATGAAACGACGATGAGACATTCTTTAGTAAATCTATGTATAGATGGCACTAATTAGCGTTTCCTCGCGTGTGGAACCAAGCTACCACCTGCTTTTCCTGTGTTGTGAAAAATCTGGAAAACAGCTAGCTGTATTTTTTTTAACTTGATTAATCGAAGACCACAAGGCTGTAGGTACGCTGTACTGTCGGGTGTAGATGCAAATGCATACCTCTCCTTCACTCTCCTATGCACAAAGGGGTCAAACCTTTGGTGGGAACATCTTGTAGGAATTTTCATTCTTTTGCCTTAACTTTCATAAAACTCAGAGGGGAAAATGACTTAGCTTGCAGCTTTTATCTGAGAATCAGTGTCACATGTCCAGGCTGGGGATTTTCACGCTTTACTGGTACTGGGGGGAGAGAAATGGCAGATACTGAGTGCGTACAAGTGAAATCTCTCAGAAGGGTCAAGCTGGAGAGACTATAAAAGGAATTCTTCAGTTTTAATGACTAAAATAACGCCTTCATCTTTCACTGTCTCGGCATCGTTGAGTTTTGGTCTAAATACTGAGTGAGTCTCCTTTTCTGCCACCTTCAGTTTCACCTTATTGAAGTGGTTTCTTACCAGATGGATTGAAAGAGAGGAAGTTAACAAGAGGCAGCTTATGCAGCCGGGTAAATACCACCGGAGTGGTACTTTGTGAGAGCGATTGAGTGACCAGGAAAGTTAATCCTGGGTGTCTGTTCACTTTGTCTTCCCAAGAGATTGCCTCCACCTACTTGCCTCCGAGCAAAGAGGCAATCCGAGCTCAAACTGACATCAGCCCTCATTCGGAGCTTGGCACATCTTCAGAGCAGCTACTGTTATTCTGCCAAAAGGAAGTGGAAATTGAGATAAATGTTTCAATACTCGGATGGAAAAAAGTCCATTTTTACACCATGTCCCTTTTGAAAAACCGCATTCCTTAGAAGCAAAGTTTATTGTTTCCTTTTGTGATAGTTTGCTTTTCTTTTTTCTTAAGACGTGGTATTTAAGAGCGGTAATTGAGTTCACATTTTAAAATGTGCTGTTTCCACTCTGCATGTCATTAAAATAAAATATTAGCTTTCAGAAAGTTTCTTTGGAAGTGTTTCTGGTGTGCTCTGCTCCATGTTGCGCAGTGTCAGAATCTGAGGAATAATGGCTGTGTGCGGAGTGGTAATGGATGAACGTTGATCCTAGAATCTGCTGGGGACCTATTATGGTTATAGAGTATTCCAAAAGGGCCTCTGAGACACTGATTCTATTTGTGTTTTGTCACCTACATTGAGCATATGTAGTTTACTTCCTGAGACACATTGTCTGCTAGTAGTCTTGTCATTCCACAAAGGAGCCCAGCTAGAGCAGTTTGCACAGTAGAAGGTGGCTTTTCAGTGAGCTAGGAACACTGGATCTAGGATTTTGTCAGGTATTTATTTTTGAGGACAGTTATTTTAAGAAAAGTATTTGGATTTGAAACACGGTGTATGCATCTTTTTAGAAGGTGTGTTCCAATGGCAAATTTGTTTTCCTTTGTACCTTACCTTTTCGGGTATGCTAGTAGAACATTTGGTAATGAATGTCATTCTCTCACCCCATATGCATTAAAAAGGGTCTCACTGTATTTTGTTTTAATGTGGTACATAGAAAATTCACTCTTCTATCAGATTAGCGTTGAAATGAGTTTCACAGTAGGTCTTGGAGTTGGGTACAAAGATTTAAGTGCATTTGAATTTTAAATTTGCAGACCTAACATTGTTGCTTCCCCAAAGTGCTCTGTTCTTTCTTGGCTCCTTCGAGTTTACTGGGTTACTATGGGATACTGTTCGGTATCTCAGAGAATCCTAGTCGAGCTCCTTTTTCTTAGCTGTGGTCTAATTGATATTCTGATATTTCCTCCAGATCAAGAGGAATGGTGTTTGGACCAGCCAATTTAGGGGAAGATGCAATTAGAAACTTCATTGCAAAACATCGTTGCAACTCCTGCTGCCGGAAACTCAAACTCCCGGGTATACCACAAACAAATTCGATTTTTCTCTAAGGAAATCTCTCATAGAACAACATCCATTGTAACCTAGGATAGAGTAGAAAATCTTAATCACATTTTTATCTCATTCTCAGTCATTCGCAGAGCCTGACTTTCTGACTGAAAATTTTTCAAGTCTCTAAAGGGATTAAAAGGACAGGGATTTACTTTAGGTTCTGACAAAATGTGATAAAGCAACATGGGGCCCAATACATGTCACAGTTGCTCTAAGGGAAAAGTCCTACCCACTGAAATGGGGTGAAATCCGACTGATGCAGGTCTCTGACCTTTCCCCTTCGGTTTCTGCTTGCACCCGGTCAGTGTCTGCATTTGGCTACCTACAGCATTTCTGTTCTATTTTAATTTACCATTGGACACTTGGAAAAATGGCGCATGGAGAAAAGGAACTGTTGTAAAGTAGTTCTTTTCACTATAAAAACCTGTCACTTTAAACACGCTTTGCAGTTTTCTTGAAAAAAGCTGGATTTGATGATGTGGCACACTTTGTCTGGAACCAATACAGTCACCACAGAAAATATTCTTAATATAAAAGCAAGCAGCTTGGAGGTGTATGCCGTCACAGCTGGCAGTCCCAGCGGTGTCACATTCTTTTCTTTTGTCTCAGAAGGGATACTTTACACCAGACTTGACCTTACCGTGGAATTTTGCACATTTTAAACTGAGTAGTCCTTCCTGCTTTGTAACAAGTGATCATTCCTCCCCTCCCCCCAACATTGAATATCAGTAAAAAAGTGCCATTCATTGTAGCCTGGGGTAGAGCAAGTATACATTTGCAAACAAGGGCAATTCTAATCTTGTTGGAGTTCTAGGTAGGGGGAGCTCTTGTGGGCAAGACAGAGCCAGACACTGGGTTTTATTTACAGCAGGCCCCTGGTTCCAGTGGGAACACTTGTGTGTCAGTCAGGGCGTGGGTGGGAGATACATGGAGAAGAGAGATCAAACTGGAACAAAAAAGGAAGAGGGGTCACTCTCATACCTGCCTGGGACTTGCTCCGTCACCAGTCACATACCAGATCTGGGCAGAAATCAGTGTAGAGCACATTGGGGGAAGCAACCCTGTCTTCTTTTCTGCTCAGAAGGAGCCCAGGAGGGGGATGGCATCAGGGCCTCTAGCTGGGTCCAGTCTGTCTGCATGATGCATGACTGTACGTTCTTGGGGAGCCCCTGTAACCATCTTCACTGTCTTCCCTGCAGATTTAAAAAGAAATGACTATTCCCCTGGAAGGATAAATTCTACCTTAGGACTTGACATCAAAAAAGAACCACCTGAGGGGCCTTCAGAGAAAGAAAGGGATGGAAATTCCCCAGAAGACCATACACGACTGTAAAAGGAGAAGCAGAAAGACAATTGTCCTTGCCCTGCCTGCCACGAACTCTCTGGTGACATCGATAGATTGATTGACACTGAGTACGTCAGAGCCGCAGCAGGATAGCCTTATGTGGTGTGCCTCGCTGGGACCAGCCTTCTGAGCCTACCATCTCCCCTTGCCCAAAGGCCTCTTTGGTCTATGATGAATGGGTTCTCGTAGATAGAGACCTTGGTACAGGGGGATTTGCATGTGTTCTCCATCCTCAGGTTCCACATGAAGATACTTGGATGAGTCAGCAGGGAATATTGTTCTTTTATACCTCATTGCTTTAGCTGGTCGCTAGGAATCCATGGAGCAAATTACTGTGCAATAAAGAACCAGGGGGATGAATTTAATTTATTTTCTCACTATGTGTGCAAACTCTACCCCCTACTGCTATTCATGACCTCACCCATACATTGTACTTATGTTTATATATGTACATTAAAAAGTTATTTGACTTCTTCCTCGTCTCTCTCCAGCAGTCCAGGGCTTTAAATAGCAACAGTAGGGAGAACAGTGGGATGAAGGTGTATTTGTGCAGACTGGAGCGCACTCCTGTTCAAGCTAACTAGTAAAGAGTATCCTGGTGAAATCTAGATGGGTTTGAGCTATTGTCGCTGAATCATGTGATGCTTGGGCATTTCAGATTGCTCTGAAAGAAAGGAAAAGGGAAATCTAGAGCAAATGCCCTCGGTTCCCAAACTCCTTTTCTTTAGACAGGACAACAAGGGTGCATAAAACTGGAAATTATTGGAAGAGTTTCCTTTCGCTTATGCTCAGGATTACTATCAGAGAGTGGACCAAGTCAACCTCAGAAACACCACTCTTTCTCCAAAGCTGTGTGTACAAGGATACTTCAGAAAGGTCATGGAGAAGTAGAATTAAAAGATAATGCTATTTTTCTACAATGATTTAAAAATTTTCATTATATACATTTCCATGAACTTTTTGAAGACACTTTGTATACACCGTTTTGGAAAAAAGAGTAGTGTTTCAAAGGTTACATGCATGAATTTCAAATTTTTTTTTGCGTGAAAATGAACTTATCTGTTATTCCCATTTTCCATGGACTTTGTGAAGCATCTTCATCCAATACATCATTGCAGGCTAAATTTTTCTCAGTCAGGTCCTAGGAGGAAAAGTGGGGTTGCAGACTGAAAACATGTTTCTCAGGTGTTTGCTTTCTGTCAGTGTGAAATTCCCCTGGATTTCAGAGCACCATATGTAAGTATTTTAAGTCCAGGCTGAGAAATGACACTGTCTTCTGAGGGCTGAAGCGAAGGATCCCTGGAAGCTGCACTGTGTGGCATGTGTGGGGGATCGGTCCCTCTTGCGTGCTGGCTGGGTTGTGCTACTTCAAGACAAGTGCCAACTTTAGCTACTTTCCTCTGCATCTCCTTTCGTATTATCTAGTGTTCCAATGTTGGGTTTGAAAACTCTCAACGTATATTTAACTTTATAATTTTATCAGCTGACTTGCTTCTGAACCTGCTTTTAATATCTACATTCCTGCATTCTTAGGTTCTCCTTCAGGGGAAATGGTGTCTACAGGGCTGGAAAGCCAAGATTTTCATTTGCTGGTGATTGTGTCTGATTCTTGTTAGAGTTGCACAAAGGTTAATTTATACCACTTTTCTTTTAGGTCTTAGAGTGGTGGCAGGTGGGAAATTTGGTTGATTTCTTGACTGACAATGAGGATAAAATGCTAATACATTTTTTGAGGAGCTTAGTGGCTTTATTCTACTCTAGGAATCAAAAAGGGATCCATTGGTACTCACTCCAGTGCTGTGTTCAGTGACAGAAAGGGGGAATTTGCCTGTCCAAAGGCAAACTAAAGGCATCAATTAGTTCATTGCTCAAATCATTGTCGTCTAGAATGGAACTTGAAAGCAAATATATTTTGGTTTCAAATTTCTGTGGTGTCCTTTTCTATTTTTTTTCTCTTTTATTTTTTGTTTGAGAGAGAGTAAGACAGTGAAAGCTCCCATCCTCCAACTGACTGCCTAAATACCCACAAGGTCTGGGGCTAGGCCAGGCTGAAGCTGGGGGCTGGGTTTCCTACCTAGGTGGCAGGGACCTGGTTACTGAAACCATCACGCCTGCCTCCCAGTGTCTTTATTCAAAGGATGCTGGAGTTGGGAGCTGGAAATGAGAATGGAACTTGGACATATGGGTTGCCAGTGTCTTGAACAATAGGCCAAATGGCTGCCCCTGTGCTTTTCTTAAGAAGAAAAATGAGGAAAATGACATTTTAAAAAAGATGCACTGTTGTGCAAAGGTCATTGTGGGATTGCTTGCACGCGAATGCCGGCGTGGCAGTTTTGACTTTGAGTGATTCATGACCACAAAAGGGTGGAGTATTCATTCATTCAGTCAGTTTAATCAATCTGATATTTATTAAGTGCCTTTTCTGTACTGCATTAGTGATGAGAATGCCATGGTGAACATAGCATTTCTTTGTCCTAAGAAGGCTTCATGTGTGTTGTTTCTTTTTGTTTGTTTGCTCCAAGTTTTGATTTCTAGTAAGTGCTAAGAAATGTGATTTCTGGGCATTGTCAAGTCTGTGTTCCATACTTTTACCTGCTAGGATGTTAGATTCAGGCTGGGATAAGAGAATTAGGTCAAATAGAAAGACATATCTAGGGTTGTTTTTGAGAGCCATTGAGGAAAAACAGACTACACAATCCTTTCTTGAGCACAAAGCCAGTATCTCAGATGAGACTTGAATGAGGGAAACAGAGAAGCGGCCAGGTTGCAGGGGGTCCTCTCCTGAAGGCATCCATTGCTCAAGATTTTCTTTCCATGAGGCTGCATATTTCTGGAGTGTCTTATGCCAGGTGCTTTCTTAGTGCTTCTTACAGTTCTGGGGAATGAAATCAGATAGTTTGGGTGTTTCTCACCCTGTTGTTTTCTGTGGCTCTGCAGAGCAAGAACTGTATGATTGGTACTTCACACAACCATTTGCTGAACACTTAAAAAAAAAAATTTGTTGGGGCTGGCAATGTGGCATCGTAGGTCAAGCTGCTTCCTATACAGGTACCAGTTCTTGTCCTGGATGCTCCACTTCCAAACTGGCTCTCTGCTACTGGCCTGGAAAAGCAGCAGAGGATGCCCTAGTTCTTGGGCTATTGCCACCCAAGTGGAAGACCCTGAGGAAGCTCCTGGTTCCTGGCTTTGGCCTGTCCCAGTCAGGGTTGTTGTGGCCATTTGGGGAGTGAACTAGCCAATGGAAGATCTCTCTGTCTCTCCCGTTGGCTCTGTAACTCTGAGTTTCAAATAAATAAGTAACTCTTTTTTTAAAAAAATTAGTTTCTTATTGTTGTTTATGCTTGTTGTTTTAAATGAGACCAAACATTTTGGCTTTAGAAGTCATGATGCACACATCACTGTTCTGATGTGCTGTCCTTCTCAACTGGACACCAGTACCTAGCACAAAAAATGGCATGCAATATGCTTTCAGCAGTATTTCTTAAAAAATAATAGAACTTCCATATGACAGTGGATTTCATTCACTAGGTGATACATCAGATTTGCATTTTTAATCTAGAAGGAAATGATTACCAATTCCTTAAGACCCAACACAATTCTTTTGATCTCTCTCTGTTTTAATTTTCAAGGAAATAGCTTTTAACAAGCTACACCTTGTCTATTGAATTCTCAACCAGCTCTTGCCCCCATCACCATTGGTGATAACGCCAGAGTGCAGTCCTGCACTGGTGACTATTGAACTGAGAGGATAACTTCTCAGAGACTGCCTAGAAATAATCATCACTTTATTACCCTTTGAAAAGAAGATTGATAGAAAAGTCATTTGAAAGATGGTTCATTACCATGCCCTAGTACGATTTCTTTACTCACATCTCTCCAATGCAGGAGAAAGGGAGGATTATTCTCTGAGGTCGGAATTTGAAGGCTGTGTGTTTGCCTCTTTGAAGTCTTGGTATTTAATTTTCTGTAGTCATTTCTTGGGCAATTTTCTAAGAAACTAGTTGAAGCTAATTTATCATAAGTTAAAGTCAAATGACAGAAAAGATTTTCCCCCCTTAACAGCATTTTATTCCGCAGAGGTTAGCTTCTGAAGGAAAATGAGACTTAAATAGCATTTCAAATCTCCAGCCACATGGGTGGGTACACAGAATAGAAAGGATTCTGGAAACCACACTGATTTTTTATTTGTCACAGTTATTGTTTTGTGAGTTTTCTTTCTAGACAATGATGTACAGATAAAATATTGCATTTTTTGTAAAACATCTTCCTAAAATAATTAGATGAGTTGCTTAATTTTTCAAAGAAAGACATTTAGTGCTCAAGGGACAACAAGCCTTTGTCTCTATCATTTTCAGACTTTTAATATAACTTTATATAATTTGTTTAACCTCTCTGTTAACCCCTAACTAGCAAATGGAGATGAAGATTCTTACCTTTTCAAACGAAGGTGAACAATAATGAGAAAGCATTCATAAAGTCCCTTGAGAATCTCATTTTAAAGGCTTCTTGTGAGCATGGGATCCACTTCAATAAATAATAAGGGGTTTTCATTTCTGATACTATGTGATCATTATTTAATGTTTATAGAGGATGCTCAGTGGACCTGTTTCAGTGTAAACACAAAGTGCTTTCTGCTATTTCCCCTTCCCTAAGGGGAGTAGTTCATTCCTCTCTCTGAGTTTTAAAGCTGAATAAAATAGTTCAAAATCAGGAAATTCACCATTTCATATTATTTACTATTTAGTTTGATTTTGAGTGGATTTAACATTACTCAACTAATTTCTTATGCCATCCCTCTTCCCAAAGGTAACCTTCCAGGAGAAGTAAACCTTAGAATTGACACCATTATTGATGACATTTTTGGATCAATAAAAGAGAGTAGGTTTAGAATCTTCATATTTGTAAAACCTGATGTTTCAAAACAATTTTAATTAATGGTGATTTAAATTTTGTCCATTTGGGTCTTTCTAGTAATAAGAAAATTTTGCCTACATCTTGGCAACATCTTTTAGCAACTAATTTCCTTTAAAATTCTCATCTTCTCTTAGTGAATATTTTCATTGTGAGCCTTTAGAAATTTTATGTGCTAAATTAGCCACAAAGTTCTCACCAATATGATGATACAAACTCTTGTGCTAATGACTGCCCAAATGTGATCCTAACAATTGCCTTTTGTTTGAGGGATTTGGGGGACTCTTTCTTAACATCATGTGTTTGTATTTTGGACTCTAATGAATCTTTTGCTTTGTTTTCCATTGATCACCAACCAACAGGTCAGGGAGCTTCAAGATGCTTGGGTAACCAAAAGAAATTCTTAGTGTGTTGTCATGTTTAGGAGTTGCCTCTTGAAATGCTATAGATAAAGATTTGGGAAGCAGAGGTGCTGGTAACAACAATGGCGTGGAGGAGAAACAACTATGGTTGAGGTTAGAGAGTGTCATGGACAGTTACAAGGTTAGTGAATTATTTTACTGAGGGAATAGGGGATAGTGTGTTCTGGAAGACTACATGTATATTGAAGATGACAACAAACATAGGCTGGGCTTCTGGGGAGGGATGTTTGCTTGTTGCTAAAGGGTTTCTCGGGCTATCTTAGAGGACAGGGTAGGAAGAGAGGTGTGGTGCTGATTTATGGTTTAGTCCTTAGTCCCGTACAGTTGTTCAGTGTATATCCTATTCATGAACCTAACACTAAGATTAGACTTATTAAAGAATTTATAATACACTGATGCATCATTGCTCAGCAATAATAATTATAATGATCAGATTATTACTATTTTAGTTAACATGTATGAAGTACTCATTGTATCCTAGACATTGTGTTAAATGTCCACTGCACATAATTTAATTTAATCTGAACAATGTCTTACTGAGCTAGGTGTAGTAGGCTGATTCTGAAGATTTGAAAAGTTTGCTTATAAGTGACTTGATTAAGTCAGCTGCTCAAGGGGGAGCTAGAATTTTAAACTAAATCAAATCAATGACACAAAGACTATGATAATAGCCAACATGCTTAAAATTTCCCCAAGTGTGAATCCCTCTGATGGTTTGAAATGTAGATTTGAGGATCAGGACCTAACTTAGGCCATCAGGTGAGAATACACAAATTGGGGTCTGTGGAATGTTTTCTGGTGTCCTGTCTACTTATGTCATGTCATGGAAATCTTTGCACAGTGAATGACCATCATGGATCCTCTGAGTACCTGGGAAAGGCTCCCCCTCTTGACGTGTTCTGAGCTAGGTACAGGATGATAAGTGGGTTGTTTTGAGACTGGCACTGATTCTGCCAGTGGAATTTTCAGTCTGTACTTGTATTTCTATCTCTCTTGCTCCTCTTTTGTCTTCCTAACCAATTAGATGTTTGTTGGTCAATGCAACAATACTTACCATTTGATAACATCTGGTGACATGTCAGTTTATTAATTTATAGTGAAAAATAGAACCTATGTAAGCTACAAAGCTTTTATCAGCCTGACCATCACACTGTGTCTCTGGAGGTCTTGGAAGCTGAATTGTAATCATAAGGTTGCTTGAAGTGCATGGAATCAGAACAAAGAGAGGTAGATAAATCAAATGTTTAATGGTGTCAGGCTAAGACATCCTGTTTCATCTCATCCTCTCTGGAGGGACAGGCTTGCCAATGGGAGTAGAAAACCCAAAGTCTGAACTACTTCACCCTGATTCCAATTTCAAGCAACTCTTAGATGAGCCTTGAGAATTATGAGCCATAATGAGAAATGATTTCTTCTCCCTTTTTCCATTCTTCCATCCCCAATCTCTCCTTCTCTCTCTCTGTTTTTTTATCTTTATTTTTTCTTCCCTCTACTTCTCTTTTCTTCCTCCTTCCCTTCTTCCACCTTCTTGTTCCTATCTCACTTGCCATTCTCCTTTCTTTCTCTAATTCCTTCTTTCTCTTACATGTTTTTACACTACACTGGCTACAGAATTGGACCAAGAAACATTAATTTTACAAGTGAAGCACCAGTTTTCCCAGAGATATGTCATTAGACAATGTAAGAGCTAAAAGGATAGATAAGAGCAATGAGATCCAAAGAACTTGTGCTTCATCAAGTGTTCAAATTTGTTAGAAGAGAGACTAGAACCCAGACCTCCTAAATCACCATTATTTAGGCTAAAAATGATTGAATAATGAACATATTTGTATGTTAATGCAGTGTCCTCTTGTATTAGAATCCTTTTCTTTTTCTTTTTTTTATTTTTTTATTTTTATTTATTTTTTTATTTTTTTATTTTTTGACAGGCAGAGTGGACAGTGAGAGAGAGAGACAGAGAGAAAGGTCTTCCTTTGCCGTTGGTTCACCCTCCAATGGCCGCCGCAGCTGGCGCACCGCGCTGATCCGATGGCAGGAGCCAGGAGCCAGGTGCTTTTCCTGGTCTCCCATGGGGTGCAGGGCCGAAGCACCTGGGCCATCCTCCACTGCACTCCTGGCCACAGCAGAGAGCTGGCCTGGAAGAGGGGCGACCGGGACAGAATCCGGCGCCCCAACCGGGACTAGAACCCGGTGTGCCGGCGCCGCTAGGTGGAGGATTAGCCTAGTGAGCCGCGGTGCCGGCCGAATCCTTTTATTTTTCTAAAAGACACAAAAATAAAAAAAATTTTGTAACTTAGAAATCTTTATAAGAATATCATTAAAAGGAGTTGGTGCTATGGCATAGTGGGTAAAGGTGCCGCCTGCAGTACCGGCATCCCATAAGGCACTAGTTTGAGTCCCAGCTGCTCTACTTCCGATCCGGCTCTGCTATAGCCTGGGAAAGCAATGGAAGATGGCCCAAGTCCTTGGGCCCCTGAACCCTCGTGGGAGACCTGGAAGAAGCTCCTGGCTCCTGGCTTTGGAAAAGGCCCAGCTGTGGCCATTGCAGCCATCTGGAGAGTGAACCAGCAGATGGAAGACCTCTCTCTCTCTTTGCCTCTGCCTCTCTGTAATGCTGTCTTTCAAATAAATAAATATATCTTTTTTAAAAGATCATTAAGATGGGTCAAATGAAAATTTAATTTCAAAAAATTGAGACGGGGCAGGCGCCATGGCTCACTTGGTTAATCCTCCACCTGCAGCACTGCCATCCCATATGGGTGCCGGATTCTAGTCCCAGTTGCTCCTCTTCCAGTCCAGTCTCTGCTGTGGCCCTGGAGGGCAGTGGAGGATGGTCCAAGTGCTTGGGCCCTGCACCCTCATGGGAGACCAGGAAGAAGCACCGGCTCCTGGCTTCGGATCAGAGCAATGCCAGCCCTAGCGGCCATTTAGGGAGTGAAACAACGGAAGGAAGACCTTTCTCTCTCTCTCTCTCACTGTCTATAACTCTCCCTGTCAAATAAATTTTAAAAAATTGAGGATAATTCATAAGATATGTGACCGGCAAGATGATATTGCAAATTAATTACTTTAGCAATTTTTTCTTACTTATATGTAGATATGTATATGTGTATTTGTATAGTTACAGAGTAGCTAATTGAGTGACCATGGAAGATATCAAGTGAAAAAGATTCTGTAATCCTTGGTATTTCAGCAAGTGTTTCAAATGTTTCATTTATTTGGGACAATTTATACTTACTTCCCATTGTCATAAAAAACTTCTTAGGTCAGTGGTGCCTTTTGAGTTTTCCTCTAAGAGGCCTTATGGAAGATCAGAAAATTCTCTAGGCCTCTAAGACAGATGGATTTGGGTTTGACCTAGAGCTCTGGCGCTGAATGGTTTGTGGCCTTGGGCAATTTGACTTCTCTGAATCTCAATTTATCATGACAGGATAATCTATTAATGAGATTATTTATGTTTTTTCTTGCTGTTTTTCATCCAAAAACAGACAGGTGGATGCTGGTGCCTCAGGACATTCATGATATGGAGACACTACAGAAACTGTGAGGCCTCAAGACTTGGAAAATTGGAGTTGATGGCATAGAGTAAGTCTACCCTGGGTAATAGAGGCTTCATTTCTGGAGACAGGGCAGGGATACTTCATTGCTTTCATGAAGGATAATGAAGAGCTATGACCTGAAAAATTCACAGGCAACAATTTGGGTTCATGATGGACATAGAGCAAAGGGAGCCACCTGCTGTGAATGGATCACATGGGCTTGTACTGGGAGCCTGAGTGCCTAAAAATTATAAGTCCTTCCTTGATTTTCAAGTCCCTATAAGCTATTTTTATTCTCACACTTTAGAATCTCATAATATGACTGTTATTGACTCTTTTATCATTTGAGAGAGAGGGGATCTATATCTAGATTTAGAAAAAAATGGTAATAGCCATTTCTTATACCTGATTGTTGTAGAGCAGTTGCATCTCTGTAACCAAATGTCTATAAAGCAGGGTTACTCTTAGAATTGCAGAAAATAAACATAGAGGACTTAGTTCATTGTCTGGCACACAATAGATATAATGAAAAATGTATAATGATTATTTAAGTTACTTTTGCTTTATCACCAAGCCAAGATTTATTTCCAAGCTTGGAGATAGAGCTGGAGCTGCTTCTCTTTTCTTTTCTTTTCTTTTTTTTTTTTTTTTAAAGATTTATTTATTTACTTGAAAGAGTTACACAGAGAAAGGAAAGGCAGAGAGAGAGAGAGAGAGAGAGAGAGAGAGAGAGAGAGAGAGGTTTTCTATCTACTGGTTCACTCTCCAATTGGCCACAATGGCTGGAGCTGTACCGATCTGAAGCCAGGAGCCAGGAACTTCCTCCAGGTCTTCCACGCAGGTGTAGGGGCCCAAGGACTTGGGCCATTTTCTACTGCTTTCCCAGGCCACAGCAGAGAGCTGGATTGGAAGTGGAGCAGCTGGTACTTGAACTGGTGCCCATGTGGGATGCTGGCATTGCAGGCGGCGGCTTCACCCGCTATGCCACAGCGCCAGCCCTGCTGCCTCTCATTTCAAATGAGAGACCCAATAGTTCACAGCATGGGGTCCTATATTAGGGCTACCTAAGCTGCAATAATAGACACAAAAATGTGGTGATTTAGCACAGTAGATATTTATTTCTTGCTTATTTAAAAGTCTAGGACAGTCTGTGGTGAGCGGTTGGTTTATCTGATCCACATGATCTTTCTGGTACCCAGGCTGATCAGCCCCAAGGTAGCCCTGGAGGCTCCCCAGCCCAGTCATCAGATAGGAAAAGGACATGGAGGAGCACACATTGGAGATTTTGTGGGCCACTCTTAGACGTGGCACGTACCATTAGCTAGAATTCTCCTACATGGCCACAACCACCTGCAAGGGAGGCTAGAAAATGAAACATAGCAAAGTGTCCTGGAAAAGGAAACAGGATTTTTATGAACAGTTATCCATCTTTGTTAAATTAGGAATTACCTATTCCAGTCTAGTTCTTCATTGGACATATGGCTCTGGCAGCTGGATTATTACTTGGTATGTCTTTTAAGAGCAGGTCCTTTTTTCTTGTTTCTTGGTAGGCTAATGCTTAATACTAAATTCTCCTCCAAAACATGTAACAAGTTTGACTAGCTTTCCACATCTTCTTGCATCAGCTATCCTCACGATATCATATATATTATCTCTTACTTTTCCATAATTTACTTATAGTGACAAAATCTGTTAGACACAAGAAGTAAAATCTATTTGGACTGAGAGTTGGCTTTACTGAGCATGGTTAGTTTGGTGACAGCTATAAAATATGTCCATTGTAACTCTCCTCTCACTGCTTGACTTCCGTCCTTTCCCTCCTCTCTGTCCCTCTAAGCAGCATCATGTGGATCAGACATTTCTTGCCCTCCTTTCTAAATTGCATACAACCAGCTAGCAGGCAAACAAGCAGTGAGGTAAGGGTAGAAATTTACATAAGGAGTCTGTTAATATGCTATACAAATGAGAATCCTGTGGAGAATGTTAATTCATCTCCTACACTGAATAGCCATGATCACTGTAAATTTTCACCATGGCAAGGGCTAAGATGCAAATGGGAAGCTTGGATATATGTAGTAGGTAGGAATTGACTAAATTTTATGAAGAGAGTTCATTGTCACGTGCTATTCCACAAGTAGAAGATCTTAAAATGCGCTCCAACTTCAAAGTTTGGATTCACAAATTTGAAAGGAAAAGGAGTCATCTTGCAG
The DNA here is from genome assembly GCF_051225735.1 of Oryctolagus cuniculus. Taxonomy (NCBI): domain Eukaryota; kingdom Metazoa; phylum Chordata; class Mammalia; order Lagomorpha; family Leporidae; genus Oryctolagus; species Oryctolagus cuniculus. The sequence goes on from NC_142867.1 coordinate 155,528,377, forward strand.
GGCTGGCACTGTGGCTTAGTGGGCTAAGCAGTGCCAGCATCCCATATGGGTACTGGTTCTAGTCCTGGCTGCTCCTCTTCTGATCCAGCTCTCTGCTATGGCCTGGGAAAATAGTAGAAGATGGCCCAAGTGCTTGGGCCCCTGCACCCATGTGGGAGACCTGGAAGAAGTTCCTGGCTTTGGATGGGCCCAGCGCTAGCCATTGTGGGCATTTGGGGAATGAACCAGTGGATGGAAGACCTCTCTCTCTCTGTCTTTCTCCATAACTGCCTTTCAAGTAGATAAATAAATCTTTTTTAAAAAAGACTTCTCTCTGTCTCTAACTCTACCTCTCAAATAAATAAATAAAATCTTTTTTTAAAAATTGAAAAAATTTGAATGAAATGTTTTAATTTATCAAATTTTTAAAAAAGATTTATTTATTTATTTGAAAGGCAGAATTACAGACAGGAAAAGGGGAGAGACACAGAGAGATATCTTCCAACCACTGGTTCACTACCAAGATGGCCACAGTGGCTAGAGCTGGGCCAGTCTGAAGCCAGGATCCAGGAGCTTCTTCAAGGTCTCCTACATGGGTGCAGGGGCCCAAGCACTTGGGTCATCTTCTGCTGCTTTCCCAGGTGCATTAGCAGGGAGCTGGATAGGAAGTGGAACAGCTGGGACTTGAACTGGCGCCCACATAGGATTGCAAAGAGGCAGGCAGCGGCTTTCCCTACAATGCTACCAAGCCAGCCCCCTTAATTTATCAAATTTAAAAATTCTTAGAGTTCTATGTTTAGAGCACCACTGTGAAAATTTATGATCTACGTTTTTTAAGCCCCTAAGAACCATGACTGGTAGGACATTGATAAGACAGAGCATGTGATCTTTTTATAACTCCTCAGTGGCTGCTTGATTCCTTTATTGGTTCAGTCATTGATTTACTGAGTTAATGAAGATTAATATTGTTCCTACTATTTTCCTGGGACTATGCCAAGAATATAAAGTTGGTACTCATACGCTAGTGAGAAGACTTGGAAAAAAAACTTCCGTGCACTGAGAGCTATGAATGAACCTTTTGCAAAATGCTTTGGGAGACAAGTGAAAGAGAGACTTCCTCTGTGGAGATGGAACAGAAAGCTGCACAGAATATGACCAGACGCAGTTAATGTGGTGGAGGGAACAGCATCTGGGGAAGATGTCTGGGGAATGGTCAGTAGTTGTGTGATGAGTTCATAGGGCACAAATAGGGGTAAGGAAGGAGCTAGCAAGAAATGAAGCTGGGAAGAATGTTAAGTTTTATTGTGCAGGTTAGGCTGAAGAAACAGTCAATTAAGCAAACAACTGATGCAGCAAACGTTATTCATTCACTGAATGCCAATTATATAACATGAGAAGTATACAGTGTAACACTGAGGGAGTGAGCCTTGGACCAAGTGGTTAAGACACCATGTCCCACACTGGAATGCCTGGGTTTGATTTCTGACTCCAGCTGCAAACTCCAGCTTCTGTGTGTCCATTGTGGGCATTTGATGAGTGAAGCAGCAGATGGGAGTGCTCTCTCTCAGTCCCAAGTTGTACTGGATGCTGGGACCAGTTGCTCCACTATGTGTATAATGAGGGATGTACTTCTCAAATTTATTGATACATCAAAAGGTGGTACGAGCAGAAAGAAAGAGACAGTTATATGCATAAACTCTCCTCTGGGCTCTTAGTGTGTGGTGGTGGTAGAAAGATTCCTGGAGAAGATTCTGAAGAAATGAGTGGGAAAAAGGTATGTTATGGTTTAAATACTTTTCCTTTCAAATTCAGGAGTTTAGTCCCCCAAAGCATTATGATAATGGTACCAGGAGTGTTAAAATTTAATCCAGTTATGGTGTTTGGAGGTAAGGACTCTAGGAAGTAATTCAATCACTACCATGATTGGATCCTGGTGGCCTTATAAGAGACCACATAGACCTAGACAGTCACATCCACTCCCTCTTACCACCTGACGTCATGAACCACCTCAAGGCCCGTTAGCAAAAACATGTCAGCAGAGGCTGAACCCATGGGGCCTGCCTGATTATGGATGGTTAACCTCCAGAACTATGAGCCCAAGTATACTCCTTTTATTTATAAAGTCTGGCTGCCTTGGATATTTCATCATAATAATGAAAAGCTGGCTAACATAGGGCATTTCACAAAGAGGACATACCAGGGAACAAGGAGTGGTTTGGTTTGGCTGGAGCCTCAAGTATTTCAGAATGACTACCCTGACTGCTCTTGGAGGCTGAGACTGGGAGAAGAGCATGGTCATCCTGATGAATACAGGCTTTCAAAATATTTATTTATTTTCCCTTTATTTTAAAACCCATAGACAGAGACCCAGCCAGAGAACTCCATCTGCCGTTTCAGTCCTCAAATGCATGCAACAGCTGGGGCTGCGCCAGGCAGAAGCCAGGATCCTGGAACTCAACTCAGGTCTCCCACATAGGTGGCATGGACCATAATACTTGAGCCATCTTCTGCTGCTATCCAGTGTGCACATTATCAGGAAACTGGATAGGGAATGTGAGAGGAGCTCCAACAAGGCCCTCCAATATGGGATTTGGCTAGCTCAAGCAGCGACTTAAATGCTGCATCCAACACCCACTCCTTTTTTTCTTTTTTTAGATTTCTTTATGTACCTGAAAGAGCTATGGAGGGTGGGCAGGGGGAGAGAGAGCTTCCACCACTGGTTTACTCCTCAGATGGCTGGGTCACGTCTGGGTTAGGCCAAATCCAGGAGCCAGAAGCCTCTTCTGCTCCCATGTGGGTGTAGGGGCCCAAGCACTTGGGCCATCTTCTGCTGTTTTTCCCAGATGCATCAGCAGGGAGCTTGATCAGAAGTGGAGCAGCTGGGACTCAAACCCATGCCCATATGGGATGCTGGTGTCATAGGCGGTGCCTTTACCTACTATGCCACAACACCAGGCCCCTGAATAAAAGTTTTGAACACAGAATGTAGATTCATTTGACCAATATCTATTCCTGTATAACTATGAAGGAGGTTCAAGTGAGTTGTGAGGGGGAGAAAAGAAGCCCGCTTTTTATTAACTCAGTGGACCTCTCCCATAGTTCATGCTCTTGCTCCAAGAAATCTCATGAAATAGTAAAAATAATGGCTCCAGTATAAATGGCTGCTGTGGTTCACATGTGCCACCCCCCAAAAGTTCATGTGTTAGAAATCTAGCCCTCAGGTTCATATGTTAATGGTATTTGGAGATGGGGTCTTTGGGAGATAATTAGAATTAGATGAGGTCATGAGGTTATGAGGATGGGGTCTCATGGTGGCAATAGTGGTTTAGAAGAAGAAGAAGAAAGATCCAAGCTGGCATGCTTGCTCTGTCTCACCATGGGATGCTCTTTCCTGTGATGAAACAAGAAGTCCCTTAGCAGAGGCTGAGCAAATGCCCGTGCAGTTCCCTTATACTTTTAGCCTCTAGAAATGTGAACCAAGTAAACTTCTATTCCTTATAAATTACCAAGTCTCAAGTATTTTGTTATAGCAACAGAGAATGGACTAAGACTACTGCCAAATATTTCTTCTGCTATAGTCTGCTTTTCAAGAATATTGTCATCTTTCTTTATGACCTGTGTTCCCTGTCTGGAAAGCTGAGTGTTTTTTATTTGAGCCTTCTTGATTTTCCTTGGACTGGATGGATCGCCTGGATTAGTAACAGCTTGCTTTTTGTTGGACTACAGGGTCTGGACCTGGGGACATAGGAGAAGCATGTTGAAAAAATACACATAAAAAAGTCTGTAGGTGTGCATGATTTTAAGGTGAAATAGACTTGCCCTTATTTAATTTTTAGGTAAAGCAAAGGAAAAAGAGAAGTGTAAAAGTTCTAGCAGTTAAGTGGCCTTTCAGCTGGAGGTTAGGGTTTCTCAGGATTCCACAGACGGTGGCCTTTCTCTCATTGGGATCTTCAGACACACCCTGTCTCTGGGAGTGGGAGGCATCTCCCACTTGGTCTGGCCATGGTGTAGTCTAAATTTTCTTGTCTAAGGCAAGACAGGTCTAAAAGTTTACCTAAAGTAGTGAAAAGAGACATGATGTCCTGTTCTTAATCTTAGTGTAGCTTTCTTAACTGTGAACAGTTCAGAATGTCCTGCTTAACCTGACGCTGTCTTTCAGCAGTGTCTGTTCTGCCAGTGTCAACTGATGAACTGAATACCTGAGGGCCATTTGCTTGATCCCCTTGTCTCTGATCCCTAACCCCTTGTCTGCCCAAAGCAATGCCTACGTATGTCATTGACAAATTTTTAAATCGTATGCCTCTGACTTACATACTTTGGAGTTCCTAGAGAAGGTATTTCCTCAGGCCTTGGAGAATTAGCTGAAAATTCTGTGCTGTTCTCCAGGTGAAAGAGAGCTCCACTGCCAAGGGCGCCCCTTGTGGCCTACCTGAGAAGGATGCTTTGGTGCTCTGGGAGGAAGAAGGCCGTGTAAGGCCGGGCAGTACCAGCAAGCCGTTGCTCCTGCCTCCTGATGCAGAGAGCTTCTGGGTCTTCTCATCTTATTTTTGGCCTCACTGAGGTGCAGGAACCTCCCGCTGGTCCAGCCTTGAGCGAGACACTCACCTCCGCCTCCAATCTGAGCCTTCCAGCCCCAGCTAGAATTTGAACTCATGGTCCCGAGAGCAGGATGTATTAGTGCTCAAGGGCTCCCACGCTGACTCCATCAAAGCTTTCCTCCACACATCTCCATTATGTGAACAGCTCTGTTAACCAAACCTATTATCTTTCCCCCTTGGTTTTCAACTTGAGAAAGGGAAAGCAACTTCTTTAATGGCCCACAGATTGATGATTAACATTTTACATGTCCCTGCTGCTAAGTAAAAGAACTGCTTTGTGGACAGTGAAAACGCCTAGGAGAAGGAAGCGGGAGTCAACTTGGTTTATTAAGTTGTGCTGCTTCATTAATCACAATCTTTTTTTATGGCAGTGCTTAAAGGCCCATCCATTGTACTTCTCGGGAATGGGGTAGATCAAAACCAAGTGCTTTTAGTGCACCTTTGACATCTGGCATAGCAGCCGGCTATCTGCGATATTGCTCTCGAGCAGGATGGGGAGCTGCATTTACTGTGACCATGCTGGCCCCTCTGATTTAAGCTACTGCAGAGGGCAATGAATTACCTTAAAGGAGCTCCCCTCAGAACTCCAAGTTTTATGCCGGACCCCTGCCAGCTTCCCCACTTTATGAGTATGAACAATCAGACAATTGAACTGATTTGACTTTGCCACTCCTGGAGTTTCATTGCCGCGAACCTGGGGATGTAATGATGGCAATGCCATGTTAAGTGCCGCTCTGACTAGCAGCAATGCTTGCTGCCCGTTCAAGTAGGGCACCCATTCTTGTTAGCTGAAAACTGCTCTGATTTGCAGCAAGGGGGAAAATAGATCCCATGCAATCAGATTAATTCAACTCTGAACGTTATTTTCATTTAACACTGTGGAACCAGGCAGTGTCCCAATTTTTTTTTTTTTTTAATGGTAAACTCATTAAAAGGCAGAGTTCTCTCACAAGGAGTCTTATAGCACTGATGTGGAAGGCACCTGCCAAGTTCTGATACAGATTGCAGACCGTACACTCATAGGAACTTACATACATAACACACACAGATGCTGGCTTCGTGAAGGGCTCAGACTGCCTTACACAAAGAATCAGCAAATAAATATTTTTTGATTCATTTATTAATCTACAATGAGAAAATAATTCTCTCCCCCCCTTTTTTTTGACAGGCAGAGTGGACAGTGAGAGAGAGAGAGAGACAGAGAGAAAGGTCTTCCTTTTGCCGTTGGTTCACCCTCCAATGGCCGCCGCGGCCTGCGTGCTGCGGCCGGCGCACAGCGCTGATCCGAAGCCAGGAGCCAGGTGCTTCTCCTGGTCTCCCATGGGGTGCAGGGCCCAAGCACTTGGGCCATCCTCCACTGCACTCCCGGGCCATAGTAGAGAGCTGGCCTGGAAGAGGGGCAACCGGGACAGAATCCGGCACCCTGACCAGGACTAGAACCCAGTGTGCCGGCGCCGCAAGGCGGAGGATTAGCCTATTGAGCCATGGCGCCGGCCCTTTTTTTTTTTTTTTTTTTTTTTTGACAGCCAGAGTGGACAGTGAGAGAAAGAGACAGAGAGAAAGGTCTTCCTTTGCCGTTGGTTCACCCTCCAGAGAGAAAGGTAATAATTCCCTTTCAAAGGCCAAAAATGATGTTGACTATACTGGAAGGCAAGTAAATGCTATTTACCAGTTCTAGGGACAAATTAAAATTTATTATTCAAGAATACTATGCTTTGATTTCTTGTTCCTGTGTGAAAATGCAAAAAAATAAAATATTCAAATGCCTAAAATTTAAAAAGAATAGTAACTGGGACCAGCGTTGTGGCACAACAGGTTAAACTGCTGCTTGTGACACTGGAGTCCCATATCACAGTGCCAGTTCAAGTCCTGGCTGCTGGGCTTCTGATCCAGATTCTTCTAATGTGCCTGAGAAAGCAGTAAGTGATGATCAAAATGCTTGGGGCCCTGCTACCCATGTTGAAGACCCAGATGGAGTTCCTGGCTCCTGGCTTCTGCCTGGTCCAGATTTGGCTATTGCAGGGTGTGGACTAACAGATGAAAGATCTCTCTCCTTTTTTCTCTTTTTGTCTCTCCCTCTTTGTCACTCTGCCTTTTAGATAAATAAATAAAATTAGCAAAAATAGTAGCCAAATATGTTTCTTGGATAAAGAAACAGACACCTTTAAGAGACATTTACCAGAACACTGATAATTAAAAGCAAAAGAAAGGCAATTACAATAATTAATATTAATTATAACAACAACAACAACAATAATAATGTTGGCTATGGGCTAGGTGCTCTTCTGGGTGCATATATTAATTCATTTAATTCTTTTCGTGCAAACTGATGAGCTAGCTACTATTATTATTCCCTACTTCAATGAGGAAGTAGAGACAGGAAGAGGTTCATTTTCCTGCTTGAAATCATATTGCCAATATGAGGAGGTTCTGGGGCTTGAGTTCTTGCACTTGGATTCTGATTTTTACACTTTTCGCTCTTATACTCTACTATTTCTAATATGTTTTTAGACACAGTTGCATAACTTACTGAATCTAAATGAATACTCAACTTATTATTTATAAAATTGAATACTAAGGGGGGCAGCGCCCTGGCTCACTTGGCTAATCCTCCGCCTGCGGCACCGGCATCCCACATGGGCGCTGGTTCTAGTCCAGGTTGCTCCTCTTCCAGTCCAGCTTTCTGCTGTGGCCCAGGAGGGCAGTGGAGGATGGCCCAAGTGCTGGGGCCCCTGCACCCGCATGGGAGACCAGGAGGAAGCACCTGGCTCCTGGCTTCGGATCAGCGCAGTGTGCTGGCCGTGGCAGCTATTTCAGAAGGAAGACCAAAAAAAAAAAAAAAGAGAGAGAATTTTTGTTTCAAATGATGTCATGCAGAACCACCAAAAAGATAATACAAACAAGTATACTGTAACACATTTTTAAAAAGATTTTTAATTTACTTATTTGAAAATCAGGCCAGCGCCGTGGCTCACTAGGCTAATCTTCCACCTTGCGGCGCCGGCACATCGGGTTCTAGTCCCAGTCGGGGTGCCGGATTCTGTCCCGGTTGCCCCTCTTCCAGGCCAGCTCTCTGCTGTGGCCAGGGAGTGCAGTGGAGGATGGCCCAAGTGCTTGGGCCCTGCACCCGCATGGGAGACCAGGAGAAGCACCTGGCTCCTGGCTTCGGATCAGCGCGGTGCGCCGGCTGTGGCGGCCATTGGAGGGTGAACCAACGGCAAAAGGAAGACCTTTCTCTCTGTCTCTCTCTCTCTCTCTCTCTCTCACTGTCCACTCTGCCTGTCAAAAAAAAAAAAAAAAAAAGAAAAAAAGAAAAAGAAAAAAAGAAAATCAGAGCTACAGAGAGAAGGGAGAGACAGAGCGAGAGAGATCTTTTTGATGTTGATATTGATGATTAGATAAAATTTGGCTTAAGCATGTTCTCAAAGGGAAAAAGCAAACTTTATTGTAACAACTCCTGAGGTATTTAAGAGAATGTCTAGCTACAATTCGGATCAAAGTTCTGTGAAAAGTATCCATAAGGGTGTGGGGCTGTGGTGCAGCAGCTTAAGATGCTGCTAGCCATGAGTGCTAGTTTGAGACCTGGCTGCTCTGATCCAACTACCTGCTTATGTGCCTGGGAAAGCATCAGAATATTTCCCAAGTACTTGGGCCCCTGCCAACTATGTGAGAGACCGGGATAGTGTTCTTGGCTCCTGGCTTCGGACTGAACCAACTATGGCCATTGTGGCCATTTAGGGAGTGGACCAGTAGATAGAACCATCTCTTCCCTCTTTTTATCTCTTTCTCTCTCTCTCTGTTACTCTGCCTTTAAAATAAATACATCTTTTTAAAAAGAGTATCTGTAGATATTGGATAAAGACATAAGATGAAATTTAAAAATGTCTGGCTAACAAATTATGAGTTAGGATAAATGGAACCAAGAGACAGCCATGTAGAATGAAATAGAAAGAAAAAAAAAAGCAAAATCAGTCAATATAACAATTGTTTATGGTAATAAATATATTGAGTTTAAATTCCTCCATTACAAGTCATCACAGACTGAATTTTTTTCTTTTTTTAAACAGTCCCACCAGATAACCAAATCAGTAGCTTCCGCACAACCAGCTGCTTTCCTGGGCACAGGATTTTTTTTTTTTTTTTTTTTTGACAGGCAGAGTGGACAGTGAGAGAAAGAGACAGAGAGAAAGGTCTTCCTTTGCCGTTGGTTCACCCTCCAATGGCCGCCGCTGCCCGCACGCTGCGGCTGGTGCACTGTGCTGATCCGAAGCCAGGAACCAGGTGCTTCTCCTGGTCTCCCATGGGGTGCAGGACTTGGGCTATCCTCCACTGCACTCCCTGGCCACAGCATAGAGCTGGCCTGGAAGAGGAGCAACCAGGGCAGAATCCGGCGCTCCGACCGGGATTAGAACCCGGTGTGCCGGCGCCGCAGGCGAAGGATTAGCCTATTGAGCCGCCTGGGCACAGGATCTTACAACACTTTTGAAAAGGGCATGGATCATTGAAAAGGGAACTAGGTAGTGAAGGTCTTAAGATATTTATTGTGTGATCTATGTGTAAGACACAGTTCTGTGCTCTAGGTATAAGGCAAAACTTTGTGAAGCTGGCAACTTAATTGGGGTGGGGGTGGGGGAAGACAATAACCCCATTACTCAGAGTTAGCTGAACTTGAGGGTCCGAGGGAACAGTTCCTACAAGACTGCTCATTTGTGATACCAGCTGCACGTTTGGCGGAGTCTCCAAATTACCCTCAGGTGATCATTTGCTGGAAGGACTCAGGGAACTCACTGCTGGACGTTTCACTCACTGATAGGGTCTACTGCGCCAAAGGAAAGGATGCGTAAGGCAGAATCTAGGAGCGGTCCAAACAGGATCTCAGGTCGTGCTCTCCACATTGAATCATGGGTGGCATTACCTCCTCCTGACTAGGATGTATGGAGTATTAACAACCAGGGAAGCTTGCCCGAGCCTTTAGTGTCCAGAGCTTGTATTGGTGCATTCATCCAAATGTACTACCTGCACACCTTTTAGTCTCTAGTTTGGACTAACACCTTAGTTGTCAGTATTTTTTTTTTTTTTTTAGAATTTATTTATTTATTTGAGAGGTAGAGTTACAGACAATGAGAGAGAGAGAGAGAAGTCTTCCATCCGATTGTTCACTCCCCAATTGGCCACAACGGCCAGAGCTGAACCCATCCGAAGCCAGGAGCCAGGAGCTTCTTCCGGATCTCCCACATGGGTGCAGGGGCACAAGGACTTGGGCCATCTTCCACTGCTTTCCTAGGCCATAGCAGAGAGCTGGGTCAGAAGTGGAGCAGCCGGGACTGGAACCAGCACCCATATGGGATGCCGGCGCCGCAGGATTAACCTACTGTGCCACGGCGCTGGCCCCAGTCATCAGTATTTTAGATATTGGAACTGATATGACATGACTGAAAGCCCCAACAACAAATCATATTGTTAGACTGTCCAGTGACCAAAGTCTCCAGACAAAGACCCTACCTTAACTAGGACATGCCTGGGGCCTGGAAACTGACTACCTTCCATCAGCCAAGGGAAGAACCCAGTCCTATATTTGGGTAAGATTATTTCTCCAGGACACACCCATACATATACAATAAACACAGGGTAAGGAGACAGGGAGGAAAATGAGGGTGGTTCCTCTTGTAGACAGACAAGGAAGAGAAGATGTCAGTCATGTGGACACTGGGGAGGGTATCTCAGGCAAAGGACCCTGCAAGATCAGAGGTGTTAGTAAAATGGCGCCATCTTCCCAAGCCCAGCCTGGCTCGCCAGACGTCAGGTGACCCAATAGCCCAATCACAAGCGTCAGCTCCACCCCCACCCTAACAGGATCTGCCGCTCCCACTTCCTTGCCTCTGCAAAGCTGTATAAGACCTGTTCTCCCACTCGACAATAAACCTTTTCCCTTACTCAGGTGTTTGGTGAGTTTTGTGGTGGCCTTTCCTTTCAAGAGGCACTAAGGTGAAGCACAGTAGGGGAAAGAACAGCTAAGGAGGGGTGAGCAGTGGGGCAGCTGGGGGAGGTGCTGGTAGCAGGGGAGAAGGGCAGCGGAGCTTGGAGCTGGGGGAAAGGCTGATCTGTAGGGCCCTGGGCTTGGAGGTTTGAGCGTTTACCCTCTGAAGGATGTGAAGGCACTGGAAAAGTCTGAACAGAGGGAAGACATGCTCTGCCTGGAGATGCAAAAGGTTTGTTCTGAGCTCTGCATGGAGAAGAGTCTGTGGGGAGCAGGGCAGGAGCAGGGAGCTCAGGGAGGCGACTACTGCATCAGTGAAGGGCGGAAGTGATAGTCCCTGGGCAGGGGTGAGGCGACATCCGGGCAGTGGGCGGATACTGGGTCTGCCATATTTGAAAGGAGGGAACGATCAGGATCTGCTGATAGATTGGGTGCCCAGCGATTGTTTAGTTTCAAATGTAAGCATGTATCTCCTTTAGGCTAGATCTCTTTCTACTAACTCGCCCGGGGCACAGTGACTTCTCTCAGTCTGAAATATCTTTTCTTTCGGTTTATCCTTCTTTATTCCTCAGATACCATTTCTTCTATTTTTTTCTTTCATTGGCCAGATCTTTCTGATTTACTCTTTGTGTCTACTTGGTATTTTCTCTAGTCATTTTGATCTCTTCATTCTCTTCCTTACCTGATCTTAGGAGTGTCTTTTCTTTGTATGCTTTGTCAATCAGGGATTTAGTTAGTTTTTTTTTTTTTTTTTTTTTTTTTTTTCTGTCTCAAGGGGGCCATCCAGGGGGAGACCATCAGGTTGGTGGTCCCTTCCAAGTCGGTTCCACTACAGTCTTGTGGCTGGAGGCAGGGAGGGAACTGGGCAACATGGGGCTCCACACTTGCCTACATGAGGACACTTAGTCTTAGGGATGCTGGCAGAGGGACCATGACGACATCAGCAAGCAGAGTTCATGTCCACCTGGAAAGGTCATGTGTGGTTCTATAGATGATCCCCTTGAGTCAACAAATAGGGTTCAAGCAGACTCAGCCGTTGGTACCAAGATCCATAGAGACAGACATGGATTGTAACTAGTGTGTTCTAAAATTTCCTCTATCAAAAGACAGATACAGGTTATTGAAAAAATTATGCTCATTAGAAGCCTGAGAAGAAGTTGATAAAACTGAGACCCCAGATGCATAAAGTCATTAAAATCTCATACCGGGGCTTGCACTGTGGTGCAGCCCAAGTCCTTGGGTCCCTGCACCCACATGGGAGACCTGGAAGAAGCTCCTGACTCCTGGCTTCAGATTGGTGCAGCTCCGGACCGTTGCAGCCAATCTGAGGAGTGAACCAGCAAATGGAAGACCTCTCTCTCTCTCTCTCTACCCCTCTCTGTAACTCTGTCTTTAAAAAAATAAATAAATTTATTTAAAAATAAATTCTCATACTAATTACTGATGTCTATTGTTTGAATGTGTCTCCCAAAAATTTACATGTTGCAAGCTTAGTCCTCAAATTTCATGCTCGCAGTATTCAGAAATGAGGCCTTTGGGAGGTAATTAGGATTAGATGAGGTCATGGAGGCCCTCATGAGGGCATTAGTGGCTTTATAGGAAGGGAGGGGGACCTGAGCTAGTACACTTGCTCTGTCTCACTATGCAATGCCCTTGGCCTTGTGGTTATACAGTGACAGGACCCTCACCAGAGGCTGGTACCTTGCTGCTGGGCTTCACAGCCTCCAGAACTGTGTGCTAAATAAAGCTCTATTCTTTACGGGTTATCTGGTCTCAGCTATTTTGTTATAACAGCAGATTATGTACTAACACTGTCTTTATTTCTTCCCCTACCCTGTCCAGTAATCTCTTAGGTCAGAAATCCATTGTTTTATACCTTTTACCATGAGTCAACTTTTTGTTTTATTAATCAACTCTAGTTTGGACTGATTTCTGCTTTTTTAAAAAATTATTGTTTCTTTCAATTTTATTTGTATGCTTTTGTTTTAATTTCCTTAGCTGAAAGCTTAGTTCCATTTTAAAATGATATGAACATATAGAGTTCACTAAATTCTACTTGGTCACATTCCATAAGTGCTGGTGTTTAGAGTTCACCTTGTTTTTATTTCTAAATCATTTGTAATTTAAGAAATTTTTAATTTCTTCTTTAATCCAAGAATTATTTGGGAGATTATTTTTAAACTTTTAGGTGCTTTGTTTTTTTTTGTTTTTGTTTTTGGTAGTGGTGGGGTATTTTGTTGTTTAACTTCTAATTTTTCCATTGTGGTGAGTAATTTCTTATTTTTGGAATTTATTGAGAATTTCTTTGTGACCTAATCCCCAGTCAATTTTTATGAATGTTCCATGTGTTTGAGAACAATGTGCATTTTTTGTTGTTTATTGGGTACAGGATTAAATATTTATCTATTACATCAAATTGTTAACTGTGTTATTAAAATCCACCCCAAATTTTCTTGAAAAAAAAAAAAAACACTCTATTTATATTTCAGGATCTGAGGTTTGTGTGCTTTTTTCTTCTGTGGCTTTTTAAATGTCTCCTTAAAACTCCACTAAACTTTGCTTTGTGTACTCATATTTCAAAAGCACATAACTGGAAACATAAAAACAGTATATGACTATTGAATCTTTTAGATGTATTTGTAACTTTTTAAAATACTTAATAGCTGGACTATATTATAATTTTCTTGCAATCTATTTTGTCTGATTACTACTTCTACATCTTTAAAAATAATCTTTTTATGGGCATTTATTTAGGTCACTTTTTTCCACTACTTTATTTTCAACCTCCCAGTGTCAATTTGTTTTGTTTCATTTTCAAAACACTACATAAATAAAGAATTTTAAAAATCTGACTTGTGACTCTATCTTTAAAAAAGGAATCAGACATCTGCTGTAAATTGTTAATATGTACACGTGTGTGTGTCATTTTGTTATGTGTTCTCTACCTATCATGCTGTCGTTTCTTTTCTTGCTTTCCCTCTGGGAGTGAAATGTGCTCCTCTATGTGACTCTTTTGTTCTGTCCTAAAATAAGAATTGATAATTTTGTTTATATAGGTTCTGTACTTTTATTATTGAGCTTACTGGTACTTTATAGCATTTATTACTGTAATAAATGAGTTTTTCTTTATTTTTTTTTCCAAAAGGTTTATTTATTTATTTGAGAGGCAGAGTTACAGACTGAAAGACAGAGAGACAGAGAGGCCATCCATTCGCTGGTTCACTCCCTATATGGCCGCAATGGCTGGAGCTGGGCTGATCTAAAGCCGGGAACCAGGAGCCAGAGCCACATGGGTGCAGGGACCCAAGGGCTTGGGTCATCTTTCACTGCTTTCCCAGGCCATAGTGGAGAGCTGGATTGGAAGTGGGGCAGCCAGGACTTGAACCAGCACCCATATGGGAGGCTAGCAGGCAGGCAGATGCTTAGCCTACTATGCCACAGTGTGAGCCCCATAAATGAGTTTTTTCTATTTTATTCCTTACTGATATAGTACTGTATGCTCTCTTTAATATGTGAAAATTAAAACAAAAATGGGGGTAGGCATTTGACCTAGCAATTAAGACACCTGCATGGGGCCGGCACTGTAGCGCAGTGGGTTAAAGCCCTGGCCTGATGCGCCGGCATCCCATATGGGCTCCAGTTCTAGTCCCGGCTGCTCCTCTTCCAGTACAGCTCTCTACTATGGCCTGGGATAGCAGTAGAAGATGGCCCAAGTTCTTGGGCCCCTGCACCCATGTGGGAGACCTGGAGGAAAGCTCCTGGCTCCTGGCTTCAGATCGGTGCAGCTCTGGCCATTGCAGCCATCTGGGGAGTGAACCAGCAGATGGAAAACCTCTCTCTCTGTCTCTACCTCTCTCTCTAACTCTTTCAAATAAATAAAGTAAATCTTAAAAAAAAAAAAAAAAAAGACACCTGCATCCCACGTCAGGGTGCCTGGTTTTGATGCCCAGTTACAGCTCCTGATTCCAGACCTCGAGAGGCAGCGCTTATGGATGAAGTAATTGGGTTCTTGCCACTGAGGTGGGAGACCTGAGTTGGATTCCCAGCTCCCAGTTTCTGTCTTCAGCTGTTGAGGGCGTTTAGGAGTGTGAATCAGAGGATGAGAGCTCTCTTTGTCTATTTCTTTCTCTTCTTCTCAAATAAATAAATTAAAATTAAATAGTGGGTATGAACCTAGAATAGTGACTACTAGAGGCTGAGAAGACTGTGGGGAGGGGAATAACCTGAGGTTGAATAGTAGGTACCAAAATAATCAGATGGATGTACCAAGTTCCAAGGCCTGGATGCCTGGTTTGTTTTGTATTGTATATATGTTTTGAAACATTGCACTGTACTCCTTAAAAATGTCTAAGTATTAAATGTTAACCAACAAATTTTAAAATATAAAAATTTTAAGAAAGACATGTAAATTTTTGCATACTTTGCATCATCCATGCAGCCATCTAATGAAATTAGCTTTTTAGTTTTTTTTTTTTTTTTAATTTTATTTGACACAGTTAGACAGTGAGAGAGAGAGGGACAGAGAGAAAGGTCTTCCTTCCGTTGATTCACCCGCCAAATGGCTGCTACAGCCGGAGCTATGCCGATCCAAAGCCAGGAGCCAAGTGCTTCCTCCTTGTCTCCCATGCAGGTGCAGGGCCTAAGCACTTGGGCCATCCTCCACTGCCTTCCCGGGCCACAGCAGAGGAGCCGGACTGGAAGAGGAGCAACTGAGACTAGAACCCGGCGCCCATATAGGATGCTGGTGCCGCAGGCGGAGGATTACCCAAGTGAGCCTTGGCGCCAGCCCCAAGCTTTTTAATTTTAATATATTTTGAAAAGTTGCCTTTGTTTTCTAAACAATGATGTTAACAAAATAAGAATTACTTTGTTTCCCTTTTTAAAATATTCATTCTGATTTTCTAATTATTTTTTTTTAATTATTGATTTATTTGAGAGGTAGAGTTACAGACAGTGAGAGGGAGAGACAGAGAGAAAGGTCTTCCATCTGCTGGTTCACTCCGCAAATGGCCGCAATGGCTGGAGCTGAACTGATTCGAAGCCAGGAGCTTCTTCCAGGTCTCCCATGTGGATGTAGGGGCCCAAGCGCTTGGGCCACCCTCCACTGCTTTCCTAGGCCACAGCAGAGAGCTGGATCAGCAGTGGAGCAGCTGGGACTCGAACTGGCACCCATAGGGGATGCCGGCGCCGCAGGCGGAGGATTAACCTGCTGTATAACAGCGCCGGCTGCTTTCTAATTCTTTTAAGTATACTATATGGTGTTTTCTATTCCTATCTATTCATATATCAATAATAGTTTTGAATAAGAATGTCTTTTTGGTATTCATGAGTAAAACTGTAAGCTCTTATATAAGCTATTGTTACACAACACTTATCTGAACCCAAACATGTTAGATGGGAAGTTTAATTTATAGCTATTAAAAAGCATTTTTCTTTATTATCAGCATATGCAGATAATAAAGGGGCAGTATAACTATAGTAATGATGCAGTATGACATATAATTTATTTTAGTGGTAGAATTTATTTTAATAACTTTCTAAATGGCTTTCAACTTAAGTTTCAAGTAATATCAAATTCTGAAGAGGTTTTTTTCTCAGTTATACTGTACTTCTTTTTATGGTGAGAAATTGTACTCCACAGTTGATTTCTGAAATACTGCCTACAAATACTAATTTCCTTGGTCATACCCATCTTTCCCGTTATGGGCTGTTGTGATGTTCAAATGAAGAATATATGTGAAAAGATGCAAACAATTTTGCACCATTGAGGCCCTGTTATTATGGTAGGTGCTTAATCAGTGCATGTTCATTCATTTGGATACCTGACTTGGCCACCCTCACTGCATATTTCCCTCTTCAATTATCCGTGCCCTTTTAAAAAGGGATATGAGACTCTGTGCCCAGGGACACAGTGGATATGTGTGCATTATTTATTGGGAAATGAATTACAACATACTGCCTCTTTTCAATGGCAGAATTTGGAGTCTTTTTTTGCTACCGATTCTGACAAGACATCTGTGGAAAAGATGCTTCCCAGTGGTCATTTTGGTCAAACGTGGAGCTGAGCGGATGCTTAGCAAGCCCCGGCCACCTGGCAGGCCTTTGTTGACTTGGCGAGGGTCTCCAGACTGGGAAATTGGAGGAGCACATTTCATTCCAGATGAAGACAAGATTACGAGCTGATGATTTACTGTGAGACCCAGGCTTACCAGAGGCACCATTCAGAATGGAATGGGAAACTTGGGGATTTGCATCCATCAGGCACCAGGACCAGGGACCAGGAGGTGAATTACAGACCAAAGCTGTTTCGCCAGCTGGTGAGACTTCAGGATTCAATTCCAGAGCAGGTAGAGCTGCACTCATTAACAGGGCAATCAGGCAAGCTGGCATAGACTTTGCGAGCGTCTTTACCTACAAGGAAAGTATCTTTCCAAGAGACAAGTAGAGACTTGGAGACAATATGCCCTATTTCTCTTAGGTTGGATTTCACAAGTCATTTCCCAGGTGGAGAACTTGAGACCCTCAGAAAGTCTGCTTTGTGGTCATCAGTTGTGTTCAGGTGTCAGAGATCCAGGGGGCCATTGTTGCTGCTTATAGAAAAATGATACATTATTATAAAATAATAATACAACAAATTAATTTAATAAAGTTTTATTCTAATTATTATTTCATCAATGATTAAATTCTAGTACAAATGTAATATTAGCCAAGCTTTCCCTGTCCTGGGAGATCCAACTTAAACACATAATTCCACGCCCTGTGGACACCGAGACCTTTCTGAAAGATTTGTGTGAATTTCCAGGTAGTGTTTAAATCCAGATAGTAATTAAATATTTAAATCCACATCTCATAAACCACTTGGAGCTTGACTTGACTGAAAATCTGGGACTACAGAGGGTCACCACACTGTTCACTGAGCAATAAACTATCTAAAACCACACATTAAGCAATTCCTGTTCTTCAAATCCAATGGGCCATCCTGCCGTTGGGTTTCTCATTTACCTTTTGACCTATCTGCCCCCTAGTTTTAGGATCTCATCGGCTCCTTCCTTGGTGTCATCTTTCTGTTCTTCCTTCTTCAAGAGTCTTGAAAACTCTGAATTCTTCTGCAAAACCTATAATTCCAAAGCCGACAAGTGTCAACAGAATGAGTGTTTTCTACTTAATACAGACGATCTTCCCGAGTGGTCTTTGTGAATACAAATAGTAGATACTCTCTCTGTCCTGTCTAAATGGGAGGGCGGGTATGGTGGGAAGAATAACTATATTCCTAAAGCTGTACTTAGGAAATTTGTATTCCTTAAAAAATAAATTAAAAAAAAAATAAATGGAGCAGCCTTGACTGTGCACAAGTCAATTTTTTCCATGTGGGAACAATGTTGCCAGATCTTTTGTTGTTTATAAAAGAATCTGGAAATTTTGATTTTATGTAAAATTTCCTAATTAGGCATAAGACAAACAAAACATGTCTGGGTAATACTTTGAAGGCAAATACTGCTGGATGCTCTACTCTCTAGACCTCTCTCTTTCTTGAACGTGCTTCTTCCTCTCAGTGTCCTGATTAACAGCATGTCAAGCTCAGGGCTCAGTCTGGATGGCAGTCATTCTCTATTTCCCCATTCTCTCCTATTGCTATTCCAAATAGATTTAAGCACTCCTTCTTTACATTTTCCAGACTCCTTTCTCCATATACCTCTTTCACAATGTGTCACTGTCTTTACTTGCTGGTCTACCGGCCTTGCTGCAGTATGAAAATCTCAAAGACAGGAACCACATTAGCCATCGTTTACCTTCAGCACCTGGTATAATGCTCGACACACAGAATGTGCTAAGTTAATGCTTGTTAATTGGATGGGGGAAATAGATACAGTTCTGGGATGTGAATGAGGCTTGAGTTCAGATCTCCCTGCTGCTTCACCTCCCAGATTCTTGTCAAAAGTGTTAGCCCTGATCTTTGTGGGACAAGTGGAAAAGTAGCTGATACCATCTATGTGAAAAACTCATGTGAAGAAAATTTCACTGTTTTGAACAAATGTCTGGGCTCGTTCTTTGAAGGGCTTATTTTTTTTTAAATGTTTATTTTATTTGTTTGAAAGACAGAGTTACAGAGAGAGGTAGAGACAGACAGGTCTTCCATCTGCTGGTTCACTCCCCAAACGGCCACAACAGCCGGAGCTGAGCCGATCCGAAGCCAGGAGCCAGGAGCTTCTTCCTGGTCTCTCATGTGGGTGCAGGGGCCCAAGGACTTGGGCCATCCTCCCCCGTTTTCCCAGGCCATTTGCAGGGAGCTGGATCGGAAGTGGAGCATCTGGGCCTTGAACATTCATATTGGATGCTGGTGCCACAGGCTGGGGCTTTAACCAGCTGTGCCACCACACCGGCTGCAAAAGAGCTTATTTTTTTAAAAGGGAGGGGAAGGGAGAAGGGAGAAAAAGTGGTGGGGGAGAGAGAAGAGAATTTTTAATCTGCTGGTTCTCTCCCCAAATGGCTACAAAGACCAAGGCTGGTCCAGTAGCCCAGGTCTCTCCACATCTACATGGGTAGCAAGTACTTGGGCTGTCTTCCACTGCTTTCCCAGGAAAATTAGCAGGGTTCTGGATTGGAAATGGAGCAGCCGAGACTTGGATCAGGGCGTGTAACTGTGTAATCTGTTGGGGGCACTTGAGCAGGCATTTCTTCTCACCAGGAGGAGGGAAATGTGTGAATGAGGTAGAAGCTGGGCATTGGATGGAACTACCCAGAGAATATCTGAGGCTCCTCTCTGGAATGTGAATTAGAAAGAACAGTTGGGCAGCTTCCTTGGACCTGTCTGGATAAGGGACTTAAATACTCCTAAGAAACAGATGAGTTATTTCCAAACAATGCTGCCATTTAACCCTCTCAGAGTTGAAGTCTACTAATTCAGATAAAATTACTTTTAGAAGTGTAAAGCCAAATTTCAGAGCAGAATGGCATTTTGGAAAGGAGAATTTAGGGAGCAAAAACTGGAAAGCCTGTCCCACCATCTCCGGCCCCAGAGTAACCTGGAATGATTAGTTTTGATTAAAGAAGTCAATAAAGGTAAAGATTTTCTTTTATTTGGATGCTATAGAATTAAGATGTATATCAATGGATTATTTATCTTTATGTTTAAAACAAGTTATTTCTCAATGTTTTGTTCTTTTAAAAATTTTTTATTTATTTTCATTTTATTTGAAAGGCAGAGTAAGAGAGAGATGGAGACCTTTTATCTACTGATTCACTGCCCAAATGCCTGCGGGTGCCAGGGCTGGGCCAGTCAGAAGCCAGGAGCCAGGAACTCAACCCGGGTTTCTCACACGTGTGGTAAGGGCCAAGTACATGAGCCGTTACCTGCTTCCTCTCACCTGTGATTAGAGTCCCATGACTTTAAGCATAAGATGAAAACAATCAAACATTATGCGTGTCATGTTTTAACTTATCTCGTATGTGTGCAGGGCATTTCAAGGTGTAATGAATAAGAACTCCCTGGCCAGTGATGTGGCTGTGTGGCTCGAGGAGCTGAAGGTTTTGCCCCCTGAGAGGCAGAAAGTCCTTCCTGACTGTGCACGCCCCACTCACCTGCCCCCACCATCAGCCCATGCCTCCTTAAAGTGATATTTCATTTTCCCTGAAGAGGGAAAACTCAAATGGCATTCTATCCCAGTGTGTATGAGGACTGCAGGAATTTGGACTTTAAATGTGGTAAGGATGGATAAAGTACCAAGGAGCAGGTTGTGACAAAGTTGAGATTCCAGGTGGTAGCTGGGGATTGTTGTGGGTGTGGGGGACAGGTTCTTCAAACCTCAAATAACAAATTGAATGAGCCTCACAAAGACCACAAGTATCCAGCAGCCAAGATTTGTTATAGCAAACAAAGTACACGCTACAAGGGGAGCACGTGCCAGCCTCTGGACAGAACTCAGCTTAGAGTCTGAGGAAGACAGCTCCGCACCTCCTCCCATGGCCTACATGGATTTTTGGGCTATGAATTTCTAGGCAGGTTTTTCATCATTACCAAGGAGACTTTTGCCAGATGTCCTGGGCAGAGATGCTATTGCTGGGGACTCGAGCAGGGGTCCTGGGTGAAGGAGTGGTTCCGGGCCACTCTCATGGGTGCTGCTGGGGAGACTTCCATTAGGGTCCCCTGTTTGGCCGCTGGTCATCCATTACTAGACCCCTCATGCAAGGTTCCTGCCAGCATATGTTTTACAAGATGAACTCTGGTTGTCGCCTCCCTGGGTTTGGCTGTTAGGGTTTGGATTTTCTAGCCTGGGTTGGCTAGTAATTCATGCAAGCATGCAGACTGTCTTTGAACCACCTGCTTTTTAAATGGGCATTTTTAAGCAAGAAAAACAGTTAATTTCAGTTTAACTGAGTAAAACAGCAGCTTTAGGGTTTTTTTTTTAAAATGAATTTTTCTGTTTTCCCCTGACCCTACCTATCTCCTGCCTGACACTCATCTGCCCTTTGCTAACTTTCTTCTGCTGGCACTGGGGCTATAGGAGGATTGTTAATACAGATGACTATCAAAAAATTTTTCTTCTGGGAGGGACAGATATTGCTCTATTTTTCATGCATGAGGTTTGGGATCAGGTATTTGTCCACTCTGGATAACCACACGCAAATCATTTCGTATTTAACATGTGTTTTTAGCCTGCAGCTTGACATCTGAGCTTTGCTGGCCTGGAAAAGACTGCCCCTCCCAGGGCCAACCCATTCCCAGAGATGGTAAATGACTTGCCTATGAGTCTGGCTATCATATGCCAACAAAATCAGTCCACAGCTCGTGCGTGCCCTGTCATGAGCCTCCTGGACTAATGGCCAAGTACTAGACAACTAGACAGGCCTTACACTTCAGAGCCTGTTGAAGATGTTCAAACTAGCCAACGCTACCCTGCTTCCCCTGCCATTTGTTCCTTCTGGTGGGAGGAACAATAAAGGCTCTCGCCCACGTTTCCCCTTGCTGTCCCTTCCTTATCAACACTGGTGCTTTCCTGTGTGGCTGTGGCTGGCCGCACCCCTCTCAGGAACTGTGAGGGAGGAACTGGCTTTGCAACAATAATTGTCTCCTAATTTCCTGATTCTCACCATACCTGAAAAATAGTGCATCTACATTTTTCTATAAAGATTTTATTTATTTATTTGAAAAGCAGAGTTACAGAGAGAGAGAGAAAGAGAGAGAGAGAGAGAGAGAGAGAGAAAGTCTTCTATCTGCTGGTTCACTCCCCAGATGGCCACAATGGCCGGAGCTGCACTGATGCGAAGCCAGGAGGCAGGAGGTATTTCTAGGTCTCCCACGTGGGTACAGGGACCCAAGGACTTGGGCCATCTTCTACTGCTTTCCCAGGCCATAGCAGAGAGCTGGATCAGAAGTGGAGCAGCCGGGACTCGAACCGGTGCCCATATAGGGTGCCGGCACTGCAGACAGTGGCTTTACCTGCTACGCCACAGCACTGGCCACTGTAAATCTACATTTTAAAACACATGTGTCTGGGGTTGGTGTGGCATAGTGGGTAAGGCCGCTGCCTGTGATGCCGGTATCCCATACAGGTGTCAGTTCATCTCCCGGCTACTCCACATCCAATCCAGATTCTTGCTAATGGCCTGGGAAAAGTGCTTGTTCCCCTGCCACTTATGTGGGAGACCTGGTTGAAGTTCAGCCCAAACTATTGGGCAGTTTGGTGAGTGATCCAGCAGGTGGGGGATATCTCTGTTTATCTGTGTTTCTCTCCCTCTGTCTGCCTGCCTTACAAATAAATTGACAATAAGTAAAAATTTACCTGTGAGCCTGCAAAATCCTTGTCCTAAATGCACGTGTGACTGATAGCATTGACACGAACAGCATTCTAAATTGGTTTCTTTGTTACTGATTTGTACGACAGGTTGTTCTGAAGGCATTTTTCAAATGAACAAAACTTTTCCTTATGAGCAGATTAAATTGTGAGAAATATTTGGGATAACTAAGAATTTCAGTGTGCGAAACAGTAGACTGAGACTGAGGACTGAAAAATATATTTTTTGTTGGAAGTGTTAACATGGCAAAGAAGGATTTGGACTTCCACTTGCTCTGCTTAGCTTCAGTGAGCAGAACTAGCTGTAAATGGAGGGCAAAGGAAGGAAGCTCTCTAGCTCATTATTAAGAAATTAATTAAACAATTAGTATTATTTAAAAATAATCCCAAATTGGCTGTGATTGGTAATAATGAGTTCATGAGTAAAGTTGAATACAGAATATATAACTAACCACAGGGACTACTTATAATTTTTTTGTAGGTAGTACTACAGTTGCAATAAAATTTATGTTTTATAATTATTTATGTTATATCTTTGCCCTCTTGTGTACCAACATTTCATGGACGCTAAACCTAGATTCTGTGAGGGCTGAGCACGTATCTGTTGTATTTTACTGTTGTATTCCAAGTGAACAGTGACTAGCTCGCATTAGTGGATCAGTGCATATCTGTAGAATAAGTAAGTTGGGCAAATGTCTGTTGGAGTATCTGGTGAGAAGTGGAATTAGAGAGTCCCTACATTTTGTTCACTTTTGTGTCCAAAGTCCTGCTTCCTTGTCTCTGTGGGTACACAGCTAGACTACATTTCTCAGACACCTCCAATATTATGTGGCACCATGGGACAAATTCTGACAGGTGGGATGTGGATAGGCCAAGTCCATGCAAGCCTATGGTATAATCCTGCGTGCTTTATAGTGCTTCCCTTGACTCCCAGCCACTTGGAGGGCACACAGGGACAAAGATGACATTTCACCCTCTATTTTGACTGCTCTGACAGGAACTCATGATTGCAGGCATAACAGTTCCTATCTCTTAAATGCAGGATCTTCTCTATGATTTCTTGTGTAGTAATATAGTTCAAAAATTCATCAGTTCTCTGGAGTCTCGTTTTTCAGAAAAAAAAATTTGTTATTGTTTATTTATTTGAGAGGGAGAGGAAATGGAAGAGAGACAGAGATAGAGATAGATAGATAGATAGATAATAGATAGGTTGATAGATAGATACAGAGACAGAGAGAAACACGCTTAGATAGATAGATACAGAGACAGAGAGAAACAGGCTTCTATCAGCTGGTTCACTCCCTAAAATTCTGCAACAGTTTTAGCTGAGCCCAGTGCAGAAACTGTGATTTGGGAACTCAGTGCATATCTCCCATGTGGGCTGCAGGGACTCAAGTGATCGAACCATCACCTGCTCCTCCCAGAGTGCAGATTAGCAGGAAGCTGGAATCAGGAGCAGAGCAGGGACTCAAAGCCAGGCACTCTGATATGAGTTATGGTTGTCCTGAGTGGCATCTTAATTGGTGGGCCAAACACCCGCCTCTTTCTTCTCTTTTGATTTGGGATTTTATGATTTAATCAAACCAGACTAGGGGATCTGAGAAGGCTATGCCAAAAATCAGGCTTTTATGTCAATTTTGTTTTCACAGATTAGCCTCTCTGGTTTCTCTTTTTTTAGTCTCCTATGGAAATCTCAAAACATGTGGCTAATAGGTAGTGCCCTCTAACTGCCATTCTGGCTCCTTCTCTTACTGCTTTTGGTTAGATCTTTGGAGAGAGGAAAGTAAAGAGAGTATTTTCAATGAATGTGGTCAATGAAGCTGCCGTTCTCCACATTGCTTATGGCGAAAGCATGTCTATGCCTGGTGCCTCTGCTGGGGCATGATTTTCTGAAGGGCAAAGCCCGTAGAATGACAGCAGAAAGTCAGGCAGGTAAAATTAGAAAAGGAGAATGCATCCCCCTATATGTAGTTGAGAGGGGTACTGAAGTCTTTCACTATGCCTTGCCCTGCACCATGAACTTGGGTGGTTTAAGGAAAGGTCTGTGAGCACCAGATGTCAGGAATTTTACAGTGTTTTACAAGAACATTTATTCAAGTTAAACTTTGTAAGTTCAATTTAGGATACAACAAGGGGAAACTTTTGCAATACAGTGGCTTTGTAATCTAAGACACACTCTTCCCCACCCTACTCCATGTCAAGATGGCATTAGAGGGTTTTCTCCTCTTCTCTCTCTGGATCAAGGAGCTGCCACCACTTGGAATATGGGGTCAAACACAAGGGTACCTCTTTCATACCTGACAGGCCTCATGCACACTAGCCTGGTGTATTTATGCCAGCTCTTGCTCTTATATAAAAAAATAGGATCTATGACTGGAGCCAAGCTTTGTGCACAAAAAGGGTTTAATTCATATTTATTAATAACTCTATCAAAGGTTCATACTTTTCATGTTATATGGTTGAAGTTGAGTTTAAAAGTGCTGAGTTTCATCTTGTATTTCAATGCTACCATGTGTAGGTGACTTTATAGAAAAGAATTCCTGGATGGGACCTGTATTGTGGTGCAGCAGGTTAAGCTGCTGCCTGAAATGCTGGCATTCCATTTGGGTACTGGTTCAAGTCCTGGCTGCTCCACTTCTGATCCAGCTCCCTGCTAATGCACTTGGGAAAGCAGGAGAAGATGGCCCAAGTGCTTCAGGCCCTTCCATCACGTGGAAGACCCAGATGGAGTTCCAGGCTCCTTGCTTCAGCCTGGTTCAGCCCAGTGTGGTGGCCACTTGAGGGGTGTACCAGTAGATACAAGATCTCTGTCTGTCTCTTCCTCTCTCCCTAACTTTGCCTTCCAAATAAATAAATAAATGAAGCTTAAAAAAAATTCCATGAACAAGTGTTAGTGACCCGATTATGTTGTCTGGATTAGGTTGTTATAGTATGTTTGCCTTCTCTGATGAGTCACTTGCAGACTTGACTGGAAACCAAGGGACATAAAGGGTCCACCAGTGATGCTCTCAGAGACATCAGTGCAGTCTGCTGTTTCCGTGTCTTCGGAGCAGGGCCGTGTGGGTCTGGATGTTTTGAATATAGATGCTCATTGAAATACTCTGCAAGGGCTTTCGCTGATTCCACAAATGAGTTGGGAGAAACCTTATCGAAGGCTTACTAAAGTTCATCCTGTTGTTTGAGTCAATGCTTCTACTTTTTTTTTTTTTTTAAGATTTATTTATTTGAAAGTCAGAGTTACACAGAGAGGAGAGGCAGAGAGAGAGAGAAAGAGAAAGAGAGAGAGGTCTTCCATCCACTGCTTCACTCAGAGAGAGCTAGAGAGAGAGAGATCTTCCATCTGCTGGTTCACTCTCCAGATAGCTGCAACAGCCAGAGCTGTGCCAATCCAAAGCCAGGAGCCAGGAGCTTCTTCTGGGTCTCCCACATGGGTGCAGAGGCCCAAAGACTTGGGCCATCTTCTACTGATTTCCCAGGCCATAATGCTTCTACTTTTAAAACCTATTAAATATTGTTTAAAGCTGCTATTCCTTTTTTTTTTTTTTTTTTTTTGACAGGCAGAGTGGATACTGAGAGAGAGAGAGAGAGAAAGGTCTTCCTTTTGCCGTTGGTTCACCCTCCAATGGCCGCCGCGGCCTGCGCCCTGCAACCGGCGCACCGCGCTGATCCGGTGGCAGGAGCCAGGTGCTTCTCCTGGTCTCCCATGGGGTGCAGGGCCCAAGCACTTGGGCCATCCTCCACTGCCTTCTCGGGCCACAGCAGAGAGCTGGCCTGGAAGAGGGGCAACCGGGACAGAATCCGGCGCCCCGACCGGGACTAGAACCTGGTGTGCCAGCGCCGCTAGGTGGAGGATTAGCCTAGTGAGCTGCGGCGCCGGCCCTAAAACTGCTATTCTTAGACCATTTCCCTTCTAGGGACCTCAGCCTGTAGCAACTTCCTAGCACCTTAGAAATCGCTGGCCTCTCTTAGAACTGCTTTGTTTAACATCACTGTGAGTGTGTGATTAACCTCAACTGCTTCCTATAGTAGCTTCAAATAAGATTCCTTGCATCCCCATTAGGTGGACACTGATTTTGCCAATGGAGCAGCTTGGTGATGCATTGTTAAAAAAATAAAATCAGGTCTAGAGGCTTCATCGGTAATTATTATCTGAAAGAGTTCATCGGATGCGGGGATTGTCCCACCCATTTCAAACCTTTTGCAGCTTATTTCAGCCAAGTGTTTGCAGGGAGAGTCGCTTGTGGCTCTGTAAGCTAGGGCTTTTATGGAAGTGCTGAGAAAAAGAGAGCTATTATCTTCGAGAGATGCTGCTCTCATTTTAATTGCAACTTGGTATGAATGAAGTCTGGGTCTTTCCTCAATGAACACTTCTAACTCAGGCCAGGTCCAGCAGACACAAGAATTTCCAGAAAAGAAAACTTACCCATTATTTAAGAAGAAAAGCACAACTGGTAAGAACCCATGAAATGGTGTTTACAATGCCAAATTTACCTCCTCTTTGTTCCTTGGTGATTAAGAAAAGCATCAGGCAAGATTTTTTTCTTTTTCTTCTTTTAATTTTGTCCAGCATTAAAGGAGGGAACTTCATAAACATTGATTGTCATTTACAGAAAACATTCAGAAATCATGTGTGCATTATCCAGGAATGCTAACAGTATTCAACTAATAATTTACAGGACATAAAATAAGGACAAAAACCTATTACATTCTAAAGTAATATAAAACTCTTTTTTAATTGTTAGGGAGTGCTGTTTTATTCTAGTATATTTATACTTAAAAAAACTCAATGATTACTTCCTAAATGACTCAGGCTGCAGGTTTACTGACATACACGGAAATTAGGGCTTATATATTAAACAAGGAGAGAGAGAGATCAGAAAATTGTAGATTTTAAAACTATATATGTCACTGGGTTTATTTGCAGTTTGCCTTTTGCCTCTATAGGCTGAGAAGAATACATGGTAATTATGTAATGAAGCTCCAGTGGTGACTATAAGAGGCATTATTTTTTAAAGTAGAATTATTTTAGAGTGCATACTTTTATTTTACATAGATGCGGCAGTGCAACTTTTGTGCATTGCCAACAGTGGTGTGCATGCTAATGAGATGAAAACTGTACCCCTTCCACGCTTGCTCCCCCAGGCGCAGTGGTGGATAGGGGGTGCAGCCAAGCCCCGGACAGCCCTTGGTTTCAAGTGCTGAAAGGCTTAGAGTCACTTCACTTTGCAAGTGTAAGCTGGAGCTAAAGTAAAAAAAAAAAAAAAAAATCAAACCTCTGAATGATGGAACGATATGAAAATCATTTCTCTCAATCCTAAAAGCAAGGAAGCATTGTCAGGGATTTAAAAAATATTGGAAAGTCTCATTTAAATCTAAATATCTTTTTTCTTATAAATTGATCATCATAAAATATTAGCCTTTTACAGTCCTATTTGGGATGCAGGAAAAGCATCAGCTTCCACAGACTTGCTCCTGCCTGGGTTGCTACAGTTCATGACACCTCAAGTTTTCCTCCCTCTCGGTTGCTCCCCAACCCTCCCCCAGGTTCTTTACAACATTTATTTGGTGAAGGTCAGTTATGGCTTCAGCGAATGAGTGGTCTGACCTCAGGTTATTAATTATAAGAAATAAACGTGTACAAAAATATTTTGTTCATCAGAAAGCGGAGTTTGTTTTCCTTAAGCTATCCCATGCAGAAAGGATTTAGACAAAGCCATTTACTTACAAGGAAAGATGACTTAACTCACACAATGTTTTGTTTTTTGAATTTCCTTTTTCATATTGTCTCCTTCAGACAGCGTTTGCAAGTCTTAGGCCAATCTTCAGTACAAATTCTTTGGAGCAGATTTAATTGACAGCCCTGTCCCTTTCTCAGTTGTGTTACAAAAAGAAGCATACACTGAACACCAATGACCCGTCAAGATGCTTAAACTGTTATGACCAGTTTCCATTAAAAAACCGAGAAGTACAGAACACGCAGAAAGGAAGCAAGTGCATATTTGCTCTTTGTTGTTTTTTCCCCCTCTAAAAAAATTGTTACAAAGTCTTATGCTTAAACAGACATAGAAAAATCAGTGTATTCACTGTCTCTGGTTATTTACAGCAAAAATTGCAGAGACAGCATACATTGTATTAGACCTTCCACAAGCATATATTAAAAGTAATTACATTTGAAAAAATATTTTTATTTTTCCTCTACATTTCTACAATACGTACTCAGTTTTCTGTGGGTGTAGTTTTCATTCTTGTGTGTGTGTGTTAATCCGATGAAGCAGATGGTACTGTGCTTGGATGTGGGATTTGTAGCTTTGCAGACATACCTCATGTGTGCCTGCATATGGTTGTGACAGAGGCCTGCGAATGCTCGCCGTCAGCCACAGCCAGCAGAGTGGTGGAATATAAGGATCGTGCCACCCAGTTGGAAAGCAGCTACCCTGTGTTTCCCTGAACTGGGCTCATTAAATTCCGGTAACCCTTGTGCTTTATTTATTTTTGACCATGAGAACAATCACTGAGCTGCTTTCTCTGATCCACTGGAGTCATGCAGGAGGCAAAGATTACTATGGCCAGTTCCCATCGGAGCAATTCCAGCAGCTTAGGAAAAAGTGCACAGACAGACAACCTCCCTCTGCTACGTAAGAACCCATGGTCTGCACTTCAGGGAGGACTGTGCGATCAGGACTGCAGAAAGAATTCTTCAGATACATATGACTACGGGAAAACAAAACCTTGTTGCAGATAGTGAAGCCACACATTTAAAGGAAACACATTGAAACTCAAAGGCATCAAAGTCCTGGGTTTGACTTTTAGAAAAAGTAGCAAGAAACCTAGACCCCTGGCTCTGTGAAGATGGGCATTCTGGAAAGACAAATACAAGTGTCTTGTTTCTGCCTTCATTAAACTGAATTGCTTTCACTTTTTGACCATTGGCTGTTTTTTTTTTTTTTAACTGACCTCTTCCTATATCCTTGAGTAGTGATAGTTAAATATAGAAATTAAATTGAGTATCAAAAGGGCAAGATCTCTTCCCTGTGCCTCCTTCCTATGCTAATACCATTCTAGTATCATCTGGGGTTCAGTAAGGTCAGATGCTGCAGCTGAACAGGCCCCTAGGTGCAATTTTGGTTTCAACCGAAGGTTGTGACCTAGTTGTCTCTGGGCCCTCTTCTGCTAGAGATGCATTGTTGGTCTGCATTAAGCTGTGATCAACTCCCATCATTTATAACTCAAGAGATTTCATAAAAATGCAGAAGCTCTAGCAATAGTCAGCGGAATAGGGGATGTCCCATTTTAGATAGGGCATCTCCTGGCCAGTTGCCCACTAGGCTGTTTCACTCTCTTGTATCCACTCCCTGGCCCCCTTAGACCTTTGAAATGTTAACCCCTGCTTTTAATGGGCCCATGCCACTGGTCCTAAGAGTCCTCCAGAAAAAAAAGAAAAGAAAAGAAAAGAAAAGGGGTGCTGGCTCTTTTCTGAAAGATTCCCATGATTTTCCATACCAGGCCTTAACCCTCCTTTCTGCTTGTACCAGCAATTGGAAACAGAAGATCGAATAGTTTGTCTGAAGCAGATCGTGGGCTATTCTCTCTTCTTTATAAAGGGGACTTTGTGCAAAGTTTCACTACAGATACACACTTTAAAGTTATTGCTGTCCTACTGAATGGGGGCCCTGTCAGGTTACAATGTACTTGCTTGGATTTATTGTCCAACTTCATTGGGCACAGACATTTATGGATAAAAGAAGAGTTGGGGAGAAATTATTTCTTCTAAGTTCCAGTAACAATAGAAATTTTCCTTGTTGCTGTAATAAACAGAAACAAAGAATATGGAACAGCACTGACATTGTTTGCATCTGACTGATGGATTTGAGAAAAAGCTGGTAAGTTTTCAGATTATTCTTGGGACATTCAAGCCTGGTACATATAGCATCACAATGAGTGAGCATGAGTAGACTATCCATCTGTAAGCCTTTCTACAAACTGTTGAGCTTGACTGCTGTGAAGTTATGTGTGGAACAACGCAGCTATGATAGGAAATGTACCAATGCCTCCCTGGCAGCTTGTGTGATTCAGAGTTCATTATGATGTAGGCTTTCTTGGATTCTGCCAAAGAAATCTAATTATCCGAGAGACCATTGCGTTCTCTGTTTTTATCTACTCAGAGGTGCTTTAGCCAGAACCCTGACGATCTCACAAAAGCAAGTCAAATCCTGGAGGGGTAAGTGTGTTGAGTACATCTCCACCCTCCGCCTTCAGTCTTTAGGGGGAAAAAAGACACAAAAAAATTGATACGTAGGGACGTATGTGGAGTGTCAAGCCATTTTTGGACTCCCTTGTTCTCTTATTTTTCCTCCAAAAATTGTCTTTCCTTTCACGGACCACAGCTATACACTAGAGTGTGAATTTATACAACTTCATCTCCTTTGTCAATTTTGTCTAATGCCGGTTAGAGTTCTATGTTTCCCTTGCTCTGGACTTGTATAGGCAGAAGCTTGGATTTACTGGGAGAACTATGAACGGGGTGTCTGGATTATTTGGCTCTGAACAGATTACAGACAACAAGACTAGGTTGTCTTTACTCATGTGCAACTTTTAGGCAACTTCATATAATAAAAGTAAATTCAGTTTATGACATGAAGTTAGCTGGTCTGAAAGCCTTGTCAGAGGTTTCCTCATTGTCATATTTAATTTATACTGTTTACATTTTGTGGTCATTTTCCTGTTTCTCCCCACTCCTTGTTTAAAAATTGAAACATCCCTGAGTGGATACAGTGCAACATCTGCATCAAACAGTGATTGTCATTTACAAAGCATGAAATGAGAAAGACAGATCATGGATTCTTTCTTCCAGCGCACACTTTATCATGAGTGTGTTGTGAGCATGTGAGCTCTCATGGGGAGGAACAAAGTTCTGGGGTTACACCTTATAAAGAAAGTTGTTCTTACCAAAATCACAAAATATCTTGACATGTAGTCACAGGAGATGTTCAAAAGCTTTGCTGCCATTGAAAACAGACTTGATTCTCTTTTAAGGGAAAATGGGCAACTGTGGCCAAAACTGGAAATCTCCTCTCTCAACTGAAATGGGCTGAACATGTACTGGTTTCCATTGTTTTGTTCTGGTTCAATTGCGAGCCCTGCTTCCTGTCCCCTAGCTTCAAAAGGTTCATGCCGTCCCAGTGAAATGCTTGCACTAGTGGAAATGACACAAATTCAAAACCAGCACCTCCTGAGGCAAATGTGGGGAACAATCTTTTTCCTACATCACTCATGGGACAAGGGAGGAAAAAACTCTCAGTCACTTCATCAATTGAGCCAATTTAAATTCTCTAAGGTAAATTGGAGGCAACAAATGATTCCCTTTACAACTGGGCAGGAATTACAGGCTGACGATGGGAAACACTAGGCCAACAGAACAATGAAAACAAAGTTTGACATAAGTTCAAAGCTCAAAGGGAAACACCAAGTAGACACATTAAGCATCGCCTATCACAAGCCAATCATAAAACATACATTGCATTTGGAAACGGCTTGGTTTAATTGAGTGCCTTCCATTACCCTGTTTTCCTAGCAATCAGTAAAGTAATCTTTCCATTAGAAGGAAATATGACTCTTGGAATTAATTCTTTATACAAAGAGCTAGCAGGAGTGACATTTACACCAAAAAGAATTGAGTCCCTGTAGCAGCATAATAAGCAGTCTACAGCTGTCTTCTCAGAACCAAAGGTAATTTGGTTCAATGTAGTTAAATTAATTGAATATAACAGTAGTTGAGAAAGAGATTCATTATTTTAAAGCCTTTTTGTTTTTCCCCATTGGTTTGGAATTCATCAATCATGAGGTGAGAAAAGGCTCCGTTTTCTGAAAGGAAAAGACTAACTCTAATGCTTTGGTCGTCAGTCAGGAGTTCTGAGGCATCTTGGAGATGGTTCTCGACCAGGAACTTCAGGAGAGCCTAAGAGATGCAAAAAATGAACCCCTCCACTGACAAAAATGTACAGATCAGGTGTGTGTGTGTGAGAGAGAGAGAGAGAGAGAGAGAGAGGAGAAAAGGAGGGCAGATCTTCATAAATAGGGGGCTGGCTAAATCTTTTGAAGACCACAATTTTCATTGCCTTATACACAAGCTTCTCCCCTAGATTCCTTTTTAAATACTTTATTTTGAATCAGATAATAACAAAGGCACAGGTTTCAGGACAGAGGCAGAACTAGTGCCTTATAATTTATACTTTGATTATTAATTTTACTGCAGAAATGTGGAGAAGTGAAAACTTGTACAAGGAAGTTTAAATTCTCTGATTCGGATGTCACCCTTGCATTGTGTACTTTCAAGAGCTATTAAATAAGCCTAGGCTGGATAGATGATGTAATTTCAAACTCCATAGGAAATAGTTAGGATGTTGGCATATAGTAATTCCTTAGCATAACACAGCTATTTTTTCTTAGTCTGTCAAGCTTTTGTTATATTTTTATAATATAACATTTCAGAGTTGAAAAAAATTCTAGGTCCTGGACTAAGACATAGAGAGTCCTGCCTCCCTCTCGCTGGCCACTTTTCCCAACAAATGTATTAATGAGAATTAATATAAATAATTATTTATTTACTGTATATGTTCTCTCTCTACGCTTTCTTTGCCAAAATGACTAGAGGGAAAACGTTTACATGAAATGGCATTGGGCCCTGTGTTCTGATTTACTCTTTCCTTTTTCTAGAAAAGAATTGCTGGTGGTCATAATCCACAGGCAGTATTTTTCAGTAAGCACCAAAGTCAAGTTTCTTTCACAACTGGAAACCCAAAGAAAAAAGTGTTTTCTGTATTTTGATGAAAAATAGTAAATACCTATCATTTGGTCAAAAAAGTCTCAGACCTTACAATATTATCTAAAGCCGAATTCTTAAAACAGGAAAATGGCTCCAGATACTTCCCCTCTCTCCCAACCCCAATAAGTACCATCTTGACAAGGCTTTGATGTCATTGATAGAAAAAGTTTCTATGCAGAGGCCATGCATTCTATTTATTCCTTCACAGATGTGTTTCTGAATTGGTACTGCCCTGCCTTTGATTAGAGATGAAAACATCTCTGGCTAGGAAAACAAAATCCTGATTGTCTAACAAAAAGGTAACATACAACACAGAAGATAAATCATTTAAGAGAGCCTGACTGAACCTCCACTGCTAGTAGGGATGATATTTTAAGCCACAGTGCATGTGCATGTATAAGTAATAGTCATATATAATATTTTCACATATTATATACTTATTACATACATGCACAATACGTTCCAAGACAGCTACAAATTTACACATGCATCAACTATCTAAAAACATAGAAATAGGTAAGCCTATTAAGTGGAATTTCTTAAATTATATTTGAATAATCAACAGGAAAAGTAATCATGTAAAGTACCGCTCTGTTCTCGAATATATCTACAATAAAATTCTATAAACAGTTGTCTCCCAAAACATACCCGAATAAAATTAAAAAAAGATAACACCCAGTGTCCTATATTTGTATATTTATGGTCATTTCAAAAACAAACAAACAAATAAAAGAGCCCCACTCAGGTGCATATTTACATTCTTCAAACTGTAGCGGTGAAAAATAACTCTATTAAGTGCAGGACATTCCTAATGTTGCAGTAGTGACATTTTCCTTAAGTTTCCATGAACACATTGCTTTTGTCTTAATGGTGATGCATTCCATGACTATGAGACAGTTCTCTGGTCTCCTTCATTTGCAGACGGTGGCACAGTCAGGGTTAAAGAGCTCCTTGTATAGCGGAGGAAACAGTGTATTCACTATGTCTGGATGAGATTGCTTAAATACCTGAAGCTTCTCCCCGTGCAAGTTGCAAACTGCAGTGATGGTTGGTATCTTGGCTATTAACTGCAGAACCAAGAGACAGGGAGGGAGATAGAGAGGGATGCTCATTAGTGCTTTGTCTTCTGAATCAGTGTCCTTCCTGGTCCCACATAATAATAAATTGCTTTGGAGAAAGAAGGCTCGCTTTCAGTTTCTCTTTTGGAACACAACACAACACACCAAAGCAAAAGGCATCTCCCACCCCATCCCCTAAGGAAAATGGAAAGAGAAAGAAGCAAGCAGGACCAAGTTTCCTGATGCGTTGTTCTTAAATAAAGTGTGTATGAGAGGTAGTCAAATTTAACAGCTAGCTAGGAGTGGACGCTTCACTACCTGAGACAGAATCTTGGTTCCAAAAAA
The DNA here is from genome assembly GCF_051225735.1 of Oryctolagus cuniculus. Lineage (NCBI taxonomy): Eukaryota > Metazoa > Chordata > Mammalia > Lagomorpha > Leporidae > Oryctolagus > Oryctolagus cuniculus. The sequence continues at coordinate 155,562,948 of NC_142867.1, forward strand.
GATTAGTGATGGGATGGCTGTGATATACTCTCTGATTCAGTTTTCCAATATGTAAAATAGGATTAGTAATTGTACCTACTATTAGTAAGTAATAGAAGTGTGGACTGAGTGAAGTTTGTAAGGTGTCAAGAACGCTTTAGGCATGAAGCATAGTTGTTCACTAATATTACAGACTAGGCATCTCTAATCCAAAATCTAAAAGGTGAAATGCCCCAAATTGAAACTCTTTGGGTGCTAACACAAGGTCACAAATGGAAAATTTCACCCCTGACCTTATGTTATGGGTCATAGTCAAAATGAAGGCACACTGACATTTCATATAAAATTGCCTTTACATGTGGGGCCCATCCCCAAGACACGTTCACAAATACATATTACAAATTCTGAAAAAATCCAAAATTCAAAGCACTTCTGGTCTCAAGCATTTTGGATAAGGAATGCTCAACCTGTATTCTTATTTACCATTTCTCACAGATTTTTATGACATGAATGTTAGAATTGTGGGTTTGGAAGGTGATGATGTTTGGAAAGTATGGGGGGCCTTATTATGAAAAAATTATGCATGGATTTCAGGGTGTTTTGCATCACACTTATCTGTTAACTCCAATTTTTCCATGAGCATTTTGAAATACCCTTATCTAACCAAATGGCAGCATTGAGTTTAATTTTCTGTGTTGCTTCGCTGTCAATTTCACTAAACCCACCTGTGACTCTCCAATCCTTTTCCATTTTAATGGGTAAGATGAAGCTTCTATTTACGGCGAACTCAAAAGTCTTCCATAGCCTTGGCAACTCATGACTAGAGCCTAGGGAGATTACTGACGCCATAAACAAGAGTGTCAAATTGTTAAGTCAACAACAGGAGTCACTGTGTATTTACTTCTCATGTGGGATCTGTCCTTAATGTGTTGTCCAATGTGAAGTAATGCTATAATTAGTACTGAAACAGTATTTTACACTTTGTGTTTCTGTGAGGGTGCAAACTGATGAAATCTTTACTTAATATATACTGAATTGATCTTCTGTATATAAAGGTAATTGAAAATGAATCTTGATGTGAATGGAGTGGGAGAGGGAGCGGGAGATGGGAGGGGTGCAAGTGGGAGGGAAATTATCGGGGGGGAAAGCCATTGTAATCCATCAACTGTACTTTGGAAATTTATATTTACTAAATAAAAGTTAAAAAAAAGATGAAACTTCTATTTAATCAAGAGAGAATATAGGAGGTCTTAAATATCAAGAGAGAATATGAGAGGCTACTGGCACATAGCTTCCTTAGGGCAGTATTTTAAGAATGAGTGGAGGATATTCTCTTATCATTCCTAGGTTTTGATATATATATCTGTTGTGTAGAATGCAATTTTTGAGTACACAGTTTGCTAGATGCTATATAGGTCTTAAGACATGAACACTTCCAGCTTTTGACATGCTTGGAACTTAACAAATTTTTGAATCCCTCACTTGGTGTCAAAATTAGCTTAAACAAATATGATAATCATATTACTGTGAGGACTAAGATACGTCTATAGATTACACTCTTAGGAAAGGTAGGTATGATAATTGGTATCATTAGTCATAGCATTAGTCATAAAGCTACATTTAAAAGTGGTGACAAAATCCAATTAAGTAAAGTCTGTCTTGACCAATTAGTTCATCATACTTGCTACTCTGCTCAATAACAAGAATACATATTAGCCTTTGAAGTAATGGGGGAAGCAGATAATTAGTTACTTTGTAGTTTTTCAAAATCAGAAATTTCCACTCTTTCATTAACTTTCCTTTTAACAACTGTTGACTATTTAGTCATAGGATTAGCAATTTAAAAATAAGATCAGGATTAGAGCTGTTGACACATTTATTAAGGAAACCTAGAACACATGGAGAACTTTGGGGTTCAGATTTTCTGTCTCCACTCTTATTTAAAGACAGGAATAGAAATGAAAAAATGTGGAATCTCTGTAGAATGAATGTTAAATTTATGACATCACAAATTAATTTTTGCATTTATGATACTCTACAGTGATTCGTTGCATGCTTCCTGTGTAGCAGGCACTTGGCTAGACACCAGAACTCACAAGACAGCTGTGGTTCTTGTTTGGAGTTTGCTTCAGAAGACAGATGGGAATAAAGTTGCTGTACACTCAAAAGCAGATGGAGACACTGGTGAGTTCCATAGAAGAGCGGGGCACAAAATGCAACACTGGCTTCTTGTGGTAGGTCCATGAAGGCTTCCCTGAGAAAGCAGAATCTGAGCTGGGCTCTGAGGGAAGAGTGAGAGCTAACTGGGTTCTGGGACAGGAGCTCCTGATGTCCTTGGATCATTTGCAAAGACATGTGGTGTTCCATGCACCAGAAGAAGTGAAGGCAGTTCAGGGGGACCGGAGCAGTGGGTGAGTGTGTTTGGGAGGGGTGAGCATAGCCAGATTATATGAACCATTGTAGTCCATGGTATGACACTTGGAAGGGTTTTGAGCAAAAGAGAAAGATGATAAAAATCTCCGACAGAGAAAGATCTTCATAATCTCGCTCTTCAATTTGGTACCAGAGTGTAAAATTGTCTTCTCTATATTTCATAGGTAAATAATATACAAGTGCCCACTTAACTGGAGTCTTTTGGGAAATTATGCGAACTCTCTTGGCCAGCTGGCTCACATAGGAGTCCACAACAATTTAGAAACACTTCTTGCACATTACAATTTCCCCATCCTATCCTGCCCTGTCCCCAAATAGCAATTGAATGCCAAGAGGCTCCGAAAGCTTTCTGCAATCATCTGCAGTTGAATTGATCATGTGCAGAGCTCCTGAAACTTCCGGATGCAACTTTGTAATGATGGTCAGTCATTAGTGTGCATAAAGATCACTACTAGGGTGCTTTGTAAAAATGCGGGTCACTGGGACCTACTTCTAGAGATGGAGTTTCAGTGAGTTGTGGTTGAGTTTAGGCTCTTTTGAAACAGACATGCTCTGCAGATACTGATGTTAGAGGTCCATGGAATTGTCTTGGAGAAACACTGCTTCAGAGGCTCAAATCATATCAATTTACTACTGATTTTCAAAGCTGAAAAGTACATCCCATTTTGCATTTGAAGTAGTCCTGTGAGCCGAGTATAAAGTTCTTTTTCAGGAGCCCGAGAAGGAAGCTAAATCCAGAGAGGGAAGGTTCCAATAGCTTAGCTCTATCTGTTTGTGGAGGGACGATTAAAGACATTGCTGAGTTTCTTGTGAAATAAGAATGATAAAGAACACGTAGTGGGGTGTCTGCCTGCCTGGGTTTGAATCTAGCTTTGCCACTTAAAGCTATGTGATCTCAGGCAAGTGACTTAATTTCGCAGCTTCCTTATCCATGAAGAGGTGTCCATATCAGCCCTGCCTAAAAGGGAGGCTGTGAGGACTAAATGGATCATTACAAATATTTGTACCATGGTGCCTAGTTCAAAATGGTGATACATGTGATGGCTTTCATGCTTCCATTCCCACATGACATGTGCAAGGGCATGCATTTCAATCAAATGCTAGAGAGGGCAGGAGGTATGCTTAGCCTTTAACTGAACACCAAAATTACAGTCTCTGTATACTGTTTGATAATGTATGGGACAGTCAGTCAGCCATTTGTATAAGGGGATTGCCAAATTCCTCCAATAGTTGCTCATTTGTTTTGGAAATAGTTAACTATTTATCTATGTGTCTAAAGTGAATATGGACTTTTGCTCCTTTCTTGACACAAACTGGCATTTAAGAAGAGTTTGGTTAAGGATCCAATTCTGCTCTCTTTTATGGGATTTGCATGTAGTCCTTGTTGTTCATCTGTAGAATGGGCCAAAAACAATGAGAAGAACACTGAGAAAAACAGAACTTTCCCAACCTCTGTATTCTTGGAAGAGCTGATTGAAAAACAGCCAATCAGCTGTGGAAACAGAAGTGTTTACAGGGGCATCCATCACTCTGGAGGCCTGATGGGCCAGGAGGCCGTGCAGTGGCAGTGGCAGCACTTGTCAGAGCCCAGAAGGGCCCGGCAGAGGAAGCAGCAGGCAGTCAGTTTTTGCTCATTAATATCATGTACTGCAGCTGGGGGACCACCATTTCAAAGGGAGCTCAGAGCAGCCTCAGCAGCAGTTAATGGCTCAACAAATTTCTAAACAGCTGGGGAGGTGATCCAGAAGCACTTGGAGACGGAGGGGGTGGTCAATTTCAAATCATCATGAAACTCATTCATGTTTAAATAATCCCTACTGCAGAAGTAGACAGAGGGTCTGTAAAAGGCATTTTCACACTCATCTATTCCTTATGACAAGCATTTCTTATAAGAAGGAAGCTTTAGTTTATCCCTATGGGGTCTACAGGAAGAAAAAGCAGCTGTTAGAGAAGAGATCATAATTCTAGGCTTCTCTCCAGAGGGCAGTTTTATGAGAAAATTCTCAATTTTATAACCAGTACATCTGATGTTGGAAATATAGAACACACAGAGGGTAAAACTAGTGAACTTGTTCATGCGAGCTTCCAGATCATCAGGACGGCCTTCAGCCTAAAGCAGGAATCCAGCAATGGTCTGATCAAAGTGGAAGAAATGTGAGAGGCATTGATCAAAACCAGGTGCATGTGAACGTCAGCTCTTAGTTACTACTATGAAATATCTGAGACAAACTACTTGTGAAGAAAAGAGGCTTATTTTGTCTCATAGTTCCGGAGGCTAACAGCCCAAGATTGGGTGGCCTCATTGGTTTGCCTCTCAGAATGTGGTGGATGCAGTATATAGAAGAACATATAGAAGAGGGGTCACATGGTGGGTCAGGAATTGTAGAGAGACAGAGGGAGTTTGGGTTCCATTCTGCTTTTGTAACAGTCTCTTCCAAGCATTATCGTCTAAGGACGTATCCCCAATGCACTATATACCATTTAGGAGGTCCACCTGTTAAACACCACAGTTGGATTAAATTTCCACCCTCTTAGCTGTTGAGGACACTTCAAAACCTCATGGAAAATGGAATTAAGAGATGTTTATGTTTGGTGCAAAAACCAATTTAAATTCATGAATAGTTTTTTCATAATATACTTTTCTAAAATAAATGTATTCTTTAATTCTACTTTCCATGAATTTTAAAAAATACTTTAGTATTTCACCAGGTATACCAGAGAAGCAGAGAAACTGGAGTTTAGAGAAGCAGAATATTGAAGTAGATAAAAAAGAAAAATGAATATGTAAGGTGGAGAATTCCGAGGGCTTTTTAATTCCTGAATGGTGGCTAAATTATACATTCATCATTTACTCATTTATTTACTTATTTCTTAAGCGAGTTGGAGGTTTTTTTTTTTCCTGTTACTTGTAATCAAAGAGTTCTAGCAGATATATCAGCTTGTAACTTGATGAGCAAGGAGTAAAATGAAAACCTCTCTTCTCATTCATAGACCATTAATCTGATGGACAACCTTTAGAATATACTGTTGGAATTTCTAGGTGTTGGACTTACAGTGTGTGATACCAAACAATAAACAGCTGAACTAGGTTGTAATAATCCGGTCTCTCCCCGAATTCCTCAAGGAAATGACCAGGCGTTGTTCACTTTCTCCTTGCATCTGGCAGTAGCGTGCATTCATAGTAAACGCGGGTCGTGTCCACAATGATCCCAGGAGGGTGCTGTGCTCCTTGCGCATGCATTCGAAATTTAAAAACCCAAGAGATCTGTTGAACTGTGCTTTTTTTTTTTTAATCATTTTTGCCTATTCTTGCGTTATTCTGAAGTGTATTTTCCCTTGAGAGGAGGCCTGAGGGGAGTTTCTGGAATGGTGATTTTACCTGGGCAGTGGCTACATGGGTGTGTTAACTTGGTGATAATTCACTAAGTTGTACACTTAGGCTTTAAAAGCTTTTCTGTATGTATATTATGTTTTTAAAAAGTGTAGACATTTTAAAGTACAAAACAAGTTCCTAACCAAATAGAAATTGGAAAGAGCTCTGAAATCAACAAGTCACATCTTCTTATGAGGGGCTCTTCAAGTGCTGATTAGACAAAACTCTTCAATATGAAATTGAGTGCAAATTCCTAGTTCCACCTTCTAGAAATTCTAATAAAAGAGTACAAGCTAAACAACAAGTTTAAGTAAAAATAAAAGTAAAAGATACGTTTATTTTTGATGCAAAACATCTTGAAATCCATGTGTAGCTTTTTCATAATATACATTTTCAATTAACTTCAAAAACCTTTTGAGCTGAAATAAACTTATCCTTTCATTCTATTTGATAGGAATTTTTTGAAGTACCTTTGCATAATATCTGGTTTTTGGTAAGAAGAATAAATGAGATTTAGGTATAAAACACTTCATTATTAATAATAGTGTAGTCTATTTTGACCTCATTGAGAAAGCAATGAAAATCAATGCAGTTTTCAATGAGCTCTCAATCAGTGTTTTCTCCAAAGACTCTATGAGTCAATATAGCTGTTTCTTGGCATTGTGTGTCATAATAGCACTACTAATGTGAGAACGGACAGGAATAAAAATACAAGCAGAATTTCAGTTAACATGTAAAATAAAGATGTTCAAGTCTTCCATCTTTTAAGCTTTTTTTTAGTGACTTGGTATTTTATAACAGAAAGATTTACAAATTAAAAACCCTAGTGAATCTGTTGGCAAGTACTTCTCCCAGCTTAATCTATGTCAATTCTCCCTCAAAGGTGGGAGCTGTCCAGGCACCTGAGCTGGAGGTAGCTTCTTTCTGAGTCTCTCAAACATTTAAGAATAGTTGTCTCAAATTCAGAGTCCAGGCTCCAGAACTGATTGGATTGGGTTCATGTGTTGGCTCTCCCACTTACAAGCTGGTTAACCTTGGGCATAATACATGATCACTTAAAGTTTCTAACTTCTATCTTGTCAAGTGAGATAGTGAGAAAGCAGTTTTGAGAACTAAATGTCAATCTGTTTAGAATCTATCACCATAGTTCCTGGCACACAGTACATTCCCAGACCTTCGCAAGTTTCATCATTCATTTGATCAGTCCTGTGATTCTGATCATGCAGCGTGATTATACATCACTTTGAGGGATTTGTTTTTTCCTCCATATCATGTGCACTCAAATCTCATTTACGTATGTTTATATATCTTGCATAATGACCTGCAATAAACAGTTGTTGAGTGAATGAAAATGGTGAAACTTAAAACTACTTCCTATCTCACACTATTTCCATGTCACTGTTTCATTTGCAGTATGAGAATTCTACATTAAGATAGTGCATTAAATCCTGCAAAGTTAGGCAGGATATAATGCCTCTTGTCCAAACTTCAAGAAGTCTAGATCAGTGATGTCTGAATGAAATAAAACATATGCTATAGATGTAGTCTAAAATTTTCTACTAGCCACTTTAGAAAAGCTAAAAAGAAACAGGTAAGGGGCAGCTGTTTGGTCTGATGGTTAAGATGCCTGTGTTACATATCTAAGTGCCTGGGACTGCTACCCAGCTCTTGATCCCAGCTTTCTGCTAATGCAGATCATGGGAGGCATGGTGATGGCTTATGTAATTGGGTTCCTGTCACTTATGTGGGAGAACTTGAATGAGTTCTTTACTCTGAGCTCTGACTGCAGTCCAGACCTGACCAGTGTGGGCATTTGGAGAATGAACCAGCAAATGGAAGCTCTCTATCTTTCTCTCTGTGACTCACAAATAAATAAATGCAAAATTTAAAAACAGGTAAAATTCATTTTATAATTTATTTAACTCAAAATATCAAAATTATTTTTATACCAACATATAATCATAAAAAGTATGAATGAGTCACTTTACATTATTTTTAAGTAGTAGGTCTTTGAAATCAGCATATCCAGGACTGGAGGGCAAGGTGAGGAAACACAGCAGGTATTTGAGGTAGTGCTGGCCCTGCCAAAAAGGGCCAGAAGCCAGGAAATGAAAGGTAGTCTGTCTCTCTCATCTTCCTGAGGTTTCATTGGAATGTGACGTGGGTGTGCTGGGAAAGCTGGCCCTTTAAAACCTGAGCATTGGGATTTAGGTCGATCTCTCCTCTGTCATGGCCTGTAAGGATTTTCTTTGTGAAGAGTGCAGCTTTTTCTCACTGGTGCTGCAGGGAACTAGGAGAGAGGCTTCGTGTTTACTCAGTGGTATGCTGCAAAAGAGGAGACTGTCTCCTCTGGGGCCCATGTGGCAATGGCTACGAATCAAGCAAAGGATTTGACAAGGTGAACCTTCAAATCCAAACAGGGTTGTCAGTGCATCGTCCAGGCGTTCTCAACCACAGCTAACCTGAGATCCCCAGTGCCTTATCGTGAGCATAACCGACTAATGCCTTGTGGACCAAAGGATGTGGCTGAGGCACTTTCATGGGCAGCATGATGTCAGCAAAACCAACTGGGGAAGAGAGAGCCCATCAGGGGACAGGTCAGACTCCCTGGCCAGCCCAGACGAGGAGGAAAGAGAAGAATTATGTTCTGACTTTCAGAAAAATAATGATGCATTCCACCACATCCCAGAAGAATTAGAAAGGTTTGTCTGCATGGAATTGTGGGTCTAGAACCACTCAGAGGAGTGCTGGGCTCCCAATTCCTGGAAAGCTAGCATCTACGACACAGAGTAAGGCACAGGCATCTGAGTGTGCTTTGGGAAGTGAATGGGAGGCATGGTACTCACTGAGGTGGTACAGTGGTGGCAAAATCAAAGGCAGCATTCCTTCCAGGTCTGAACAAGGACAGCTGTGGGGTTTGAGGTATACCAGGTATACCAGGAGTTCTCCATGCTTTCACTTTGGAATATTATTGAGGTTGGTATTTTTAAACTTCTCAGTACAGTTGTGGGCAAGGACACACCTCAAAGAGTGTTGTATCTTTTTGCGGGAGTACTGGGAAAAATAAACATGCTGCCTAACAATATTTCCTGACTCTAATTACCCAAGAGGCTTAAAAGGAAGGCTTGAACTGGAGAAGGCCTCTATCAAACATGCTGCCAGCTTTGGACCTGACCCACAGCATGTGTCTAGAGAAGAACTAGGAATTTGCATCCAAGGGCATGACGTGAACAAGACATACAGATTCAAGCTTTGCCCTTGGCTGTGGCTTCCCTGCCACAACCTGGCCCTGCTTGGATTGACCCCTCCTTCCCCTCTGGTCAGGGCAAAAAGAAGAGCAGATTTAGTGATTTGCAATTTGCAATAGGGGAAATGTCAACTGTCTTTGCAGTTCTAATATTGAGAAGGCGCAGCACAGGTTCCTAACCCCCACGGTGGCCCTCACCTGGAGGTAAATCCGTCAACGTGCATCATGGTGCAGCCAAAGCCAAAGGTGCTGGAAGCCCCACAGGAATGCTGAGCTCTGCACACAGGCCTTATAAACACTGTAGACTTTGCAGCTTTGGGCCAGGAAGAATATCCTGAACTGAATGACCATAGTGCAGAAAGCACTAATTTAAACCCACAAAAGCTGGTGAAATCAGTACTTTCCTCACTGATTGCAATGGTAAAACATCTCAAGAGTCCTTAATCACAGGGGACTGAGCACTGGAGGGCAAAAGAAGATGTCAGCAGGGACCTGTGTTTTCTCTTTTGGGAGTCATAGAATATTAAAGTGAAGGGACCTTAAAGACCATGCAGCCCAACCTACTCATTTCCCAGACAAGAAAAGTGAAGCCCAGGGAACAGATGGGCTGCCTCCTCTAGTCATATGGGGCTTAAAAATATATATGTATATTTATTTTCTTTTCATGAGCTTTAGTGAAAGTGACCAATGTTATCTCATTTCCTGGCTTCTCAAATGCAGGATCCAGCCAAATTTGACTCTTATTTATAGCCTGAAAATACCTTACCCTTCCCTACCTCCACAGCACCCCCATCACTAGCCATGCCACTCTCTACTTCCCCAAGCTCCAACTTCCACTGCTTAAGATGGTTTTTACCCATCAGTGATTGGCCCAAATATACTGTCCCTTGGATAAAAATTTTCTGGCTGAAATAAAGTTTCTTCCCACAATAGCATTTACACATTACCTATTCTAGACTAGTCGTCTTGCTTATATTTTATCTCAGTATGACACTGACACTATCTTTAGTCACACTGTACAAATGAGGAAACCGAGGCACAGAGCGTTTAAGTCACAAGTCCAGGGTTACTCAGTTAGCAAGTGGCAGTGATGATTTATTATAAATATGCTGCATCTCATCATTATGCTGATGAGGAGAGAAAACCAGATTCTTCCATAGAGGTTTTTTCCTAATCAAAGGAACTTCAAGTTACCAAAAACTAATTAATGTATCAGAATTGAAGCTTGGTTAGTGGACATAGAATCCTCAAATTTTCAAACTTTCCTGAGTTTAAAGTTTGGCCAACAGTTGAAGGCAGTGCTGCCTGAGCTTTAATTTCCGGCAGTAGGCATGCAGAAGGTATGTTGGAGACTGCTCTTTGAGGGTGAAGTTCAAAGACAGTGTAAGCTCTGTACTTCTGACCTGATTTCTGTTGCAACTGTTCAGGGTCAAACTGGAAGGTGGTACAGATGCTCTTTTGCACATGACACAGAAGGCAAATCGGCTACCTACCTCCTGGGGTTTTAACCTGAGTCTCCAGTCATGAAGACGACTTTGGGGTATATGCACATTTTTCTAGAGATAGATTTTATAATGTTCACCAGATTCCTTAAGGGACTATGAATAGCAAATATCAAGAATGGCAGTGCTCATTTTAGAGATATTATAGAGGCAGAAGAGTTCTCTGTGGAGACACAAGGAGTATTTCTGAGATGTTTAGAATCTGGGGAAGGGAACAGTTTCTCTTGGATATGAATAAAACTGCTCCTTAGGACCTGCACACGGATCGTTTGCTTGTTCTCAGGGAGGTAAAGCAGTCAGGAACTCAAAAGATTCACCCCTACTTGATAAAGAAAATCTGAGGCTCAAAGTCAGGGAGTGACTTATATGAGACCGCACAGTTCAGAGCTGGGAAAAATGTGAATCCTGTCTTCTCTGGCTCCACTTTGCAGTGTTCTCTCTTTATAAAAAGATGAGTAGAATTATGTATTCTTCCTACTAAAGATTAAGAAAGGAGAGTTCAGCTGTTTTATAGTGGATCTTGTAATTATTTCCTAGCCATCAAATACTTTTCATTCTTAAGTTTCTCTGTCTTCACTAGGCTAATCCTCCGCCTAGCGGCACCGGCACACCGGGTTCTAGTCCCGGTTGGGGCGCCGGATTCTGTCCCGGTTGCCCCTCTTCCAGGCCAGCTCTCTGCTATGGCCAGGGAGTGCAGTGGAGGATGGCCCAAGTGCTTGGGCCCTGCACCCCATGGGAGACCAGGAGAAGCACCTGGCTCCTGGCTCCTGCCATCGGATCAGTGCGGTGCGCCGGCCGCAGCGCGCCGGCCGCGGCAGCCATTGGAGGGTGAACCAACGGCAAAGGAAGACCTTTCTCTCTGTCTCTCTCTCTCACTGTCCACTCTGCCTGTCAAAAAAAAAAAAAAAAAAAAAAGTTTCTCTGTCTTCTTTTTAACCTCCAATACTTCAAATCATCGCCAGGACATAGGAAGGTACAAAGCAGTGTAAGCATGGGTATTTTACCCTCCTAGAAAAGTAATCATCACAACACATCTTCATAGGAGCAAAACACTGTAATCTTCATTTTATAGATGATCAGATAAAGGTTTTTGGGCAAGCAAACAATCCCCCTAAGCAGAATAGCATGGACTTTTGCTTAATTCTGGAGTTTCTCAAGGGTTTGATGTCAGGATGGGAAATATGGAAACCAAAGTCTTTGGGAGAACCCAGATGTAGAGAATATCCCTGCTGTGGAAAATCCCACAGGAGTCTCAAAAAGAGTCACGGATCATCGCTTACCTGGAAAGGAGATGAACTGTGGAAACACAGTAAAACACTGAGTTAGAAAGTCAACACTAGCCACAAAATAAAGGTGGAGTTATAAGTCAGGAGCTGGTACAATACCTAATGGCTGTTAGGGAGACGCTCCTAATCATACCAAGCAGACATCTCTGGTCAATCAGATAACAGTGTGCTATGGACAATACCCTCCTACCCACGCTGACTGGACAGTTCAAACATAAGTAAGGCAGGAACAGTATTGACTGGACTGTTAAACTGCAAGCAAGGAGGAAACAGCATTGATTGGACAACAAGTCGGAGGACAGCAAGCTGGAGGACTGCCGGAAAATGAGGATAAAAAGGGGAGCCCTTGCACTGCTCCCCATCCTCTCGGGGACCATGGCCTGGTGTGTGTGAACCTCTGGGATCTCCACACATCTGGAGCTGAAGAGGCAGCCCACTCCTCTGCATGGAGCAGGTAGCGGCACAAGCCGACCTGCAGAGCTGTCCCTGAGCTGTAACCCCACTGTCTGTGTGAGTGTGTGTGTGTGCGTGGGCCCAGTGCGTGCAAACCTCTGGATCTCCTCACACTTGGAGTCGAAGAGCCATCCCGCTAGCTTTTGCTACGTGGCACAAGGGGACGACAGGATCAAGAGGCCAGTGGAGCTGCTGCGTTGCTGCCCTGCTGCCGTGCCTGACCAGCCAAGATGCCGCCTCACCGCCTTACCTGGACCCCTTATCAGCCTGCTGCCAGACCCGACCACAAAGCCGGACCAGGCCTCTCAGCAGGGGACCTCTCCAACTTCTCACCTGGCCGTCCACCTGGGAACTTTGAGCCTACTGCCCAGAGTGACAGCCTTCCCACGACTTCTTGCCTGTAAGTGACTGATCTGAGATCCGTCTCTGCCAAGACATGGAGCTCTGGACCTTGAACAGTGACACTCTTTTTTGTGACCGTGATACAAGCCTTGAAAACGCAGCTTTTACAAATAATGTTAGTCATTTGTAATATAATATAACTATGCTTTGACCCTATGTTTTGACCCTATGCAAGGTATCTGCAAATAATGCTGGAGACCTTGATGTACATATACTATTATGATTGGATAGCCCTTAAAATTACTTTAACACTGTATACTGTGATCTGTGGATTAATGAATAAGTTCAAGTAGTATTATTGATATTGATAATAATAGCATTGTTTCCAGTAGCCCTCTAGTCATTAAGGAAATAGTGTTACTCTGATAGTTAAGTATTATAGTAAGTAAGTAAAGTAGAAGATAAGTAGTTGTAAGCTATGATGTAGCTGTTAAGTAGTTGAGTCATGATTAAGTAGTGGTGTTAGGTTTATTGATAAGTGTATTAAATAGTATAGATTGATAAGTATATTGATACTGATAAGTGTATTGACCTCAATGAGCATGCTGATGAGTTGTGTGATAAAAAACCCCTGGTGTGTAAGCAATAAAATCTCTCATTGGAAAGACAGTCTTGTGTCCTTGTGTTCCTTTCTTCCCCGTGACTGACAAGTCATACGTCGCACTTGCTACTGTCGAGCTGCGTGACAGTGGGCGCTCGTGACACCTCCACATCAATCAGGTATGTTTGTACATATCTGGTACTGACCCACTGCTGAGACGCACGCATGCATTCACATTATTATCTTTTCTGCCCAGTGAATCTGAAAGCGAGTTGTTTTGCTCTTGACTGCAGAAAAGTGAGGTGCAGAAAGCAGGTGATTTTTCCTTAGCCACGTAACAGGTGAAGAGTTACACGGAAGAGAACGAGTGTTCCACAGTGTGGAAATGTGCTTCCTAGTGGGGCCTTAATTTTAACAAAATGCTACCATAATGAGGCAGCATATTTAACTCATAGAGGCTTTTTATAGCAGTATCCTGCATGTGTAAAGTAAAATCTGATGATGTCTCCAAATAGTCTTTACCCTCCTCCTTTTTAAATAAAGAACTTCAAGGGCAGAATGGGAGGGTTTTACTGACAAAAATATAAAGAGTAGGATTCCTATTAACTTTACCCAAGAATAAACTCAATTTCCTAGTTTCTTACCCACTAAAAATTCCCAGTTCTTAAGAAATCAGAGGTACTTTTAGAACTGGAAATAATTTTATCTCTCTAAAAAATTCTAGTTCTTATAAATAAAAAGGTGTTTGAATACTTAGAATAATGCTGAATATCAATCATTGAGAATTAAGTCTTCCTTTTGTAATCAGTTTGGTTTTGTAAACAGCTTTTCTCAGTACTTTTAAAATCATCCTTGTTAATTAAGCCAAACCAAGAAATCTAGGGCATGTTGCAGGCATTTTGCTTCTGGGATACTTCACCATATCTAAAAAACCCCCGGGCAAGTTTTGCATGATAAAATCAGAGTTGAAGGGAAATTTACAAGTCATCCATCTAATCTCTCATTGTCATCTACAACATTAACTGAGAGGTAACCAGGAAGTACCTACTAGAATATGACCAATGGTGGAGTTCATTACTTCACACAGTAGTCCACTCCTCTGTTCAACAATTTTCATCATTGGATCCTTCTCCCGTATTTTGAATAAAAATCTGCCTATTCTTAACTTCAGTCTGGACCTGACTTTGGAAATGGCACAAAGTATTCTCTTATTCACATGTGAATTTTGAAGACTTGTTCTCCTGCTTCCAGCCTTTGTTCTTCTGTTGGAACACTCTGGTTCCTTTAATGTGTCCTCCTGTGCCTTGCATTCAGATCTGTCAATGCCATCTTCCTCCAAGAAGGCCATTCTCCTCTTAATCTACCCTAGTTTATTAATCTCCTTAAAATGTACATCTCAGAAATCATGCAGCCTTTGGTAACTTTCAGAGACTGTTGCTGCTGAGAAGTTATTGCCCTCTGTTCTCTCTTTTGGCAAAAGGGGACAGTGATCTGCCGACCTACCTTTGCCAAGATCTCATCATCCAGGTGATTCTTCTGAATCACATGTTGAAGTGCAAAATAAATTTTTTCCTGAAGCTTCTGGACCTTCCGTGGTTCTATCAGCCAAGCTCGGTCTAACAAAGGAAAATGAGCAGGTAAGACAGGGGAGGAAACATAAACTTTGTTTTATTTCACCTACTTGTAGAAGTGCTATTTCAAACAGTCTCAAGTTCCCTCTGAAGACATGTAATTATAAGACACAAATATATAAATATTTTAGAATAATACCATCACGCCAGGAATACACAACATGAAAATCTAGAGAGAATCATTTTGGTGGAAGGGACACAAGAGTTCAAACAAACTCGTTAACAATTTCCATTTCTCCCTCTTAGGACATATGCTAAAAGTTTCTTTCAAAGTACAAATTATTGACTTGTGAAAAAAATGAACTACAAACTATTGTAGGAGCAAGCACTGTGGCGCAGCGGGTCAAAGCCCTTGCCTAGCAACACCGGCATCCCATACGGGCACCGGTTCAAGTTCCAGCTGCTTCACTTCTGATCCAGCTCTCAGCTATGGCTTGGGAAAGTAGTAGAAGATGGACCAAGTCCTTGGGACCCTGTCCCCCCATGGGAGACCCGGAAGAAGCTCCTGGCTCCCGGCTTCTGATTGACTCAGCTGCAGCTGTTGTGGCCATTTGGAGAGTGAACCAAGGATCAAAGACCTCTCTCTCTCTCTCTTTCTGTCTCTTCCTCTCTCTGTAACTCTCATTCAAATAAATAAAATAAATCTTAAAAAAAGAGAACATATTGTAGAGAAATATATTTGGTCTTCAGTATCTCCTTCCTCTTCTCCAGCTTATTCTTTCATTATATACACAGGTGAAGTTATACTGTAATTTATGTAGCAGAAACATGAGCCAATGTAAAAAATTTACTCCTGAGTCCTATTTTTCTATATTGAATTTTCAGTCATGGATTGGATAATCTCTACTTCCCTCTCTCCCTCTCTCTCATATTCTTGTTTCTGTCCCTCTCCCTTTCCCATCCCCTACTCCTTTCTTTCCCCCTAAAAGATTTATAAGACAGGGTAACAGCATTCAGCTCAGCATCAATGCTTTAGGTTGAGCCTTCAATGAAGAGCCACCTAGAATCTCCAAACACTGAACAAATACTCATGGAAAAGAACTTGGACATGATCCTCTTGAACACAGTTCAGGTCAGGTGAGAAACCTGATTCTGTAATTCTAGATAGGGCACAGACAAGTGTAGCCAACAGTTAAATAAACCCTTATGTAACTGAACACAAAAGACTTCAGTGATGATTGTCAGTCTTTGGAGTTGAATAGAGAGAGTGGCTATCAAGTCAAGAACTTGGGGAAAGGGTGGGGTCTGGCACAAGATGCAGCCAACTTGGGCTGGAAATTTGTCTTCCCTCATTTTGAACATGGCAGGTAGCCAGGGTGGAAAACAAGGTATTTGCAGATGTAAAGCCTCCAAGTGTGGGTCTACAACCAGGGCTGGAAGATTCCAGCTAGAACAGTCAGGCAAATGCCAGGCTTGCCAGAATTTGATGGCATAGCATGCTCTTTTCAGAAAGTGGCTCAAGAGCTCAGCTGTCAGCTGATTTTCTAACTTATAAGAACAGGCTAGCAGCCATCCTTCTGGGTCACCATTTTCATAGATCATTCTGGTTTGATATGTCACATCTTGAAAATTGGCTGCTAGAAATTTACTGACTTGACACAAACATATCCAGAGAGTGATTCTTTGCAATGTCTCTTTTGAATAAGCAGGAGCCAGTGTAAAACCACCTCTCCTTTCCACAGACCCACAGGCTTAGATCCAGTCTACTTTTGAACTATGCACACTAGGAACAATCAAACACAATGAGGAAAGAGTAGGAGGAAAATTATTTGGCATGTGGTTGCTATCAGAAATAAATACTTCTTGTCACTTCTTCTATCTATCTTTGTGCTTCTAGGGTTCATTATTAAAAAAGAAAGAAAGAAAGAAAAAAGAGGCCCAGAGGAACAGCTTGATTTTAGACAGAGGCACACACACACACACACAAAGTTAGTAAAAGCACTCCAAGTGTGACAGTCTGTTCAATAAATGGTGCTGAGAAAATTGGATATCCACATGCAGAAGAATGAAACTAAACCAACCTACATCCCATCTCTCCCTATATAAAAAATCAACTCAAAATGGACTGAAGACCTAAATGTAAGAACTGAAGCTACCAGAAGAAATCCTAGAGGAAACATATCAGGACAGCAGAATTAATAAGGACTTATTTGAAGAAGATCCCAAAGCAAAGAGAACAAAAGTAAAAATATACAAATGAAATCTTATCAAACTCAAAACCCTTGCACAGAAAAGGAAACAATCAACAGAGTGAGGAGGCAACAAATAGAATGGGGAGAAAATGTCTGCAAATGATGCATGAGACAAAGGCTTAACATCCAGAATACATAAGGAACTCAAACAACTAAACAGCAAAAACAAAACAAAACAAAATAAAACAAAAACCCACAAGCCAAATAATAATTAAATAATCAAATTAAAAAATGACTAATAGACCTAAATAGACATCTCTCAAAAGAAACATGCAAATGGCCAGCAAGCATATGAAAAATGTTCAACATCAGAAATCATTAGGGAAATGCAAATCAAAACCACAAGAGATAGCACCTCACTCCACTTAGATTGGCTACTATCAAAATGCAAAAATGACAAGTACTGGTGTGGATGTGGAAAAAATGGGAACTCTTGTACACTGTCAGTGCTAATGTAAATCAGTATAGCCATTGCAGAAAATAACATAGAAGTTCCTCACAAAATTAAAAACAAAGCAACCATAGGACCCAGCAACAACACCTTTGGGTACAAACCTAAAAGAAATGAAATCAGTGTGTCAAAAAGACATAAATACTTCTATATTTATTGTAGCACTATTTATAATAGCTATGATAAGGAATCAACCTCTCTTATCCATCAACTGGTGAATAGATAAAGAAAATGTGGTATATATTCACAGTGAATACTATTCGGCCACAAGAAAAAGAATGGCAACCTGTCATTGGTGACAATCTGGATGGACATGGCGGTCACTATGCCAAGCACACGAAGACAAATATTGCACGATGTCACTTGCAAATGGAAGCTAAACAAATATTTCTATAAGTTGACATAAGAGTGGTCACCAGAGCCTGGGAAGATAGGTTGATCAATGACTACTAAATATAGTTCTAAGTGTAGTTTAAAAAGGAGAAATAAGTTCTGGTGTCCCAATGCATGGTAAGGTGAGTATAGTAATGACAATATATTGAAATTTTAGCTAGAAGAAGGATTTTGAATGTGTTTACCACAAAGAAGTAATAATGTTTGAAAAGAGAAAAATGTTTATCCTGAATTGAACAGGTTGTTGGTATTATTGGTACACATAATTAGAATTGCATATGAAAGTATAAGATGTAATCTTACATCATGGGTAAGATTAATTTCTTCCATTCATACTGAAAATTAAGTTAGGGTATAAGAAAAGATGTAAAGACTGTATAGATAAGTGGGTTACAGAAAGAATGAGTCTCTTGATCTTAAAAATTAAGTAGGAATGTGTTTTTTCTTCAACAGAGAGTTGTCAGTGGTGTTTTTATCCCTTTA
Organism: Oryctolagus cuniculus; assembly: GCF_051225735.1. Classification (NCBI taxonomy): domain Eukaryota; kingdom Metazoa; phylum Chordata; class Mammalia; order Lagomorpha; family Leporidae; genus Oryctolagus; species Oryctolagus cuniculus. Next base: position 155,581,314 of record NC_142867.1, read on the forward strand.
CCCCAAATCTACCTGAATAGACAGCTGAGTAAGTGACTCTGAATTTTCATTCAGGTTGAAAAGGGAGTCACATATTTATCACCTTGTTAGTATTACAATATGATGATCATTGATTATTGCATTACTTATTACCTTTCAAGCTGGCATATATATTTTTTAAAAAGTATTTCAATTGCTACAGTTCTAGCTGAACCATAAATGTTGTACAGCTACTTTTTTTTTTGAAAATTTGTTGGCATTTTATTGTATTTTGGAGTTAGAATGGTCTTTATTTTATGGAGCTCAACTTTTAATTTATAGAAGAGGAAACTGAGGCTGGGGAGCTAAATATTTAAGATCACAGAGATGGATGGTGACAGCTGGTAATAAAATCTCAGCATCCATGTCTGAAATTCTACTGGGAAATAGCAGCCATTTCTCCCACTGAGTTTCTCCTCTTTTTCAAAACTTCTTCTTCTTCTTCTTCTTCTTCTTTTTTTTTTTTTTTTTTTGACAGGCAGAGTGGACAGTGAGAGAGAGAGACAGAGAGAAAGGTCTTCTTTGCCGTTGGTTCACCCTCCAATGGCCGCCGTGGCTGGCGCGCTGCTGCCAGGGCATCGCGCTTATCCGAAGGCAGGAGCCAGGTACTTCTCCTGGTCTCCCATGCGGGTGCAGGGCCCAAGCACTTGGGCCATTGTCCACTGCACTCCCTGGCCACAGCAGAGAGCTGGCCTGGAAGAGGGGCAACCGGGACAGAATCCGGCGCCTCGACCGGGACTAGAATCCGGTGTGCTGGCGCCGCAGGTGGAGGATTAGCCTAGTGAGCCGCGGCCCCAGCCCAAAACTTCTAATATTACTAAGTAAAGAGGCACAATCATTTGCCTCAAGTAGGTATGCCAACGTTAAACTGGGTGGAATAGCCAGTGAGAGAGGTGTTTGAAGAGAACAGGGTGTCCCTTTTACTTATTTGAGGTCCCACACAAAGATATTTCCTTTAGGTCTTTTATTCTTAAAGTCAAAATAGAACTTAGCTGTAACTCAGCCACTAATTGTCTTCATTGATTTCTGTTAAAGAACAATTTTGTTTACCTGATTACAGAGTGACTCCTACTATGTGGCCCGTTCATGCTTTTGGGACAAAATTGGTAATTTTGATAAACTTGAGGTTGCTCTCCTTTGAATTATCCAAAAATATAAAAACTTTGCTAAGGAAAATACATTTCTTTTAAAAAATTTTCCTGAACACTTTCACTTAAGTGGGTATAATTGATGTTAAAAATAGAAACTAGGTTTGGAAGAAAGGAAAGGGACCCGAGACCGCCTTACCTGGAGATATCAGAACAGCAGATGAGAACAAAGCAATTTCTTCCTCAGTCAGCTGCAAGGAACACAAATTCTTTGCAAAGTCAAATGCTTCATTCACTAGGTCATCAGAACCTATAAAGAAAGAAGAAAAATTAGATGAAAATACTTGAACTTGGAAGGTGGCAAGAGTAAGGAAAGTCTTACAATCAAGAAGTTATTTAAAGAGTTGCAGAGTAGACAAGTAGAAAAGACAGTTCTAAATTCCTAACCAATAGAAAGTTTGTTGATATTAAGCATAGAATGAGGAACCCAGGCAGCATCTGATTAAGCAATGGAAATTAAACAATGAGGAGCAAATAAGCATGGTATATGTTCAGTGTAGCATATGGCTTGGAATAAAGAACCTGAATCTGACCCTATATACCCAAAATTATTTCCAGCCAAAATAATTTTAAATAAGCAACATGAAGATACTTTAGAATAGAAATGGCTTTCACAAAAAATCTAAAACATTACAAATTTGGGCTAAGGACTCTAAGTCTCAGTGGCAGTTAAATCTAGCAAGGTAGGGTGTCCAGGAGCTTCAAACTCCTATGTTAGGAACTTCTAATAGGAAAGAGATGATATATCTTTCAATCTGGTAAATTGCCTGGAGATTAGATTTAGGAGCTAGAGTTTATTTATTTTTTGTCTTATAATGAATGACTGATGAGTCACTTGTTTACTCATAGTGAATTTTGGCAAAATAATGTTGCATCGCAACCCTGATCTCTGGTAAATGTTTATTTGATGAAGCTGGAAATATACTGAAGCTGCTTGCCAAGGCTTTTCCTCCTTTCTTGAAAATCTAGCCTTGGAGACAACATGGATAAGTATCAACTGTAGAAGGAAAACATCGCAGCCTGATGGGCTTGCTATTGCCTGCCATATCAACTAACAGCACTTGGGGCAAAAGGGCAGTGGCCTTCTTTGGTGTCCAGGGGCAGGATATGGAACAAATGGCACTATCAATTGTTAGAATCTTTCCTGGCATCAGCCCATCTTTGCTAATGTTCTACTTATCCATGTGTAAACTGACGACTGGATGTGATGATACACAACACTTCCAATAAAAATGGACTCTGTCAGTGCCTTCTTGCAAGGATGGTCTGGATACTAGTTTGGCCAGCATCAGCACCAACCCTGTGCTCCCAGATCTTCATGAATTAATAGGGGGGAAGCCACTGCTGTGAGTAACAGACAAGTTAAGTAGCTTTTCTTGCCTTCTCTTTTTAAAAGATTTATTTTATTTATTTATAAGTAAGAATTACAGAGAGGGACACACCCCACCCCCCACCCCAGATCATCCATTCACTGGTTCACTCCCTAAATGGCTCCAAAAGTTGGGACTGGGCCAGGCTGAAGACAGGAGCTTTTTACAGGTCACCCAAATGGGTGCAGGGGCCCAAGAATTTGGACCATCTTCCGCTGCTTTCCCAGGTACATTAGTGGGGAGTGGGATTGGAAGCATAGCAGCTGAGACTCAAACTGGTGCCCATATGGGATGATACAGATGATGGATTAACCAGCTGTGCCACAGCACTAGCCCCAGTAGCTTTTCTCTTAAAATTTTAAACTTATTTTATTTGAAAAGCAGAGAGATGGAGAGAGAAGGAAAGAGAGAGACATAAAGAGATCTTTCATCCACTGGTGCATTCCCCAAATACTCTCAACAGCTGGGGCTGGGCCAGGCCATAGCCAGGAACTCAGTCCACATCTCCCATGTGGGTGGCAGGTACCCGGCTACCTGTGAGATCACCTGCTATCTCCTGTGGTGTGCAATAGCAGGACGCTGGAATCTATAGCAGAGCCTAGACTCAAATCAAGGCACTCAGATATGGGATGCAAATATTCAAAGAGGCATCCGACCACTGCACCAAAGGCCCACATTGCCCCTCTTTTAATTAACTACCCTGAAATTCTTAAGAATTTACATCAAGGGCCAGCATTGTCGCGTAGAGGCTAAAGCCACCGCCTGAGGTGCCAGCATCCCATATGGGCTCCAGTTCAAGTCCTGGATGCTTTGCTTCCAATCCAGCTTCTTGTTAATGTGCCAGGGAAGGCAGGGGAAGATGGCCCAAGTGGTTCGTCCCCTGCACCCATGTGGGAGACCTGAAGAAGCTTCTGGCTCCTGGCTTCTGGCTTTTGGTCCTGGCCCTGGCTGTTGCTGCCATCTGGGGAATGAACCAGCAGATGGAAGATCTCTCTCTCCTCTTCTTTCTGTAACTGCCTTTCAAATAAATGAAATGGATCTTTTTTTTTTTTAATAAAGAATTTACATGAGAAAGTTAAAAATTCACCCCAATAGACCACCAGTAGTCCAATGATATCAGGGGGCCTTCAAAAATTTCCTGGAAAAATGGAATTAAAAGATATATTTATTTTGGCTCAGAATTTTTTAAAAAATGCACCAATACTTTTTATTATAATATGCAGTTTCCATGAATTCTTTTAAGACCCCCTTTTTTTTTCTTTGTGAAACAGTAAATTAGAAGGTTCAAAAAATTAGCCAGATTTACAAAGAATGACCTATAGTGTATGGCAGCTCTTTCAGAATCAGTTTTCATTTATTCTTGAATGAGGCCACAATAGGGTCATTCTCAGCAGTCCACAGTTCCCTCATTCCTTTCCTACACTGTAGGATCAGGAGAGTTATAGGAGACACTGGAGGTTCACCTGGTCTATTTCTTATGGAGTAATGAGATCCTAGTTCACGTCAAAGAATTATGGCAGTTCACTGACCAATTTTGATCTAAGTGGGAAAAAGACTGTGGCTGATAAATTATGCTGTGATCCATGGGAAGCTTACCTAAGGCTTTGAACATCTGCATTCCTCCATATTTTCCTTCAAACAGAACAGTGTTGTTTAATGGATTGAAGGCACGGCACATTCTCACCAAAACTACTTCCAAGCAACCTAGGAATTAAAAAAAAATGTAAAAATATGCATACATATCCAATAATAAATGGTTTACTGCATTTGGATCAAGATATTTTCAACAACTTTAACACATGAACACACAGAGAAACATGTAACAGAAACCCAACATTTCTTCCCTCCAAATAACTATATTAATTATAAAGCTCTCCTTTTTTTATTCATTTCTTTTCCTTTTTTTTTTTTTTGACAGATAGAGTTAGACGATGAGAGAGAGATAAACAGAGAGAAACGTCTTCCTTCTGTTGGTTCACCCCCCAAAATGGCCATTAAGCCTGGCGCTGCGCTGATCTGAAGCCAGGAGCCAGGTGACTCTTCCTGGTCTCCCATGCGGGTGCAGGGACCCAAGCACTTGGGCCATTCTCCACTACCTTCCCGGGCCACAGCAGAGAGGTAGACTGGAAGAGGAGCAATCGGTACTAGAACTCGGTGCCCACATGGGATGCTGGCGCTGCAGGCAGAGGATTAACCAAGTGAGCCATGGTGCTGGCCCTTATAAAGCTCTCTTGATACTTATGTGAGAAATTAAAGAGAAAATATACTTTAAACATGGATAAATTGGAAGGTAGCAACAACCTTTTTTTTTAAAATTAAAATTACAGTTAGTTTCAATTCTTAAGTTCACAATTAATGACAGATGGCCCAGAAAGGAGCTTTGAGTGAGTCCAGTCTGTTAACTTGTGTAGAAGTTTTCCTATTGGGAAAAGTTGCTCTCTGCTTCATCTGTTGTATGGAGTTCCTGAACTACTCCGTATAAGTTTAAGCACATAGTGGTTTTAAGAAGGGTTTCTATCATTGTTCTTTTGGGGGGCACTGTTGCATCTTATGCTCTTGAATTAGGGTTTCTTGGTCAAATAAGTTTTTGCAAAATGCTGTATTTTCTTACTCTAGGAAGTTATAATCAATGCTCACAGACCAAAGGTTCTGAGAAGCCCTGACCTGAGGAGTTTTTTAATCTTGGCCCTAGCATTCTTCTGAGTTTACTATCAGCTCATGGAGGGCAGGAATCTTGACTGCAGTGACCGGCAGTTGTATGACCATTATATTCACTTTTGTATCTCCAGGTCTTTGGCACATGGTACGTGCTTAATAATAGTTATTGAATGAATTTGTTTATGACTGCTGCTTTTCCTCTACAAATATATACATTTTAAAGTTTTATTACTATAAAGAAAACAGATTTAATGTATTTCATAGGTACAAGTCTAAGAAGATACCCATTTTTCCTTCTTTCTTTTTCTCCTTTCCTCAGTTCTGGCCTCCTTATTTTTTTTCTTTAATTTTTTCCAAAACATAACTTCAATCCACTCTTTAGTCTCAGGCTTAATGCACCACTAACCATAATATGCAACAAGTAAAAAGTAGAAAGATTACAGTTCCACAGGAGTATAAGCAGGGGCTAAAAACAGGAATCAAATCACAAGATGTCCAATTTATTCTTCTACATATTTTTGTGTTCTATATTAACTACCACATATCAGAGAAAAGATATGACATTTGTCTTTTTGGGACTGTCTTATTCACAAAGCATAATGGTCTCCATTTGCATCTATTTTGTTGCAAAATACAGGATTTCATTCTTTATGGCTGAATAGTATTCCATAGTGTATGTATACCACATTTTCTTTATCCAGTCATCAGTTGATGTACATCTGAGTTGAATCTATGTCTTAGTCATTGTGAATTGAGCTGCAATAAACATGGGAGTACAAATAATTCATATGCTGATTCCATTTTGTTTGGGTAAATTCCCAGGAATTTTCCTAAGAATATTTACTGATATCCTGAGGAATTACAGCTGCAAAATTTCTCCACATTTTGGAGAAACGAAATTTTTCCCCAAAGGATGCTGGAAGGTGACAGCCAGACTCAGAAGTACTGCTTTGTGTGAGAGCATCATACTGTTGGCTTGGCTATGTCTTTGATGCCTTTCTTATGCTATCACTTTTTATTATGTTTGTGTTTTGTTCCCCTTGCTGTATTTTTACTTGCTGATTTCTCTTTGCTTTTGCTTTCATAAGGGATTATACGTAGAAGGAAATTTGCAAAGCAATACTCTATTTTTTTTTTTTTTTTGACAGGCAGAGTGGACAGTGAGAGAAAGACAGAGAGAAAGGTCTTCCTTTTGCTGTTGGTTCACCCTCCAATGGCTGCAGCGGCTGGCGCGCTGTGGCCGGCGCACCGCGCTGATCCGCGCTGATCCGAAGCCAGGAGCCAGGTGCTTCTCCTGGTCTCCCATGGGGTGCAGGGCCCAAGCACTTGGGCCATCTTCCACTGCCTTCCCGGGCCATAGCAGAGAGCTGGCCTGGAAGAGGGGCAACCGTGAAAGAATCCGGCGTCCCGACCGGAACTAGAACCCGGTGTGCCGGCGCCGCAAGGCGGAGGATTAGCCTATTGAGCCACGGCGCCAGCCCAATACTCTATTTTTAAAGATTTATTTATTTATTTATTTATTTGAAAAGCAAAATTACAGAAAGGTAGTGGCAGAGGTAGAGAGAGAGATCCTTCATGTGCTGATTCACTCCCCAAATCGCCACAATGGCTGGAGCTGGGCCGATCCAAAGCCAGAAGCCAGGAGCTTTTTCTGGGTCTACCATGTGGATGCAAGGGCCCAAGCACTTGAGCAAACTTTCACTGCTTTCCTAGGCCATAGCAGAGAGCTGGATTGGAAGTGGAGCACTTGAGACGCGAACCAGCACCCATATGGGATGCCGGCACTGCAGGAAGAGGCTTTACCTGCTACGCCACTGCGCCAGTCCCCAGTACTCTTCTGACATGAGAGGAATATCTAACATTTATTGAATAGCTATACTATGGAAAGCACTTTCCCTGGTTCTTTACATTTATTGTCATATTTGCTCCTAGCAATAACTATTTAGGTAAATTTTATTAGCCCTATCTTATGATGAGTTTAAGGAGCTTATCAAGGTTTAGTACCTTGCCTTTGATGCTAGAGTCAACATTTTTATAGCAGGCAGCAATGCTAAAGTTTATATAATCCGCCGGCACCACGGCTCAATAGGCTAATCCTCCGCCTTGCGGCCCCGGCACACTGGGTTCTAGTCCTGGTAGGGGTGCCGGATTCTGTCCCGGTTGTCCCTCTTCCAGGCCAGCTCTCTGCTATGGCCAGGGAGTGCAGTGGAGGATGGCCCAAGTCCTTGGGCCCTGCACCCCATGGGAGACCAGGAGAAGCACCTGGCTCCTGCCATCGGATTAGCGTGGTGTGCCAGCCGCAGCGCGCCAGCCACGGCGGCCATTGGAGGGTGAACCAACGGCAAAAGGAAGACCTTTCTCTCTGTTTCTCTCTCTCACGGTCCACTCTGCCTGTGAAAAAAAAAAAAAAAGATTATATAATCCAACAGTTCCCAAATGTCAGTCTATGAGTTGATGATATTTGAGCCTTACTTGGAAATGAATAAACTGGGTTCCCCTCTAGGAGATTCTGAGTCCTTGGGCCAAGGTTTGTGTCTGTTTCTGAACTGTGCATAAGCTCCTTTGACACTCCTGATGCAATTTCAAGTTTGGAATTCATTGTTTCTAGTTTACCTCTTTACTTTGCAAATGAGGACATTTCCATCTTAAGAAGTTAGCTCAAGGTGATGGATTAGAAGTGCAGGCATCTCATATGGGCACTGGGTTTGAGACCTGGCTGCTCCACTACCCATCAAGCTCTCTGCTATGGCCTGGGAAAGCAGTAGAAGATGGCCCAAGTCCTTGGGCCCCTACACCTGCAAGGAAGACCTGGAAGAAGCTCCTGGCTCCTGGCTTTGGATCAGTGCAGCTCCAGCCGTTGCGGCCAATTGGGGAGTGAACCATTGTATGGAAGACCTCTCTATCTGCCTCTCCTCGCTCGTGTAATGCTGACTTTCAAATAAGTAAATAAATCTTAAAAAAAAAAAAAAAAAACTTAGCTAAATGTCACACATCAAATGTGGCAGACTTAATTTTTCAAAGCGTCAAAACAAGAATATATTCTATCCCATATGCATTTCTAGGCCCTTACCCATTCCCTCATCAAACAGAATCCATGTCTCTTGAACCCACATGGGCCTTTTTGACTGGTGGAGAGTTGCGGAACACTATGTGATTTTTGAGATTAAATTGCTCTGTTTTATTCTCCCAGAATGTTAGCTTTTGGAATGTTGTGACTGTACTCTGATGTCTAAGCTCTCTGTAGAGAAGCTCACGTGGTGGGGAACTGAGGTTCCCAGTCCAGAGCCTTGGCTGAACTCCTGTCTGTCAGCCGGTATAACTTGCTGAGTGATCCAGATTGAAAGTGGATGATCCCAACCGCAGTCAACTTTCCAAAGTGAGCACCCATGGAGTAGAGAGAAGCCATCTCCACTTAGCTCTGCTCAAATTTTAGGGGTGAAAGCAACATTATTATTGTTATTTAACTAGTTTTGGGGGTTGTTACTTAGTTGATTAATCAAGTTATTACTTGAGTCCAGATGTTCATCAGTTTACACCATTTTGTAAAGAAGCAGCAACATCTTAGAATAATAATTACATTTAGCTTTATGGCCACATGCCAACTTTGCCATATATCCATCAGTTTTTTGGCCTTATGACACTGAGCACAGTCCCTCACTTCTCTGAATTTTCTTTCCTTTTTTTTAATTTTTATTTATTTATTTTTTGACAGGCAGAGTGGACAGTGAGAGAGAGAGACAGAGAGAAAGGTCTTCCTTTGCCGTTGGTTCACCCTCCAATGGCCGCCGCGGCCGGCACGCTGCGGCCGACACGCTGCGGCTGACGCACTGCGCTGATCTGATGGCAGGAGCCAGGTGCTTCTCCTGGTCTCCCATGCGGGTGCAGGGCCCAAGCACTTGGGCCATCCTCCACTGCACTCCCTGGCCACAGCAACAGCAGAGAGCTGGCCTGGAAGAGGGGTAACCGGGACAGAATCCGGCGCCCTGACCGGGACTAGAATCTGGTGTGCCGGCGCCGCTAGGCGGAGGATTAGCCTAGTGAGTCGCCGCGCCGGCACTTCTCTGAATTTTCAACCCTTTCACTTTAAGATAGGACTAGCAATACTGATATAATCAGGTTAAATGAGATGTCATAGGTTAGCATGAACATATATATGAGGGTACTTCAAGATGTTTGTGTAGGGGTAGGTGTTTTACTTGCTGGTTAAGATGACTGTGTCCTCATCATGTACCTGAGTTTGATTCCTTTTTTTTTTTTTAAAGATATTCTGTGAATTTTTTTAAAGATTTATTTACTTATTTGAGAGGCAGAGATGCATACAGAGAGAGGAAGAGACAGAGAGAGAGGGGTCTTCCATCCACTGGTTCACTCTCCAAATGGCTGTAACGGTGGGAGCTGGGCCAATCCAAAGCCAGGAGCCAGAAGCTTCTTCCTGGTTTCCCGCATGGGTGCAGAGGCCCATCTTTCACTGCTCTCTCAGGCCATTAGCGGGGAGCTGGATTGGAAGTGGAGCAGCTGGGATTTGAATTGGCACCCATGTGGGATGCACTGCAGGTGGAGGCTTAACCTACTATGCCATAGCACTGGCTCCTGGGTTTGATTCCAGTTCCTGTCTACAGCTTACTGCTGGTGCAGACTCTAGGAGGCAGTGACGATAGCTCAGGTAATTGGATTTCTGCCACCCACATGAGAGACCTGGATTGAGTTCCCAGCTTTTGGTTTTGGTCCTGGCTCAGCTCTGGCCATTGCAGACATTTGGGGAGTGAAGCACCAGATGGTAGATCTTTGTCTACCCATCTCTACGCCTGCCTGTCTCTGCCTCTTGAATAAGGAAATAAATTTTAAAAATGTTTGTGAAAAATTGATTTAGAAAATATTTATTTTAGTAAAAAATTTTGAAATCTATACATGCAAGGGATTTTCAAAAAGTTCATGAAAAATGTGTATTATGACAAAATCATGTATGGCTTTCAAGATTTTTTTCACCAAATAAACATATTTTAATCCCATTTTCCCACCAGATTGAAATATTCTTGTATGTTATTACATACATAGAAGTATGTAATTACTATTATAATGGCCTAGGATCATGAAGATTTTCAAAGGGGGCCAAGGGAAACACAAGTAATTTTTTTCTTGTTTGACGACAGCATCTGCAGTCAGTTATTGGGAGAGTTTCTTGAGCTACTTCTTAAGTGATTGTGTGTGTGCGTGTGTGTGTCTGTGTGTGTGTGTATGAGAGGAGGGGAGGGAAAGATTAGAGCACTGTGGAGTTTCTCCCAGTGTGTACTGGCTGCAGGCTCTCCTCATTAAAATAATTGGAAATGACCACAGAGGCAGAGCTCAGCTAGCCTTCATTTTTTTCCCCCATAGAAGGCAAGGAATTTGTTTCAGCGCCAGCTCAGCAGTTCAGCCACCTTGACACACTAATTACTTGCACTGCCTGTCAAGCTTGGTATCTCAACCTCCGAAATTAATAGCTCTACTTTCAATAAGCAAAATTGTATTTGACTTCAAAGGGGGAACTGAACGAGTATCAGGGCATTTTTATGACTGAGTTTCCTTTGGGAGTTGGCTGACAATGTGGGTGGTAACATTGAGCCACATAACGGAAGGAGGATTTTCTAGAACCATCATCACAGAGCGAAGGGTCAGCAGCATTCTGGAATGAAATAGGCCCCCCACAAACGTTCTCCTTGCTCACCTGATTTCAGAAGTAGAATTTGATCATTTTGACAGAGCTCCATGAAGCCTGTTATCCGCTTTGCAAACTCCACCACGTACTGGATGGCGTGCGTGATCTGGATGGCACACTGCTGCCACAGGGCTTCCCTGGACTTCAGGAGGGAAAACACAGAATGTCAGTGGGGCGAAAAGTTCCTCGGAGAGTCGCAGAACACTGAGGTTTGCCCTGCCAGTGCTTACTCACCACGTGGGGCCGATGGTGGGAACTTGCACCGTTCCTATCAAAGTGGAGGGAATATTTTCTTTTTTGTACTTAAGAAAGTGTTTTGACCTGTTTTCACCTCAATATGCCACTATTGTCAAAGTACTGAGGCTAAAATAATAGAAACACTGCTTATAATAAAAAGACAGTTGAGTTATTTTCTCTGCACCTGAACAAATGTAAGGTCCTAGTCCATTATGTAAAAACAAACCCTGTGTTGAGGAATAGCGATTTCATTCACAGGCTTTCATGATGTCATTTTCATCGGTACCTGGACACTGAACATATGATATTTTTACATTATGTTCTTTTTCCAGAACTTATGGAGACTGTCGATTTTTTGGCATAAAAAGAGTTTCTAGCGAAAGGCATCAAGTCATATATTTAATATATTTATGCCTTTTGGTTATTTTTTTTGAAATGAAATAACAACCCATGTATGTTAATACTGCTTTTTATTGACAATAGTAATACCTGTGCCTTGGTTTTCTTATTTATATAAACATTTCATTAGAGAAAAATTAGTATGTTGTATTCACCCATTTAGCTATACAGCTATTTATCTTTATTAAAATTTTATCAGCTGATCAACCTTCTAAAGAGGATTTCATTTTTAAAGTAATGTGAATATTGAACAACAAGAAAACCCTTCCCTTAAAATCTTTTCCATTGAACACAAGAAGATATTCATAACAATAGCAATAATACTGGAGTTTCATTTTTTCGCCTGAATCCTTTTTATTAAACATGTAGGATAAGGGAAAGCATTTACAATGCCTTGTTCCCTACCTCTGGTGTGCAACTTTGAGACCACTGTTGTTGTGAATACGCCATAGCTCCTGCTATTTGCTGGACCCAAGAAATCATTATGAAACATCCTAAAATAGTTTGATGAAGGCACAGTCTCTCCAGGCACTTGAATAGGGCAGTGGTTTTCAATCATTTTTACCTCCCAGAGTATACTGGCAATACCTGGAGGCAGGTTTGGTTGTGAAGGTGTTGTTACCTATTGGCATCTGGTAGACCGAGCCCAGAGATGCTGCTAAACATCCCTCAATGCATAGGACAGTTCCTACAGCAAAGAACTGTTTGGCCTAAAATGTCAACAGAGCTGATGGTGAGAAAGCCAGAAATAGAGTAATGATGGAAAAATCTTCCCCACAGTTTCCCAGAGTACCTTGCTTTGATACGCTTTAATTTCTTCATAGGTATGAGTCTGCCACGCCAGCTGGTGCAGCTCTTCCATGGTGTACTGACACGTCTCCAAGTGGGACTTGATGATGTTCTGTGCAATTCGATCTAGGAGGAAGAATGTCAATTTGAGGGCTTGTGAGAAAAATCATTCTGTTCAGGGAAACTTGTTTTTAATATACTTACTTTAAAAGGGGCTTTCGGAGACACCCTAATTGTTTTAGAATGTCTTGAGCACTACTGTCCGTATTAAAATCCTCAAAGTCTTCATTGCCTTTTTTGAATTTTTAGTCTTTTAGTCAAAATTTATCATCCCTCCACCCATCACAATTTTGAGATCTTACAAGTTGTAAAGCATTGAAATAATTACTTATTTTAAAAATACTTACAAAGTTACTATATTTCTTACTTTTTGACCCAAAAGTCACTGATAGTCTCAACAAATATACACCAAATACTTTAAAATGTTTTGAAAATTACTAAGATTCTATTAATCTGTTACTTATTTCAGAAAATGGGGCACCAACATATAAATGTACTTGTTTATATTTTTAGAAAAGGAAGTTTACATAATAAATTAAAAAGAAAAGGTTATCTATACAGGGAATAAAATAGAAGAACATGGATAGAAGCTAGATTATCTGTTAATATTATTTTTGTAGATTTGACATTTTAAGCATGTACACATATAACATATTTAATAATGGTAAAGGGGATACAGATGAAATATTATTGGCCCATGAATTGATAATTATCGAAAGTGGGTAATGGGGCCAGCGCTCTGGTGTAGTAGGCTAAGCATTGTATATGGGTGCCAGTTCGTGTCCTAGCTTCTCAGCTTCTCTGCTATGGCCTGGGAAAGCAGTGGAAGATGGTCCAAGTGCTTGGGCCCCTATACCCATGTGGAAGACCTGGAAGATGCTCCTGGTTCCCTGTTTCGGATCAGCCCAGCTCTGGCTTTTGCGGCCAACTGGGGAGTGACCCAGTGGGTGGGGGACCTTTCTGTCTGTCTCTCCTTTGCTGTCTGTTACTCTGCCTCTTAAATTAAATAAATAAATAAATAAATAAATAAATCTATCTTAAAAAATAAAGTTGATTAACAGATGCCATTGCATTCTCTTTTCTAGCTCTTTATCTAGTAAAATTTCTTTTTCAAAAGTTATAAAAGAAAATATTATATTCATAAAAGTAGTAACAAACACAATTTGTCTTTTAGAGTAGTTTCTCCCCAAAGAGTTGTAATTTATATTGTATCTTAAATACCAAATATTTTGCTTTTGGAGGTATGAGAGGGGAGTGATAGAACCGGATGGAAGAGCTTTACTTAAAAACTTGTTATGAGGCCTCTAAAGTTGGATAGATCTGGTAGGAGGTTGCTCGTAATTCCATCTGCTATTTGAACACATAGAAAAGGTGACAGCTTGAGAAACCAAAATACACAGGAATTTGGTATGTGGGGTGTGAGTGGAGTGACGGTGACCAGATCTTCTGCCTGATAACTGTTCTTGGCTCATACAGCAGTGGAATTTTTCTTGTGTTTCAAGTTGTGCCATTTCAAATTTCTGTTCTTTGTCATATTTAATTTTTTAAAGAGAGCTCTCAAAACAATACTTGGGTGCCTTCTTTTTATCTCACTAAGCTCCGTATAGTTATGGTGTGAATTAGATTGAGTTTTAGTGATGTAAACTTTAACTTCTAATAAACTTACCAAACAAAACTCTCCTACAGCAGTTGCCTGGCACATTATAAATACTGGATGAAAGGTAGCCACAATTTTCATTGCTAGGAAATTCTTATGGTTTGTTAACAGCAAAGCAATGTGGTGACTCTAATGCAGAAAAAACTGAGACATACGATTTTGTGATCAGTGCCACTGAGGGAAGATAATTCAATATTAGAGTTTTTCAATCAGAACTCCAATGTGATAGAGGCAGAAGATGCTACAAAATGCTACCTAATGGTATAATTGTACTCTATTGGTTTCATCATTGAGCATTTATAGACTTATATTGCTTATAATATTACAAAATCCTTTTTAAAAAAATCTTATATTCAAAGTTTTATTGAATATCCTCTTGTGTCATAATAAAAGAAGATAGAGATCATCATACACATCATATTAAAATAGACTGATGTCATGGTTCATCATTTTTCAATTTAACTTGGGCAGTCTAAATACTTAGAATCTAAATCTGCTCTCTGGTTGGTATATAATGAAAACATAAGATTTTAGAACTCTATAGTTCTCAAATCTGTAATTGCTTGGGCTAGTTTGTTTTTTCACCTCCAAAAATTTATTGATAAATTATAGACTTCGGGGTTTATAAGCAGAACTGCAATTTGCCACTCAAAATTACATTGTTTTATAGAAAGCTATTTGTTTATTCTTGGCTCTCAGGAACTGTTTTTTTTTTTTAATATTTATTTATTTATTTGAAACACAGAATTAGAGAGAGAGAAAGAGAGAGAGATAGAGAGAATCTTCCAACAATTGGTTCACTCCCCAAATGGCTGCAAAGGCCAGGGCTGGGCCAAACTGAAGGCAGGAGCTTCTTCCGGGTCTCCCAGATGGGTACAGAAGCCCACGCACTTGGGGCATCCTTCACTGCTTTTTCCAGGCCACCAGCAGGGAGCTGGATCGGAACTGGAGCAGCGGGGACTCGAATACGCACAGAGGCTGCCCCCCTCAGGAACTGCTTGTCACAGCTACAGGATTCTCTGGCCTTCTGTCACCAAAACTTAGTGTTCCATGGAAGTATTAGGAGGGGTAGGGATAATAAATACATGGGCAAGTGAAGTAAAATTGGAAGTCAGAGCCACACGTGTGAGTCAGGACTCAGCTCAGACTTCGACTCCGGTTAAAGCTCTCCTCCCTCTCTTGTCTCATGAAGAAGGACTGGCTGCTACCACACTTGGATTCTGCATCCCACTGAGCCCTTATTCTCATGAGGCTCACACTGTGGTCATCTATGTGGATCTGTTTCTTTCTTTAAGATTGTGAGCTCTTCAGGACCTCAACAGCAAAGTGCAGCACACAGCCTTCGTATGTTCATTCAACAAATGATATTGAGAAACCACTCTAGATCAGGTCAAGTGACAGATTAGAAAGAAAAGACAGTGCTCTTGAAAGAAAGGATTTTACAATCATTTCATATCTTGATGTGGTAAACGCCCTCAACGAGTTAGGTAGAGACCCAAAGAAAAAAGAGTCTGACTCAGTCTGGCAGAGGCAGAAAAGGAACCACAGAGGAGATGACCTCAGTCTCAAAGGATGAGCCTGAGTCTGTCTCAGGGAGAAGAGAAAGATAGACCTCAGCTGGAGGGAATGATATTACAAAGGCATAAATGGAAAACTAGCACAAGCTAAGTAATTTCTGGTCATATCTCTTATTTCTTTATAATACTTGCTTCTTTACTGGGGAAAGAATTAGGTGCAGAAATAGAGAGTGACTCTAGACTGATTTCTACAGACCTAGCAAACAGCATTCTGAAACCTGGTCCATCTTTTCTTGCAAGAAGTGTGGTTTGTTTGCAGCATAGGCTGCATGGGGGAGAAGGGGAGAAAAGAGTCTGAGAGAGTGGGTGGGGCATGAACAGTTGCATAAGCTGGCTAAGGAATTTAATCATGGAGGGCTTTGGGATTTTAGCTTGGGATCTTGGGATCTTATCTTGTAGGCAGTTGGGGCCAATGGAAGCTGTGAAGCAAGGGAGTGACGTGGTCAGTTTTTGGGTTTAGAAAGGTGATCCTAGCCATTGCAAATAAAAATGAGATGGCATTAGCATACATATGAGATTAATCAGGTTGGTGTAAAATTCAGCAGAGTCTGGAGTAGGTGATAATGTCAGAGATGGGTGGAGGGGTCAGATTCAAGACAATTTTGAAGGAGAATGCATAGGACAAGCACATGTGGCAATAAAAAAGAGGAAACAATAACATAGTAGGCATTGGACTAATGCTGAGATACTAAAGATAATATTGAAAATGTCCCTTTATCCATCTTCCGTCCACCGAGTCATCCATCCATCCTTCAATCTCCCTTAGCTCACAAAGGATCTGAGAAAGCTAACATCGACCCTTTGTTTGATGATTTTAAAGCCTGGGCACACAGAATGGCTTTGAAATCAAACATCAAGCATGCACAATTATTTCCCATGCTGTGGTGAGAAATAAAAGTCAAATTGTCTCTTGGACATAGGTTTGTAAATGGCAAGGAAGGCAAGGCATTGTCGCCGCATTCCTGCTCTGCCTTCTCCCACTGTTCTGCTGTGCAGAGGTGAGCCACGTGGAAAAACCAGCTTGACCCTCTCAAGGCTCAGGTTGGAAAAGCACATGGAAAAGCTAGACGTGATCTCAGGGGAGCAAGGTCGGAGGGCTCCCTCTGTCAATTAGAGAGATGCTGGAACATCAGAGGAGATAGTTTTCTTGGACTGAGAGTCTGCAGTTGTGAAAAGGAGAGAAGAATTTAAAACGAAAGGACAAAGGGAGAGACAATGAATACAGTATGCAAAGTTCTTGCTGGGAGCCAAAGGAACTTTCAAGAGTCCTTACCTGGAAAAATAGAAAAGGTAATAGTAAACGCGGTCCTCTCCAGGGACCAACCACATGAGAAAATCCAGACAAAAGAGACTGAGGCGAAAGAGCGGAGGATATGGAATCTTTCTGGGCAATCACACACTCTTCATCCGTTACCCTGACTTGGATTGCAGCTGTTTCTCAGAGCTCAGTTTTTGTTAGATTTTTTTTAGCTTGGGCTGCAGATGGGACAAGCTGAAGAAGGAGGAAGCAGACTCTGTGCTGGGATAATGGGTCCATCAGGAATATGGCTCAGATAACTAACTCCTGGGAAACTTCACCACTGTCAGAGGTGATGCCCGTGGACTCTGCCCTCTGCCCTTCCTGAGCCCAGGGGTGAGGCAGATGACTTCCTAAGTGGATGGGAAAGGCATCTGTTATGAAAATGTGCCTACACCTCATCAGTAGTTAGGATTCTGTACATATATTCAGAGACTCAAATGTGTGATCAATTCACTAAGAGTGTGTGGGCTGCTTCAATAATTAATAAAATGATGTTGAGGATGGAGAATAATAACTTTGTATGCTTGGTTTAATTCATTTTAAATCACGATAAGGTAAAATGTTAACATTGATGCAAGCAAGGGGATATCGGGTGTGTAATCATAGGTTAATATTAAGGACATTTTCCTTATTTTCTATTTGTTCTTTTCATGCAAAATAGCTTGCTCTTTTTTTCTCTTCTTTCCTCTTCCGCATCCCCATGTATATAAACATATAAAACATTTTTGTCATAAAATTTGTTTGGTTTTAGACTTTGACCTTGATACTTTTCTTGGAGGAAAACTGACTGGAACTCAATATTTATATCCCATTAATAACATTTGTAACTTCAAATATTAAGTAGCTTTATGGGATAGAAATCACAATGTATTAGTAAAATGAAATAGTAATCCTAGAGAGCTTTATAAAATAATTGATATAGGCAAATATACTTCCTTATCATTTTTTGGTGAAAAAAAGGTAAAGAAATATTGTTAAAATTGTCACATTTCCCTAGAAGTCTTAGGGGTAATCTTAATAAGATTAGAAGAGAGGATAAGAAGAAAGAAATTAAATTTTTGAAGGGAAAATGAATAAAATTGATGGCTAATTCTCAACAGTGTGTGCGGTAATTATAGAACCCTGGGGCTGGAACTAACCTCCTTCTTCCATTTCCAGATGGGCTATATCTAAATAAGCCTCGACGTTTGTTGGATCTCTCTCTCGCTGTCTCTCTCTCTCTCTCTCCCCTTCCCTCCCTCAGTCTTTCTCTTTCTGTCTGTCTGTCTCTATCTCTGAGATTGTAAAGAACTTCTACATTTCCTACCCCATCCTCAATACTCTTCTTGGTGATTTATTATGTAAATCAAACAAGTAAGAAAGCAGTCTCACTTTAAGGCATTCACAGCATGGTAGACATGTACGAGGAGAGTTCAAAAAGCTCATGGAAAAATGGAATTAAAAGCTAAGCTTACTTTGGTGCAAACATTTTTGAAATCTATGCTTAGCTTTTTCATAATATGCATTTGCATGAACTTCTTGAAGACTCCCTGTGATAAAATTGCCACAGGTAGAGTTATAAAGATCAACCACAAATTGTGCAAAAAGATGTAAGAATAATAGTTGGGAACCAAAGTTAAATAAATACATGAAAAATAACTTTATTACACACCAAATCACACAGTGAAACAAAGTTTGGAAACAAGTCACCCACATTACCTAATTTTATATAGAAAAAGGCGACATCTGCTTATTTCAGTGAGAAAGAGATAAACTGACAAGCAAGGTGACAATTTCTTGTTTATAACTGTGATGTTATAAAATGAAGACCAGCTTGCAGCTCCTAAAATAGCAAGTGACCTTCTGCAGCTCTGATTTCAACCAGTCAGCGGGTTTTTTCCACCAAAGCGGCTTATTTTAGCTCTCACTAGACATTTCAGCAAAGAGCGCTCTCCAAAGGCCACAGTGTCAGACACAGATTGCATGGTGGTTTCATTTGAATCCCACATCCTGGGAGTGGGAAAAGTTGAGTATATCTTTAAAAACTGCCGCTTTCAGTGTTATTAGCAAGAGCACCCGTAGCCCAACTGTACCCAGGCAAGAAAGCTGAGATTCAAAACTATATATAGTGCTGGAGGGTCTTTGGTTGGAACTTCGTAATTCTGTCCCCAGCAATACCGCCCCTTCCTACTTTTATTTCTCATGAGAAAGGATGGGTTCTTCTTGGTGAACCATACCCTCTATGCATTTTCCCCCAACAAAGGATTTTCATTTTTTTTTTAAATTGGAAGTATTCTTTCTGAAATGCTATATCTCAGCCTCAATCAAAGTGATTAATGAATTTTTAATTTGTCACTTGCCTCAAGGACCTACAGAACCGCTGAATTCTCTGTTTAGTTTATACTACTGGTGTGCAAGTGAAATTCTTAGGGGATTGCCTTTGAATTAATGCCAGGATATCTCTACGGACTGGCTTAAGGCATGTTTTAAGTGCCTGCATTAGGTTTTTATGATATCAATATTTCTCAGAATCCTTGCTCGAAGGCAGTAATTATAACATGTTAAGACAATTGATTGAATGGCAAAATATTTGACCAAACACAGATTTTGTCTCTGACAATAGTTACCCAGTTTTGTAGGTTTTCTGTCATTAGATAGATCAAGACTTGTACTTATTAAATAGATGCCCACATCATTTAAAGGTCTTTCTGATTTTTCTATTCTCTATTTAGTTATTGTTAGCCTCTGCATAAGTAGAATTTTGTTATTAAAATAAAAACAATACCAGTTAAGCTTAGAAGAGCAATCTATGAAGGGTCTTCAAAAAGTTCATGAAAAATACATATTGTGAAAGCCTATGCATGGATCTCAAATTTTTTTTTGCACCAAAATAAATGTATTCTTTAAACCCAGGTTCCCACAAACCTTTTGTATTAGTGATCTACTAACCCTAAAAGAAGAGTAGCAGATTCAGCATTTACATTATTTAAATTCTTTAAGTAGGAAATGGGGGAATCAGTAGTCTATAATTTATTTATTGGCTGAATCCATGGTTCAACCACTCATTATTCTCCCTAATGAATCAGGATATCATCCAGTCTCTGTTACATGAAATTTTATTGGCAAATCTTAGAGAGTGAGATACTTGATTTTTACTTCATGGAGACTTATACCAAAATGTTAGAGTTTCTCAGAAAGAAAATAACAAAAATATGATTATATTTTTAAAATTATTAAAAGATAAAACACGATTCTGTAGAATGTAACAATGTAACAAAGAATAGAAATGGAAAAATCAAATTAATGCAAGTAATAATAACATCTGGGCAAAGACTGAGCAGGACAATAGGATGGTTAACATTTTCTGCTATTCATGGAGGATGGCCCAAGTGCTTGGGCCCTGCACCCGCATGGGAGTCCAGGAGGAGACACCTGGCTCCTGGCTTCGGATCGGTGCGGCGCCGGCCGTAGCGGCCATTTGGGGGGTGAACCAATGGAAAGGAAGACCTTTTTCTCTTTCTCTCTCACTGTCTAACTCTGCCTGTCAAAAATTTTTTTTTTCTGCTATTCAATAAAAGGTAAGAAATCAGGCAAGAAGAGAAAGAACTGAAAGATCCTATATAGCAATTGTATTTGTGTAGAATATATCCAAAAGGGAAAAAAATATCACAAGCAGCAAAAACAAATTAACTCTCTGAGAGGGTGCCTTCTTAATTATTTACTAATGGAAAGCTGTTTTGGATCACAAGTGTTCTGTTTTATTGCAATAGTGCATGTCGAATTTTGGGGGAAATTACAGTTTCCTTTCTTGAAACTAGTTGACAAAATTGAGAAAGAATCCATTATGAAAACATAGCATTTCAAAGTTAACTTTCATAGTAAAAGACCTCCTCCACAGAACAATTGGCAGAATGAACTTACTTAGATGTCCTGGAATTGATGAGTTCTAATGGAGCTGCAGGGTCAAACAGAGGAGACCAAACATGGCCCCTTTAGGCTATTGGCTTGTGCCCTTGGAGAAACCACATAACCTCTTTGAGTCTCAGTGTTTTGGCAGCAGTGACATTTTCTGAGGGCTGTGTGAGGTATGGCAATTCAAGTTTAAGAGGCTATGGTAGGATGGCCCAAGTCTCTGGGCCCTGCACCCGCATGGGAGACCAGAAGCACCTGGCTCCTGGCTTTGGATCAGCTCGATGCACCGGCTGCAGCGCGCTGGCCGCAACGGCCATTGGAGGGTGAACCAACGGGAAAAGGAAGACCTTGCTCTCTGTCTCCCTCTCTCACTGTCTACTCTGCCTGTCAAAACAACAACAACAACAACAACAACAACAAAAAACAAAAAAAAAAAAAAAGAAAAGAAAGAAAGAAAAAGAGGCTATGGTAGAATTTCTCTTGAATCATGAGGGAGAAGTCTTGCAAAGTTACAGAGGATGAGAGTACAGCTCACAGTTTTGAAGTCACTTGAAGAGCTTCACATAGGACAAACAAAAATGGTGTATTCTAGAGCCGGTTAAAATCTCTCGTTATGCTTCTTTAAAATCTGCACCTCCGCATGCTGCCCAAAGGACAATTAGTGGGTCACAGATGATGGAACCTAATTATAAAACTTGCTCAGGGCCATCATTAGAATTGATTTTAACTATCTGAATTTTGTTGACATCTGGATTGATTGTTTATTTAACAGAAGAGGTCCCTCCCCCTCCTCACCACCCTTTTGGAAGTTTAGTCAAAGCATCTCTGAATTTCTGACCTATAAGAATTAATTTAAGGGGCCGGCACCATGGCACACTAGATTAATCCTCTGCCTGCGGCGCTGGCATCCCATATGGGCACCGGGTTCTAGTCCCAGTTGCTCCTCTTCCAGTCCAGCTCTCTGCTGTGGTCCAGCAGGGCAGTGGAGGATGGCCCTGGTGCTTGGGCCCCTGCACCTGCATGGGAGACCAGGAAGAAGCACCTGGCTCCTGGCTTTGGACTGGCTCAGGTCTGGCCATTGTGGCCATTTGGGGAGTGAACCAACAGAGGGAAGACCTTTCTCTTTCTCTCTCTGTCTCTGTCTCTCTCTCTCTCAAATAAATAAATAAATAAATAAATCTTTAAAAAAGAGAGTTAATGTAAAGGTAATCTTTAGAGGCTATTTCTACATTTTCTTTTTCTTTCTTTCTTTCTTTATTTATTTTTTGACAGGCAGAGTGGACAGAGAGCAAGGTCTTCCTTTTGCCATTGGTTCACCCTCCAATGGCCGCCGCGGCCGGCACGCTGCGGCCAGCACACTGCGCTGATCCGAAGGCAGGAGCCAGGTACTTCTCCTGGTCTCCCATGGGGTGCAGGGCCCAAGCACTTGGGCCATCCTCCACTGCACTCCCTGGCCACAGCAGAGAGCTGGCCTGGAAGAGGGGCAACCGGGACAGAATCCGGCGCCCCGACTGGGACTAGAACCCGGTGTGCTGGCTCTGCAAGGCGGAAGATTAGCCTAGTGAGCCGCGGCGCCAGCTCTTTTTTTTTTTTTCTTGACAGGCAGAGTTAGTCAGTGAGAAAGAGAGAGAGACAGAGACAGAGAGAAAGGTCTTCCTTTCCGTTGGTTCACCCCCCAAATTGTTGCTACGGCCGGCGCGCTGCGCCGATCCGAAGCCAGGAGCCAGGTGCCTCCTCCTAGTCTCCCAAGCGGGTGTAGGGCCCAAGGACTTGGACCATCCTCCACTGCACTCCCGGGCCACAGCAGAGAGCTGGACTGGAAGAGGAGCCACTAGGACAGAATCTGGTGCCCCAACCGGGACCAGAACCCGGTGTGCCGGCGCCACAGGTGGAGGATTAGCCTAGTGAGCTGCAGTGCCGGCCTAAAATAAGTGTTTTCCAAATGATCTAGCACTAAATTGTTCCAGAACAAACCTATCTGAAAACTGAGTAGCAGTTCCCCATTAAGTCTTATAAATATGGATCAAGTTTAAATAGTAAAGTAATCTTCCTCAAGTATTGTGGGTAGATTGTCAAAGGAAACCTTATATCCAAAAATAAAATAAAGTAAAAAGTTTTTCCAGTTGGTACTGTTTCCAATAGGTTTTCTTGAGTTTGCATGCATCATAGAAATAAATCTTACACTGGTTAGCAGAGAGAGCCTGTTAAGATGGTTATGTGTCATGCTAAGGACGCCAAAGTGTACTGATCTCCATCAGTCTGGAGAATAATTGGCATTTATGTGAGCCATGGCTCATATGGTATTTTCATGCTAAACAAGTTCCCCAGAAATGAGTTCTTGAAATGCAGCTAAAGCAGTACATTATCATTCCAACCAGTGGGAAATCAATTCAGATCTCTGAGAGTCAGTGTCAAACTTGGAATACCCTAAAACTATGACTTGCTTGTCATATAACATCTTGCAATGCTATTCAATGTGGAACCTTCTAGTGGTCTCTATGTCCTTATAACAAACTCTCCCCTTGCTCCCCACAAGTCACAGGCAGAATTTCTGGAAATCTTTCTCTTTCCTTACTGCAGAATATTTCATATGCATTTTAGTGCATATGAAATTTAGTGCATATGAAATTTAGTGCATAAAATGGCATTGGCTTCCCAGCAGATTCCCAGTGACTTTCATTTTGCTGACAGGTTTTAGAATCTTCTGATAAAGTTCTGAACACTAAGTCAAAAATTGACCCCTAACCAGAATCTTCAGGAGAAGTCCACCGACGATGTTGCATGATTTTAACTCAAAACAGCAAAGGTGCTTTAAAAGATTGATCTAGTAAATGTTAGCACATTAAGAAAGTCGTATTGACAGAAGGATAATATATAGTGACTAATATGCACACATGTACTATAGATACATGTTTATAAGGACTTGAATTGGGCATACACATGTGCTGCCTGTGAAGTACATTATATTTGTATTTGTTTAAAACCTTGCTGGTCATTAAGTGCCTTGTATATATTATGTCAGTTATTGCTGTTATGGCAATCATTGCAGATATTACTAGGCAATAATAGACTGTCTTTGGGGGGTTATTAAAGGCTACTTGGGAAGATAAGGGTTTGAACGATCTTAGGGAAGAATCATAGATTCTTATGTCTTTGGTCTCCTCTAGAATAATGTGTGCTTCTGGATTGGGCAATACCATACTTATAACTATGGTTGAGACCCCAGGAATGTGGTACATCGGCCCCATATTAGAGAATTCCCTTTTCAGATAAAAGCCAGGGATTTGGAGAAAGCAGCCTTTAGGAAACATTCTGTGGGTAGAACAAGATCATACTAACATTTTGAGGAGTCAAGTAAGTTCCTTTGCAGTGGCCAAAGTGACTTCGATTTGTCTCTGAGGTGATCAGTTACAGTGGATCAGGGTGAACCGATCCATTTGCCCTCAGGTTGTATCTCTGCAGCAGTCCACTCTTTGTTTTTACCTGAAATTACTGGGATGTGGAACTGGCCACCACCACCCTCTTGAGCTGTCCATATGTTTATTTTAATTTGATTTCTTCCACCTAGAGGGTGGTTGGAGAGAACAGACTGTTCTGATTTGCTAGTGGTTACTGATTGTGTAGTTGGCAAGGTCATTCCAGCCAGTGAGAGCATCAAGTGTTGTGTGGCTCTTAGGGAGGGAGGAGCAGGCAAGTTCTTTGGTAACATAAAGGGTTGCCTAGTTGCTTATAAGTATCCTCTCTCCACTCTTCTATTCACCTCATGAAATTGTTGGCACAAGGGAAACGTTTGAGCCTAGGATCAAAGGTGTCTGGGAGGTGAGAAAATCATAATCCTTCAAAGCAATTTAATCCAGATGCCTTATTTTTCAGATGATGAGACTGCACCTCTGAAAGCTGAGTGAATTTTCAGCAAGCCCACGTGGCTAGTGTGCAAAGCTGGGACACCCCATTTCAATGCGCTTTCCCCAAACTGCCTGTGAAGGGTGTGTGATTGCAGTGAGGGTGGGAAGGGGATAAATGACAATGGAAGTTCCTAAGATATGTTCTTTCAAAGTAAGAAAGGAAAAACTAAAGACACTACATTTTCTTTCCCCTGTAGTGTTTGAACAATTTTTCTTGTGAGTTTAGTCTCCTATTTGTTTAAATGACCTACTAGATAATTACTCCTAAATTGAATGTCTACTTGTGTTTGATACAGGTACTTTCAGAGAACATATAACATATATGTAAAATGTATGATATATATGACCAGAGTTAGACTACACTCTCCATGCCATTTCTGCATGGGTAGTTAAATATGCATAATTTGAAGCTGTTAGAACACAGTTGCCTATAAAAGGATATTCATTGAAGGTGCTGCTCTAGGACTATAGCCCCTGCTTTTGGGGTTCTTAATAAGCAACAATTGAACCATCACAAACTTTTATGGAATTACACAAAATAAGAAACTGCACAAGTAACATCTTGTGTATTTCTACAAAGACTTGATAGAATGAAGTAATATATTAAAGGGACTAGGTCACTCTTGGGCCAATTCCTTTTTGTAATCTCCTCTAACTATCAGCATTCAGCTTCTGTAATAGGTGAATTTAAAGAAGAGGTTTAATTGTATTTTTGGTGCTTAAAATTCCAGCCTCCATAAACAGAACACAAAAGGAATATGAAAACAAATTTATGTTTCAGACTGTATAGGAAGAGACCAATGAATTCACATATGACTGAATAATTCAGCAAATTTAGTAGCTCTGTGTAAAAGGCACATTATCTCCATAGTCTTACAGCTGGTTCCACGGATTTGGTTTTGGAAGCATTTTTGTTTGAATTGCTTTGTTGCATGGTACCTGTGGATCACTTATCAATCACCTATGAGGTTAAATGAGCTTTTGTTAAGAGTATCAGTCCTAAAGTGGGTGTTGTGGTGCAGCAGGTTAAACAGCTGCTTGGAGTAACTGCATCCTATATCAGAGTGGCTGGGATCAAGTCCTGGCCACTGCAGACCAGATTTCCTGCTAATGTGCCTGATAGGCAGCAGATGTTGGCTCAAGAACTTGAGTCCTTGTCAGCCATGTGGGAGACCTGGATGGAATTCCAGGCTACTGGTTTTGGACTGGCCCAGACCTGGCTGTTGTGGGCATTTGGGAATTGAACCAGCTGTTGAAAATCTCTCTCTGTTTCTCCCTTTCTCTCTGTCACTGTGCCTTT
This sequence comes from Oryctolagus cuniculus, assembly GCF_051225735.1. Lineage (NCBI taxonomy): Eukaryota > Metazoa > Chordata > Mammalia > Lagomorpha > Leporidae > Oryctolagus > Oryctolagus cuniculus. Next base: position 155,607,318 of record NC_142867.1, read on the forward strand.
CAAATCAATCAATCAATCATTCAGTCATAAAAAAGAGCATCAATCCGCAGAATCCCACAAACCATTTGAGAGCTACAATTGGGGACCAAAAACAAGAGATCCCACTGCAGTTTTCTGCTTGTTTGCTGAGTATTCTTTAGTTAGCTTTCTCTCCCTGCCATCGACCACTGCGAAACTTTATTCTCCTAACTATAACAGGTCCGTCAAGCCAGCTGAAAATATATTTTCAGCTAAGCCGAGTTATGACTGCTGCGTAAATATTAATTTGCAGCTTACTTCTGCCCATCTATTATTTCATGGCTTCTTCCTCCTTTGGGGTTTTAGAACACTCAAGGAAGTACGTCCTGAAATGTTTCATGTTTTCTTTTCTTCACTTACGCACATTTTGTTTTGTATTCTAAAAACTATGATAATGCAACATTCATGATAAGGTATGTGGCTCAGAGTGACTGATAGCTGTCACGTCCCACACCTGCATGAACATGCGTTACCATGATGCCCAGGGTTCATAGTGTATGACACTGTGCCTTGCAATCACTTGTTTTCCTGTGTGTCCCCTACACGGTGAGGGTAGGAACCATGTTCTGATTGTCTTAAGTGCTTGGCACAATTCAAAAGATAGATTACTGGGATAATGCCTGGCATTCTAAGGTGGTCAAATAACTTAAGTTAGAATTAAGGTTTACCATGATCTAACTGTGTTCTAGGAAAAATCACTCACTCTTTCTGACCCTTAATTTCTTCGTCTGTACAGTGGGATTGCTTCTTTACTGCTGACTTAAAGGCATTGGTATGGGGCTCAAATTTCCCTGCTAATGCACCCGGGAAAGCAGTGGAGGATGGTCCAAGTCCTTGGGCCCTTGTACCAACACGGGAGACCTGGAAGAAGCTCCTGGCTCCTGGCTTCTGATAGGCCCAGCTCTGGTCATTGCGGCCATTTGGGGGAGTGAACCAGTGGATGGTAGACCTCTCTCTCTGTCTCTACCTCTCTCTGTAACTCTTTCTTTCTTTCTTTCTTTCTTTCTTTCTTTCTTTCTTTCTTTCTTTCTTTCTTTCTTTTTTTTTCTCTAAGATTTATTTATTTGCTTGAAAGGCAGAGTTATAGAAAGGCAAAGGCAGAGGCAGAGAGAGAAGCCTTCCATTTGCTGGTTCACTCCTCAGATGGCTGCAATGGCCGGAACTGTGCTGATCTGAAGCCAGGAGCCAGGGGCTCTTCTGGGTCTCCCACGTGGGTGCAGGGGCCCAAGGACTTGGGCCATCTTCTTCTGCCTTCCTAGGCCATAGCAGAGAGCTGGATCGGAAGTGGAGCAGCCGGGACTTGAACCGGTGCCCATATGGGATGCTGGTCCTGCAGGTAGTGGCTTTGCCAACTACAACACAGCACTGGCCCCTCTGCCTTTCAAATAAATAAAATAAATCTTTTAAAAAAAGAGATGGGCATACAAATACTTTCGTAAGAGACATAACAGAATGGTTATGAGAATTAAACAAGACATTTCTCAGTACAATTAGGTGTTCAACAGAAGGTAATTATATTTCCTGTGATAATGATATTATATAATAATAAATTGTAATATCAATCATATTATTACTAGTGATGATGTTTGCACTAACAGGTGCTGTCCTAAGAATTCATAAATATTAACTCTAATCCACATGCACTGATAAAGACTGTGCTGGCACAGGTTTACAACTGACACTCACAAGTAAATTATGCCTACGGGAAATGGCACAGCCAGGTTATGAATGCAAACAGTCTGATTCTAGAACCAGCTTTAACAACCACATTATACCACTAATGACTTTCTGCCCCAGGATACTCTTATGGACCTAGTGTCTCAATGAAATGAGTGTCACTTGTTTGGATGGTTCAGGAGACAGTCACCCTATGGTGGCTCCAAATAGGTAACCAGTATGAAGTCTCACAGAATGAGTTTGTGTCCACTAGGTGGCATTGCTGTTTCAACAAAATGTGAACCAAGACCATATTTAGGCTTGGGAGTTCGCTAAGTTGAAAGCACTCACAGTGCTTTTCTGAAGGACAACACCTCCAAGACGAATGGTGTCTTGAAATAACTAAGACCAAAATGTGAAAATTCATTTTGCATGTCAATATCTGTACAGGAAATATGGATAAATTTCGAGATTAACTAGTCTGGTTTTACCAGTTTTAGGAGAAGAGATTGAGGGACAGAGAGGAAAAGTGACTTGTCTAAGGTAAACTAGACCTGAAATTTGTGGCTATGGTCTCTTTCCATAGTACTTCCTACTGCTGCTAAATTACAAAAAAACCTGATTTTAACCATTAGAATATTTTCCTTTTGGATACAGGGCAGAAGAGAACTGGGGCCGGCGCCGCGGCTCACTAGGCTAATCCTCCGTCTTGTGGCGCCAGCACACGGGGTTCTAGTCCCGGTCGGGGCGCCGGATTCTGTCCCGGTTGCCCCTCTTCCAGGCCAGCTCTCTGCTGTGGCCAGGGAGTGCAGTGGAGGATGGCCCAAGTGCTTGGGACCTGCATCCCATGGGATACCAGGAGAAGCACCTGGCTCCTGCCTTCGGATCAGCGTGGTGCGCTGGCCGCAGGGGCCATTGGAGGGTGAACCAACGGCAAAAGGAAGACCTTTCTCTCTGTCTCTCTCACTATCCACTCTGCCTGTAAAAAAAAAAAAAAAAAAAAAAAAAGAAGAGAACCGGAAAATTGGAAGGTTTTGTTTCACTAGGATTGAAATGCATATTCCAAATCAGTAACAGACGCAGGAGCTTAGACACTAAGTAATATCAATTTAAAAATTATTACCTTTTCCTTTATTTTTTTTTAACATGCCCTCCTGGAAAGATTGAGTAACTCTACTTGAACAGACTGTCTCTATTAGTAGACAATGTAGTTTTGATTAATGAGCTCAAGCCAGGTAGCAGGTTAATGGTGAGTACAAGGACTCTAGAGTCAGATTCTTGGCTGTATCGTTTAATAACTACAGGACACTAGGAAGTTGTGAGGCTTTGCTAAACTTTTGTTTCTGCATCTGTGAAATGGGAATGATATTTCTACTTATCTTTTAAGGTGTTTGTGAAAAGTAAATGTGTGAAGTGCCTGTGAGACAGTAAAAACAAGGTTAAAATTATCAAAATTAACTGAATGTTTTTGTTACTACAGTTGATGTTGAGTTTTCTGCATTCCTCAGTTGTGAAGGTCAGCTTTACTCACTGTCTCATGCTGAATTGCCAAAAGGAAGAAATGTAGCATTTCAAGCTTCTAACTGTGTAACATCCCATTTCATCAACCCCCTGGCACAAGTAGCTAAGAATATGGCTGTGTATTTCATTATGTGTACCCAGAAACTTAATTTAAAGCACTTGTAGGCTTTAGGCTCCCATTCGCAGGTTAAACAACAGGGAAGGTGAACTAAGCACGCAGCATACAAATAATAATCACTAAGAGCCACGGAGCGTTTGCTGAGGGCCAAACGTGGCTATGTTTTACGAGCACTAACTCAATTTTAATTCTTACAATATCCTGTGAACTACAAGCTCATACTTCTCCCTTTTTAAATATGAGAAAACTGGGCTTGAGAAACTTGCTACAATTTAAATAAAAAGCCACAGGGCCGGCTGTTGAACTCCAGTTGTGGTTCTTAACCACCCTGGTCTCCGACCTCCTGGGGTGGTATGTGAGGGTGATTCCAAAAGCTCCTGAGCTCCAGGCTGCTTCCCCCTGTACACTGAACCACCAATGACACCGGGGAAGCTACTGTTTGTTTACTTCTAGGCGATTGATAACATGATACTGTGCTTCACAGGAGGGTCACGTGTTAAACCTACACTCACATTTTTTATGGCAGTTAGTCAATGAGATTAACTGGTTAAACCTTTAATGGACTCTTAACAGGTAAAAGAAAGCTGCAAGGACAGTGTAGAAGAGAGCTTGCTTAGGATAGAGTCTTGAAGATCGTTTAGGAATTGAATGACGCTGTACCCAAAAGAGGATCAGGTTGCTGATGCAATCATGCCCGTGACAAGCTTATTTGTGGCTCTAGTGTTCTGTAACACTACGGACCACACTCTTTTTCTTTGCTGTAATCCAGAATCCCATATGGAATTCTTGAATTTAGATTTACAAAAGCCTTCATAGTCTTCAGGTCTACCCAGCCCTTGCGTTTATAAAGAAGGGAACTTAGGCCCCATCTGCTTAAATTTTACCCCAGTTATCTTCCAGGGAGAGTTGGAGCCCTGTTCATTTGATCATTTCACACTGTTTCTCTATCCCTTAGCTATTTTACTTCGAATAGCTTCACTTTGAATAGTTGATGGGATTTCTGTGTTTATACCAATAACATTTTCCCTCAGTGAGAACCCAAATTCAACAGATAGCATCTGTTCTTTACAGATCTCATCTTACTATTTATAATTTCTTCTTTCTTCCTTTACTTGAAATAAACTTTTATGGGGCACAGGAACAATGACATTTATTAGAATATATTTTAAAACCTATTTATTTCCTCAGCAGATGCCAGGAATTCAGTTTAGATCTAAGAAAACGGCCCTCCTTAATACAACCAACACAACGTCCAAAAGTATTTCCAAAAATGAGCTTGCAGGAGATTCCACTTACCAATTTCAGTCATGGTTATTCCTGGAGCTAATTGTCCATTGTTGAAGGAGCTATAGGTAAACAAGTTGGGTACAGATGTGAGGTCATAGATGGGTTCTTGCTTTATTTGTTTGATTCCAGTCATGTCAAGTCCTGACTGATCAGGGGATGGCTGGCCAGAATCTACATTGTAATACCCCTCGGACTTGGGCAGGTCAATGACGTGCCCATTGGCGTAAGTGCCGCTGGTCTCGTTGTTCAGGCTGCTCAGGCCGTTGCTGATGCTGCTGCTGTACACCCTGGCCAGGGCCTCGGCCTCCCCACTCTGCTGCTGCCGCTGCTCCTGCAGCCGCTGCTGGTGCTTCTGCACCTCAGCATACAGGCTGTCCCTTTGCTTCTTAGACATCCTCCCAAATTTCACAGCTGGGGCAGAGAGAAAAACAGAGAACAGCACTTGTTATCATTCTCGTTAGCCAACTCAGAGCCAGGTGGTCACCGATGGTTGTCCCCTCAACATCAAACACACAACTCCTTTGTGCTGTAACCTCGGAGTCCATTCATCTGCACTCCATGTTTGGTGAAAAGTGGATTCAGAAGTTGCTTGTACCAGTTTCTGTCCATGGTGAGAACTAAACTCAAGCTAAGAAGAAATGTAAAAAGTATGTAACAAAAAACAAACAAACAAACAAAACTATGAAACACCCATAGTATCTGCAATTAAAATATCAACCAAAATTCATTATTAATCTTACTCAAAGTATTAATATTACTAGATTACCAGATAGGGCCCTACTATTCCACTTGCAGGCTTTTTTTTTTTTTTTTTTTTAAATAGCATATTGAGTAAGACCAAAGATGTGGGGCTAGGGATAAATATAATTTTAAGTCAACCCATCATTTGTCTTCATTTGGCTTTTGAGATCAAATAATAATAATCTTTGAAAAAAAATAGCAATTTTATGCTTCCAATGCCCAGAAAGTAAGTCAACAACAGCTATTTTTCCTCATTCTACCACCTGCAATTTTTTTCTTCAAAAATTTGTGTTAACATGTGAATACTTGTTCACTTTTATGGGACATAGTGTAATATTTCAGCACATTTGCACAATATAAACCTAGCTATTTTGTTTCTACCAGAAACATCCTCAGTAATTCTGGGGAAAATTGAGGCAGAGGTTCTGGGAGAACAGAGTAGTAACAGGCAGATGATTTTGTTTGAATGTGTTGTTTCTTAACTTATGGAACTCCACCTCCTGAACTCTTAGATTTTGACATTTCCCTTCACATGTTGTCCACTCTCTCTATGGGATGAATATCCCAAGTCGTGGGGCTACCTCTTCGGAATCTGCAAGCACTGGTTGGCACGTGTCAGTGGGGGGGACTAACAGTCACGCAACCTTGGAGGCTCCCCTCTGAGTTTTGGTTGTGTTTTTCTTTTGTGACAGTGTTCATTCACTTGTTGGTGTAGAGAGCTCTGAGAATGTAGGAAGAAGGAAGTGGAAGGTAGAAACAAATTGAATTCCTGGATGTAGTCGCTAAGGCCGGGGCTTTTTTGAGAATAAGTAAACGGTGAAGTGCTTAAGAACTCTAGCACAAAGGGTCCACAAAGGAGACTCCTGCTGTGAGAAAGCTGCTGTTCGCCCTCATAATATTCCTCCGAAATTAATTTTCTACTTCCATTGGGTACAGGCTACCAAATTTTGTCTGAGTATAGGCTGTTCAAAAGGGAGACCACAGTTCCCAGCCCCCTCACTAGTAGGTGTGGCTATGAGATTAAGTTCTGACGAACAGGAAGTAAATGGAAGTGTTGTACATACTTCCAGGTATTGGGGCATGGCTCTTTGCTTCCTTTGATGCCTACTGGATTTGAACAATTTCTCCTTAATCTTTCTTAAATCTACATTCTGGCCTTCTATGCTGACTAAGTAGGAAAATAAAGTGGTAATTATCCAGTAATTCTTCTCAGCGAAGACAAGCAAACTGATTAATTCATACCAAACTCCCCTTTCCACCTCAGTTGTTGCTCTTATAGAATCTTGAATCATTTATATCATTGTGTTTAACTTTGTTTGTAGAGACGCTGCTGTGATTAGATTCTGTTTCTTAGAGACAAATTTGTTTGCTTACTAATCACAGTGACATTTTCAGTTTCTCTGTGGACAAAATTCAACAGTAACTTTTTGGGAAAGTTTTCTATGCACCTTTCTATTACATCTTTCCAAAAAATTTACTCAATATTATTGTCTAGAGAAAAGCATTTTTATTTAGGAGAAAATAAAAATTATAAATATTGATTGAGAAAGGACACTTGTCCTTTCCCCAGGAAAGTAATGTGCTGTGTTTCTCTGTTTGCAGATCTTCCTTTGCAAGTATTCATGGAAATTCAGAACAGCTCTTTGCTGCAGAGCTACGCATGTGACAAGATCTGTACCTCTCGCTATAGATTTAGACTTTGTTTTCACCTTGGTAGATCTACTTTCTGACTTATTTTAGCACGATAGTTTGAGTTGGGATGGGCATTTGGCACAACATCACTTGGGATGACCACATCCCATGTCCAGGTGCCTGGATTTAAGTCACAGCTCTGCTTCTGACTCTGGATTCCTGCTAATGTGCACCCTGGGAGGCAGCAGGTAACTGCCACCCACGGTGGGGGCACCCATATTGAGTTTCTGGCTTCTGGCTTCAGCGTGGCCCAGCCCCTGACTGTAGCAGGCATTTGGAGAAGGAATCAGCTGATGGAGGGTATCTATCTCTGTCTTTGTCTCTTTGCCTTCCAACTAAAGTGAAAATAAGTAAACATTTAAAAAATAGTTTTGCACTGATTTGTTTAAATTTTAGGGGAAATTAAAAATTGAGAATGAAAAACTCTTGAGTGTGGAGACAGAAATGTAGTAATCATTGCTTTAGTTTTCTATGTTCTTTAAATTTAGGTAAAATGTATTTTATGGCAGGTTGATTACATTAATGAACCTGATTCCTTTTGCTTATTTACATGATATTCCTCAATTTGCAGTGCTCTGTCATTTTTTTAAAAAAAGATTTATTTATTTGAGGGGTAGAGTTACAGAGAGTGAGAGGGAGAGACAGAAAAGTCTACCATTTGTTGGTTCACTCCCCAAATGGCTGCAATGGCTGGAGCTGTGTCGATCTGAAGTCAGGAGCCAGGAGATTCTTTCTGGTCTCCCACGCAGGCCCAAGCTCCTGGGGCATCTCCTACTGCCTTCCCAGGCCACAGCAGAGAGCTGGATTGGAAGAGGAGCAGCCAGGACTAGAACTGGTGCTCATATGGGATGCTGGCATTTCAGGTGGAGACTTAACCCACAGCGCCACAATACTGCCCTTGGTGCTCTGTCATTCCGACAGATGTCCTCTCTACTCTTTGACTCAGGGTCACATGACCTGTCCTGGCACATGTGATATTTACAAATGCAACACAGAGGCTTGAAAGGGGCTTAAATGATTGGGCATCTCACCGTGACAAGGACATGCCTGAGCTAGCTTGCTGAAGAATCAGATATATGAGAAGTAGAGCCAAGCCTCTGCTGTTATCCAAGGCAAGGCCATCTGTGACCCTCAGAGCCACAGAACTAACCTGTAGCTGAGGTGTGCAGAATTCTGCTGTTAACTATGGACCACCTAATCAACATGAACAATGTCAAAAAGCATACAACCAAAACCTCTGCCCTGGAAAACACCTGAAAATGCAAGAAGGGAAAGATGGACCTTTTTAAAGAAATCAATTTAGATCACTAAGTGACTGGAATGTTTTCAAAGAAACAACTTAAAGCTCTACTACAGTTCAGAGTTATCAGGTTTCATCCTAAATTGAGAAGTTCACTGACAATGACCGTAATAATTTTCTAGAATGAATTTCCATTCATTTCAGAAATGATGTGTGCTTCAGTTTTATACTTCCTTCATGCAATAACAGTGGTGACATATTTGGAAAAAATTACAGTACATGGCAAAAATGCAACTATTGAGCTTCTGTGGCATATAGATAACTCCTTGTCATTATTTATAAATCTATTTGTTGTATTCGTAAGTCTATTTTAACAAAGGCTGTGATACTATTATATTTCCAAGTATTAGCAGTCTTCTGGTCATTATTCATTAACAAGAATGGCACATATTTTGAGCGTTTGTCCCTCTCAGTCTTGAATTATTCTATACTGACATTCACTTGAGGGTAGAGGCAGCCTCTTGTTAGACTGCTACCACTTACAGAAGCCAGCACAATTCCATATACAATGCAACTGCTTTATACATATTTGATGGTGATGGTGTTTGCTCAAGATATGCTCTTAACCTTCATTTCGATTGCACGCTAGTTAGGAATAATTTTATGCAAAAAGTATCAGAAATCATTTTATGTTTATTTGGATTGTGGGATTCTAAATGGAATAGAAATTTTTGTAGTGATTCCAGGATAAAATTGCTACTCCTTCAAAGATTTCTACTTAGTACTGCCTCACACTTGGATGCCAGTTTTTGTTTAAAAGAATCCAACTGTACAACTCTCATCTATGGCTTCCTATAGTAACTTTGAAAATTGTTTAATCCATCTCTGGTTGTAAAGTTCTTGTTTAATGATGAAACTGGTCTTAATTTAACTCTTCAGCTTCAGAAATGTGTTTGTTTTATTAGTGCTCTAAGCTTTGTGTTAGAAATGTGTTCCAATTTACCTAATCCCTTCTCATTTTCTTCCTTGTCCTCCTCTTCCATCTTTTCTTTCTCTTCTTCTTCGTCCTCCTCTTCCTCACCTTCTCCTTCCCCTTCCCATTTTTCTTTTCTTTTTTCTTCTTCCTTCCTTCTTTTCTTCTTTCTTTTCCTTCACTCCCTTCCTCCCTCCTTTCCTTCCTTATTTCCTTGCATCTCTCCTCCTTTCTTTTCTTTGCAGGAGTTCCTGAGCTGATGGAACGTTCTTTATTTATTCCACTATGGTAGTGGAATATGTGTCTATTGAGCCTTTTAAATATAGATAGTGTGGCTGGAGAACTGAATTTTAAATTTAATTTTACTTTGATGATTCGAACATTGCATTGACATGTGGGTTAGACAATACAGCTCTGGATAGAAGAAACTCAATCTTTGAAACCTGTCCCTCTAGGGATGTTTTGTTTTCTCATAGAGGCATGCCATTTAGTAGGATACATTCCAGATTTTTGCAAGGTGAATATCATATTTTCTCTTTTAGACTTGGTTTCTTTCTAATAATATCAAACAGCTTTTCTGTTTTTTCTTTTTCTAGTTGCACAATTTACAACTGAGGATTCCTTTGTGAAAACTTCAGTTAAAATAACATTTATGAAAGGTGAAAGGTCTACATAAAAGACATAAAAGATGGTGGAGAAGAATCAGTGGGCACATTCATGATATCATTTCATACACACATACACACACATATACTTACCTTTTAATAAATATGAACACTCAGGTGTATGTATTTCAAGAGGATTTGGTTTGTGACTCTTAGAGCTAAATTTGAACAAATCTGTTATTGCTGACTTTGATGACTACACATATATGTGCCCTGGCTAATTAACCAGTATAAAAGTAGAAATTCATGAGAGAATGAAAATCTAGTGATCTCAATAGTTTTATTAAGCTAGCTACTAGTAGCCATGCTGTTTCAGTGACCAGATATGGTGAATCAACTCTTGTTGGAGCCAGGCTTAACTGACAGAGAGTCAGTGCATATGCCCCAATGAAAATACCACTTTATCTTTGAGGGGAGCCAAGGGGTTTAGAAAGAAGGTAAGTGGGAGGACATCTTACCTCAACTACTGGTACCATGCTGAAGCACTTTGGAAATAATTGCTTAGTCGGTAGGAGGTAAGGATATAAATGTCAGGAGAAGCCCTACCTCTCATTCTAGAGCCCTTACTAGACATAGCTAATTAACCACAACTTATGAATTTTTGATTTCTTCAATACCACATTCAAGACATTATTTATCAATAGAAGATAAAACCTAGCCAATTTTACTGGTAGTTGCCTAATTTATTAGGTAGAAGTTACTCTTTGTAACCAAGATTCAGCACCTATGACATAAAGAAGGCTTCTTTTTTTTCCTTAGAATCACATTTTTTTTCCTTCTTAAGCCCTTTCTCCACATTCCCAACCACCACTCCTCTCCTGGGTCATTTCCCCTTCTGATTAGCTTGCATAAGACATGCTTGAGAGGCATGTGGTAAGATGTCCCTGGCAGTGTCAGGAAGCCGTTGGACCTTTAGTCAAAACTGATCCTTAGACTTACTACTCAGTGTCCTTGTACACTACCTTCTTTCATTCACACAGAGGTTTATGTGCTATAGTATATTTCTTCCCCCTTGAGAACAGATTGTGGCTCTATCCATTAAATAGCCTCCTACCTTTCCAACACATTTTTTTTTTATGTTGTAGGATTCATTCAGTCTCCCAGATCTTGTGGATTGATGGCACTGAGACTGCTCAGTCTGCATGGACCCTATGTTCATCCATTCCCCATGGTTCTCTTCACCAGCACAGACCTACAAGATCAGCCTTTCTAGAAGAGATATTCTCTTTTGTTGTAGGAAGAAGTAACACAAACAAATACATGGCTTATCTCTTTGCAGTTATTAATGGGGCTTTTAAGAGACTGTCAATTAATATGCTGCCTCCAAACAGGAGAAAATCAGAAGTAAACAAGATACAACAAAAACAAATAAAAGAAAAAAAAATCAGTGGGTTAATAGGAAAGTTTTAGAAACTTCATCACTGGTGATTTAGAAGTACTGAATAAATTGAAGGATTCAAGTTCAATTTTTTTTTTGTAAAATTTGTCTTATAGGTGCACACTTGTGCAAGACAAGTATAAATGGCTTGGGACTTAATGAAAAGGTAAATAAATGAACAGCTCGCAACACCCCTATATAATAAGGTTCAGTACCTACAATTATCTATCATTCTTTGAAACTTAAGGAAGTTTCTTTTGTGTTTTGTTTTGTTTTGATCCATACCACCTTGAACATCACTGAAGGGAACATGATCAGAGGCACAGAACCCATAGAGAGAGTGAAGTATCAAGGATACTGCCTGTTTTTCAGGCTCCAGGCAGAAAATAATTCAATGGATCATTCACCTGGTTACTTGCTTTAAACCATTGAACATACAGGAAGAACAAGCCAGAAATGGCTCCTGTACACAGGGACATTTAAAATCTGATACAGGAGAGCTGTGGCCAATGTCAGTAAGGGATGAGTTAATGTACATGTATGCCTAAAAATGGACATACAATTAGTAAAATTCATTGATAATATTGTTTGAGTTAATTTGTTCTCTTTCATTAATCAAAAGGCTCATCTGGGGAGTCAAGCCACCCATTTGGTTGGGTGTGAAGGTGGAGTGTGCACTTGAATTCCATTCTGAGTAGGACACCTACACAGTTTTGGACTTGAACTTCATCACAGCTCAATACACTATTGGTCCTTAATTGGGTGGTTATGACTAGTCAGCAAAGCTTTTGAGCTTCCTTATAGAAGCATATTCTCCTCCTTAGCATTTCCACACACAAAGAAATCTGTACACCAGTGAGGCCTACCTAGTGATCAGATGACACTGGTTTGTCTGAGACCTTCTAGTTCTGGCTCTGAAAGTGTCCTGTCCCAGAAAACTGCTCATTCACAGGCATCCTCAGAGGGGTGCTCACCTTCAACCTCGGCTCAGGTGGCTTTCACGCAACCTAGTTAGCACAGGCTGCTCCATGAACTATGGTAGTCTTCCATGTTTTCCTACTTTATAGGCAATACTATATTTTATATGTTCTTTCTTACCTCTTAATGCACTACTAGCACTATAGTTTTCTTTCCCTATTATCTCCAATTTCTTAATCTAGAGATCTTCCAGTAGCTTAAATAGATTTCAGCAAAACATGCATTTGAAAGTCCTTAAGTGAGAAATAGGAAGGTGATGCCTTACCATCTCTCGACATTCCTAGGGCAAGACACTTCTGTAGTCGGCAGTGTTGGCAACGGTTTCTGTTGGTTCTGTCAATTAAACAGTTTCTTTGCCTTGGGCAGGAGTAAGAGGCATTGTTCTGTTGGCTCCTCCTAAAGAAACCCTAAAGGGAGAAAGAGAAGGGGGAGAGAAACAGTATTACAAGAAGGAGAATGCAGTGAATATTAACATATGTTAAATTTGCCACATTTTCTACTGTGAATGTTAATAGTTTAATTTTTTTTTAAGGGAAAGAGTTTATTGGGGGAAACCCAATAGACTGGAGGGAAGGGGCAAAGAAGGAAAAGAGGGAGAAGGAGAGTGTAAGAGAGAGACAGAGATAGAGACAAGGGGTCAGGAGAGAGAGAAAGAAAGAGAGCCAGGTGTTTCAGGAACCTTCCTTTTAAAACCTTGCTGGGGGGTGGGCAGGGAAGTAGGAGCAGCGAATCCCATTAGGATGGGGGTGGAGCTTGACACAGGTGGTTGGGCCATGTGGCCACCTGGTTTCCAAAAGCTTAATTTTTAAAATTCTTTGGATATTGCTCCTTGGATAGCTTGCACAGGTTTTTGCTGGGGAAAATATATGTTATCAGTATATATATGAAAGTGTCATTCATTCATTCATTCATTCATTTAATGAATGTTTGCATAAAATCATTGAGGGGGCCGGAGCTGTGGTATAGCAGATAAAGCCACCGCCAGCAGTGCTGGCATCCCAAATGGGCACTGGTTCGAGTCCTGACTACTCTATTTCCCATCTAGCTCTCTGCTGTGGCCTGGGAAAGCAGTGGAAGACAGACCAAGTGTTTTGGCCCCTGAACCTGCAAGGGAGGTTCAGAAAAGGCTCCTGGCTCCTGGCTTCAGATCAGTGCAGCTGCAGCCATTGCAGCCATCTGGGGGGTGGACTAATGGATGGAAGACCTTTCTTTCTCTGCCTCTGCCTCTCTGTAACTATGCCTTTCAAATAAATAAATATTTTTATTAAAAAAAATTGTGAGCTTGCAGTTCTGGAAAAAAAACAAAAAACAAAAATCAAAAACTCTTGCTCCCACAGAGCAGTGGGGAGGGGGAAGGAGTGGGAAGCGCATGTGCTGTGGAGGTGGGAAACTCAAGGTCCTGCTAGCACTGGTGACACTGAGAGTGTGGGGTCAGTCAGTATCTGCTACTCTTTTCCTTGCTTGGAAGATGCATTTTCCCCATTTGAAATTTTTTTCTTTTTTTTTCTTTTTTATTTTTTGACAGGCAGAGTGGACAGTGAGAGAGAGAGACAGAGAGAAAGGTCTTCCTTTGCCGTTGGTTCACTCTCCAATGGCCGCCGCGGCTGGTGCACTGCGACCGGCGCACCACGTTGACCCAATGGCAGGAGCCAGGTGCTTCTCCTGGTCTCCCATGGGGTGCAGGGCCCAAGCACTTGGGCCATCCTCCACTGCACTGCCTGGCCACAGCAGAGAGCTGGCCTGGAAGAGGGGCAACCGGGACAGAATCTGGTGCCCTGACCAGGACTAGAACCCGGTGTGCCAGCGCCGCAAGGCGGAGGATTAGCCTAGTGAGCCGCGGCGTCGGCCATTTGAAAGTTTTTTTAATTTGGCCAGAATGCTTCTGGAAAGTTGTTTTCTAAACCAGTGATGTACCTTATAATCAACCATATCTCTAAATAAAGGAATGTCATATATGAGAGGACTACACAAAGTTCACAGAAAATGGAATGAAAAGATAATTTTATTTTGGTGCATAAACATTTTTGAAATCCATATGAAGTTTTTGCATGATACATATTTTCCATGAACTTTTTTGAAACGTATGGATTTCCCATGTTTTGCATCAACATAAGCGTATCTTTTAATTCAAATTTCCATGAATTTTTGAAGTGCTCTGGTATAAATTCTTCAACAAGAAGTAAGTAATGGCGCTGGTGCTGTGGCATAGTGGGTAAAGCTGGAGCCTGCAGTGCCAGCATCCCATATGGGCACTGGTTCGAGTCCCAGCTGCTCCACTTCCGATCTAGCTCTCTGCTATGGCCTGGGAAAGCAGTAGAAGATGGCCCAAGTCCTTGGGCCCCTGCATCTGCATGGGAGACCCAGACGAAGCTCCTGGCTTCTGGCTTTGGATCGGCACAGCTCTGGCCATTGCGGCTATCTGGGGGGTGAAACAGTGGATGGAAGACCTCTCTCTCTTTCTGCCTCTGCCTCTCTGTAACTCTGCCTTTCAAATAAATGAAAAATAAATCTTAAAAAAAGAAGTAAGTAATAAGTAAAAAATAGAACAAATTATCTCTGCTCTGGCAATATTGAAAGTCTTCATAAAAGCCCCTTTGGGTCCTTCTAGTACAAAATGAACTGCCAGGGACTGTATACTACTCCTTTAAATAAATGCACAGCTGAGTTTATTTTAAGAAAATTCCTTGAATACCAACTCCTTTAGCTATCTTATGAAAAAATTCTATTGGAGAAAAGAAGCATTTTCTCTAGAGATATGAAAGTTATCACGCTTCTGTTCATCCACCTCCACAATCAGTTTCTCTAATCACTCTTTGCTCTTGGACTGTCTCGAGCAAAGCAGCTAAAGTGCAAAGTGCCCTGTGCAAAATGATGGTCTACAATAGACACAGCAAGAGAAATTTTAGGAAAAGACAGCTCTCAGCATCATATTTTCTTTTTTAAAACATTTTAATTTATTTAAAAGGCAGAGAGATGGAATGGAGAGAGGGTAAGAGAGAGAGAAAGAGAGAGAGAGAGAGAGAGAGAGAGGAGATATCATCCATCCACCAATTTACTTCCTTGCAGCAGTTGGGGACTGAGCCAGGCAAAAGTCAGGAGTGGGGAACTTAATCTAGGTCTTCCATGTGGGTGGCTTGAGCCATCAGCTGCTGCAGTGTAAGATATGCATTGCGGGGACCTGAAACTGGGAGAGGAGCTGGGACTTGAACCCAGGCATTTCAATACATTTTAAATGCTAGGCCAAGAAGGGTTAAGTTCAGTACACACCTTTCTGAGAGGCCTAGAATAGGTCTTCCAGCTTCCTTCAAATAACTTCTGTGTTTGTCAACTATTTAAAGGAGGATAAAGTAGGTATGGGACTAGGTGACACTGAGAGGCAATTACCTTGGCCTCAGACTTAAGGCCCAACAAAAACATTGGCAATCAGGAAAAATAATAGTTCAACAACAAAGTGTTAAATCAACAAAATAAAACCCAATGGTTTAAGAAAGACAGGATCTACATGAGTTTTCCTTTTGTCATGGGCTTCACTATGGCTAACATAGAACTGTGACAACAGCTTGGTCAACCTATAAAGAAAGGGATGTGTGGCCAAGGATCTCCTTAGAGGGAAAGAGTGCTCAAAGGCATTCAACAACAGGAGTAGTTTTATCTCTATATATTCATGTGTATTATTTATTTAATGAACCAGTGACATCAGAATGAGACATCTGATTGCCAAGTTCTATGGAATTCATAGAACTCCTTAAATTAGAAATCACACATAAGTCCATAGGGATCAAAATGATGTCCTTTGGCACTGGCATTGTTAAGCTGTCACATGCAAAGCCTGCATCCTATGGGCTCTCGTTCGAGTCCTGGCTGCTCCACTTCCAATCCAGCTCCCTGCTAAGGCACCTGGGAAAGCAGTGGAAGATAGCCTGAGTCCTTGGGGGCCTTTGTTCACGTGGGAGACCCAGATGGAGCTCCA
Source organism: Oryctolagus cuniculus (assembly GCF_051225735.1). Lineage (NCBI taxonomy): Eukaryota > Metazoa > Chordata > Mammalia > Lagomorpha > Leporidae > Oryctolagus > Oryctolagus cuniculus. Next base: position 155,623,555 of record NC_142867.1, read on the forward strand.
GGCTCCTGGTTGCAGCGTAGCCTAGCCCCAGCTGTTGTAGCTATCTGGGGAGTAAATCAACAGATGGAAAATCTCTCTGTCTCTCCCCCTCCCTCTCACTCACTGTAATTCTGTCTTTCAAATAAGTAAATAAATCTCTAAAAAAAAGGAAATGATATCTTTCATATACCATGAAAACTGTCACAAAGCATGATCTCAGACTACTGGTCTTTATTAAAAATGATTTAAAATTTACATTTTAAGTAAGAATTTTGAGTTTTTTTAAAAATCTTTGATTACTCTAGTACCACTTAGTAAAAGATGACAGGAAAGAGTTTCCTAAAGTCACAGCTACAGCCCTAATTTAAGGCCAATATGACATTAATTGTGAGACATTTCTTGCTTGTCTGTTGCTCATTTTGTAAATGAGGGTTTTGGCATGAGCAAGAGATTATATTTCAAATTACGTTGAATGAACAGGAAATTCAATAAGTGCATGAGTTGAATGGGTGCTATTTAAAATGGGTGATTTACACAGCACACTCATAGAATGACAATTGCTTTAAGTAACACTCTGACCTCAGAATCAGCCCTTAAGGCTTCCTAGTCAGGCTTAAAAGCCCATGAGAGCATTTCAGGCATGGACAGCCAAGACATTGTGTCAAAAAATGTTCTACAAGAAGGATCTCTGTGAATGAGACCCCAGCGGAAAGAAGTGGCCATCAAAGAAGGATGTACTTTTCTCTAAAGTGAGGAGAGAACTTCCAATTTGCTTATGGCCTTGTCTAAATACTGACATAGTTTGTGGATTTAAAAGGCTTCCATAACCTAGTCAGCTCATGTCAAGAGCCTTGGGTGCTCACTGATGTCATAAATAAGAGTGTTAATTGTTAAATTAACAACAGGAGGGGCCGGCGTGGTGATGCAGCAGGTTAACACCCTGGCCTGAAGCGCCGGCATCCCATATGAGCACTGGTTCTAGTCCCGGCTGCTCCTCTTCCAATACAGCTCTCTGCTATGGTCTGGGATAGCAGTAGAAGATGGCCCAAGTCCTTGGGCCCCTGCACTCGCATGGGAGACCCGGCAGAAGCTCCAGCCACTGCGGCCAATTGGGGAGTGAACCATCGGATGGAAGACCTCTCTCTCTCTCTCTCTCTGCCTCTCCTCTCTGTGTAACTCTGACTTTCAAATAAAAATAAATAAATCTTTAAAAAAAATTAACAACAGGAGTCACTGTGCATTAACTTCCCATGCAAGATCTCTATCCTCAAAGAGTTGTATTACGAGAGTTAACTATAAGACTAGGCTCAAGCAATTTTTTGTGTGTATGCGTGTGTGTGCAAATTGTTGAAATCTTTATGTAGCATAGAGTTGGTCTTCTGTGTATAAAGTTAATTGAAAATGAATCTTAATGGAGAATGGAACTGGGAAGGAGAGAGGGAGGAGAAGCAGGTGGGGAGGGTGAGTATGGTTGAAAGAATAACTATATTCCTAAAGTTGTACTTACAAATTTGTATTCCTTAAAAAATTAATTAATTAAAAAATAAAATGGGTTGACTTGAAAACAGTACACTGAAAAATCAGAGGTTGATAACTGAATGTGCTGACATTGACATGTTCACTGTGAATAGAGCTTCTTAAGTTTTCTACTTTAAGAAAAATGTAGCATCCTCATATTTACAAATGTAGGCTTTTCCATGAAATAAATAAAACAGCATGGTTTACAAAGTCATCTTGACTAAGACTTCAGAGTGTGCTTCAACAGTATAAATTCAATAGCATAATTTTTTTGTAATTTTTTCTTTAAATAAAAAAGATGATAGGAACTTAAATATTAGTTCCTCACAATTGAATTGCTGAATTATATTTGTACAGTCATTAAATTTTAAAAATTTATTGTTTAAATGCTTTGCTCCTAGACTTGAACATATCCTTGCATTTTGAAATCAGATGTTTTCCAAATAGTGCTTATACCACAAAATACCAAATATCCCTACTTTGACAATTTAAAAAAAATTTTTCAATGGATATGAAGTAAACTAGAGTAGAGCTCTTAAACTGCATAATGAGCCAACAAATCATTTAGAAATGCTGTCAATGGAAATGTTTTGATTAAAAAAATTATGAGTATTTATGAAGAAAACTGTCTACCTGCCCCAAGAAAGCAATACTTTCTTCAAGAAAGGTAAAACATTGCCCACTTATACTTTTTCTTTATTGTTTCTTCTTGATGAATTTAAAAACAATTCACCAAGATGGATAACATGCAATCCTTGGGTCAGGTACTCTTCTGCAGCAGTTAAGTTTCTGCTTGGGAAACCTATGTCCCAAATTAGAATGACTGGTTTGAGTCCACCTGCTCTGCTTATCACCCAGCTTCCTGTTACTAGGTCCCGGAAAAGCAGCAGCTGATGGCTCCAGTATTTGGGTTTTTGCCACGCACATGGGAGATCTGGATAGAGTCTCAGGCACCTGGCTTTGGCCCAGCCAAGCCTCAGCTGTTGTGGGCACTTGTGGAATAAATCAGCAGATGGAATATCTCTCCCTCCCTCTGTCTCTGTTTTTCCCCCCTTCTGTCACTCTTCCTTTCAAATAAAGAAATAAATAATAATAAATGAAAATAAATAAAACATTTAAAACAATTCTTAATCATATGTTTGCAGAGAGACAGAGTACAAGGGATATCTCTAGGTGTTCATTCATGGATTATCTCTAATCATTTGGAACGCAGGTAGAGGTGATGATAATTCAGATCAGGATATTGACAGGTGGGTACATTGATATTGTTCTCCTTCTCCTTCTTCCCTCTCCCTTTTTATTCTCATTAATTCCTTTTTGTTTTCTTCCATTTGATTTCTTTTATTTTTATTTTTATTTTTTTGACAGGCAGAGTGGACAGTGAGAGAGAGAAAGAGAGAAAGGTCTTCCTTTGCCGTTGGTTCACCCTCCAATGGCCGCAGCGGCCAGCGCGCTGCAACCAGCGCACTGCGCCGATCCGATGGCAGGAGCCAGGTACTTATCCTGGTCTCCCATGGGGTGCAGGGCCCAAGGACTTGGGCCATTCTCCACTGCACTCCCTGGCCACAGCAGAGAGCTGGCCTGGAAGAGGGGCAACCGGGACAGAATCCGGCGCCCCGACCGGGACTAGAACCCGGTGTGCTGGCACCGCAGGCGGAGGATTAGCCTAGTGAGCCGTGGCGCTGGCTCCATTTGATTTCAATTTGAGGAATCATACCTTTTTGAGACTGCTATAAAGACTCAGTTTCTCACCCAGCACCACTATTTGGCAGTTACACAATTTTTTTTTCCCTTTTATGTTTACAGACCTCTTAAGATTAACATTGGATCTTAGAATCCAGGATGCACTACACCTCTTTTAGTTCACTGAACTTAAGCTAATGATTCACTTATTTTGGATCCAAAATAGATTTATTCTTGCCAATAAATTAGATGTCGTATCACCTGTTCCCTGTAAGATTGCAATTGCATTTTACTTGTTGTCTTTAAAGTTAGTATAGAAATGTCTTTTTAAGATTTCAAATTTCTCTTATTTCAGAATATGTTGCCTGCTATTCGGGAAGGAACTTGCTCACAGGATTTGGAGTTTTTATTGGAAGGATTGGTGAGATCTTTCTGGGAGGGAGACACTGGACTGGGAGTGAAGAAACCCACAGTTTTGGTCAGCTCTCCGCTGCCTGGATCAGTGAGGTAGGGGAGATGATGTAATCTTGCTTTATTCTTCAGGACCTCAGGGACTAACGAAGAGATTGAGGCAGATGATTTTTAATGGATTTGGGAATCATCTGGTCTACTTCTACCTTCCCAAGATTCCAGTTTTTGCTTCTTGCTCTGGAATGGGAGACTAAAAGGTAGGCATATGCACACTGCAACTGTTATCCTGGGTTCCTCTTTCTCAAGCAGGTATATGTATGCCCCTTAGTTTACAATCATTATTTTAACCTTCGGTTAAGTGTCTTACAGACAACACTGGAGGACAATGCGGCAAAAGCGTTGCCTAAGTCTGGATGTACATCTCTGTAAATGTGAAAAATCGAAGCTCCTAAGTAAGACTCTACTTTTAAGGAGCTCCTGACCAGTTAGACCATAACAAACAGAAGAGCCTCCCACCCACCCAAGAGAGAAAAATGCCAGTGTTGGCAGCTGGCAGGCCTTCCTTCAAGAAGGCTTCAGGACGTGTGCTGTGGGGTACACAGGTGCCGTGCCTGAGACAAACATGGAACCGCGTGGGGTTAAAGTCCCGTACCTTGCAGCCTTCACACGTGATGACTCCGTAGTGGATCCCGGAGGACTTATCGCCACAAATTTTGCATGGTATCACTTCAATTTGTGCTGAAAGGGGAAAGCAGACATTTGAGCTTACAGAGTGCTTGTCTTCCTTTCCTGCTTCCTGTCTCCCTTCCCACCATCCCTGCTGTGAGATTTGAGTTTGAAGACACCAAGGAGGGTGTGGTCGCATGGCTGTCACCCATTACTATGTCAATGGCCCTCCTAAGCTTCTATGTCAAAGGACACCCATCTACCATTGCTACATTGCTTTTTCTCAAACTAAACTAGTATAACCAAAGACTAGAGGTTTTCAAAATTCTTGCCTTTACAGTTTTCTCTTTCTTACACTTGATTTTTTTTAAAAAAGATTTTTATTTATTTATTTGAGAAGTAGAGTTACAGAGACATGCACAAAGAGAAAGGTCTTCCATTTGCTGGTTCATTCCCTAAGTGGCCACATTAGCTGCAGCTGGGATGATCCAGGAGCTTCTTCCAGGTCTCCCTGTGGGTGCAGGGGTCCAAGCACGTGGGGCATCTTTTACTGCTTTCCCAGGCCATAGCAGAGAGCCGGATCAGAAGAGGTGCAACTGAGACAAAAACCGGCACCCATATGGGATGCTGGCACCTTAGGTGTAAGCTTAGCCTCCTAGGCCACAGTGCCAGCCCCACGCTTGATCTTAAATTGTTTGACTCAAAGATTCCTTGAACTATTGGCTTTACTATTTTCTTACTTGCACTTGAAAATTTGCACACACAGCTTTCACATGGTCTTACCTCAGTAATATTTTAAATAAGTAAATAAAGCAAAACTGGGTCAGGGAGGAGCAGGTAGGAGTTGGGCAGAGTATATGGTTACTTAATATATTACATGGCTAGATGTTTACTTGTGAAAATGCCAATAATCAAGCAGTTCAATACTGATCATGCTGTATGTGTTCACTAAGGTGAAGAAAACTGTTCACACAGGACAAGATTATGCTAATAGTGGCTACTAGTGTAATTAACATAGAGAAATTAAAGAAAAATTAATCAAGTATGTGGTCATTGATTGGGAATTCAATAGGAAGTGAAATCGTTTCATTGGGGATAAAGACATATTTGTTGATTTTGAAGATCATGTAGGATTTGGTTAGGCTGAAAGGAGAAGCATTAGATGAAGAAAGGATTGGCGGTCTAGGATGGTTGTGGGTTGAAATCACTAAGATAGCAGCTGGGCTAGATGGAAACTTGGGTCCTGTGGTTGGATGTTAGATTCTGGAGCTCTTGGGTCAGGCAGAGGACTTTTTACCTGATCCCACAGGACATAAGGAGTTGATGTAGTGAACAGGGTACAGAACCTATGAAAGTGGTGGTTCAGGTACTTTAGAAAGGTAAGCTTGTCTAGTAGCTAACCAAAGGTTATCTCCTAATTAGGGTATTGGAAACTGAAAACCTGAATTACTTGTTGGAAAACAAATGGAGAAAAGATAGAAACGTGATTCAATGGCAAAAGTGAGATTACATGATGAAAGAAAATGTAGAGATGTGGAAATTTTTTTTCTCTACCCATTTAGCAATTGATGGACACTTATGTGGCTTCCTTTTTTAGCTATTGTGAATAATACTGTAGTAAACTTGGGAATGAAGATATATATCCTTTGGATATATATCCAGTAGTGGAACTGCTGGATCACACAGAAGAATGTAATAATTCTATGTCTTTGATAGCATTCTAAGAGTTGTTAAAATGATGCACACTAAGAAGATCTTCTATTTCCTTTCCCAACTTACGATAATTATGCAAAATATACTTCAAAATGCATTGTATATCAGTTTGCCACTTGCATGATTTTGTAGCTTTTCTAATTCTTGAATATACAAAGTATATTACCCTCTATTTCTTATTGCTTTATATTTTATGAAAATGAAACACTTCACTTCAGGGTAGTAGACTGAATTTTTCAAAATTAAATGTTTCATAGGAACTTCAAGTTATCTTTGTAAGCAAAAATTTCCACTTTTCCTATAAGCAAAATGAGGATTCAGTTTGTTAATAAAGCTTTTGAGTTGACTTGAGAAGGGATAACCAGAAATGAGGCAAATTTTCTGATACTATGTAGCTCATTCTCTGACCTCCCCCACAACTGCACATTCAGAATACTAATTTTAAGTTCCTATATGTGCCAATCAAGTCAGTTATAGACATCAAAAGAGACAAAGTTAATTAAAGTACTTAGTAGACTACATGTTTTTATTTGCTTCTGTTTCTTTTAGCTTTCAGATTATTGAACTACTATTCAAGATTTTTTGATGGGGAAAAATATGAGATTTTATGTCATTCTCTGTTCTCCTGAATTCCAGTCCTTAATCTGTTAATAACATGGGAAGTGACCAAGTTAAAAAATCTCTGACCTTATGCTTTCTGACTTATAAATATGGTAACTTCATAGATTTGTGAGGATTAAATGGAAATGTTATCCAGAAGTACCTTGTAAATAGTGTAGAGCCACAAAATGTCAGTTTTCAACATCATCATTTCATCATCATCATCAACTGATATTTGAAACAAATAAGATACAAGCCACATTATTATTCCTTTATTAAAGACCTTGTCTTTTAAACATAACCTAATGAATGACACTATAAATTATTTGTACTTTTTTTTTAGTGATAACCTTTCAAACAGTGGCTTGTTTATAATGATTACAAATTGACTAAGAATGTCACGTATTCATTGTATAGTTTGTAGCATATATGATGTTAAGTCAGAGGCTCTCTGCATAAATTTCTCCCCAGGGAGTAGCTTACACGTTGGGAGAGTCTGCTTCAATAAGTTCTTAATTATAAAATGATCTAACTTTAAAGAAAATGAAAATAGAGGTAATTTGCCCCCTGGGTGTCGCTCCCCGTCTTCATGGGGGAACGACACTAAACCCTGCCTAGGCTTCATATCCGAGTCACGGCACCATTATGTCGCTCCCCCTCTTCGTGGAGGAGCAACACAGGACCCTGCGCTGTTCTTTCATCTGCTCGGCCCTCCCCGGGTTTGCTGCTGGTTCTTCCCGGGTTGGCTACTATCCCTTCCACCTCCGTGGAAGGGCAGTTCCCCCTGGCCGCATTCCCCACTTCCGCAGGGGAGCGGCACACCGCCGGCCGGCTCTCTGGGGGCTGCACGGGTTCCCTTAGATGTTCCCCATAGATGTTCCTCGTGCATGCCGTTTCTCTCCTCCTTTATAGTCCTTCTCTGCCAATCCCAACTCGGCTGCCCACACGCCGAGTACGCTGCTCTCCAATCAGGAGCAAGTCCTACAGTTAATTGGTTGAACTGGAGGCAGCTGTGCGGAAGCTGTTTACTTCTCTCCCAGCGCCATATTGTGGGAGAGCAGATGCATAGAATAAGTCCTAATTCGAGTAACTTAGTCTAGTCCGGATTGCTCCCCACAGATCCCCCTTTCTTTTTATTTTTTGGCGTTGATACGCGCCTGTCTTCGGTGTCCCACGGCACACACTCTGCTCTACTTGCTAGCGTTGCCACAGGCTCTTACAAGTCCTATCAATCAGGAAAACCGAATCCGGGTCCTCTCTTCGCCATTGTGAGGAGGTTTTTAGGCGCTGATGCGTGCCTGTGTTCGGTGCCCTGCAGCGCATGCTCTACTCTGCTAGAACTGCCTGCAGGTGTTTACAAAACCTATCAGGCAAACCGAATCCAAGCCTTCTCATTGCCTTATTGTGGGGAGGCCTTACTGATGTTAATTCGTGCCTGTCTTCGGTGACCTGCGGCTAGCCGCCCAGGTGCTCATCGCCTCACTAATCGGGCAGACCGAATCCAAGCCTTCTAATTGGCATGTTGAGGGGAGGCCTTATTTTTCTCTATTTCTCTATCTCCGGGCATTCCTACCTCTCCCATTTCACTTCTATCTTCCAGCATTCCTATTTCTCTTTTACTTCTAAACTTCTGTTTCTCTTATCCCCGCAGCTTTCCGGCACCTCGCCCCGCCGGCGGGTTCCCGGCTCTGCGCCGCTTCAGCCCGCGCGCCTCTCTCATCTGCGCAGCTTCCCGGCTTTGCGCGGCTCGGCTTTGCGCGCTCCGCGGTCTCCACGCTTAACCCTTTCGCGTCTGAACCACGGCCTACGCCAGCGTTCCCTATCTATTCACGCCCCGTGCTCTCTCTGCACGCGGCGGCTTCCGCGAGTAACACAGTGTAGCTTGCGTCTCCGCCACTAGGATTCAATCTAAGTTCCCCGGGCTAGCCTGGCGAATTCAACCCAGCGTACGTCTCCGCCCCACGATTTGGCTTCCCGTCCTTTGCTCCCCGGGCTAATCAGACGGATCCCAATCTGGCTTACGTCTCAGCTTCTGGTTTCAACTTTTCGCCCCCTATTCCCGGGCTAACTTGAGAACCCCAAAGTGGCTTTCGTTTCCGCCTCGGCCTGCCCCCCGCGGCTTCAATTTCCCTAACATTTTTCTCTACCCGGTATGTTTCCCCAAGCTTTCCTCCAACGATATTCCTCCCTCATTTCTCCTGGCCTCTCCCCACAGTCCGCGTCCGAGTCTGTTTGCTCTAGCTTTCACTTTCGCTTTCGACCTTAGAGATTTCTCCCAGCTTCCCCCCGTAGTCCGTATCCGAGTCTATGCCTAGGCTTTCAATAGCTTCTTCCGGCTCCTTTTTCGTCCGGCTTTTCCCTAGGCTGTTTGCTAGTCTCTCTCTCCGATATTTTCCCAATTCTTCCCGTTTCTTCCCGTTTCTTCCCTCCTAAGTTTGCTATCCGTCCTAGGTTTCCTATCCGAGTCATTTCTTCCCTCCTAGGTTTCCTATCCGTCCTAGGTTTCCTATCCGAGTCACGGCACCATTATGTCGCTCCCCGTCTTCATGGGGGAACGACACTAAACCCTGCCTAGGCTTCATATCCGAGTCACGGCACCATTATGTCGCTCCCCGTCTTCATGGGGGAACGACACTAAACCCTGCCTAGGCTTCATATCCGAGTCACGGCACCATTATGTCGCTCCCCCTCTTCGTGGAGGAGCAACACAGGACCCTGCGCTGTTCTTTCATCTGCTCGGCCCTCCCCGGGTTTGCTGCTGGTTCTTCCCGGGTTGGCTACTATCCCTTCCACCTCCGTGGAAGGGCAGTTCCCCCTGGCCGCATTCCCCACTTCCGCAGGGGAGCGGCACACCGCCGGCCGGCTCTCTGGGGGCTGCACGGGTTCCCTTAGATGTTCCCCATAGATGTTCCTCGTGCATGCCGTTTCTCTCCTCCTTTATAGTCCTTCTCTGCCAATCCCAACTCGGCTGCCCACACGCCGAGTACGCTGCTCTCCAATCAGGAGCAAGTCCTACAGTTAATTGGTTGAACTGGAGGCAGCTGTGCGGAAGCTGTTTACTTCTCTCCCAGCGCCATATTGTGGGAGAGCAGATGCATAGAATAAGTCCTAATTCGAGTAACTTAGTCTAGTCCGGATTGCTCCCCACACTGGGGTGTGAGAAGATGTTTTTGAAAGCCACAAAGGTTATCTTATACAACTTCAGAAATACAAATGAGACATGGAACATTCACTACAACATCTGCATATTTATGCATATTTATAATCTTGGCTCAACACGTCATCCTGAAGACCTATAAACATTCTAACAGCATTTTTTTAAAAGAGAAAGAAGGAACTTAAATGGGTATATACATGTGTGTGTGTGTTGCTCCACTTGGGGTGGGGTATTCAGTTCAGAAACCCTTTGAGCATTTTTACTTATTGCAACAGAATGAGTCATTACAGACTCAGAATGAGTCTGAGGTTTATTACAGTTGGAGATACATTAAAATAATGTGAACTACTAATTTTTTCCTTTTCTCCCACTTAAAATGCTTCTGAGCTACAATTGTACAGTTCATACAATGTTTTTTACAAAGCACATCTCCAAGACAGAGTACTTCAGACACTGATCAGGACAACAGATCACGTCATTGTTCCAGCGTTTGCCACTTCTAACTCTCTTGCCATTATGCCAGGCACAGCCTCCTGTGCAATTGCCTCACAGTGAATACAGATCCTGTGACATGCTATTTATCATGGCTTCAAATTGAACATCCTGGGAGGATTTTATGGCTTGGACCTCACCAGCTGTGACAACGCAGGTAATAGAAGGAAACTGAGGAGAGGGTTCAACTTTTGTACTTTTATGTGACACATGGTTTTCTTCAACAGCAGCATTCCTTGAGAGACAAACTTATAGGACCCGAAATGTCTTCAATTATAGCTCGATATTTGTGTTTTTCATACCTTCAACTTTTTATATCTTCCACTCACTAGTATTTGTTATTGGTAATTTTGGGGGAGATTATAGCTAAAATTTTATTTACCAATTATAAAAATAATTATATTATAAAAGTAATGATATATAGGATTTTTTTGAAACAATATTTTCACAATGTCCAAGATTGAAGTAAAAGACTGACATGAATAATTTGATGATTTACCTTATGGTAGAGCAATTTATGAAGTACAATTAATGTAAGATCTCATGATTTGGTAGGAAGGTCTTATTCAACAGTTACAGAGTACTGAAAATTTATCTTCCTCTTTCTCTTCAAAGATGCCCATTCTGTACTCCCAGAATCCTCTAAAGGCCCCTTAATTGCTTAGATTCTTTCTACAACTTGGATTAAAGCCCCCAAATTTCAATTCTTCTTGCTAAATAAAATTTGCATGCTTTTACTTCTGCCCCCCTCAGAATGCCCACAATAATGAATTAACTTGAAAATGCATACATCTGATAAAGGATTAATATCTGGAATATATAAGGGGCTCAAGAAACTCAACAGAAACAAAACAATCTAGTTAAGAAATGGGCCAAGAGTATGAACAGGCATTTTTCAAAGGATGAAATGCAAATGGCTAACAGACACATGAAAAGATGCTCAGGATTAGCAGTCATCAGGGAAATGCAAATATAAACCACAATGAGGCTTCACTCTACTCCAGTTAGAATGACTGTCAACTGGGGTGTGCGCCGTGGCACACTAGGTTAATCCTCCGCCTGCGGCGCTGGCATCCCATATGGGCACTGGTTCTAGTCCTGGTTGCTCCTCTTCCAGTCCAGATCTCTGCTGTGGCCTGGGAAAGCAGTAGAAGATGGGCCAAGTCCCTGGGCCCCTGCACCCGCATGGGAGACCAGGAAGAAGCACCTGGCTCCTGGCTTTAGATTGGCGCAGCTTTGGCTGTTGCGACCATTTGGGGAGTGAACCAATGGAAGGAACACCTTTCTCTCTCTCTCTCTCTCTCTCTCTCTCTCTCACTGTCTGCAACTCTACTTGTCAAATAAATAAATAAAATCTTTAAAAAAAATGGCTGACATCCAAAAATCAAAAAATAACAAATGTTGGTGAGGATGTGGGAAAGATGCCCTAATATTTTTTTGATGGGAATGTAAACTCATACAACAATTATGGAAGACAGCATGGAGATTCCTCAGAAATCTGTAGATCTACCATATGACCCAGCCATTCCACTCCTGGAAATTTACCCAAGAGAAATGAAATCAGCATATGAACTGTACTCCCATGTTTATAGCAGCTCAATTCACAATGGTTAAGCTATGGAATCAACCCAGATGTCCATCAAATGATGACTGGATAAAGAAAATATAGAACACATACACCATGGAATACTAGTCAGCTATTAAAAAAAAAGGAATCCTGTCTTTCTCAACAAAATGGATACAACTAGAGACCATTATGTTTAGTGAAATATGCTAGTCCCTAAAAAACAAATATCATGTTTTATTTGATTTGTTGGAACTAATGTATAAAGTACAAAAAAATAGTGTATATGAGCAAAGTTGACATTTTGAGATGTGATTATTGATTATAGCCTTTGTCTATACTCCTGAGGAACAGTAGTCTCTACTTACTACTTGTTGAGTTCTTCATTTAGTGGGGGATTAAGCTTGTGTTTATAAAGTAAATGGAAATAATGTCATTGCAAAAACTTAAAAGAAAAATAAGAAAGGGAGGAGGAGGAAGAGGCAGAGTGAGGGAGGAATGGTAGGAAGTATTCATATATATGAAATGCCTGACCTCTGCTCCATTTATATAAATAAATTTAAAAAACTAAAAAAGAAAATGCATCACTTTTTCAATTTTAAAATATATATATTAAGTACACACATACTGATTACACATACTTACATGGTACAGTATAGTGTTCCTTTTTTTTTAGTGTAGTGTTTCAATACATGTATAGTGTACAATGATCAGATCAGAATTATTGGCAGATATATCACTTCAGACATTTATCATTCCTGTACTTTGAGAACATTCAAAATTCTGTTAGCTATTTTAAATATTCAATTGTTTCCACTATAGTTGTACCACTGTTCTCTAGAACATTAGAAGTTATTCCTGCTCTGAAGCTGCACCCTTACAGCCATTAACAGTTCTTTATCCATCCCCACTTTCTCACACCCTTCCCAGGCTCTGGTAACCAATGTTCTATTCTCTACTTCTTTGAGATCAACTTTAACTGCCACATACAAGGGAGAACATTCGATATTTGTCTTTATTTCACTTAACATAATGTAATCTAGTTTCATCTATGCTGGTACAAATGACAGAATTTTATATTTTTAAATGGCTGAATAACATTCCATTGTGTACATATGCCACATTTTCTTTACCCATTCATCCATTGATGAATGCCTAGGTTGATTCCACGTCTTGGTTACTGTGAATAGTGCTGCAATAAATGTGTGAGTACAGATGTCTGTTCAACATACTGATTTCAATCCCTTTGGATATATACCCAATAAGGGGGAATGCTGGAACATATGGTAGTTCTATTTTTAGCTTTTTTGAGGAATTTCCATACTGTTTTCCATAATTGCTGTACTAATCTACATCCCCAGTAACAGTGTGTGAGAGTTTCCTTGTCTCCATACCCTCACCAGCAGAAAATGCATCATTCTTAAAAGCATCTGTCAGGCGTGCTGGTGGGAATGGATCTTTCAGGTGTTCTCTGTTGGAAGGAAACATCTTACCATGTACACTCTTGTGGCTCTCGATTTCCACCATTCCAACTCTGAAAATTTAACCTGGCCATTTCTATATTTTGGCCATTTTAAGTCCATTGAGGACAGAGGCATTGCTTTTTTGTTTGTTTGTTTTCTATGGTGCCTAAAGCAGAATTTTAAAACTCCCTAAAGCTATGGTCCTAACCATGTTTTCTTTCAATGCAACCAATGAGTTGACATTCTCTCTTTTATGAAAGAGACTTTAAGCAATACTGTTTTTGTATGTGGTGTTGCAAGAAGAAATACGAATCTTGAGACTGCTGGGGTGTATATATTTTGGACAAGATTACCAGGTGATTCTGATATGATATGATAAGGCTCCCATTTGGAATTAAATGAATCAAGTTACTGAGACTTGGCTCTACTATGTAAACCATCTGCAGAGGAGGAAATACCCAGATAGGCCAGATCTGAAAGTATGAACGAGTAATTCTCTCCATTTCCCTAATTTTTTTTAAATAAAGATTTATGTATTTATTTATTTGAAAGGCAGAGTGTCCCTCCCCCTCCAGCCCCCCCAAACACACACACACGCACGCACACAGAGACAGCATCTGCCAGTTAACTTCCCAAATGGCCTCCACAGCTAGGGCTGGTGAGAATGAGTCCAAGAGCCAGGAACTCCATCCAGGTCTCCCAAGTGCGTGGCAGGGGGACAATGACTCAGGCCATCATCTGCTGCTTTCCCAGACATTAGCAGGGAACTGGGTCAGAAGCAGAGCAGCTGGGATTTGAACATGTGCTCCTATATGGCATATTGACATTCAAGTGGTAGCCTAACCCTATTTCCTGACTTTTGGTTTGAGGCTATATTGCAGCATCTTTGATTTTTTTTCCATCTGGGAAATGAGAAGCATCTTCCCAGGCTGCGATTCTCAGACATGGAACACTGTGTTCCTGGACAAGCACAGGCTACCTTCCTGGATCCTGAGTTTGCCTGTTAACTCTGTTTCCTATAACTTGCAGTTATGCTAAAACTGGACAGGGCAGTTAAATCTCTTAATAACGGAGTGAAACACAATTTATACATGTAGAAATTCCCAATAAAGATGACTATTTTGGTTAGGAATTCTTTTGCAGATGTTCTCAATAGCTCAAGTTGTATTTCAATGTATCCAAATTTTATCTTTTGTTTCTTTTAAGATTTATTTATTTTTATTTGAGAGGTAGAGTTACAGACAGAGAGAGGGAGAGGCAGAAAGGTCTTCCATCCACTGGTTCACTCCCCAGATGGCCCCAATGGCTGAAGCTGGGCCGATCTGAAGCCAGGAGCCAGGAGCTTCCTCCAGGTCTCCCATGGGGGTGCATGGGCCCAAGCACTTGGACCATCCTCCACTGTTCCCCAGGCTATAGCAGAGAGCTGGATTAGAAGAGGAGCAGCCAAGACACGAATCCATGTTCATGTAGGATGCTGGTGCCACAGGTGGAGGCTTAGCTTACTACACCACAGCGCTGTTCCCCCAAATTGTATCTTATATATCATCTGTGACAAATTCAAGTTAAAAATCTTAGTTTGTATTCATCCCTTATCTCACCGGGTGACTGATAAGCATCTACCTCCATTAGGTATAAAATTTTATGGTGTCACATAACAACAAACCCAAAGGCCTGGGAGGAAGCAGGTATTCCTGGTACCCAAGTCCACTCTAAATGATTCACCAGACAACATCCTGAAGGCTGAGGTGGGATGGTAGTGTGGAAAACAGATCCTTGTGGAGAAAGGAAAAATTCTGAGCCTTGGCCTCTGTAGCACTCTACCTGCTGATTCTAAAAAAATTGGATTAGGCTTGTGCCCAGATAGATGTCATCAGTAAAGAGCACATGTTAATGCCAGTTTCCATTCTAAACATCCAGTAGAGAGCGTGAAATTCAGTGCACCCTAATTTCTCATATCATACTCACATCTATACACATCTGGAATCTACCTCTCTTCTTGAACTCTTCCCACTAACTCTTGGGTGTCAGAGGATTTGAGTTTTCTTTTCCATTCTGATGATAGATGGCTCCTAAATGACTTAAACATATACTTTTTTTATCATTGTAATTTCCTAAACTACATATTATTGAACATTAGATTAAAAACTTGTTACCATGGAATAATGGCAAAAAGATGATTTTATGCCCCCAAAACATAATTTGTAGGATTATCAAAAAGAAGTTGATTTATCTTTGACACAGGAACATTTACTCCAAAAGTTGCTTGCCCACTCTGATTCACTGTGGACTGAAACAACAGAAAATAAGACCAATAAATAGTAATAACAGCAATTAGTATAATCATTAAAAGCAATTAACGACAATAAGTATTTCCCTTGTAAGCAAGGTAAATCATTTTTATAAGCCACAGTGGTTTTAAAGATTTATTTATTTATTTGAAAGGTAGAGTTACAGAGAGGCAGAGGCAGAGACAGAGAGAGGTCTTCTATCCGTTGGTTAACTCCCCAAATGGCTGCAATGGCCAGAGCTGGGCCGATCTGAAGCCAGAAGCCAGGAGCTTCTTCCGGGTCTCCCTTGGGGGTGCAGGAGCCAAGGGCTTCGGCCATCTTCTACTTCTTTCCCAGGCCACAGCAGAGAGTTGGATTGGAAGTGGAGCTGCTGAGGCACGAAACAGTGCCCACATGGGATGCTGGCACTGTAGGCAGCAGCTTTACCCACTACGCCACAGTTCCGGCCACAAGCCACAGGGGTTTTAAACTCAATTTATGAATCAATCCCCATTAAACACAACTTGCCTCATCAATATTTTAATTATAATGAGATAATATGTGTGGGATCTGACATCATTCAGGCTAAGAGTAATGTCTTACATGACTGTTACAATGTGGTTTGCAGATCAGTGGTTTTGGCATAACCTGGGAGCATGATAAAAACTCAAAGTTATTAAGATACAGTTTAGAAGCCTTGCATCCCATATTGGAGTGTCTAGGTTCAAATTCCAGCTCTGCTTCCTATCCCAGCTTCCTGCTCATGCAAACCTTGGAAGGCAGTGGTGATGGCTCAAGTAACTGGGTCCCTGCCACCCACATGGGAGACCCAGATTGAGTGAACCAGTGCATAGGAGATCTCTGTCTGTCTCTGTCTCTTTGCCTTTCAAATCAATAAACAACAACAACAATAACAAAAAAACATGCAGACTATTAACACTCACTGAAGACCAGTGGAATCAGAATTTCCTTTTTTTTTGACAGGCAGAGTGGACAGTGAGAGAGAGAAAGAGAGAAAGGTCTTCCTTTGCCGTTGGTTCACCTTCCAATGGCTGCCGCGGCCAGCGCGCTGTGGCCAATGCACCGCGTTGATCCGATGGCAGGAGCCAGGTAACTTATCCTGGTCTCCCAAGTATTTGGGCCATCCTCCACTGCACTCCCTGGCCAGAGCAGAGAGCTGGCCTGGAAGAGGGGAAACCGGGACAGAATCCGGTGCCCCGACCGGGACTAGAACCAGGTGTGCCAGCGCTGCAAGGCGGAGGATTAGCCTAGTGAGCCGCGGCTCCGGCTAGAATTTGCTTTTTAACAAGCATCCTAGGCCAGCATTTGAATTTGACAGCTCAGTTCTATGATGTCCAGGTAATAACAGTTGTAGCTACAATGAGAAGTGACAGGATTTTTAATTTAGCAGGCAGTAAGATAAAACCTTCACAGGACTCTGGACAAACCACTTTTGTGGTTGCTTTTTAGGTGTTTCCTTTTGTCCATAAAGGCATTGGGGCAATTCAAATGTTAGAGAACAAAACCCGTCTAACAACTCTAATCACTATGACAAGGCAGGAGAAAGAGAAGTCAGCACATTCCATGGTGATCTTGCATTTCTCTAATTAACACCGGCATACACGGTTTCCTTTGCAGGTTTAGCCATTGTTAGTTGCACCTTCATCTTCTCATTCTATCCCTGCTTGGTAGTGGCTCCCCCCCTTTCCTGTGTACTTATTCTTGGGTTATGGCTGCTGTTCACCCTCTGATATCCAATGAGTAAATAAGCTCTCTTGAGAACATTAGAAAAAAAAAAAAAAGATAGTTGGGGCTGGCGCTGTGGCGCAGCAGGTTAACGCTATGGCCGGAAGCACCGGCATTCTATGTGGGCACCGGTTGGAGACCCGGCTACTCCACTTCCAATCTGGCTCTCTGCTATGGCCTGGGAAGGCAGTGGAAGACGGCCCAAGTCCTTGGGCCCCTGCACCCACGTGGGAGACTTGGAGGAAGCTCCTGGCTCCTGGCTTCTGATTGGTGCAGCTCCCACTGTTGTGGCCAATTGAGGAATGAACCAGAGAATGGAAGACCCCTCTTTCTTTCTCTGCCTTTCCTCTCTATGTGTAACTCTGACTTTCAAATAAATAAAGAAATCTTTTTAAAAAAGGATAGTTTTTCTATTTTAAAAATAACATTCACAAAGATTACTTCTTTTGGTAGAGGTAAGATGGTCAAGCAATTTGTGAAACCCAGAAAATAAACTAATTTCAATGATTTATGTTAGTTCTGGAAATGCCACATTTGGAAAGCTGTTGCATTTCATTGAGGCTGGTTACTCAGGACAGAATTTCATTGCCATGATGGACACCCATGGTCTTCCTCTCATCTGTTCTAATGTTTTCCTGACACTTTATCACTCAAGGTGTGGACCCTGGTCAGCAAAACTGGCTTTACCTGAGTGCTTGATAGGAAAGTAGAAGTTTAGGTCTTGCCCTGGACCTATGTAATCAGAATCTGCATTGCAACAACGTCCCTGTGAGTCACACATGCAGTAAAGTATGAGATGTTCTGGAAGGGAGAAAGGAAAGACATTCTATAATTGACCTCTCAGGATGCCTGGCTCCAAACCTCAACAGTCTGTGAAGGAAAGTTGATAGTATGATACTTGATACCTAATTTTTCTGGCTATAAACAGAAGAAAACAGAAATAGTTTTGCTTCAGTGGACAAAACTTGTCTTTCTTAAAATTTTCTGAACCCCTTTATGCAGGCTCCACTTAGTTGAAAGCTTTCATAGGAAGTTCATGTTTATGCAGAAACATCACTGAGGGAGAAGGGGCTGGAAGAACTCACAGACCTGGTACTGCAGCTGATTCAGAATCACCAGGCAGAGCCTATTCCCTGAGGAGTAATTAAAAAAATGAAGAAAGGTAATCCAAAAAGTGAAAAAAAAAACTTCTTTCAGAAAATGAAAAAGACAAAAAGCTTTTCTATGTTAAAAATCAAATTACATTAAGAGAATGAAGACAAGAATCAGAAACTAAAAGAAAATATTGTGAACACATATCTGATAAAATACTTGTTCTTGGGAGGAACTGGGTTCCTGCTGCCCATATGGGAGGCTGGGATTGAGTTTCTGTCTCCTAACTTTGGCCCCAACCTGTGATGGACTGTTGCAGGCATTTGGGGGAGTGAAATAACATATGTGATCTCTCTCTCTTTCTCCCTTTTTCTCTCCCCCCTCAATAGATGATTTTTAAAAATGGTGAAAGTTGGGAGCACACACCTCATCAAAGAAGGCATAGCCATTGGTAATAAGAATATTGAAAGATGCTGAATATCATGTGTTTTCAGAGAAATTAAAGCAACGATATGATGCTACCCCAAGCCTGTTAGAATGTCTATATTCTAAACAACTGACAATACCAAATGTAGAGAGGATAAAGAACAATCAGCGGTGCTCATATGTTGCTGGTGGGTATGTAAATTGTACATCCACTTTAGAAGGCAGGTTGCCAGTGTTTTTTTACAATGCTAAACATAATTTTCTCATAGACCCAGCCATTGTGCCCCTAGGTATCCTCTAATTGAGTTGAAAAGTTAGGTCCACACAAAGGTTAGACCATTAGCTAAAAACTCAAATAGAAAATGTCAAGCAACTAAAATCTAGAGGGGAAAACGCTCAATAGTATTTCCCTTTCTTTTCACTGACAGAAGCTAGGGACACTGTTCTGAGGTTCTCAGCATCTGGTCAGAGAATTTGGCAACAAGTACAACATGTCTCTGGTTGATGCCAATGAGAGACTAAATCTCTTGAAGTGTGTTTAGACAAGAGACATGTCAGGACCATTGGAAAAGGGAAAAGAATATTTTCTAAAAGGAAGTGATCAAAATTTAACTTCAATGCCTTTGTTCTTGAAAAGAGAAATCCTGTAAAATAAAAGTGACAACAGTGTTTCATGTGGTATGTGGGTGGATCATCACTTCACATCAGGAAAATGTCTACGTAAGATCAGAATATTAGCATCATATGAAATTTTGCAATCTAACAGTAACTTTAACTGGCCCAGAACATCATACAATTTGCCTGGGTGGCTGAAATTGAAATAGTAGTATTATTTGTCACTTCAACAAATACTTTTGTTTTTAAATGTGGTCTTAGCCAATGACATAGCGAATAAGTATATAAACAAACTGGAACATAGTAAGATATTTATATCTGTTTGTGTGTGTGTGTGTGTGTGTGTGTGTGAGTGCATGTTGGAGAAAGAGATAGGGGTAGAAGGAGGGAGCGGGAGAAAGAGAGAGAGAGAGAAAGAAAAGAGGAGAGGGAGAGGGAGAGGGAGGGAGGGAGGGAGGGAGGGAGAGAGAAAGAGAAAATGACAGTAATGATCTTTGCACAAGAACTCAGACTTTAAGAACTCATTTTTTGGATTATCTGCAAGAGCTTTGATTGTCTTTGACATAGATAATAGTACAATAGCTAAAGATATTGCAAATTTCTGTCTTGAGAATAACATTATTATATCATTTATATTCTAGCAAACTTGCAATTCAGCTTCCATTGCTTCAGCATTGAATTTTGAAATGAGAAGAAGTCATAGAACTGAAGAGACAATTTTAATTCTCGCTTCATCTTTGGAGACAAGAATGACTTCAGAAATTAGAGAAAGACAGGCTTTGGGTGTCATTCATATTTACAAATACGTTCTTTTTTGAAAAAGGAGACATACAGAATTTAAAAGAAAGTATTCTCATCTGCACACAGTCCCAGAAATTATTTCAGGGGTAAAATGATCATTTAGGAGTCACTCCAGAAGCTCTGTCTTGTTAATTTCCCTCTTGCTGAACGTCACCAAGCCCCTTGTTAAGGTGAGACTGAGGCAAAGGCCTAGTCACCGGCACAAATGTAGAATGAGCTGTAGCTCCCTCAGACTGCTGTGCCTGTTCTGCTGATATTGCACACTTCCTCTAAAGAGATTACCAGCATAATCCTAAATATTATAGGGCCCGAGTTATCTTATTTTTGAGCTCATCAGATCCAGCCTCCTGCACGTAATCCCCAACAGCTTTATTCAGTGTTTATGTAAGCTGGGGAAGTTGCATGAATATGAGGACCACTCCTTTTTATTCCTAGAGACGCTGCTCACAAAAAGTAGTAAGAATCGATAGAGTAAATTTCAGCCTCCATTGTAACAAATGTCCTCCTTTGAGCTGCTTTTTCTATAAGCAGAACTTTCATATCTATTGTTTGATAGTCTATAACAATATCTGAGTGGAAATGTTCATGTTCATCCTGTTTGCTGTGTTTCTTATATATTAATTTGTACCAACGGCGTTTTTGTGCTACAAGGAGGCTTAAATAGGCAGGAAAATATTTTTCCCTATTTGTTTAGAAGTTTTATCTACTTCTAAAAGAGTAAACATTTATTTTTTAGAGAAAATATGAAGATATGTCAAAAAGTTCATAGACAACTGGAAATATGAACAAGTTTATTCTAGTGGAAGAACATTTCAAAACTCATGTATGGCATTTTCATAATATGAGTTTACCCTGATCTTTTGGAAGATCTCCTGTACTAGAAGAAAAGGGCATTAGTGAAACCTAGAAATTACTAAGCATAGCACTAAGTATCCTGCAGTAACTTGCACTATAAGCTGCACCTTTAATTTAGGATATCCCTTCTAATTCCACAAGAAGAAAAAAATATATGTCTCTCTTTCCAAAACACAAAAGCACATTGATTCATATAGTTCACTTAAAAACAAATTGTGTATGTATGTACGTGCATGCATATAAATCTCTAAAGTTGAACACTATGTTTTTTGTAATTTTACAATGGAAGGTAACTTCTTGTTTGGTGTTTTCACCCCAAATTAGGAGAAAAAGAAAATTTCCATTCTTTTGTGTGACTCTGCTAATTATGATTCAGACCCAAAGAGGATTAAGTACCTGGACACTAATACGTCCAGTGTTATTAATTTCTAAACAACAATAACAACAATATCCTAAGACTGTCAGTAGTAAGGATAAATAGTTGTTTAAATACTTCATTGATGTCGGACTGTGGTCTGCTGGTAATGGTTTATTTCAACAATACAACCTTTATATACATGTAGTTTGGAATTAGTGAGTAATTTCATAGAAACCAATGTATTTTATAAAAGTACTAGCACCAGGAAGCTCTAAGCATTGTGGAAAGATGAAATTCTGAGTTTATGCAATATTAAGAGTTTTAGTTTGGTTTGTAACAAGTTTAAACAACTGAAAGGTTTACATTATTTGAAGCACACATTATAACAATTTGCATTTCAATATTTCTAGTGGTAGTTCATTGCTATGTAGTGCTGGCAAAGATATGATAATAAATTATTTTATTCTTATATATTTTTAAAACTAACACTCCATTCTGCATCTGTTCTGAGGTAATGTGTGCTCAGGGAAACACACATTGCTTACTGATAAGAAATTTAAGAGAAGAACTCAAACATAATTCATCTTATTGTTAATAATCATTCAACCAAACAGATTTAAAAAAAATAGACTCCTTATAAATGGGGAAGCATAATATACATAAAAATAATGGATGTTTTTGATAGTTAGAAAAGTATAATAATCATAATGACTAAAATCAAGTCTATGAAATTGTGACAGAGATGTTCAGACAGCTAAGCTAATGTTAGCGTAATGTGGCAGATGACTACTTGAATTTAATCTCAATATGCATTTGGTAATTCACTTCTGGATATGGCAATATTTACATATAAATATCTTTCCAGTGGAGAATTAAGCCTGAGTGACTTGTTTATTATATACATCCTTGAGTCAAAAAATTTTTTTTCTGTCCCCACACCTAGCCATCAATTTATTTTGCTGAGAGCTCACAAATGCTTATGTTCTTGCCTGGAGGACGGCTCACACAGCTAAGTGTCAGAAGAGAGAAGAAAATGTAAAACTCACCCGTGGCGTCAGCTTTAGTTTTGAGCTGGTTCTCACACATTTTGACGTAGCAATTAAAAGTCTAACTGAAAAATATTACACTTTTCACTTGAGGTCTGACGGTGCCTCTATGTTATCCCACAACTAGAATCCCAGCAGACTGCATTAATGAGATTAAATGAAAGAGGAGTTAGAGGCATCAACTGTTCCCTTTCATTAAGTAAGGGTGAAGGGCTGCTCGGGCGAGGAAGGCAGGCGGGAGAAGCTTGCTTTTTCTTTTTTGATACTCTATATTCACTCAAGAAGGCAGTATTTGCTAAATTGCCATTGGCAGTTGAAAAACATCATCCCCCATCCTCACGAGAATTGTGTGGATACACATAATTTCTGCACTGGAATTCCCCTTTGTTGTTATCCTGTTGGAAACAGATCCAATACACATACGCTGAGTAGCAAAGAGTCATCCCTGTGATGACAAGAGTATGACGTAGGTTTTGATTTTGGACCCTCTGACTGAGGTGCAGTGTTGAAGGACTGCATAAAGGTATTGCCATGTTCCTGTCCCGCCAAGTGCTGGATCACAGTTGTCTGTGAGGTCATTAATAGAGGACATGAGCGTTTTAAAGTCAAAGGAAACATGCACACCGTACGGCTGTGGTGACCACAAAGCCTGGGAGCCAGTTAGGGGATTTAACACTAGGCAGGTGACAATGCCCCAACCTTGGTGTCCAAGGTATCTTCATTCTCCAGCAAACCTCAGGGCTCCCACTTGCCAAATAATCATAAAGAAGATACACAGACACATTTCTGATTTTCTACATGTTTTGCTAGGAAGGGTAAATATATAAATATGATGGGTCTTCAAAACAGTCATGGAAAAATGCATATTTTGAAAAAACTGCAAAGATTTCAAAAAATTTTTTTGTACCCAAATGAACTTATATTTTCATTCCATTCTTCCATGAACTTTTCAAAGCTTTGGCTCCCAAAGGAAAAAAAAAACCCTTTTTTATATGAGAACAAAATGCTTATGTAAGTATCAGCTTTATTTAACTTCAGCTTAAAGTTGCTAAATTGCTTCAGTGATGAATCTCAAATCTTTCTCTCCACCCTTTACTTTGCCATACTGCCTTTGACAACTCTCATTTTCTTTTCACTAATATCTTATTACAAATTGTTTTTTATTTTTTTTTCTTCTCCCTTCCTCTCTTCTTTTAAACAACTCTGCCTTTTTTCCTGGGTTTTATAGTATAGATCTTTCCCATAGAAAAAAAGGCAAAATGTGGTGAGGCTGGGCAAATCCATTCAGTGTTACTGTCAGCATAACATGGCTGGGCCCAGTGGTGCCATTAGAATACCTGGCGATCTTAAAAAATATTGATGCCTGGGTCTCCTCTAATTAAAAAAAATCCTAGAGGTAGAAAGAGAGAGGGAGAGAGAGAGAGAAAAAGAGAGAGAGAAAGAGAGAGAGAGAGTTTCCATTTGCTAGTTCACTCCCCAAATGCATCCAATGGCTGGGGCTTGGCTGAGCTGAAACTAAACCTGGGAGCAGGTTATTCAATCCAGGTCATCCACATAGGTGGCAAGGATTCAATTACGTGAGCCATCAACATTGCCTCCCATTGTCTGCATTAGCAGGAAGCTTGATTCAGGAGCTGGAGCCAGGAATCAAATCTATTTATGGGTTTGGGATGTGGGATGTGGGCACTGTAACCTGTGGCCAAAGGCCCACCCACGATTTCCCCTCTTACACTCCATTGATTTGTTTGGTGTTAGACAGGCATCTGTAGTTTTAAATACTTCCAAAATGGGGCCAGTACTGTGGTGCAGTGAGTAAGGCCACTGCCTGAGATGTCCGCGTCTCCTATGGGTGCCCATTCAAGTCCCAGCTGCTCCACTTCTGATCCTAATGTGTCCTGATGGCCTGAGAAAAGCAGTGGAAGATGACTCAAATGCCTGGGCTCTTGTCACACATGTGGGAGACTCAGAGGAAGCTCCTGGCTCCTGGCTTGCAGCCATCTGGGAAGCGAACCAGCAGATGGAAGATCTCTCTGCGTGTGTCTCACCCTCTCTGTAATAGCTATGACTTTCAAATAAATAAATAAATATTTAAAAAAAAAAAAAAAACTTCTAAGGTTATTCTAACAGGCAGGCAATATTGATGACCCCTGGAATGTTCCTGGGAATCACCAAAGAGTTACAGATTTCTGACCCTCACCAGCTACTGAGAATCTGGATTATATTAGAAATTCAATAAATATAGTTGAATGCGAATCTGTCCATCTTTGTTTATTACAGGGATATGCATTTTCATACATTCATTACTCATTCATTCAATAGCTAGAATTAATACTGTTTATACTAAGGTACTAGGGAGCGAAGTTACAGCCCACTATGTATTTAACATCTATGAATATAATCCTATTTAATTTCTTTTATTGTCATTGTTAGTTTTCTGTGTAATACTAGTAATAATATTATAAGACTTGGAGGTAATGCAGAAAAGTAAGAAAGCCATTTAGAAACTGCCTCCCCCCAGTCCCAACTTTTGTCAAAAAGCAAACACAGTTGGGGATTCCAAATGTTTCATGTATTAGAGGTTAAATATGGAAACGTGATTGGTTCCTGTTAACTATTCAATGGATATTAAATCCTAACTGGCCTGGAATGAAATTTATAGGTACTACTCACAGGGGCCTAGAAGTCAAATATCAGAAGAAACTTATGTCTCCCCACACCTCCTGCGGCTTGAAAACAAAATCCAGCTCATGCCCTGGCCAACCCGGAAGTGGATACAAGACAGCACCAAGTATCAACATAGAATTGAGCAGCATCTTCAGGCACAGAGCATGCTTGTCCCCCTGGAAACAAAGGGTAGGGCTGGAGACGGAATCTCATGTGTAAGGGGAGACTGCAGCCTGTGTTCAGGAAAGGAGGAAATGGTTGGTATTTCTATGGACTTAGAGTTTTATCATATCACTTTCTTTATCAAAAACTTCTCAGCCCTCCAAGGTCTACAGGGAAAGCACAAGGTCCTCTTTGGCTTGGCTTTGAGCCACTTGGCCATCTTTGTCTTCAGCCACTCTGGTACAATCCTAGGCCATATTGATTTCTTCTTCTTTGCTCCAACAACTTATTTCTCTTCTTTGCCTTTTTAATATCACTTCTCTCTCCTACCTGAACCTTTTGAAGGCTTCTCTTTACAGTGCTCCAACTACCTACATCCAACCTATTGAAGATCCAGCTCAACCCTTACCACTTCTGCAAGCATTCCCTGGCCATCCACCCACAGTGATTTCAACTTATCCCAGGCTCTATGTCTCCACTACTCATTTGGCCTTGGTGTTCTTCATTAATCCTGTTTATATGCTTACCTTCACCTTGAGTATAAGCTTCTTAGGGATAAAAATCCCTTCTTTGTATGTCCCTCAGTATCTAGCATAAGGATTCACTAAAAGTGTATGAATGGTATACCGATAGACACTCAGTGGGTGAGTGTACACTTGCTGATCACCTGCACCTGTAGGGTACACTATAGAAGTCCTATTGCCTCCTCCTACAACTTTATCTAACTCAAATTTTTGATAGCTCAGCTTTAGGGTAGGAACAAGGAGTTTGGAAAAGAAAACTCTGGATTTCCTTAATACTCTACATTTCCTTCATTTCCTTTTTGTGGCATTTAATTTTGTCACTTTGTATTTTTGTCCCTTTGGTTTAGGTCTTTCCTCTGTCCTGTTGGTAGACTCTTTTTTTTCCCCCCTCTGAATAGGAGTGTTATTGAAAGAGGTGAAAAGGAGCTGATCTCTTCCCTGATGGCTCTCTCTTGACCCCATCCAACCACAGGCAGCAGTTCTTTTCATACCAGCACAGAGCATAGGACTGTCCCTGGTATCACAAGACATTAAACCAGCAGGACAGAAAAATTCTACAACTGCCACCCTTTCTCCAGATTCACATGGAAATGAGACATGAATCTACTCAAACAAAAGAAACATCATAAAAAAGAAATTGACTCTAGGAAAGTCTTGCATTTTAGCACAGGGTTCCCAGAGGGGTCCCCAGATAAGCTCAGGCAGCTGCTTCACTGAGGACTTGTTAGAAATGCAGATTCCTGGGACCTCATTCCAAATCCTGAATCAGAAGCTCTGGGGTGGTGCCCAGCAATCTGTGTCGCCACAAACTGCCGGGACAGTTCTGAGCCATGCTTATGTTTCACAGCTACTGGTTTACAGCTTGGGTTTTCCAGTCAGGAGATGGATTTAATTCACAGCTATGCCACACTAGCTGTGTGGTCTGGTGAGTTAATCTTCTGATGCTTCAGTTTTATTACATGTGAAATGGTGATGCAATGATCTGGATGCTTGTGTCCCCCCAAGATTTATATGTTGATGTCCTAACCCCCAAGACCACGGTATTAGGATGCGAGGTCTTCAAGAGACAATTAGTAAAAGCACAGCTTTCATGAATGAGATTAGCGACCTTAAAAAGAGGCCCAAGGAGTTGCCTTGTCCCTTCTACCAAGTGAGGATGTTGTAAGCAGGTGCCAATTAAGAATCAGAGCATGGGCAATGCAGGAGCCTTGATCTTGGACTTCCCAGTCCCTTCAACTTTAATAGGTAAATTTCTTTTTACAAGTTGCTCAGTATATAGTGTTTTGCTATATCAGCCCAGATGAATTAACCCAGGCTGTACTAATACTTACCTTGTAGAGCTGCTGATGTAAAGTGAGATGATTCCTGCAGAGTATTCAGTGTGGTCTTGGGCATTAATAAGCATTCAATAATTGTGCGCCATTACTATGGAATTACTTCAGAGCAGGATAAAAACTGTCCCATGCTTTTAAAATCTATCCTATTTTTTATCTGCATGATTTTCAAAACATGGTTCCTCATTAAAATTACTTGGGGAGCATTTTAAAAATAATCTGATTCCCAAGAGACTTGCACCAGACTATTTCAGTAAGAAATTTGAGGAGTGAGAGCAGGTATTTATATTTTACAGAAGATACCATTCTAAAGTATAGTATAATACATTGTTGTAATGTATTGTAGTCCATATTGCCATGAGAAAGAGTTGGGAGACTAAATGCAGATTAAGAATTAATCATCAGTGATGTGAGATGTCATATTCATTATTTCCATGATTTTGCCCACATTCAGTGGCAAAGAAGTCCAGAGAAATGCTAAAAGGCAGGTTCTAGAGAAGGATTTCTCACCCTTTTCATTACTGATGCTTTAAAAGGAATTTTTTAAAAAGACTTATTTATTTATTTGAAAGGCAGAGTGACAGAGAGAGAGAGAGAAGAGAGGGAGGGAGGGGGGTGAAGAGTGAGAGTGTGTGTGTATCTTCCATCCACTGGAAAATTTGTACATTAGAAAATAGTTGTGTGAAACACAGTGAATATTCAGAAAATTTTAGCTATCATTTGCTTAGGTATTGATGGTTTCATATTTCCAAGCCACTGGAAAAAATTCCTGATGTCTTTACATATGAGTTGTGTACCCGTTCAACAGTTTATCCTTTGAGTGGAGAATCAGAATGACTCAGTTCTCCAACGCATCTTAGGATCTACACAGCTGGCACAGACAAAAGGGCAAGGATGTCTCAATGAGAAGAGGTTTCTGTTTCCATATTTTTTTCTTTTTTAAAAAATTCAAGTTTCATTTGAAAGGCAGGGTTACAGAGAGAGGGTGAGACAGAGAGAGAGAGAAAGAGAGAGAGCGAGCGAGCCACAATGGCTGGAGCTGAGCCTATCTGAAGTCAGAAACCAGGAGCTTCTTCCAGGTCTCCCATATGGATGCTCGAACCCAACCACTTGGGCCATCTTTTGCTACTTTCCCGGGTGCATTAGCAGAGAGCTGGATCTGAAGTGGAGCTACTGGGACTCAAATTAGTGCCCCCTTATGGGATACCAGTGCTGCAGGTGGTGGCTTTATCCATTACACCACAGAGTCAGCCCCCACAGCTTTCTAGTTACATCACTTTTGGAAATGACTTAATCTCTTAGAACCACTGTTTCCTCTGTTGTAAACCAGGGAAAATAATTATTATTTCATGTATTTGTTTTTTAGCATTGAATCAGATAACGTATACGAAAACATTTAAGCCAGAATCCTGGTATAAATGAAATCAGGGTTGGGGAGGATTTTCTGACAAGGGCCATTTGTGTATTTATAACATTATTTGTAGGCCATACAAAATTGTCAACTTAAAAATTATCCTAGAGATTCCAGTATGGCAGAATAGAGAGGGAGCTTATTGCTCTAGTCTATGGGAAGATAGTTTTAAAAAAAGTAGAGAAAATGCAATCTCAGGGAAGAGTTTCGGAGAAAGCTGCAGTGGGAACTCCATACAAGTTATAAGGAAGCTGTGGATCTACCTGGAGGGTATGGATGTACAACATGAACATGGACACAACACAGGATCCCAGCAAATGACAGCCTCAGCGCCAGCCTTGGAGAGCTAGGTGAGAGCAGACGGCAGTTGCCCAAGCTATTAGTGATAAAGCTGTGGGGAGAGCCTGATGTCAATCCAGCTTGGAGCCCTGTGGGGGACGGTGTAACTGCCAACCTAAAGGAAAAAAAGTGGGGCAGGTTTATCTCTCCCTGACCATCCAACAGTGGCATCCTGTAACTAGCTGAGAGAAGGCAGGCACCATTTTGGACATATGTAACAGCTCTACCAGCTTGTGTCTGTGCACCCAGCAACCAGCCAAGAGGAGACATTGTTAGGAGGGATAGGATACACTGATGGGAGGATTGATAGGAGACTGGGCACCTGTGACTATAGGGGCCTTGTGTACCGGGACTATGAAAAAACTGTGGCTATGGGGAGGGTTCAGGGTGTAGCTGGGTCTCTGGGCAGTCACTGTGGGTGGCTCCAAACACTTGAAGCTCCCTGATATCCTGGGAAGGATATTGCTGTGGGATCCATACTCACATTAAGGACTGCACAGATCCTTTCTGTGGTTTGTGTGGCAGCATGGATGAATAGTGCACCCATTGGGGCTAGCAACTGGGTATTAGTTGCTTGGAGGACAAGAAGTGAGCATGAGACAAGTGTGAATGTGAGACTATACTAACAAACCCTCCCTTCTGATAAAAAAAAAAAGAGATTTACCATGTCCAAGTTGGGTGTCACCTTGGACACTCCCTTCACTCTGGAGCACTTAACAGAGCTTCCTGGCCACACCCAGCAAATGCTTCTGGGTATACACTGAAAGAACAGACACTCCACTAGGACACAGAGGCATAGTCCAAAGATAAAAGCCATCAGAGGAAAAGACCAAGTGTCTCCACAAATGCCTAAAAATAAATGCAGAAATTCAAGAGACAAGAATAAGGATGACAACATGACACCCCCAAAGGAATATAATAACACTTCAATACTAGAATGTGAAGAGGAAGAGATTAATGAAATGCTGGAAATGGAACTCAAAAAAATTGATCATAGGATTACTTAGAAGCAATCAGAAGGAAATCCATGAATTAAAGATGTCCATACATGACATGAGTGAAAAATTTTCCCATGAAATTGAGATTTTAAAGAGAAATCAAAATGAAATATTAGAAATGAAGAATTCAATAGATCAAATAAAAATGTAGTAGAAAGCCTTAACAGCAGACTTAGTGAAACAGAAGAAAGAATATCTGAGTTAGAGGAAAATCTCTGGAAATTTCACAGTTGGACAAAAAACAAACAAACAAAAAAAAGGAATTAGAAAACTTAAAAAGAGTATGGGAGATTTATGGGATACCATCAAATGACCCAATAAATGAGTCTTAGGAGTTCCTGAAGGTATGAAAAAAGAGAGAATAGATTAGAAGGACTTTTTAGTGAAGTAATTACAGAAACTTCCCCAATTTGGAAATAGAAAGGAATGTCCAAGCACAGGAACACATAGAACTCCTAATAGACATGACCATAAAAGATCTTCCCCATGACACACTGTAGTCAAACTCTCCACAGTAAAACATAAAGAAAATATTCTGTAATGTGCACAAGAGAAATGCCATATTACTTTCAGAGGATACCCAATTAGACTCACAGGTCACTTCTCATCAGAAACCCTACAGCCTAGGAGGAATGGTGAGATATATTCCAGGTCTTAAGAGAAAAAAACTGTCAACCTGGAACACCATACCCTGTAAAGCTCTCATATATGAATGAAGGTGAAATAAAGACCTTCCATAAAAAAATAGAAATTGAAAGAACTTGTCACCACTCATGCAGCCTTAGAAAATATGCCTCAGGATGTGCTACACATTGAAACACAGAAACATGGTCATCACTATGAAAGAATGTGAAGGCAGAAAATCTGCCAGTAAAAGTTCAAAGGACATCCAGAGTAAACAATAGGAATATTTATGGGAAAATGGCAGGGCCAGTCATTACTTATCAATAGTGACCTTGATCGTAAATGGCCTCAACTCTCCAGTTAAAAGATACAAACTGGCTGGATGGATTAAAAAACAACACCCATTTTTTTTTTTTTTTTGACAGAGTGTCTTGGCTTTCCATGCCTGAAATACTCTCATGGGCTTTTCAGCCAGATCTGAATGCCTTAAGGGCTGATTCTGAGGCCAGAGTGCTGTTTAGGACATCCGCCATTCTATTAGTCTGCTGTGTATCCCGCTTCCCATGTTGGATTGTTCTCTCCCTTTTTTATTCTATAGATTAGTAACCTAAATGAAAGATCCCCATGAGTGAGATCCCAGTGGAAAGAATGGGTCATCAAAGAAGGAGGTACCTTTCTCTGAAGGAAGGAGAGAACTTCTGCTTTGACTATGACCTTGTCTAAATATGATCAGAGTCGGTGAACTCAAAAGGCTTCCATATAGGTACCTTTCTCTGAAGGGAGGAGAGAACCTCCACTTTGACTATGACCTTGTCTAAACAAGATAAGAGTCGGAGAACTCAAAAGGCTTCCATAGCCTTGGAAACTCATGACTGGAACATAGGGAGATTACTGATGCCATAAACAGGAGTGTCAATTTGTAAAGTCAACAACAGGAGTCAGTGTGCACTTACTCCTCATGTAGGATCTCTGTCCTTAATGTGCTGTACATTGAGACTTAATGCTATAACGAGTACTCAAACAGTATATTTCACTTTGTGTTTCTATGGGGGTGCAAACTGTTGAAATCTTTACTTAATGTATACTAAACTGATCTTCTGTAAAAAAAAAAAAAAAAGAAATGATCAATTCCCAACTTGACTCTCACTGGGATTAAACATGACAATAGGTCTGATCTGATTTCATCATCATTTAAAAAATCATCTATTATTTTTCACTTTATGTTTCTGTGTGGGAGCAAACTGTTGAAATCTTTACTTAATGTATGCTAAACTGATCTTCTGTATATAAAGAGAATCGAAAATGAATCTTGATGTGAATGGAAGGGTAGAGGGAGTGGGAAAGGGAAGGGTTGCGGGTGGGAGGGACGTTATGGGGGGGAAGCCATTGTAATCCATAAGCTGTACTTTGGAAATTTATATTCATTAAATAAAAGTTAAAAAAAAAGAAAAAAAAAGGCTTCCATAGCCTTGGCAACTCATGACTAGAGCCTCGGGTGATTACTGATGCCATAAACAAGAGTGTCAATTTGTTAAGTCAACAACAGGAGTCACTGTGCACTTGCTCCTCATGTAGGATCTCTGTCCTTAATGTGCTGTACTTTGTGATTTAATGCTGTAACTAGTACTGAAACAGTATTTTTCACTTTGAGTTTCTATGTGGGTGCAAACTGTTGAAATCTTTACTTAATATATACTAAACTGATCTTCTGTATATAAAGAGAATTGAAAATGAATCTTGATGTGAATGGAAGGGGAGAGAGAATGGGAAAGGGGAGGGTTGCAGGTGGGAGGGAAGCTATGGGGGGGAGCCATTGTAATCCATAAACTGTACTTTGGAAATTTATATTCATTAAATAAAAGTTAAAAAAAAAAAAAAAACAAGACCCATGTATTTGCTGCCTATAAGACACACATCTCACCAGCAAAGATACATGCAGACTGAAAGTGAAAGGATGGAAAAAAATATTCCATGGTAATAGAAACCAAAAAATGGCTGGTGTAGCCTCCTAATATCAGACAAAATAGACATTAGCACAAAAACTGTTGAAAGTGACAAAGGGCACTATGTAATGACTAAGGGATCAATTCAACAGGAAAATGTGACTATAATAAATGAATATGCACCCAATTACGGGGCATCTGGCTATTTAAAAGAAATGGTAATGGATCTGAAGGGAGACATAGACTTCAAATGGAGGACTTCCCATACCCCACTTTCAGCAATGAACAGTTCAACCAGACAGAAAATCAGCAAGGATGCAACAGAGTTAATCAACACTATGAACCAAATGGACCTAACAGGTATCTATAGAACTTTTTATCCTACAGTTGCAGAATACACATCCTTCTCACCAGTGCATGGAACTTTCTCTAGGATAGACCACATGCTAGGCCATAAAGCAAGTCTCAGCAAATTAAAAAAAAATGAAATGACACCAGGCATTGTCTCTGACCACAATGAAATGAGGCTGGAAATCAACAACTCAAAAATCTCTAGAACATATGCAAAGCACATGGAGACTGAATAACATGTTTCTGAATGAACAGTGGGTCATAGAAGATATCAAAAGAGAAATAAAATTGTTTTTAGAAACAAATGTACATGACAATACAATGTAGCAAAAGTTATGCGATACAGCAAAAGCAGTATTAAGAGGAAAGTCTAGGCCGGCACCGTGGCTCACTTGGCTCACTTGGTGCCTGTGGCACCAGCATCCCATATGGGCACCGGGTGCTAGTCCCAGTTGCTCCTCTTCCAGTCCAGCTCTCTGCTGTGGCCCAGGAGGGCAGTGGAGGATGGCACAAGTGCTTGGGCCTCTGTACCCGCATGGGAGACCAGGAGGAAGCACCTGGCTCCTGGCTTTGGATTGGTGCAGCGCTGGCCGCAGTGGCCATTTGGGGAATGAAACAATAGAAGGAAGACTTTTCTCTTTGTCTCTCTCTCTCTCTCTCACTGTCTATGACTCTACCTGTCAAATAAAAAAAAAGAGGGGGGGAAGTCTATAGGAATCAGTGCCTACATCAAGAAATTGCAAAAACAGCAAATGAACAAGCTATCAGTGCATCTCAAGGACCTACAAAAACAACTGCAAGCCAAAACCCTAATGAATAGAAGGAAAGAAGTAATTAAAACTAGAGAAGAAGGAAGAAGTCAAAATATCTCTATTTGCATATGACATGATCCTATATATAGGGGGTTCACTATGAGACTATTGGAACTCATAAAAGAGTTTGATAAAGTGGCAGGATATAAAAATCCACATACAAAAATCAATAGTCTTTGTATACACATACAATGTGATGGCTGAGAAAGAACTCCTAAGATGAATCCCATTCACAATAGCAACAAACAATTAACCAAGGACATCAAATCTCTAGAATTAAAATTATAAGATATTAAAGAAAGAAATAGAAGAAGACACCAAAAAATGGAAAAATAATCCAAGTTTATAGATTGGAAGAATCAATATCATCAAAATGTCCATACAGCTGAAAGCAATTTACAGATTCAATGGGATACCAATCAAAATATCAAGGACATTCTACTCAGATATAGAAAAAATGATGCTGAAATTCATATGGAAACACAGGAGACCTGAAGAAGCTAAAGCAATCCTACACAACAAAAACAAAGCCGGAGGTATCACAGTGCTAGATTTCAAGACATACGCCATGGCAGTTACAATCAAAACAGCCTGGTACTGTTACAAAAGCAGATGGTTAGACCAATGGAATAGAATAGGAACTCCAGAAATCAATCCATGAATAACAACCAATTTATCTTTGACAAAGGAACTAAAATCAATCCCTGGAGCAAGGAGAGTCTCTTCAGTAAATGGAGCTGTGAAAACTGGATCTCCACATGCAGAAGTATGAAGTATGAAGCAAGACTCCTATCTTACATCTTACACAAAAATCAACTCAAAATGCATCAAAGACCTAAATCTATGGCCTGATACCATCAAATTATTAGAGTATATTGGAGAAGCCCTGCAAGACATTGGCGTAGATGAAATTTCTTGGAAGACCCCAGAGGCACAAGCAATCAAAGCCAAAATTAATAAATGGGATTACATCAAATTGAGAAGCTTTTGCACTGTAAAAGAAACACTCATCCAAGTGAAGAGGCAACAGTCAGAATGGGAGAAATTATTTGCAAATTATACAACTGATAAAGAATTCATAACCAGAATCTATAAAGATCTCAAGAAATGCAACAACAACAAAAAGAAACACTCCTGTTAAGAAATGGGCATAGGACTTGAACAGGATTTTTCAAAAGAGGAAATCCAAATGGCCAAGAGACATATGAAAAAATACTCAGGATCATTTACTAGGCATCAGGGAAATAAATCACAACCACACTGAAGTTTTACCTCACCTCCGTTACAATAGCTTTCATACAGAAATCAACAAACAACAAATGCTGGTGAGGGTATGGGGGGAAAAGTTCCCTAATCCACTGTTGGTGGGAAT
This sequence comes from Oryctolagus cuniculus, assembly GCF_051225735.1. Lineage (NCBI taxonomy): Eukaryota > Metazoa > Chordata > Mammalia > Lagomorpha > Leporidae > Oryctolagus > Oryctolagus cuniculus. The sequence goes on from NC_142867.1 coordinate 155,658,541, forward strand.
GTAAACTGGTACAGCCACTGTGGAAGACAGTATGGAGATACCTCACAGATCTGAATATAGACCTACAATATAACTCACCCATCACACTCCTGGACATTTACCCAAAGGAAATGAAATCTGCATGTGAAAGAGTTATCTGTATCCCCATGTTTATTGCAGCTCAATTCACAATAGCTAAGATGTGGAATCAACCAATATGTCCATCAACTGAAGACTGGCTAAAGAAATTATGGGATATGTACACCATAGAATACTACACAGTAGAAAAAAATGAAATTCTGTTGTTTGCAACAAAATGCATGCAACTGGAAAACATTATACTTAGTGAAATAAGCCAGCCCCAAAAAGACAAATAACATGTGTTCTCCCTGCTCTGTGGTAATTGATAGAGCACCTAAAATGTAACCTATAGAAGTGAAACTGACACTTTGAGATGCAGTGACTTTGAACAGCCCTCATCTCCTCTGTTGAGGAACAAAATTTTTTGTTTCATACTATTTGTTGAACTTTTTACTTAGTGTAGGGTTAGTCCTCTATGTATAAAGTTAATTGGAAATAGATCTCAGTGAAAAATAAGAGTGGAAACAGGAGAGGAAGGTGGAAGAGGGTGGGAGTGTGGGTTAGCAGGATGGGGGATGGGAAGAATCACTGTGTTCCTAAATTTGTATTTATGAAATTCATGAAATTTGTACACTTTAAATAAAATGTTTCTGGGAAAAATTATCCTGCTGTAGATTTAAATTTTGAGTTCCATCTGCAGTTGTCCTGGCAGAGCTAGACCCTGCCAGACCAGTGATTTCAAGGCCTTGTATGGGCTTTGGGGGTATGTGTTGGGTGCTTCTTCACCCTTGTACTAAGCACTCAATATACATTTCATTCCCTTAGATCAGAACAGGAAACAGGGTAGACCTTCATGACTTCTCCTTTTCATGACATTGCTCACCCAAAGTGATAAGGAAGCAGCCAGGAGCATTTCTCCTATCATGAGTTGTGAGATTAAATGCAGTCATAACTGCCTCTATAAAATGAAGTATCTGAAGTGTACTTAGTAAAATTAAATACATATTTTAGTGTAGTCAAATTATATATTCTCCAGAATGCTAAAAGAATGGTTTAATCTATTTAGAATTTCATGATGCATCATTTGTGCTATTGAGCACTAATCTTATACAATCCACTAAGAAATGTTAGCAGTTTAATTTTGGTGCTGTGTAGCAACTATTGCTTTAACCAGTAGCTAAATTCTCCTAGTGACAAAGATTGCAAGTATTTAAATTTGGTTCCAACTCATATTATAAAAAAGTTCCACATTTCCAAGAATTTTCCCTGCAGTGCTGCTGTTTATTTTCCATATGAGGGAAACTTACATAGATAATAGAGTAGAAAGCAAAGAGACTAGCAGTTTTCTTATTGGATGACATTAGTACCAGAAAATCTGAGCTCTGACTGCTCATTTACTAACACACCCCTCAGCCTTTTTTCAACATTTTATTTATTTTAAACCTTAAAAAAATTAACTGGGGTAACTTCATAGTATCATGTAAAACAGTGTTCCTTCATTAGATGAGTTATTGTATGAATTTAATGCATAAGGTAGATTTGAAGGAATAATTTTTATTTGCTTAAAAAATGCTGAATGCTTCTTATATTAAGCAACCATTTTTTAACTCTGTAGAAATTCAAGCTATTTAGGAATAGAGATCTGAACACTAGGGAATGGCTTAAACTTAATCGCTTATTAAAATTTGACATTTATTTATTTAGTAAATACCAGTGCTTATTTGTGGAGCACATATCTGGTAATCGAGTTACTTTTCTTCATGGAACTTCCAGCTAATAAGTTTACTATGTAGGAAGAGAAGTACAAGAATTCTACAAAAAAGTAAAGTTAAAAGAAACATTAGTTTTGTTGCAAAACATTTTTGAAGTTTGTGCATATGAAAAGTCTCCAAAACATTTGTGGTGATGTGTCTCATGAAGAAACTACTTACTGATTTCAATTTTTTTAATAAAATAAATTTAACTTTTGACCTTATTTCCCTCAAACTCTTTGAACTACACTTGTTTGTATAGCAATGTATTTGTGTGTATATGCATTCACTTATTATATGTATGTATATATGTACTCTATGTAGTATAAACTTATGTCTACATGTAACATATTTATCTGCTTTTGAATGTGACTCATTTTAGTTATCTCTAATGTTCTGGAAGAGGTCAAAGATCGTTATCAAGGAAACATATATGTAATCCCACAATATATCTTTCATCTGGAAATTTGGGCTTCCAAAAAGTGTTAAGTTTCACTAGTAGAGCCCTCCATTCATGGAAAGCTTCAATTCTACCTTAATGATGTTTGTTCTACTTCTTTCCAGTCTGAATGTCATTCTCCTGAATAGAAGAAACACCATTCTTTAAAAGTAAGCAAGGAGATGAGTAATAAAAGAATCTTTCACATAGGTTTTTTGTTTTTTTAATGTCTGTTTAGTATTATTTATTTTTTAAAAAAATAATTTCTTTATTTATTAAGGAATACAAATTTCGTAAGTACAACTTTAGGAATATAGTTATTTCCAGCACTCTGGCCTCAGAATCAGCCGTTAAAGCATTTGGATCTGGCTGAAAAAGCCCATGAGAGTATTTCAGGCATGGAAAGCCAAGACACTCTGGAAAAAAAATAAAATGACTTAAATGAAAGATCTCTGTGAGTGAGATCCCAGTGGAAAGAACGGGGCCATCAAAGAAGGAGGTACCTTTTTCTGAAGGGAGGAGAGAACTTCCACTTTGACTATGGCCTTGTCTAAATAAGATCAGAGTTGGTGAACTCAAAAGGCTTCCATAGCCTTGGCAGCTCATGACAAGAGCCTCGGGTGATTACTGATGCCATAAATAAAGAGTGTCAATTGTTCAATCAACAACAGGAGTCATTGTCCACTTACTCTCCATGTAGGATCTCTGTCCTTCATGTATTGTACTATGTGAATTAACGGTATAACTAGTACTTAAACAGTACTTTATACTTTGTGTTTCTGTGTGGGTGCAAACTGTTGAAATCTTTACTTAGTATATACTAAATTGATCTTCTGTCTATAAAGATAATTGAAAATGAATATTGATATGAATGGGATGGGAGAGGGAGTGGGAGATGGGATGGTTGCAGGTGGGAGGGAGGTTATGGGGGGAAAAAGCCGCTATAATCCAAAAGTTGTACTTTGGAAATTTATATTTATTAAATAAAAGTTAAAAAATTATTAATGACTGTAAAAAAAGGAATATAGTTATTCTTCCCACCACATCCACCCTCCCACCCACACTCCCACACTCTTCCTTCTTTCTCTCTGCTTCCCAATCCCATTCTCCATTAAGAATCATTTTCAATTAACTTTGTACACAGAAGACCAACTCTATACTAAGTAAAGATTTTAACAATTTGCACACACATTCACACACACACAAAATGCTTGAGAACTAGTTTAACAGTTAAGTCTCCAAATACAACTCATTGAGGACAGAGGTCTGCATGGGGAGTTAGTGCACAGTGACTCCAGTTGTTAATTCAGCAATTAATACTCTTGTGTATGATATCAGTAACCAGCAGAGGCTCTTGACATGACTGTATAGGTTATGGAAGCCTTTTGAATCCACAAACTATGTCAGTATTTAGACAAGGCCATAAGCAAAGTGGGAGTTCTCTCCTCTCTTTAAAAAAACACATCCTTCTTTGAGAGCCACTTCTTTCCTCTGGGGGTATCACAGAGTCCTTCATGTAGAACATTTTTTACCACAATGTCTTGGTTTTCCATGTCTGTCATGCTCTTATGGGCTTTTCAGCCAGACCAGGAAGCCTCAAGGGCTGATTCTGAGGTCAGAGTATTACTTAAAGCAATTGTCATTTTGTGAGTCTGCTGTGCCCAATAGGGTCTTGATTTGCAAGTTCACTTCATGTAAGTTCCTTCAGAAACCCATATATAGTGAAGACTACTATATTCATATGCTGCTTAATTGTGTTTTTTTTTTTTTGTCTGAGATATACCTCATATGCAATGATGATCCCATAGTGACATCATGGTCATCTTAATTTGTGTATGCACACTCTTTGATATTCCCACAATGGAAAAATCATTGAAAAGTTTCTCAAATCATATCCCTATTATTAACTGATACATAACTGTATTATATGATGTCATGTACAGCAGCAGTGATTTTGCAGTTTACTGAATATGCAACTTCACGGTAAAACTTTTATCGTTTTAATTCAGGATACATGGCTATAAGTGGCTACATCTGGGACTGATATATATGTATATGTATATGTATATGATACATATGTATTTGTGTGTATATATATGAATACATATACATATACATACATATTTTAAGATTTATTTATTTATTTAAAAGGCAGAGTGACAGAGGGAGAGAGAGGTCTTCTATCTTTTCATTGACTTTCCAAATGCCCATAATAGCCGGGACTGGGACAGGCTGATGACAGGAGCCAAGATCTCCATCTGGGTCTCTCACGTGGGTGACAGGAACCAAAGTAGTTGGGTCATCATCTCCTGACTCCCAGGCAAATTAGCAGGAAGCCAGATGGAAAGTGCAAAGCAGCCAGAGTTTGTAACAGACACTCTGATATGGGATGTGGGTGTCTCAAGTGGTGGCTTACCTCCTTGCTAGGCCACTATGCACATCTCTCAGACGGATTCTGTTATACACTCTTGCATGATCTTCACCCAAGATAGTTCAGATTTTCCTCACAAAACCATTCCCACCTATCAAGAATCTGGACTTCCGTTGTGGGCATCAATCAATCAATCAAATACAAAGAATAGCTTCTTCCTTTATAAACAGTGATTTGGGAGCCGGTGCTATGGTGAGGCAGGCTAAGTTTCTGCCTGTAGTGTCAGTATCCCAGATGGGCACTTGCTCAAGTCCCATCTGCTCCATTTCCAATCCAGTTCTCTGTTAATGGCCTGGGAAAGCAGTGGAAGATGCCCCAAGTGCTTGGGCCCCTGCACCCCCGTGGGAGACCTGGAAGAATCTCCTGGCTCCTGGCTTTGGATTGGCTCAGTTCCAGCTGTTGTGGCCCTTTGGGGAGTGAACTGGCAGATGGAAGACTTTTCTCTCTGTCTCTCCCTGTCTCGGTCTGTGACTCTACCTCTCAAATAAATAAGTAAAATCTTTCAAAAAATTAAATATTAGTGATTTTTAACCCTAAAATTCTAGGCTTGCCATCACTCTGAATCTATTCTCTGTTTCCCTCATTCTGTGCAAAGGCACCAACAACATGTCCTCATTTACACAGGAGCCAGGCAATCCTGTCAGATGGAATTAAGGTAGTCGCTAGTGCTAAACCAGCTCAGCTTTTTTCAAAAACCAGCAAAAGAGATGAATTTCTCATCTTATATCTTCTAACGAACAAATTCCCTAAGAGATAACAGCAGATAGCGTGAATGTACTTAAAAATGCAGAGAAGTCCAAGAATGGTAACATTATCTCTGTGTGTATCCTAAGTTTGCATTAACAGTAAGAAATTTGTCCCTGAAGTACCTTGCATTGTAGAACCGTGCCTGGTTCTTTTCTCACCCATCCTAGCGAATTTTATAGCATCTTACAGCCAACCCAAATCATGCATATTTTACTAAAAAGGGCAAGAAAGAAATGAATAATGTAAAATCATATAAGCAAATGACATGTTGCCAAACTAAATGTATATTTAGTATCCTTGATGGATCTTAGACATCTCCAAGGTCAATAAAATTAAACAGTATTAACAGCTAAAGTGGATTGAGAACTTAATTTCTTCCAGGTATTGTGCTAAGAGCTTTCAATGCATTATCTTATTAATTTATTACAACAACTCTGGGAAGTAGATACAGTACTCTTTAGTAACTGGTAAGGAAACTAAGGCACAGCATGGCTCACTAGGCTAATCCTCCACCTGTGGCGCCGGCACCCCGGGTTCTAGTCCTGGTTGGGGCACCGGGTGCTAGTCCCAGTTGTTCCTCTTCCAGTCCAGCTCTCTGCTGTGGCCCCGGGAGGGTAGTGGAGGATGGCCCAAGTGCTTGGGCCCTGCACCCGCATGGGAGACTGGGAGGAAGTACCCAGCTCCTGGCTTCGGATCGGGGCAGCATGGGCCTTAATGGCCATTAGGGGAGTGAACCAACAGAAGGAAGACCTTTCTCTCTGTCTCTCTCTGTCTACAATCTCTGTCTCTCTCTCACTGTCTAACTCTTCCTGGAAAAAAAAAAAGAAATAGAACCTTAAGGAGGTGGTTCTTGTAGTGAGGTCCACTCAAAAGTAGTCAGCACCTCTTTGTACCTCTGTGTAATTGTTAGAAATGCAAACTCATTGGCCTGCCCCAGACATACTGAGATGTGGTACAGAAACTCAAGGAGTGAACATTATAAGAATCTGTATTTTGAGAAGTCTTTCAGCTGATTTGAATGCCCACCACACTCTAAGAACAATGATTTAGATGACCTCCTTTTTACCCGTGGCTTTACTATGCATTAAAAACACCCCCCTTAAAACTAGACCTGAGTATTTTTGAGATACTGTACAAATGCCCCTTCCTTACTGATGATTTGCTTCTACATGAGGGAACCTCGGCCATGATGAGACCCATCACAGCACTTGTCCAGTTTCAGCAGACAATAAGACAGATTTCAGAAACCCGTACTTGTGAGTTGGGTCCTCCTTCTGTGCAGGTGACCTGGTGTTGATTACGTTTTCCCTCACTTCTCCCCTCCTTAAGGGAAGTATGGGAAGAAGCCTATGAGGAAGCCTCTGCTCCCACTGTAGTAAAGGTGTCTGGACTTGACTCTTGGATCCACCACTCTTGAGTAAAAGCCTGTGTTTCAAAACTGACTTTAGACTGAACGTTGGAGGATGGCTCCAACACCTTTAGAGAACAGAGACTACTCCATGAGGCAAGTGAGGCGTTACAGGAAAAAGGACCCACACACAGGATGGGAAGCTGTGGTGGATACCATTGAGGAGGCTCCAGAAATCTGTCAGCTCACTGGGTTCAATGGTCTTGCAAAACCATTGGGCATAAGCTGTCCTCACAGCCAAGGAGGTTTGTAAGACTCTTCTCATCTAGATGCTATCAAATGCTAGATGGTCCTGCAGATGGAACCACAGATACAGGCCTACCTTCAGGGATCCCTGTATAGGCCTCTGGAGGAGGAACCCTGACTGCTGTCCCCAGTTTTGCTCCTCTCCAGCTTAAAGTAGCTGGAGTGTTTGACACCCGCTTCTCCCTGACAGCAGTTAGGGTTTCCTCTTCAGAAGGGGAGATTGAAAGATAGACACATGGCTAGGTAGGCAGGAACCTGGGTGCCTCTCCCCACTATCTGGAGATGAGTCTCAAAGGACCTGAATGAAGTCAGGCAACCAGTTTTATGATTGGAGGCTTAACTGTCATCCAATTACCATAGCCAAGAACCAATCAAAACAGTTGCTGCTGAATGCTTCATTTGCATCTCTCCTAGACCATTCATGAGAACTTCCCCATTATAGTGCATAAAAACTCATAGACAGATTCCACTAGTGGCAATCCTCTTTTGTAATTCCTTCCTTCCATGAGAGCTTTCTCTTGCTTAATAAACTTTGCTCCTCTGCTTGCCAAAAACATACAAAAAACTCAAACAAAAGACAGCAGTGGCGCCAAGTCTGTTTTGGTATTTAAGCCCACTTTCTAAATCACATGTGCAGATATACAGATTCATTCACAAATATAAAAGATATTTAGGAATGTTTCAAGAAAGACATATTTTTTTCTGTTAAAGTACTAAGTATTGTTATCTATTCTATTGGAAGCAATCTTGGCCAATTGTATTTCCAACTCCCATAATTTCTACAGAGCCGTGTGATCAATTAAAATGAGGACAAACTGCACAAGTCTTTTTAATGTAAGGAGCAGAGCATAACTGGGCCATCTCCTTGTTACAGACAACGCAGTGGCTGCCATGGTGGGCAGGTTGCCAATCCTGGAGAATTGAGAGTATGTCATGTTGAACTTAAAAATTCCTAAAATGTCTCTCTTGGGAGATGACTGATCACTCCCAGATCACTGACCCACAGGACCATGAGGTTTGGAACACAAGGTTTCCTAAGTTTGTCTGAACTAACCCTTGTGAACTTGGACCCCTTACCATAAATCTGTGAACCTGAAAGAAAACCACCACTTGCTTTCTCTTTCTACCTTTCAACCATGGACATTAGGCTGAGTTCACATTTTTATCATTTCTAGTTCTATTGATCATGACTGCCTTCACTGTACTTCATGCTGAATGTTATTTCAGGACACCATGAATGATTTAAATTGTTCTCTCTGAAGAAAGAAAGAAGGAACAAATATTACATGCTCTCTTCTTTTCTTTCTAGTTAAGGGGTTACTGTATAAGATTTGGAGGGTTACCCTATTTTTTTTTCAGAACAAAGGGAAAATACTTAATGTGGATACAATTATGTGAATATAATAGCATTTACATTTCCATTTTATTTATATTTTCTTTCTTCTCCTTAAGACTTATTAGATATCCAAGTTGCTGTCCTAAGCACTGTTAAGTGGTAAATTAAAGTTATTTTCAAACTGCTTGAAAAGCATTATCAAAATATTGCTGCTTTGGGGGTCAACAAAGCCTGGGGAATTTTCAGTGATTAATGTCATATGAAAGACTTAAAAGACTTTTCCTACTTTGTTTAGACAATTTTTTTCCTTGAGCTGAGATAAAAATCACCAAGTAGAAATAATTGCTATTTAACATCACTACACTTACTAACAAATAATAATTGGGTGATTGAGAGGAATAAATGTTGAATTATAGTCATGGTTGAAAATTAAGAGCTATATCCCAATGGCCAGAGAATCTTTCGGATGAGTAAGGCTTGACAGCTACAGGAACATTTCAATAAATAAAGGACAGCACACATGTTTGACTCTGTAACAAAAATGCTCATGGAGTGAATAATCCAATCTGCCTTATACCTTTGCAACTAAAAGGTCCAAAAATAGTACTTGGAATCTAAAAATTATCTTTTGTTTGCTAAAGGCACTTGATGGGTGATGTGTTGAAGGAGCATGCGCCTTAGGTGTGTTTCAAGAAAGTGCTTATTCTGATTTTCTGAAGAAAAGCAGAATGGCTTTGCTGAGGAGTTTATATTGCTTAGGGTATGAAAAAGATAGTATCATTAGGATGTCTTAAAATAGTCAAGGATTAAAACATTTACTCAAAAATGAATCAACATGAGAATTGAAACAGAGTTTATCAGCACTAGATGTGTCCTGCTTTACTTTAGATTTTAGATCATTAGTTTATAAAATAACAATAGGACATTTTAAAGGATCTGATCCAATGTAAATTAAAGAGATATGATAACAACAAAGTAATATTTTGTGCTTAAGTTCCCTTTCCAGGTACAGAAAACAATACCAGCATTCTCTGCTCCATTCTCATGCAAGGCAACACACACCTCTCTCCTCTCTCATTTTAACAAAATGGTTAGGAAAACTGTTCTCATTTCAACCTTTAAAAAAAAATTATTGCATCACACTCAAGCAAGGGAAAGCCCTCACAGTCCTCCTACCCTTCCTATTCTAATGGATTTCCAATTATCTGGGTGTTCAATTATGTAAAACAGCAACTTGACAATGTGATACATTAACCTGAGTTTTCAGTAATGAATTAGAGCCAACCATAAACCATCTAATAACATATTAATTTCAGTCTGTGAATACCAACATCTTGATAACTCCTAGTGATGAGCTCAGTAACTTATTAGTCAATTGGTTCTTAGGTAAAAATGAAACTCTGTGGGCTTGTCACCTGCCAATTATAAGGCGCTAAAAGAGTGCTTGTACTGTTTAGTTATAGCCTGGACTAGAGGAATGAATGCATGCTGCTCCCAGGGGACTGAGACTCAAGCATTGGGAGATGCTGATTTGTGTCATGGGCTTTGGAGCCATGCTGGTGTTGTGATGAGACCACTGAGAAGCATCCAGAGACAAGAAGACCAATCTTTCTGCATCTACATTTCCCCACTTATCAAATAGATGTGTCGATTCCTACTTCAGAGGGCTGCTGAATGAATGAAATAAACTCCAGTTGTAAGGTAATTGGCTCATGCTTGGCACATAGAGGACAGCAGAACGTTGTCATCAAGCACAAAAACGCTGAGCTCACTGCCATGCATCAGAAAGGAGCCACAGCTCCAGACTGCTGAGTGCCTATGCTTTCCCCATCCCTGGAAGCTGAGTTCTCCCAGGGAGCTGCTCCTGGGGCTGTGTAGGTTTTGGGGGGTGGTGGTGAGTGGGTGTGAATTGAACTACTGAAACTTATGATTTGACTAATGATGCATCAGATAGAGCTGCCCCAAAGACTATGTATTCCTTCCCCAAAAGGATCCATGGTAGTTCTTATTCACTGTAATTCTATGATAGAGAAAATTACACCCAAGGATTGATTCAGCAATAAATTCTTATCAGATGCATACTAACTGCCCCAGCGCATACTCATTTACACTCGCTAGGTATCTAGCTAACAAGTTGCCTGCTATTTGGGGAGAACATTATAAACATTATCATTCTTCTACTAATTATAACAGTAATAATAGTTATCATAAATAATAATACTGACACTGTAGATTTTTAATGTGAAAATTTTCACCATTTATAAATGAAAGCAATATACAGAGTGAATAATTGTTGATAGAATAGAAGGAAAGCAGAGAGCGGGATAGGAATGGCAAATAACACCTGGAATTCTTTGGGGCAAAAAAAGATGCTACATATTTCAAGGATTGTTAATTTTGCTCCACTGTCTGCATGTGTGGTGCAATCAAGAGAAATAGCGTAGGGACACAGTAGTAGGAATATGGTCAGCTGTACAGACAAACACTTTTTGTGTCTCTTGCTAACATTAGTGTTTCAGAATAAAACACTGCTGTAAGCCTTTCTCAAACACCAGTCCTGAGGTCCTGCTTTTCTCTTCCCCAAAACTTCCATCTGTGCTGTTTTGATTTAATATGTTGTGCAGTGCTGAAAGGTATCATGCACACATCCTTAAAATATCTTTTTTGGGAAAACAATACAAGATTCATTGATTTAGGCATCTCTTTAAAATTATGAGTTACTGATTATATGTCAGGTCCGAAAATTCAATAAACAGTTAAAATAATGAATTTTATATTTCATGATTCACTTTTTTTTATTCAAGAGGAGAGAGATGGAGAGAGAGAGAGAGAGAGAGAGAGAGGGAGGCAGAGAGAGGGAGAGAGAAACAGGCAGGCAGAGCTCCCATCTGCTAGTTCACTCCCCAAATGCACACAATGACAAGGACTGGGTTGGACTGAAGCCGAGACAGGAACCCAATCCAGGTGGGTGGCAGTAATCTAAGTACTTCAGCCATTACCTTCTGCCTCTCAGTCTGCATTGGCAGGAAGCTGGAATTGGGAGCCGGAGCTGGGACTTGAACCCATGCAATAAGATACAGGACACAGGTATTTTAGCCACTGTCTAATTACTAGGGTACATGTCCACCCACATTTATAATTTTAATCTTGGGAAAAAGCACAAAGTGCTAGCAAAAAAGGTCACTGTGGAAGACAAGTATTTTGCCCAGAGAGACCATAGGTGAGAGTTACTCTCCACAGCTTGTAAAGTTTCCTGTAACCATGGTTGTAAGGGAGCTAGGGGCTTGTTTGCATCTTTTCTAGTGAGTGAGTGGCTCTCACCAAGGGTTAGAGAGAGAAACATTATTTTATTGCCATCCACCCAACAATATAGAGTTAGCTACTAGGAGTTCAGAGGGAAAGTGCCCACATAACTACAATTCCTTATTTCTTTTTCTCCTGGTCTGAAGTTCCCTGTGAACAGATTGACAGATGATTTCTAACAATGTCATAAGGCATGAAGTTCTTCTACACTGAAAAATTTACAAATCTCATAGGAAGTTTTTTTAAAGTGACTTCAGATAGAATTGAGTAGTAATATCATTTGAAGCTCCAAATTTAAGATGGTATCTTTTATGGAAAATACCATTTTATTTGTGTGTGTTAGAACTTATGTTTGAATAAAATACCTCTGACATGATAAACAAGACATTAGTAACACTGTTTCTGGGCAGATAATTAAACATATGAGGGGAACATGTGGTTGAAGACCTTCTGTACCATACATATTCAAATATTCACTATACAAAATCAAATAAAATCAAAATTTAAAACAGAAATAATAGTTAAAAGATTACTAAAAAGCCCATGAGAGTATTTCAGGCATGGAAAGCCAAGACACTCTGGAAAAAAAAATGACCTAAATGAAAGATCTCTGTGAGTGAGATCCCAGTGGAAAGAATGGGCCATCAAAGAAGGAGGTACCTTTTTCTGAAGGGAGGAGAGAACTTCCACTTTGACTATGGCCTTGTCTAAATAAGATCAGAGTCAGTGAACTCAAAAGGCTTCCATAGCCTTGGCAGCTCATGACAAGAGCCTCAGGTGATTACTGACGCCATAAATAAAGAGTGTCAATTGTTAAATCAACAACAGGAGTCACTGTGCACTTACTCCACATGTAGGATTTCTGTCCTTCATGTGTTGTACTATGTGAAATAATGGTATAACTAGTCTTCAAACAGTACTTTATACTTTGTGTTTCTGTGTGGGTGCAAACTGTTGAAATCTTTACTTAGTATATACTAAATTGATCTTCTGTCTATAAAGATAATTGAAAATGAATATTGATATGAATGGGATGGGAGAGGGAGTGGGAGATGGGATGGTTGCAGGTGGGAGGGAGGTTATGGGGGGAAAAAGCCGCTATAATCCAAAAGTTGTACTTTGGAAATTTATATTTATCAAATAAAAGTTAAAAAAAGATTACTTTTAGTGATGTATAATAGTCTCTCATGTGATTTTCCTTGGTTTATTCAAGTATTCTCCTATGTAGATGTTTAAATTGTTTCTAAGATTCCTTGTCCAACTATAAATTGCAACTATAAATTTTCTTTTTAAAAAGGATTTATTTATTTCTTTGAAAGTTGGAGTTAGAGAGACACAGAGAGATAGATAGATATGTAGATAAAGAGTTCTTCCTTCTGATGGTTCACTCCCCAAATGACAAAAGTAAGGTTTGGACCAGCCTGGAGCCAGGAGCCAGGAGCTCCACCTGGGTTTCTCCGTTGGGATGCAGGAGCCCAAGTACTTGGGGCATCATTTGCTGCCTTCCCAGATGCATTAGTAAAGAGTTAGATTGGAAGTGGAGCAGCTGGGACTCAAACCCTGGGCACTCATGGGTTGCCCGTGTCACAGCTGGCAGCTTAACCAGGTTGGCCACAATGCTGGGTCCTGTTTACTTTTCTTATTCCTAGAAGAGAAATAGCTAAGAAAAAGAGTGTAATTATTTTTTTCTTTTTTTTAACTTTTATTTAATGAATATAAATTTCCAAAGTACAGAATATGGATTACTATGGCTTCCCCCCCATAACGTCCCTCCAACCCGCAACCCTCCCCTTATCCACTCCCTCTCCCTTTCCATTCACATCAAGATTCATTTTCTATTCTCTTTATATAGAGAAGATCAGTTTAGCATACATTAAGTAAAGATTTCAACAGTTTGCTCCCACACAGAAACATAAAGTGAAAAATACTGTTTGAGTACTAGTTATAGCATTAAATCTCAATGTACAGCACACTAAGGACAAAGATCCTACATGAGGAGTAAGTGCACAGTGACTCCTGTTGTTGACTTAACAAATTGACACTCTTGTTTATGGCATCAGTAATCACCCTAGGCTCTTGTCATGAGCTGCCAAGGCTATGGAAGCCCCCTGAGTTCACCGACTCTGATCATATTTAGACAAGGCCATGGTCAAAGTGGAAGTTCTCTCCTCCCTTCAGAGAAAGGTACCTCCTTCTTTGATGACCCGTTCTTTCCACTGGGATCTTACCCGTGGAGATCTTTCATTTAGGTTTTTTTTTTCCCCCAGAGTGTCTTGGCTTTCCATGCCTGAAATAGTCTCATGGGCATTTCAGCCGGATCCACGTGCCTTAAAGGCTGATTCTGAGACCAGAGTGCTGTTAGGACATTTGCCATTCTATGGATCTGCTGTGTATCTCACTTCCCATGTTGGATTGTTCTCTCCCTTATTGATTCTATCAGCTAGTATTTGCAGACACTATTCTTGTTTATGTGATCCCTTTGGTTCTTAGTCCTATCATTACGATCAATTGTGAACAGAAATTGATCACTGGGACTAGTGAGATAGCATTGGTACATGCCACCTCGATGGGATTGAATTCGAATCCCCTGGTATGTTTCTAACTCCACCGTTTGAGGCAAGTCAGCTTGAGCATGTCCCGAATTGCACATCTCTTCCCTCTCTTATTCCCACTCTTATATTTAACAGTGATAAAGTTTCTTTTCAATGTTAAGCATACTATAAGCATGCTGCTGATTATTATTATTTTGAAAAGTAGTAGCTGCTAATATAATAGGTGAAAATGGCCTTTTGAAATCTTGATGATATAATACAACATATTTTACTCCATATTACTTTATACTTGGCACTTAACATGAATTTTTGGTACTTATCTATTTCATATCTATGGAATGCAAATTACCAAGGCAACAGTTCAGCCAAATTATAATTTTAAAGGTAAATCTACTCAAATCTAGACAGAAGTAATTTCTAGATTTTCCACAATTTTGGTAAAATCAGTACTGTTTTAGTTTTTTACTGGGTGGAGAGCAGAGTTCATGGCCAATGAACAAAACATTGTTCTGATAATTTAGGATTTATATTTTAACAAAAGATTTCAATGTACTGATATTTTTAGATCTGTAATTTCCCTTTAGAATCTTTTAATATCTTGTTATTTAAGTCTATCTCAGGAAGAAAACTATGCCAATGCCAGCATGAGACTCTAAACTTGGTTTGTGGTGGCACTAGCCATGACTTTGAAGATGATCTTAAATGATGACCAGGGAAGACAGCCTGTGTAGACCATTTGCGATTACAGGGACATTCACTGCCCTCCCAAGGGCTTCATGAAGTTTTCTAATTTCTGATAAACTTTCAGTTGGGTGGCCAAAACACTCCAATGGTGAAGAGGGAGGTTTGCTTTAATTCACTTTGAATATGACCTTCACCTACAGATAAATAATTGTTTCTGTGATTTGATAAAGGGCAACATTGAGTCTGAAAATATCTCATTTTTCATCTGCCTGGTGTTGGGTCTTTCTCTGTTGATCATTTATTCCTTTGTTTAAGATGTTGCTAGTTCTAAGGAATTACTCAAAAGACTAAAACCACCTCTAAAGGAACTACTGCTACTCCAAATGTGAATCAATTTCTTAGGGGTTTGGAGCTTAGCAAAGCTTTGGTGAAAGAGACCCAGAATGGGTGAGTTTTTTAATGGAGAAGAAGGAAGGGCTATGTCCAGAGCTGTCTTTTTTTTTTTTTTTTTTTTTTTTTTTGACAGGCAGAGTGGACAGTGAGAGAGAGAGACAGAGAGAAAGGTCTTCCTTTGCCATTGGTTCACCCTCCAATGGCCGCCACGGCCGGTGTGCTGCTGCCGGCGCACCGCGCTGATCCGAAGGCAGGAGCCAGGTGCTTTTCCTGGTCTCCCATGGGGTGCAGGGCCCAAGCACTTGGGCCATCCTCCACTGCACTCCCTGGCCACAGCAGAGAGCTGGCCTGGAAGAGGGGCAACCGGGACAGAATCTGGTGCCCTGACCGGGACTAGAACCCGGTGTGCTGGTGCCACAAGGTGGAGGATTAGCCTATTGAGCTGTGGCGCCGGCCCAGAGCTGTCTTGAGTGCCAGAGTTGGAAACTCATCTTCATGAAGAGTTTATCTGATGATGACGGAAGACCAGGCAGGAGATGGCAATATTTAAAGGGAAATTAGAAATCTGCTAGAGAAAAAGTTCAACTTCACAATTTTCCAAGTGTGAATTATTTTTAAGTTTATTGGTAGGCTCTGAGCAGCTCCATAACTTGTAGTTTCTAAAATAGCCAGAGATTTTGTGGATGTTTGAAAATTTGCCCATGGTCTGGCTTAGTCATTAGACCCCAGATGAGGACCAGACATGGGGCAGGTTAAAGAACCAGAGCATGGAGAGACTCCTAGCTCAGGCATGATTCAGCTCTATGATGGTGGCATGTCCTTGAAATTATTCCTCAATGTAACCAATTATATAAGGGACTCATAACAGAGTTGGCAGTACAAAATGAAATACAATGTTTAAAAATGTTTTATAAGTGCTAAAATGTTCTGAATTAAAGAATGACTATAAGTATTATTATTATTTTTAAAGATTTATTTATTTGAAAGTCAGAGTTACACAGAGAGAGGAGAGGCAGAGAGAGAGAGAGAGAGAGAGAGAGGGGTCTTCCATCTGATGGTTCACTCCCCAACTGGCCACCATGGCCTGAGCTGCACAGATCTGAAGCCAGGAGCCAGAAGCCTCTTCTGGGTCTCCCATGTGAGTGCAGGGGCCCAAACACTTGGGCCATCTTGTACTGCTTTCCCAGGCCATAGCAGAGAGCTGGATTGGAAGTGGAGCAGCTGGGTCTCGAACTGGTGCCCATATAGGATGCCAGCGCTTCAGGCCAGGGCTTTAACCCACTGTGTCACAGCGCCGGCCCCTAACAGTATTATTATTATTATTAATGATTCTCTAGAATTTGGCAATCTTCAGGGATAGTGGAGGAAAAGATTTCTTTGCCTATGTAATTTGTACATGTTTAGAGTAGATTCCATATTTTTTTGCTTTGGTGGCCACTGAATAATAGTTGGTACTTCAGTTCATAGCATTGTGGTTTTTTTTTTTTTGTCTGGAGAAAAGAATGCTGGAAACTGGGATTCCAGTAATTTTTATACAGAGGTACTTCAAAAAGTTCATGTAGAAACATAATTAAAAGGCAAATTTATTTTGGTGCAATAAAATTTTTAAATTTATGCATAATTTTTATAATACACATTTTCCATGAATCTTTTGGACATCCCTTATACACAAGAGACACAAGTCCATTGTCATTCAGCCATGTAGATGTATTTTCAAGCTGAGCTGGAAAGGTGTGTGTGGGCCTGATATGTGGCCCTCTGTGACTGAAGGAGAGTCAATCATTCTCTCCCTTGTCTGAACTGCAGATGGAGAGTGGGTTGTCATGATCTCCAGAGGGGAATAACTGGCAGATTTGCCCAGTGTTTGGAGAGAAAACAGAGAAGAAAAAGTGATTATCTCCTTGCAGGTTGTCTCACAGAAACCCCAGAGTTTTAGAGCTGTAAGTCACCTTAGAAATCATTAATCTACTACTCCTACTTTCCAACACCCAAGGGTCCCCACTGACTGATGGGAAATTGATTGGCTGAGAGAGGAAGGTTAAGCTCTAGATCAGCATGGTCCAATAGAAATGTAACACAAACCAAATATATAACTGAAATTTCCTCTAGTGACCATCTTAAAATGTAACAAGAAACAGGTGAAAATAATTTCAATAATATATTTTATTGAAATGAATATTTATATGCTAAATATTATCTTTTCAGCATGGAATCACTGTAAAATTATTAATGAGATATTTGATCTTCTTTTTTCTTGCTAAGTCTTCCATATGTATTTTATACTTGGACCACATCTCAATTTGTTTTAATCTGAATTGTTTCAATTGGTTCTAATACTAAATTTTCAATCGTTTAAGTACTATATGGTCCTGTAAAAATGATATATTTGTCCTTAGTAGAAAGATGCTTTATACCACTATAAATCATTAAATTTAAATTATAATTCATTAAAATTAGACAATATTGAAAATTCAGATCCTTCTGTGTACTCAAGTGCCTCTGAGTCGCTGGTGGCCAGGAGCTGCTGTCTTGGACTGAGCAGCTCTAGGATTTTTTTCAGTTATAGAATCAGGTCTTGGTATTTGCACCCCACTTTTTTTTTAAAAAAAAAAAAGATTATCTATTTATTTATTTGAAAGGCAGAGTTACAGAGAGAGGGAGAGACAGAGACAAGGGTCTTCCATCTGGTGGTTCATCCCCCAAATGGCTTGCACCCACTAGAGTGGAGCCAATCTGAAGCCAGGAGCCAGGAGCTTCTTCCAGTTATCCCATGTAGGCGCAGAGACCCAATCACTTGGACCATCTTCCACTGTTTTCCCAGGCCATAGCAGAGAGCTGGATGGGAAGAGGAGCAGCCAGGACTAGAACTGGTGCCCATATGGGATGTTGGTGCTTCAGGCAGAGGCTTGTTCCAGTAAACCACAGTGCCGGCCCCTGTAGCCTTGATCTTAACTGAGTGCTTGGCACACAGAGGGTGCTCAGCAAATGTTGACTGATTTGAGAATGTAACTTGGGTATTCTAATTCATTAGCAGGATACAGCAGTTGCCAGTTAAGTTCCTGACAGTACTCTTAGTGATTCTTAAAGTGTGGTCCCCTGACTGGCACTTGTTAGAGATGCAAATCCATGGGATCCCATTCAAGATATACTTAGTCAAAAACTTTAGGAGAGGGTCCAGATCTGTGTTTTAACAAGTACAGGTGATTATGATGCATGTTCAAGATTAAGAGCTATTGCTGCAGATCTGAAGGATTTCTGTTTCCTGATGGGTTTTCCGTGGAGTGAAGAGATGCCAAGACAGTAAGAGCTCAGAATTCCAGTAGGAATTCCAAAAGGACTATCCAAGAGGACTTTCTGCAACAATGGAAATGCTCTAAATCTGCTCTTCCAATAAGGTAAGCATTGGCTACACGACTGTTGGCCACTTTAAATGTGGCTATTGCAAAAGAGGAATTAAGCTTTAAATTCTATTAAATTTCAATTAGCTTAAATATGAATTTAGATAGCCACACATGGCTAGTGGCTGTTTAATGAACTTCTCATTACAAACAAGCATAGAGTTCAATGATAATGAGAGAGATCATTGATTTAAACTTGGAGGGAATTCAGGGCTAACTCCAGGGCATAATCTGTTAGGCAACAACTTTGACCTCTTCAGGGCTACTCTCGGAATGGAAAGGAGATGGATTCACTGAACCAGTGTGTGTTTTAAACCCAGGATTAGGGTAATCAAAACAACCTGTAGCCCATTGCCTGATTAAGACCCATGGACTTACTTTTTCAGGTCAGAAGTAGAACCTTCAAGTCTGACAAGGAAGCCACAAAGTACAGTAATCATATTTTGAAATTAATGATTGCACAAGCTGTTCTCTTCCTTTGGCTCCTGAGTTATCAGAACTGGAAGTCTATTAATTTTTTAATGGTACAGATATTTGGCTGTGCTTATAGTGACCCTTTGTTATTTGTTAATTTACTTTTCTAAAAAATGCTTTCTGGAGCTGACAAATTTCTCTACCTTTGTCCCAGACCCTTTCTCCCTCCACTGTTTTTGGGCAATTACTATGATTTACTGCATTTCCAAAGTACAGGTGTTTTCCATAATGACAGAGAAAACATAAAATGACTGGGTTTCAAGAGATGAGATAGAAAGCCCTCAGTGCTACAGCTCTTATTAGCTAAAATGAGAGTGAATAAGAAGGAGAGTGACTTGCATTTTTGGTTCAGGTCATCACACCTCACTTAAACCAATTCAACCCTGAGTTTCCCTGGACACAAATCATACTTGATTGTAGTTTGAAGTGGGTGCTATGAAGATGGGACATGGTTCCTGATGAAATTTACCTGGTAAAACAGAGGAACTCCAGAGCCCCACAGGACCTCTGGGCAGCACATCCACAAAATGAATTATTATTTGGGTGCCCCAAGAGAAATGTGATCTCAGAACAACTGTAGCTCCCTAACATGAACCCCATAAACTTACCCTTCTCACAGAGGAAATAGTTTGCACTTAACTGTGAAATTTATATGATGGCCAAGCCATTTTTATTTGCAAGTGAAGTCTAATAAACAGCATAATATGGATAGAGGGTATCTTATAAACTGATGATTTGGCAAAATAATCCTGTCTTTGACAAAAGGAAAATGATACAAAGCTGTTGTTTTCAATATGTCCACCTGAAATCTTCCTGAGCAGTGTTCTGTATTTACCTCATCGATCTAATACTTTAATTGGCAGACAGTAAAGTCTGATGGGAAAATAATGGCCTCTTAAATACCTGAGAATGAAAAGCAAATTAAGTTAGCACAGTGAAGAGGAAAGTAATTACATAATGTCAATCCCGTTTTATACCATTTAGTCCTAAGCAGCATACAAAGAGGGAGCATGTTTGGGAGAGGAAAAAATGACTACTTCTTTAGGTGACTATTTCTTGCTAACTTAGGGAGCTCCAAGGAAAGTTTCTCCAGTGAGAGCCAACCTGTATCAAATGTCTTTGCTTTCTGCTGCTTGTCCTAATTTGCACTAACCCGTGACAGGGTGATTGCCATTCTGAACCAATGAAAAAGAGTTACCGAGTACCCTGGTTGCTTGGAGAGTAACCCAATTGGTGGAAGATCTCTAGTCTTTGGCTGTGCCCAAGGCTGACTTTGTGGCTTCAGGGTGGTTTTCATTCTTAGTGCCTGGGTTTTTCATCCACTAAAAGGGGGCATTTTCAGGCACTGGGTGTGTGGAATAATCAATGGTAAGCATAAAGAATCTCCACACAAATTTAAAAGATAGGATATTCTGTTTTGGAGAAAAATGAAGGAGAAGGTGCCAGGATAGTCAGTTAGAGATGAATGAACCAACATTTTTCATACTTTCAATTCTTCCTTCTCTCTCTCCCTCCCTCCCTTCTGCCTCTCTTCCTTCCTTTCTTCCTAAATAAAAATATTGATATTATTTATATATATGTATGCTTTTCATAAAAACTTTATAGAATTCAGAGATGTAAAAGAAAAAGTATGACTGTAAATAATACTATTTCTTAGAGAAAAAACATGATTAAGAGTTGAGTGTGTTTTTATGATATTTTCCCGATGCATTTCCCCAATTCTTTCTCTTTCATATGTGTGTGATAATATAATAAACTATATATTTGTATATCAATATACATACTATATTTAGTATATCAATATACATACTATATTTAGATTACATATATGATTTTAATTGTGCTTTCTACTTGGATAGCCTCATTTTTGAATCCTTGTTAAGAAAGAAGAGTAAGGATTGTGGTTCTTCTGTTTGCAGCATCCTGGCTTGATTGAACTAGCCACCAAGGTATGAGAAGGGTTTGCTGACAGCTCTGAGATCTCAGATACATCCTGGGAAAATGCTCTGCTGTGTTCATAAATGCACAGCTGGTGCATATAATGCACAAGTCTCATTCATGCAAGAGGCATATAGATAAATGAGCTTCAATCAGAGTGAGTGTTCCTTATTTTAGTCTACCTATAATATGCTACATAGGTTTTATCCTTTTAAAAACAGGTTTCAGCTATCCAGAATTTCATATGTTGAGCCTTTGCAAATTTCCCAAAAGCACTGTGGTTGCTATTTCAAGCAACATAATTTTTCTGCTGTAAACTTTTTGCGTGGAGAGCTTTCTAAAATACATTACGTAATTTCTATTTTTTCCTGGAATATAGTATTCTGAACATGAGTTAGCTTTTTGTGAAGGATCAACTCTCTTTTAAGGCTCCATAGCACTGATGTAATATACCAAGGCACAGGTCTTATGATCTAAAGAAAAATGACTCCAGATGGTTGTGCTTCTGGGGCTTTTGTGTCTTCTGTTGGTTGGTCTCCATCTCTTTATTTTCTGAAAATCCACTGCTCTTATGGCTGCATTTTCCTGAAGAAAAGCATTTATTGTCCTGTCTCTTTCTCTCCATCTACTCCAATTCACTCCTTTTTAGGGAACACTTGTAAATCAGATAACAAAACTTGCTGCAATTGTGTACAAAGTAAAATAAAACATAGCCACAAATAGGATCAGCGTTAGACCCAGCTGATTCCACACAAAAGAGTGATGAGTTCCAGTAATGAATTTTGTCCCCTGTTTTGGCTATTTGGCGCTGCTACCATTCCTACTCTCCTTCCTTTTGTCCTCCCCCTCTTCCTCCTCCTTCTCCTAGATCAAGTCATGGTTATGGTATCTGCCATATGAAATCAATAAATACTATTGAATTTCATCAACTGAATTTTCTGGAGTGCATCTGGGGAATGGCATTGCCAGGTGGTTGAATGGTAAATGAACAAAGGACTGTACTTAAAGACAGCTTGAGTACAAAACTACTGTGACTTCTTCAACCTAAGAAATAACCTAAAGACACAAAGAAAGCTCTTTACAGACTGGTCTCTGTAGCATTCCCCTTTCCCATCTCTCTTTGCTGCTGAATTATGGCTTATAGAACTTTCTTGACAGGCACACAGTGCTTCCTATTCATCTCCTGAAGGTTTTAAGACTTGTCATAGACCATTTCTATCTAGCATGGGCCTGGCTTCTCAGATCATGTACGGTTAGTATCTGTTTTCTTCTTGAGATCTACTTTCTACCAGCACTGAAGTCATATGTTCCTGAAAACTTGATTTTGCCACAATAAGTTGTAAAAGAGGAAGGATTTCTCTACACCATTGGCTCTTTGCTACCACCCATTTCTACAGCAATGTCATGGGGATACGCCAATGAACCTGGTGTTGGGAAATCTTACAGAGCACTGCTTTTCAAACCTTAATGTACATTCAAATCACTGTCTAAAAGGAAGATTCTGGTTCAGTAGGTCCAGGAAGAGGCCTGAGAGTAAGCATGTGTGATACTCCACATTTTCTCTAGAAAGAAGGTGTCCTGCCAATCCTCAAGCTTTTTGTTTCCACTGCTTATTTCCTATGCATGTTTATGAATGCTGGAAGCAGGAGACTGAGGGGTTCAGAGAAAGTAGATATGGATGTCTACACTCAGTTTCTGAACAGTTAAAATTTGGGCCATTGTGGATAATAATGCACATTCTATTTTGATCACCTCCCCCAAACATAAAAGTGATGCACCCTAAAAAAATAATCAACTATTATACCACACACAATCCCTGCTTTTCCTCTCACTGCAACATTCTAAGCATTAGAAATAATGAGAAACAACTTTGGTTAAACATGGGAATCAAGGTCTTTTCTACTTCTTATACATTAATAATTGAAATGTACTTAATCCATCTACTGGCATTCCTGCATTGTAAACAATTTAATGTGAATACATTTGGCCTTCAGCTGTCAGTAAATCTAGGTAAATCCAACTTAGAGAAAATGCTTTATATGAAAAACAATTTCAAATTTTATGAAAGCAACTACTTATTATTTCAATCACACCACACTAAAGGCAGTAAAATGAATAATCAGACTAGTCACCAGGACATTGTGATCTATGCCCACTTAGTATTAGCTATCCATGATAGATTAGAATGTTTATGACTTTGTTTTACTTACATTATTTGCCATAAATCTGGAAATTTTCTCTTTTTGTAACTAGAGTGTGTAACTTCTGTTTTCTCCTAAAATATTTTCAAAGCTAGGGGACTCCATCTTAAAGAGCCTGTTAATGAGGGGACCACGATTTTTTGCATGCTGAAAGACATGGGTTCATACAATAGAAAGCAGTTCATTCACATGCATAGGATATCATGGTCCCATTTCAAGACTGGGGCCATGTTTAAAGAGCAACATAAAGTTAGTTGAATTTTAGAAGTTCAGTCTATGTTAAGGTACATTGTGTAAAAATTAATTCAACTTGAAATCTCAGTGCTTTCTCATGTGTGGTAGAAGGGTTTTCATCCCACCCTTTTCCACTGCTGTTCAGCTGGCTCTAAAATTCCCATAAAAATAACCAAATTGTGCAGATGAGGAATATCTCAAAGTGAAAAATATAAATCCCTAATGGAAAATAGTGTATTCCTGAAAACATGCCAGGCTGTATGGGCCAGAAATCTCACTTTGTATGACAGCAAATCACTGAAGAACTGATTGTGTGCAAGTTTGCATGCTTAATATTTTATAACTATTGTCAAATTTAATCCTCATGACAATTCCCATTTCCAGGTGAAGAAATAGAGTATGGAGGCTAAGAAAATTTTCTACAATTACACATCATGAATGTTGTATGATCAAAGTCTGATTGAGATCAGAGTACTGAATCTTAACCATTACAGATCTTGGACTTGAAGCTAGACTGTAGAATATATAACAAATATAACCAATGCCATGATTTGTATTACATTCTAGAAGGACCTAGAATTTATCCCACAGTAATTATTTTGTCATCTAATGTTTCTGAGTGCCTACTGCATGTCATGCACAAACCTAGGCACTGGAAATGGAGTAATAAACAAAAGAGATGGCCATTTCAGTCCAACAGGGAGGAATGCTACTTCCAGGGCCCTTAATACTTCTAGTACTCTTAGTACCAGTACTAGTACTGCTACCACCACCACCACCACCACAACTATAATTAGTTCTTGGAGTTTATCATATGCCCTCTAAGATTTTCAATACTTCCTATTTATTTACTCATTGGAGTAGACACTGTTGTTATCTTCATGTTACAGATGAGGAAACTGAAGCACACCAGTACTAAGTCCTGTGCCCAAGGTCACAAGAGTAGTTAATGAAGAAGGTTGAATTCAAATCTAAGTAGCCTAGAATTAAAGTGCATGTTCTTATCTACCACAGAAGGCTCATACTTACAATGAATCAAGTAATAACGTGGCAAATTGTGGTGAAAGACAGGAAGTGTGTGAATGGAGAGCAGGCTGGTGTTTGTGGTTAGAAAGCACCTCTCTGAGGAAGGCCTGCAGTTTGTGGTTTGTGGGTGGAGTATGGAGGCAGGCACATGAAGATTGTACTGTGATGCTCTCATCCTATGGGCTTTTCTTTTAAAATCTGGTTTTCATGGACATAGATATAAGGAAGTAATGAGTTAGAAAGAAAACTATTAATTATTGAATACTAGGCACTGCTAGATGCATTCTATACCATAAATGATTTGATTTTTACAAATGTCCTATGAGATCAGTCTTGACACCATTTTTTTTTTTTTGACAGGCAGAGTTAGACAGTGATAGAGAGAGACAGAGAGAAAGGTCTTCCCTCTGTTGGCTCACTCCCCAAATGGCCGCCAAGGCCGGTGCTTGCGTCTGGCATGCTGTGCCTATCCGAGCCAGGAGCCAGGCTCCCCCTGGTCTCCCATGCGGGTACAGGGCCCAAGCGCTTGGGCCATCCTCCACTGCCTTCCCGGGCCACAGCAGAGAGCTGGACTGGAAGAGGAGTAACCGGGACAGAATCTGGCGCTCCAACCGGGATTAGAACTTGGGGTGCTGGCGCTGCAGGCGGAGGACTAGCCAAGTGAGCCGCGGTGCTGGTCTTGATACCATTTTAAGAATGAGAACATTGAGGCTTACAAAGTGACTTGCCCAAAATCTCACAATGAGTGAATCCAGTCCTGTTCTGGGCTATTATCAATAACTCAGGGGACTTAATACTTAAGGAGAAAATTCTAAGCCATGGGGTGTGTGTGTGTGTGTGTGTGTGCATATCCTTATGTTTGGAAGGAGGGAACATTTGTAGTCATATTCCGATAATGAAAAATTAAAGAAAGATATAGAAATTTAGCTAATGTTCCTTAGGGGTCACAAATTGTTTTGTATGACCCCCAAAGTTTCTTACTTCCTTCATTCCACTTTCTGTCTTTCCTGGTGATTTGCAAAATTGCTAAATCCTTAGATGGAATCTAATTGTGGACAGATGATTCTAAGGAATATTCTGACCTCAAACATAGGAGATTTTTCTGAAGTGGTGTTTCTGAGGTGCTCTATAATTGAATGTCCAATAAGTCCTTCTTGTACTCTGTGAATGTTAACACCATGTTTCATTTAGGAAAATTATAGTTAGAATCATTCTTTTGCCAAGCATTCACATAAAGCCTTCACTTCTTTCTGAGTTCTCCCCGCCTTTTTAATCTCATCTAACAGAGCCAAATCCAGAGGAAAGCAAAAAGAAATAAGAAACTTTAGCAGTGAAAGCAGGCCAGAGAAATATACAACTGTTTTCCTCAGAGGATTAAAAGATATCTTGCTTTGAATCACTTTGTACCCATACAACAAGGTAATACATGCACTTCAGCTGACTAAACAAGATTCCATTGATAGCTTAAAAGCTTCAGTTCTTATGTAATGAATATACTATTTCATGTACTAATGGCCTGAAAAGAATGAGAAATGTTTTTTATCTTTCCTGCAGAAGGAAAGTTAACTGGATGATGAATTAAGAGTATCATACTCTTGTTCTAAATCAAAGATATCCAACTATAATGAATGATGATCCATAATAATATTACAATGTATATAATGGCATTTAATAGGAGAAGAGGTAGGCTCATTTCCATCACTCTCCTTGGCTCTTAAAAGCATTATTTTATGTATAGATAAAAAGGTAGATATTGATTTCATTTGAAGCAAACATTAAAACTTATTCATCTGAATTTGTCAAGGTCAGTATTTTCCTCAAAGGGCTATATATCTGTATATTTACCAAACTAAAGAATCAATTTTGGTATTGTTACAAAGCCTTATAGTCACAGAACATGAGAGGCAGGAGAAGGTTCAACCCCAAATCCCTTCATTTTTAGCTGAGGAAACTGTTTCACTGAAAAGTGAGGGATTTGTCCTAAATATTCCACTTGCCTACTTTATGCAGGTGGAAAAGCTTGACTGTTCCTGCCAAAATATCCCCTTGTCTTCATTAAGTATTTTTAATCTTGTAATCTAAACCCAGGCAAGGTTTTTCTAAAAAATTTCTGTGAGCAACACAGAATGCTGCAAACCCAGCAGCGATTCATAAAAGGGGGGAAATGGTCAAAATCTAGTGACAAGAGGTTGCATTTAGCCAGCTCAATGATTGGGATGCCTGTATCTCCCAGAGTACCTGAGTTCAAGTCCTGGCTCTGGCTCCTGACTCTAGCTTTCTGCTAAATGAAGGAGGTGAGACCGAAGACAGAAGGTGATGGTTCAAGTAGATGACTTCCTTACACCTATGAGGGTAACCTTTATTATGCTCCTGGCTTCTAGCTTTGGCCTTACCCCACCCATGGCCATTGTGGGTATTTGAAAAGTGAACCAGCAACATGGCAACTCTTTTTCTCTCCCTTTGTCTCTGTCTCTCAAATAAATAAGTGAACTTCTTTTAAACATGTGGCGACAAATTATGTAGGTTTATATTGGAATGATGTTTCACTGAAATACCAAAAGAGAATGCCTAGCAACCACATTGACGTTTCTTGATAGCATGTCTGGTAGACGGATGCAGTAATGGCTAGTAACACTGCATATCTCCCAATGTTCATACTTCCCAGTGATGCCTCCCACTCACTTTAGACTTGGCCACATGACTTGCTGTGGCCAATGGGACAAAAGCAAACCTGGACTGGCAGAGCTTGATGTGTGTACACTTTAGGGTTTGTTATCACTTGTTGCTTGTGGGAACCCCATGACTATTTGTGAGGGAGCCCAGGCTAGCCTTTGTAGGATAAGCAATGCCTGTTGAAGTTTCCTTGAATGTTCATCTTCCCAATCCCTCAGCGTGTGAGTAAAGCTGTCCTGAACACCTGGGTACAGTTGAGTCTTCAGCTGACCTCAGAGATCAGCTAACCAAGCTAAGACAAGAAGAAGCACCTAGCTGACCAAGAGAATCACAAGTTGTGATACATGTTTGTTTTTGTAAGTCACTAAGTTTTAGGGCAGTTTGTCAGCAAATAAGGCTGACTGATATACTTGACCATACTTTATGGTGAAGTTAAAGCATTTGACTGAAAAACATAGGGAACCCATAAAGTAGGCAAGAGAGTAATTCCAGGCTAATCCATGTGATCTGGTAATTATTAAATAATTTCAAAAGTAAAAACCTTCAAAATTCTTTCATCTTTATTTTACCATTTTTAGAACTTGAAATATTTATTTTATTTATTTGAAAGAGAGAGAGAGAGGGAGAGAGAGAGAGAGGGAGAGAGAGGGAGAATGAATCCCTTATCTGCTAATTCACTCCCCAAATGCCTGCAACAGCCAGTGCTGGGCCAGGACCTCAGTCTGGGTCTCCCAAGTGGGTGGCAGGGACTCAACTACCTGAACTGTCATCCACTGCCTTCCATGGTGGGCATTAGCAGGAAGCTGGGAATGGTAGCAGAGCTGGAAATTGAATTCAGACACTCTGATGAGAGATATGAGCATCCTAAGTGGTATCATAACCACTGTGGCAAATGTCTGTCCCCATGTTTAGAGATGATAGAAGTTCTCATAGCACAGTAACTTTTGATACAGACTTCAATTTTCTCCTTGGAGGTGGTCAGTAAAGAGATGACATGGTAAGAGCACTGACAATGCAAATCCAAATCCTGACGCCATCAGTTCAGAGCCCTATGGATTAACTAGGCTGACACTCATTATTTGATCTTTTTAAATTCATAAGCATTCCTATCATTTATCACACCACTGTCAGCTAAGATGAAGCTTTTTTTTTTTTTTAACTTATGGAGAAAGTTGGAACTCAAAGTTAAACAATCAGGTCTGCAAGGTACTACCAGCTAATATCCATACCAAAAGAACGGACAGATTAGTTAGGATCTCATTGTATATCAGCCATGGCTTTTAACATACAGCATCGGAAAAAAGAAACTGAACAAGGCATAAATAGTAACATAGACAGGGGAGGGCTATGCTATCAATTGTCTGATTAAACTAAAGTTTAAAGATTTTGTTGGATCTGACCAAACTCTTACGTGATACTCATGTACATTAGTAGAGTTTCCCTCACAATTTCTTCTCTACTCTAAATTCAAACACTTGGCAAAACACAGAAAAAGACATTTGCCAGATTCAGAGAAAATATTTTTACATCAATGTGGAGTGGTGTAACATAGAAACAGGAATAAGAATCCCCAAAACAAAATGCTCTGAAAACACACACATACTAACACACACACACACACACACTCATTCACATACCATTTTATTTTTCATTTCTCTATGATATAAGTTGTATGAGTGTTTTGGAATTTCACATGCCATTGGCGTCTGTGTACCATGGGGTATCTTACGCTCTAATATCCTCTGGAAAAAGAATGCTACATAGATTTTTTTAATAAAAGTCTAAGCCTTCAGGAACCCATATATCATGAGAATTCAATGCTAACAAGCACAAGCCATGTGAACAGCTTTTTATTGGAGATAAAGAAGGCACTAGTAGATGATATGGAATCAGTGAGGTTATTTTTCTTCATAGGACAAGATCAGGAATAGATGATGGCCATCACCTGCATTCTCTCTTATACTCAGAGTTCAGAAAGAGAGAGGCCTTAACGAGGGTTACCAGAAGACAGTAATAGATATTCAGACTTACTAATCTAGAATAATTTGATTGAAAAGGCTGATAGAAGATATCTACTTTTAATTTTTCCAAAAATGCACATTTACATATAGAATATGTTATTCAAACTTTGGAAATCTCCATTTGCTTTTTTGTGTTTTTCCATGTTTTTTCACTCTTTGGTTCCTAGCATTTTTTTTTTTTTGAAACTAAGCCAGTCCTATGGGTTCAGTGGGATTTGTCTCTCAAAACTCATGAGGCTATTTAAACTCTGATGTATTAATGTTAGTGGTTAATTGATTAAGGGTGGAGACTTGATCTAATGATGGTGTCTGAGAGGTGAGGCCAGTTGGAGGTCTATGGGGCCTTTGAGGCATCCCCTCTGTGGGTGGTTCCAGCAGAGATTTGAACATTTCAATTCAAGTTTACCCACATTCTTCTTCCTGGCTTACCATGTGATCCTGCCTCCACACCTGCCATAACCAGCCTCCGCCAGATGCTGAACTATGGGACCACCCAATCCGATAACCGCAAAATGAAAACTGAAATAAGCCATTTTTCCTCAAAAGTTTC
The DNA here is from genome assembly GCF_051225735.1 of Oryctolagus cuniculus. NCBI lineage: Eukaryota > Metazoa > Chordata > Mammalia > Lagomorpha > Leporidae > Oryctolagus > Oryctolagus cuniculus. The sequence goes on from NC_142867.1 coordinate 155,688,406, forward strand.
CTCTCAGTTATTTTACTTAAAGTAACAAAAAAATGGCCAAATACAGCTAGGGAGAGTGGTTTCCAAAAATTTTATTAAAAGTGAAAATCTGGTTTAGAGTAGACAAATTTTCAGGCCCATTATAAGTTTTGTTTCTGGAATCTGCTGATGCAGAAGATTCATAATTATAGATCACTACCAATGCACTCTGTAAGGCATATATTTGAAAAATTGTGACATTTGCCCATGTGAGATAATATTTATCCAGTTTTTAGGCAACGTGTGGTGCACATTTAGGTTTTGTGGCTCCACCATTAACCTGAGGGGTTCTGATTGGAACCGTTGTAATAGAACTGAGATTGAAAGGGAGACTGGAGATTGGTTCACTAGGGCCCTGGGTGTCTCATTACTATTCACAGCATTCGTTTGTGTGTGGTTGTTTCATAGCCAACAATGCAACTTCCCTGCCAGTGAGAGCCAGTCCTGGTGCCAGAAACTTTTGTTAACTAACTGGTGATTTCCTATGAAGGCGACCCCCAGACTCATTCCATTGCTTTTGCCTCCTTTTTGTTGACAGTTCCGTTAGTCTGAAGGTCTGTGACAGTAGCCACTGAAGTCTGAACTGAAACTATTGCAGACCACATGTCTCCACTATCAATGAGCAATGACATTACATGGAATGAATTAAAGTCTGGTGGAGGGTATCTTTAATGGGTTTCTGTCTTCTTTGATACTGAGCTAATGTGAAGAACATTCCTGACTTTGAGGATCAACAGGTCACCTCTCTGAGGTAGTGACTGGGACTGTGCAAATCGCAGGCTGCTCCTTGGAGCCAAGCATATCACACTTCTCAGAGAAATAAAAAGAAACTGACACTTAAAACAGTGCTCCCTACATACCAATCACTGCAGTAAGTCCTGTTTTACATATGATTTCATTTAATACAACAGTCCTATAAGTAATTATATTTGAATACCCATTTTGCATGAGGGAACTGAGGCATAGACAGGGTAAGTATTTCTTATTTTGTGGTCTCATAACATAGAACAAGTACAATCCCAGACTAAGTGGTTGTAGAGGAATGCTCTCCAACTCGTCATACTACCATGTGTGCTACTGAAATAACACACAGGATTTTAAAACAATACAAAGAAGCTTATGAATTAGTAGAAGAGAGGTACTGGAAATCGCCACAAATAAAGACATGATAAGGAGATGGAAATACTAATTATTGTGACTTGATCATGCTGTGTAAATATCTTGAAACACCACAATGTTCCCCATAAATATGTATGGTTATTACATGTTAATAAAAATGTATAAAACATTTGTGGAAAGTAAAAATTAAAACCATAAAAAATAAGACACAATTCACATAATAGGTAAGATTATACAGGGGATGGTAAGAAAATGCTCTATGATTGGCTACACCAAGCCTATCAGAAGCAGACCATTTAACGATGTTTCTTTAATTCTCAGCCTGATCAAAGTTTCAAGGTTGGAGAAAGTGTTTATGGCTGTCAAGGCTGGCATACAGAGGGACAGCACAGGCCAAGTCTTCTGAAAAGTCACCTCACTGGCAGGTTTCATGTTTGTACCAGCTCTCACACAGACAACCTTTGCATAAACTTGAGCAATGCCATCAAAGTGCTGGGCCTATTTCCTTTATTTTCTGGCTGGGTGAATGCTGAATTCTGATTTATAGAGAAAAACAAATATCTTTCAGTTGTAGATTTTTTGTCAGTACCAGCTTGTGGTATATTTGTATTTGACAACTGGAGCCTCAAGAATTTTGGAATTTAGCAGTCAATCATGCTTACTATTTAGGTGCCGACACACAGCCTGTGTTCTTCAGAGAGATGGGTCTGGTTTCTGGTCTGAATTGCTCACCTTCTGACAGATCATAAACCTCGGGGTAATTTTGGAAAGTCTAGTTGGTAGACCATACTCTTTGGACAAAGTAATTATTTGGCAAATAAGTAATTACCTGTGGATTTAGTAGACAAAATAAAATAGATAATATAAATATTTGGAAATAATTATTACCTGAAAAGAGAGGTAAAACTATCTGCATTGCAGAATGACTGTGACAGTGTACAGAAAATGAATGCAACATTTTGTGAGGACTCTAGATGTTTGGGCAAGATGACTGGGACATGTGCAGCTTTGAGAAATGCCTCCATGTGTATATGTCAGGTTCTCTTTAGTTCAGGAGCTCTTTTGTAAGCATCTACTGAGGCGAGAGTAAATTTGTAAAGGGAAACATTTAAATGAGTCCTATATTGGAAGGTGGGTTTGTGTGTCTTTGAGGGGGTGAACCTTGCAAATGTTTGCGGGGAGAGACAGGTGCCTGGAGTAGCTTACTCATTCGTAGGCTTCCAGCGGTGCATACCCAGGCCCAGTCCTCATGCGACACAGCTACCTTTTGCATGGGTACGGCCCTTGGGATGGGCAACCCGTTATAGAGGCATGAGCAAGAGAATGATAGTGGGCCAAGCTCTTGAGTCTTCTATTGAACATAAATCAGCTGTCATTTTTTTTTCTTCTTTTGAAGTAGATTTTTGACATCCATCAAATGAGTGGATCTTTTCCTTTTCTTTTTCAAACCATCTACTTCTTAGATCCCACAATTGTTTAAATTGTGCATTGTCACTCCTCCACGGGCTCGCGGAAGAACACCACCGGACCGGATGCTGTTGTTTAAGCGAATGACTCTGCGTTGTGTGCTCAAGTTTGCTCCCGTGCTAACCGCATTCTAACCGCACTCCACTTGGTGTGTGTCGCATTCTTGTTATTCTTTGGGCGCATGGTGTGAGATGTCTGCGGCGCCTCCCAGCGCATAAGCAAATCCCCTCCGCGCCGCTTCTATCTCGCCTTTATAGTCCTCTCCCACCAATCCGTGCTCTGCTGCCCGCGTGCTGAGCACGCTGTTCTCCTCCAATCAGAGGTTGGATCAGGAATCAGCTAATTAACGAAGCAGCTGTGTAAGATTTGTTTACTCCCTCTCAGCGCCATATGGTGGGAGATCAGGCACATAGAGTTAGTCCCAATAGTCTCAGTAGTCTAGTCTAGTCTCGATAGTCTCAGTACTTATTTCGCCATGTTGCAGGAGACGGGCCTTGCTCCCCACAGGGCCCTGCTCCCCACAGTGCATATAGGAACTTTAGGAGGTTGCAAGCTCGATAACCTTCTTGGATTTGGATAGGTAATGTATACAGTGAAAGGGAGATAGCAGAAGGGTGTGGTGGACACTGAGGTGAACCAGTAAGCTCGGACTCTGTCCAAGGAGTGGCAGCAGCTCAGATCTCGCTGATTGTTGCTAAGCAAAAATGCAGACTCAAGGGCAATCCAGATTTGTGTGTGACATCTTCCAGTCTCTTAATGTTGGTAGATAATTCATGTGTTTTAAGACAATGAAGGGGCTGAACAAAACAATATTGTGAGCGGTGTTGGGAATGCAGCCTGGAAGTCTGTAGCCTCTGTAGGATTTCCTTTAATTTAATAATTTGCACACATCTTTGAGTGACACTGGTACTCTTTGTCTGCCATTTCTAGGGCATGGACTTTGAAACATTTTCCCAACATCTATGAAAACATCTACTAGTGCATTTACTCTCTTGGCTAGCTCCTTTTTTGTACACATTAGCAAAAGCCAGCTGGAAATTGATATTAGAGACAGGCAAGAAGTAATTATCCTAGAGTAACTAACTGGGTCTTATTAAATGTACTGATAGGCCAGCGCCGCGGCTCACTAGGCTAATCCTCTGCCTTGTGGCGCCGGCACACCGGGTTCTAGTCCCGGTTGGGGCGCCGGATTCTGTCCCGGTTGCCCTTCTTCCAGGCCAGCTCTCTGCTGTGGCCCAGGAAGGCAGTGGAGGATGGCCCGAGTGCTTGGGCCCTGCACCCCATGGGAGACCAGGAGAAGCACCTGGCTCCTGGCTTCGGATCAGCGCGATGCGCTGGCCACAGCGCGCCAGCCGCGGCCATTGGAGGGTGAACCAACGGCAAAGGAAGACCTTTCTCTCTGTCTCTCTCTCTCTCACTGTCCACTCTGCCTGTCAAAAAAAAAAAAAGAAAAGAAAAAAGAAAAAAAAGTACTGATAGTCTAACCACCTAATTGTAGTAACAAACTTGCTTAGTCTTATACTTTCCCCATTTCATTTAAAGTATAATGCTATCTTGGTTGTTATTTTTTTCTGATAGAATGCAATATTTCATCCATGCTGCTAAGTTTAAGAAGAGATATAAATAGACATTGAATAGATGATAGAATATTTATATTGTCACCACAAATCCAAAGAATCTGATTTTTCTTTGAACTGATGGATAGAGATGAAAATTCTTTATTTCACTTCATAAGTACAGACTTTCAGAAGAAAAATAACAATGCTATTTTTAAAAATGTAAAATAACAATCTAGACATGTATAAAATATACAGCAGGTGTCTTTGGGTTTCTAAAGCTCTAGAGAAATAGTGGCATAAACTATATAATCAAATAATCCATCAGAGGAATGCCCCATGTTTTAGTGCCTACTGGTAGTCATGAATTCAATATCAAATGATGTTTGGCTCTCAGGGGGGAATCACTTCATTAAGAGAGAATTTCAATGCAGGCTTCCACAGACTGAAGCCTCTGAATGCACTGATGCAGATAGTCAATACTTGTAGGGACAGTGGAACATTTGAAGAGGAGAATTTAGGCTCACAGTCTGTGGTTAATGGCTCTTGTTCTTTTGTATTTTGGCTTGAAGTTTGCAAACTTTCCCCTCTTAAGCAAAGGGAGCTATTCCTACCATTTTGGCGAGGTTGCAAAGGCAACCAATGTATTTCTGCAGCCTCACTTGCTAATAGAAGCCACCTTTGGTTTTTAGTTCCTGGGATAAGAAGTGAAAAACCAAACAAACCTGGTTTCCTTAGTAAATGATCTCTTCCCCTGAAACTAGTCTTAGTTTATTAATCAACTGATTATGAATAGAGTACGTAGAAAATGCTTGTTTACAGCTCAAGAAAGAGCAGACCTCTGGATCCTGTCTCATGCTCTAACCCTTTACCACTACTGGTTTTCTATAACATGGGTACACTTTTGGTGCCTAGACTGCATGGAGCCTTTTCTCCAGCATTTAGGACCTTTAGGAAGCCATAAGATGAGGTTCCCAAGGGTTTGGTGAATTTTCATGAGGGTCGAGAGAAGCTGGGAAACAAATCCTTTCTTCAATTTAAAGAAACAGAACATGGTAAGGTCTCTCTCTGTGATTCTGTGCTACCAGCATTAAGGTGAACACTGGAAAGAGCAGTTAAGACAGTGGGATTATGTTGGGCCTCTTCCCCATCTGAAGTGTGGCTCCCCCTGCCCCCCATAGCACAGTGGGAGAAAGCGTCATTCTCATCGGGAGATTCAGTGGAGTACTTTATTGTAAAAGAACTTTCCTTTACTTATTTGTGGACTTTCTAGAGAAATTTTCCTCTTTACTGCTTTTGTTGTTTATTTTCCGAAGATCAATTGATCTATCTATCTATTTATTTAATTGAAAGGCTGAGTGACAGAAAGAGAGGTGGAGAGAAGGAGAGGGAAAGAAAGAAAGAAAGAGAGAGAGAGAAAGAGAGAGAGAGAGAGAGAGAGAGAGAGAGAGAGAGAGAGTTCTTCCATCTGTTGGTTCATTCCCCAAATGGCAATGACAGCTAGAGCTGAGCCAGGATAGGAATTCCATTCAGGTCTCCCATGTAGATAGCAGGAGCTCAGGCACTATAGCCATCATTTGCTACTTTGCAGGCAAATTAACAGGCAGTTGGATCAGAAGCAGGGTAGCACTCTTATATGGGATGCAGGCATCTCAAGTAGCAGCTTCACTGGCTGTGCTACAACACCCACCCCATGTTGTTATAGTAATTCCATTATGCAGTCAAAGTAACTGAGACATGGTATAGTTCAGTGCCTTCCTCAAGGCAGTATGGTATTATTATAAACCATTACCAAACAGAGTGTTCTTGCTGCTTGATTGAGTTGATTTCTGTGAACTATTTGGAACTAGCAACTTGAGGAAGATTAGGAATGCATTTTAGTGGCCTTTATTTTTTTTCAGGAAAAATAACGTATTTCTTAAAAATCACATTGTTGATTTTTTTTTTTTTGGTGGTTGGAGCTGTAGCAATCCAGCATAACTCCCTCTCTCTAATTTCGATAACCACCATGAATTAGTATACCAAGAAGACATTACCTTGGTCTGATACTATTTGCTGAGCAATAACTCTTGGAAAGATGATTTTGGATCCAAATTAAAGGGCAAGACCCATCAGAATAGCTTTACTTTCTTGAATATTTATATAGATCTTGGCAAGAGGTAATAATGGCTTAGCAACTTACCATAGAAAAAGATTCAAGTGTGTTTCCTGCCTGTTTTGGAGACGTGTTTTATCTTAAACTGGCTAATGACTTCCTCATCCCTCCAGTCACACTGTTGTTGAGGAATATTTTATCTGTGTTATTTCCAAATTTTACTTCCCCTAAATGAAAGTCTTATAAGGCTGTTCTGAAAATACACCCCACCCCGAAGTTCTGTGGTCAAACAAGACTTGCCCAAAAGAAACTAGATGTACTGACAGAAGAGAGCCAAGGCTGACTGTTAGAAATCAAAATGAGGGCCGGCGCCGTGGCTCAACAGGCTAATCCTCCGCCTTGTGGTGCTGGCACACCAGGTTCTAGTCCCGGTCTGGGTGCCGGATTCTGTCCCGGTTGCCCTTCTTCCAGGCCAGCTCTCTGCTATGGCCAGGGAATGCAGTGGAGGATGGCCCGAGTGCTTGGGCCCTGCACCCCATGGGAGACCAGGAGAAGCACCTGGCTCCTGGCTTCGGATCAGCGCGATGCGCTGGCCTCAGCGCGCCGGCCGCGGCCATTGGAGGGTGAACCAACGGCAAAGGAAGACCTTTCTCTCTGTCTCTCTCTCTCTCTCTCACTGTCCACTCTGTCTGTGAAAGAAAAAAAAAAAAAAAAGAAATCAAAACGAGCTTTTCACCTTCGGGGCTCCACAGGCAACTCCCTTCCATTGCCAAAAGTGTGACAGGATAGGAAACAAAGCCAATGCAAGTGCTTCCCAGGTTCAAGGTCATAAGTTACATTTTTGAGGTCAGTAAAGTTTCTTATCTAGAAGCTTTATTTACCATCAATATTGTAACATTTGGCTTTTAATAAACCCTGAAAAAACAATGACCACTTGGAATTCATTTAGCTCTGCTGCCAGTCAAGAGAAATCCTTTGGGAATTCAGCCCATTTAAAATGCTCAAAGATGCTGCCAGAAACTTAAAACAGAAAGAAAGAAAGAAACACAAAAATATTAAAGAATAACATGTAATGTATGAATTATTGTTATTGTATAATTTTGCCATTGTCTAGCATTGAATGTCTGTAATCATATACTTTACTTGCTGAAAGTCCTACAAAATGGGAAACTTCTTATGAGACTAAAATATTATTATTCACTAGATGTGTTACTACTGATTAGTCTACATGAGGAAATGATGACATAAACATTAGTGAATCACAAAAGGTAAGAATGTAACTATCAGGTAAAAATATACATGTATGTATAATGCATCCATTATATAAACTGGTTCATTGGGAAGAAGTATCCATCCACTAATATATACAAAGTCAAGGTCAGTGAGTGCTTTCTTTTCACATGCTGGTAACTCCTGAGTGCTGAGCTGAAGACAGGACAAGTATAAGGAAAGGGACAAAGATGCTGGAACACATCAACTGACAGAGTACCTGATAGGCAATCTGAAATTGTACAGATAGGTTAGGTAGCATGTGGAGGAAAGATAATGCAATAATAATCAATTAAAAAAACAAACATTTATTTGAAAGGAGGAGCAAGAGAGAAAGAGATCGATCTGTTGGTTGGTTCAGTCTCCAAATGGCTGAAACAGCCAAGTCTGGGGCAGGCAGAAGCCAGAAACCAGGAACTCCCACTTGGGTGGCAAGTATTCAGGCCATCTTCCATGCTTTACTAGGTGCGTTAGCAGGAAGCTGAATTGGAAACAGAGCAGCTGGGACTCAGAGTACTCTGACATGCAATGAACTGAATTACAAATAGTGGCTTAACCCACTGCATCACAATGCTGGTTCTCCTAATGATTCAACTACTAATGATTCAACTATGATAGACTTTACATAGAAATGGTGAACAAAAGACTAAGAGCATGCACCATTCTAGCTAAGTCTATGGAATATGGTATTGATAAGATACCCTAAAAGAATATTCCCTAAAAGAATATACTACCTTAAGTAAACTTTTAAAGTCCTAAATAAAATCTTTCTTTAAAAACACTTTAGGGTACAAACAATTTTAAGAATTCATTCTGTAAGACACCTGTGTCACTCAATTGTCATAACTGGATTCCCAGAAACCTTCCTGCCCTTGACCTGAACATATTTTATAGTAAACCAAATATTATGGTGAAAGAGCCACCCCCCAAAAAAGTTCAGTTGGATCTTTATAATGAACTCTATAAATCTTTGCCATTTTCTTTCTCACATGAGTCATTGATGACATAATGTAACCTATACTTTCTCTGTCCTTTTAGAATCCTTATTTAAAAAATAATTAACACATAATAATCATTCATAGTTATAGGGTATAGTGTGATAATTTGATTCATGTATACAATGTATAATGATCAAATCAAAGTAATTAGTATTTCCATCACCTTAAACATCTAACATTTTTTGTGCTGGAAGTCTTTAAACTCCTCTCTTCTAGTTCCTAATAAATTGTTGCATACTATAGTTACTCTACTGCACTACAGAACGCTAGAAATTATTGCTCTTATGTAACTATTTTTTTAAAAGATTTATTTATTTATTTGAAAGTCAGATTTACACAGAGAGAGAAGAGGCAAAGAGAGAGAGAGAGAGACAGAGAGAGAGAGATCTTCCATCCGATGGTTTACTCCCCCATTGGCTGCAATGGTTGGAGTTGCACCCGATCCAAAGCCAGGAGCCAGGAGCTTCTTCCGGGTCTCCCAAGAGGGTGCAGGGCCCAAGGACTTGGGCCATCTTCCACTGCCTTCCCAGGCCACAGCAGAGAACTGGATCAGAAGAGGAGCAGCCGGGACTA